>NW_024543830.1:12148500-13492500 GCF_018167655.1 Microtus oregoni | reverse complement strand
CATTCGAAGAGTGAGTTATTTATCAAATTCTTTTTATCCATATTTTAGTACTACAATTTTGGAATCCACAGTAGGATGATAAATATGTTCGTTTTGTTTCTTTATATGTAATGTAACTGTTCTGAGTAGCACAAATTTTTGCTTATAGGAACATTATTTGGATTAAATAAAGAAGTATGTTTTCCAAACATACAGCACCAGGAGTGAACTGCTTACTACAGGTAGGTAATGGGCAAAATGAACATTCAGATCCAGGAGATACTAAATTGAAGGCTATGTAAAATATTGGGTGTGAAATTCACAGAGCTCTAGACAGCCAATCTACTGACCTCGTAGTAGGCCCAGAACCCAGCCTCCCTGGTATAGGGTCCAGCAGGGCCAGCACCAGAGGTAGGGGCACCAATTTCATTATTGGAAGGGTTGCTCAGGAGGAAATTGTGTCCATATTCTGGGAATCCAACAATGAGCTTCTCAGCTGGGACTCCATTGTTCTTCCAGGAATTCATGGTATACTCCTGTAATGTAGGTTAGGTAAAAGACCCAAACAGTCAGTGGTCAGTATTTAATTATATTAGCTCCCTGTTTTAGCAGGCAAATTATATGATGTTCATAACCAATGGATTTATTCCTTGATATTTTCTTTTCAAAAACTTTTGATGAAGTTATAGTTCATGAGATATGGCCTGTAACTTAAGAGGATCTTTATCTAAATTGAACAATTGATGAACTTATGTAAATTGGGGGCCTTATTTCCATATGGTTTACTTTACTCCCAATCTCTATTCCTGTAGGGTCTTACCACATTGAAGTAAGCATTGCTGCCGGTGTCATTAGGGTATTTGTAGAGGGAACTGTTCTCTCCTGTGTAGCCATCCCCGGAGCCATGAAGGTCATATGTCATGACATGGATGTGATCTAGGTACCTGATAGGTAGTAAGATTTAAAATCATTTCTGATAACTGTTTCTTACATCTATGCAGACAATAACACCTTTTCCAAAGCAAGTACACAAACAATGTCTTTTGAGGGCAAGACATCTCTAGACTGACCACCGCAGTGCTTAAACAGTTCCCACAGACGTTTAGAATAAGTACATCACTCACTGGGAAAGTTCACGGATCTCATAGCCAGCCTCAGTGTTGGAAACGCCAGCAGCTACAGCCGCAGTTATCATCAACCTGGGCTTGTTGTTCTCATTAGCCTCCTTCTCAAAAGCTTCACGAATCTCCTGTAAAACAAGGCAAGCATATTTGAAGTTAGTTTCAGAGATGTATATATAATAAATACATATTTTCAGTGTCTTTCTTCTCTAAAGTACTTCAACTATTTTGGCTGACATTAGTCTATCAATATCTTAATAATGTCAATAGTACAGATTATATTAATTTTAAAAGTTACAGCTATGCAATATGCATGACAGTTGAAAATTTTCAATAGAGTACCAGAGAAAGTTAATGTCTGTGTCATAACCAGTTCCTAGGTCCCATATGACACCATGCTGAAGCTACACTCTCATTGGCGCCCTTTATCTAGTTGTCAGCAGTATAGAAAGTTGCTTCCATACACCTTACAACACCAACATATCATTCAATAAAGTACTAAATTAGTAAGTGAGGAAGGGACAATGTCTGGGTGGCAGGTCCAACTCAGTGACAGATGTGAGTTCACCTGCATTGTGTATGACTCTCATGTATTTGGAACACTGAGTAGAGCTCTGATGATGGCATTATTTGTGTTACCAGAGAACATTCCAGGGATACCTCTGAACATTGCTGTGTAGGTTATAGTTTTAAAAAATGAAATATTTTACTAGAAGAAGAATATAAGCAGATTGCTATGTCTGTCTTCAATAGGTAAACCCAGACACTGTAATGTCAGTGGTTTTATTCACTTTTCCTTCACTGAGCAGAATTGCAGCCAATAATTAGATGTTATAATTTATAGTTGTAATGTTTCAACTAAGAAAAAATGTGTTATTTCTGATCTTTGGAGCTATTCAACAAAAACTAAAGTGAGCCTATAGAAATGTCTTAGTGGATGAAGTACTTACCAGGTAGGCAGAAGGACCGGGGTTCAAGAGTTCAGTTCCCACAGAACACACATAAAATGTTTAAGCAAAGCAAAGTGGCACATTTTTGTTAATCTTGGTGTTGATGAAACTGAGATAGAAAGATCCTAGGGTTCACTGGCCAACTGGCCTGTACCAATCATTATTTTTAGTGACTGAGAAACTGTCACAAGGTGGATGGTGTCTGAGGAATGACACCCCACATATATGTATGCAATATAGGTGCCCGTCTCACCTTCTACCTTCCTTAAGGCAGTTTATTTTATTCTTTGCTACTGTGTTGGACGATACTCATGTCTCTGCCTCCCATATCTATAGGAGGCCTTGGATTGCAGGTGTGTGTTACTGCATTTGGCCTAATGTGGGCTGTAGAAATTTGAACTCAGTTTTTCATGTTTTGCCAAAAATCATTACCTGCTAAGGCATCTTGCTAGCCCAAAATTGAAGTTATAATGAAGCCAGTTGATGATCTGATTTTAAACAGATGTTATCCTATCCCAACTGATTAATACCAAATAGCCAAATCAGAGAATTAATATTATTCAAAAGTGCTCAGACAATAGCTCAGGCTTATTGCTAACTAACTCTTACTCTTTCGTTAATAAATAACTCTTATCTCTGTTTAGCCATGATGCTTGGTACCTTTTCCTAGGTCAACATTCTCATTTTGCTTATCTCTGGTAACTCTCTGTGTCTGTCCTTCCTCTTCCCAAAATGCTCCTAGTCCGGCTCTCACACTCAAAATCTTCCTGCCCAGCTAGCTATCAGCCAACCAGCTTTTGATTAGCAAATGAGAGTAATAGCGTAGAAAAGGATTGTTCTGCAGCACCTGATGCATGAATTGATGTAGAAAATAATTTACATTGTTATATGAAACCCATGTTGTGGTGAGGCCACTGAAAGGTCAGAAAATGAACAGGATAATTTCACAAGCTTGGTCCAGAAATTTCAAAACAAAAACGATTTGTCTCCAGCCAAACTGCTAACTAGAAGTGCCAAACAAAACCACAATACTACCTCACCTTAGACTGCCTACTATGAAACTGTGATCAACCAAGACTACCTCAACTTTTGTGTTCCTCAATTTTACAGGCTTGATTTTCCTGGAAGAGATTGTATGACAGGAAAGGATGTGTTTAGTAGGTGCGTAGTCAGGACTTCACTCATTTACATGGTGGAAACTACACACCCAGAAGGTGCATGCTAAGATATTCACTCTTGAACATCAAATACTTCTCCAAAACAGAAACGACTCCAATATTCAGCCGACTTTGCTATACTGTTTGTGGACCTCTAATCACTGCTTCCTCTTCCAATGTGCTCAAAAAAAAAAAAAACAGGTTTTCTTATTGCTATGGTGTAAAGGGTCAATTTATCACTACCATATTCTTCCACAATTTGACAAACATCATAACGGTTGCTTTTTTCATTCCATTCATTTTTCTTTGACAATTATATACACTTACTGATGAGTTCAGTAGTGTTCATTGCTCTTTCCTCTAGATTGGTATTTATTCAATTCCTTATGGTTACTCCAGGTGTGACATATTCGTATTTAAAGCTAAATTAAACAGTCTTATTATTTTTCTTATCTATACCAGTTTCACTACAATAAAATTAGTCTTCAAATTCAAAAAACTAGGGATCTGCAGGGCGGTGATGGCGCACGCCTTTAATCCCAGCACTTGGGAGGCAGAGGCAGGCGGATCTCTGTGAGTTCAAGGCCAGCCTGGTCTACAAGAGTTAGTTCCAGGACAGGAACCAAAATGCTACAGAGAAACCCTGTCTCGAAAAATCAAAAAAAAAAAAAAACTAGGGATCCTTTCTATTTCAAATCCAATTCTTACTGATATTTGGGTTTTTTTTTTTTTGTAAGATCTCTGTCTAGTCTCTTCTTCCACCAGTCTTAAGGCCACTAGGGGGATCTTGGTCACCTTTTGCTTCACTTACTTCTTTGAACTCCTGCTTTATCCTGCCTCTCCACTCACAATTCATGAGTCATAGTTAATCCAAAAATAACCATTCCAAAATTACAAGTCTTGTCATATTTATTGGCTATGAAATCTTTCAAAGATCTATATTATCCTTAGGTGAGTTCAGAATTCTTTAACTTAATATAAAAGTCTCCACATGATCTGATTCTTGCCACCTATTTGTTTTCACAGGCTTGAAACTCATTCCCCACTTGTACACACAAATCTCTCTTCTCTTGTGTGATTTCCACCCTCACTAAATTGGATAACACCAAGTTTACTCAGTGAGGTCCAGCAACACTTTACCTAGAAAGCTCCTTGGGACTGTTCCCAAGAGGTGAATCAGGTAACTCCTCATTTGGTTTTGGAGTCTGTAGACAGTTATTACATCAGTATTTATCAAAATATACTAAAGCTATTGCTTATGCTTCATTCCTCAGCTATGTGTTCTTTAAAGTCAAGATTCTGCCTTATCCTTGGCTTTGCTTTTACCAAATAACTTGCACATAGCATAGATTCCTCAATAACAGTAGACAGTTCTGAGCAATGACTCAGTAACAGACAACACAGGTATTTGTGACACTATCTGTGTGATGTTCGGTTTCCTTACATATTTTCAGTACCTTAGTTATTTATCTGTAAAACAAAGACCATAATGCTTAGTGAACATATATCATAGAGTAAATGTCAAGATGAAATGAATTGTGGTTTGGAAAAAACGTATAATGTCCAATATATAGCTTATTCAAGGAGTACATGGTATCATACAAATTTTACTTTGCTAATATTCCATAAATATTAAGACATGTTTGGTTTGCAAGCACCCAGTTATCCTTGGGAAAAATAGATTTTCAGTTATAAGGATACCACCTCCTCCAACTTTCCTCACCTTCACCAGGACAGTAAAGAGATGCTTGTCCTCAGGAGGGCTCCCACGAGAGCCTGGGTATTCCCAGTTCAGATCCAGCCCATCAAACCCATACTGGCGCAGGAATTTGATTGCTGAATTGATGAAGGTCTTGCGGTTCTGGGAAGTGGAGACCATGGCAGTGAAGCTGAGAGAAACCAAAATAAAGCAGAATAAGACCTTGACATTTTTTTTGTTTTGTTTTTGTTTTGTTTTTCGAGACAGGGTTTCTCTGTGGTTTTGGAGTCTGTCCTGGAACTAGCTCTTGTAGACCAGGCTGGTCTCAAACTCACAAAGATCCGCCTGCCTCTGCCTCCCAAGTGCTGGGATTAAAGGCGTGCGCCACCACAGCCCGGCGGACCTTGACATTCTTTACACACAAGAATGAAAACAGTTTGCAGTTCAATTTCTTAGTCACAGTCCTTGTCCAGGACCTGATTGAGAATTAAAGTACATTCTAGGGTTCTCTCTTTGCATTCATTACTCTTGCCAGTCACAGTATCTCAGCAACCACATTATCTTATGTCCATCCCCACTCCTAACCCAGACTGTTTTTTTTAAATGGCCCTATTGTTTTCAATACTTAACCAACTTAGTTCACAGACAATGTTGTGTCTTCATAAAAGCCCCCAGTTCATGTGTATTCAAGTAAGTCTTCTTCACATATGTGGTCTTCTTTTTCTTTTTAAGGAAGACAGACAAAAGATACACACAACCTTCATCAGACCTTGTGTCTTCAATACACTTTATGAAGAGGCTTTTTCCGAAGCAAGCAACTAAAACTCAGAGGATGGCATCCCAAAGCATCCATCCAAATTTAACCCTAGGAAAGCCACAACAATCATCCTAAAATTTTCTGATAAAAATTAATGAACTTGCATGGTAATTTATTAAGTTAGACCTTACTTTAATGGAGGCCCTTAATTTGCATCTGGAGTTTTGAAATCTAAAAAGACAAGGACCGTGCTTGAACTACATTGCTTTTAATGAACAATTGTTTATCTAAAGAACACTTACGGGGCAGATCCAAAGTTCCAGCCTCCAATGGCCAAGAGGGTTTTCAATTTGCTATTCCTTTAAAGCAAAACAAGACAGAGAAATTTTTTAATTCATGGTTCCTGCCATTTAAATTACTTTGTTGTTTATAGTATTGGGTCTTCTAAAACTATTCAGAGTAGGGTTAGTGTCATACTATCTGCTGTAGAGTTATTTGAGGTATTTTCTTCCACTACTGAAACTTTATTACCACCATAAATGAGGTCAGAGCCCCTCAGAGAAATCAGAATTTAACAACTCTTCAGTCTTATTGTCTTGTACTAACAGTATTTGTACTATATATAACTTAAAAGCATAATTACCTCCTTGCTGTCTCATCAGATAAAGTGTTGAATAATACTAAAATATAATTACTTTATTACACTATGTAAAAATTAATATAAATTAATTGACTTGACTATACAGACATAAATGGGAATGGTGATTATGAAATGTCTGAATCAAAAGAATTAAGTGCAAAGATTGTGAGAGGACATAAAAACTCTAGCTTTCTTTTCCTTTCTCCTAAGATGCTGACAATATTACTTTAGGGCAATGCTTCTCAACCTTCCTAATGCTGTGACCCTTTAAAACAGTTTCCCTTGTTGTGGTGATGCCCAAACATAAAGTTATTTCATTGCTACTTCTTAGCTGTAATATTGTCATTATAAACTGTAATGAAAATATTTGGTATTTCTAATTATCTCAAGACTGCTCCTCCATTGATGGTTAAAGTGAAAACTTGTTCAACCACTTTGGGAAACAGTATGGCAATTTCTCAGAAAATAAGGAAATAATCTAGCTCAAGACCCAGCAATACTGTTGTTGGGTATATACCCAAAGGATACTCAACCATACCACAAGGACAGGTGCTCAACTGTGTTCAAAGCAACGTTATTCATAATAGCCAGAACCTGAAGACAACCTATGTACCCCTCAACTGAAGAATGGATAAAGAAGATATGGTACATTTACACAATAGAGTACTACACACCAGTAAAAAATAATGACATCTTGAAATTTGCAGGCAAATGGGTGGATCTAGAAAAAGCCCTACTGAGTGAGGTAAACGAGGCCCAGAAAGACAAATGTATTATGTACAGAAAGCTAAGAAAAACCAACCTACAGGCCACAACCCCAGAGAACGAAGACAACAAAGGGGACCCCCAAGAGAGACATACATGGATCTGCATAGGAAGGATAAAAAGACAAGATCTCCTGAGTAACTTGGCAGTGTGGGGTGATGCGAGAAGATAGAAGGGAAGGAAGGAATGAAAGGGTGAAGAAAAATGTATAGTTCAAGAAAAACACTACTCCACTACAATGGAATAAGGAATTAGGAAAAGGACACAACATGTGCATCATATGGATGGAGCTAGAAAAATCGCACTGATTACGCAGACCCACAAAGACAAATAAGGGATTTATATACTTATAAGAAGATGTTAGCAATTAAGTAAATGATAACCATGCTACAGCCCATAGACACAGAGAGGTTATGTAAAGAAGAGGATTCTACGGTAGATGAAGGCATCTTCCTGGGACGGAGAATAGAATAGGTTTTGTGGGCAAGTTAAGGTTGAAGATGGGAGTGGGGAAATCATGTAAGAGAGATGTGGGATAGAGAGGAAGCTTGTGGGAAGAGACAGCTGTGTTGCAAAATATTTGATTACTCTGTGTAAAGATATGTCACTGTAAATAGTTTAATATAAAACAAAGTGACCAATAGCTAGGCAGGATTTTCAGGGCAGAGAGAACGTTGGGAAGAAGAAGGGTGGAGTTTCCAGCCAGAAACAGAGGAAGTAGGTGATGAGGGAGATAAGGTAACAAGCCATGAGCTATGAAGCAGCACATATGTTAATAGAAATGGTTAGCTTAAGTTCTAAGAGCTAGTTAGAAGCAAGCCTACACTTTTGGCCAAGCTTTCATAATTGAGAAGTCTCTTGTGAGATATGTGTATAGATATGTCACTGTGCTCGGTTTAATAAAAAGCTAAATGGCCAACAGGCAGGCAGAATTTTCAGGGCAGAGACAATTTTTGGATAAAGAAGGGAAGAGTTACCAGCCAGACACAGAGTAAGAAAGTCATGTAGATGAGTGAACAAGCCAAGGGCCATGTGGCAACATGCAAATTAGTAGAAATGGGATAATTTAAGTTCTAGGAGCTAGTTAGAAACCAGCCTAAGCTATTGACTGAGCTTGCAAAATTAAGAAAGTCTCCATGCTTTGGGACCTGACTGGTAGGAGATTAAAAAGTCCCAATTACACAGTTAGAAGAGGGAGGGGAATTTTGGGTTATTGGGTAGGAACCTAATAAAATGGAAATTTTCTCAAATCTATAAGAGTAACGCTCATGAGTATTCCTAATAATGGGGCATATGATATCACAACAGTTTAGCCAGGTAAGGTATTCAGTGGTAGGACTGGTTATATTCAATTGAGTTGTTGCCCAAGGATATCCCATTGAAATCCCAAAATACCCACCAAGATGTTGCTAAAACAAAAGGCCACTCTCAACAAACTAACAGAGGCAACCCATTGCCAAGGAAAACATCCACACATCTCATCAAACATGGAGAAGTGGAGCTGGTGCCCCCATATAGCCTTCAACCCTGTGTCCTAGTCTCTTTGGTGTGTGAAAGTACTTTGCAGGCTACTGAAACACAAACATAGACACCAACCCAGGCACATAATCTTTGACCTACAATTCATTGAGTATATACCCATGAGTGATTGACTGGATCTTGAAGTAAACTGATTTTCAGCTTAATAAATTGGAAAAAATATCTGCAAACCATTTATCTTACTAAGGATGCTATCCCAAATATATCAAGAACTCATCTCAATAGCAAGAAAACAACCTAATTGTAAAAGGAAGAAGACCCTGAGTAGATGTTTTCAAAAAATAGTATAAATGTCCTAAAGATATGTAAAAATAGTTGACCCATTACTCATAAGAGAAATCCAAACTAAAACACTACTGAGAGTAGATTTTATCAAAAACCAGAGTAGATAAGCTATATTGTCATTAATAGCACTTCAATATTCAATGCAGCATAATTCTTAGTTATTTAAAGAACATAATCACTGTAAATGTCTAAAAAAAGAATGAATTTTTAAAAATTATATACTATGATATGCAATTTATGATGTTATTCAGTATTTAAAAGAATAAATCAGTCATTTGTAACGAAATTTATAACTTTGAAGATGTGTTAACTGAAACTAACAAGGCACAGCTTAACTAATACAAGATCCCAGTTATAAGGAGTATCTAAAATATTTGAACTCTTAGAAGTAGATGGCAGAAATTTATCTTTTTGATTTTATTGAAAATAGATTCCATTCTCATACAATATACCCTGGTTATTGTTTATCCCCCTCAACAACGCCCACTCCTTCACCTTTAATCTTCTCTCTGTATTCACTCCCTTTCTATTATTAGAAGGTCCAAATGAGGTACAGACTGAGGGAGAACATGAGCAAGGAAGTCAAGACCACGAGGGGGGCACACACCCACTGAGACAATGGGGCTGATCTATTGGGAGCTCACCAAGGCCAGCTGGTGAGGAGCAGAAGGAGGGAGAACATGAGCAAAGAAGTCGGGACCACGAGGCGTGCACCCACCCACTGAGACAGTGGAGCTGATCTACTGGGAGCTCACCAAGGCCAGCTGGACTGTGACCGAAAAAGCATGGGATAAAACCGAACTCTCTGAACATGGCGAACAATGAGGGCTGATGAGACGCCAAGGACAATGGCACGGGGTTTTGATCCTACTTAATGTGCTGGCTTTGTGGAAGCCTAGCCAGTTTGGATGTTCACCTTCCTAGATATGGACGGAGGGGGGAGGACCCAGGACTTACCACAGGGCAGGGAACCTGGACTGCTCTGTGGACTGGAGAGGGAGGGGGAGAGGAGTGGGGGGAGGGGTAGAAGGGTGGGAGGAGGGGGAGAAGGGTGGGAGGAGGGGGAGGGAAATGGGAGGCTGGGAGGAGGTGGAAACTTGTTTTTTGTTTATGTTTTTTTTTCTTCTTTTCTTAATAAAAAAAATTATAAAAAAAAAAAAAAAAAAAAAAAAAAAAACCGGACTCTCTGAATTTGGTGGACAATGAGAGCTGCTGAGAAGCCAAGGACAATGGCACTGGGTTTTGATCCTACTGCATATACTGGCTTTGTGAGAGCCTAGCCTGTTTGGATGCTCACCTTCCTAGACCTAGATGGAGGGGGGAGGACCTTGGACTGCCCACAGGGCAGGGAACCCTGACTGCTCTTTGGACTGGAGAGGGAGAGGTAGGGGAGTGGGGTGTGGGGAGTGGGGGGAGGAAAAAGGGAGGCGGGGAGGAGGCAGAATTTTTTAAGGAAAAAAAGAAAAGAATAGGCTTCTAAAAGATAGCTAAACATGACAAAATAAAATATAATGAAATGAAGAAACAACTGATTCTGAAGTTATAATGTTTAAGCAGAGGAAGGATTAAAGAAATGTTGGAAAGCAATACAAACTTCGAGTGAGTTAAAAACAATGAGTTCAGAGCTTATCTCTACAACATAGGGCCTACAATTCATAGCATTGTATCATATTTTGAAAACCATTTGTATCAACATGAAATCAAAAGAACCTGTTTATCCACAGGTTCTTGGTCCTGACAATAATGCATCTATAACTTTGATCATGTGGACCAGGCCATAAATCAAACAGGGAAATATCACAGAAGAGGGAGTAAAAAGAAGCAGAGATGGTGGACTACAGTAAAAAGTGTTTTTCAGAAATAACAGGGAAGTTGCACATATGAATACACTTCACTGCGGGCGGAACAGCCTGCACAAGACATCCAAGATCTCAAGCCAGACTAAATACTATCATGGAAAGAGAGGGTGGGCATAAGGTCGCATCTCTAGTGAAGCACTGGTGCCAAATGATAGGTTCTGTGAGAGTGGTTGACTTCTTGTAGACAAACAATATTCCAGTTAATCCCCACACACTTAGGAATATATAGACAGCACAAATTAGACTACGTGAGTTTGGAACAAAGATGAGAACAATAAAGTTGTATAGGTAGAGAACGAGAGCATCTGAGGAATATTGAGAACGTAGTAATATGATATGAATACATCCTACAAATTCTTAAAATTGATTTTTAAAAGTAAAAGATGACAGATATAGAGATGATAGATAGATAGATAGATAGATAGATAGATAGATAGATAGATAGATGATAGATAGATAGATAGATAGATAGATAGACAGACAGAAGATAAACATTGACTTGTTTTAGTCAATTTTGAGTAAAATCTTCAAAGAAACCGGGACTTGGCAACAACTGGACCAAATGATTCTAATTTAGATATTTACCCCTTTCTTTTACCTGTTTTTGAGGTCATTGAAAGCTTTGTAGAACTCTACATCATTCCATTCTATGGTGGTGATCTCATTGTTCTGCATCCCAGCAAAAGCATAGATCAGGTGAGTACACAGGCAAGGGTCGATGTTATCAGGTGTGAAACGACCCGGGCCTGGCCGATACTGGGCCCAGTTGGAGAAGTAGCATACCAGATTGTAGGCAGACCCTGTGGTGGTCAAAAATAAGGATGATGCTCCATTATAGATATCATTTAACTATGATGAAAGTTTGTGCTTTGCTTAGTCCCCACCCACCCACCCCATAAGCCTGATCTCCAGCTGGAGGTGACTAGTTGAGCACTCCTACAGATGAGTTAAGAAATGGTATATATTCTTTGTGAGAGTTTGGAAAATCTTAGACTTCTTCTACGATAGAATACTCATAGTCCTTCGAGTCCAGTGGTTCCATGAAGCTCAGTGAATGAGAATTTAATAACTCTTAAGTTGTCAGGCTATAGAGGCTAGTAGTAACGACTGAGATAAAAGTCTACTCCTCCACAAAACAAACCCATCTCTCTCTTTCTATTATGTTTTATGTCTTGTTTTATTTCCCAAATAGAGTAAAACTGTGGTGTTGTTGGATATCTGTACACTGTCTGAAGATGTGTCACTGTGATTGTTTTAATAAAAAATCTGAATGGCCAAAAACTAGACAGGAAAGGAAAGGCAGGACTTCTGGACAAAAGGGGAAATGCAGGTCATTAGAATATACCTGCAAGAGCAATGCCAGTGAGTTGAGGAATGGGTCAGGCATACAGAAGGAGAGACAGGTAAAAGCCACATATAGAATGTAGATTAATAAAAACAGGTTAATTTAAATTATAGAATTAGTTGGTAATAAGCCTAAGCAAAAGGCCAAGCTCCCATAATTAATAATAAGTCTCAGTTTTAATATTGGGGAGCTGGTGGTCCCACAAAGAAAGAAGTCTGACTTCAACAGGGTGTAATTTTTAATTATATTAATCAGAAAATCTCTTTATGTAAATTCAGGTGTTTGAGTTTTAGCGTAGCTAATCATTTTGTCAACAATAAAACATTGAATTAGTGACTTACCCAGATGAGCATTCAGCAGAAGGGCCAGACCTAGTGAGAGAAAATACACATTTGTTCTGAACCAGCTGTTTGAATCCTCTCAAATATAACTCTAGAGCCTTATGGTTCATCCCGCTTGCCATGTGTTGTGACTTGTGTAAAAGGGCGAACTTTTCAGTAAACATTCTTTGACCTACACTTTACCAGTTGATCAAAAATACCCATCACCCTTTTCTTCATTCTGAGTCATAAAATTTTTTTGTAAGTCTACTATCTACAAAGCAGGGCTGACTGAAATTGTTCCAAATTCACTGCACTCAGTGACCCTGCATCAGATGTGTCTCATTTCCAGAGCTAACATGAGCTCAGGACTTCAACAGATAAGACATCCTCCACAGAAGTGACTCGAGCAGCAGGAATATGTTAGAAGCATCTTCAGAGAAGTTTTCCTAGAGAATGTATGATGCAAGCCTCCAGAAGCTGCTCCTTGGCTTCAATAGAGCACTTTCTTTTAGGCATCATCTCACTCTACAGCCCAATCTGGCCTTGACATGGAGGACCTCCTGCCTGTGTCACCTGAGTACTGGAACCACAAGCTTGAACACTGTCAAGAGAAGTGGGCCGCTGCTTCTTTTATACATTGGGTTTCGTATCCCTTTGAAAAGTCTTTGACAAAAAACAAAGTTTCTAAAGCACAAATTTAAAGCAGATAGCAAGCTTTAGATGGGAACTGGGTCTAAACAACTACTTCATCCACCACTTGGATTGAATGTCTCAGAGGGACATGTTTGTCATCATCACCTAACCAAGACTATAAAGGATAAATAAGAAATAATCCTGAAAAAAAGCAGAGCAAAGACAACTTTGCTTGGCTCTATGTGGATCATGCTATTTTTACCCCAAAGGAGTTAGTTCTAAGTCACAAAGAAATAAATGAACATAATATCATTTAAAACAGGTCGTGCAGGAAGATAAGTGTGGAAAAATGACTGGATGGGACAGGAAAGAGAAAGACAATTACTGAAAGTTAGTGACACTTGCTTTTGTGGCCATGCTAGTAGCATGAGCTTTGAAAACAAGAGAAAGACTGATTGTATGAAAGAAGAACACTTGCAGTGAGAAGAAAGGAAGGAAAAGAATAGAGTTGTAGTGTAATGACTCTTTCATGGTTGCAAGATCCTGAGAAAGACAGACACAAGGCAAGGCTACAGACTCACCAGCAACAAGAATGAACTTGGCCATAGTGACTTCAGTACTGCTCAAGCAGGCCACGAATGGCTTTTTATACCATCTGAGTGCCCACTTATCACAAGGGTTTCTAAATGGACAGTGTTTATCCAAGATGTGTACATTACTAATCATTAAACTCACAGATCTCCTCATCAGATTTGGTTGCTTACTTCTGTCATCAATGTCATCACCTTTCCTTCCTCTTGTCAAATGAATAGCACCATGTCTCCTTTAGGAAGGGCATGTAGGACATCCATTAAATGTGACCTTTAGACTTAATACCTTTTTTGGCACTTCCCTGTGTGGACAAACACCTCTTCATATACTGATGTTAAGTTTCATTTTGTGGATATTTTGTGCCTGGCACTAAAGAAGGATCTTATTGAAAAGTAAACACTGAAAATCTTTGGAAATTATTGCTGTTTTTTAAATCTCGCTTTCATGGAGATTCCACATGTAAAATGTACAGTAAGTACCTGAAAAACTTTACCCCTTTTGGAGATGCTTCCTAAATATTCTGCCCATATCTGTTCTTAGGATTGACTTCAAGCAATAATTATAAAGAAAATTGGTTCAAAACTTTAGGGATTGGAAATTAATTCTGATTGATCATTCCTAGTCAGCTTCTTCTTTAGTCAAGATGTATCCACTATTCCTAAAATAACACTAATATATACTTATAAATATATAGAAGGCAGTTTGACACCATTTGCCTTTTGCAGAACAATAGAAATATGTTCTCCAAGCTCTTAAGTCGATATATTTAAAGCACTAGATATAAATTCCCTCTGGCTAAAAGCCCTCGTATCCGACCACAAAGTTTTTGGTTACTTCCATGGCAGTCACTTCACTGCTCTACCAATAAGAGCATCTTGCCTGACACATCAGTATTATAGTGCAACTTATCTACTGCCTTGTAAAATGATTGGCTCTTCTTCTCCAGAAGCCTACACAGCACCTTCCACAACATAAAAGGTGAAAACTTTCACATGAGTTCCAACTTGACATCTCCAAGTCTAACTATATAGTTTCTTCAGCAATATGGTCTAACTACCTACTTCCTTCAGCAATAGGGTCTAAGTATCTAGTTTTTTTTTTCAGCAAAAAAGTTCTACCTCGTGTCTACAGCAATAGGGTCTAACTATCTAGTCCTTCAGTGACAGAGTCTTACTATCCAGTTCATTCAGCAATAGGGTCAAATTATCTAGTTTCTCAGCAATAAGGTATAAGGATCTAAATCTTTCAGAAATAAGGTCTAACTATCCAAAAGCAATTGCAAAAACTTAAATTGTTTGGGGAACTACAAGGACCTTCCTAATTAACATCCATACCCAGGTATCCCATGCTTAGCCCTGGAATTTTTGTTTATATAACTATGGCTTCTGGAAGCATCATCCACACACCTGATTTAAAACTCTTTCCTTAAAAAATCATGTTTATTAGTTTGCAAAGTAATATATTGCCAGGTAGTTTTTCATACATCCTAAATCTTGTTCTGTGCTTCTCTCCTATGTATGCCCCCACAAACACCACATACATTATATTCTCAGACTCGTGCCCCAAATCACTCTAGTTTAAAACTATCTATTTGCAGAATTTCTCCCTGTACCTCCGTAACACATGTGTTCTACTATATGTGCTTATCTACTTCTAAGGACTCTTCCCAACCCCAAGAGGCCGTTTAGAGTTTCCTGGCCTCTCAAAACAGTCATGTTAAATGAACAAACATAAAAATCAAAAGGTGAAATCTGTGTATGAGAGAAACAGGTGGCATTCATGATTCTGGACCTAGGTTAACTACAATATTTTCCAGTTATATGCATGTCTCTACAAATATTTCATTATATGTGCCACATTTTTATTACCCATTCTTCAGCTGGTGGACATCTAGGCTGATTTCATTTCCAACCTTCTTGAAATAGAGAAATAATGAGAGTGGGCATGTCTCTGCAGTATGACTGAATCTTTTGGGTGTGTGTCTGGTGGTGGGGTTGAGTTATATCATAGTTCTGTTTTTGCCTTTTTTTGAAAATCTACATATTGAGTTACATTGTGGATGATCCAATTTGTGTTTCTTACCAACAGTGTATAATGGTTCCTCTTTGCCCACATTCTATTCAGCATTTCTTGTCAATTGTTTTCTATATGATAGCCATGGTAAGTGTGGTGAGATGGAATCTCAAAATAGTGTTTTTCTTTTATTTTGAGAAATAATATTATTACATCATTTTCACCTTCCCCTCTATCTTTCAAATCCTACTATATACCCTTCATTGTTGTCTTTAAAATGTATTCTTTTTATTAATTGTTGCATGACATATATGTATATGTAAAAACATATAAATTACTGCGTATAAGCTGCTCAGTCTACATAACGCAATCACATGTATGTTGTCAGTACTATTTGGCATTGGATAAATAATTTGTGTGCTCCTCCCTGGAGAAGACTATTCCTCCTACTTTTAGCATCCCTTGCTTCCTATAGTGCTTTATGCTGTTTAGAGGTACCATAGGCTTTTGCCTTTCCACTTTGGCATGTCCATTGTTGTTGTCCTAGTTCAACCCATGCTTTGGCCATCATGTAAGTAAGACTGTAGGTGTAAATTCTGGCATTACTAGAAGACACAGTCTCACAGAAAGTCACTTGATCCACTGGCTCTTAAAATCTTTCCACCAACTTTTCTGAAATAGTCCCTGAGCCTTGGGTTCAGAAATCCTTTGATAGATATATCCGTTGAGTATGGGTTCCATAACTCTACATTTTAATCGGTTGTAGACTTCTGTAATGGGCTCCTAGTGCTGCAAAGAAAACTTTCTGTGTTAAAGGGTGAGAACTACACTTATCTATGAGTACAAAGACAAATATTTAGAATGCAGTTAGGAATTTACTGATTAGTAACGTGGTGGTAGAAGTTTCTCATCCAGGATCCATGAATTCACTAGCACTAGACAGTTGGTACTAGACTAGTACCAAGAATCGTTTCCCTCTTGTTGGGTGGACCTTAAGGCCAAGTAAAGAGCTATTAGTACTACCAAGATACCAAGATATGCATGCTATTACCGCACCTTATGGTTATTGTACAATGTTGGTCATTATTATGATTCATAGGTGTTGCAGTTGGTTATGATTCATAGGTGTTGCTTTTGGAGGCTTGTATGGCATCTTCTGGTACAATGTAAGCTAGTCCTCTGGAAGGAGACACTCAGGTGAGTTGCAGTTCAGGAGCCTATGTGTCCTGTGTCTGATGAGTACAATGTTTTCAGCAACAGGGACTTACTTTACCCCTCTGGGGAGCAACAAGGGCAATAGCAGTAGCATATAATATTTTGTGAGTCTCTTAGACAACCCTGACTAACAACTCAAAAGAGCACTGCTCATGCCTGGTGTTGGGGTTTTTATTAGAATTTCTTGGGATTTTAGAAGAAGCATTGTCAGACAAGTTGAGAAATTTTTATAAATATTTGTACACTTATATCTATAAATTTATTCATATATTTGTCCACAGATGTGTCTATTATAAGAATCTAGGTAAAGAGTTGATAGTATTATTCATTATTACTTTTTCAGACATCCTTAACATTATTTTATTCTCATTATTCTGTATTTATTTCCATTCCCCCTTTTCTAATTAGAGTTCTCATTTCTCCCCATTTCTCTGATCAGGTCACTTGTATCCTACTATACCATTCTCTATTGCTCCCCAACCCTGTGACCCCAGAAGTGGTCCCCTTTTACCTTTTTAATTTGGTGTTACCTAAGATATAATATATATACATATCTGAAGATTTGGAGCTGGAAGTCTCCAATAGAAGAGAACATGCAATATTTGTCATTCTTGGTCTGGGTTGCCTCACACAATATGGTCCTTTCTAGTTCCATCCATTTATCTTCAAAGTTCATAGTTTCATTTTTCTTCAGCAGCTGAATAATATTACATGATATATATGTACCAAATTTTCATTATCCATGCATCAGTTGAATGGCACATAGGTTGTTTCTATTTCCTGCCTCTTGGGAATAAAGCAAAAATGTATATGGCTAAAAAAATATATGTCAAGTCCTCTGGGCATATGACAAGGAGTGCTATGTATAGGTCAATGGTAGATTTGCTTCCAACATTTTGAGAGTTCTCCACACTGATTTCCCTAGTAGTGATACCAGGTTTCAATCCTACCAACAAAGGTGTGGGGTTCTTTTCTCTCCCTGAGTCTCAGGGTGTGATGTAGATATCCCATTTAGGGATAAGAATTCCATAGTTTCTTATTTTCTCCATATTGACCAGTGTTTGTGTTAACTGCCATCTACTGCTGAACAAAGCTTCTCTGGTGAAGCTTTAGAGAGATAGTAAATCATTAGCAGTTAGTTTGACACTCTTGAAAAGGCACCTGCAAGTCTCTTTGCTAGGCAGACATCAAAGAGAGGTCCATGGCATGTATCTAGCCACTGTTTCCAACTCTTGGGATGCTAGAACAGCAACATATCCCCAACAGTAATAGGAGAAAGTCTTGAATCATTCTTCAGCAATGCAAGCAGCACTGTGAATCCTCTGGAGTTGGAAAAATGGTCACTAGGGTACTGGCCCATCACCAAGCTTCAGATGTCTTCCAGAGTCTAAGCTATCATGCACATTATATGGGAGGGAAGAAAAAAGTAGTATTCTTGGCAGCAACATGTTATCACACTCCTCTCCTTAATTTCTCTCTCTCTCTCTCTCTCTCTCTCTCTCTCTCTCTCTCTCTCTCACACACACACACACACAGCTGATATTTTAAATGGAGAAAAGTTTTCCACTAAATCATAAAAATCAAGGAAGCCCATGTTTTGGCAGCTGATTTTATTACATAGCTTTAGATGGAAGCAAATGTCTTTGTCAAGGCATAGCGGAAAGTACAGAAGTTTGGAGAGGCAGGACAGAGTCAGGTTCATGGCCAGTTGCAGCAATTACAGCTGGTATCAAAGACAAGGCCTGCCGGACAGTGCTGCAGGTATGTGATTCCGTGGGAGCAGTGCCAGAAGGCATGTCTGTCATTGACCACAGGGTACAGGCCATCAGCTTTGCCAGCACAGAATCCGCTGCCTTCAGAGCTTCCTCCAGAGCTCCCACTCCCACTCCTGCTTCCGCTTCCTGGAGGAGAAGTCACTGGCTCCGTAGGATCAGTGGGCACATCAGGGGCTGTGCAACCTAAAATATAATAATAGAAAGAGTAGAGGGGTGGTCCTGCTGTGGCCATGAACTTCAAGTGTAAGTAAAGAAAACTAGGTACATTATTCCCAGGAGAAGATGCAATTAGCGGCAATCTCACAATTGAAGAGACTCAAAGACAATTACGTATCAGGAAATAAGAAAAAGTGTGGATCAAGTCCTACTTTCTATATATGTCTCCTTTGTCATCCAAGGCATTCAGTAATTAACACATGCAAATGTTTTGAAGATCTGAATATAATACCTCTGAGGAAAAATTGTAGAAACAGTTATGGAAATGGAGACATTCCCTGAGGGTGGATAAATAAGAGCACTGGTGTGGCTTCCTGTTGATTCTTCCAGGAGGCTAGGCAGGACATTGAATGAGGTCCACACACACTCATTAACGGACACACAGAGAGATTTGGATGCTAAAGATAAGCACAATTTCTGCAGACTCTTACAAACTTTGAAGTCCTAGGAAATTTTTTCCCACACACTCCAACGTTAGGTCTGGTTTCCCAAAATTCCCTTAGAAGTTGAGACTTAGAAAGGATCACCTGGGCAAGAACAAGGGAATGGAATGGGAAGAGTAGGCCCCATGCAGTGGGAGTGAGCATTCAACCATGCCTTTATATTGATAAAGGGACATTAGAAACACGCCATCTGCATACTCAGGTTGTCACTCACTTGTGGGCACATCCAGGGCTTTGTTAAGAGTAGAGGTCAGAGGGAATTTGCCCTGGCCACAGAAAGAGCCAGTGAAGTCATCAAGATCAATGGCCCAGATCATGGCACCTCCAAAATTGTTCTGCTTAAGCCACTGAGTCTGTTTAAAGATAGAAGGTGTAAGGTTAATTTGATTTCCTGAGCCTTGGTGCTGTGATGTCAGCAAATCCAAGGAGCTGACCTTACCTTGACATTGAAGCTCCTGACATTGTCATAGCCAACCCACACATTGCCTTTATAGGCATAGGGCACTTCCTGAGGGGCATCCCAGACCTCAGTGGCTCCATTTTTCAAGAAGGTGCAAATCTTTAAACATCAAGAGATTTAAATCCTTCACATATTAATTCCATGAAAGAGAGAAAACAATGATTTCTTTCCTTTCTTATCTTCAGTTGGGGCTACCTCAATTTTATAATTCAGTTTTGTTTGTAGTAAAAAAAAAATCTTGAGTTGTTTTCATCATTGCATTGATGGTGATAGGACCCGGGATATGCACTTGCTCAGTACAGGCTCTATCGCTGAGCTACATCACACCCTTAGTCTTATCTTTTAAGGTAGACTGTCTATGCTTTAATTTGGACTTAGAATTATCCTCTTTCAGCTTCCTGAATGTTCAAATTAAAGGAATAAGCAACCAAGCCTGGAAAAGTCTTTCACAAAAACTATTGTACAACATGATCCTACTTCATTTTGTCTTATGCAACTAGAGATTAAATCCAGGGCTGTTAGCATTCTAGGTAAATGCTGTACCACTGAGCTACATTCGAAGAGTGAGTTATTTATCAAATTCATTTTATCCATATTTTAGTACTACAAATTTGGAATCCACAGTAGGATGATAAATATGTTCATTTTGTTTCTTTATATGTAATGTTCTTAGTAACATGATCTTTTGCTTATAAAAGCATTATTTGGATTAAATATAGAAGTTTGTTTTCCAAACATACAGCATCAGGAGTGAACTGCTTACTACAGGTAGGTAATAGGCAAAATAAACATTCAGATCCAGGAGATCCTAAATTGAAGGCTATGTAAAATGTTGGGTGTGAAATTCACAGAGCAATCTACTGACCTCGTAGTAGGCCCAGAACCTACCCAGCAGGGCCAGCACCAGAGGTAGGGGCACCAATTCTATCATTGGAGGGGTTGCTCAGGAGGAAATTGTGTCCATATTCTGGGAATCCAACAATGAGCTTCTCAGCTGGGACTCCATTGTTCTTCCAGGAATTCATGGCATACTCCTGTAATGTAGGTTAGGTAAAGGACCCAAACAGTCAGTGGTCAGTATTTAATTATATTAGCTCCCTGTTTTAGCAGGCAAATTATATGATGTTCATAACCAATGGATTTTTTCCTTGATATTTTCTTTTCAAAAACTTTTGATGAAATTATACTTCATGAGATATGGCCTATAACTTAAGAATATCTTTATTTAATTTGGACAGTTGCTGAACTTGCGTGAATTGGGGGGGGGGTCTACTTTCCATATTACTTTATCCCCAGTCTGTATTCCTGTAGGGTCTTACCACATTGAGGTAAGCATTGCTGCCAGTGTCAGTAGGATATTTGTAGAGGGAACTGTTCTCTCCTGTGTAGCCATCCCAGGAGCCATGGAGGTCATATGTCATGACATGGATTTGATCTAGGTACCTGGCAGGTAATAAGGTACTGCGTAATCCCCCAGACGCTGAGGCTCTGGCGGCCCCCAAGATGCCTGACTACCTAGGTGCGGACCAGCGGAAAACCAAGGAAGATGAGAAGAACGACAAGCCCATCCGAGCTCTGGACGAGGGAGATATTGCGTTACTGAAAACTTACGGCCAGAGCACATACTCCAGGCAGATCAAGCCGGTTGAAGATGACATTCAACAGCTTCTCAAAAAAATCAATGAGCTCACTGATATTAAAGAGTCCGACACTGGCCTGGCTCCACCAGCCCTCTAGTTTCTGGCCGCAGATAAACAGACACTTCAGAGCGAGCAGCCCCTGCAGGTAGCCAGATGTACGAAGATAATCAATGCTGATTCAGAGGACCCCAAATACATTATCAATGTGAAGCAGTTTGCCAAGTTTGTGGTGGATCTCAGTGATCAGGTGGCACCTACTGACATTGAGGAAGGGATGAGAGTTGGTGTGGACAGAAATAAATACCAAATTCACATTCCACTACCTCCTAAGATTGACCCAACAGTTACCATGATGCAGGTGGAGGAGAAGCCTGATGTCACATACAGTGATGTTGGTGGCTGTAAGGAGCAGATTGAGAAGCTGCGAGAAGTGGTTGAAACCCCTCTGCTCCACCCAGAGAGATTTGTTAACCTTGGGATTGAGCCTCCAAAAGGTGTGCTGCTGTTTGGTCCCCCGGGCACGGGCAAGACGCTCTGTGCTAGGGCCGTCGCCAACAGGACTGACTCCTGCTACATTCGAGTTATCGGGTCTGAGCTCGTGCAGAAATACGTCGGGAAGGGGGCCCGGATGGTTCGTGAGCTTTTTGAAATGGCCAGAACAAAAAAAGCCTGCCTTATTTTCTTTGATGAAATTGACGCCATTGGAGGAGCTCAGTTTGATGATGGCGCTGGGGGAGACAATGAAGTGCAGAGAACAATGTTGGAGCTGATCAACCAGCTGGATGGTTTTGATCCTCGAGGCTACATCAGAGTCCTAATGGCTACCAACCGACCTGATACTTTGGATCCAGCGCTGATGAGGCCTGGGAGATTGGACAGAAAAATTGAGTTTAGCTTACCTGACTTAGAGGGTCCGACTCACATATTTAAGATTCATGCTCGCTCAATGAGTGTTCAACGAGACATTAGGTTTGAGCTGCTAGCCCGACTGTGCCCGAACAGCACTGGAGCAGAGATTAGGAGCGTGTGTACAGAAGCTGGTATGTTTGCAATCCAAGCCCGGCGAAAAATTGCTACAGAGAAGGACTTCTTGGAAGCTGTAAGGTCATCAAGTCTTACGCCAAGTTCAGCGCCACTTCCCGCTACATGACATACAACTGAGCCTCACAGGCTTGAGAACTTCCTGTGATTGGGTAATGTGTTGCCACCTCACAAAAACAAAAAATTTCAAATTTCCTGACAGGTAATAAGATTTAAAATCATTTCTGATAACTGTTTCTCACATCTTTGCCTACAATAACACCTTTTCCAAAGCAAGTACACAAGCAATGTCTTTTGAGGGCAAGACATCTCTAGACTGACCACCGCAGTGCTTTAACAGTTCCCACAGATGTTTAGAATAAGTACATCACTCACTGGGAAAGTTCACAGATCTCATAGCCAGCTTCAATGGTGGAAACGCCAGCAGCTACAGCCGCAGTTATCAACAACCTGGGCTTGTTGTTCTCATTAGCCTCCTTCTCAAAAGCTTCACGAATCTCCTGTAGAACAAGGCAAGCATATTTGAAGTTAGTTTCAGAGATGTATATATAATAAATACATATTTTCACAGTGTCTTTCTTCTCTAAAGTACTTCAACTATTTTATCTGACATTACTCTATCAATATCTTAATAATGTCAATAGTACAGATGATATTAATTTTAAAAGTTACAGCTATGCAATATGCATGAGAGTGTGGGAAAGTACTTTGCAGGCTACTGAAACAGAAACACGGACACCAACCCAGGCACAAAATCTTCTAACTACATTCTGTCCTGCTATAAAATATGCTAGGACACTTTTTCACAACAGGTTTGCCGTCAGAATGCAGGTGTTGTGAAAACCACTGCTAATTCAAAGCCAAAATGGGAAAGGAAAAGACTCATGTCAGTATCATCGTCAGTGGACAGGTTGATTCCAGCAAGTCCACTACAACCGGCCACCTGATCTACAAGAGTGGTGGAATCTACAAATGAACCATCGAGAAGTTTGAGAAGGAGGCTGCCGAGATGGGAAAAGGCTCCTTCAAGTATGCCTGTGTCTTGGACAAACTGAAAGCTGAGCGTGAGCGTGGTATCACTATTGACATCTCCCTGTGGAAGTTTTAGACCAGCAAGTACTATATTACTATCATTGATGTCCCAGGACACAGAGACTTCATCAAAAACATGATTGCAGGCACATCACAGGCTGACTGTGCTGTCCTGATTGTTGCTGCTGGTGTTGGTGAATTCAAAGCTGGTACTTCCAAGAATGGGCAGACCCGTGAGCATGCACTTCTGGCTTCCACCCTGGGTGTGAAACAGCTAATTGTTGGTGTCAACAAAATGGATTCCACCGAGCCACCCTACAGCCAGAAGAGATACGAGGAAAATGTTAAGGAAGTCAGCGTCTACATTAAGAAAATTGGCTACAACCCTGACACAGTAGCATTTGTGCCGATTTCTGGTTGGAATGGTGACAACACGCTGGAGCCAAGTGCTAATATGCCTTGGTTCAAGGGATGGAAAGTCACTCGCAAAGATGGTAGTTCCAGTGGGACCACCCTGTTGGAAGCTTTGGATTGTATCCTGCCACCAACTCGGCCAACTGACAAGCCTCTGCAACTGCCCCTCCGAGATGTCTATAAAATTGGTGGTATTGGGACCGTCCCTGTGGGCCAAGTGGACACCGATGTTTTAAAAGCTGGCATGGTGGTGACCTTTGCTCCAGTCAATGTGACAACAGAAGTAAAGTCTGTTGAAATGCACCATGAAGCTTTGAGTGAAGCTCTTCCTGAGGACAACATGGGCTTCAATGTGAATAACATGTCTGTCAAAGATGTTAGACGTGGCAACATTGCTGGTGACAGCAAAAATGACCCACCAATGGGGGCTGGAGAGATGGCTCAGCGGTTAAGAGCATTGCCTGCTCTTCTGAAGGTCCTGAGTTCAATTCCCAGCAACCATATGGTGGCTCACAACCATCTGTAATGAGGTCTGGTGCCCTCTTCCGGCATTCATGCAGACAGAATATTGTATACATAATAAATAAATAAATATTTTTTTAAAAAATGACCCACCAATGGAAGCTGCTGGCTTCACTGCTCAGGTGATTATCCTGAACCACCCAGGCCCCATTAGTGCTGGCTATGCTCCTGTACTAGACTGTCACACAGCTCACATAGCATGCAAGTTTGCTGAGCTTAAAGAAAAGATTGATCATCGTTCTGGCAAGAAGCTGGAAGATGGCCCAAAATTCTTAGAATCTGGTGATGCAGCCAGTTTTGATATGGTTCCTGGCAAGCCCATGTGTGTCGAGAGCTTCTCTGACTATCCTCCACTGGGTCGTTTTGCTGTTTATGACATGAGGCAGGCAGTTGCTGTGGGTGTCATCAAAGCTGTGGATAAGAAGGCTACTGGAGCTGGCGAGGTCACCAAGTCAGCCCAGAAAGCTCAGAAGGCTAAATGAATATTACCCCTAACACCTGTCATCCCAGTCTTAATCAGTGGTGGAAGAACTGCCTCAGAATTGTTTGTCTCAATTGGCCATTTAAGTTTAATAGTAAAAGACCGGTTAATGATAGCAATGCATTGTAAAACCTTAAGAAGGAAAGGAGAATGTTTTGTGGACCATTTTGTGTGTGTGTGTGTGTGTGTGGCAGTTTTAAGTTATTAGTTTTCAAAATCAGTAAATTTTAATGGAAACAACTTGGCCAAAAATCTGTCACAGAATTTTGAGACCCATTAAAACAAGTTTAATGGGAAAAAAATACACTAGGACAATTATGGCACAGACTTCTGTGAGAAGTCAACCACGGTCTGATTTGACCTAAGGCCCACTTCCCAAAAGGCAACTCATACATGACACTTCTAGGGTGGAAAAGAACCAGAGAATAGATAGCCCGAAGAACTAGGGTAAAACAAAACACTAATGATCCATAAATAAAAAAAAATACAAATAAAATGACTCCCAATGGTATTCTGCTATAGTCATAGACCATGGCCTTATCTAATCATCATCAAAAAGACTTCTTCTGGCAGCAGATGGGAACAGAGTCAGAGATCCACAGTCAGACATTATACATTGAAAGAGTGTAACTGAGAGGGCTCCATCAAGTCCTTCCTCTCTGAGCTCAGGGAATCCTGCCAAATAAGAGGCAGATTCTTTTGTGTTTTGTTTTGTTTTTTAAAACGGAATTTTTCTGTGTAGCTTTGGCTATCCTGTAACTCATTCTGTAGACCAAGCTGGTCTTAAATTCATGGAAATCTGCCTGAATCTGCCTCCTGATGTCTGGGATTAATGGCATGTGCCACAACCTTCAAGTCTGGCAGAAAAGTTCTAAGATCAAGAGGAGATAGAGGACACCAGGAGACCAAGGAATTCTGAATCAAGTAAACAAGTACATATAAGCTCATAGAGACTGAAACAACAATCACATGCCCACAGTGGCCTAAAACACATCCTCTTCATATATGACTATTAATTTAGTATATTGTGGTACTCCTCACTGTGAAAGCAAGTGAGCTGTGGTTCTTGAAACTGTGCTTTATACTCTTTACCTACTGTTGGTTTTCCATGTCCAACTTCAATTCGGTAGCCTTTCCCTTACATTATTATATCTTATTCTTGTCATGTTTAGTTATAATCTTTTACAAGCCTTTCTTTTTCTGATAAGGACAAAAAGGGCATAGGTATTCCAGGGAAGGGAAGTAGGGAAAATGGGAGGAGCCGGGAAAGAGGACACTATAATCTTGATATATTGTAAAATAAACAATATATTTTCAATAAAAGAAAAATATCTTTATATATATATATATATTCATATATATAATTTCTATAGTAGTAGGTTTCCATATGGTTTGTCAAAAAGCCTTTCGTGTAGGTTGTCACTCCCCTTATTCTCTCCTTTATTGGGCCCACCATCTCCTCCCTGACTTAATCTTCCTATTCTATTGTCGTTTTATCTCTTTATAAAACTATATTCTATTTCCTCTCTTTGGAAGAGTGTATCCTCCTGCCTGATACCTTTTTAATTATGCAACCTCTGTGGCTATTCAGAGAAAACACACATATACAAAGCTTAAAGTCAAAGATCCACATATAAGAGACAATATGTGATGATTATCCTTTGGGTTTGGGTTACCTTGCTCAGGATAATAGTTTCTAACTCCATCCATTTACTGAAAATTTTATTTTTCTTCACAGTTGAATAATACTATAAAATATATATGTGTCATGTTTTTATTATATGCTCATCAGTTGATGGATATCTAGGCTGTTTCCCATTTCTGGCTATTATGAATAGAACAGCAGTGATCATGGATAAGCAAATATCTCAAAGTAAGATGCAGAGTTCATTGAGTATATACCCATGAGTGATGGACTGGATCTTGAAATAAACTGATTTTCAGCTTAAAATTGGAGAAAATATCTGCAAAACATATATCTTGCAAAGGATGCTATCCCAAATATATCAAGAACTCATCTCAATAGCAAGAAAACAACCTAATTGTAAAAGGGAGAAGACCCTGAGTAGATGTTTTCAAAAATAATATAAATGCCCTAAAGATATATAAAAATAGATATATAATATAAAAAACTAAAACAGTATTGAGAGTAGATTTTATCAAAAACCAGAGTAGATAAGCTATATTGTCAATAATAGCACTTCAATATTAATTGTAACATTATTCTTAATTATTTAAGAAACATAATCACTGCAAATGTCTAGAAAATAATTAAACCTTAAAAATTATGTAATTAATTATGTTATTCAGTCTTTAAAAGAATAAAATCTGCCATTAGTAACAAAATTTCTAATTTGAAGATATGTTAACTGAAATTAACAAGGCATAGATTAACAAATAATACAAGATCTCACTTATGAGCAGAATCTAAAATATTTGAACTCATAGAAGTAGATGGCAGAATTTTATCTTCTTGCTTTTATTGAAAATAGATTTCATTCTCATACAATATACCCTGATTATTGCTTATCTGCCCTCAACAACTCCCACTCCTCCACCTTTATTCTCCACTCTGTCTGTATTCACTTCCTTTCTGACTATTATTAGAAAAGAATAGGCTTCTAAAAGATAGCTTAGCTAGACATGACAAAATAAAATATAAAAAAATGAAGAAACAACTGATTCTGATGTTTAAGCAGGGGAAGAAAGGATTAAAGAAATGTTGGTCAGCAATACAAACTTTGAGTGAGATAGAATGAGTTCAGAGCTTATCTCTACAACAAAGGACCTACAATTCATAGCATTGTATCTTATTTTGAAAACCATTTGTATCAACACGAAATCAATAGAACCTGTGTGTCCAAGGGTCTTGGTCCTGACAATAATGCCTTTATGACTTTGATCATGTGGACCAGGCCATAAATCAAACAGGGAAATATCACAGAAGAGGGGGTAGAAAGAAGCAGAGACGGTGGACTACGCTAAAGGTGTTTTCCAGAAACAACAGACAAGTTGCACATATGAATACACTTCACTGCAAGTGGAACAGCCTGCACAAGACATCCAAGATCTCAAGCCAGACTAAATACCATCATGGAAAGGGAAGGTGGGCATAAGGTCGCATCTCTAGCTGAAGCACTGGGGCCAAATGATAGGTTCTGGGAGAGTTGTGGGACTCCTTATGGGCAAACAAATTTCCAATGGATTCCCACACACTCAAAAATATATGAACTTAGACTAAGTTTAAAACAAAGATGAGGACACTAAAGTTGTATAGGTAGAGAAAGAGAGAGCATCTGAGCAGGATTGAGAAGGGAGTGATGTGATTGGAATACATTATACGAATTCTCAAAATTAATTTTGAAATAAGTAAAATGTGGTAGATAAATAGATACATAGATACATAGATAGATACATAGATAGATACATAGATGATAAACATTGACTTGTTACAGTCAGTTTTGAGGAATATCTTCAAAGAAACTGGAACTTGGCAACAACTGGACCAAATGATTCTAATTAAGATATTTACCCCTTTCTTTTACCTGTTTTTGAGGCCATTGAAAGCTTTGTAGAACTCTACATCATTCCATTCTATGGTGGTGATCTCATTGTTCTGCATCCCAGCAAAAGCATAGATCAGGTGAGTACACAGGCAAGGGTCAATGTTATCAGGGGTGAAACGAACCGGGCCTGGCCGATACTGGGCCCAGTTGGAGAAGTAGAATACCAGATTGTAGACAGACCCTGTGGTGGTCAAAAATAAGGATGATGATCCATTATAGATATCATTTAACTACAATGAAAGTTTGGGTTTTGCTTATGTCCCCACCTACCTACCTCATAAGCCTGATCTCCAGCTGGAGGTGACTAGTTGAGCACTCCTGCAGATGAGCTAAGATATTGTATATATTCTCTTTGAGAGTTTGGAAAATCTTAGACTTCTTTTACGATGGCATGCTCATAGTTCTTTGAGTCCAGTGGTCCCATAAAGCTCAGAGAATGAGAATTTAAGAACCCTTAGATGGGGGCTGGAGAGGGGGCTCAGTGGTTAAGAGCATGGCCTGCTCTTCCAAAGGTCCTGAGTTCAATTCCCAGCAACCACATGGTGGCTCACAGCCATCTGTAATGAGGTCTGGTGCCCTCTTCTGGCCTGCAGGCATACACACAGACAGAATATTGTATACATAATAAATAAATAAATATTTTTTAAAAAGAACCCTTAGGTGGTCAAGCTATAGAGGATAACGACTGAGAGAAAAGTCTACTCTTACACAAAACAAACCCATCTCTCTCTTTTATGTTTTATCTCTCCTTTCATTTCCCAAATAGAGTAATACTTGTTTGTTGCTGGATATTTGTACACTGTCTGAAGATGTCTCACTGTGGTAGTTTTAATAAAAATTCTGAATGGCCTAAAACTAGACAGCAAAGGAAAGGCAGGAATTCTGGGCAAAGAGAGAAACTCAGGTCATTAGAATCTATGTGCAAGAGTGACGCCAGTGAGTTGAGGAATGGGTCAGGCATACAGAAGGGGAGACAGGTAAAAGCCACATATATAATGTAGATTAATATAAACTGGTTCATTTAAGTTATACAGTTATTTGGTAACAAGCCTAAGCTAAAGGCCAGGCTTTCATAAGTAATAATAAGAAAGTCTGACTTCACCAGGGTATATTTTTAATTATATTAATAAGACAATTGCTTTATGTAAATTCAGGCAGTTGAGTTTTTCAGTAGCTAGTCATTTTGTCAACAATAACACATGGAATTAGTGACTTACCCAGATGAGCATTCAGTAGAAGGGCCAGACCTAGTGAGAGAAAAATACATATGTATTCTGAACCAGCTGCCTGAATCCTCTCATACATAACTCTAGAGCCTTATGGTTCATCCCGCTTGCCATGTGTTGTGACTTGTGTAAAAATGTGATCTTTTCAGTAAACATTCTTTGATCTACACTTTACCAGTTGATCAAAAATACCCTGTACCTTTTTCTCCATTCTGGGTCATAACTTTTGTAAGTATGAAATCTACTATCTACAAAGCAGGGCTGACTGAAATTGCTCCAAATTCACTGCACTCAGTGACCCTGCATCAGATGTGTCTCATTTCCAGAGCTAACATGAGCTCAGGACTTCAAGAGATAAGACATCCTCCAAAGCAGTGACTCGAGCAGCAGGAATATATTAGCAGCATCTTCAGAGAAGTTTTCCTAGAGAATGTATGATGCGAGCCTCCAGAAGCTGCTCCTTGGCTTCAATAGAGCATTTTCTTTTAGGCATCATCTCACTCTACAGCCCAGTCTGGCCTTGACATGGAGAACCTCCTGCCTGTGTCACCTGAGTACTGGAACCACAAGCTTGAACACTGTCAAGAGAAGTAGGCCGCTGCTTCTTTTATGTGTTAGGCTTCAGTATTCCTATAAAAAGACTTTGAAGAAAAATAAAGTTTCTAAAGCACAAATTTAAAGCAGAAAGCAAGCTGTAGATATGAACTGAGCCTAAACAACTACTTAATCCACCACTTGGATTGAATGTCTCAGAGGGACACATATGTCATCATCACCTAACCAGAACTATAAAGGATAGAAAAAAAAATAATCAGGCAGAATACAGAGCAAAGACAACTCGCATGGCTCTGTGTCTGTGTGGATTTCCTTTGTTTTTACCGCCAAAGGAGTTAGTCCCAGGACACAAAGAACTAAATAAACATAATAACATTTTAAGGCAGGTGGTGCCGGAAGATAACTGCAGAAGAATGACTAGATGGGACAGAAGAGACAAAGACAAGTATTGAAACAGAGTGAGACCCCATTTCCCCTTAGCCCCATGCCACCTCATCCCCAAGTTCCCAGGTTTTGCCCTGTAATCTTATCTACTTCCATATCCAGGCGGATGACTATATGTTTTTCTTTGGGTTCACCTTATTTAGCTTCTCTAGGATCACAAATTATATGCTCAATGTCCTTTATTTATGGCTAGAAACCAATTTATGAGTGAGTACATCCCATGTTCATCTTTTTGGGACTGGGACACCTCACTCAGGATAGTGTTTTCTATTTCCATCCATTTGCATGCAAAATTCGCGAAATCATTATTTTTTACCGCTGAGTAGTACTCTAATATGTATATATTCCACACTTTCTTCATCCATTCTTCCATTGAAGGGCATCTAGGTTGTTTCCAGGTTCTGGCTATTACAAATAATGCTGCTATGAACATAGTTGAACAAATGCTTTTGTCATATGATGGGGCATCTCTTGGGTATATTCCCAAGAGTGGTATTACTGGATCTTGGGGTAAGTTGATCCCGAATTTCCTTAGAAACCACACTTGGGGGAATGGGATGGTTGGGATAAAGGAAGGGTGGGCATGGGAGCAGAGAAATACATAGCCTAATTAAGGGAGCCATCTTAGGGTTGGCAAGAGACTGAACTCTAGAGGAGCTCGCAGGTGTCCAGGGAGATGTCCCCAGCTAGTACCTTGAGCAACTGAGGAGAGGGAATCTGAAAATGACCCTATCCTATAGCCATACTGATGAATATCTTGCATATCACCATAGAACCTTCATCTGGCGATGGATCGATATAGAGACAGAGACCCAAATTAAAGCACAGGACTGAGCTCTTAAGATCCAAATGAGGAGCAGAAGGAGGGAAAACATGAGCAAGAAAGTCAGGAGCATGAGGGGTGCACCCACCCACTGTGACAGTGGAATTGATCTATTGGGAGCTTACCCAGGCCAGCAGGATTGGGACTGAATAAGCATGGGATCAAACCGGATTTTCTGAACATGGCGGACAATGAAGGCTGATGAGAAGCCAAGGACAATGGCACTAAGTTTAGATCCTAATACATGAACTGGCTTTGTGGGAGCCTAGCCTGTTTGGATGCTCACCTTCCTGGTCCTGGATGGAAGTGGGAGGACCTTGGACTTCCCGCAGGGCAGGGAATCTGGACTGCTCTTCATTCTCAAGAGGGAGGGGGGAATGGAGTCGGGGGGAGGGAGAGAGGGGGAGGGGAGTGGGGGGAAGGGGGCGATGTGTGCGAGGAGGGGAAGGGAAATGGGAATTTTTTTTTTGCAACAACTAAAAAAAATAAACAAAAGAAAAAGAAACACAGTGAGACTGTGTACATGTATGCCTACAGGCCAGAAGAGGGCACCAGACCTCATTATAGATGGCTGTGAGCTACCATGTGTTTGTTGGGAATTGAACTCAGGACCTTTGGAAGAGCAGGCAATGCTCTGAATTGCTGAGGCATCTCTCCAGCCCCAAGGAAGCCAACAACACCCACAATAGCACAGACATCTGACAACCCTTCAGCAGCACAACTCAAGAAGGGAACCACACAAACGCTACCACAAAAAAAAAAAAATAGAGTTAACAACCACAGGTCATTAATATCACTTAATATCAAAGGACTCAATTCACCTATAAAAAGGCACACGTTAAGAGAATGGATACGAAAACAGGATCCAACATTCTGCTGTTCACGAGAAACACACCTCAACCTCAAAGACAACACTACCTCAGAGTAAAGGGTTGGGAAAAGATTTTCCAATCAAATGAACCTAAGAAACAATCAGGTGTGGCTATACTAATATCCAACAAAATTGATTTCAAACTAAGATCAATCAGAAGAGATGTAGAAGGACACTATATATTCATAACAGGAACAATTCATCAGGAGGAAGTCTCAATCCTGAATATCTACGCCCCAAATATAAAAGGATCCACATATATAAAAGAAACATTACTAGAACTCAAAGCATACATCAAACCCCACACTCTAATAGTAGGAGATTTCAACACTCCTCTCACCAATGGACATTTCAACCAGACAGAAACTTAACAGAGAAATAAGAGAATTAACAGATGTAATGAATCAAATGGACTTAACAGACATCTATAGAACATTCAACCCAAACAGAAAAGAATATACCTTCTTCTCAGCACCTCATGGAACCTTCTCAAAAAATGATCACATAATTGGTAACAAAGCAAACATCCACAGATACAGAAAAATTGTAGTAACCACCTGTGTACTATTGGATCACCATGGAATAAAGTTAGAATTCAACAACAATTCTACACCCAGAAAGCCTACAAACTCATGGAAACTGAAAAGTCAGCTACTGAACCACCCCTGGGTCAGAAAAGAAATAAAAGTCTTCCTTGAATTCAACAAAAATAACGACACAACATATCCAAACCTATGGGACACTATGAAAGCAGTGCTAGAGGAAAGTTCGTAGCAATAAGTGCCCACATAAAGAAAACGGAGAAAGCTCACATTAGAGACTTAACAGCACTCCTGAAAGCTCTAGAAAAAAAACAAAGCAGATTCACCCAGGAGGAGTAGAAGACTGGAAATAATCAAACTGAGGGCTGAAATCAACAAAATAGAAACACAGAAAACAATCCAAAGAATCAATGAAACAAAGAGCTGGTTCTTTGTGAAAGTCAACAAGATTGACAAACCCCTATCCAAACTAATCAAAAGGCAGAGAGAGAACATGCAAATTAACAAGATCAGAAATGAAAAGGGGGATATAACAACAGACATTGAGGAAATTCAGAGAATAATTAGGTCTTCCTACAAAAGCTTATATGCCACAAAGTCAGAAAATGTAAAAGAAATGGACTTGTTTTTAGATAATTACCATTTACCAAAATTAAATCAAGACCAGGTGAACAATTTAAATAGCCCTATAAATTGTGAGGAAATAGAAGCTGTAATAAAAAACCTCCCAACCAAAAAAAAAAAAAAAAGACCGGGACAAGATGGTTTTAATGCAGAATTTTATCAGAACTTCCAAGAAGAGCTGATACCTATACTCCTTAATGTGTTTCACATTATATAATCAGAAGAGTCATTGCCAAATTCTTTTTATGAAGCTACAGTCACCCTGATTCCAAAACCACACAAAGACCCAGGCAAGAAAGAGAATTACAGACCAATCTCGTTCATGAACATCGATGCAACAATTTTCAATAAAATTATGCAAACAGAATCCAAAAACACAGTAAAAATTATCCATTAAGATCAAGTAGGCTTCATCTTAGAGATGCAGAGTTGGTTCAACATACGAAACTGTATCAATGTAATCTATCATATAAATAAACTGAAAGAAAAACCCATATGATCATTTCATTAGATGTGGAAAAAGCATTTGACAAAATTCAACACCCCTTTATGATAAAGGTTTTGGAGAGGTTAGGGATACAAGGATCATAACTAAATATAATAAAAGCAATATATAGCATGCCAACAGCTAATATCAAATTTAATGGAGAGAAACTCAGAGCCATTCCATTAAAATCAGGAACAAGACAAGGCTGTCCACTATCACCATATCTTCAACATAGTTCTTGAAGTTAGAGCAATAGCAATAAGACAACATAAGGAGATCAAGGTGATTCAAATCGGAGAGGAAGAAGTCAAGCTTTTGTTATTTGCAGATGCTATGACAGTGTACATTAGTGACCCCAAAAACTCTACCAAAGAATTCCTACAGCTGAAAAATACCTTCAGTGATATGGCAGGATACAAGATCAACTCAAAAAAAAAAATCAGTATCCCTCCTATACACAAAGGATAGAGAAGCAGAGAGGGAAATCAGGGAAACTTCATCTTTTACGATAGCCACAAATAGCATAAAGTATCTTGGGGTAACTCTAACTAAGGAAGTGAAAGATCTGTTTGACAAGAACTTTAAGTCTTTGAAGAAAGAAATTGAAAAGGATACCAGAAAATGGAAGGATTTCCCATGCTCTTGGATGGGTAGGATCAACACAGTAAAAATGGCAATTCTACCAAAGGCAATCTATAAATTCAACACAATCCTCATTAAAATCCCAACAAAATTCTTCACAGAACTTGAGAGAACAATAATCAACTTTATATGGAAAAGCAAACAAACCGGGATAGCCAAAACATTCCTATACAATAAAGGAACTTCTGGAGGTATTACCATCCCTGACTTCAAACTCTATTACAGAGCCACAGTATTGAAAACAGCTTGGTATTGGCATAAAAACAGAGAGTCGACCAATTGAATTGAATAGAAGACCCGGATATTAACCCACAAACCTATGAACACCTGATTTTCGACAAAGGAGCTAAAAGTATACAATGGAAGAAAGAAAGCATCTTCAACAAATGGTGCTGGCATAACTGGATGTCAACATGGATAAGAATGAAAATAGATCCATATCTATCACCATGCACAAAACTCGAGTTTACATGGACTAAAGACCTCAATATTAATCTGAACACACTGAACCTGATAGAAGAGAAATTGGGAAGTAGTCTACAACACATGGGCACAGGAGACCACTTCCTACGTATAACCCCAGCAGCACAGACAATAAGGGCAACATTGAATAAATGGGACCTCCTAAAACTGAGAAGCTTCTGTAAAGCAAAGGACACAGTCATTAAGACAAAAAGGCATCCTACTGATTGGGAGATCTTTACCAATCCCACATTGGACAAAGGTCTGATCTCCAAAATATATAAAGAACTCAAGAAACTAGACTTTAAAATGCTAATTAACCCAATTAAAAAATGGGGCACTGAACTGAACAGAGAATTCTCAACAGAAGAAGTTCAAATGACCAAAAGACACTTAAAGTCATGCTCAACCTCCTTAGCGATCAGGGAAATGTAAATCAAAACAACTTTGAGATACCATCTTACATCTGTCAGAATGGCTAAAATCAAAAACACCAATGACAGCCTTTGCTGGAGAGGATGTGGAGTAAGGGGAATACTCATCCATTGCTGGTGGGAATGTAACCTTGTGATACCACTTTGGAAATCAGTGTGGTGGTTTCTCAGAAAATTCAGAATCAACCTACCCCAGGATCCAGCAATACCACTCTTGGGAATATACCCAAGAGATGCCAGATAATACTACAAAAGCATTTGTTCAACTATGTTTATAGCAGCATTATTTGTAATAGCCAGAACCTGGAAACAACCTAGATGCCCCTCAATGGAAGAATGGAAAAAGACAGTATGGAATATATATGCATTAGAGTACTACTCAGCAGTAAAAAAACAATGACATCTTGAGTTTTGCATGCAAATGGATGGAATTAAAACACACTATCCTGAGTGATGTAACCCAGACCCAAAAAGATGAATATGGTATGTACTCCATCATAAGTGGATTCTAGCCATAAATAAAGGACATTGGGCCTATAATTCGTGATCCTAGAGAAGCTAAATAAGATGGTGAACCCAAAGAAAAACATATAGTTATCCTCCTGGATATTGGAAGTAGACAAGATTGCCAGGCAAAAATTGAGAGATTGGGGGTTGGGTTGGGGTGGAGGTAAGGGGAGATGGGGATAGAGAAGGGAGAAGGGGAGGATGGGGAGATCTTGGGGGAATGGGATGGTTGGGATGGGGGAAGGGTGGATATGGAAGCAGGGAAGTAGATATCTTAATTAAGGGAGCCATTTTAGGGTTGTGAGAGTCTTGGCTCTAAAGGGGTTCCCAGGTATCCAAGGAGATGTCCCCAGTTTGTTCCTTGGGCAGGTGAGGAGAGGGCGCCTGAACAGGCCTTATCCTATAGCCACACTGATGAATATCTTGCATATCACCATAGAACCTTCATCTGGCGATGGATGGAGATAGAGACAGAGACCCACATTGGAGCACTGGACTGAGCTCCCAAGGTCCAAATGAGGAGCAGAAGAAGGGAGAACATGAGCAAGGAAGTCAGGACCGCGAGGGGTGTACCCACCCACTGAGACGGTGGGGTTGATCTAATGGGAGCTCACCAAGGCCAACTGGACTGGGTCTGATGGAGCATGTGATCAGACCGGACTCTCTGAGTGGATGACAATTGGGGCCAACTGAGAAACCAAGGACAATGGCACTGGGTTTTGATTATACTTCATGCACTGGTTTCGTGAGAGCCTAGTCTGTTTGGATGCTCACATTTCTGGACCAGGATGGACGCGGGGAGGACCTTGGACTTCACACAGGGCAGAGAACTCTGACTGCTCTTTGGACTGGAGAGAAATGGGGAAGGGAATTTGAGGGAGGGAAGGAGGTGGAAATTTTTAATAAAAAAAAGGTAAAAATAAATAAATAAATAATATTTTTCCTAGTTAGAAAAAAAGAAGAAAAGGAACTCTTGCTTTCTCGTGGAAGACTAGAGTTCATTTCCCAGTACCCACATCAAGAAGCATACAACCACCCATAACTTCAGATCTGACATAATCTGCTTGTCTATACAACATCTGCACTTAGATACACAAAATAAACACACACACTATTCACATGAATAAGAAAATGAGCCTTAAAAATAAATAAAAGAACACGATAAGTTGAAAATAGGTAAGATGTGAAACAATAGTCATATGACACTTTCATATGAAATGGTGGTTTGTGAAGAGATGGGATAAATCATCTATGGGTAAATTTAAATGACTTATTTACAGATGCTACAGGGATTAGTTGGTGGGAAATATTTAAAAGAATTTACTTGCACTTGGAAAAAAAGACAAGGAACATGCTTGAACTACATTGCTTTTAATGAACAGTTGTTTATCTAAAGAGCACTTATGGGACAGATCCAAAGTTCCAGCCTCCAACGGCCAAGAGTGTTTTTAATTTGCTATTCCTTTAAAGCAAAACAAGACAGAGAAATTTTTAAATTCATGGATCCTGCCATTTAAAATAGCATTGCTGTTTATAGTATTGGGTCTGCTAAAAATTTTCAGAGGAGGGGTGGTGTCGTACGATCTGCTGTAGAGTTATTCGAGGTATTTTCTTCCACTACTGAAACTTTATTACCACCATAAATGAGGTTAGATCTACTCAGAGAAATCAGAATTATACAACTCGTTAGTGTTATTGTCTTGTACTAGCAATATTTGTACTACATATAACTTAAAAGCATAATTACTTCCTTGCTGTTTCATCAGAGAAAATGTTGAATAATGCTAAAGTGTAATTACTTTAGTATACACTATAATTAATATAAATTAATTGACGACTATACAGACTTAGGTGGGAATGGTGATTATGAAATGTCTGAATCATAAGATTAAGTGCAAGGATTGTGAGAGGACATGAAAATTCTAGCTTTCTTTTCCTTTCCCCTAAGATTCTGACAATATTACTTTAGGGCAATGCTTCTCCACCTTCCTAATGCTGTGACCCTTTAAAACAGTTCCCCTTGTTGTGGTGATGCCCAAACATAAAATTATTTCATAGCTACTTCTTAGCTGTAATATTGCTATTATAAACTGTAATGAAAATATCTGATATTTCTAATTGTCTCAAGACTGCTCCTCCATTGATGGTGGGAGTGCAAACTTGTACAACCACTTTACAAAACAGTATGGCAATTTCTCAGAAAATAAGGAAATAATCTAGCTCAAGTCCCAACTACACATTTAGGATGGGGAGGGTAAGTTTGGGTTGTTGAGTGGAACCTAATAAAATGGAAATTTCTTCAAATCTACAAAGTTGACCCTCATGAGGATTACCATTAGGGGGATATGATATCTCAACTATTCACCACTTTTAGCCAGGTAAGTTATTCAGCTGTAGGACTGGTTACATTCAATTGAGTTGTTGTCCAAGGGTATCCCATGGAAGTCCCCAAATACCCCCAGGATGTTACTAAAACAAAAGGCCACTCTCCACAAACTGACAATGGGGACCCATTGCCAAGGAAAACATCAACACAACTCATTGAACATGGAGAAGTTGAGCTGGTGCCCACATTTGGCCTGCAACCCTGTGTCCTAGTCTCTTTGGTGTGGGAAAGTACTTTGCAGGCTACTAAAACACAAAACATGGACACCAACCCAGGCACAAAATCTTCAACCTACGATCTGTCCTGCTACAAAATACGCTACTACAATGGTGGCACAGAACTACTACGAGAAGCCAACCAATGTCTGATTTGACCTAAGGCCTACTCCACAAAAGGCACTCATGCCTGACACTTCTAGGGTGCCCAAGAACAAGAGACTGGATAGCCCAAAAAACTAGAGTAAAACTAAACACTGCTGATCTATAAAGAAATAAGTACAAATAAAATGACTCCTAATAGTATTCTGCTATAGTCATAGACCAGTGCCTTATCTAATCATCAAAAAGACTTCTCCTGGCAGCAGATGGGAACAGAGTCAGAAACACACAGTCAGACATTATACATTGAGAGAGTGAAACTGAGAGCTCTCCATCAAGTCCTCCCTTATGAGCTCAGAAAATTCTTCCAAATAAGAGGCAGATTCTTTTTGTTTTGTATTGTTTTGTTTTTTAAAACAGAATTTTTCTGTGTAGCTTTGGCTATCCTGTAACTCATTCTGTAGACAAAGCTGGTCTTAAACTCACAGAGATCTGCCTGAATCTGCCTCCTGATGCCTGAGATTAAAGGCATGTGCCACCACTTCCAAGACCGGCAAAAAGGTTTTTATTTTATTTTTTTAATTGAAAAAAAATTTCTGCCTCCTCCCAGCCTCCCATTTTCCTCTCCCTTTCCCCCCACTCCTCTCCCCCTCCCTCTCCAGTCCAAAGAGCAGTCAGGGTACCCTGACTTCCTTGCTCACGTTCTCCCTTCTGCTCCTCATTTGGACTTTGGGAGCTCAGTCCAGTGCTCCAATGTGGGTCTCTGTCTCTATCTCCATCCATCGCCAGATGAAGGTTCTATGGTGATATGCAAGATATTCATCAGTGTGGCTATAGGATAAGTCCTGTTCAGGCGCCCTCTGCTCACCTGCCCAAGGAACAAAGTGGGGACATCTCCTCGGACACCTGGGAACCCCTCTAAAGCCAAGACTCTCACAACCCTAAAATGGCTCCCTTAATTAAGATATCTACTTCCCTGCTCCCATATTCACCCTTCCTACATCCCAACCATCCCATTTACCCAAGTTCCCTCCATTCTCCCCTTCTCACTTTTCTCTCCCCATCTCCCCTTACCCCCATCCAACCCCACCTCCAAGATCCCACTTTTGCCCGGCAATCTTGTCTACTTCCAATATTTAGGAAGATAACTATATGTTTTTCTTTGGGTTCACCTTCTTATTTAGCTTCTCTAGGATCACGAATTATAGGCTCAATGTCCTTTATTTATGACTAGAAACCACTTATGAGTGAGTACATTCCATGTTAATCTTTTTGGGTGTGAGTTACCTCACTCAGGATAGTGTTTTCTATTTCCATCCATTTGCATGCAAAATTCAAGATGTTATTGTTTTTTACCGCTGAGTAGTACTCTAATATGTAAAGGAGATAGAGGACACCAGGAGACCAAGGAATTCTGAATCAAGTAAACAAGTACATATAAGCTCATAGAGACTGAAACAACAATCACATGCCCACAGTGGCCTAAAACACATCCTCTTCATATATGACTATTAATTTAGTATATTGTAGTACTCCTCACTGTGAAAGCAAGTGGAACTGTGATTCTTGAAACTGTGTTTCATACTCTTTTCCTACTGTTGGTTTTCTATGTCCAACTTCAATATGGTAGTCTTTCCTTTACCTTATTATATCTTATTCTTGTCATGTTTAGTTATAATCTCTTAGAAGCCTTTCCTTTTCTGATAAGGTCAGAAAGGGAGTAGGTTTTCCAGGGAAGGGAAGTAGGGAAAATGGGAGGAGAAAAGGAAGGGGAAACTGTAATCTTGATATATTGTAAAATAAGAATCTATTTTCAATAAAAGAAAAATATCTTTATATATATGCATATATATAATTTCTATAGTAGTAGGTTTCCATATGGTTTGTCAAAAAGCCTTTAGTGTAGGTTGTCACTCCCTTTATTCTCTCCTTTATTGGGCCCACCACTCCGTCCCGGAGTTAATCTTCCTATTCTATTTTCCTTTTATCTCTTTGTAAAACTATATACTATTTCTTTCTTTGGAAGAGTGTATCCTCCTGCCTGATCCCTTTTTAATTATGCAACCTCTGTGGCTATTCAGACGAAACACACATATGCAAAGCTTAAAGTCAAAGATCCACATATAAGAGAAAATATGTGATGATTATCCTTTGGGTCTGGGTTACCTTGCTCAGGATGATGGTTTCTAACTCCATCCATTTAGCTGAAAATTTCATTTTTCTTCACAGTTGAATAATACTATAAAATATAAATGTGTCATATTTTTATTATATGCTCATCAGTTGATGGACATCTAGGCTGCTTCCCATTTCTGGCTACTATGATTAGAACAGCAGTGATCATGGATAAGCAAATATCTCAAAGTAAGATGCAGAGTTCATTGAGTATATACCCATGAATGATGGACTGGATCTTGAAGTAAACTGATTTTCAGCTTAATAAATTGGAGAAAATATCTACAAACCATTTATCTTGCTAAGGATGCTATCCCAAATATATCAAGAACTCATCTCAATAGCAAGGAAACAACCTAATTTTAAAAGGAAGAAGACCCTGAGTAGATGTTTTCAAAAATAATATAAATGTCCTAAAGATATAAAAAATAGTTGGCTCATTACTCATAAGAGAAATGCAAACTAAAGCAGTATGGAGATTTTATCAGAAACAGAGTAGATAAGCCATTTTGTCAATAATAGCACTTCAATATTAATTGTAACATTATTCTTAATTATTTAAGGAACATAATCACTACAAATGTCTAGAAAATAATTAAACCTTAAAAATTATGTAATTAATTATGTTATTCAGTCTTTAAAAGAATAAAATCTGCCATTAGTAACAAAATTTCTAATTTGAAGATATGTTAACTGAAATTAACAAGGCATAGATTAACAAATAATACAAGATCTCACTTATGAGCAGAATCTAAAATATTTGAACTCATAGAAGTAGATGGCAGAATTTTATCTTTTTGCTTTTATTGAAAATAAAATTTTATTGAAAATAGATTTCATACAATATACCCTGATTATAGCTTATCCGCCCTCAACAACTCCCACTCCTCCACCTTTATTCTCCACTCTGTATTCACTCCCTTTCTGACTATTATTAGAAAATAATAGGCTTCTAAAAGATAGCTTAGCTAGACATGACAAAATAAAATATAATAAAATGAAGAAACAACTAATTCTGAAGTTATAATTTTAAGCAGGGGAAGAAAGGATTAAAGAAATGTTGGTCAGCAATACAAACTTTGAGTGAGATAGAATGAGTTCAGAGCTTATCTCTACAACAAAAGACCTACAATTCATAGCATTGTATCATATTTTGAAAACCATTTGTATCAACAAGAAATCAAAAAAACCTGTCTGTCCAAGAGTCTTGGTCCTGACAATAATGCCTTTATGAGTTTCATAATGTGGACCAGGCCATAAATCAAACAGGGAAATATCACAGAAGAGGGGGTAGAAAGAAGCAGAGACGGTGGACTACAGTAAAGGTGTTTTCCAGAAACAACAGACAAGTTGCACATATGAATACACTTCACTGCAGGTGGAACAGCCTGCACAAGACATCCAAGATCTCAAGCCAGACTAAACACCATCACGGAAAGGGAAGGTGGGCATAAGGTCGCATCTCTAGCTGAAGCACTGGTGCCAAATGATAGGTTCTGGGAGAGTTGTGGGACTCCTTATGGGCAAACAAATTTCCAATGGATTCCCACACACTCAAAAATATATGAACTTAGACTAAGTTTAAAACAAAGATGAGGACACTAAAGTTGTATAGGTAGAGAAAGAGAGAGCATCTGAGCAGGATTGAGAAGGGAGTGATGTGATTGGAATACATTATACGAATTCTCAAAATTAATTTTGAAATAAGTAAAATGTGATAGATAGATAGATAGATACATAGATACATAGATACATAGATAGATACATAGATAATAAACGTTGACTTGTTACAGTCAGTTTTGAGGAATATCTTCAAAGAAACTGGGACTTGACAACAACTGGTCCAAATGATACTAATTTAGAAATTTACCCCTTTCTTTTACCTGTTTTTGAGGCCATTGAAAGCTTTGTAGAACTCTACATCATTCCATTCTATGGTGGTGATCTCATTGTTCTGCATCCCAGCAAAAGCATAGATCAGGTGAGTACACAGGCAAGGGTCGATGTTATCAGGTGTGAAACTATCCAGGCCTGGCTGATACTGAGCCCAGTTGGAGAAGTAGAATACCAGATTGTAGGCAGACCCTGTGGTGGTCAAAAATAAAGATGATGCTCCATTATAGATATCATTTAACTATGATGAAAGTTTGTGCTTTGCTTAGTCCCCACCCACCCACCTCGTAAGCCTGATCTCCAGCTGGAGGTGACTAGTTGAGCACTCCTGCAGATGAGTTAAGAAATTGTATATATTCTCTTTGAGAGTTTGGAAAATCTTAGACTTTTTGTAAGATGGAATCCTCATTGTTCTTCGAATCCAGTGGTCCCATGAAGCTCAGTGAATGAGAATTTAATAACTCTTAAGTAGTCAGGCTATAGAGGATAGTAGTAATGACTGAGATAAAAGTCTACTCCTCCACAAAACAAACCCATCTCTCTCTATTATGCTGTATCTTTTGTTTTTTTTTCCCAAATAGAGTAACACTGGGGTGTTGTTGGATATTTGTACACTGTCTGAGATTGTTTTAATGAAAAATCTGAATGGACAAAAAACTAGACAGGAAAGGAAAGGCAGAACTTCTGGGCAGAAGAAGAAACTTTCCTTAATAAATCATATTTATTAGTTTGCAAAGGAATATATTTTCACGTAGTTTCTCATACATCCTAAATCTTGTTTAGTGTTCCTCTCCTATCCATGCCCCTACAAACACACACATTATAGTCTCATGCCCATGTCCCACATCATCCTAGTTTAAACCTTTCCACTTGCAGAATTTCTCCCTTCACTTTTGTAACACATGTTTTCCGTTATATGTCCTTATCTACTTCTAAGGACTCATCCAAACATCAAGAGCTTTAGAGCTTCCTGACCTCTTTAAACATTCCATGTTAAATGAACAAATATAAAAAAAAATCCAAAGCTAAAATCTGTGTAGGAGAAGAGAACAGGAGGCATTCATGATTCTGGGCCTAGGTTAACTATGGTGTTTTCCAGTTTCATGCGTTTTCCTACAAATACTCCATTATACGCACCACATTTTTATTACCCATTCTTCAGCTGGTGGACATCTAGGCTGATTTCATTTCCAACCTTCTTGAAATAGAGAAATAATGAGAGTGGGCATGTCTCTGCAGTATGACTGAATCTTTTGGGTGTGTGTCTGGTGGTGGGGTTGAGTTATATCATAGTTCTGTTTTTGCCTTTTTTTGAAAATCTACATATTGAGTTACATTGTGGATGATCCAATTTGTGTTCCTTACCAACAGTGTATAATGGTTCCTCTTTGCCCACATTCTATTCAGCATTTCTTGTCAATTGTTTTCTATATGATAGCCATGGTAAGTGTGGTGAGATGGAATCTCAAAATAGTGTTTTTCTTTTATTTTGAGAAATAATATTATTACATCATTTTCACCTTCTCCTTCTGTTCGTTAAATCCTCCTATATATATCCTATATATATCTCTTTAAAATGTACTCTTTTTTATTAATTGTTGCGTGACATATATGGATATGTAAAAACATATACATTCCTACGTACAACCTGCTCAGTCTATTAATTGCACTTATATGTATATTTTCAATATTGACTATTTGGCATTTGATAAATAATTTGTGTGCTCCTCCCTGGAGAAGACTATTCCTCCTACTTTTAGCATCCCTTACTTCCTATAGTGCTTCATGCTGTTTAGAGGTACCACAGGCTTTTGCCTTTCCACTTTGGCATGTCCATTGTTGTTGTCCTAGTTCAACTCATGCTTTGGCCAACATGTGAGTAAGACTGTAGGTGTAACTTCTGACATTACTAGAAGACACAGTCTCACAGCAAGCCACTTGATCCACTGGCTCTTAAAATCTTTCCACTAACTCTTCTGAAATGATCCCTAAAACTTGGGTTCAGAAATCCTTTGATAGATATATCAGTTGAGTCTGGGTTCCATAACTCTACATTTTAATCGGTTGTAGACTTCTGTAATGGGCTCCTAGTGCTGCAAAGAAAACTTTCTGAGTTAAAGGGTGAGAACTACACTTATCTGTGAGTACAGAGGCAAATATTTAGAGTGCAGTTAGGAATTTACTGATTAGTAATGTGGTGGTAGAAGTTTCTCCTCCAGGATCCATGAATTCACTAGCACTAGACAGTTGATTAGGTTTCTAGTACCAAGAATTGTTTCTTTCTTATTGGGTGGATTTTAAGTGCAGTTAAAGAACTCTTGGTTACTACCAAGATATGTGTGCCACTACTGCACCTTTAAGGTTATCTTACAATGCTGGTCATTGTTGTGATTCATAGGTGTTGCTGTTGGGTAGGACTGTTGGTTGTTTCTCTATTTGGAGGCTTGATTGTTACCTTCTGGTACTATGTAAGCTAGTCCTCTGGGAGTAAACATTCAGGTGAGTTGCAGTTCAAGGGCCTCTGGGCCCTGTGTCTGAACTGTACGATGTCTTCAGCAATAGGGACTTACTTTACGCTTCTGGGAAAGTGGTACACCAAGAAAAATAGCAGTAGCATATAGTATTTTGTGAGTCTCTTGGACAATCCTAACTGACAACTCAAAAGAGCACTAGTCATGCCTAATGTTGGGGGTTTCATTAGACTTTCTTTAGGCTTTAGAAGAAGCATTGTCAGACCAGTTGAGAAAATTTCATAAACATATGTACATTTATATCTATAAATTTATTCATATATTTGTATAAGATGTGCTCATTATAAGAATTTTAGGTAAATAGTTGATAGTTTGATAAATTATGACTTTCTCAGACATCCTTCCACTATTTTATCCTCATTATTCTGTATTTATCTCCATTCGCTTTCCCTAATTAGAGTCCTCATTTCTCTGATCAGGTCACTTGTACCCTATTATACCATTATCTATTGCTCCCCAACCCTGTGTCCCAAGCAGTGGTCCCCTTTTGCCTTCCTAGTCTTTGCTGTTACCTAGGATATCTATATACATCTGAATATTTGGAGCTGGAAATCTCCAACGGAAGAGAACATACAATATGTGTCTTTCTTGTTCTGGGTTTCCTCACATAATGTGATCCTTCCTAGTTCCATCCACTTACCTTCAAAGTTCATAATTTCAATTTTCTTCAGCAGCTGAATAGTATTACATGATATATATGTACCAAATTTTTATTATCCATTCATCCGTCAGTTGAAGGGCATTTAGATTGTTTCCATTTCCTACCTATTGGGCACACAGCAGAAATGCACATGGCTAAAAAGTATATGTCAAGACCTTTAGGCATTTGACAAGGAGTTCTATGGATAGGTCAATGGTAGATTTACTTCTATCATTTTGAGAGTTCTCCACACTGATTTCCATACCACTGATATCAGTTTTCAATCCTACCTACAAAGGTATTGGGGTACTTTTCTCTCCTATACTCCTCCAGCATTTGTTGACAGCTGTTTTATTGATCTTTGCCATTCTAGTTGGGGTAGAATGCAATCTCATATGTGATTTTATTTGTCTCTCAGTAATTGCTAGAACTAGAACCTTTTCTGTGATGTGTCTTAGCCAATTTTGAGCCTTTTTTCAGGATTCAGGCCCATTTTCTGAATAGGTCACTTGTTTTAGCGACTGGTTGTTTTAGTTTTTTATATATTGTAAATATTAATTCTCTTTCAAATGTGTACATAGCAAAGATTCTCTACTATTCTGTGGTTTTCCTATTCAACAAATTGATTGTTTCTTCTTCTGTAAAGAAACTTTTCTGCTTTGCTAAGTACTAAAGGTGGATAGTAGAAATTAATCCCACACTAGCTCAGAATTGGGTATTATAACGGGTTATTTATTTAGGGATAGACTCACAGATCACAGTCCTCTTCATGAAAGGGGAACAGCAACCAAAGCCAGCAACTGGGAGAGAGAGCACACAAACATTATGTCTGTATTTATAGTATAAGTGACCATACCCAAGTAGACTGATATCTTAAATGTTATTGACAGAAGGTGTTCCCACAACACCTCCCACTTATGTCTAAATAAGAGAGTTCTAAGCTTAAATCAAAATTATATGCAACTAGAACAAGTATTTTATCAAGTATAAAACTTATAACTACAACCAGAATAAAATATCAAGCAGGAAACATATGCTAAATGCTTCAGTAAATGTCCTCTCCTAAAGAGTCTAAGTCTTCTATTAGAAATAGCTTAACCAAGAAATAAGAGAAAAGTAACAATGACTATCTCGTCTTCAACAGCATTGAAGACCTTTGAAGGGAAATATTATTTGAGTATATGGGAAGTGCAATCAAGCAACTTCCAAAATGTGCAATAAGTGACAGAGACAACTGGCTACCTAGACAATTACCAAAAGTCTCATTTGCCATGTTGGAACAACCAAATTTTACTAAGTCCTAGAGTAACTGACAGACCATTTTCAGATGCAGTAAAAATTTAAAATTAAAAAAAAAAAACATCTTGCCCTATCTTGGCAAGGTTTGACAGTCTTTTTTTCTTATATCCTGCTTGTCCTGTCCAGACACCATGCATTTTTTTCCAGAGATTGAGGCATGGACAGTTCCTTGACCAAAGGCCAGTTTTGCCAAAAAGAAAACATGCTCAAAGTGGAGTGTCCTTGGTGGTTAAAATTCCCTCAGGAATAGATTGGTGCTGGCAGGAGCAATCATGTCTCACGTCAACAGAACACTAAGTTATTTAAATGCCATATTCTACAGTTCTTTGAAGTGGTGGAAGATTACCTATCTATGCAGAATGTAATTTCTATCCATACAAAGAACTTGATTAGTCTAACTATAAGTATAACAATATGGAACTACTGACCTGTAATTCTTAATATTTATATAACTTAAATATTAAGACTTCATATTAGAATATTGAGCAATCTTTGAACAACTGTATAGAAAATTAAGGCAATAATCTCAAAATTTAAACAATGTATAAATATCTTGATCAGATGTAGAAATGTATAGTGTAATATGATAAATATATCCTAAAATTGTATCAATAAACAAAATGTCTTAAGCAGAGATAGAACCATGCATGCATACAATAAGATAAAATAAATTTGCCTAGGCGTACAAATGCTGTAAAGAGAAATAGGAGCATATTTAATATAATTTGACTTTATATCAATATACAAGAATCTATAAAAATGTTAAAAGAATATATGAATGTAAATTGTCTATATATAATAGTTCACAAGTATTCACTCTGTTATTCACTATTATTATTAGTGAATAAGGACACATTAATCTACCTATTATCCCATCCAAATTCTTCCTTTTTCTCAATGAGATCCCTGAGCCTATATAATTTTTACCCCAACCTAGAATTTATACCAGTTATAATCAACCCCTAATTGATGACCTTAATCCTGAGGACAAACTTTGTTGAGAGAAGGGATGTCATCTTCTAGGATTACTTTCCGCTGTCATGAGGGTGATATTATTTCTATGTGATCCTGTAAAACTAAAATAATGGTTTATATTCAAGATTACTGTCTGGTATAATTGAAAATAGTGTCTGAGTAGTCAATAGGATTTTTCTGAAGTCCCTATTTGAAGTTCTGGCCAGAAAGTTGTAAGAAGGTACACCATTTCAACTGACCAAGTTGAAGCCACCTTGAACAGTTGGTACCCAAAACTGGTCTTAAAGTAGCACTATTAGCATCATAATGTCATATCAACCAGGTGGAGTTGTTGTCGTGGTGCCCCATTTTCTTCCTGGAAACTTCAAAGATTATGGCAGGAAATTTTATTATTCATTGTAGAAAACGTGAACATTATTTATATACACATATGTTCAACAAAAGGTATGATATAGACAAAAATAGGTATGGAGAAAAGAATGGTTTTCTTTCTTCTTTCTATTCTATACCAAATGGCTCCTGACATTAGATGGAAACCCTGAAGTTTTCTTTTAAAAACATGCTTGGATTTAGAGAAAGATAGCCATTGTCCAACTCCAAAGCTAGCTTTAATTTTTAGGTGGAGATATATACATGTTCAGATAATCAAATTTTACAATGCAGATGATATAGCATCATCAGTCAAATTTTGCATTGCTTGGTGATTCTTTAAGGATAGATATCTTTTCTTCTTTAGGCATCTAGACATCCAAGGTCTCTCAACTTCTTGAAGATGAGTTTTTTCCTGCAAAGACAAGAACAGAACCCTGCTCCAACCCTTATGAGGTTTCCTTACCACCCATATAGTTCTCACCTCTGTGGATGAGCAGTAATTTCTCTTTCTCAAGAGGTTTCTTTTTTCCAAATTGAATTGTTATTAGTTTTGATGGTGTACATAGCTTTTCTTCTCCTGTAGAAACAAGAGTAAAACCCCTTCCCGAAAGTACCACATCTCCTGTTTCCATCATGAGGTCAACACATCCTTGAAATACACTGGCTGATTTAATTCAGTAGTTTTTCTATTATTTAATGTTTCTCTGCTGCCACTGTTGCTTTCTCATTAGCATTAAGAAAAAGCATTATACAATCGATTTCTGGAAGTGTTTTAGATCCCTTTCAGTTTGTTTAACATGTCCTCTATAGTACTATTTGATCTTACTATTGCCTGACCTGTAGGATTGTTTGGTATACCTATAATATGGGTTATATTTTATTTTTTTCATCTTACATAGATTTATTTTATTTTTATTATTATTATTATTACAAATTTTCACCTCCTCAGAAGGGTAGATATGGGAGTAGGAAAGTAGATATCTTAATTAAGGGAGCCATTTTAGGGTTGGCGAGAGTCTTGACTCTAAAGGTGTTCCCAGGTGTCCATGGAGATGTCCCCAGCTAGATCCTTGGGCAGCTGAGGAGAGGGAGCCTGAAATGGCCCTATCCTATAGCCATACTGATGAATATCTTGCATATGATCATAGAACCTTCATCTGGCGATGGATGGAGATAGAGACAGAGACCCATATTGGAGCACTGGACTGAGCTCCTAAGGTCCAAATGAGGAGCAGAAGAAGGGAGAACATGAGCAAGGAAGTCAGGATTCCAAGGGGTGTGCCCACCCACTGAGGCTGTGGGGCTGATCTAATGGGAACTCACCAAAGCAAGCTGGACTGGGACTGATGGAGCATGTGATCAAACCGGACTCTCTGAACGTGGCTGACAAGGAGGACTGACTGAGAAGCCAAGGACAATGGCACTGGGTTTTGATTCTACTGCATGTACTGGCTTTGTGGGAACCTAGTCTGTTTGAAGTCTCACCTTCCTAGACCTGGAGGGAGCGGGGAGGACCTTGGACTTCCCACAGGACAGGGAACCCTGACTGCTCTTTGGACTGGAGAGGGTGGAGGAGGGAGAGTGGGGGAGGGGACGGAAATGGGAGGAGGAGAGGAGGTGAAATTTTTTCTTTTTTATTTAATTTTTATACGTATACTTCCTACGTATAAACCCAGTAGCACAGACAATAAGAGCAACAATGAATAAATGGGACCTCTGAAACTGAGAAGCCTCTGTAAAGCACAGGACCAGTTGGATGGTGTTGGAGTTTAGTCTTGGAACAACCCTGTGTTCCTGGATCACTATCGTAGGTGGTGTGGAAGGGCATGGAGAGGACAAACTGGAAATCCCAAACAGAGGGTTTTGGGTTGATTCCATCCATTTTTTTAAAATGTATATTATAGAAACACAAATATGCATGAGAAGACTTTGTCTGATCTTGTGGATGAGAACCAAATCCTCAAGATCTAATTAACTTTTTAATAATTTTTTGAGATTATAGTGTAATTACATCATTTTCCCCTTCCCTCTTCTCCCTTCAAATACTCGCATGTACACTCCCTCTGCATTCTTTCAAAGTTGTAATCACTTCTCTTGAATTGTTGATATATACATGTGTTTGTGTTTATTCATGTGTACTCATAAGTGCATGAATAAAATGTGCTAAACCTATATATTGTTACATATACTTTTGAGAGCTGACCAAGTGGTTGGTGGACTCTTCCCTAGGAAATACTATTTCTCAGCATTCTTTAGCTGACCACAGTTTTTTTTTTTTTCCACAGTTTTTTTTATCAGGGTTGAGGTTTATGATTTTTCCCCCAGCCACATTATCATGTCTATTTGTGTCTTTCTTGTTCAGGTCATGTGTTTAAGAAGCCAGGTTTATAAGACTTCATAGGTGTAACTTCTGACATTTCTAGAAGACACAATCTCACATCAAACGTCCTGTTCCTCTAGCTCTTACAATCATTTTACCCCCATTTTGCAATGGTCCCTAAGCCCTGGGTGCAGGAGTTGTGTTATAGATTAAGTATTAGTTAGGACTGGGCTCCACAACTTTCCACTTTGATTGACTGTGGTTTTCTACAGTGACTGGAAACCCAGTCAACTACCCAGGCCTTGTGAAGTAAGCAATCTTGGAGAAGAACCTACAACCCCCCACTTTAACCACCACTTTACTAAACCAGTAGAATTTCTAACTAAATTTTAAAGAGTTTCCTCATACCCACAGATAAACATAGTCTTCACCCCTCGTCAGGGAAATTTCTCTTTTAATTAGACAGAAACAATTACAGAAAGTTCAGTTATTTTAGGAGAGTCAATACTCTTTAATTTTCAAACGAATCAAATGATAAAACCAGCCTGGATTCACAGTAACTCTGATGAGGTATAAGGAGGCCATACAATTGCCTACCCCTTGAGTTCTGGGTGATCACAGGCCATAAGCTGTACAAACAACACGGGCTAGAGTACATAACAGAATTAAGAGGAGGGGACATCATTGGATGATAAAGCCAGGATCTAACCTGAACTTTGAATTCTATGATTGAGGTAGAAAGCAAGACATGAAAAGATGTAACAGCTGGAGCAGAGAAATGTAAATTGCGTTGAGGTGTTAAGCACGCAATTTTAACTAAAACAAATTTAATATGAGACAGTAGTAGCAGATGGTGTTTGACTTCAATGAATTAATTTCAATCTTTAAAACTCTAGAAATAATCAGTAACCAATATTTCTAGTAAAGGAGACATTTCAATACCCTCATCTGTATGTATTCAAAACTGAAAATCTTTTTCAACCTCTCCTGTATGTGAACATTAAGAGGGTTCTTAGAAGCCTGAGAAGGAACATACTGGGACCAATACATTCTTAAATAGATTTATCTTATAACTGTCACTTGAAGTCATTCCAAAGAACAAGTGTAGGCATAATATTCAACATTCAAAAAGTAGCCCCTAAAGAGTGGAGGTCCATTAGCACTGACCAGAAACATTACAAGCAAATAATTCAAGGAAGAAAGGGGGTTTAAAAACAGCGATTAACTTGTTTTCCTGTAAGAAATGTTTTATGTCAGGGATGAAATAAGTTCAATAAAACTTATCTGCAACACCTGAACAGCTGCTGCATACTTGGGAACTGCCAAAACCGAAATTAAGGGAATGAGTAATCCCTGTGGTGATTACCTCTACCCGACTGCTAAAGCATATGTCATTGCTACGTGATGTGGAACAGGAAGGGTGGTGGCAGTGAGATACTAAAGGAGCTGAGTCAGCGGAGAAGGAAAGCTGGTGGCTTACTGATTAGCCACATATATACACATCCCAGTAAACATTTTCCAGCTGGCAAACCTTGGGATTACCTGGATCTTAAATTGTTTAAAAGGCCATCCGGGGCCCCACTGAAACACTGCTGAAGACATCATGACCAAGTTCCTTCTTGTCACAGGTGAGTTGGTAATCAGACATAAAGACTCAGTGTTGCCTGGCTTCTTTTGTTCTCAGGATCTGACGACCAGGAGGCATCGTCACACTATGGCTCTATGTATTATCATTCTTCTTTCAGAATTTCAAATTTTCTTCCATCATTTAATAAGTTTTCCTAACCTCACGGGCTGTGATAACTATTCTGCCTTCATTGATGACACATATACAGCATTAAAAGAGTCTCATTTTAATACCTTTCTGCTGGCTCCTGTTTTGTCCAGACATTAATACTCCCCACTCATCTTCCTATACCATGTGCCTTACATTGGCATTATATTTATTTGCTTATTTCCTGGAACGAACTTTTAAAGAGAAGAAGATCAATAGAAACTTAGATGCAGCTATCCTAGTCATCTTTTTTCTACTGTTTTCAGATTTATCCTCCATGGGTCTGCTGCATTGATGGAGTAAAAGTGTTCCTCATAGACAACCATAGAAATTTGTTCAGTAGTCACTTTGAGCCAAGTCATTGAAGTCTTACTAATTGTTCTAAACTTATGCTTTGTAAACTTATTAAGCATCAGAGACTTTCTCAGATGAACACTGAAGTTCAATTTGTAAAAGATTCAGAAGTGGTCTGGTTACGTGATGATGGTTCAGGCCTATGATTTCAGCAATCAAGAGACATGGGGGCAGGTTCTCTAGTTCAAGGCCCATCTGGGCTAGTTAGTAAGACATGCTGTCTCAAACCCTGCTCTGTTGATGCCAAAGAGAGGAATCTGGAACTTCACATCTTCATCCCTCCAGCAAGGTCTTTTCAAAGATGTTTCAAAAAACTCAGATTGTGGTAATACTGTTCTCTGCTTTAGCAGATGGCTTGACTGTTGGAAGGCTGGGTTTAAACTCTGAGAGGTGAGACATAGTTTAAAAGGGTGATTACTAGGTATAGTAAACTAAAGTAACTTCAGACAGCACTAGTTCTGTGGATAAATAGACTTTACATTCAGTAAAAATTAATTAGGACACAGAATGTGGACAAGGATGGTCATTTCCATTTTCCATTTTCCAATAAATCATAAGAGTAGATTGAAATGTATCTCACCCTTGAAATGGCTATAAAGTTTCACTTGGGCTGTTCTGATCTATGTCTAGTAGGATGACTTTCACTGTTTCAGAGTTTGACACTCAATGATTCAGGCAGATGTTTCACAGTAAATGTTTGTTCTTTCTCTCTCTCTCTAGGTTTGGCACTTCTGCTGAATTCTCATCTGGGTATGTCATGATGACTTCATGTTTTGTTGTTTACAGAACATTTTCTCATCATAAGCCTCGAATCTCTAAGAATTACTCCTAATGTACTTTTCTTTTATGATTTTTAAATTATACTCTCATAATACTTTCTTTGAAAAAAAATACCAAGAGTCATGTGGGAAGGAGATGGGTTTCCACTGTTGGGAGTAGACTATTACAGCTCAGCTGTCAGTGCTGCCCTCTGTGTGTGCCCACCTTAGCATTAACAAACCAGCTCTAGCGGTCTTCTAAACTTAGCCAAGATCCAGAAGTGAGTGCCATCATTCTAATCATCAACTTCAAGTCAGTGCCTGATGGCTAAGTTGCAATGTCTGGACTCAGGTTAAAGAGTCTTAGTTCCAATTATCCCCTCCTAGGTAACAGGTGCCTGAGGCACAGCAAGGGAAAGAGGCAAGACCAAACTGTCAACAGAGTTCACTGCCACCTACAGCAGGCTGCTGTTCTCATTTGCCTTCCACAGGTTCTTCCTACCAGTTGATGTGCTACTATGATAATGTGGCCCGGAACAGGCCAGGACTGGGAAGCTTCCGCCCTGCTGATATTGACATCTGCCTGTGTACTCACCTCATCTATGCCTTTCCTAGGATGCAGAGCAACAGGATCACCATGAGAAGCATGAATGACTTGACTGACTAACAAGCTTTAAACACCCTCAAACGCAGGTCAGAGAATGGCAGAGTTGTCTGATCTTGTGTCTCTTGGGTCAATAGTTGCCACGTATTAATGTTTCTTTAAATGTAGCTCAGAATCCATGCGTTTGAGATGAGGACCCAGCCAATGTCATCAGTTTTTACTGCCATGAATTACACATGATTATTACATACGACATGAATTTTGAATGCACCTACATTTTATAATGGTTCATGACCTTGCTAGCATACTTTTACTTCACACACTTCACTTTTTCATGATGAATCTCCTTTACATAAAGATTTCCTGGGGGGCTGGAGAGATGGCTCAGTGGTTAAGAGCATTGCCTGTTCTTCCAAAGGTCCTGAGTTCAATTCCCGGCAACCACATGGTGGCTCACAACCATCTGTAAAAAGGTCTGGTGCCCTCTTCTGGCCTGCAGACATGCACACAGACAGAATATTGTATATATTTAATTAATTAATTAATTAAAAAAAGATTTCCTGAACATTTTTCCTGCCTCACTAAATATTTTGCTACAATATTCTCAGATTTTTTCCATTTTTTAATTGAATAGACTCTTCTCTCGTGCAATACATCTTGATCACAATTTTACCTCCATCTACTCCTCCCTTATCTCCCATATCTCTGCTCTCCCTCAGATCCATTCCTCCTCCGTTTCCTCAGAAAATAACAGGCCTCAAACAAGAAACAATAAGACAAGGTGAAAGCCCTCATATAGAGGCTGGACAAGTCAACCCAATAGGAGGAAACCAGTCCCTAGAGCAGGCAAAAGAGTCAGAGATACACCCACCTCCACTATTAGGGGTCCCACAAGAAACACCAAGCTAATAGTCATAACATATATGTAGAGAACCTGGTGAAGACCCAAGCTGGCCTGTGCTTGCTGCTTCAGTCTCTGTGAGACCATGTGAGCTCTACTTAGTTGTTCAGTGGGTCATGTTCTTTCTCCTGGTGTCCTTGATAACCTCTGACTCTAATCTTTCCTACCTGTCTTCCTGGGGGTTCCCTAATCTTTTAGGGAAGGAATTCAATGGATATCTCATTCTCTCTCTCTCTCTCTCTCTCTCTCCTCTCTCTCTCTCTCTCTCTCTCTCTCTCTCTCTCTCTCTCTCTCCTTTCATAACTGGTGGAGGTTCTCTGCACCTGCTCCCATCCGCTACCTCTCTGATAAGGCACCAATCTATGATCTGTAAGGATAGAAGAATATCATTGGAAATCATTTCAATTTCACTGATTTAATTTTTTTTTTGGCCAGTCATATCTGGTTCTACCTTAGGCCTCTGGGCTGTCTAGTCTCTGGTTCCTGGCCATCCAAGCAGTGCAAGATACAGACTCACTCTCATGGGATGGGCCTCAAGTTAAACCAAACATTGGTTGGCCACTCCCACAAGTTCTGTGCCAACATTGCCCCAGGATATCTTACAGGCATGACAGATTGCAGGTAAAAGGTTTTATGACTGGGTTAGTGTCCAGATTTTCCTATCCATAGCTTACATCAGGTCCTCTGAAACTGAAATTACAGATGGTTGTGAGCTGCCTTGTGGGTGCTGGGAGCTGAACCCAAGTACTCTAGAAGACCAGCGAGTGCTCTTCACCTCTGAGCCATCTCTCCTGCCGAAAATATTTCCAATATTTCTTTTCCAATGCAATCCCAAAAACCACTGTTCTATTTTCTGGTTTTGTTCTTGACAAGTTCAAATAGCTTTGATTCCACTTATAAGTCTTATCATGTGCTACTTGCCTTTCTGTGTGTTGTTTATTTCTCTTAATATGCCCTTCAAATTCACAAACATTATTTCAAACGATGGGTTTCATTATTTTTATAGCTGAATCATTTATATTGTATATATAGTACATCTTTTTATCCACTCGACTATTGGTGCACACTTAATGGGATTCCGTATCTTGGATCTTACTAGTCAATGTTAATGAATATTATTGAGCGCTATATCATCAAAACACTGATTTCATTTCCTTTGAATAGTGGTGTTGATGAATCATGTGCAATCTGTGTGTCTTTTGTGAGGAATCTACACAGTGCTCTCTCTAGGGCTTTTGTTCTTTGCATTTACATTGCAGCGATTTCTTTATACATCCTTGAGAACATTGGTTACCTTTCATCTTCTCCTATTAGCCATTCTAACAGGTGTTAGGTGATCAGTCAACGCAGTGCTAACCTGAGTAGCTCCGATTAGTAATGATGTTCAGGGTATCTGTGTGTGTTCGCTTTCATACACCTCTTAGCCGTTTACCTTCTGTGAGAAATGCCCAGTCAGACTCTTTTCTCATTTGTCAACGGTTATTTCTCTTCCAGTTCCTGCTTTTTTTTAATGCTAACTCCTTATCAAATGTGTGGATTCCAAATATTTTCTCCCATTCTAAAGTGCAGGGGTGTTTTTACTCATTTTCAGGTATTTTGAAATTATCATACAAAGTAACTGGTTTCATTATGGCAAGTCACCATTTGTGTCATAATACTGTGTATATATTTATTCATGTCCTCCCTCCTCCTCTCTCTCCTTCTCCCTGCCTTTCTCTCTCACTGATATTTTCCCCGCTAAGTAATTTACCTTCTACTTTCATGTCACATGTGTTCTGCTATTTTCTTTCTTCCCTGTCCCTTAAATTCCTTTCCTATCCTCACAGTTCCCTTTCTATCTTTTTCCATTCACCTGTGTCCGTGTGTTTACATGCATGCATTTATGTTCATGACCACATGTGTGTGGGATCCATTTCTGCCTTCTGAGGCTGGAATTACAGACAAGCCACCATGCCTGCCTGGCATCTGTAGGTTCTAGGGCCCAAACTCTCATACTCTCGTCTTTACACATCTTTGCAATTGCTTTAAAAGCTTATTCATCTCCTCAACCCTATTTCTATTCTCTCTCTCTCTCTCTCTCTCTCTCTCTCTCTCACACACACACACACACACACACACACACACACACACATCTAGAGCCCACCACATATTAGAGAAAATGTGAGACAGAAAATTTAATTTCTTAGATTTTTGCGGTTAAGATAAAAGTAGATAGTGCCATAAATATCTACCCTGGAGCACATATAAATAAAACAGGATATGTTCAAACAAGTATATCAATGTTTCTAATTTAAGTCATGGAAACTCCTGTTATATAAAATTATTAATGTTAAAAATTCATAGATAAGTTATATGGATTTTCTTATGAGTGCTCATATCCCCTTTTTTGGCTTTTTGAGGCAGGGTCTCTCTGTAACATTCCTGGCTTTCCTGGAACTCACTCTGTAGACCAAGTTGGCCTTGAACTCACAGAAATCCACCTGTCTCTGCCTCCCAAGTGCAGGGATTAAAGGTGTGCACCACCACCACCTAGCTATTATATTTTTATTATTAAAAATGTTAAATATATTTGATCATATACTTCCCTTCCCCCAAGCCCTTCTAGAACCTCTCCCTCCCCCTTCCCACCCACCCAACTTTAAGTTCTTTCTAAAAAAAGAAAATACAACCCTCCCCTGCCCCCAAAATAAAACACCCAAACACATATGTATGTATGTATCTAAGAACTGTGTAGTACTAAACTTTTGATTAGGAAATAGCAAATATTAATTTCTGAACAAAAATATAACTGCATTTAAAATATAGATGTATAACACAATTTTTTTAAAAAAAGAAAACAATCTTTTTTCATTTTACAGTTAGTTTATGGTAATGGAAGAAAATTGTACTATAGTGTGTCATATCTTGTCAGGGAAACACCAAGTAATATCAGTTGTATTACCTAAATGGGGGAACCTATGGATTTTAAAATCGTTCTTTATCTTTTGCTTTTAAGGAACACCCAACTGAAAACCCTCCTGGCCATTGGAGGCTGGGACTTTGGACCTGCCCTGTAAGGTCTCTCTAGAAAGCCACTTGTTCATTTGCTATTGAAAGCAAGATAGCCCAACCAGCCTCTGTTGCTGTACTTCACAACATCAGAGGTGCTGGAGGCATCCACTAAGTGACTGTGTTAATGCTATAAATTAACTGGAACCTTACTTCTAAGCAGAATATGTTGAGAAGATTACTATGTTGTCAAAGTACAGAACCCTTGGAGCATCAGTTTCCTGCCTCCAAAGCACTTTCACCTAGAGTATTTCAAGGTCACAATGACTTGAGAAGGCTTTGTACAATGCCTTTGTCTTTTGGAGAAGGAAAAATAAAAGTCTACTCTTAAATAAGACTTCTTTGAGAGCACATGAATTTGGAGGGTGTTTCAAGACAGCATGGTAAGTTAACATGGCCACACATCTTAAGAAAAAAAATAAACAAAGGAAATGCTGAGTCCTGAGGCAAGCAAGAATAATGATTGCAAAGGAAGGCTGGGGCAAAATAGGAACAAGTGTTCGTCAGGTTGAGGCGTCCTAGTAAAGGGCACAGAAGTAGAATTTGGGCTGTAAAGTGTTTTTATTCCAATGTGTTAATATTATAGAGGCCTTACCCTGCCTTTTTTTTTTTTTTTTTTTGTCTCTGTCAGGTTCAGCGCCATGGTCTCCACTCCTCACAACCGCCAGACTTTCATTAGCTCAGTCATCAAATTCCTGCGCCAGTATGGGTTTGATGGGCTGAACCTGGACTGGCAGTTCCCTGGATCTCATGGGAGCCCTGCTAAGGACAAGCATCTCTTCATCGTCCTGGTGCAGGTGAGGAAAGCAGGAAAAGGAGAAAGTGTCTTCAGTCCCAGAAGATTCAAAGTATGTTCTTTCTGGGGAGAACTGGGTGGTACACAGTAAAACAAACTCAACTGAATTGAGACGTACAGACCTTAGCATAGCAAAGATCCTTCTGTATTAAATACCCCTTCAACAGGTTGCATTCCAGACATATCACATCATTTTAGGGATGATGACTCATATTCGCATTTAATGCATATTTTAATTATTTGAGAATATCACACGTTGTCTTTTGATCATATCTTCCTCTCCCTCATCTTCTCGCAGATCTACCCCCTATTCTGTATCCACCTAGCTTTGTGTAATTTAAACACGAAAACACACATGCACTATTTCAATTAGTGCTGTTTCTGTACTCTGGGTTAGATGGCTATCTGCTGGAGCATGTCCTAGCTATCAAAGGCCACACCCTTAATTAAAGCTAACTGCTCCTGGAAACTGTTAATCACCAATAATTCCTTCACTAGGGGTGGAATTTCTTGACCACCTCCGCACTCCATGCTAGTATTTTGTCTGGTTGAACTTGCACGGATCTTTCTGTATTAAGTGCTCTATGATAAAAGTACCATAAGCATTATGATATTCATTCTACAGATAAGTAACTAAGGATATGTCGTAGCTGCCTGTGTTACCTGACAACAGAGTTCAATGCCAGAACAATAACATAAGACAATCTGTTGTTATCAGAGTAATACATGCTCTGTGGCACATATTGGTTTAGGCTTAAAATAAGAATAAGGCAAAATCCCAACTTTAAAGAACATTCAGTGTGAGTCAGAATGCTGAAACTGAACCAACAATTGCAGACACGTGATTAGCATAAATACCAGGAAACCCAGAGAAGTTCGTGTGAAGCAGGATCAGAAAGAGCCTACCACCGTAAGTGATGCCTAATCTTAGCCTTGGGAAAACATTAGCACTGCCCAATTAGGTCAGAATGGGCAAGTCACAAAAACTCAGAGACCAGTGATCAAGTGGTTGGGAGAAAGAGTCTGAGTTTGCACAGGCAGCAACAGCCTGATCATGCAGGTCCTTCAGCTAAAGAACTGGGAATTCTCCCTCTAGATAATTGGGAATACTGTGAAGGATTATACACAGTGGAGAAACGGTGGCCGAACTTTTGGTTTTGACTTCCTGCTCTGACATTAAACACAAGCAAGGCGAGTCAGCAGGCAAAGTTCCAGTGGAAGCTACTGATGTAAATTAAGGGACAGGTGATCAGAGGAAGCAATGCTTTTACACTGAGGGAAGGAGGGTCATCTGAATATAGACACCAGTAGGACCTGGGGATAAATTTATAGTATAGTATATACTATAGATATAGAAGATCCACAGTTTCCTGACTTAAAGAAGTATATGGGCAAAAATGGGTTGGTTAAGATGATACAAAGGTGGATTCGGAGTGGGAGAACTGATTCCTTCACATCCGAACATAGAGACTGGGATGGGTCTGAACGGCCAGGATGCATTGCATGAATACATATCTAGAGCTCATAGGAAAGGACTTGACTTAATGGACTGGTGTCATCAACCAGAGGGGTGATCACCAAGCCAAAATGACTAGATTATGAAGTCAAAGATGACAGACGGCTTTTAATTTATTCCATTCTTTATTTCTATTTTCTACTCGTTTTTTGGCAGAATCTGAACCACTGTTCTATATCAACCATGACAGATTATTTCCATATGGCACCATATACTAAATCGTCAGGCAGCCTCTGGAGAGTTTTAGCACTGAGTAACTCACTGAGTCTGCCAGCTTACTTTTGCCCAAGAGCTCTAATTATCAGATTCAGTAACTCCATTTCTTTATCTTTATTCATATTTATTCTTTGGTGATATTATGTATAAATCATTGTAGTTAGATCATATTCTTCACCTCCCCCACTGCTACCCACCTTCAATTCTCCCCAGACTTCATTCCACTCCCAACTTCAGTGGCTCTGCTGCTCATATTTACATGGGTGTATGGCGCCATCTACTGGAACATGGGCAAACTACCATGGCCCATACAACTGAAGAAAACGGATTCTCTTTCCCTCTATAGCCTAAGCCATACTCTGTTGATTGGCTTGACCTTGTGCGTCTTTTTCGTACGTTCGTGGGTGCAACAGTCCCATCGTCGAGATTATTTCTCAGCAATTTCCCCCAACCTCCGGCTCCACTTTGTCTCCAACGTTCCCTGAGCTTTGGGGTAGGGGGTGTGATCCGGAAAGCCTCTTTAGAGCAGAACACTTTCCACCTGTTGTCAGTCTGTATTAACTGCCATTTGCTGTGTAAAGAAGCTTCCCTGGTGAGGGATAAGAGTTGCACTGGTCTGTGGGTACGAGGATAAATTATTTAGGAAGCGGTTCCTTAGGAAGACAGTACTTTGCAGGTTCTATTACTCCCCAACTCACAGATTCTTGGCTAGATTTCCTTACAGTACCAGGTGTGTATTCCCCTCCTTAGAGCAGGACTTGAGTTCAATTAGAATGGTGTTGATTTGCCCCATAAAAATCTGTGCCTATGCTGTACTTGCTAACATATCTTTTCAGGCCACTTGTTACTGGATCATAGCTGGCACAACTTTTGATGGCTTTTCTTCCCCACCAGCCTTCACAGTGCCTTCTGGTCTGTGAAAACTAGCCAACAGGGAGGGAGCTTCCAGGTCAGCACCAGACTGACTTCTCTACATCCTATGATCAAAGTGTGCGATGCTCTTAGCGATAGCATCTCTCTGTCAAGTTCTAGTCAGTACCCAACAGCAATGGTATTGTTGGGTACTGTATTGTCCTGGGGGTCTCTGGGATGCCCTGAGCAACAACTTGAAGACCTGTATCCCACGTCTGGCACTGGGTTTTTGTTTGATAACCTATGGCTTCTGGGAGGAGCCCTTACACCACCCCCATGTAAGCAACTCCAATTAAACTTTTTTGATAAATGTATTTTAAGAAGCTTATAAAATGGTAGGCTTCCATATGATTTTATCAAACATTCTTAGTAAGTTATCCTTCCTCTTACCCCTATTGTACTCTACACTAACATCCCACTCCACAGTTACCCCTTCTCATTATTCCCCTTTCCCCTCTAAACTATCTGTTGTTTATTATTCTATCCTCACTCACTCCCTTAAACTCTGTCTTCCTTCCCTGTGTCCCAATGGCCCCTTTCTAGTTTCCTGGCTTTCTCTCTCTCTCTCTCTCTCTTTTTCTCTCTCTCTCTCTCTCTCTGTGTGTGTGTGTGTGTGTGTGTGTGTGTGTGTGTGTGTGTGTGTTTTGAAATAAAGTTTCTCTGAAGCTTTGGAGCCTGTCCTGGAACTCACTCTGTAGACCCGGCTGGTCTCGACCTCGCAGAGATCTGCCTGTCTCTGCCTTCCGAGTGCTGGGATTAAAGGCGTGCGCCACCACCGCCTGGCATGTTATTTCTTTCTTTAATTGGAGCATACCTCCAGGCAAAAGTTATAGATCTTTTCACTACAACAGCACAATATAAAAGCAAATATCTTGCAATATATGGGGTTAATATTTCAAGACAGCTCCAACCCCCTTCTTATAATGCTCTTCATCTAGTAAAATGTCCTAGTCACTTGACCACTAGCACACACAGCAATTTCTGTGAGCATTCTTTTGGAAGATGACCAGGTACTCTGAAACAAGGCAATTACAAGAGATAACCCCAATACAATACTTCATGCAAGATGAAAGTCACATAAAGTAGAGGAAGATTACCATCTGGCACTAAATTGCACTTGGTACCTAGCCATTACCACCTTCTCCCTTAGTTAACTTTGCATTTCATTTAATGAGGTATTGGTCCTATGATAAACTTCAGCTACTCAAAAAGGGAAAACCTTTCTCCACCTCTGAAAGCTGGGTTTAGGGAACTACAGCAAGGGATGCTTCAGAATGTGGCGATGGTGGCAAAGCTCTCAGTCATTTGGAATCTAGATTTTGGATGAATAGCTAGTAACTTTAGAGGGGACATAATAAAGTCCTAAACCCCATGAATATTTAATGACTCTTAACACCATCTGCGCTACTGCCTTTATTGAGGTAATGACAGAAAAATGTAAAACAAAAATGGGAAAGTACTTTTTAAAAATATAGACTTGTTATTAGAAGAACTGAAATGAATTTGTAACGTTGTCTACTGTATGTTAATATTCTGTAGAAAATGCGTGAAGCTTTTGAGGAAGAAGCCTTTGAGAACAGTAGACCCAGGCTGATGATCACTGCCACGGTAGCTGGTGTTGTCTCCCTCATCCAGTCTGGCTATGAGATCCCCCAGCTGTCACAGTAAGCTGTCTACCTTGTTCAGGAATTCTTGAGGGAATGTAAGCAACAGATCTTCATCCTTGGGATGCTTTGTTGCACATGGACTTGGTTTATAGGCTTTGTAAGGGTACATTTTCCTGGCATATAGGAATGGCAAATGATCATCAGAAATTATTTAAACATCATCTTTCATCCACAGCTCCTTAGACTACATCCAGGTCATGACTTACAACCTCTATGGCTCCCAGGATGGCTACACTGGGGGAAACAGTCCCCTCTACAAATCCCTACATGACACCGGCACCAACACCTTCCTCAATGTGGTAAGACCCTACACAGATGCAAATGCAGACTGGAAATGGTCCAAATCATGAGAGATTCATCACAAAATTAAAAAACCAAATTGTGAGTATGCAGTGTTCTTGTATACCTCCTTTACTACAACTTCAGTGAAGTATTCTGGAAAGAAAACTAATAAAATTTTCAATATATAATTTGAGCAGTTAGAACAGGGAACTAGCATAACCCAGCACAGGACACTGGCTACCTAAGGCCTACAGCTAACCTATATTCCTGCAGGACTACATCATGACTTACTGGGATGAAAATGGAGCAGCTCCTGAGAAGCTCATTGTTGGATTCCCAGCATATGGACAAACCTTCACCCTGAGTGACCCCTCCAGCACTGGAATCGGCGTGCCCACTGCTAGTGCTGGGGCACTAGGGCCCTACACAGAGGAGTCCAGCATCTTGGCCTATTATGAGGTCAGTAGATTGTCTATACAGTTCTCTGCGAATATCAGGCCCAGAGCTGGGCTTGTTGCCCAGGGGTTGAGGACTAGCAATCTGCTGAATTTGAATGTTCATTATGTCCAGTATCTACCTGCTCTAAGCAGAGTATTGATGTGGGATTTCCCTCTGTATGTGGTGAATATGTTTTATTACCATTGGTTAATAAAAAAAAAAAGCTGCTTCAGCCTATAGCAGGGTAGAATATGGCCAGGCTGGAAGAGATACTGAAAGAGTGTAGAAGAAATCAGAAAGATATCATGTAGCTGCCGAAGGAGACAGCTGCCAGCCAGAATCTTACCAGTAAACCACAAGCCTTGTAGTAAAATATATGTCAGGAGCCAATTTCCTTCTAAAATCATTGCAGGAACCATCACCCTGGGGAGTCTGCAGAGAACCCCACACCCCTAATTGTGTTAGGAATCGTTCTATTGACAGAGCCTACCCCACACCCAAATTGGCTGTTAATGGAGAGCTATCTGTTAGAGGAACTCACCCCACATTCCTAACTATCTAGAGAACTAGGTGTGTCAACTCGTGACTTCCTGGCCTAGGTGACTTGACTGAACGTAACCTCCTGGACCACATGACTAACATGAACCACACGGCAAGAGCCCAGGCCCCTGTGCCCACCCCCCAACTCCTTACCCTATATAAGCTGTACCCCATCTCTAATAAACGGAGGCTCTGACAAACTTAGCATGGCCTCCTTCCTCTCTCTTAGCTCATATCTTACAGATAGTGCCTCTCCAGGACCCTGGAATAACTGAACTGCCAGGCGGGTTACTAACCCTAGACTGAGTAGCCCACCCAAAGAATATAAAATTAAAAAATGGTTAATTTAAGATGTAAGAGTTAGTAAAAATCCTGAGCTAATAGACTAAGCAGTGATTTAATTAATATAGTTTCTGTGTGATTATTTTGGGTCTGGGAAGCCATAAAATGAACAAGCCATGTCTGTCAACAAAGTATCATTCCAAATACTTAAAAGTTTTGTATATATAGAATATATTTTTAAAACTGAGGAGTTAACAATATATAATAACCCTTCGTACAACAGACAAGATTCTTAAGTTTATTTATATGGATAAATAAAGTGATAAATGGATGTATGCCCCATATTGCTACAGACTCTAAAATGCCAACCCTACAACATGGATGGTGAATGAGCATTTGAAAGCAGCATGAGATGAGGGTGTTGCTCAGTGGTCCAGCTCTTGCATTAATGAGTATGGCTCTGGGTTCCATCACCATACATTTTAAAGATGTATGTATCATAGTGTACAATGATATGTCATGAATATTTCTGTCTGCTATGGGGCTGTATATATTAAGCTGCAATATCAGTTTTCAGAATTCAGAGGCAAAGGAGTCAACAGTTTGAGGTCTGGGATATAGACTGAGACTCTACCAAAAAGCAAATAAGTAATTAAAAATATGGGCTGTGAATGAAGTTCAGTTGCAGAGTACTCCTGCAGCATGAGCCATACCATGTGTTACATCCCCAGAACCACAAAAAGAAAACTATCTCAAACTTCATAACTCCAAATAAAAGCCACTGGAAACCTCCCCAAGATACATATATTAAAGGAAAAAAATAAAGTGTACCTTTCTCTCTTGCATGACAAAATATTTAAAGGATTATTATCTCATGACTTTTAAAGATTTGCATCTTCTTAAATGATGGAGCCACTGAGGCCTGGGATGCTGACCAGGAAGTACCTTATGCCTATCAGGGCAATAAATGGTTTGGCTATGATAATGTGAAGAGCTTTCATATCAAGGTAAAGTCAGTCCCATGGGTGTTCTGAGGGCCCAACCCTGAGCTTCAAGAAATCAAATGACTTTTGTCCTCTATCCTTAAACAGGCCGAATGGCTTAAACAGAACAACTTGGGAGGTGCCATGCTATGGACCCTGGACATGGATGACTTCACTGGCGCTTTCTGCAACCAGGGACAGTTCCCTCTAACGTCTGCCCTAAAGAAAACCCTCAGAGTGCACAGTAAAAGTATGTAACAGCAGGGACATGCCAAGGGTAGGCAAACATTCCCCCATCAACTCAAGGGGAGTCGTGACATGCCTCTCTCCATTGCCCACGGAGACTCTTCCCACTCCATTCCACTGCTCTTGTCCAAGTGCCAGTCAGTGAGCTTTTACAAACCCTCAACTTCCATGCCAGGGATAGTATACCTTTAAGGCAAGCCAAGCACGCCTGGAAGCAGGGTCCAGGTCTCCGAAGTCTTTGTGATATGCAACAGTCTACAGAAGTTGTGCTGACCATCACCATAAGCATCTGTGTCTCTATGGGGCTGAGCTTTGATGTCTCACTTATCCCTCTCTGGGGAGATTTAACAGGAAGGCTCAACAGTACTCTCATGTCACTATACAGATTGTTTTTTATATTGGGGCATTTTTTACCTAATCTTTAAAGCTTTTTACTTTATATAGTAGGTACTCAGCAAGTATGTTTCAATGAGTTATATAGAAAAAAATATTTATTTTCATTCCAAGTCCAGCTGGCTTTGAGGTAAGATAGGAGGACCGAGAAATGTGTAAGGACTTGGGTTGATATCACTTCTTAAATCCTGAGCATAGAATTATCCTCTGATCTAAGCCCCAGTCAAGGCCACCATGGCCAAACGTTTATTCACCTCCAGCCGAAGCCTGCCATTGCATGAGGGTCCCTGCTCATCATCCTGTGCTGTGTTTCTCAGGTTGCATGGCCTCAGTTTCAGACCTTTGGCAAGTAAATGCTCCTCTAAACAGTGGAGGTAGGAGCTGGAAGACAGACACTGAGGCAGTAGATTCTGTGTCAGCTGGGCCAAGAGAATAATCAAAAAGTCTTCTGTCACTGCCCAATTGGAATCTCATCCCAGCACAATTTCCAAACGGACCTTCTCCTCAAAGCAACCTGTGATGAAGAAACTGTAGGCTCACTTTATGTGTCTCTATCTGTTTTTCCCAGGATTCTGAAGTCTCTTTTGCTCCTTGCAAAGGTCATCTTGAATCTACCTAACGAACTAAAATAAAATCAACAGTCAAAACATGAGCTCCCTTGGCGGGGGAGGGGAGTTGCGATTTGGTGAAAACCTTTCCCAGTGTGGAAACGCCAGCTGCTTCAGGCGAGAGGTAGAAAGACTGGGAGAACAAAGTGGAGCCACCACCCTACCGTCTTCTGTCTGCCTGTGCACATCTGCGTGATGGCTGAGGCTACGGGAAGGAAATGATAAAGCTGTTGGTGCACAGGACAAGATGAGGACATTTGCAAGGCAGGCTGTAGCGTGGTGACCCTTTTCAGTGACCATTTTCAGGAAGAAGCCTGAGTGAGTGCTGGACTCGTGAGCGTAAGCAGCACAGCTTGTCTTGTCTAAGATCGGAAGCCCCGAACATCATCCTGCTTCTGCTGAAAGCCCAGGTGCTGCTCTAGTGCTGCCAGGATTGGTGAGTGTTCAGAGACTCATCATGGAGGGGCCGCGGATGCATCATGGGGTAGCTGCTCAGAATATGAGCTAGCAGGAGCCTTTTTTTAAAAACACGTACTGTACTTAAAACCAGAGTGGTGGCTGACAGTTGCTGTCACCCCTCACATGGCTATCTGGTTAACTGGCCATTAGACTCAATGAAGCAGATTAGATTATCACTTCCTGGAATTCACAACTGAGATTAACTGTGGGTCTGTTAGTCACTAAGAGTGAGAGAATGGTAAGCTCAGGGACTGTAGAGAAACATGGGAAAGAGAAAGTTACTCTACGTGTGAGAGCTGGAATGGTAGATCTAGTGCGAGCACTTGCCTACGGCTTCATAGGTGCTGATTCTAGTTCCTTCATGAAGCCAGCTGCACTTCTACCTGTAGAGTCTCTAAGACTCCCCTTTAACTATCCAGTCCTCCTTTGTTCCTTAAAGCACTCGCGTGTCTCTTACTTACAATTAAAAGAATCTTCATGTAGTAAGAATATACATGGCTCTGTTTTTTTTTTCTCCAGAATCCACTGTAGATTCCAGAATCCACTTTATGTGTCAAACTATTTTGGGTTTTGTTTCTTGTCTTTTAAGATGGGTCTCCCTGTATAGCCCAGACCTGTCTCAGAATCCTGGGCTCAGCGATCCTCCCTAAACCTCTGGAGCAGTTGTAACTACAGACAGATGCCACCACATGCAGCTCAAGCTTGATGTATTGAACATGCCCCTTCTTACTTAGTTCTCACGCAGCCCCCTAAGATGGATACTACTGCTTCCTGGAAACCAAGACCTGGAGAAGCTTGGTTCCTTGTAAAGCCAGAGCCAGAGCCAGGCAACCACAGTTTGGAGCCTTATCTACTGTTTCACTGCATCCCCTAACACCAAGCACAGAGATCTCATGAGAGATGAGAGCGCTGGCGACTGATAGGCAGTCCTCTCTCTGGATAACGCCCTTCACCATAAACTCCAAGCACTTCCTATTACTACATGCCGGGTACCACCCGAAGTGGGAAAGGCAGAGCGGTAAGAAAGACTAATCTCCTTGTACAGGGGGATGATATTTTGCTTCTGCCATGTTGAACAGTAAATAAAGAAGGAAATGAAGAAGATGAAAGCTTGTTTAAAAGTGATCAGTGAATAACAATACTTTGACTTCTCCAGTCCTAGACAATGACTCTTGTGGGAAGATCTTTACCAAAGCCAAAAGCAGCCAACAATTTTCTCACCTGGGAAGAGTTTCTCAGGCACAGTTATAGTGAGAACAAACCCCTCTGGTAGAAATGAACAAGGCACATTAAGTTGTACCAGAGTTGAAGGGAGTGAGCCTAGGACCCTGTTGTTGGTCACTGACAAGCAGTAAGTCACAATAGACTTACTACTCCAATCAGGCTTCCCAGCTTTGCAGAAAACAGTGTCACAATGACTTGAAGGGAAACTTCTAGGGCAGGGCTGTTGCTTAGCAGCCAGTCTTGAGAGCACCTCTCATTTTCTTGCTTAAAAGCCATCAGGAGAGGAGTGTCTCATGCAGACAGTAAATGTGGAACCCACGCTTCCTGAAAGTTCCCATATACTACAGCTATGGCCCAAACCTCCCGAGACATCTGAAAACCCTAAGACAGATGACCCGCCTGACAAGACCAAAGACAGTGAACTCACGCGACAAAATCATCCATTCCTTTGGAACTTCAGTCTTGGTAATGATGCTCGTCATTATATAGTATATGTAGAAAAGAAATCCCTTCACGGTAGGAGATAAATTGCAACAAGACAGGGCAGACAGAGAAGGGAGGCCTTATCTCCTCTGAGGAGTGGATGGGGGTGAGATGGGGGAGGTGGGGGTCAAGGGAAGTGAAGGGAGGGGGAACTGGGGCTAGTATGTAAACTTAAATTTTTAAAAATAAAAAAAAAAGGTAGAGATCACGTGAGGAACCTGGTCCTTGAGGAAAAGAAGAAATCTCTGCTAATTGTGCCAAAAAGCCTTGGCAAAGAGAATTCTCCAAGCAGAAAAATTAGAACAAAAATACCCTTGGAGCCGGCAGGTGCCCTGGAAGTGTGAGTCCGGCTGTGAATTAACAAGTTTACGCTCACTAGGCATGATCTGCCCCCGTGGGGACTCCTCCAGTCTCATGGCGGCCCTTGGAGGAAAGACATGGCTCCTGCCATAGTCCATAAGGCCTCTTGAGTAGCTCCCACCAGATCGGGAAGCTAGGAAACACAAACCAATCCTTAGTGCACACCAGGCTGAGATACCTCAGAGCCCATGTTCTCCAGTTACTTCTGAATAGCAGTCTGACATTTAAGAAAGGCCAAGGGGAAGCCAGGCCTTTCCTCCCTCCAAACATTCCTGTAACCTCCTTGCTCTCTTTTAAATTCAAAGCCTCTTTTTTCATTCATCGTTGTTACATTTATATATTTATATATGTAGATATGTATATATTCCTAAATATAACCTGTTCAGTCTGTATAATGCTACTTGTATATATGTTTTAGGCCTGAAATGTTGGTATTGGATAACAAACGTGAGCGCCCTTCTTTGGAGGAAACTCTCTCTCCCCCCTTGGCATTCCTTTGCTGCCTGTAGTTTTGTGTAGAGTTGAGGCCTCCTGAGCCTTCCCAGTCCAATGTAGCATGTTTATTGTGTTGGCCTTGTTCAGCTCATGTTTCAGCAATCATGTTTAGACTTTATGCATGTAGTTTCTGACACTACTAGGAGACACAGTCTCACGGAAAATTCCCTCATTCTCTGCTCTTGCTCTTGCCCTCCTCTTCCACGGTGTTCCTGAGCCTAAGGTGCAGGCGTGTTCTGCAGATGTAGCCATAGTGACTGGGCTCCACAACTCCATATATGGATCAGTTGTGGTTTTCTTGTAATGGCCTCAGTCTGCTACAAAGAGAAGTGTCTTTGATGATGGGTGGCCCCCAGGCTTTTTTTCATTGTTTTGTCTGTGTATGTGTGTGTTCATGTGAGTAGGTGAATGTGTGCAGGTACCTATGGAGACAGAGATTCTCAGTAGGATGTTGCCTAGCCAGCAAGCTCCAGGAATAATCCTGTCTCCACCTCGCCAGTGCTGGAGTTACAAATACATGCCACCATGCCCCTTCATGTGTGTCCTGGGCATTGAACTCAGGTTCTCATACTTGTCTAGTAAGCATTTTACTGACGGAGCCATCTCCCCAGCCCCAGGATGCTATCACGGCTTTACATTTATTTCATTTCCATTGTTGTCCTTTAGATTATTATTCCATGATTCATTTTTCAATTCTGTTATCAACGGATGTTTTTGTTTCTAGTTTAGTACTTTTATAACCAATGTGGCTCTTAACTATTTGGCACAGTTGCGTGCATTCCTGCCAAGAAAATGCCAAAGAGGAGGAATTAGGGGGCCATAGAGCTGTCATTGGTCAGTTACAAAGGTCACCGGTTTTCTTGTAATGGCCTCAGTCTGCTACAAAGAGAAGTGTCTTTGATGATGGGTGGCCCCCAGGCTTTTTTTCATTGTTTTGTCTGTGTATGTGTGTGTTCATGTGAGTAGGTGAATGTGTGCAGGTACCTATGGAGACAGAGATTCTCAGTAGGATGTTGCCTAGCCAGCAAGCTCCAGGAATAATCCTGTCTCCACCTCGCCAGTGCTGGAGTTACAAATACATGCCACCATGCCCCTTCATGTGTGTCCTGGGCATTGAACTCAGGTTCTCACACTTGTCTAGTAAGCATTTTACTGACGGAGCCATCTCCCCAGCCCCAGGATGCTATCACGGCTTTACATTTATTTCATTTCCATTGTTGTCCTTTAGATTATTATTCCATGATTCATTTTTCAATTCTGTTATCAACGGATGTTTTTGTTTCTAGTTTAGTACTTTTATAACCAATGTGGCTCTTAACTATTTGGCACAGTTGCGTGCATTCCTGCCAAGAAAATGCCAAAGAGGAGGAATTAGGGGGCCATAGAGCTGTCATTGGTCAGTTACAAAGGTCACCGGTTGTCTAGAGTGAACTTAATAACTGATTGACATTTCCAGTGTTGGCTACTTCTCTCTTACTGTGATAAAACACCATGACCAAGGCAATTCATAGAAGAAAGCACCTATCTGGGCTTATCGTTCCCAAAGATTACAGTCTATGATAGTGGACCAGAAATCCCAGGCTGCTGAAGCACAGCACATTTCAAGCTACAAACAACAAGCAAACAGCCTGAGTCTTTGAAACCTCACAGTCCTCTCCCAGTGGCATTCTTTCACTAACAAGGTTGATTCCTCCCCAAACGCTACCAACTGGGGGCAAGTATTCGAATGCCCAACACTGATGGGGCATCTTATTCAAACCATCACATCCACCAGACGTTCAGACTGGAGTTTCCACTGTCTCACGTTCTTATCCACCTGAGGCTTTTCGGTTACCCTGTGTTTATCTCATCTCAGGCTGCCTCTATAGCTTCTCAGATAGGGACATTTTCTTTCTTTCTTTCTTTATTTCTTTTTTTTTTGGGGGGGGGGGGGGTTAAGACACAGTTTCTCTGTGTAGCCTTGGCTATCCTAGCTGTCCTGAAACTCACTCTGTAGACCAGGCTGGCCTCAAACTCACAGAGATCCACCTGCCTCTGCCTCCCGAGTACTGGGATTAAAGGCGTGCGCCACCACCATCACCAGGTGGTGGTACCTTTTATATACTTGCCAATTATGTGAATGCTCTTTTTTTTGTGAAGTTGGCACCCAAGTCATGTTCATTTTCTACTAAATGAACTGATTTCCTTACTACTTTGTAACAAAACTTTATTAACTCTAGGTCAGAGTTATCCAACAAAAATACAACACATGCTGCATATATAATTTTAAGTTCTCAAGTAGCCAAATTAAAAGAACAAAACACAAGAAGTTCATTTTAATCATGTTTTGATTTAACCCCAAACACTCTCATTTCAATAAGTAATCAACACAAAACTCAGTCAGATAGTTTACATCTTGTTCAGTGTGTTTTTAAAATATAGTCTGTGTTTCACTTACAGCTATGTTTGGGACCTGAAACATTACCTGGGAACTCCTGTGAAGACTTGATCTCAATGAGTAGTGCTCAAAGGCAGGGCCTTTGGGAGCTGACGGGATCATGAGGGCTCTGATCTCATGGATATGTTTAAACAACCATGACTTCATAGCTTGATGGGCTGCAGACAAGTTTTGGAAACTTTAGAAGTAGGGTCTAGTTAGAGGAAGTAGGTCATTGAGGGCATGTCCTTGAAGTATATAACTTGTCCCTGCTTCCTACTCCCCAGACCCCAACTTCCTTGCTGCCATTGAGCAAACAGCTTTGCTCTCCACACGTGGTCTGTCACAACATCCTGCTCTGTGCAGGCCCAACCCAGCAAAGCTCAGTAACCACAGCTAAAAGCTTGAAGCCATGAGCCAAAACAAACATGTCTTCCTTTGAAATTCCTTTCTGTAGGCATTTTCTCACAACTAAAGAGTGTTGACTAACACAGCTTCGCTAACTTGGACTAGCCATGTTTCAAGCACTCAGTGGCCACACATTTCAGTGGTTCTGTATTAAATGCTCAATGCTTTGTTGCCATTGTCTTCTCTGACATCGTAGCTTGCCTTCTCATTTTCTAAATGCTATCTCTTTGTTCAAGGTACTATTCTGAAACAATTTCAAACCTAAAGAAGAGTTGCACAACCTTTTCATCCCAATTCTTCAATTGTATAATGATGTCTTGTGTTCTCTCTCTCTCTCTCTCTCTCTCTCTCTCTCTCTCTCTCTCTCGTGTGTGTGTGTGTGTGTGTGTGTGTGTCTTCTTTTGAATACACTTTTTATGACATGGTACCCAGTCCTCCTGAAAGCCTCCAGTGAAACTCCTAGCAGATACAGAGACCTCATCTGTATGGCACTTCTGCTCTGCAAACCAGCAGCAGGGCAGCCCTACCCTTAAATTCGTACACGTGCTGTTGAATTCCTCCAACTGTCATAACGCTATCTCATCTAGGATCCTCTCCAGGAACTTATGCTGTGTTCCATTGTCATGTTTCAGCATTGTCTCTCAATCAAGTCTGTCCTTGCCATTCAAATGCTTAACAGTCTTTAAAAAGATATCTGCAAGGAAGATCCTCAACCTAGGTGCATTCCAGATTGAAGGAGCTGGCTAAGCAAGTCCAAGATGTGGGCAGGCCAAGCACTGGGCTGAACTCCTAGAGTTCAGTTGAAGAGGAGGAGGAAAGATCATATGAGCAAAGGGGGGGGGGGTCAAGATCATGATGGGGAAAACCTCAAGAGACAGCTGACTCAAGCTAGTGGGAGCTCATAGGCTCTGGACTGACAGCTAGGGAAACTGTATGAGACCAAACTAGGCCCTCTGAATGTGGGTGACGATTATGTTGCTTCATCTGTTGGGGGGACCTCTGGCAGTGGGACCATGAACTGGCTTTTTGAAAAACATTCCCTATGGTAGGATATCTTGCTCATCTTGATACAGGGTTGGGGAGTTCTTTGTCCTACCTCAACTTGGCATGCCAAACTTTGTTGACTTCCCCAAGGGAGGCCTTATGTCGTACTCTAAGGGGTGGAATGGGGAAAGGTGGGAGGTGGGAGAAGGGAGGGAGGGGAAACTGGGGTTGGTATGTAAAATGAAAAAAGTTAAAATAAAAAATGTAGGCAGGCCAAGTCACTCCACAGATTGATGCTATTGTAAGGGAATTTTTCTTCCCTTACTGTACCCTGTTTCTCAATGGTACCTTTAAAATCCCATCCTTGTAAAATTACAAGGAATAAACTTTACTGGAAGTCAACTGATGAGGGATTTAATCATATCTCCAAAATCTCTTCACAGTAAATCCTAAAATTTTAATGAAATAATCAGAGACTATAGCCTAGCTAGATTGATATATCAAAAAAAATTGTCACAGAAAACGTTCTTATATTGCACCATCATCCTGCTCCTCAGGAAACTCACAGGCTTTGGTATGTCTTACCAATGTCCACTCTCATGGCAGCCAAATGATTATATATTTCATCATTCTGTATTTCCTTTTTGTTATTTCTGTAATATATATACACATATATATACAGTTATTTCTGGTGTGTGTGTGTGTGTGTGTGTGTGTGTGTGTGTGTAAGAAGCGGTCATCCTCATTTCCAATCTCTGATTAACATTTTTTATATTTTCATCATGAAGTTCATTTTGTACATGTTGATCATTAATAATACCAGATTGAGGAAGCTTATCCTAATTTACAATAAGATTTATGCTTAAAATTATGAGGTATTGTGCTATTTTATCTACTGAGATAATCACATTTTAGTTAATATAAGAAACTATATTTGTTTTACTTTTAAATTTTACAGCAAACCTTGAATTCTACAACTTGGTCATGAAATGACAGATTGCATTTTATTTGTTCAATTTTTTCATTTTTTTCTTTTTATTTACGTTCACAAAGATTTTCTTATAATGCAAATACCACCATCAGGATTTTGCAAGTGTTACAGAATAAGCTGAGTGATGTGCCTCCTTGATATGCTTTTCCTTCTCTTTGTCTTTATTTCTTTAGGATCAGACTAGATTTCATTTCAGTTCGAAAATATTATAGAATATACAGAGAGAGTTCTCACAATTTTTTTACCGTTTCCTCCATTATCAGTACCTCACAGTATTGGTTACATTATCAAAATTAAGAAAGCACCTTTCCAACATTATTATGATAATGATAAAGGCCAGACCTTGTTCCTACTAGTGTCCTCTTTTGTTCCATTGCATCCCATTGCTTTTCTTAAACTTTATATAAATCTGTTATACTGGCCAAGGGCATCACTCAGTGAAGATTAGGTAAAGAATGCTCTCTCCAGCCAGAAGACAGGAAATTGAAAGTTTGCAACACAGAGACGACAAATGTTTGGAGAGATGGATATGTTTTCCCCGATTTGAATATCACATAATATATACACATACTGAAACAGTGTATGAATAGTTATAATTATGTGTCAACTGAAAAAGATTTTGAAAATTTCCAAAATAGCATCATTCTCCTTGTTTGGTAGCTTTGGGAAATGAACCTAGGGCTTCACGCATCCTGGGCACTCACTCTCTCCAGGTCTGAGCGCCATCACCAGCCCTCCTTTCGTTTCTCCTTTTGAGGTAGTCCTCACTTTAAGTTGCAGACTGAACTCACTCTGCAGCTAAAGAAGGCCTGGAACCTGTGATCCTCCTGCCTCAGCTTCCTGAATAGCTGGGATAAAAGGTCTGTACTAAGGGGCCCAACTTTCACTTGAAAAAAAAAGGAAAAGAAAAGAAAAAGAAACTTTCATTTCATCTGTAAAATTGGGCTGGAGAGGTAGCTCAGTGGCCGACAACTGCTACGAAGAGCCCAAGTTGGGTTCCCAGTGCTCAAAAGTTCCAGCAGATCTGACGTCTTCTTCTGGCCTCCCATAGACGCCTGCTTGCAAATGCCACACATGCAATTGGATGTGCACACACATACACACATACATACACACACACACACACACACACACACACGTTCCCTCCCCCCTCCCCCCCCTCCCCCCCTCCCCCCCCTCCTCCCCCCCTCCCTCCCTCCCTCCCTCCCTCCCTCCCCTCTCTCTCTCTCTCTCTCTCTCTCTCTCTGGCTTGAGGAAAAAGAAAAATGGGTCTAAGACGGACCTTATAGAGACCTAGCTGTCAACTCCCCTCCCGGGCCTCCATCCCCTCTGCTCCTGCCAATGTTCAGCTGTACATCTCTTGTCAACACAGTTACTGCGTGTTTTCTGCTTTCCTGGTCCCATTAGTTCAGAACTAGGGCGGTCTGAACCCCAGGCCCCTACCTTTACAGCACTGCATTTCTCGTGAATGTTTCCGAAGAAGCTTGCCACCCTCTCACCCACGCAGCCCTTCCACCTGGTGCCTAGCAAGCTCCACCCTCAATCCAGAGACTGAATTAGGGAGCAATTCTGAAGTGACCGGCGCGCTGGGCCGTCTACTGCGCAGGCGCACTCAGAGCAGCCTTAGGCTCCACCTCTCTGGCTCTCAGCCGCTACGTCCCCTTGGCAACGCGGTACACAGTGCGAACCCGAGTAGGTGCACGATGTGCTTTAGCAGAGTAGGTGAGGAGAGTAGCAGAGGACTACAGAACAGACAGCGGGAGAAGGGTGGGAAGACCAGGAGAGATGAACACGGAGGAAGTACAGCTCGCCCCCTCGTTCCGTGGAGTTACGCTTGGTTCACGTAAGAGCTAGCAGCCGGGTCCGTCCGATCCACCTGCCCCCATGCTTCCCTCCACCCACGTGCTCACTTGGAGTTTCTTCTTTTTATCTTTAGGGAAGGCGGATAATTACTCCTTTGGAACACGTCAGCAGAGGAAACTCTTTCCTCACTACCACCCCCCAACCTGGTTGGGGAACAAATTTCTCCCTGTTAGGGGATCGCCCCACACAGGCCCTGGGTGTTACTCAGAAACAGATGTGAGTATTCTCCTCCCCCTCAGTTTCCTATGGAAGGATACACATGTGTTCTGGTAGAAAAATTACTCTATGTGTGGCTTTTTTTTCTGGGTCCCCACATCCCTATGGGCTGATGTCGGTTTCTTCAGTCTCCGGGCTGCCTCTTCCTGAAAAGCAAATTCAGCTGTTACAGGACTCTGAAGATGGAAGGCACTGGGATTCACAGACACTCAATTTATTCATCTGTCCAGCCACACTTCTCTGCAAAGTTACTTGTGTTGTTTGTTTAACTGTACAGTTTTGACTATATAAGAATCAAGACAAGAAAAATAAAACAGCAATGGCTTGCAGAGAAGTTCACATGGGGACATTCTAAATTCACCCCGCTTACGATTGTGTTACTGATGTTTTTCTTCTCTCTCCTCCCCTCCTTCCCTCTTTTCCTTCCACTGGAAGTGGAATGGTTTGGCGTACAACCTGTCTCGGATCCCAGCCAGTACGAAAGGTTATGCTCTTGGAGCCAGGACAGCAGTGAGGTTTCAGCCAGTCAGCAAGGTAACGTTCAGAGATTGTAAGGTGGTCCAGGCGGCAACATAAAAGGTTGAGGCATTAACACTGCAAGCAGGAAGTAACCTGGGGAGAGTGGAAACTAGTTCACTGAAGAAACAGACCCAGGACAGGGCTTTAATAACCTAAAGTTAAACCGGGCGGTGGTGGCGCACGCCTTTAATCCCAGCACTCGGGAGGCAAAGGCAGGCGGATCTCTGGGAGTTCAAGGCCAGCCTGGTCTACAAGAGCTAGTTCCGGGACAGGCTCCAAAACCACAGAGAAACCCTGTCTCGAAAAACCAAAAATAAAAAAATAAAAAATAACCTAAAGTTAAAATAGAAAAGCTATGTTTATTTACATCACACTATCTTGTCAATTAAAGTACAAATTCCAACTTTTTCATTGTGTGTGTATCTGTGTCTAGCTGGATTTCAAGTCTAATTGTGAGCAAAAGCAAAATCATTATCTTTCTCCTTTTTACTGATGAATTCTGAGCCTAGGCTGGACCAGACCAATGTGCTTGCACTGAGCTGCAGCCCCTGGCTATGATCCTACTCTCCTGCTGAACAGTCAAGGACTAGCAATACTAACTATAAAAATCTCCCAGAGATGGACTGGACCAACTTGCTTTGATTCCTTACCCATAGTGTGTGTGTGTGTGTGTGTGTGTGTGTGTGTGTGTGTGTGTGTGTGTGTATAAACCACAACCATCTTTAGGTTTTTGCCTACTTAGGCCTATTTCTACATCTTTGACACCCTGAACTGTAGCTGACTTATAAAGAGCATGAAATGATTGTTTTGCTTTACCTTAAATACTTTGTGATAATATAGATTGTATCTTATCAACCTCTAACACAATCCTTTTATAATTACAGGATGTGACGCCATATCCAGGAATGTACCAGAAAGTTTGTACTTATGATGAGAAATACAAACAAAGCTTTGCTCCATTTAATGTCATGATGCCTCGATTTAGGACTGAAGTTAAGGGCGCTTCTTATCCTGGGTATGTCTCCTGTTTACTGTGCATTCCATAGGAAAGAAGTACATAAAGCAGGAATTACGTCCAAACTTTCCAAGCTAAATCTTTAAAGATGTGACCTCTAACTTCTCATTTCTCTGGTACTCTAGAGTTGTAGAATTGGTTATTAATTCAATAGACATTTACTAAAGTGTCAGGTGCTTGTGAGGCTTCCACAGAGAATTCAATGTGCCCACCAAACAGAGATCCTGCTCTCTTGGAGAGTACATGTTAGAGCCAAAGAAATCAGAATTAAATACTCAAGCAAATACCAACAGTAATAAGAATACTGACCATATAATTTATCAGTCAAACTATAACACTTCCAAGACTGAAGGGAACCAAGTGACAGTTCCCTCAGGACAGTAACTATAAGCTAAGACTGTAATGAGCACACCAGACCCTGTGGCGAACTGGTGCTGTCCTATGAAGACGTTAGAGCAGAATGGTGATGTGATAGACTGATGAGCTGGGGGGCGACTTTGTTTAAAGTTGCTAAGAAAAGCACTCAGCAAGTGTCACTTGGCCTGAGATCTGAGCAAATAGATTAAACCAGTCCTGTAAAGTGACTTAATCTGTTATGTGGAGTCAGAGCATCCCAGGCAGAAAGAACAGCAAGTGCAAATTCTTTAAGTTGAGAAGAAATTTGACAGGATAGAAAAGACATTATCACGGTTAGGGTACAGTGAGAAGGGAGGAAATGTAAACACAGAAGGGGGGCGGGCTAGAATATCTGGTCCTTGTAAGCCAGTGGGGTTTAGTCTAGATGCCGATGAACCTTCTCAATATGCAACTGCAGGGGAAATGATCAAAGTCTTTCCCTAACTGATGAGAAATCCAAGAGAATGCAAGCTACCTTTCCAAGCTTCTGTTAAGGAAGTTTAAGCATTAGTCTTGATTCTATAGCTATAGATTAAACTATATAGATATAAACTATTCCTTACAGTAAAGTCTACAACAGCTTTACAAACACAGGCAATTCACAAATAATCTCATTATTGAGAGCCAAAGTAACTGGTTCTGCTTTGCTTCTCCCTAGATTGCAGAAAAGTTGTCTCTGCATGTATGTCACCATGTTCAAATTGTGGGCAGTACTAACCCATCACTGTGGTGGATCTCCTAGCACTCACGAAAACTGAGATCTCTGGTCTTTCAGCTAAGGATACTGAGTTATAGAAATATGTTTGAGCCCTTTGCTTGGATGTTGAGGCTGGTTCTCTTTAACACTGGCAACCTAATTAGAGACACACTAATGGGAAATGACACTCAAATTTGCCTGACGAGGTTAGTCTTGTTTTTCCCAAGGAGGGTGAAATTCATGGTCCATCATCAACCATATTTGTATGTTTATTTCTAGCCCTGGCACATACAATCCAGAGAAGAAGACACCCCCAAAGATTGCTTGGCCAATGAAATTTGGATCTCCAGACTGGTGTCAGGTTCCATGTCTAGAGAAAAGAACTCTAAAAGCTGAGGTAATAAGATTGGCTGCTAACACATCTTTCTGTCCAGTACTATATCCTGTATTATCTTTTCTTCTTAACCAGAAGTTTGTAAGGAAACTTTGAAAAGTTCATGATCCTGTGAACTTATATTTTGTGTGTATGTCAATGTGAGGATAGTTTTGGAAACTCATCTGTGTTAGCTTTTTATAGATAATTATGACATTTTCATCTGATCCTTAGATAAGGAATTACCTGCACCTGCTAATTCCTTAGGGTAGACATGGGGAAATATCCTATATGATTTAAGAAGATGCTGAGAACAGTAACGATCAAGTGACTGGTCAGCTACAGTCCACATCCATGACTCCTTCTTCATTGTTCTTTCTGACATATCGCATGTGTTAGATCACTGGAGAGCTGGAGAGTATTCTGAGTAAGAGCGTGGAAAGTACTACCTGTCTTCAAACAGGGGTCCAGTGTTGCTTTTCTGTGTAATCTTTAGGCCTTTTCTTTGTATTGACTTCCTTATCTTTAAAATGAATTTAATAATACAATTTATCTGGCCTTGTTGTAAAGCTAACTAACAGATAATATGGAAAAGCATTTCATACAGTACATAGAATATATACTTAGTTTGGGTTTGCTATTGTAATTCTAGGTTTATTTTTTTTCCTAGTGGAATTTAGGATTAAATCCATAAATATTTGTTAAATGCCTAATATATGGATAGATGTGTTAGGATCTATGGGTAACATATAGTTAAACATATAATCCTTGCCATCAAGATGTTGACCAACTGCTCAAAAATTTCCAAGTAGCCAATTCCTAGCATGATGAACTCCAGAGTACAATGTTCTCAGTTATCATGAATGTCGAATCAATTCCTGTTGGGTTGGGCTTTACCTGGGCCACAGGTTTTATACTGTGAGGTTCCACATCATAGTCAGGAAGATCAGAAGAAGAGGACTCTTTCTGGGATACTGAACTATACAATGTTCTTTTATTGCAGCTGTCCACAGACAAGGACTTTAGAAAACATCGGAACCGTGTGGCCTACTTTAGCCTGTTTTACAATTGAGAAGTAGGCACTGTCTTCACGAGTTCTCCTGACTGCAGAATCTCCAGAACTGAGAATGGGACTGCCCTTGCACTTCTGGGTTTCTTGGGCCCTCTTGTCTGCCAATTCGGCATCCAGGGAGGAGCGAGGGTCTCACAGTCACCCTACAAAAACATAAAGACTGGTCCAGAATGTTCCTACCCTGTCTCTTTGTTTGTGGTCTAATAGTGCTTGCTGGGTGTCCAGTCACGTAGTTTCGTTTTGGAGAAATACCCAGGGATACCTTAACCACTACCTTCAATTCTCAGGCACCAGTCTTGAATGTTCTACCACTTGTCTCGTCACTAGGTAGATCTTAGTCTGTACATGTCAAGGTCGTAGATAGAATTTGAGCCCCCAAGACATAGGATTTTTAAATTCAAGTTACAACATTTATGTTAGGGGAGTCCTTCCAAGATTTATGAATTCCCTGGTATAGAATAAAAATTTTCTGGTTCTATTCTTTCCTAGATTGACATACAAAACTCAAATAACCCAAAAAGTTTTAATTCCCCGTGACATGGCCTCTTTAGTCTGTGTGCTGAGTTCCTACTAAGTATCAAGCAGAGTGAGAAGCAATGGGTATATCCTAGGAATGAACACACACCAAAGCTGAAGTCTGAGAGAGACTCCGCAAGGTGACAAGGAGGTTAGGTGTGCCCCTTCTTTAAATTGCCCCTGAAGGTTTACGAGTACCTGTTAGGTTATGAAATAAGAATTCACAGCAACTGGCCACAGTGGCACACACCTTTAATCCAAACACTTGGGAGGCAGAAGCAGACAGCTTCCTAGACTACATACTGAATCCAGGACAGCCAGGACTGTGTAGAGAGACCCTGTCCCAAAAAAGTTTAAAAAAAAAATCCACTGGCTGTTAAATAGGTGTCTATTTAACACATCAAAGTAGACATGGCCACCAGGTTCTCCCAGCATCCCTGAGTCCCTGCCTATTACAGAACCCTTCTGGCTAACATACCCTACCCTAAACTTCTCCTATCCAGGCTGGGTTCCCCTTCCCTGTATAATCCAGCCATTTTGGTTACCTGCCCCCTTTTTGGTCTATCCTTTATACTCCTGACCTCTTGATCTGGCTCTTCCCTATCCTCTCATCCCTCTCCTCTCAAGGCTCAGTTCAGGATTGTGTTCACTCTGGACTCTCCCAGATATTCCTGCCTCTGGCTGTGATCTCCTTTTTTTTTATATTTATTTATTTATTATGTATACAATATTTTGTCTGTATGCCTGAAGGCCAGAAGAGGGTGCGAGACCTCTTTACAGATGGTTGTGAGCCACCATGTGGTTGCTGGGAATTGAACTCAGGACCTTTGGAAGAGCAGGCAATGCCCTTAACCACTGAGCCATCTCTCCAGCCCTGTGATCTCCTTTTTATCAACAATAAACCTTCTCCACCATACCTAGGAGCAGTCATGTCCTCTGTTTTTATTTCTTTTCTTCATTCATCTAGTGCCAAAATCACAGGATTGGCATATATAAATCCCCTTCCACAGAACTCAACCCTTCTGACCAAGCACTGATTTTATTCTCATAAGGTAATGTATGGATCATGTGTCTGCTGGCTCCTGTTACCCATCAAATTTGACCCCAAATTCTAGAGTCTGCCTTCTCAGCTACTTCTCCCCTCAATGTATGAAGTGATTACTTACATTGTTATAAGATTAAATAAAACTCAGGAGTCAGATATTGGGGTAAACCTCATAGACCCAAAGGGTAACAGAGGAATGATATATTTACCCTGCCTCTCCAGGTTTCTCAGATCTAAAAAAAAAAAAACCTCATATATGTCTTAGTCTCTCCCTAATACTTTCTGTGCCCCCATCTCAATCCTCCAAAGCTTCTATGGCTAATTCTGGTCAGCCAATCATTGACTTCGCCCTGTGATTCAAGGTAAATTTTGTTGTCAGTCTCAGAGTGTTTGTGCAAATACATATCCCACAACATTTCCTCCCTAATCAAAAATGAAAGGTTTTCAACTCTAACACAGTTATAAACTATATAAATAAGAACAATTATCAGGTTAGAATTACAATAACAATGTCCAGTTAGTTGGAAAACTCAGAGAAAATATTCTATTATCTGTCCTACCTTTGTGATTCCAAAGTTTTGTATCTAATTCACTTTATACCATAAGTTGTATTACCAACCTAGAAATGTATTTTAGACCACAAAATGTTTACTTAGATAAAACAACCAAAGCCTTTATGTCTCTCAACCTTACATCTACACTTTACATCTCTTATGTAAGTTTCTTTTCTGAATTTGATTAAAAAAAATAAAAGAAAATGGTAACTAGTCTTCAACCCCATCAGGGATCCAAGAAGGATGTAATAATACCTGGATAAACAGGAAGTGCAGAATAAACAACTTCCAAAACTATACAAATGACAGAAACATCGAGCTACCTGGACATTCACTCAAGGTTCCTCTGCAACATTGGGGCATCCACCTTTGGCCTATAGGCCTAAAATATCTAACAGACTTCTCTATGAAGCAGGAATTTTAAATGACTGTTCTATCTTGTCTTGACAAAGTTTGGCAGTCACTTTCTTTTGTGTCCTGCTTATCCAATTTGGACAGCATACTGTCAGCAATTGAGGCAAGGACAATTTCTTGTCCAGTAGCTAACTTTGCCACAATGAAACCAAACTCCATATGAAAGTTCTTGGATACCCATCATTCTTTCTTGGAGTAAATTCATGCTGCCAGGAGCAGATGTGTCTCAGTGTCATGAAGAGCTTTATTTAAATAAAACATCTCAAATGTCATATTTTGAAGGTCTTGGAATGGAAGACAATCTATCTTTCTAAAATATATCTGTTTAACCTTGAAAACATACCTAACATGGCCAAAAGTTTGAATGTTATAGATGACTAACTACAAACCTTCATTTTTAATTATCCTAAATATTTTGTAATAATTTTCAAGGACTATAATTTTGCATTACATTGTTAAATGAACTGCATAGGTACAATACCTTAAACTAGAGTAGAAACATATATACAGTATAACAAAAATAACCTTAAATTTGTATCAATATATAAAAATTTATACTAATGTAAAATTGAGATAATAGTTGCTGGTTTTAGTTTAAAGGTAGATTCAATAATCTACCCTTTTTCCCATCATTCCTATATCCCCCTTTCTTCTGTTCAGAATGAGATCCCTGAATCTAAATCTCCTTTGTTTAGTTTTCTCTCTGACCAGTATGAATAATAACTTGCAGCCAACTGCCTAAACTAAGATAAACATCCATAATCCACCAAATGGCCCAAAACCACCCACTCCACCTACTTTCTGTTGTCTGGGGGTGACAGAATCTTTGAAGGACCCTGTGAGAACTGAGATAATGATCAAGTCCTAGGAGAGCTAGCTGTTTTCCAGTCTCAGTGTGATGGGAAAGTGCAGGGCTTATCTGAAGTCCTGGCCGAAGTAGTCTACGAGGCTAAGCCATCTTAGTAACTACGTCAAAGTAGTCCTGGGCAGTTTGTAGTCAAAACTGATCTCGGATGGTAGTGTTTTTCAGCTTAGTGGCATTACCACAATCCAGGTTGAATCATTGTTGCAGAGCCCCCATCATCTTCTTGGAGACCTCAAAGATCACTGCTAGAAATAGTCACAGTTCACTGCAGAAAATTTAAATATTTTTTATTTCTTCTCCAAGGACCACAATCTATTAAATACATCTGGGATACACAAACTTAGTTCCTAGTTACCTGCTCCAGACGTAAGCCTGAAATCATGTATAGGAAGCTAGATTAAGTCTATTTCTAGAATTAGTTCTCTATAAGATCATTAATAACAAGACAGAAAATTTAAATATATAATAATTTTATAAATTTTGAGATAATATTTATACCTTAAGGAAAGTTCTAAAGAGTCAAATTAAAGACTAAGGATTATGAGGTAAGTGGCAATCGAATAGTCCCTTAATTTTGGTTTTCTTCTTTCCCATACCAGCTGGCTTTTCTGACATGAGACAGAGATTTTGGATTTTTCATTAAAAAGCATGCTTGGGTTAGAGAAAGAGAAAGCCACACACTATCTCCAAAGCTAGTTTTAATTTTTAATTGAATTAGGACTACAAAAAAAAAAGATCATTTTCTGTATGTCTGTAGAGAACAGTAGAAACAAACATTTGGAAAGCTTTATGAAATTCAGTTCTGTTGGTCAATTTTCTCTCTTTATTGGGACATTTTCTCTTAATTATTTGTCCTTCTTCAGATGTCTCTTTCTTCCTGTGGTCTTTATAATCCCTAGTTGGATGCTTTTATTCTGCTGGAAATATAAAACAAAACCCTGTTCCAATGCTAACTTTGGGGAGTTCCCATTTTCTGTGGGTTATATCTGATCAAATGAAAGATATTTGTTAGTTTTATAAGTTAGTTTAGCTTGACTGGCCATGCTGTTTGATGAACTATCACCTCTCCTAATCAAGAGTCTCTACTTTTGAATCTAATCGATTCCTTTTTAAGAACATGTTTAGTAGTTGTTTTTCTCATTCCCTAACCAAAAAGAAAAGAAGAAGGAAGGAAGGAAGGAAGGAAGGAAGGAAGGGAAAAGAAAGAAAAGAAAAGAAGGCATTATGCTGCTGCCGCCTGGTGGCAATATTCCAAACTTACAAAACATACGGTCTCCAAAAAGCCACTAGGGATAAATCCTAGTCCCACTGCCAGTCACCCCACAAATTACCAAGCTACACAACTGTCACCCACATTTAGAGAGCCTAGTTTGATCCTATGCAGGTCCCCCCACTGTCAGCCCCAAGTCAGTGAGCTCCCACTACCTCAGGTCAGCTGTTTCTATGGGTATTCCCATCATGGTCTTGACCCCTTTGTTTATATTATCTCTCTTCCCTCTCTTCAACCAGACTCTGGAAGCTTGGTCCAGTGCTTAACTGTGAATCTCTGCAACTGCTTCCACCAGTTGCTGGATGTAGGTTCTATGATGACATTTAAAGTAGTCATCAAGCTGATTACAGGGGAAGGTCATTATGACTTGACCTCTCCACTGTTGCTTAGGGTCTTAGCTGGGATCATCCCTGTGGATTCCTGGGAATTTCCCTAGTGCCAGGTTTCTCACTAGCCCCATAATGGCTCCCTCAATCAAGACAATTCTTTGCTTGCTTTCCCTCTCTGTCCTTCCCCCATCTCAAGCATCCCGTTCCCTTATGTTCTCCCTGCCCCCTTCTTCTCCCTTCCCTGTCCTGTTCTGCCCTCCCTTCTCTCCCTGCCCCACATGCTCTGAATTTACTGAGGAAATTATTTCCCCGTCCCTGGGGGATTCACGTATGTCTCTCTTAGGGTTCTCCTTGTTACCTAGCTTCTCTGGGATCCTTTACTTCACATCCAATATCCACTTATGAGTGAGTTCATACCATGTTTGTCTAACCCTACTACATGAACTGGCTTTTTGGAGCCTATTCTCTATGGAGGGATACCTTGCTCAGCCTAGATAGGTGAGGGGAGAGCCTTGGTCCTGCCTCAAAGTGGTGTGCCAGACTTTGCTAACTCCCTATGGGAGGTCTTACCCTCTTTGAGGAATGGATGGGGGGATGGTGGAACCGGAGGAAAGGGAGGGGGAACTGGGATTGGTATGTAAAATGAAAAAAAAAGTTTAAAAAAAAAGAAAGCAGTAGTCTGAGCAAGGAATGAGGAGTAAGCCAGTAGGCAGCACCCCCCCCCATGGCCTCTGCATCAGTTTCTGCCTCCAGGTTCCTGCCCTATTTAAGTTCCTTTCCTAACTCCCTGTAATGAAGAATAGTGATGTGTAAGTGTAATCCCTTTCCAAAAAACAAAACAAAACAAAATTGGTCTTGAAAGGTTGAAAATGTGACTGGAAAAAATCAAGTCGTGTGACAAAAGTGTTTTCCTAGACAATTATCTTATCACTTAAGCCCTGCTCCCTTTCCCACCCATCTCAAGACAGCCAAGCAATTACCCATCCCAGCTGTTCAAAGGCTACTCCCATTTGACATCCATGTCTCTGTCCACTGTCAGTCTCTGAACACCCAGACTTACTTAGTACAATTAGAAAGCTTGTGTTTCAGCATATTCACACATAAGCACTGAGTCTGTGACCCTGAAACAACATGGAATAATGTGTGCAAGGCGTAAGCTCCGCACTGTTCTCGCTTCATTTAAGTGCTCGTCATCAGTGGGCTGGTGAGATGGCTCAGAGGATGACAGCTCTGAGCCTGGTGACCTGAGTTTGGACCCTGAATCCACAGAGTGGAGGGAGAGGACCAGCTCCATCAAGTTGTCCTTTGACCTCCACACGAGCACAGTGGCATGTGTCTGTACACACATGAAATAAATAAGCAAATGTAATTTATATAAAGTCACCAATAATCAGGTTTCTAATGTCACCATTGCATTTAATGGAGGTGTCCACGTAGTAGGCACACACAAGTATATATGGAATAAGTCATAAAATTTGTATTTCTTCCTGCACCTTCTCCACTCCAAATTTTTAGTCAGCAGTCTGCAAGTTATAGAGCTAACTATCTAACTGGGAGAAGGCAGTAGAACTCTGAAATGTCCTATTAAAATACACATATTTTGAACCAGCAAGGTGGTTAAATGGGCAAAAGTCCCTGCCATCAAAACTGACCATCTAAGTTTGATTCCAGGACCCAAATGTTGTCAAAGAATTAACTCCCACAAGTTACCGACCTCCACACGTGTGCTGTAGCATGTACACACCCCCACATACAGAATAAAAAATAGCAATAATAAACTAAATTTAATGTAAAAATTAAACTATATTTTACCTGCTTTGATCACTAAAGAGCTCTCGTTATGTTGCCTGTAGTTTCTCATAGGAGGCGGGGATGGGATGAGAAGGCTGAACACATCTTCAGGGAGAAGCAGGGGAGGCAAGGACAAAGTCCTAAGCAAATCAATGATGATGCTGGGGAAACCAGCATGGAACTTTGTATAGGAGTCTCAGGAAAATGCAAAGAAGGATATAATTTTTTCTTGAAATAAGAAGCCTAACTTAGTCTCTTACTATATGTGCAATATTAAACCACATTCATTCTAGAATGTTCTCATTTGAATTGGAATCTTTGTTAGTCACTTTCCTGACATACTTAGTTTCTTCTGCTCTGTCTAGATCTTGGCCAGTGCCCAGGACCTGACTGCATCCAGTGTCTCCAGAACTCCATGCTGAGCTGATGAAACAAGGGGTGTTTTCCTCCCAGGAGCAAGCTTATTGGGCACCTTTAGGTGACAGAGAGAATGTGAACCCTGTACAAAACAAAACAAAACCTCAACCCCGCCCCCAGCAAGCATTCTTACCAAAGAGGAAACCCACAAACTTACACAAATACCCTGCACAGTCAACATTCTGTCCCTGCACAGGCTGGAGCAGTGGCAGAGCCTGCTGGGGAAAATCCCAGGCATCTTGCCAGGTAAATCAGCTAATGTCTTCCTGGGGAGGGGCATACTGTGTATGGAAGCTTTATTTCTGTGCCTAGACAGTCGTGAACAGAGTTCCTCCCATGTCTCCTTCATGTTTACATTAGTAGGGTTAGCTGTAGGCTTCTTCTTCACCTATTACCAGCCAGCCTTGAGCAGGGCCCCTTCAGCCCCCAGCCTGAATAACGATCAATCTTGCTAATCAAATACCTTCTACAGACAAATCCGAGAGTGATAGAAACTCATGCTCTTGGAACCTAGACAGCTTCACTCCCCACTGTCTCTGCAACACATCCACACCTGCACAGAATTAGATTTGCTTTCATCTAAAGAAATAAATGGTGCTGGTTTTTCACAGTTGTATCTCTCATTTTTACTTTGAACTTTGAAAATCCCCAAGTTCCAAAGGTTTTTTGAGAGGATGGCAAAAGAACCGCATTCCAGGCTGCGTATCAACCTGCATGTATGTATGAAACCATAGAACAGTCCACTCCCAACACTGTTATCCTGACCCTCTCTGCATTCCCAGCTTGCGTATAAACCTTTATGCGTGTATGAGACCATAGAACAGCCCGTTCCCAACACGGCTATCCTGACCCTTTCTGCTGTGAGTGGTACTGAAGCTGGTGATGTTGCTCAAAAAGTAAAAGTATTTGTCACACACACAAGCCTGATGACCTGAGTTTGATCCCCACGACCCACAGTGGAAAAAGAAAATCAAGTCCTGCAAGTTGCTTCTGACCTCCACGTGTCTAGCCTTTGTCTTTGCTAATTTTGTGAAGCTTTAGCTATTTGGAGAAACTAAGTCATATAAGAAAACTGCAATATTCTATAAAAGTGCACTGTTAAACAATCAGAAAGACGAGGTTCCCAGTCTCTTTGTAGGCTGAAGTCATATTTTTAAAAAAAACTGCAATATTCTATAAAAGTACACTAATGTTTAAACATCAGAAAGACAAGGTTCCTTGTCTCTCTGTGGGCTGTCTTTAAGGTTTAAAGTTTGATTTTAATGATAAAGAGTCTCAGTTAAACCTTCATTCAAATTTATTTTTTTAATTTATTTATTTATTAAAAATTTCTGTCTCTTCCCCGCCACCGCCTCCCATTTCCCTCCCCCTCCCCCAATTAAGTCCCCCCCCTCAGCCCGAAGAGCAATCAGGGTTCCCTGTCCTGTGGGAAGTCCAAGGAACCCCCACCTCCATCCAGGTCTAGTAAGTTGAGCATCCAAACTGCCTAGGCTCCCACAAAGCCAGTACGTGCAGTAGGATCAGAAACCCATTGCCATTGTTATTGTTCTTGAGTTCTCATTCATTCAAATTTATAAAGCTCAAACTTAACAGAGATAAAATTGTAAAATCCTCATCTACTAAAAAGCTACTGATTTGTTGCAAAGTGTTAAAGGCAATTGAGACATGCAAGTTAATGGTCAGTCACCTTATAAATGATCATATTCTTTAATGTGTTCAGAACTACACTTGTGGTCATGCTAAATAGAAATACAACTCATTTGCAGGGGCAAACTTTGGCCTTCTGCATATGTGAAAGCTAAGCCTGAAGCAAGTAAAAAAAAAAAAAGAAAGAAAGAAAAGTAAAGTTTGCTTGAAATCAGGTAGACTTAACGGATTAACAACCCTCAATCCCCTCCCTTGTGAATGAAAATGAGGACATGATCCCTTCTAGATATGGTCGAGAACATTTTTATTACAGACTCGAGGGAGAGGACAGCCAGAAGAAGCATCAGGAAGAGTCCAGACCGAACATGGCCAGCAGAATAGACCAGGCCATGAGAGGAGGTGGGGAGAGCAAGAGAAGGAGAGGAAGGAGGAGAGAGGGGAAACAGACGAGAGGACAAGAAGCAGAACCAAGAGCAGAACTGAGAGCCCATAGCTAAAATGGCTGAGTCATATAGGAAAGACAGGGGGCAGTGAAGCTCGGGGGCCGGAGAGGTTTAGAATACGGGGTGGGGTATGCCCGCCAGGATGACTCTGTAACAGGAGTCAAATAAGCAGGGATTTAGGGAGCCTAGAGCCTAGCATAGACCTTGATATGCTAATAGGCACCACAGACATAGGTTAATGGAGGAGCCATATTGTCTCTGAGGGAATGCTGGTGTTTGTCTAAATAGCAGACTTTAGGAAATGGAATTTCTTGAGCCCTAACACCCTAATAGACAAAAATATCAGCTCTGGTAGCAGCAACTGAGGCTATCTCCAAAGACAGGCAGCAAGGGACTCCATCTGTGCCTTGCTTTGAATGTGGTAATGTTAACCTCTAGGCAAAGAACTGCCCCCATGACTAACCCACCACCCAGCCCCCACCCAAGCACTGGACACTGTTGGGTTCACCGCCCTACTCTGACTTACCAAGGGACGTCAGTTTTCCCAAGTCCTCCCTACACAGGAAAATCTCTCAGACTTTTTGAGTCTAGAGGCCAAAAGCTGATACTGCCTTGTGTGGCAGCCAAAGATGGAAGGCCTCTACTCCAAACAACACTATCAAGATCACCGTAGAGGATCGCAGGGTGGCTGTCCAGGCAGCAGGTAAGCCTGTCGTTTTAGCTGTTACAGACGTCATCTGGTTTATGCTTCCTACTCAAACTTTCCTTCTCAGATCTCGCTGGTGGTGTTGATTGTTCGCCCTGTTTTATCCGTTTAACAGCGGCCAACACCAGGTTCTCCCACAAAGGCTGCAGCGGCCAGGTCAGTCCATTTTGTAAGTAAAAGCCAGGTCTTGCTTTTTCTTTTTGTTTTTTCAATAACCACAGATTTTTTTTAATGCGCATGGTAGCTCACACTTATACCACAGCTACTTGGGAGGCAGGGAACAGAAGATTGTGTGTTTGTGACCAGCCTGAGGTCTGTAGCCTTCCCAAGTCAGCTAGAAGGCTAGAGAGTGAGGCTTCATCACAAAACCAGCAAGCAATAACAAAGCATGACCTTTGTTTTCGGTCTCAGGTTGTGGGATATTTTATTCATTTTGCTTTTTGTGGGGCTCATCACCCTACACCCAAGTTAGGTATACAATTTTGGATTTTCTAAGATAGGTAGATTATGGAGTATTTTCTTTAAATTTACCAGACACAAATGAACTGGAATTCAGTACCTTGTGAATGTAATCTTTACTTGATAATTGTTCTTATTGTATGCAGTCATACTATGTTAAAGTTAAAACTTTTCTCTTTTGTTTAGAAAGAAAAAGGGGGAAATGCTGGGGAATATTTTCAGGTTTGTGATTTTTGTTTATGTTGCATTTGTTTAACTCTGTGAAGCTGTGTCTAAAACACCCGATGGTCTAATAAAGAGACGAAAGGCCAATAGCGAGGCAAAAGCAGGTCTTGCTTTTTCTCCACCTACTAGGTCTCCTGCTGCTAAAGGCAAACCCACCGACAGGTTTACCCTGCTGGCAGGCTTCATGCTGAGAGAGAAAAACTCACAAAACAAGCTTCAGTGTAAACACAATTGAAGCTACCATGCTGTTACTCAAATGTTTACTTTCATTTAAAAGAACTTGCTTTTCAATGACTGCTCTCAACAATCAAGCCCTTATGTCTCATAGCAAATGATTAGATGTTTCCAGAAGGGGAAAAAAAAGGAAGTTTATGCAAATTGTAAAGGTCTAAGGAAGTGATTTAAGGTATGTGAAAAACAATGAGACTTAAATAGAATACGAGGCATGACTTCAAAAGGTCAGAGTCTTAACATTAATCATTGGGGTTCTAGTAAGTTATTAATGTAGCCTTGGTAAAAACCCTGGCTACTAAAGCTTTTTTTTTATCACAGGCACAAAATTTATAAATTTCTCTTATATTCAGAATATAGTCCATTTCCCACAAAGTGTTGCCCAACTAACTCACAGCACTTAGATCTAGAGACTTCAGAATGTCACCTACAATCATTTTAAACAAACTCCCGTCTCCCACTTGGTGATGTCCTGCTTTAAATAAATTCCAACTTGCTTCCCAAGGGAAACTCTTCTCAGAATCTATGTTGTAGTAGGCGTTAAGCAACACCTAAGGAGAAAGTTCTAGAGACTGGCATGTTGCATTAAGACCATAGAGATGGGCAAGGGGGATGGCTACAGTGATAAAAAGGCTTAACACATAAGCCTGACAACCCAAGTTTGAGCGAAGAACTCCATGAAGAGCCCGCCTGTATGCATGTGGTCCATGTGTGCGCCTTCACCTAGTGCTGGAATTAGAAACAGTTTTAAGTCTGGGTTCTGAGAACAAAATCCTATTCTCTGGAAGATAGCCATTTCTCTTCATTGCTAACCCATCCTTCCAGCCCCTATAAAAAATAGTTTTAAATTAATGTTTTGTTTTCTCATCATCTTCTTGAGGAGTAAGTAAGGGAGGGTGTTTTTATAAAATAAAATAAAATTTTCCAAACAGAAAATGTCCTTGGAAATCCACTTTCTTCCTCTCCCTCACAGCTCCCTTCGAGGATCGTGGGAAACCTTTCTAGATGAGATAGATTTTTGGCTCTGGTCCCCAGTGATGTTGTGTGGGTGCTCGTGTTAGAGACGGAAACTCATCATCTACAAAGAGAAACATCTTTATAGACTAGACTCAAAGATGTTTCCAAAACCAGCAATGGAAGGAATTCACCTTGAAAGAAAGAAGCTGACAATTGGATTGTTGACAACATTTTAAGAATCTCAGCGTGAGCTGCAGAAATCACTCTGAAGTTAAAAGTACTTGCTGCTCTTGTACAGCCCAAGAATTGGGTTGGTAGTACCCATGCCAGGCTAGAACTCTGATTCCAAGAAGTCAATGCCCTCTTATGGCCTCCACAGACACCTGAATGTGTAGGGCACACACGCATAAAACATAAAAATAAAATAAATGGAGGGACCACAGGAAGGTTCTCATGCTTCCAGTTTATTCAACAGAAAGGAAATTACCCTATGGTGGCTTTGGTGTCAGCTTAGCCCCACAAAATGCTCATGGGTAGCAGCCTGAAGTGGCTTCTGTCATATCATATAGAAGAAAAAGCAAGGGTTTTCCCCTAGGATTTGCCACCAAGAGAGTTCATTGATACATAACAATGTGTCCTGAATTTTCTTTTTCTTAAGAGAGAGGAGATTTGTTCGAAGAGTTGTTGAGTTGACAAAGGAGAGTTCCCATCAGTAAGAGTGAAGCCATTTTCAAAAGAGAAAGGAGCATATCCTGGGGACAGGATGATGGAGCCAGAGGGCAGCATCCTGTCCTCCACTTCTACGTAAGGACCAGTTCACCCATCCTGGGAGTAAGTTTCCACCTCAGTAATCAAATTTCCCCCACTCTAGAGATGTATTCTGCCCATTGGGGATAACTGACATCTCTCTAGGGGGAACAGTAACCCTTTCAAGGGCCACAGCCTTCTTTCTAGATGTTCCCTCCTCAATGGGAGTCATAGTCTGAAGATAGGCAAGAGTTGTAACCATCTCTGCAGAGGTCACAGACTGATTGCCCCCTGTGGCCGTGGTCTCTCCCCCAGGGGTCACAGACTGATTACCCACTGTGGCCATGGTCTCTCCCCCAGAGGTCACAGACTGATTACCCACTGTGGCTGTGGTCTCTCCCCCAGGGGTCACAGACTGATTACCCACTGTGGCCGTGGTCTCTCCCCCAGGGGTCACAGACTGATTACCCACTGTGGCTGTGGTCTCTCCCCCAGAGGTCACAGACTGATTGCCCTCTGTGGCCGTGGTCTCTCCCCCAGGGGTCACAGACTGATTACCCACTGTGGCTGTGGTCTCTCCCCCAGAGGTCACAGACTGATTGCCCACTGTGGCCATGGTCTCTCCCCCAGGGGTCACAGATTGATTGCCTACTGTGGCCGTGATCTCTCCCCTAGAAGTCACAGACTGATTGCCCACTGTGGCCGTGGTCTCTCCCCCTGGTATCTGTGTCTGGACTATCACTGTCATCTCAGTGATGGTCTCAGACAGAAGGTCCAGTGAGGTTGTAGCATTTGCCCAAGGAGCCATGGTGTTACTTCCTAGAGCTACAGTATGTGTTGCAGGAGACATTGTTCTCCCAGGGGTCACGAATCCACCATTAGGGATTGTAGTCACATTTTCATACTTTCTGGGGCCCTCAGCAGCCATAGCCTCTCCTCCTGGCGGCAGAATCTTTACAGCATCAGTGGTCAACTCCTCTGTCACAGGCGGACTCTCAGAACCAGGTCCTGAGGAATTCACAGGCGATGTAAACCAAAATCGTGGCAAAGGAGTTGAGCTGAACTCTGGAGAAAAATTATCAGAAAAAAAAATGGTAAGATTTCCACCTCTCCTTTTCCTATCCTTTATCAACTCCCAACAACTCCAAAGCTGAAAAATCTGACCCAAAAATCCAGCATTGAAGAATTTCAAGATTTACTTCCCAGAGGGAAAAGATAAAAATCTCACCACACTGAAGACCTGTTCCCTTACCCTGAAGTGTTATCATAGACCCAAACTGTGGGCCTTATGTGGATTTGCGGCATTTCTGGTGGCTAATTCATGGAAGGCTCTTAGGTCCCTTTGTTTATACCCTCACTTTAACCTCTCTGGGTACCTCTAGCCAGACCCATTGTTCAAGGCCTAATTTGTTGTTAGAACACCTCAAAGAGAGGCCGTCCACAGCCATATTGGAGGAGGTGTCAGAAACAAAGCTGAGGCCTGGAGACTCCAGATCACAAGTGGTAAACCTTAGATTAGAACCCGTGTAAGTGCTTGTCCTGGCTGAGCTTCAGCCCTGATCTCTAAGGGAATGCAGCTCTTACATTCGATGTCCCAACTGCCAGTGCAGCTGCTACTGTCAAAAGGTGTGTGTGTGTGTGTGTGTGTGTGTGTGTGTGTGTGTACAGCTTTTCTAGTCCCCTTGTTCAAGAAATGAGAAGAAAAACCAGGAATGAACGTTAACTAGGAAACAGTATGCTGTTAGACCATTAGCTCATTTAGTTTGTCAAAATGCCCTGCGTCTGGGACTATCTCACTTTCAGATGAGGCAAAGAAAGATCAAGGAGGTCAAATTTGGTTGACATTAAAGTTTGCTGTCTTCCTTCAACGTCATGTCAAAGAAGTTACACCCAGCAGAATAGACCCACCAGTGTCTGGTCTGCCACTTAGAACCCTGCCTTCCTGGTCCTCGTTACTTACCTGCCTGTACCAAGAGCTCATTCAATATATGGACAAGGGGAAAAGGGCCATTGCCACAGAAAGTGCCACTGACGTCATCCATATCCAGTGTCCACAGCATGGCACCCCCAAAATGTTCCTTTTTCACAAACATTGCCTGCAAAAGTAACAATCAGTTACTAACCACCCTCCAGTCTGGGTATAGGGGGAAGAACAGAAGATGAGCAAACCTGCAGAAGGCAATGAAGGAGGACGTTTATAAAAAGAATCACCTCTATTTCTCATTAGCTATGGAACCTTAAAATTTTTATATGACTCTCTTCTTCCTTGATCACCTCATTCCAGAAAAATAGTATTTCCAATATTTCCAAGACCAATATTTCCAAGAATGACTACATACTACAACATGAACGTGTTTTGAAGATACTCTATACTAAGTAAAATAATCAGATAAAAGAAAAATGATGAAATCGATATGATTTCACTTATTGTGCTAAGTATTTAAAGCAGTCGAACCCACAGAGGCAGGAAGTAGACTAGTCATTGTCAGGTGCTGTGGGGGGGGGGAGGGAGGGAGTTAATGTTTATGGGTTCAGAGTTTGAATTGGGGAAGATGGAGAAGCTGTAAAGACGAACGGTAAGAGAGCCAAACGACATGTGAGCACACTTAATGGCACTGACTTGTGGGTTTCAACATGGCTAAAATGCAGGGAAGGCATGACGGTTCGTGCTTGGAATCTCAGCACTCAGCAGCAGGAAAAGCAGTTCAAATCTAGTCGTGGTTACAAGTGAGTGCCTACACGTGACCCTGTCTCAACACCCCCACCATTAAGCAATAGGTAAAATGGTAAACCTTACGTGTTATGTAGGTAGGAATACTCCTTCACTTTAGCAGGCACAGAGCCAATGTTTCCTGATGTTAGCTACTGTTTCCATGCCCCTCGCCTGCTACCATCGTCACCATCAAGCTGAACTACGAGATCATTTTATCTTTTAAAATCTTCCACATACTTAATGTTACAGTGCTGTTGAAAAGTAACCATGAAACAGATACCGTGCGCCCTTTATACAGATGGGAAGATTAAAAGGCTATCCTCCATGACTTTTAAAGTTTAGCTATAACTAAATGGCAGGGTTTGCACTCAAATTCCGAACCTGTTGTTATTTTGCTGGGTGCTTTCTGGTAGAAACAAACAAACAAGTCCCCAAAGATTCTATCCTATTTAAATATCTGTGTGACATTGCTGAGCCATGTTGCTCTTTTGTGAGATTTATTTTCCAGAAATGTAAAATACAAGAAAGGAGGTGAAGAGTGACTATTAGTTTGAAGCTCTAAGGGTTCTAGAAGCATATCCTACCTACAAGCTATACGTTTCCTTGGACCACAGAACAAACTATTCATAGTGAAACAGGAAGCCAGAACAGCATCTTGAATTGGCTCCCTACCCTAGTTCTCCTGCCTCTGTGTGTTTGCCCCTTTAAATACTTAGCATGATAAGTGGAATCATACAGACTTTATCAGTTTTCTTTTGACTGATTATTCTACTTAGCATAATAGCTTCAAAAACTCATTCACATTGTAGTATATAGGTATTCTTTCAGGCCTAAAAATATTGGCAATATTATTTATTTTTCTCGAATAAGGTGGCCAAGAAAGATAAGAGTCATATGAAATTTCTAAGATTCCATAGCTAATGAGAAGTAGAGGCTAGAGTTCAATGCAGATTATAGTCATAAATGTCCTCTCTTCATTGCCTAGTGTGAGGAGCTGGAGAGATAGTTCAACTCTTAAGACCACTTACGGCTCTTACAGAGGACCCAGGTTTGCATCCCAACACATACACAGTGGCTCATAATCATCCGTAATTCCAGTTTCAGGGAAAACAACACCCTCTCCTAACCGTCAAGAGCACTAACCATGCTAGTGGTACACACACATACAAGCAGGAAAAGCGTTCGTATCCATAAAATAAACCAGTCTAGAAAACTTTAAGGCACTGTGACAAACTGAGGCTCTCCTGGCTGTGCGTGAGGTTTGGACCACCGAGCAGGCTGGACATTGTGAAATTTGGAGCTTAGACAGAAGGGCTAAACTGCCCGGCTTCCCTCTCCACTGGCATGAACAGTCCAATCTGTTTCTGTGTCGACACTGGGGTGGTGATGAGGGAGGGGAGGGAATGGTCTTTGAGCACAGGCAAGTGGCTCTGGGAGAATGTGGAAAGATGGCTATCCACTTTAGCATAATTCGCCTGCTTCCTTTGCTAACTCGCCTGCCCTAGGCAGGAGCTAAAATATTTAAAGTAGTTATGTCTCAATAATGGCTCCAAGTTTCCAAACTGAAAGTCATACACCAAGCCACATATTCCCAGTGAAGGATTAAACTCTCACCAGTATTTTAGACTCTTCATAGAAATACCCTGCCTCACCCAAATTCTACTTTAAACCTGTGAGAAGATGTCGCTCAAAATTCACCATTTCTTCCTGCCCCCTCCTCCCTCAGGAAGCCTTTCCTCATTCCTGACACATGGATGGCTGGTGAACTATAAACCCTGTCTGCACACATGTGCACACGCGCATACGCACACAGTATACAGGAGAGTCCCATCAAAGCGAATGAGAATCTGAATGCTGGAACAGGAAAGAACAAGCGTCTCACCTTGTAACTGAAGCTGATGGTGTCATCATAGCCAACCCACTCCTGCCCCTGGTAGGCATAGGGGACATATTGATAATCAATCCAGTGTTTCTCTGCACTCTGGATAAAGGAACAGACCTGCCAGGAGGACACAGTAAGATCCATGAAATGCCTTGAAGAGAAGTACCAGGAGACTCAGTTGCTTCTTGTCAGGAGAAAGGATCCAGGGGAAACCTTTCCCAGGGAGAGAGCAAGCAAACTGTTCACAGAGGCCTTCCTCTACATACTGACTATGTCCCTTCTGTTACATGGCCCTTCCTCTAGTGTCCATGGTTTACACAAAAGGAAGAAAGAAAGAAAGAAAGAAAGAAAGAGAGAGAAAGAGAGAAAAAGAAAGAAAGGTAGAAAAGTGACTGACATTCACCAGAAACAAAGTAAGTCAGGGTCTGGTAAATAACACCAGCGCCACAACACTAAGACGAATAAACCTGACCAGTGACCAGGACTGCATCTCTTCTGCTGTCTTCAGAAACAAGTTTCTCTTGTGTTGTTTAGAGCTCAGAACCAGCTGCCCCATCTAGGCAGCTATCTTACTAGTGCCTCTAACGGTCTTGAAGGCAGAGTAGACTAGGTTGTTAGAACCCACCACACTCTTGAGTGCCCATTGAAATCCCAGTACTGTGCTAGAAACCGAATGTTGCAGAGACAACATTCAAGTTCTGCTGTAGAAGTTAATATCTAAGTCATTCTTTGTGAGGTTTTTGTGGTTGTTGTTGTTGGTTAAGTTGTTTGGTGGTTTGGTTGTTCAGTTGGTTGTACTTTAAAGGTTTTGTGTGCTGAAGTTTCCATAATCTATCATGCCCTCAAAAAAACATTCTTTCAACTGTGTTATCATGCACAGCCATGTTTCATAAAATTATCAGGAAAATAGTTCCAGTGATCCAATGGGGAGCAGAGCTTAGAGGCCCATGCAGCAGCTCCATCCCTCCCTAAAGGAGGGCGATAACTCTTCAACTGGCACCCTGCTGTCCTCTACTTACCCCCAAAATTCTTCTGTGCATATGTGCTTGTGTGTGTGTGTGTGTGTGTGTGTGTGTGTGTGTGTGTGTGTTTAAAAGGCGTGCACTTTATTTAGGCCATAGACCAATTTACCTATGTAACATTTAAGATTTTCCTTTCCATCCATATTCTCCCTGGCCTCTTACCTCTCACAAAGGCCTCCACAACCCCAAATTGAAAAAAATTTTTCAGTGAATTTCCCTTGTCTGGAAAAAAAAAAGTCTCTTTGCCCTGTCTCTAGCTCTCATGCACCATTGCTCTTGCACCAGCTCTTGCTCCAGCTTGAGGGAGGAGCCCCAACTACTAGACAGAGGTCTCTGATCCCATCACCTCATAGTAAGCCAGGAAGCCAGCCTGCTTGGTGTACTTCCCAGGAGATCCTGGTCCCGTGGAGGCAGCCTGCAATCCATTCTTAGATGCACTGAGCAGGTGAAAGGTACGTCCATAGGCGGGGAAGCCCATGAGTAGTTTCTCTGCGGGTGCCCCAAGATTTCTCCAGTAATTCATAGCATATGCCTGTGGGTGGGAAGAAGATAACCTCACCAACTGCCTGGGCTCGAGGATGAAAATCTAGATCACCTGAGGTCTTCCCTTACCGAAGATTTGGAGTCTTCAGGAAGAGAGAACAGAGGACTGTTGTGTCCTGTAAACCTTTCCCAACTTCCGTGTAAGTCATAAGACAAGACACTAATGAAATCCAGACGTCTGTGAGGAACAGAGGAGCAGATATGAATGTCAGGCTAACTAAACTACCCAGTTCAGATCATCACAGCACCATTCAACTAAATAGCTGTAAGTCAACCATCAAAGCTTTTTGCTCTCACGGACCTGCCCAGGGTCAGCAAGGCACCTTGGGATACAATGAATTGCTGGCTAGGGATAGCTGCACACCAAACTCTGTGCATCCTGAGAGGATAGGTGGAGGTGAAAAGAGCTCAGACAAGGAAGTGAGGACATGCAGGCCGGACAGAGTGCAGGCAGAGGTTTAAATAAACTGTCAGGAATCGAACCACAGTGCCGTCCCATAGGAGGAAAACAGATGTTTGCCAAAGAACCGCTGATGCCCACTCTCCCAGAATGCTTTCGTTATCATAGTGGCCGAATGTTACCTGAGTATGTATCATGCCAGAATGTAAGGGCTTATGCTGGTTGTCTAATTTAATCTGGTGAATGTCATAAATAGACTCGCCCTCTCTGTCTGTCTGTCTGCATGTCTGTCTATCTGTCTGTCTTTCAGGGTAGTGTCTTTTTTTGTTGTTGTTTTTTTGTTTTGATTTTTCGAGACAGATTTTTGGAGCCTTTCCTGACCTGGAGCTAGCTCTTGTAGACCAGGCTGGTCTCGAACTCACAGAGATCCACCTATCTCTGCCTCCGGAGTACTGGGATTAAAGGCATGTGCCACCACCGCCCAACTGGCAATGTCTTATTATATAACCCATGCTGATCTAGAACTGACTATGCAACCCACGCTAATCTCAAACTCTTGATCGTCCTTCCTCTACCTCCCTGGTGCTGTGATTACAGATGAGTATATAATATCATATCCAACCAACATTTTACAGTTTAAAGGTAAATCATTGGGAACTCATATTAACAAATATTTTGAAAGTCACCCAGATAGGTCAAGGTAGTACTCTCTCATTGTTACCTGGCAACACAATGAGCATTAATAAGCTTTCTTCCCTGTTGGGTCTCTCTTTTCCTCCCACGTGAAAACACCCTCCCTCCTGCGAATACACAGGGGCAGCATGTCCTCTTTCTCCACGTGAACCTTGGTTTCTTTCTCTTTAATACTTGACTGTGAGTCAAGAAAATGAGTTCAGAGCCAGCGTGTCTAGAAAGATTTATAACCTACCTATTTTTGTCTGCTTTTTTAACTTTTGCAAAAATATCTCCTCTAAAATGTGAGTCCGGCTGGGCATTCCTGTGTTGCTTTCCACGGCATTGCATGCTACTCACCTGCCCTCTGACACTATCGTCGATTGCATGTTATATGTCTATTCGTGTGCTCAGGGGAGGAAGAGGCCGGCCCCATGGCATTTGCCATCTATGTGTTCCAGCAATGGGGCCCTGAAGAAGACTCTACCTTTGGTGATGGTGTTATAAGTCAGCAGTACAAAACCCAGTTCTGAGTTTTTGGATAAAAGCCCAGGGATGGGGAGCATATCATTCCCATCCTCACCTCATTAGCCCCTCACTCCACTCCTCAGCTTATCCCAGAACCTCACCAACATGGGGACAGCAAACAGAGGCTCAGACAGTCCTCTAGCCACTTTGGAACAACATCCACTCACCTTCCTAAAAAGCGCACATCATAAGACGTCTGTATGATGTATGGGACACCAGACACAGCAGCCGACAGCAGCAGCCTTGGGCGCTGGGTGAGCAGTGCCTCCTTCTCAAAGGCAAACTGGAGCTCCTAGGGGGGGGGGGGGGGGGGAGAGAGAGAGAGAGAGAGAGAGAGAGAGAGAGAGAGAGAGAGAGACCACATGCAGAAATTTTTTACACTCTTTAAGCCAGGCCTGGTTCAGAAAGAGAACACAGGCTATGTGAAGACAGACAGCATACCAGCATGATATTTGAGTTAACACAGACAAAGAGAGCAGGCTGGGAACAAGGCCCAGAAACTCCAGAGAGAAAGTGTCCCTTAGGCTACAGAGCTGGGGCAAGATCCAGAGGGAGACAGAAACAGCCACAGGGCAACCACTCCACAACAGTGTGACTCAGCATGTCCAGGGAATGTCTGTAGAAGAATATTCTGTTCCTTTCCTCTGCCTGCCCCAAACTTATGTTACCTAACACCCACTGACCCCAAATGAAAAGTAAAACCATTTTCTTATTGGCCTTACTTCCACTAAGAAGAGAAAATTCCACCGGTCATTCGCCGGGCTGCCTCGTAATCCAGGGTACAAGAAGAAGAGATCAAGCCCATCAAAACCATGTGTTCTCAGGAAGAATATAACTGAATCAATGAACTCCTCACGGCTGGCAATTGTGGATAGCATAGAGGTGAACCTGCAGGGAGACCAGGGTAAGGCAAAGAACACTGTCTTCAAAATCAGCGATCTCTGAGGCCCTAGAAATGTCCCCATCTCATGGCTTAAATTGTCACAAGAAGCAAAGTGCTCTCAAGAAGAATTCCCACTCTCGACCCTTTTATTCTTTGGCTTTATTTGATTTTTTGTTTGTTTTTTTTCCATAGCAAAACACTCAAGAGTAATTCTTGCTTATCAGAGCTGAACTTGAAGCAAATCCAGATTAACCTTGTGAAAAGTGATTATAAAATAAGTAGACCTAGAAATAAATGGACCGGGACGCCATTGTCTATCGGTCACCACTCAGCTGGGCCCCCTTGAGGGGCAAGGACACCTGGAAGAAACCTTGAAAGTTCCTTAATACTTGTGACTCTTGCTTTCTTTTCCTAATAATTTAAAATACAGCCATTTCACAAGACATCATCCATCCATACATATTTACATGCGTGCATACATGAATACATAAATACATGTGGCATCTCATTTGACTTTAGGCTCACAGCAAGTCAAAGAACCAGAGATGAGGCCTGGGGTTGGACAGAGCTAGTTGTTAAACACCTCCCACCTGGAATCCTCCATCCTACCTGGGGGTCCCAGACTGTTAGGTCTCTCTCCAAAGCTGAAAGGCAGGCTCTGCCCCCAGACCTTAGCTAGGAAGCAAGGAAACTTTCCTTCTGAGAATATGAAGGTAGTTTGTCATTTCCCTATTGTATCTTGGATGGGGTCACTAACAAAAGTGGCCACTGCATGAAGGATGCTGAAGGATGCGTGCTGTGAGTCCCTGCAATTGCACCAGCATATCCTGGGTTGCTTCTTTATCGCTAACACAGCCAGCTCCATGCACAGAGTGGGAAAGCCCAGGGCCTGTGAGGTTTGGGGGTTACTCTTCTTGTCCTATATAAAACTTTCTTCAGAAATAAAGGTGCTGCCTCCAACAAAAGTAACTCAAGATTTATTTGTGGGTGTCCCATTTTGCCTGTCACTCATTTCTGGTCCTAAGTTTCACATCTGATGCCTAAATTCCTTGGTATTTTTTCCCATGGATTTGTATCTCCAAGTGGTCTTGTGTTTTGTTTTGTTTTGTTTTGGGTATATTTTCAGATGGTACCAAGGGTCAGACACAGGGTCTTGTCTTATTGTGGTCATGTTCTCTGCCACTTGGCCGCACTCCCAGTGTTAATGTACCATATTATCCATATTGTCTGTCATGTTCCCCTGCCCCTCTTCTCATACTCGCACGCGCGCGCGCGCGCACACACACACACACACCATTATTCTCACTTCCAGCTCATCTTGCTCTACCTCCCAGAGAGAAGACAGTGGCAGGGCAGCTCACCGTGATGTGCCGAAGTTCCAGCCTCCAATGGACAGCAATGTTTTCAGGGCCCTGTTCCTGGGATGTGGGGAAGAAAGTGGGTAAGTAGGTCCTTACTCTAGGGGCAGCAGCGGTCACTGCTCTTCTTTCTTCTGGGCTTTGGGAAAACATTGGGAAACGGAGAAGGGGACATGAGAAGAATAGGAAAGGGCATGTGGAGGAGACCATAGAAGTAAAGGAAATGGAGATGAATAATCACTCCAAAGACCCTTACAGCTCTGTGCACCAAGACTACAAAGCGCCCCAAGCTCCCTCACTTCCCAATAACATTTTCAGAGAAGAGTCTAAAAATCTCTCGTCACTCATCTTCCCATTCACTGAGCAATAACAATGTGCCTTTGACTGAAATGTAACAGCAAGCACATAGGCAAGCACCCCACGCCTCTTTGAAGCACCTAACACCTCAAAGGGGGAGCCAGAGTTTACCAGGAGAAGGGAGTGTGAAGCCATCCACGGACAGGCAACACTAACTACCAAGTCATCAAGGCAAGAAGCAGCTCAGGGGGCTGGTCAACAGAGAGCTCTTAGTTAGTGCTCAGATCCCCACTTGAGAGAAAGGTAGGATTAGAAAGACCAGGGAAGCTGAATTTTCCTCTAGCTCTAAAATCTGAGACCCCAGCAGCACATCTAACATACCTCTCCTTGAGTTTGTTGAACTCTGGGTAGAGAACGTTCTCATCCTGGAGATTATTGGCAACAATCTGATTGTTGCTCATTGAGGCAAAGGCAAATATCAGGTGTGTACAAAGAAAGGGGTCCAGGTCACGGGGCAAGATGGAGGCAGGGCCTGGCCGACTGTGAGCCCAGTTGGTGAAATAACACACCAGCTTGTAGGCAGTACCTGGCAAGGACGCAAGTATTAGCAGAGAGCATGGGGCAAAGAGGGAGCTCGGCTTCCAGAGGGTAGAGAAAGCCCAGCCAAAGGGACCAGGCCACTGTAACGGTCTCCAATCCATCCACATACATCAACACCTCCTCCACATGCCCCTAAAACTCTTGCCTTCGCTGCTGGGAGAAGAGAGAAGCTCTTATCAGTCTAGATCCAGGGACCTATTGAGCCATACAAACAAGTGACCAGCATCCTGTGCTGAATTCCAATGGATTTAATAACCTCTGACAAAGGAGCCAAGTCAGGTAGAGTCCAGGAGACACTGAAGGGAGATTTCCTAGCCAGAGAATCTCCCTGGCTATGGAGGAGAGAAGGTGGTTTCCTTACCATCACTGTGTTTCATCAGAAGAACCAGCCCTGCAGGAAATGAAGAAATTCATGTACACACGCACTGTGGCATGCCCCTGCACACCCTCCGATATGCAAGTGACCCCTCCAGCTAACACCATATACACAAGCAGATGCACCAATGGTGACGCACATCAGCCACTGGTTTCCTCTCCTTACAGGTTAACAGTGGAGCTAGTCTAAGCCCCTTTCCTAGTAGCTATCACCATGTACCTACACATGCTCTGCATAGGGTCGACGGCAGAAGTCCTGCTAAAGCGCTCAGCCAGCGGTTCTCAATTCTGGCTATAGATTCAATAGTACTCATATCACAGTCCTCTTCTCAGAAATTCTGAATAAACTGGTCCAAGAGGAAGCCCAAGCAAGAAAACAACTTGGTTGGAGACCTGCTTCTCTGGCCCTTCCCCATTTAGTGCCTCTGATTCTTTGTTATGACTTATCTCATATTTGTTAATCCAGACTCTCTGAGTCCCGGACTGCTCTACTGGGCACCAGGGAAATGACAAACTGGTATCTCCTGAACTTTGTGGCATTGCTAGGATCCGCCATACTCACCAGCCAAGAGCAGCAGCCTCCCCATCTCAACTGTCTGGCAGCTACGGGGATGGAGCTCAGGACCCTTTATTAGGAGCTGGCCTATGTGCAGCATGGGGAGAGCCCAGCTGCTCATACGTGCCATGCCAGAAACGATGACTCAAGAGTCACAATGACCTCAGAAATACTTGTACTCCCACTTCAGAATAGCCAGAGTTCTCAGGGCCAACGAAGTCATATCTCTGGCCTGACACGATCAGAGAGTCAGTGTTCACCACAGGCTATAACAAAGACAGGGGCAGTGATCCTGAGCCTTGTCTGGCAATTGGCCCCATTTGCTGGTATTCTGTTTCCCACAGCTGAGGTGGAGGAAAAACACTGCATGATGGGATAGGTCCACAAAGATTATCAGGAAAGCAGTGTATCATGAAGCCTCAAAGCCTCAGTTTGGATTTAGACTTAAGGGCCAAGGTAGCAATCCCTGTTATACCATTTAGAAGCTTTATAGTTTTGGATGAATTACTGAGCCCCTGAAGTTTCCACACATAAAGAAAAACCTGTTTTCCCTGAAGTAAATAGCTCATTCTTACCTCCCAGGAATATATAGGGACGGAAGTGATAGTGTGGAAATTGTGGTTTGCATAAACTAAAAGCTTAGTTAACTACTGACGTTATTAGGAAGTTGGGCAAAAGAGAAGGATGCTCAAACTCATACTGACACTCGCCAGACAGCTCATGTCAACAGGTGGAGTAAACACACGAAAACAGCGTGTTCTCTGCAGAATACAAGGAGTTCAGACCCAGCCTGAATGAATTATTATGAATGTGCAGCCAGCCTGAAGAATTATCCTTCTCCTCTGACCTTTCGTTGCTGGCTGACATGAAACCTTGTGGTCAGGAGGGGACAGCATGTGGTCAGGAGGGGATAGCACTCTCGAGCAGCAGCTCTTGGCTGTCCTCATGGGAAATGGGCCTGGAGTTGATAGACCCATTACTTTCTCAGGGAGAAAACAAAAAGAACCCTGAAACTTTGTAAGAAAATATTTGGGCAAGTGTATGAGGCAACCATGAGAATGGGACCTGAGCCTCAGGAATAGGAATATGATTATGGACACCCAAGAGCCAATTTTAAAAAAATGCAACAATGCAAAAGGTTTTTTTTTTTTTTTAAGTCTGTACAGCAAATGTTGCTTTGATCCATCTGATTTCCTTCCCTTTCTCTGTTCCAGAAGGTCTCAGACTGTATGCCCTCTCTGAGACAGATGCTGCGGTGTATGCATAGGAGATGCTAAGCCGTTCTCAATGCAATGGATCCTGAGAAATCACAGTGCCCAGTGGTCAAGTCTGCTGAACATCTGTCCTTCATTTATGAGATGAAATAAAGACAAAACTCTTAATTTTTAAACCAGGAGTGTGTGCTTGGAAAGCAACAATGATTGCAGTAAGAAAGCATGGATTTTACTATCAGACTCCAGGGGCCCTTCCTTCCTGCACTGTATGGTCCCTGGGGTCCCTTGCTTCACACAGCTTCCATTCCGTGGGCTACCGTTAACCTAAATCAGAAGTTCAGCTCTAATGACCATGCTTTCGTTTCCCAGTCACTACCCGTGTGCTATGGCACACCAATATTCCTGTTACTGGGTCTATAACTTTGCAACCTGATCTGTAAATTATTGAAACTACAGTTGGTTTCTGGGGCCTCAATCTTGTCAGGCTATCTTGCCCTGAAGCTCTAATGGTTCCCTTTTAAGACCTTAAGGAATGTTGATCTCTACTTCTGGGCCTTCCTCCACTGTGACTCCTGCCTTTCTGCAGGGCTGAGATGCCCCACTAGATTTGTGCCCTTCAAATCACACTGCTGCCGGCACTAGCTGTCAGTGTAAAGTGCTTGCCTACAGGCTGTACCTGATCTCTCCACATCCACATGAGGAGCTATGATGCTGAGAAGACAAGACAGAACAATGGTTGTCAGCAATGACCTCTGCCTAATTCAGGAGTGACCATGCCAAAAACCTGTATACATAGTGGTTGATAATCACATTAAATAAGAATTAAATTATCAGTGTGCTGTACCAATCTGTTTGTTCAGTCTTATTCTGTCAGTTCTTGCTTTAAAGCCAAACCAGCCAATGCTCACGTGAAACACCCACGGGCATTTAGAATGTATTCCTTGGTGCTTAGCCTATTCTTATGCAGAAAGATAGTTACTATGTACCATACTTGGGTAACTGATGAATTTTCTCTCATATTTCATTAGACTAATGGAGATGAAGGCAGGAACACGGATGTGAAGTCATTTGAGCAAAGCATTTGACTAAAACCTTTTGACACTTTTGTAGAGGAATTATAGAAGCAGGTTTCAAGTAAATCAGTTGTGTGAAAGAACAAAGTTCTTAATATTGTCCACGTTTCAGTTTCTAGCCAATTTCCTCATCTTTAAAGTGAAGGCTATTTCCCAGTACTGTTGGTTAAGCATGCAGGCTTTTATCTTCATGTTGAATGTTTCTTGTATTAGAAAATGTTTTTTTTTTTTTTTTTTGGTTTTTCAAGACAGGGTTTCTCTGTAGCTTTAGAGCCTGTCCTGGAACTAGCTCTTGTAGATCAGGTTGGCCTCAAACTCAGATCCTCCTGCCTCTGCCTCCTGAGTCTTTTTTTTATTCCACGTTTGAGAGTATGCCACTACTTATATAAAACTGGATTTAAAAAGTTAAGCACTGTTTCTTATTGTTTGTTGATGTAAGTTCTTTACTGAAGGACTCATGACAACCTCAGATTCAAAAGTTAAGCCATCTGCCTTAGGAATGAAAAAATGCACAACCAGGGAAACCAGGCACACTCTGCTTAATGTTTCTAAGCCTGCCAATGTCATGAAAACTTGTAGTGTGTAGAACCCGAATATAATTTAGCTTGTAGACATACAATGTATCCCAGGTCCAATCTTCATTGCGATGCTGAGAATCCAAGTGAGAACTACCATCAAAGTGGACATTTTCTTTTTTTTTTTTTTGGTTTTATTTATTTATTTATTAAAGATTTCTGCCTCCTCCCCACCACCGCCTCCCTTTTCCCTCCCCCTCCCCCATCAGCCCGGAAGAGCAATCAGGGTTCCCTGCCCTGTGGGAAGTCCAAGGACCACCCACCTCCATCCAGGTCTAGTAAGGTGAGCATTCTTAATTCTTTTAGAACAATGCCTCTACAATAAAATGCTTGTCTAGAATCTGGCACTTTAACATCACAGGGACAAATGAAATATGTTATCAAGAGTGACTTTTCAACCAATGATATTTGCTGGTTTCTACCAGAACCATGTTAGGGACTAAACTCAACTACTGAGCTTTTGACTTACTACCACACAGTAAAGATTAAAATATCCATGCTTCCAAAGGAAGCCAAAAGCCCAACAGTCGTGAAAACCTCACAAGGAAATGTTTGGATATTCAACAGTGGTCTACTTGCCTTGCTCACTTCCAAACGGTTGTGCAGACTAGAGATGATGTTCTGGAGAGAATTTCTGAGACTGACTAGTGCTTGCTTTCCCAAACAAAAGCAATTTACGGGTTCTGAGTTTTCCCCAGGATTATCCACATCGCAATAAGCAGCTCACTATAAAAGGCTGACTAGATACAATTCTCACTACAAAAGGCTGACTAAATATAAATTCTCTTCTCTTCTCCCACACATGGACTTTGTTTACATGCTCCAAACCTTCACAATATACACACACGCCCACACAAATTAGTATATCGTCTTTTTCTATTCACATTTATTTGGTGAACTCAAAGCTAAGGCAAACAATTATCAAAACACAAAGAAAATACAGGACATCATTCATTCTGTCCACATCCAGTACCTTTTAAAAACCAGTATCTTTACTCTCCTGTCTAGAAACAGCGATGTCATGACGTCCTCTGAAGCTGATGACTTTTACAACACTTCCTTATAAGCTAAAGATATAGACGCCCAAGGCAGTTTGAGTTTTGGGTACATTCTTTATGTGCATAGAGGTGGGCAGAGGACAACTTGCTGAGTAGTAGTCTTTTCATCATGTGGGTAGCAGAGACTGAATTCGGGCCGTCAGATGGCTCTTTTACCCACTACACAATCTTCTGCCCCTGAGTTTGGGTATTTTTAAGCTGTGACAGTGAGCCACAAGAAATGTCCACATGGCTCTTTACTAAAGCACCAGGGACCATCTGTTCTACAGTGAGATACCTAAAGAATCAGTAATGTCTGATGTCACCCAGGACTATACAGACCTTCAGTGTTTCACATTCCAAGAACTCACTCCAGGTTGTCTCAGACCACAGTGGGTCAGCAGTTTAACACTGGCTGAGGAAAAGCAGTCACTTGTGTTGAGACATTTGAACAGTAACACTAACCTGAATCAAACTGTTTTCCAACAAGCAAAATGCCCCCATTGTTCCCAGCCACTGGGCCTTGCAGGACTGGCACAATTCTTCAGACAATGAATGACCTGCTGCAACTCCAGCCATTGTCCTGGTTATTTCCAGGTCTTTTATTTTGAACTATCTTCTTTACTCATAATATACAATCACTCAAAATTATGCTGGTCATTATTTGTGGCTTTGACTGAGTTCATACATCTGTGACAAGTATTAATCAATGTAAACTACTTTTTATTAATACAGGCCTAAAAAGATGCTTCTAAAAGACTTTTACGTACAGGCCAGAGGCACCTGATGTGGAGTTAAGGTGGTCATGAGCCTGGGAATCAAACTTAGGCTCTCTGGAGCATAAGAATGTGTTCTTATCCACCCTACTCTTCATTTCTAAACAATGACTAGTAACAGTTCTTCAAAAACTTCTCTTCTTTTGTGTCATTTCTTTAAAGTCCCATCTACCACCATCAGTCTTAAGCCCAAGAAACAGGCCATATAAATGTACTATCTGCTCTTCTTCCCTAGGTGACCACAAACACAAGCTGAGCAGCATACAGTGAGTCCACCTACCCATCTGACTTTTTCCGTGTAACAATAGAAATTCATACTCCCCCCAGTCCCAGCCCTGGTTGACTGTGACTGCATTCTCAAGTGTTTTACTCAGAGCCTCATGACTACCAAGTACAGAATGGAAGCCCATATTCTTTCGGGGAAACCACTTTATGTGTTTTTTCCTAAAACTGGAAAAGTATATAACTTTTTTCCCCCCTAAAGCTCCAAAGTATATAGCCAAATCCTAAGTTCCAATATAATCAGTATTTTTCAACACTCTAAATGGAGTGGCTAGACCAATAGCAAGTATAAATACATGTTTAAGTTTTTTTAACTAGCTGCGTTGGGAATGGTGGAAAACAGACACTGAGCAGTAAGACAGACACTCTGGTGACTCACCTAAGTGAAGCAGGTAAAAAATAACAGCTTAGGTAGGGAAAAGGTCAACGATGAAGGTCTTTACTTCACCTTTCAGCATTTCTGAGTTCCCTATACTAGATCTCAAATCTCAGGAGTCCACAAAGACAGCATTTAGACTTCATATCTCCAGAGGAAGGTGCCCAGAGGTTATCAGGCCTCAGGAAATCTTTAAGTAGAAAAAAAAAATGAGAAAGATTTCTCTGTAACAAACGAAGTCAGTTTTCTGAATTCACTGAACACCTTTAAGCGCTCATCATCCCTATAACTTTCTGTGAAATTTAGGACAGGAAAACACTCATATTTCTCATACAGCATAAGCAAGGCAAAGGGTGAACAAGAACTACATTGCAACAGCTAAATTTATTCACCCAAAATATGAATTTGATTCACTTTAACAGAAATTTGTGGTACTTTCTGTGTCTTCTCAAGGAACACTGAGCTGGACTTCTGTGAACGGAACTATTTCCCTTAATAATGAATTATTTAATGTATATAAAAATAAGTTACCCCATCTCTGAGTCAGAAAATCTAGGAATACCCACATTCCATAACCCAAACAATATAGCCAATTCTTGGACTTGAGAAACAGGAACACTTCTAAAGAGCACTGCTTTGGGAAAGCTGAAGGGTAACTTCCCCCACCCCATACTCAATACACTCATCCAGTTGTGCTCACACACATCCACTTATAAAGGAGCTTTCCTCCTAGTCACACGGCTGCAGCCTCCCTCAAGCTGAGAATCTGCCTATTTACTGTACAGGACTGGGGAGTAAACATGCTCTCCAAGGCTCCTGTGCTCTCACAACCGGAAGGCCAGGGCAAGCAAGTAGATTCTTGTGAGTAGAGAGCTTGTTTTCTGAAATCCATTCTACTCCGCAACATTCTCGGGTCCAGGGGCCGGGAGAGGCTCTATGGGCACAACATGGTGGATGACTTGATGGTCCCAGCCAACTGTGGTAAGGAGGGAGTGGTTGAGTGGAGACCACGTAGCATCTCTCACGAAGTCTCTGTGGGCTTGACTTCTAAACCTAAAACAAAGAAGGGGATAAAGGGTGTGGTAAGAGGCGAGACAAAAACCCAGGTGAGAAGAACACAGAAAGAAAACCTAACATAAGTAGGACACATTTTTTGAAATACTTCAACATCTGTACAGCCTCACCAGGACAGTGGCTGTTCAATCATCCAATCCAATCTACTTTCCTAGGTGAAGAAACTGTGGGCAGAGCAGCAAGGAAGTGATATATCCACAACCAAGCAGGAAATCACAGCAAAGGAAGACGTAGACCCAGGTCTTCCACCCACGCCTTTCACTCTACAGCCGGCTCCACTTCACAGAAGTGGTTCCCTACGTGAAGCTGGAATGCTAGCTAGACTTAGCCTGAATCAGACAGCTTCCAGGGCTCAGTCTCTGCAGACATGACACAAATGGAGAGAATTTCTTGGGTGCTGGGGGTGAAACCCTCTACAGACAAAAATGGAGAATTTTCTTCTATTTATTTTTATTTTTAATAATGTGTGAGAAGTCAGAGGCATATAAGACTTGGATCGGGAGTGACACACAGCTGTGAGCAGAATGACATGGATGCTGGGAACAAAAGGAAGTGTTCTCAACTGCTGAGCCATTTCTCCAGACCCAAAGGAAGAATTCAACATGCCAGTTACTGAAAATAGACCTACTTGCCCATTGGTCTTGATCCCTGACACCTGATCATGGAATTCTACTTCAAACTTACACCTCAGAAAGGCTTGAATCCAGCACAGCAAGTGAGCAGTCTTCACTGAGAGAGGCCAGAAAGGGAACACTAGAGGAGGACACAAAGGGAAGAGAAGATAAAGTCCACAGATACCACAAACAAAATCTGATTGGGCCAGCCCCATTCCCACCATAAACTGATCCAGGGCAGAATGCAGCCTGATGCCCATTTTGGTTTAAGGTTTTGCTGCCATTACACTTCTAAGGAAAATGGAGGAAAGTCAGTGCTCACAGAAACCATCCTGGCATCCAACTATCCCAGTGGGTCCCTCTCTACATTAGCCATTACCCAGACTCAGGCTCTCAATCACATGGTGCCAGAAGCCTATTACATTGGTCAAGCTGTGTTGAACAGGAATGAGATCAATTTTGGCTGTTTTCAGACTACACAACCCTAATAAGGACTACACTGACTACTTAAGGAAAACCAGGCTAGAGTACTGTCTCATCTAAGGAACAAAGTAACCAGCTAATGCTTTACCAATAGTTACATCCCTTATCACTCCATTCCTACTCCTTCACCATTGTCCCCCAGCATCGCTTCCAGGTCCCTGGTGACAAACAGTACCTGTGTGGAGAGAACACCAGTCTAGTGACACACTGGGAGTGCACAGCTGAGCTGAGGGTACAGCTTGCATTCTTGGTGTCCACAAGGGAGACAGATCCATTCTCATCACCTGGAGAGGAAAGAGCATGTTGCAGTGTTTAAGAACATATACTTCAGGCTGTGCATGGTCAAACAGTCTTTAATCCTAGCATGCAGGAGGCAGAGGCTGGCCTGAAGATCTCCACGAGTTCAAGGCCAGACACACCAAGTTCCAGGATAGCCAGAGCTAAGACCCTGTCTTAACAACAACAACAACAACAACAACAAAAAACAAACAAAAACCACATAGCTTTGATATCAGTCAGACCTGGATTTGAAAGAATCTTAGTTCCTCAAGATATGGACAAATTAGCCACCCTGAGCACCAGTTTCTTTTTGCTAGGCAAGATCAGTAAGTCATTGTGTGGCTGTGACGATTACTAGATAAAGCTATTACTTTAACTACAAACTGTTACTATATGCAGCCACACCCACAGCAAAACATAATTCTCTAAGAGCAAGCTGCTTGCTAAGCGGCTCACTGACTTCTAACCATGCCCAGAATAGGAGAGCTGGAACAAAGAGGAATCGAATCAACTAGGAAAAAGATGTGTTCTCCAAAGCTAAACAAAACTGGCACAATTCACGTACTGCCTAAGTGTACTGACAAGAGCATGTACACCGTAAAGGGAGCCCTTTCTCCTCCTCCCCATTCTAAGAGTCAAGATGCCATGCTGCCTTACCAAAGACAAAGACTTCACTCTGCTGAGGATGCCAAGCCAGGGAGGTAGGAAGGAATCCAGAGGCGTTACAGCCTAGAAAGGAAAAAAAGGGCGGTTTGGAACAATGGCCACAGGTAGAAGAAAGTTTTTCAAAAGAAGTCAAGGAGTCCTGGGAACACTTTCACTGGGTTTCTTAACTGCTGTTACGGCAGCCATGCAGGTCTCCATCCCCGAGTCTCACCACCCACATCTACCCATCAGTCTCCAGTCATTTGGGGGCTCACATTTAAGCCACAATGCCTAACAAAAATAACCCTAGTCCTTTTGTCTGTTTGCAGAGATAACCACCCACCCAGGAGCTAGCCCTTCCTCTTGGTACATGCTGCACTATGGTCAGCAGAACCTCAGTGACAGAAAATGACGCCACAGAGGGTGGACATCTGGCAACTCTGCTGACTCTGGGCAAAGAAAGCCTCTTCCAAGTGGGATCTATTACCATTTTCTCCTCATCACTGGTCTCAGACTCACCTATCTGTGACGCTGGCTTGGGACAGCGGGTATCCCAGAGCAAAATTCTACTGTCCTAGGAAGAGAAAAAGAAAAAGAAAAAGGGTTTCATAATCCAAAAGAACAGCTGCTGGCCAGTCTCCACCGCAGGGATTGGGCCTATTAAAGCTCAGCTGTGGTTGGAAAGAAGCGACTGGATCTCACCTCACTGCATGAAAGAAACACAGAGTCCTTGTGGGGAGAGGCAGCAACATATGTGACTGGTCCTGCATGAGCTACAAAGGAGAAACATAGCAGAAAAAGGAGAATATAAGAAATAGGCCTATGTTTATTGTATAACTTTGTAAATATCATGATAGATTATAAACCAGAATAACCACCACAGGATAAGCTGGTCGTTATAAAAACCTGAGACAGCTGGGGGAAATAATGAACTGGTAGAGACAATGAAGTCCAATTCCAGTCTCAGTAAGGACAGGGGAGGAGTACAGCACATTTTAAGCAACCCGATTTTCTAATATGCTTTCCCCTTAGACTGACCTGCCTGTGCTTTCCTGTCACCCTTCTCCCACTTTCTAGAGGTAAGAGTTACCTCCCTTCCATCCAGGTCCTGCATGGGTATGTTGGTGTTCAGAGCCTGAAAACCTAAGGCTCTCAAATTAAGAGCCAAAGAGAAAAAGGGGCTCCTGGGCGGACTCAGTGAAGGGAGTGACCCCACAAATACAAGGGCAGCACTCTGACTTGACACTCCATTTCTAACGTGAAAACTGAAGAGTGAAACGGCTGTTGTCCCAAGAACACAACCAATCAGCTCATCTGGATTAACAAAGCAAGCTGGACTTTTCCTGAGAGAAAGAGAAATCCAAGGCTGCTACAATGCACACTGGTTTTCATTATTGGGCGATTTCTAAAGTTTCTAGAAACATGACAAAAAGAGTAACTTCTTGGCAACTACCTAATTTTTAAGAAACACTCATTCATCAATTGTGTATGTGTGCACAGGTACCACAGCACTCACGGAGATCAGAGGATAGCTTGTTAGGAGTTAGCTCTGTTCTTCCACCAAGCGGAATCCAAACATCAAACACAGGATTCCAAGTTTGGCAGCAAGTATCTTCACCCACAAAGTCATCTCACCTGTCCTACGTAAATCTTTTCACTAACAATTTTTAAATGTATGAGAGGGTATAGCTTTTAAATTCTTTTAGGAGGCCTACATGCAAGGGAAATAAAAAATCACTGCTACTAATTAGCTAGAGGCTGAAGAAACCACTGAGGTCATTTAACCAGTCCTTTTAGAGCACCCAAATGGTTCTATCTTAAGGATTAAACCACCCTCATCCTTCTATCCTCACTCTAGAATCTGTCTTCATGAATTCAACATTCATAAAGAATTGCTACCAAAATAAAGTCAACTGGTGGTTCTGTTAATGAAGCAAATAGAAGAACATTAAAGAAAGTGATGAAATGCCCGGAAAAGATGTTTTGTAGAAGTGAAAATTCAAAAGTTAGGTTCAAAAGTTTTGGGCAGGAGAGATGGCTCAGTCAGCAAAGTGTTTTCCACATCAGCAGGAAGACCTGAATTCAACCCCAGAATCCATATAAAAAGCCAAGCAAGTATGGTGGCACTTGTTGTCCCAGCACTGGGGAGTCATGGACAAGAGAACCCTTGTGGCTCCCTGGCTAGTCAGGCTTGCCTCATCTGTGAGCTCCATGTCCTAGTGAGAGACTCAGTCTCAGAAACCAATAGGCATCTCCAAAGTTGACCTCTGGCCTCCACATGCATGCAATTGTCACACATATGCACAAGTCCCAGGGCTTATTCTCTGAGAACAAGGCTCTACTGTGTTTGGATTAAGCTGGAGAACAGTTTACTGTCAGAATAAAACTTTAATGCCAACTAAAAAGTGGGATCTTGACCTACAGCTTACAAGAAACCAATGAAGAACCAAGAGTTAAAGATCACAGGTGGAGAGACGAGGGAGACTGTCTACTGCTAAAGCTGCATGACAAACGGAATGTAAGAAATGGGCAGGAAGGGGACTGAACAAAATAGAGACTCAAAAGAACCTAATGAACCCCGAGTATAAGAAGATAGGGGCTGTTGGCCACTGCGGTTTAAAACGTTTGGCTCCCAATTGGTGGACTATTTAGGAAGGATTGGGGGTGTGGCCTTGTTGGAGGAGGTGTGTTACTGAGGGTGGGCTTTGAGGTCTCAGAAGCCCACAAAGCCAGGCCGGCTTGCCATCATCTTTCTGACACATGCTTGTGAATTGGGATGTAAGCTCTTAGCTACTACTCCCGCACCATGACTGCCTGCCTGCTTGTCCCCATTCTTCTCATGATGATAGTCATGAACTAACCCTCTGAAACTGTAAGCAAGCCTTCAACTAAATGCTTTTTCCTACAAGTTGCCTTGATCATAGTGTTTCACAGCAATAAAACAGCAATTAAGACACCCATGCGGCCAAAACGTCGTGAAGCCAACAACACAAAACAAAAACACAGAGAAATAAACAGGAATAATGGAACCTGATTGTAGTTGGGGGTAAGGAAAAGCCAACCAAGAGAACACAGACTTGCTATTATTATTATCCAAACAAAGTTCAAAGATCCCAAAGGAGAAAATAAAAGATAACGGTAGGCAGTACCAATCAAGAAAGAATACTTACCTCGGTACGAATTCAGTGACATCTGCTGAGCCAGGTCCCAAATTTTGATGCTACGATAAAAAAAATAAAGAAAGAAAAGAAAAGAAATCTTGACTTGCACTATCAACATAAAAATGTACTCAAACAAGGACATGTTTGACCAACATGTCCCATATCTGCCTCCTAGACTCTTGCCATCTTATTTATAAACCACTACCAATACTCAAAACAGACATGCCATTACTCACTAGCCTCTAAAACAGCCCAAAACAGTAATCAATGAAACTAAGGGGATAGTAATGATACCCACAGGAAGCCTAGGGACGGGAGTAATGAAAGCAGGGACCCACCAGAAGTCTTTGCTACCACTGACGGCTTGTGTACCAGAGCTCAGGACTGTGACAGTAGACACAATGTCATCATGCTCATACTTGCAGAACTTGCTGACAATAAGTGTCTCATTCTCATCTAGCTCCCACAATTCAACAGCACCTGTTGAGGACAGAGTGGGGTGAGGTGCAGGTGAGGAAAGCCCAAGCCTGGGTTAGACCCAAGTGGTAATGCATGCCTAGGACTCACGCAGGCATTATTACTGAGCTAACAGAAGTTATTCCTGTAAAAACAAAGTCCGTATCATTAAAGGGCTTAGCTCGCTTCTAGGCCTTTTTTTTTTTTTTTTTTTTTTTGTTTTTCGAGACAGGGTTTCTCTGTGGCTTTGGAGCCTGTCCTGGAACTAGCTCTGTAGAACAGGCTGGTCTTGAACTCACAGAGATCCGCCTGCCTCTGCCTCCCAAGTGCTGGGATTAAAGGTGGTGTGCCACCACCGCCCGGCCCTAGGCCATTTGGTTTTATGTTACCTTATTGCTTTCCTCACAAGAGCCCAAACGACTATATGAGGAAAACTCCTAGAAAAAGACAGCGAGATTACTATATCAACTATCTAATTAATATTTGATTCAACTGTCTGAAAAAATGCCTTGCAATACTATACTTTACTTGAAAAAATACTTGCAATGCCAGAGAGGCTCAATCCCTAATGTCCTACTTTTCAACTTCCATGCCCTACCTAACAATTTAAGAATACATACTTATGACAGGCACGGTGGCACACACCTTTGATCCCAACACTCCCAAGGCAGAGGCAGGCGGATCTCTGTGAATTCTAGGCCAGCCTCATCTACAAAGTGAGTTCCAGGGCAGCCAGAGCTACACAGAGAAACCCTGTCTCAAAAAACCTAAACAACAACAAAATACACACACACACACACAGATATTTTTATTTTAGCTGTATAGTTGTTTTGTCTTCATGTCTATTCATCAAGTGCACTGGATTAGTGTCATGTGGGTGCTGGGAATCCAACTTTGGCCCACTTGTAACCACCAGGTCATCTTTCCAGACCCAGAATCAATCTTTTTACTTTAATTTTTGAGTACTTTAATTTTTGAGACAGGGTCTCCATAAGTAGCCTTGGATAGCCTGGAACTCGCTACGTAGAAGACGCTGGCCTCCAAATCACAGAGCTCTGCCTGCTTCTGCTGGAATAAGCAGCACTCACGCCCAGTGCCCACCAACTTCTAAATTTTATTTAATATGTTTCATTTAATGTCATTTTAACATAATGTTCGATTCTCTGAGAATGTCATACATGCACACAACGTAGTTAGAGCATATTCACCCCTACCTTGTCCAAGATTCACCCGCCCCCCATCACCTCCTTCCAGGGAAGGGGGTTACTCACCTGAATCTGAAGCCACTAGGATACCTTTGTCCCCCACCCAAGTGAGGTCAGCTACTCCGGCCTCGGTCTGGACGCCCGCAGAGCAGAAGCCTTCGTTGGGGGCCGCACTCGGATCCTTGAAAAACCACAGAGAGCCAGCCCAGCAGCGACCACTTAGACTGGAGGCCCCGAGCAGAAGGGAACCATCTACGGTGGGGAAAGGGAAGTCATAAGGAGTCAGATGGAAGGCCCAGCATGTTTCTATGGTAACCTCATAGAATCCAACGCGAGGCGCGTCTGGATTTGAGATCAGGTTTGTGGGGCAGGATTGGGCAGCTCCCGAACGCCGGGTAGGAATCGGGAGGGCACACGCGCTGTGTGGACTTGGCAGGGTTAGTGCCGGGAAAGGGCGCCCGGGGCTGGGGAAGGGGGCTTCCAGGCCCGGAATCTCGGCTCACCAGACCGGTACCGTGCAGCCTCCAACTGCCGTTCCATGCAGGCAGGAGCATTGGGGGGCAGGTTCCACTCGCGGGCCGCCGGGGGCACGAGCGGAGGTGGGGTTTCCTTCCGCATCTCCACGGTTCCAGCTCCAACCTAGACCCAAGCTAAGCGACACCGACTCCGCGCTGGCGGAACCCCCACGTGGTGCACCTCTGCGCCTCCACCCCTCTCCAAGGGCTACGCTCTACTTCTCGCGAGAATTGCGTCCGCACTCCCAGCTTGTTTCCTTCTGCCTTTCCCGCAACGGGATTTCGGTTTTTTTTTTTTTTTTTTAATTCTTCTCGCGAGGGAAAAAAAAAATCGGGCAAGGCAGAAAGCACTCCGCTCTCTTCTCGCGAGATTTGTGAGCGGCCATCTTGCTCCTGCCCCTGACAGTCTCCGGTCGGGGTCACGGGGACGTGAAGTCCGCTGCCTGGACCTTTGCAGACCATGCTGTCCCGGGTGGTACTTTCTGCCGCCGCCGCAGCGGGTGAGACATGTAGACCCCTGGCTGGTCTGTCAGGATGACTGGGAAGAAGCTAGGCCTGGGGCAACAGGGAGGCGGAAAGCGGGTGAAGAAAGGACCTCGTCGTTTGGGCCTGAGCAGAGCTGCCTGACCATGTAGGATCTCGGGGGACGTCGAGGAGGGATGCGTGGGACCGAGGAAGGTGGAAAGTGAATTTCACCTTGACTTTGCTAACCTGCGCCTTGTGTTGTTTGCAGCCCCGTGTCTGAAGAACGCGGCTGTCCTGGGACCAGGGTAAGTGTCGCCGTGACCTATTACTCCGTTTCTTTTTCTTAGCTTTAAGCCAGAAATTACTTTTTTTCCTTCCTTTTGGCGAGCCTAAATCCTCATTCAGACGCTTGTTCTTCTAATTGCCTTGAACGTTGTCATCTCCACCTGTGACAGACACCCGGAGACGGTAAGTCTCGCCCCTCACTGTGACCTTCAGCGACACCCAGCTCGGAGTCAGTCACGAGCTGACACTCAAGAACAGATCTGGTTAAATATAACAAATTATGTTGTTTTGATTGTCTCCCAGGTTTCTGCCTTCTGTTACCATATCAGGAGTCAGAAATTATGCGTTGTTTGGTAATGTTTGTCTTGACTATCACAGAATGGGGAAAACTGAGTAACTTACATCACAGCTATGTCTAACAGTTTACAGGCTCGCGGGCTACACCTGGCTCCTCCTCTTAGCAGTGACACCTCACTTAGAGCCGTATAATGGTTTGTGAGATAGAAGAGAATTAATTCTTGTAAAACTCAGGAAACGGTGCTTAGTACATTGTGTGTATCAGAAATGTTGGCGCTGCTGCAGGTAAAATTCTTTTCTTAAAAGGGTGTGTATGAAGTGTTTTAACTCCCGAACTTAATCATACAGCTTTCAAAGTTTACTAACTACAGAGTGCTTGAAAAAGCTGGCCTCGTTTAGGTGTGATTGTCTTGTGTATGCAATAAAGTTGAGACTACAGTTAACTGCTTTTGACTTACAGAAAAGCCACGCCATACAAACATTGAAAAGTCGCCGTGTGGGCCTTAGCACTGCCAGAAATAAATTATGGCACAAGCGATAAGTGAATTACATGCAGAAGATACAAGACGCACCTCCGTTTCTCCTCTGTCACCCTGCATTCTCTAGCGCATCAGCAAGGCTTGGCCTCGAGCTGTGCTTTCGCTGACTATGCCCACTACCATTACTATGACAGGAGCAGTTAAGGACCCTTTAGTCTTCTGGTTTTATCCTGGTACAGATAAATGTACATTCTCGATGTAACAGAAATTATGACAATCTCCCACCTAAAACCTTCGGAGCTCATATCCCTCTTGAAATAAAATCGAAACTTAGCAAAACCAAGAAACTCAACTGGAATCAGCCTCATCGATATCTTGGTTCTCCTCATCCTTCCATGTTTTGCTTTATGTTCTAGTCGTACCAGCCTTGCTATTTCTCTGGGGAAATGCCAAGCTCCTTTTTTTTTTCTTTGAGAATTACATTTTTATTTATGTGTATGTATGTGTGCATGCATGTATGTGTGTGCACTTGCTCGCACACAAGTGTTTCTACACAAATGCTTGCAAAGGCAAGAGGTTAAGAGGCTGTTAGATCTGGAGCTGGACTTAAGGGTGGTTGTGAGCAACCCAGCATAGGTGCAGGGAACTGAACTCTGGTCCTATGGAAGCACAGCAAACACTCTTGACTGCTGGGCCATCTTTTCAGCCCTATGCTTATTTTGGTTGCCATTTGTTCATTGTATGAAATACTAGCATTTATAAGGACATTTTTATACAAGTGTATAATGGACCTTGAGCAAGCATAGCCCTCCTTTGCTCATGTATCTTTTTTCTCTCCCCCACCCCATTACTCTTCATTCTTCTGTACAGTTTGGCTTCCACTTTCATGTTACGGACATGCTGTGTGTATCTATGTAAAATCTGATGTCTACAAATGACAGCAAACATGATGTTTTTATTTTTCTGAGACTGAATTTGTCTTACAATAATCTCCAGTTATATCTGTTTTCTCATCCTGTATAGTTGAATAAAATTTCACTGTACATATAGCACATTTTCTCCATCCATTCATTCCTCTGTTTGCAGGCACCTAGATGGCCTCCATAATTTAGCTATTGTGAATAGTGCTGCGTAAGCACTGGTGTACAAGTGTTTCTGTGGTGTGCTGGCTTGGAATCCTTGGCATAAATATATAGGAGTGGTCTAGCTGAGTCATATGATCTATTTTTAGTTTTTTATGCTCCCTTCATATTGATTGGGGGGGGGGGGCTGGACTTATTTACATTCCCACCAGCAGCCAGCAGTGTATAACGTTTCTAACTTTCTTTTTATTTATTCTCTGTGTCTTTCATAACATGCATCTCCATTGCCTTCATTTTCCCATCCCTTCCTATCTGCCCTCTGACTTGCAACCTTCCTCCTAAATAGAATAAAATTTAAGAGAAGAAGGAAAAATCAATCTCATGGAAGCTGTAGTGTGACACAGTGAGTCGTGCAGTAACCCTTTTATTCGTATATCCTTTCTTACAAGTGTTCTTTACAGAGTCATTGGTCTGGTTCAAGGCCTCTGCTTTCTTACACTATCAGTGCTGGGTCCTCACTGGAACTCATCTTGGCTATCCCGCTGTTGCCCTATGTTGTGGAGATCCTGCAGCTTTGGGTCTGCAGGACAGGTCCCTTCGTGTGCTCCAGCAGATCATAGATGGGGTGGATATTGGGGTGGACCAGTTCATAACCCTAGTTCTGGGCCTGGATAGTAGCAGGTTATAGTTGCAGGAGAGCCCACCAGCTTTCCTGCATTGCCCTGGCTACTTCTGCTTTTATGTCCTCAGGGTTGATTCTCCCACACCTTCAAAGTCGGTTCTACTGTGTTGCATAGGGGCCTCTCTCCCAAGTGTTGTAGCTGATTGTAGCACAATTAATAAAAACCCAGAGACCATTATTGGTGTTCAACCTAAAGGTCTGAAAAGCAAAACAGCCAGCCACTGGCTCTTATCTCTACCTTGGGCCAAAGTGGTGATCCTGTCTCCAGGAATCTCAGAATGAGACTGTATGAGAACTGTCTCCTCCCATCTTATATTCCTCTCTAGTGCAGGGATTAAAGGTGTGTGTCACCACTGCCTGGACTGTAAGGCTGACCAGTGGGGCTATTTTACTCTCTGAACTTCAGGCAAGCTTTATTAAAATACAAATGAAATATCACTGAAGCTGATGAGTAGGGACAACTCCCCCCTCTCCTATGACCTCAGGACCAGCTTTCCCACCTGCTTCAGGCATTGATTGGAGAGGAGGGGGGCAATGTGGTAGAGTTTTTGTTTGGTTTTGGTGTTTGGGTGGTGTTTGATTGTTTTTGACTTTGGTTTTTCGAGTGCAGCCTTTGTTTGTACTGTCGTGGAGCTCACTTAGTGGATCAGGCTGGTCTTAAACTCAGAGGTTTGCCTACCTCTGCCTCCTGAGTGCTGGGTTTAAAGGCGTGTGTCACCCCAGCTTCATTGTGGTTTTTATGTTCCTGTTGGCTGGTGATATTGAACCATTTTTCTTTGAGGCAGAGCTTCACCTCTGTAGCCCTGACTGGCCTGGAAATTGCTATGTAGTAGACCAGGCTGCTCTCAAAGAGATTCACCTTCCTTGATTAAAGGCCTAGGCCCAGCTTTTTCCTATGTTTATTCACCTTTTGAGTTTGGTCATTTCGTTGGCCCATTAATTGACTAAGGTGTATTTCTTAGAATTTAGGGGTTTTGTTTTGGGGGGCCATTTGCAGGGGGAATTTGTCATTTTACTTTTTATTTTCTAGATACTAATTCTGTTAGATGTACTTACCAAGATTTCCTCATTCTGTAACTGTCTCTTCATTCAGTTTCTTCCTTTGCTGTAAAGAAGCTTTTTAATTTTATAAAGTTTCATGTCAGTTCTTGGCATTATCTCCTGAATAATTACAGAAAGTACTTGCCTGTGTTTGTCTGAAAGCTTTTGTTAATTTAGGATAGGTTTTTCGTACAGGCTGAGAAATAGCGATCTAGCTTCATTCCTCTGCATGTGGATATCCATTTCTCCCAGCATCATTTGTTGAAGTGTTTCTTTGTAGAGGACATGCTTTGAGGTATCTGGAAGACTGTTTGGATTTGGCTGTCATTAAATAAAGGCATTCCAAGCAGAAGCAGCAAAATAAGACAAGTGCTTTTGAGAGATGTGAATAGTCGTATGAGTAAAGGTCGGGCACCAAAGAAAGGTGAAGATGCCCAGTTTGCAGGAACTGGGTCAGCTGTGCTATATTGTTTGTTTCCTGTAGATAGAAAAGAGCATGCTGAGGTCAGCCTGCTGTCACGTTCATGTTTTAGAAGCATGGGCAGTAATATGGAAGAAGGAGCTTTAAGGAGTATTTGGCAAGAAGAGCCATCAGGTTTGGGGATGTTAAAATAGTTTAAGAAAGAGAAAATGACGGCTTCAACTGAGATAACCTTGGCAAACTGAAAAGGCCTGTTTCACAGCAGTCCATCAAAGGGAATAATATTCAGAGTCACCATTCTCAGCATCAGGTTGCCGACACTGCTGGGGAACCCTACTACCTGACAAGTTCCATTCTAAGAATGTTGTGTATATGAATGTTGTGTATATGTTTACTATCTTACATAAAGAAATCTGAGATTACACAAACTTAAGTTCTGGGTGCTGGTAAGATGGTTTAGCAGGTTAAGATACCTGCCACTAAGCCTGACAGGTATTCCTGAGTTCTGTTTCCCAGACCCACGTGGTGGAAGGAAAGAAACAGCTCCTGCACGTTGTCCTCTGACCCTCATGTGGTGGTGGTGGGGGTGTGTAGACACAAACAATACAAAAAGGAAGAATAGAAATTTTTAAAAACTTAAAATTCTTTGCTCAAAAGCTAGTGGTTGGTCTAAGATTTTTAATTCAGGGCATCTGCCTGTATTCCTTTTTCTTGTGTTTCATTGCTCCTGATTGACATACAACGTTCTCGGTAAATGATCCATAGCCTTACACGAAGATTTCAGTGGAGGTTTCAAGTGTCTTACGTCACTGCCCTGGACCTTCCTATTTCTGTCCTCTTTCTGTTGTGACAATAGGAAGCACCTCAGTCTTTATCCCCATTCGTTATTTTTGTTAATTGTTCATACATTGTGTTTTCTCTGAAAAATTGGTTTTAAATTTGTATGATGATTCCTCGTAGGGTAGTACAAGCGACAAGGGTCTTTCACACAGGACAGCCACGTCTCGCCCCTGTACCACCTCTTCCTGAATATGGAGGAAAAGTACGTCTTGGGCTGATTCCTGAAGAATTTTTCCAGTTCCTTTACCCTAAAACTGGCGTAACAGGTGAGCATTGCCCAGGCTTTATTAATACATTTGAGTGCTACTGTTAAAATCAAGTCAGTTCTTTTATCAGAAGAAATTGTAGTGTTTATATATATATATATACATATATATACATATGTATGTGTATATATGTATATATATATAAAACCTTTAACTTCTCTTTGAAATTTTGTTTCATGATTTTAATTTACTTTTATACCTTTGTTTCCATTTATTGACATGCTAATCATGCTGATTTCCTTGCAGGCATTGTTCTAACCATACAATACTGAACTAAGTTTAAGTTTCTGGTATTGTACAACATATATTATAGGATAATCATTTTTAAAATAATGCCTGTATGTTATACAGTCAGGTGACGAAAGGGGCTATAACTAAAAATAAGGCAGGTGAGACTTAGAGAGAGGGGTATATGTGCACGTTTTAACAAGTAGGAACACCTTCCCTCATTGATTGCTTTTATAAAAAGGCATAAACTTTAGAATCATGCTTATTATAATGGCTGATTTCACTTTCATTATTTAATACTTAGACATTCCCGTGAGAATGTTTTTATTGTCTGGAAGACTAGAAAAGTGATTTGTAAGGGTGTCTCCCCACTTGTGGCTGAACTCGATTGCGGCTTAGGTCTCTTGGCTGAGCTACCTTTCTTTTGTCTCTGCACACTGCCTTTCATTCACGGAACACTGGAAACCCAAAATTTGTTTTTAGCTGTAGACTGGCCTAAAGTAGCACTTCCTTATCTGACATTGAAGAAAATGGGTGTCTTCAGATCTTCATAAATTATTAAAATGTTAATATAGTGGGCCTTTTTTATGAACTCATATTTAAAATTCATAAACTAAAGACTGGAGGGAAAGGAACCTGAAACTTTCAGAAATCTGGGTTCAGTATAGTTGGAACTATAACTCTCACTCTTGTGATACTTGTCAAATTATTTGTCCCTACTGCAGCTCAGACTACAGGGCAGTTCTTAAAAGCCTTGTGTCCCATCCTAACATCTGGTAAGATACCAAGGGAAATGTTATGTAAATATTTGTGTTCTAAACACTATAACTTAAAAATCCTGATAGTGTAGACACTTAGGTGTACATGGTGGCACCCCTGTAATCCCAGCCAGAAGATTGCCACAGGAAGTTCAGTGCCAAACAGGGTTACAGAGCAAGACTGCCTGGGAGGTGTGGGGGAGGGGAGGATCACTTTAGTTCCACTCTTTTGAGAAGCCTAGGTCCACTCTATGCACTAGTATAAATTTTAACTTTTTAAGATTTATATGTTGGGGCTGGAGAGATGGCTCAGTGGTTAAGAGCATTGCCTGCTCTTCCAAAGGTCCTGAGTTCAATTCCCAGCAACCACATGGTGGCTCACAATCATCTGTAAAGAGGTCTGGCGCCCTCTTCCGGCCTTCAGGCATACAGACAGAATATTGTATACATAATAAATAAATAAATATTTTAAAAAAAAGATTTATATGTTTATGTGTGTGTTTTGCCTGCATGTATATCTGTGCACCACTTGCAAGCAGTGTTCTTAGAGGCCAGAAGAGGGTGTTAGAACTGGTATTAGCAAAGAGTGTGAGCCGCCATGTGGGTGTTATTCCAGCCTAGGCTCTCTGCAAGAGCAGCATGTGCTCTTGACCACTAAGCCATTTCTCCAATCCCATAAATTCCAACTTTTAAAAACCTAAAAAGAATGCCAGACATCAATAAGAAGTCTGAAGCCTGGCAGAGGTGGTACAAGCCTTAATTCCAGCACTTGGGTGGCAGAGGAAGAAAGATCTCAGAGTTCAAGGACAGTCTGATCTACAGGGAAAGCTCCAAGACAACCAGGGCTACACAGAAAAACCTTGTCTTGAAAAGTCGGGGCGGGGGGGGGGGTGTGATGTGTGTCCTAAATCCTCTTTCTAAACTCAATCTTTTTTTCTTAAGTAACTATATAATTAGTTGCTTATAGAAGTTGAGAATTTTGAGAACATAATTCTTTTTATGTGTATATATATTTTATAATAATTGGTTTTTCTCTTACGGTTTCTGTACTTTATATTATTTCTGTTTTATCAGCACTGAGAAGAAGGTACTCTTTCCTGTTTGAGGAAACAAAGTTCAGAGTTTATTTTGATTTCTGTTTCTGATAGGTTGTATAGTCATGATATAGATTTCCTTCAGTTTAGCTCTTTATTCTTTCAGCTTTGGGTACTACTAAAACTGTGTGTATAATCTGATTATCATCTTTAACTTTGCCTTGAAGTAACCAAATGCACAGTAGGCACAACATATAAGGTAACTTTTTGTTCTTCTAGGACCCTACGTGCTTGGAACTGGACTTAGCTTGTATTTTCTGTCCAAAGAAATATATGTGATTACCCCAGAGACCTTCTCTACCATAACAGTAGTAGGGTTGATTGTCTATGTGATTAAGAAATATGGTGCTTCTATTGGAGAATTTCTTGATAAACTTAATGAGGTAAGAATCTTTAACTTTGTTTCCCACTTTTGACTATAGCATAAACATCCCAGTTATCTAATATAATTATTATTTATAGGAATGTTAGAGGAAAAAGTATCCCAATAACTATTGTTACCATAGTTACAGTCATATTGCAGTAAGTTACTGCTTTGATATAAAATTGAAATTTACTGAAGTTTTGAGATTTTACTGTTTTTCTCATTTCTAAAAATGAGAGTATATTTTATTTTACCTCTTTTTAGTAAAAAAAATGCATAAAATTGCCAAATAATACATTTTAAAAGCATGCTTAATTCTCTACATTGTATATTGGGATAAATTGGAACACAGTTATTACTTTAGACTTAAAAACTATGCTTCCATTGTGTTTGGTTGGTTGGTGGTGGTGGGACCCAGGTAAGGGCTCTCGTGTAGCACACTGACCTTACACTTTTCTGTAAAGTCAAGGCTGACCTTGAATTTCTGAATTCCTTAATGTCCGTCTCCCTGGTGACAGAATTTTCTTTTAATTTTTTAAGACAAGGTCTTTATGTATCCATTGCTAGCCACTATGTGGACCAGGCTGATTTTGAACATGGAGACATTCTGCTTCTGACAGTTGCCCTTATGTACTTTGATTGCATTCATTCTTCATTACCTGCTTCCATCCCTCCTCCCATTTCTGCTGAACCTCTCTTCCCAGCAAGTCCTTTTCCTGCTTTTGTTTTTGTGACTCATGTAGTTTAGTGTTGCTTGCATGAGCATAGGTGGGGTTTGTGTATAGAAGCATGGGCAGTTACCAGTAGGAATACTGGTAATAGAGAATGGCTCTCCCTCGGCAACCATTCACTGCCGTAGTGAAGTGTGGGGCTTCATGAGTCCCTCCCCATCCATGATTGAATGTTGACAGCTCAGTCTTGCACAGGTAAAATAATCACAGCTGCTGTGAATTCATTAGTGCAATGATTGTGTCATGTCCCAGCATTCCTCCATATCTACCAGCTATTAGATTCATCCCACTTCCTCTTCCTTGGTGTTCCCTGAGCCTTGGTGAAAGTGAAGGTAATACAGATGTCACGTTTAGGGCTGAGCACTCCTCAGTCATGTAGTCTTGGCCCTTTGGGTAATGAGTCTCATAGTTACCACCCACTGAAAGCAAGCTTCTCTGACAAAGGCTAAGAGCTGCACTAATCTATGGGTATAGCATAAATATGCAGAAAGCAGTTGGACGCTATATTCATTTTAAAATTAAAAAAAAAACAAGAATATGTTATATCCTCCTCAGCCATGGACTATTGACTAGATTTACAGACTCATGCTTAAATTCCTTCCTGTGCAATAGAAAATGCAATTAGAAAATGGTTGATTACTGCCATAATAGTCTATATTGTGACATTGAACATAGCTTCCTTGGCAGGTTGGTGTTGCAGATTGAAGGAGTTAGATCTAGGGGAAAAAAACCACTGGTGACTTTTCTTCCTCAGCAGTCTCCCTAGCACTTTCAGGCTAGATTTCTCTGTCCTGCAACCAAAGTGTCTTCAGCAGTAGCATCTTAACTATCTCATTCTAGTGCTCAGTCAAGAGCATGGGAAATAGACTGTATTGGGGTTCTGGAGCCTTCATGACCAACCAACAACTTCATGTCTCATACCTGGCACTGGGATTTTTGTTTAAGTCCAAGGACTTCTAGGAGCGATAATAATACTTTAATTAACTTGCAGAATAGCAAGTTTTTGTGTGACTTTTCCAATATCCTTAGTTTGAATTAATCCTACACCCTCCTACCTTGGTCTTTTTCAGTCAGTGTTATACATCACTCATAGGCAATACTTCTGAAGACTTGTGTGTTTCCCTGTATGTGTCTTTCTTCATGGGCATTTTCATAAATGAAGGCTAAAACAGCATAAAATGAATCTTTTTTGTACCATTTATGCTTCCACTGACATTGTACTACCATAATTACAGGAAAAAATTGCTCAACTAGAAGAAGTAAAGCAAGCAACCATCAAACAATTCCAGGATGCAATTGACATGGAGAAGGCACAGCAGGCACTGGTTCAGAAGCGCCACTATCTCTTCGATGTTCAAAGGGTAGGTTTCAGTAACTTCTAAGGATAGTGACGTTATTCGTGTGTGTGTATGTGTGTGTGTGTGTGTGTGTGTGTGAGAGAGAGAGAGAGAGAGAGAGAGAGAGAGAGAACACTACTGTCTGAGGAGAGAATGAAGGTCAACAGTAGATCACTTCCCTTCCATGGGCAAGAAAGCCTTAACACTATCAGAAATTCAGAATATTTTGAGGAATGATTAAATTTTTGAGATGGGTTTTATTTTATATAAAAACAAAGATTTGACTAGAAGTTAGCAGTTATAATTATGTAGCTATTTAAGAACTGCTAAGTGAAAAACTACATAGGATTGTTCTAAAATTAAAAACAGTATAAGGTATAAAAGAATATATTTTGATTCATACAAAAGGAAAATAATGAGTTAGGGCTGATTTTTAAAAAGGCATGCACTGTGTAAAAAAGGCCAAAAGTGAAATACATTCTTTGTATTTCATACATACTTGAATAAGAAAATCTTAACATTTGCTCTTAAATAATTTGATTCTTAACATACACTCAGAAAGTATATCTAGGAATCAGTAGAGCTTTTAATTGTACCCAGAGCTTAATTAGGTTCTAAAATTAGAAATGTGTCAGGTATTTTGTCATTATTGTCTTTGAGCTCAGTATTTTGTGCCTAATACTTAAAGGTAAGTTGTCTCGTATTGAAATTCTACATTATAGAAGCACACAGTGTGGGGCTAAAGAGATGCTTCTGCAGTTGAGAGCAACAATGCTCTTAACTCAGGGGTTGTTGGATTTCCTTTTGCCCTAGCCCCACGTTGGAATGCCAAAATGTTGGGTTTTTTACTCTTTTGGCAGGGTCAGGGGATCTGTCTCCAAGCTCCCAAATGAATTATACATGGGAAGACTTAATCTTTCTTATTTATGCCCAGTCTTAGCTTGACTTGTTTCTAGCCAACTTTCCTTAACTTAAATTATCCCATCTACCTTTGCCTCTGGGCTTTTATCTTTCTCTATTTCTGTATATCTTTCTTTCCATTTTACTCTGTGGCTGGATAGCTGGTCCCTAGTGTCCTCCTCTTCTTGTTTTCTTACTCCTCCTCTTTCTAGATGTCTCCTATTTATACTCTCTGCCTGCCAGTCCCGCCTATCCTTACTCCTGCCTCACTATTGGCTGTTCAGCTCTTTATTAGACCATCAGGTGTTTTAGGCAGGCCAGGAACCACAGCTTCACAGAGTTAAACAAATGCAACATAAACAAAAGCAACAGATCCTTAAGAGTATGGGCCTTTGTAGCCTGATTGTGTTCAAATTTTAGCTTGACAATTTATTGGCTCTGTAACCTTGGGCAAGTTCAACTTTCTGCCTCAGTTTCTCTCTGTAAAATAGATACATGATGTATTTATAAAACTGGGCTAAATTGACACAAACACAAGAATGTTTAGAACATAGTAGTTACTTAGTAAATATGAGCTACTATTCACACATATATACAGAGAGAGAGTGCACTAGAGAGCGAGAGACTACACTATTTGTAGTAGAAAACAATGGAAACAGCCTAACCTATTAGATTTTGGGTAAATGAATCCAGGAACACAAGTATAGTGGACTCCAGTGTACTTTAAAGTTGAGGAGGGTGGAATATCATTAGGAAAGTGATATGTGTCTGCATGTACCTCTGTTGGGTTTGTTAAATATTTCTGGGGAAGAATGTAAGAAATGCAGAAAAATGATAGCCTGTGCCACGTGCTGTTTTACTACCTGCATATTAGAAGAATTTTACATAATTATATGAGAAATGGAGTCTGCTAGCTAGAAAATCTCCCAGAACAGAAGTACTCCTTCATGGGTGCAAAACATTTCTTAATTAAATGCAAACCATTTAATTCTTCCCCTCAGAATAATATTGCCTTGGCCTTGGAAGTCACCTACCGGGAACGGCTCCATAGAGCATATAAGGAGGTAAAGAATCGCCTGGACTACCATATTTCTGTACAGAACATGATGCGTCGCAAGGAGCAAGAGCACATGATAGACTGGGTGGAAAAGCATGTGGTGCAGAGCATTTCTGCACAGCAGGTACGTGACCTTTTGTAGCTTCTGTGGTTGGACTGGTATTCTGGCAATAATATGCTGGGGTGTGTGTGTGTGTGTGTGTGTATAGTTTCAGGGGTGGGGGGAAGGCAGTTCCTTCCCTCTACCATGCAGTTCCCGGGGAGTACACTCAGGAGGTTTTCAGGTTTGGAGGCAAGTGTCTTTGTCTACGGTCTTAGTTACTTTTCTTCTTCTTTGACAAAGCACAATGAATAAGCCAACTTATAAAAGAAAGGTTTAATATGGGGCTCATGGTTCCAGAGGGTAGTAGAATCCATGGCATCTTGGTGGGCAGCAGGCATGACAGTAGCTGAGAGCTTACATCTGAGCCACAACATAAAACAGAGAAAAGGGTTGGGTCTGGCATGAAATTTTGAAACTTCAAAGCCTACCGCAGTGGCAAAACACTTATACACATAAAATAAATCTTTTTTTTAAAAGGTGATGAAAAAGAAGAAAAACAAGGTCTATCAGAATTTGATGGATTGTAACATGTACCTTATTTTAAATGCTTAGAAAATACCCCCAAAAAATATAATGGAAAAAGACCGATAATTATTTTCTTTCTTTAAGTGTTTTTATTAGGAGTTCATGTGTGTGCACATGGATTGCAGGTGTCTCTGTACCTAAAATCCTCTGGAGCTGGATTACAGATGGCAATGAGCCACCTGATGTGGGTGCTGAAAACCGAACTCGGGTCCTTTGGAAGAGTAGGAAGTGTCCTTGACTGCTGAGCCATCTCTCCAGCCCCAATTATTTTCATTATTAATAATTTTTTATTGCTAGTATTTGTTGGTTGGTCTTTTTCAATGAGCTATGATTACCCAAACTAGCATCAGGTAAAGGTATTATAAGCATATCTGGCCTTAAGTTCTCTGTAGATTTTACTCTTAAAGGCTGTGGGCCAGGGAAGTTTAGCTCCCAGGATTTGCTTCTAAAATAAATTTATTTTCTCTTATAAGCTTTTTTAGTAAGCTTTCCACATTAAGCAGTAATCTTGAGGTTCTATTCTAGTAGGGATTGAGAGATTTAACCGCATTTCTTTTTCCTTGTCACAGGAAAAGGAGACCATTGCCAAGTGCATTTCCGACCTAAAGCTGCTTGCTAAGAAGGCTCAAGCTCAGCCAGTTATGTGAATGGAGCTATCTCAGTTGAGATGGCCAGAGAGAAATGGGAAGTAGTCTGTGTGAAGAACTCTTCCTGTATTGCTGTCTATTGAAATCACAGTGTACCTTTCCTGAGAAATGATCGAGATTCATTTATTTAGTGACTTAACCCTATTGGCCAGTCAGGTATTTCTGATCCTTGTGTATCTGGAGTTGACTGAAGATCACCTTTGAATAAGTAACTTGCAGTAACTTGCTGCCCGACTAAAATTACCAAATTATAGTTTAAACTTGTAATTAGTTATACAATTTGAAATAAAATGACATTTGAAACAGAATTTGTAAGTTTCATACTTTGAAGTAGCACTTTAGTTATTCTGAGTAAAAATTATATGATAAAAAATGTCCTGGGTAAAGGATTCTTGCTGTGTGTTAATGAGGACCTAACTTTAAATGCCCAGACCCATGTAAAAGCTGCGTGTGATAACACCCATCTGTAATCCTGGCGCTCCTGTGAAGAAGGTGAGAGGCAGAAACAGAAGAATCCCCAGAAGACTTGTGAACCAGGATGGTAGACACAGCAGCAAAAGATGCAAGGTTGCCTTCTTACCTCCACACATGTACATACAAACTGACATGTACATACATATATGTTAAAAATTTTTAAAGATGTCATTGAACTAATTAGTATCTTGCTTATGAGCTGTTTCAGGAGAGAGCATAGTACTGAATTAAAGAACCACAAAAGAATACCAGTATTCAAAGAGGTTAATCAGGAATGGCAGGAAAAAAAACTGGCTGGTAGGCACATAAATATGGCTTGGATTTAATTTTACTCAGGGGCTTATGGGTGTCCTGTAGTGAATTACAGTGGTATCTGGAGAAATACATCTTATGCAAAGTTTCCTTAATCAACTCCACTATCTGTCTACTTTTCCTAATTACTATGGTTACTCCAAATCCCATCCTTAGAATTGTACTGCATGTTCTACCTTGATAGTACCCAGGCCACAATTTCTATTACATGTATACAAATGGCTTCCTTGTCACAAATTTAATCAGATGGCCAATTTACAAAATTTCCCCAAATTTAAGCAGATAAACATGGAAGAATTTGGCTTTTGCCTAGAGAATCTTGCGTAGGTTTGGGTGACTCCTCCCAGAGAAACTGCCCTCCACATAAAGAACTCGGGTCTACTTTTAGACCTGTGTCAGTCTTACTAGCTCATCACAGCCTCCATAAGAGCCCTTAACGCAGACTGTGGGAGGCCATTGTGAAAGAAGACCTCAGAGTAGCGAGGGATTAGGAGAAAAACCTATCTGAATGCTAGACTTTTCCTGTATGAGAGGAAAACATAAACACAGGTGCTCTCTCATGGTAACTTTCTCTTTTACCTTACCATAAATCCTCTGAGACTCTGTCTTCAGGTCGCTAATTAGTTTTTACAGCTCCCTGGTTAGCTCTACATAGTCCCTGTTACAGCTCTGCTCAGTCCTCACAGCCAAAATCTGAACAATTATATGTTACACTTTTCAACCCATTCTCACAGCACAAGTCCCATAGTTTCTCTTCGGCTAGGAAGGTCACTTTCACCAGTGTGCAATCAATCATACTGTGGTTTTCTACCATTCCTTTTGCCTGCATCTTTACTAAATGAGCCCTGCTCATTTCCGTATCTCTCCAATCAGTTTTTATATGATGTGGTGTAACCTTCCTTAAAAACTGTATTTTCATATTGTATCCCAATCAAAACTCTTCCATGCAGGAGGGAGGGCCTTGTAATCGTCCACCCCAGCTGGGGAGCTATTGATACTGATAGCCTCCGGGGAAGGAAGAGTCGATCTTTAAGGGTGTAGCCCCTCGTAAGCTGACCATGCTCCAGTGGACTGCCCCACACCCATGAGAATATGAGCAACACAAATTAGACTAGATGAATTATTTTTTTAATAAAGGACAAAAAGTTGGGAAGGAGTGGGTTAGAGTTAAGAGCAGTGATCAAAAAATTGTAATTCTCAGCAAAAATGTATTTTAAAACTCTTAGGCTGAAGAGTCTCAGCAAAAGAATCTCAAATGATGGAGAAATATTTTAATAAATGTTTAACGTCCTTAGTCACCAGGTAAATGCAAATAAAAACAACTCTAAAATTAAAAAAAAAAACAAAAACTCAGGCTGCAAAAATGTCTCAGCACTTAAGAGCACTGACTACTCTTTCTGGGGATGCAGGTTCAATTCCCAACACCCATATGGGAGCTCACAGTTGTTCATAACTCCAGTTCCAGGGGATCTCCACAGGCACTAGCTATGCATGTGGTACACAGACATCTATGCAGGCAAAACTTCCACAGAAAAAAATTTTAATCTTCCACACGTTTTTATTTTATAAACTATAAATGCAGTCACATAGCACATACTAGCTAACATTAATAATATATGTTATAGTCCCATAGATTTTAAAGAGTCTGAAAATCATTATCATCTAGTGACGTCTATGGTAATGTCATACTTCAGACCGTTACTTATATGTTGGCAGTGATGCCAGTGTAAACAAACCTACTGCAAAAATACAGCACATACATCTGACACAGTGCCCAAGACTTGGAAGTGATAAAAGGCTTTACAATACTGTAGCTTTGACCACCATTTCAGACTGTACTACTTAGAAAGTTTACGCTGAAATAGTATGCTGTTTTTATGCTGGTAGCAACTTCAAATCTGCCCCCTCTGAGAAAAGGTCTGGCTATATAGCCCAGGCCTTAAGCTTGTAGATCTTCCTTTCTCAGCCTCCTGAGTACAGGATTCATAGATCCCTCCCCACACCCGGCTTATCTACTCTCTTGATTGTATCTGAAGTCCATACTGTGTGACTGATGCGCCATCTTGAGTTTGTATGAGTCTAGGGTTTGTATGAGTACAGTCTCATCTTCACACAATGAACCCTGATAGCTCCATATTTGCTGGATTCCAAAGACCTCCATACTCTCCTGGCTCGAGCCTATCTGTGTTTAGTGTCTCCCTCAAACGCTGCCTAACCCCAACCACCAATCCTTAGGTGGTCTACAGCATCTCTAAATGAGTAGGTTTAGTCATTTTATTAATAAATGCTTATAAATAAATGAATCTTCTTGCCCCCTCAAAAGGGATTTCAATGCTCTGAACACACTTGAGTTCTCAGCCTGTTGTTTAATTTAGACATTTGACTCTTCATTTTTCTATGTCAGCGTCCTCTCCTTAATCAGACCTGATGCAAATTTGGAAGTCCTTGACGGTGATGATGTCATTCATGCTGGTGTCTGTAGCTTCAGGGAGGCTCAGCAATAAACCCTTCTCTAGAAGTGAACTTTCCTTGCGGTATGGCATCTGTGTGTGAAAATGTATGCCAACAACTATCATGGTTATGGGGCCTTTACAAATATGAAACTGGGGTGGGGGTGTGGCTTTATTGGTAGAGAGCTTGGCCAGCATGCTTGAAGGTCTGAGTTTAATCCCAGCACCACATAAACCAGGCATGTTTATGTCCATACCAGTTTAAGGCCAGCCTAGCCTCTGTGAGAAGAGACCCATTCTAAAGACAGAGAAGCCAGGGAATGGGAAAAAAATAGCATTGGTTTCAAAGAGGAAGTCCGTGGCTTGGACTTAAACATATCTTTGCGACACAGCTAGATGGTGACAGTGGCAGTGGAAGCAAACCCTGTTTCACCATTTCTGAAAAAGATAACGAGGAAGAGAAGCAAGTTTCGTCTTCGACAACTGCATCTTTTGACTGAAATTTTTCTGGAAAGGTAAATTCAAGGCCCTTCTAATCCATACTAAGTAATTTCTCATCAAAGGACATTTTAATTTTTACTTGGTGGTTTCTGGTTTCTTATTTGGTGGGTGAAGGATTGCATTTGAATGACTGTGGCACAGGTCTCATAGGTAAGTCCCTTGTGCCAGATCAGACTACAAACACCATTGTTTCTGGCTCAACTTCCTGCTTCTGTCACATGTTTGGATTACCATTATTTTCTTATGAAATAAAAAAAAATATTTGTGGTGTGTGTGTGTGTGTGTGTGTGTGTGTGTGTGTGTGTGCGCGCGCGTACATGTTGCCAAGGACAATTTTAAGGTCGGTTCTTTCCTTTCACCTTCACATGGGATCCAGGAATTTAACTCAGGTTTCTAGAGCTGTGAGGTATGTGCCTTTACCTGTTGAGCCATCTTGCTGGCCCTTATATTGGTAGGTTTTTTTGTTGTTGCTTTTGTTCTGAGGCAGGGTCTCACTATGTAGCCCTGCCTGGCCTAGAACTCAGGCTGTCCTTGAACTCCAAGAGGTCCGCCTGCCTCTGCCAAATGCTGGGATTAAAAATGTGAGTCAACCATGCCAGACTTGTTTTAGATTTTGGGGACAGCCTGTGTAATCCACGCTAGCCTTGACCTCATGGCGAGTCTCCTGCCTCAGTTAGGCAGTCTCCCAAGTGCTGGGATTACAAGTGTGTGCTACCACCTCTGGGTGTATTATTGGTTTTGCCTCCTGGATTTGTAAGTAGCTGTTTCTCTGTGGTGCTGTAAGATGATCTCGTCTGCAGGGTAGAGTGGCCTCAGTTGTTTTTATGTGATACTATTTATTTGGATTCCCCGTTCGAATAGAGCCACCGCTGGGAAAGCAGAAAGTCATGAGTAACTTTAAATATAAGATGTAGTGGAAATCCCCATCCCTCGGGAAGAAAACATTTCAACAATTTAAATATATATTTACAGAAATTACAAATATATATTATAATAAAATACAAGATGTGCTAATATTTTATGATGTTCTGAAATGAATACTATTGACTTGTTTTGTTTTTTATTTAATTTTATTTTGAGACATGATCTAGCCCTGACTGTCCTAGAACTCACTGTGTAGACCAGGCTGACCTCGAACTCACAGACATCCCTTTGCCTCTGCTTTCCCAGGTGCTGGGATTAAAAGCGTGTACCACCTCACACGACCGACATAAATTTCAAAAAGAACCGACAATTGATAGAAAAATCATGATCCCTGCTGATTCTTCATGGACTACGGTTTTTCTGTTTTCATAGTTCAGACTTCTCCCCAAATTTTCCTGTCAGTATTTCCTTTTGATCTGACAGTGGCAGATCTGAAAGTGCTTGCTGAGTGACCAGATGCATTAAAGCGCTGCCTTGCTACTGTTTTAATGACACTTGGGGACAGAAAACCGAGTTTGATTCCCAGACCCCACGTAAAGGTGAAAGGAAAGGACTGACTTGAAAGTTTTCCTTGACAAGCACCCCCCCCCACACACACACACACCCCACAAAAGTCTTCCCCGGTCTAAAGATTGGGAACAATCACTTATGAGAGCTGATGGCTTAAAACAAGTGAACCGTTTATGACATTTTCTGTCTAAATAAATCACCTTCAAATTCAGCAGAAATTGTAGAGACCCCATTTTTTTTTGTCACAGGTTTGCCTAAATACTAATTAAAATTGGGGTCACCAAAAAATAACCAGGGTTGTAGCCAAAATTTTATACATACAGGCACCAGTCTCATTGTCGGTTATTAACGCATCGGAAAACGTTTGTGTAAGCTGGGGACTGGTTAAGAACGTCCATCCGTGCTCAATAACATGCTAGCAAACGAGTCTGCTGCCGGAGTTTCAGTTCTTTCTGGTCAACTCTAATTTGAAAACACGAACGGGAAATTCCCATAAATAGCAACTATGTTTTAAATAGCTTTTACCATGGTATATTGCTGTGATTATCGTGCTTTATTTTAGTTTTGGAGCCAATCCCTCTCTGTAATATTTTTCTAAAGGAAACTTCTCAGGTATGGCATGCGTACTGGTTGGTTCTGTGCGTCAACTTAGCACAAGCTAGAGTCATCAGAGAGGAAGGAGCCTCACTTGAGGAAATGCCTTCATGAGATCCAGCTGTAAGGCATTTTCTCATCTAGTGATCAATGGGGGAGGGTCCAGCCCACGATGAGTGGTGTCATCTCTGGGCTGGTGGTCCTGAATGCTATAAGGCAGGCCGAGCAAGGCCATGGAAGTAAGTCAGTAAGCAGCACCCCTCCATGGCCTCCGCATCAGCTCCTGTCTCCAGGTTCCTGCCCTGCTTGAGTTTCTGTCCTGACTCCATCACTAATGATGAAGAGTAAGGTGGCAATGTAAGTCAAAGAAATCCTTTCCTCTCCAGCTTCATTAGTAACAGCAACGAAGACAGCATGTATAAGAAAAAGCATGGTCTAGGCTGTCCAGGTTTGGGAACTGTCTTTGGTCTTTGACACCTGTGCAACATCTTGCAAAGTATCTCTCACAAACAGGGTGGAGAGGTACTGCAGCAGAAAGGACAGTCTCCCTAAAAATGTTCTGCAAGGGTTTTAGAAGTGTGTAAGCATGAACATAAAACGTTGAGCAAAACCCAGATCTGGCCTTGTACGGAAAGCAGTGTTTCAGGCAGCTTTATCAAGGACATGGTGCCGTGGCTAAAAAGCATCCACTCAGCTAGCAATGTGCACTAGGGATCCAGGAGATACTGCTTTCCTGCCCTTAGATGCTCTATCGTTTCTGCGTTTTGCCTAGCTGTGATGCTGTGCACCGCGTGCTTGTCTGGTGCCCACAGAGGTCAGGAGAGGGCATCTGCTCCCTGGGAATTAGAGTCACAGATGGTTGTGAGCTGCCATGTGAGTGTTGGGGATCATACCTGGGTCCTCTGGAAGAGCAGCAGCCAATGGTCTTAACCACCGAGCCATCTCTCCAGTCTCATCTTTGCATTCATTTTAATAATACCTAGAGACTGTTTAGTGAGATGCATACATGTCTGAAAAGCCACCATGTATCTCAGATTAAAGAAGTGCCGTATGTCATTCTGTGTAACAATGGAGGAGTCACCGGGTGTGTCAAAGCCACAGAGTGGTAGTGGGTTGGTGCCCCCCAAAGTTCTGGATGTTGCTTTGTATTTTTTGAGTGATAGATTGATTGGTTGGTTGACAAACTGATTGATTGATTGATTGAGTGATTGAATGAATGATTGATTGACGTTGGGTCTTATATAACCTAACAGCTAGGAGTTTTCTTAGTTTTATTTATTTGTTTGTTTGTTTTATTTTTATGTATATGCATGCAGTATTGGTGCAGGCCAGAAGATGGTATCAGATCCCCTGGGACTGGAGTTGTAGATGTGACCTGAATCCTTGTCCTCTAGAAGAACACTAAATGCTCGTAGTCACTGATCCATCATCTCTCCAGCTCCTTAGTTTTGTTTGGTTGTTTGCAATAGGATCTCAAATGTTACCTGGGCTAACTTGGACATTTGCTGCTTAGTAAAGGTTGACCTTGAACTCCTGACCCTCATCCTACCACCTCCCCAGAGCTGGGATTAGAGACATAGCCCACTACACCCAGCAGCTGCATATCCCTGAAAGCACAGAGAGCAATGCTAGGCTGAAGGGTTCAGATCTAACTTCTCTGGTCACTGAACATATCCAGGTGAACAAAGCACCTAAGATGCCCCCTTGCACCTCGGCGGTAGGATCAGCCCAGGGATTGCGCCGCCATGCCCAGACTCCATACCGAACTAAACAGTACCTGTTTTATTCTCAGGAGAAGACAGCATGGGATCTTCCTCCTCTACATCTAACCCCAAAACCAGTGAGTCCGGGACAGAAGTCACCGCTTCCCTTGGCACTTACAAAAGAAGGAATTGTGTTGAAAACTCCACAGGGGACAGTGTTCGCTAGAGCATTTCTGAGTTGGCCTTCAAGTTTACCATAATGCAGAAATCAGTGCCCCCAAGGAATAGAAAAAGGAACCAGAAAGACCTTACTGGCTCTCCAGACTGAGTAGATCAGCTAGTAGTTTAAGAAAATCTAGTTCATGTTTCTTCTTGTTCTCCTTCCTGTGGGTTAGGCACTAAAAAAGACACAGACAGATGCATGCACGCATATACACACACACCACATACATGGTTGGGGGAGATGCAGGAGAAGTTTGGCGAGTGCGGACTGAGGTCAAAGGATCCACATCTCCCCAGGGCTTCCCACTAGGCCTTAGGGAAACGCGGTATGTTATTTGTTTGTGTAAGGGCCACAGGGCTTTGGATACTAGCCCTGTTTCTTTAGTTCCTATACCATTCATCCTAACTCTTCATCTCATCTTAAAGGTCAGTCAGTTGGGGTGTAGCTCAGTGGTGGAGAGCTTGCCCTGGTATGCAAAAGGCCCTGGGTTCACTTGCCCAGCTCTGGCAAAAAAAGACCCAATGTTCTCCCCTCTACGGAGCGGTAGCCCACTTGTAAGTCCCCAAGGGTAGTGGAGGTACTTGGGATCTTATCAAGGAGTGAATGGCAGGAGAAGGGGCAGGGACACTGATCCCCCCAAACTGATCCCTCTCATGTTCTCTGCAGGCACAGTCTCCACGACAACCCCAGTGACCAGCTCTGCACCCTCTTCTTGCTCCATCCCCAAGTAAAGGAACACATTTATCCAAGTCATGCGGCACTGGTTTTTTTGTTGACTATTTTGTCTTGGGGCCTTATGAAGGGCAGTCTGGGTGTGAAAAGAGACCAGGAACAGTGAAAGAACTCAGTGTTTGATCTTAGGAGTATATAGTTCTGCTGCTTTGAGTGCGGGGGAGGAGAGAGATTGGGCACATCTCACAACGTAGCCCAGTTTGTTTTTCTGGCTTCCATTTGCCACAATCTTCCTGCCTCAGCTTCCCAAGTGCTGGTTTCTAAGTGGTATGAACTCAGCATTGCCCAAGATTGGAGAGATCACGAGTCCCCAGAACTACACAGTGCTGAGGTGTGGAGTCTTGAGGGTAGGACTGGGAGAGTCTCAGATGCCCCTGGGTGGGAGCAAGTCCATCAGCCCATGAGAGAGCCTAAGCAAGACAGTTATGCCTGGTTGCCGGGAAAGGCTCCAAGAGGCCCCTGCCAGCAGTTCATCTGCTCTCTCTCTTTGCCAAAACAGAAAGGAACATTTGATCTTGGCCTTTTTTGCTGGGGTCCTGCTGACACTGCTACTCATGGCCCTTATCTTCTTCATCATCAAGAGCTGCAGAAGAAGTGAGTGGTCTCTGGGAGATGAGCCTTCTCTTGCTGCCTCTGAGAACAGCATGAGCAATGAGGGAGAAGTGATGGAGAGAAGGCCTGCTCAGCCCACCCTCCCCGCAGGTCCACGTGGAGGCCCTCCCTGCTCTTCCTGGCTTCTCTTCCCCTATACCCCTACCTACTAACCTTCACCCAAGGTTGAAGGGAAAGGCTCCCCGCTGCTCTAGATTCCACGGTGAGCACGTAACCCTCTTCTTCCTGGCCTCTGCTGCAGGTAACTCCAGCACCCAGGCCCAGGACTCTCTCTCAGAGCCTCCCATCAAGGTAAGACCATGCCGTTGTTTTACGGCTGCAAGAGGGGAATGGAGAGTGATGAAGGTGGTGTGAAATTTGTTTGGGGGGAGTTGGTTTATTCTGTGTCATCTACATACTGGGTTACGGGCTGGGATATTGGTATCACTTTCTGGACTCTGGGCAAGTGACTCTTTTATGGGTTCTTCTTTGGGTCCCCAGTTATGGAAGCTTTTGGGACACCTTCAAAGGAGCACCTTTTACTGCAAATTCACTATTCCTCCTCTTTCTCCTCATAAGCTTTCATCCGCATCAAAGGAGTCACTTACCTATGCCAGCATGACTTTCAAGCCCTCGGGAGAAAGCAGCAATGGCTTGACTGGAAACCGCTCCCCAGGCTTGGACCCCACTGTCTACTCTGAGATTAAAGTAGCAGAGCCATCCCTGCCTCTCCAATGAGACCGAACGCAGGACCTCAGCTCAGCTCCAGCTACGTACTGCTTTCTGGCTTTGTCCTGTGTGTTTGCTTTGGTTGTTTGTTTCCTACAGACTTAGGAGCCCAGCCTATGGACAGCTGCAGTCAGAGGCATCCAGACTTGTTCTGGCAGTGCTGTCTTCTGTGAGGGAAACCACTGGTTACTTACTTTCCCCGCCAGACAAGAGGCTGCAGGTCCTTTCACTCTGACGGGCAGCAACAGCTCCTTGAGCAACTCCCCTGCACTTTCCAAAGGGGCACAGAGTTCAAGATAAAGAAAAATCACTGATGATAACCAGGGAGGAGCCCGCCAACCCTAGCAAACAGTCGAAGATTTTCAAATGACGGCAGCTCCTCCTCCAGGGTTGGTCCCTTCTTCCTCAGTACTCTGTCCCATCATCTTCTCCAGAAGTCAATATCAGAGTTCTTAACCAACACGAAGTCCATACTGTGTAAAACACTAGTCAAATGCGGGTTTCTCTCTCCTCTATAGAGTATTCAAGATGTGTGTGACAACCTTGGTTGAGAGCCAAATTAAAGATAATTTTAATTAATTTACCCCCAGAACAAAGGGACAATCATAGACGGCCCCATTAAAAATATCAAGAAGGTGCTCTTTAATCAGGCAAGCGTACTTTAAAATGTAAGTACTAAACTGGAAGAAAAATAAATGATAAAATAAATGTGAGGGCTGGTGAGGTAGATGAGGACATTTGCCACCACACCTGACAACTTGAGTTCGAGCTCTGGGACCTGCATGGTGGACAGAGAGAACTGACTCCTGAAAGTCACCATATAACCTTCACGTTTACTCTGTGGTGTGTGTGCATGTACACACACATGCATACGCACACACATACACACACACACACAATAAATATCAACTTGGCTATCATGACAGCTTTATCGTTTGGTTTTTAACTTTTGGCTTTTTGAAACAGGGTTTCTTTGGGAAACAGTCCTGGCTGTCCTGGAACTCACTTTGTAGACCAGGCTGGCCTCGAACTCCCAGAGATCCGCCTGCCTCTGCCTCCCAAGTGCTGGGATTAAAGGTGTTCGCCACTACCACCTGGTGATAGCATTCTTAAGACCTGTGCAAGACCAAGCACGGAGAGGTAAATTGGGCACAATCCCACCTAACTGAAGAACTCTGGGCAATTATTAGCTGCTGGGAAACAAACAGTTTTCTCTAAGAGTACAGTACCTGGTAAACTGACCATGTATAAATTCAATCCGTGGCCACTGGGCATGACTGGGACTGGTCAGAGGCGGAGGCAGAGCATTTCTTGGTGTTTGAGACTCAAATGGAGGAAGGCTACAAGTATGCAGGTATGATATCCGTAACCTTCCCCTTCCCCTCGGGCTGCTGAGAGACTTGGACTTTCCTCCCAATAGGAAGGAACTGGAACAAAGCCCAGAGTATCCTCATCAAAGGCTTTGCAAGAGACATGAGCTAATCTGACGAGATACACACAGAATCTGGTCAACCCCCAATCTCCATTCCAACCCCGTTCTGACCCAGCGGACCACTTGAGGATTCTGAGTCTGAGCCTGGTGGGCCTACACGCCATCAGACTGGACCATGGCATATTAAACTGTGGCTTCCTGAAACTAGGGAAATGCCTCAATCAGTAAAGGGCTTGTCTTGCAGGAACGGGAACCTGACTTTGGTTCCCAGAACGTGTGTAAAAATGGGGGACATGGTAGTAGTAGGGCATGCTTGTCATCCTAGCCCTGGAGAGGGAGAGTCTGGAGTGTCCCTGGGCTTCATGGTTCAGCTACCCTAGCCTAATCAACAAGTCCAGCCCAGTGAAAGAGACTGTTTCTTACAAGGTGGGCAGCTCCAGAAGAATGACATCTAAGGTAATCCTCCAGCCTCCACGTGTACAAGCGCACACATGAATGTGCACTTTCCCCCGCAGGAGGGCGGTGAAGGCCACGATGAAGCAGCCGGGGGGACACCGCATGAGGAGAGGGTTGCAGGTTGCAAGGAAGCACGTGGGGTAGCGGTAATCCTGCACCAATGATGCCACTCTGCTGGCTCCCGCAGATGACGATGCCTCATTCTTGCCTCGTGTTTCCTGATTTGAACAACCCTTTGGTTGCTTATGGGTCAGAGCAGAACCCGTTACTCTGGTGACTGGTTCCCACTGAGGATGTATTGGTGGGGGGGAGGGGCACCGTCTTTTCACCAAGGGGCTATGAGAACCACAGACTCAATCTGTGATAATTTGGATAGAACAGCATTTAATACCCACTCAGAAATGTGTTGGAATGTTATGCTTTTTAGGAAAATGTCAAGAAATACTTTTCCAGTGATGCACTAGGAGAAGTCAGTCATACAAAGGGGCTCTTTCAACACTATTCATATATTTATTGGCTGATAAAGTAAAATACAAGTCATTTCCCCTTGTCCTGGGTTCTGTGCCTCTTCTTCACGTCAGTGAATCTAATGCACGAGAGGTAAGGTCTGGAGATATTATTCAGTGGCAGCCTTGCTTGGCGGAATCTATCTTAGCTTCCCTGACCCCGCTGCTGTCACCTTGCAATGGAAGATTGCTTTAGAAATCCGAAAGGTCAGAAACAGTCTCTGAGATGCAGGCTGGTTGTCATGGAGATTCAACAGTAATGGTATTACTCTATTTGGTAACTAAATGAAGGAAATCTTCAGTCACGTGTGTTCAGTTTGAGCCATTTCCTCGAGTCAGGACATGTGGAAAGAACTTCAAATCGTAGCCTACTTTGTTGGGAAATAGAAAAGGAAAACGGAGTTGGAGGCTCTTGCCAGAGTGTCAGCCAAAAAAAAAAAAACAAAAACCCTACACACTTCACTTTTCTGAGCCTATTTTCCTCTCTTCTAAATTAAAGATTATTCTCATACTCAGGAATTTTTTTCAAACAAACCCAAGTATCCCCAGCCTCCACACTTCCCAAAGTTTCCAGACTGCAAAAGGCAAGGGATGCTGTGGGAACCACCCCTGGCACTCCTGAGCTGGCTGCCTGTGCACAAAACATCCACGTTTGGATTACTTATTTACTTATTTATTCTCCTCTCTCTCTCTCTCTCTCTCTCTCTCTCTCTTTCTCTCTCTTTCTGCGTGTGTGTGTCTGTATGTGTTTCTCTCTCCCTCTCTGTCTCTGTATATCTCTCTTCCCCCGCCCCCTCACGTAGAGGGGAGAGTGGAGGATACACAAGGGCTATGTGTTCCCAGAACACATGTGGAAGTCAGAGGACAGCTTGCAGTAGTTGCTTCTCTTCCTGCCATGTGAGTCCTGGGGCTTAAACAGGATTGGTGACAAGCGCCTTTACCTGCTGAGCCACTTTGGCAGCCCTGCAAACACTAAAGTTTGCTTTCAGGGCTGGAGTTTGATGTCATCTCTGCAAGACTGTAGGTAAAGCTGGGTACCGAGGGTTTGCCCTTCTCTCGCTGAGTTTTGATGGTATGAATACATCTGAACTGCCGGACCCAAGAATGACAAAACTAGAAGGGGCTTTAGTCCAGCCTGCTAAGTGTGTCCAAGTATGAGCAACAGGGCAAGGCTGGAACAGGCTGCTGGCTTCTTGCTGAGAGAACGGCACTGGGTTCTGTTCTTCCCTATTATACAGCATCCTATCACCTTCACTGATTCTACTGGACAAGCTTGCGTCTGTATTCAAGTGTGGTTGCTTGTGTTCCTCCACCTCACCACAACACTTTATTTTTGAGACAGAACCTCACTCTGCAGTCTAGGCTGCTCTAGAACTCATTTAGTCCAAACTGGCCTTGAACTCGAGATCCTTCTACTTGGGCTTCTGGGTGCGCCATGTCTGCCCTCCTGTTTTCCTTACAACATAATGTTTCTTACAACATAAGATCCATGAAGACAGGTGCTACCTATTTAGTTTGTCTTTGTAACCTCAGCACTAGCATGTTCCTAGTTTGCAAAATGGAGGATGCATGGGTGGGGAGGTGGGTGGGACACGGGTGGATAGATGGATAGAAAACTCAGAAGCATATAGGAACAAGGAGGAAAATGTAGAGCAAAAAACTGGCTTGGGAAAACAATGTTGCCCAGGGTCCTATCTTAAAGAAGTGATGATAATTTCCTGAAGAAAAAAAAAATACAAACAGCCAGCCGGTGGTGGCACATGCCTTTAATACCAGCACTCAGGAGGCAGAGGCAGGCAGATCTTTGTGAGTTCGAGGCCAGCCTGGTCTACAAGAGCTAGTTCCAGGACAGGCTCTAAAACAGTGAAATCCTATCTCAAAAAAAAAAAAAAACCAAAAAAACAAACAAACAAAAAACAAAAACAAAACTTGTAACCTAGAAGGAGCCTAGACAAGCCCGGAGGGGTGTTGCTCTGGTCATTTCCCTCCCCTCCACTGTTCCCAAAGCTTCTAGGGCAAAAAGGCAGGTACGCTGTGGGAGCCGCTCCTTTACTGTTTTAGATAGCTTGTTCTGTGTCTTCATGGGACCCAGCCCGCACAGGGGCAGCCTGAGACCCTGTAGCCTGTGGTCACATTTCAGATCCTGCTGGCCCTGGCCCCTCATGTGTCACTAAGAGGCCTCCCATCATTCGGATGCTACTTGGATTTGGTAACAGTATTGGGTTTCTAGTCTGAGGCTTTTGTTTGTTTCCTTCATATTAATCATTATTTCCTTGAAGTATTGTTTTTCTATGTTTCCAAACCCAGGAAGGGTGACTGGAATCCATTTTGTAACTATGGCTACAGTCTCTTCTTTGTCCAAGGTGTTTCCATGGTGTCCACTCATAAAAAGCCAAAAGCTAACAGCATCGCCTTGGCCAAACAAAGGTGTTCATGGTGTTCTTTTCAGTTCTTTATGGTGACCTAGAGAACTTTCCAGATGATAGGACCTGCCTGCGTCACAGGTAAAGACAGACGACCACACAGTCTCCTCTCTATGAGTGGAAAGAACTAACGACTGAGTTCCGAAGGCACTCACGACTCAGTACTGAGGAATCAAGGAGGGAACTTACCAAGGGTATGGAGATCACAGAAGGAACTTGGTTTGGCTGAGGGCTTCTAGTGATGCTTTTACCAGTATCTATCCAAGGAAAAACAAAGACAGAAAGCTGAGGTCCCTGGGCCCAACCACCTGCCGAACTGGGGGAGGGCGTTACAGAAACTCCGTCGTTAGACAAGAGCCTTGACCCCAATCCCTACAGGTGAACAAAAAGTTTCAAACAAAGAGTAAGGCTATGCCCCAATGCTTGTGCCGTGGTGTCAAGGAGCCCCACAGATACGGGTCCTGCAGTGTGGTTATCTTCCTTCTTTCCAGCCCACACCTACTTCCACTTAAGACTAAAGTGTTCCTTCAGTTGCTTCCCATGATGCCTTTGTCACTATGAGAAAATTCTATCCTCCTCAGCCTGCGGACTGACCAACTGCCTTGGTACCTAAGAGACCAGGCATCAAGAGGAGGGGCACATTTATTCATGACTCTACACCCGGCTTGCTTACCTCCTCCTCTATTCCTCATTCCTCTGGCTTCTCCTTCCCTTGGACAAACACTGATTATAAAGATGAATTTGCAAATGAATAATCATTATGCAAAAGATCAGAAGGGACAGTCTAGAAGAAATCAGATCAGATATCAGGTCGTTTGGAAGGAAACCCCTTTTGGTTTTCTTCTCACACCATCACGCCCATCCCAGCCCCAGTTGCTCCTGAGAGCTACAGTCTGTAAAGAGTGACTCTGTCCTTTGTATGAGTAATTCATTCCTTGGATCGGATGGGCATCTAACCAAGCTGGGCCAGTGAGTCCTTCCCCAGAAATGAAGTAGGGATGAGAAGTGGAAAAACTACAGTCTTCGGTCATTCTCTTGAATGGGGAGAAATAAACTGAGCAACTATAAATGGGTGAAACCTACTGTGTCAAAGAGAAAAAGAAAGATGGAGGGAAGGAGGAGGGTGGGAGAGAGAGGGAGATGGAAAGAGAGAAAAGAATACAAGCTGGATGATATAGCTCAGTTGGCGGAGTGCTTTTGAGCTGGGTGTGGCAGCACACACCTGTATCCCATTGCTCAGGAGGAGGAAGCAGGGGGAACAAAGGTTTAAGTCTACCTAGGAACTTGGGGGGAACTTTTTAAGTCTCAAAACAAAACAAAAGAAACAGAGGCCTAGAGAAAGCTCAGAGGTTCGGTTCCCAGCACCCACACTGCAGCCCATGAATATCTTTAGCTCCAGTTCCAGAGGATCAGGCTCTCTTTTCTTGACTCCACAAGGCTCCATGCACAAACGTGTTGCACATATACATATATGTGTATAAAACATTCATACACACAAAATAAAAATGAATCAGACTTTTTTAAAAAAAGAAACTAGAATTAGCCAAGACTGAGAGAAGGAAGCAAACGCACTCGAGACCATCAGATGGAAACTGAGCTAGAGATGAAGATAAAGTCCTTGGCTCCTCTTTTGCCTGCATGCCTGTCCTGTGTTTCAGACAGGTATTCTCTCCCTCTGGGGGGTAGAATGCCCCCCGCACGCCTTTAATCCCAGCACTTGAGAGGCAGAGGCAGGCAGACATCTGTGAGTTCAAGATCAGCCTGCTTTACAGAGCAAGTCCCAGAACAGCCAGGGCTACACAGAGAAAACCTGTCAAAAAAAAAAAAAACAAAAACAAAACAACAACAACAAAAAAGAAAACAAAAATCAATTGAAGTAACCAGAAGCTATTTTCTGCTTTCAAACAGAAATAGTCATTTTTAAGAAACCAAACAATTACAAGTAAGATACTTTATTTAGGCAGAGAAACAATACACAGATGAAAAGTAGAAGGTGTGAACTACTGTGTCGTGGCTCATCCCACCCCATCCCATCCCACCCCACCCCTACCCCATCATCTCCTCAGATCCCTACTCACTTGGAGTCCTCCGCCTTTAGGATAGTTTTAGAAGTCCTACAGCTCCGGGTCCTGTTCCCTGGAGGGTCTGAATCAGGAAGAAAGTGTTGAGAATAAAGTCCATTTGGGGACCCTTCCTTTGTCTCCAGCTGTATCCCCATCCCGTCTTTCTCTTGCTCTCCAGAGGGGAAGTGCCTTGCTGGCTTTTTGCACAAGACAATGACAACACTATTGTAGAAACATGCCCTGGACAGGGAGCAAGTCTGGGGAGAGAAGTAGGGGCTGGAATCCAACTCACAGTGCGCTAGCTAAGTCATACACCCTGCAACTGGATCCTCTGCACCCAGAAGAAGGGACACTTTTCCCAGATTTGCACAAAGGCCCTGGGCAGTCTAAAAGCATTCATGGTTAGAGACCCAGACTAGGGAAAAAAAGTCTTGATGTATCAAATAGCTAGACCCATCCTTAGGGAATGAGTCAATCTGTGACATAGTTCCTCTGATAAGATACTAACAACCCATCGGGGAGTCCCACATCACCTCCTCCATGTTTCTTTAAAGGAGCAAATTTAAACAAGACCCTCTCTTCCTGAACTAAAAACTCTAGAAACGCTATAAAAAGCAGACACGTACAAAGTGAAAACACAGCCAGTGTGGATGTTACCCACTCAGCGGGATGCTAGCCATATCAGTTACCAGTGGACTAACTGTGAGCAAGGCATGAGAACTGGAGAGGTGGTGTGGGGGTGAGGCTTCCCACTGATGGAGGAAGGTCATTGGTTAAATAAAAAGAAACTGCTTGGCCCTCATTGGTTAGAAGATAGGTGGGAGGAGTAAACAGAACAGAACGCTGGGAGGAAGAGGAAGTGAGCTCAGACTCCACAACTCTCCTCGTGGGAGCAGACTCCTCAGAGAGACGCCACGCTCCCAGCTCCCATGCTCCCAGCTCCCAGGCAGACGCACGCGATGAAGCTCTGACCCAGGATGGACATAGGCTAGAATCTTCCCGGTAAGCGCACCTAGGGGTGCTACACAGATGATTAGAAATGGGCTAAATTAATATGTGAGAATTAGCCTAGAAGAGAATGGGCCAAGCAGTGTTTAAATGAATACAGTTTGTGTGTTGTTATTTCGGGCATGAGCTAGCAGGCGGCCGGGGTGACGGGGATGCAGCCCCGCCGCCCTTATTACTACATCCCACAAGTCCTTCTGGTGGGGTTTCCTATGGTCACTGCGCTCCAGCGACTGAAATCACATCACTTTTCTAAATGTGAACAACAAGAGAACAGCTAGTGCTTTCCACATTTCTCTGCCTGGAAGACAGGGGCTCACTGGTACTGAAGAGTTTTCCAGGCTCCGGAGAAGGGGCCTGAGAACACGAGAACACTGGGAGAGGCCGAGAGTTAGCTCCAGCTCAAAATCGCAGTCTGGCTTAGGCAGACTTTACCCCCTGGTTCCTGTCCCTCCCAGGATCCTCCTGCATTCCACATGAGTAAAGATGGGCGCTGGCAAGTTTGACCGCTCTATTTAACTTATATTAATTACTGATTTTTTTTTTTAAGCTGTGCAGTTTCGAGAAACCTCTCTTTGCGGCCTCAGTTACGTCTCAAGCCAATCTCCAAGGTTCTAGACCTGCAAGGCTGAGATTTCACTACAACCTCAAAGCCTTGACCATCAGGTCAAAGATCTCACGCCTATGAGACCTTCCAGAACCTTCCAAGGTCTGCGAGCCAGGCTGTTGTGAAGAAAGGGAAGTTACAAGCACACCCAGGGCTCAGATGCGCTTCTTTCCTACGAAATTCTACCCAGCTCTCACCCCCCACCACAGAGTGGAATTGAGAGAGCTGGTTACCTCAAGTAATACAAGAGGAACTTGAGTTGGTGGCCTCTGCCTTTAGTGAGGTGGTTTTTGTGTCTTTATTTTGAGACAGGGTCTCACTTTATATAGCTCTGCCTCGTTTGGAACTCACTCTGTAGACCAGGTGGCCTTGAACACCCAGAGATTCACCTGCCTCTGCCTTCTGAGTGTGGGGATTAAAGGTGTGCACCATCAGACCTGGATCCTTTAGTGAGTTTTTAGTGCCTCAAGGAGCACTTATTGCCCTCCAACCATCCCTTGCCAGTCTCTTTACCAGGTGGAAAAACACTGGCCCGGCCATCTCTGCTGTCAGTTACAATCAGCTGTGTAAAATCCATGACATCTCTGGCAAAATCCCGTTGGATGCCACACCAGTACCAGTCTGTGTCCTCCTTGACCAGGTAGGACACAGTGATGATGAGTTGGCTGCCTGTGTCCTTCGGGGCCACACGGTTGGTGCTGTTAGGGGTAAAGGCGATAACATTGCACGAGTCCCTGAAATAGCCTCGGCACCAGTACTTGGTGTGGTTCTTGTAGTGGGCATCATAGCTACAGTTAGCAGAAACTGTGTCCAGTTCAATACCTGTCTTCACCTTTTCATCCATGACCATGGTGTCTGTGAACACACAAGCACACACACATATACACACAGAGTTCATTATTCTTGGAAACACACTGAACCCCCTGCTCTCCTGGAAGATAATTGAAATTTGGGTTTTGTCCATTTGAATTTGGTCACTATTATGAGTATCCTTCACATGTTGATCCCTTAATCCCTATACAGAATGTGATGTGACTGCATTTGGACACAAGACTTTTAAGAAGAAATTATTTAAAATTAGAAAATTAGGGTGGCTCACTTCAAGAAAAAATTTTAAAGTTTTTTTTTGTTGTATTTTATGTGCATAGGTGTTTTTCTGCATGTATATAAGTGCAGAACATGTGTATGTGACTGCAACACATGTATGTAATTGCAACACGTGTGTAAGTGTATCACATGTATATAAGTGCACCACACGTACGCCTGGAGCCCAAGGTCATAAAAACATGTCCAATCTCCTGAAACTGAAATTGTAGATGGTTGTACGCTACCTGTTGAGCCATCTCTCCGATCCCCATTATGATAGTTCTGAATTTAATATGACTGGTATTCTTATTTAAAAATTTAAAAACAGATGAAGTTAGAAAAAATCATATGAACACACAAGAAGGCAGCCGTCTTCAAGGCAGAGAGAGTCCCCAGAATGACATCGACTCTGAAGAAACCTTTAATTTGAAGATCTGTGAGAGTTGATCTTGATGTGGGCTTGATTGGATTTGGGATGCCTAGATTAATCAAGCATATGTCTGGGTGCCTCCACGTGGGTGTTTCCAGAGAAAACTAGCTAAGGGGAAAAGACTTCCCCTAAACGTAGGCAGCCCCAATTCATGTGCTTAGAACCCATAACTGTTGGAGAAGTCTCCTCTACTAGCCTGAGAATGCGTGAGATGCAAGGAGCCTTGAAGAACTTGAGGTTTGTTTTGCCATCTAGCCCCTTAGCTCTGCCCCTAAAGGCAGCCACTAAAGGGAAGCGAAAGGTTAGGAGGCTCGCTCTGACTGAAAAGGACTAAAGATAAAGGGACCTGTGATTTTAGGGGCTGAGAGCTTGCCATGCAAGAGCAGTGTGGGCATCTTTATCATGTCAGGACGTTGTATAAAGAGGAAGTCACACATGCAACATCCGGCTTTACCGTAGCTGGGAAAATATCTGATCAGAAAGGAGAGGTGTGACAGCAGAGCCCATTGCTCTCAGCCTTCCCAGTGTGTTCTGTGAAGAACCCACACCCCCACCAAGAGGCTGCTTCCGCTGTGTCTTACAGGAGATAACACATTCCTCCAAATGTCAGTCTCCTCTCATCATAACCAGACAAGAGGATCTTGTGATCCTCAGTTCATAGTCAAGGATGCTGACCCACAGAGAGCTGCAGTTAGGTCTAAAGGGAGCGCAACTGGGAGGTGGGATAGCTTGGGGCAAGTCCCATTTCTGGGTACCATCTTTGGTGTCAGACTTAGGCAGAAAGGAGATACGCATATCTGCCTAGATCCAGGCAGACATAAGAGGGAAGAAAGGAGAAGAGAATGGGAATTGGGGTCATTGTGGGGGGAGGGGGGAAGCACTGCAGAGCTCCAATTTTAGTCAAGGGATACAAGTTTGCCATAACTCCTTTATCAGAGGTAAGGGTCTAAGATCTCGTAATAGGACCTGTTAACAAGACGTATTTTCACCTTCTCTTATCCCATAAACAGCTGAGGTGCTTTAAACAGCTACCCTGAGGAGGGGCGTTAAGTAGAGGAGAATAATGCTGCCCCAGAAGGTTGTGGCTTAGAGGGCGAGGTGTTCCTTACCAACATTTACCTGAAAAGAGGGCCAAGGAGAACATGACAAGCTCCATGGTGAGAAGGAAGCAAACTTCAGCTGTTAAGAACAGAGGATCTCAGGGATGCTGGATCTGCATGAGGGAAACATATGTTTAGATTTAAGGTGGTTTTAACCCGCGTGAAGGGAGAACCGCCGGTTATTCTAAGCAGGGCTATTGTGCAGGAGCCAGCCGGGTTGTGTCCTGGGACGCACCAGAGGGATATCACTCATGAATAAGATGTCTTTGCATCAATTGTGAACATCTGCGCTCCCAGCACTGCCCAGAGCAGCAGGAGAACCTTGATTAAATCCACTTGGCGTATACACTTTAATAGACACCCAGAAGAGGTATACACATTGCTACTGGAACATGTTCATGTGGGCAACTGTACCCTCTCTTGATGTGTGTGGCTGTGCCTCTTGTCCCTCCATCATTCTGAGAGGCCCAGTTCATTTTCACATGGGAGCAATTCCAGCAAAGAAATCCTTAAGTAACTTGAGTCCCAAGCTACAGTGAAGACCTAGCGAGTGTGGTTAGAGGTGAAGCTCATGCCAGCTGCCAGAAGCATGTATGCCTGCAAGCCAGAATACATGAGTAGAGCAGTCAGCATCCGGGGCTGGGGATTCCAGACTCCGGAAAGCTTTTCTGAATAGAACTGGGACCCATCAAAGACGCCTTTCCATGCAGTAGCAGCAGCAGCTTCTGATTCCTGACAGATGCATGCCTTCTGACCACTAGTTTTGCAGGTTCGAATTCTTGAACCACCCTAAATTCCCAAATTTAAACTGGGTGCTCCTTATCACACCCTAGAGCTAGCACTTCCTTCCAAGGGACGGATGTAGATGACTTTTCTATATTGTGTAATATCATCCTTTCCTGAGAAAAGGGGAGCCTCCCTTTAATTCACGAAAATTCAGCATACGCACTCGCGCCAAGCTTGCACCACAATGTTTTTTTTTTTTTTACTTACATTACATTATCTGCTCCTCATTGGTGATCTCTGTTTCAACCAACAAAATGTGTTGGACAAAAAGAAGACTAGTAAGAAGAATCAATAGATTCAGTGAAGTTGAATGAAATGTATTGGCTAATGACAACATATGAAACTCATTACAGTGCCAAGACAGTTGATGCTGTTAATTGTTCATTTGTTTTAGGTATGTTAATGGTTTCATCCCAGCCTGTTCTAGTTAGCCTCTCTGTTGTCATGGTCAAAAAAAAAAAACTGGCCAAAAGCAACTAGGGGGAGAAAAGGGTTTATTTAAGCTTAGAGATTACAGTCTGTTGTTGAGGAGAGCTGGGGCAGGAGCTCAAGGCGTGAACTAATGCAGAGAAGACCTAAGGAAGCCACTTCTGGTCTTCTCTTCCTAGCTTGATCAGCTACCTTCTTATATAGCCCAAGACTACCTGCCCAGGGATGGCACCACCCACAGTGAACTGGACCCTGAAACATCAGCTAACAGTCAAGAAAATACCCTCAGCTGGGCGTGGTGGCACCTGCCTTTAATCGCAGAACTGGAGGCAGAGGCCCAGGCAGATCTCTGTGAGGTGGAGGCCAGCCTGGTCTACAAGAGCTAGTTCCAAGACAGGCTCCAAAAGCTACAGAAAAACTCTGTCTCAAAAAAAAAAAAACCACACCAAAAAAAAAGAAAGAGAGAAAGAGAGAAGAAAGAAAGAAAGAGAGAGAAAGAAAGAGAGAAAGGGAAAGGAAATACCCTCATAGATTTTGCTCACAAGACCTCAACTGAGATTTCTTACTCTCAGATATATGTAGGTTTATGTTGATAAAAAACTAACCAATCACACCAGTCAGGTATACCATGTCCTTTGATATAAATGATCTTATGTAGCCCATATGAAGGTGAGTCTGGGCTGGCCTTCAGGATAAACAAAATTTGGCAGAAGTATGATGTGTGTCTTTGAAACACAGTCCAGCTTCTGCCCCAGTCTCTTGTATCTTGAGTGAGTTGGCCACCATTTATGAGGACTCAAGCAAGCAACAGAAAGACTTACATGAAAAGGAAACACCTTGCCAATGTCACCTTATCACTAATGCCAGAGTCACCTTGGTAGTGGCCATGATCAAACTTTCAGGTGTCTGACCCAGTAATCTCATGCGATGTCATGAACATGAACCGTCCAAGAAGATGTTCCTGAATTCCTGACCCATACGGACCAGGAGCAGATAATAAAGGCTTGTTTTCTTAGGTTCTGCAGCAAATAATAATTCTAAGTTTTTAAAATGCGGTCCTTATCTTTGTCAATACTTATATGCAAAACTGATTAGTTTGTTCAGAGATGGCACAAAATGGTCAAAGAAAATGTCATTAGAAATAGAAAAGAAGAGAATATAGTAAATATCAGCAAACTGCCCAAGACAATGGAAAAGTTACTTTATAAATAATGAGAGTACTGGGTGAGGTGACACACACTGCAATTCCAGAACGTCAGAGACGGAAGCAGGAGGATCAGGAGTTCAGGTTCATCCTCTATTAGATATCAAGTTCAAGGCCAGCCTGGAGTATATGAGATTCTGTCTCACACTGAAAAATCAAATAAATAAAACAGATAAGAAGATGTGGTATGCAGATGCCGGCAGTCAGTGTTAGCTGATACAAGTACTCCTGTTCCTCTCTCTTAAGGATACAATTAATCTTTAGATTCAGGGAAGGAGAAAGTACATAGGTATGGAGAATAAGTAGAGTAATACTTTTTTTAAAAGATTTATTTATTTATTATGTAGACAGTGCTCTGCCTGCATGTATGCCTGCAGGCCAGAAGAGGGCACCAGATTTCATTACAGGTGGTTGTGGTTGCTGGGAATTGAACTCAGGACCTCTGGAAGAGCAGTCAGTGCTCTTAACCTCTGAGCCACTTCTCCAGCCCCCGAGTAATACTTTTTAGAACATCTTTGATAAGTTTTTACAGAGGAAATAACTTGAAGCCCCAAGTCTAAGATAAACAGGGCAGGGTTAATAAATGCAACAAGAGAGACCATAAATTAATAAGTACTAAAACAGGATAACAGGTAAACTGGAGCTCCTTCTTCTACTCATTCCACTTCATGACTTTTGATTCTGACAAAATGAAAAATAGCAAAATGAGGGCCCAGGAAGATGGTTCAGCCAGTTATAGGTGCTTGACACACAGCCTGACAGCCTGAGTTTGACACCAGAGCCCACATGGTAAGTGGAGAGAACCAGCTCTACAAAACTGTCCTCTGACCTCCACATGAGTGCTGTCATGTATGCGCCTTCACACACACACACACACACACACACACACACTCACACACACACACACTCACACACACACACACTCACACACACACACTCACACACACTCACACACACACACTCACACACACACACTCACACACACACACTCACACACACACATACACTCACACACACACACTCACACACACACACTCACACACACTCACACACACACTCACACACACACTCACACACACACTCACACACACACACACTGACTAATAATATACATTGTTTAAGAAACAAAAGAACTCTGACATAAATGTTATTAGTCCCTTGTTACAAATGAGAGCAGACACAGGAGCTTAAGGGGTCCAAGTTCACAGAGTCAGTAGAGTAGAGTCAGTGTGATCTGATGTAAAATCTGGCTGGTTTGGAAAATAACAGCAATAAAACCTCTTTCCATTGTGTTTTCTCTCTCTCTCTCTCTCTCTCTCTCTCTCTCTCTCTCTCTCTCACACACACACACACACACACACACACACACACACACACACACAGCAATAATCCTGCAAAGCTGTAGGGCACTTTAGAGTTAGCCAAGAGAATTACATGCATACTGTTGTCTGAGGAAGCCAGCTTTCTCACTCCTCTCCTATCCAGCTATCGCGGTTAGCAGAAGGATTTCTCTTGAAAACGTGCCTGGAAATTATGCAGATGAATGATGATTATCAGCATAAGATTCTGATTGACAACCTGCAGCACGCTGCCCAGGAAAGCAGCCAATCACCCACAATAAGCAGCAGACCAGCCTGCGATCTGAGGGATTTTTAAGGAGTCGGGTTATTATCTCTAACAGTCTCCGGAAGTCAGGCACTAACTGCTCCCAACTATCCACAAATCACCAAGGCTTGTAGAGTAGAGTAAGCAGTAGCTTCCTCTATTGTGGTTCTCATTGCAGTTTAGGACCAAGCAGATGTGCTCCCTGTTCAGAGGCATCTGGATGTCCTGGTGCCTCATCCTCCAAGCTGTTCAGAAGCATCTAAATGTCCCACACAAGGGCACAGCTCAAGGCCCACCCCTCCCTTCTGCTTTAAAAAACTTACTGGATTGAAATGGCCCCAAACACCTTGGGCTCCTACATCATCAAATTGAAGATCAAATCCATGTACACTGAAGAATCACATTTACCACTTAATCTGTCAACTACCACCAAAGTTAATGGACCAACTGCCCAACTGACCTGGTAGCAATAGGCTTATCACCTAACCAATTAAACACATTTTCTTTGCAGTGCTGCCAAGACTCAGTAAAAGCCTCTCCACCTGCCCCCTGTGGCCGAGCCACTTGCAGTCTGCAGATGCTCTGTTCATGAATCCTCGAATACTCAAGACAAACTCGTTAAAATTTCAGTGTGTTGGGCAGGAAAGATGGCTCAATGGTTAAGAGCACTCGCTGCTCTTCCAGAGTCATGAGTTCAATTCCCAGCAATCACACAGCAGCTCACAACCATCTAATGGGGTCTGATGCCCTCTTCTGGCATGCAAGCATACATGCAGATAGAATACTGATACATAAAATACATTTAAAAAAAATTCAGTGTGGGCCGGAGGGTGGTCCTAGCGCTTGGGAGGCAGAGGCAGGCAGATCTCTGCGAGTTCTAGGCCAGCCTGGTCTACAAGAGCTAGTTCCAGGATAGGCTCCAAAGCTACAGAGAAACCCTGTCTCAAAAAAAATATTTTTTTCAGTGTGTTTTATTTTTTTTTGTGTGTGGGGGGGAGAGAATGGAGCTCTTACACAGTCTGTTCTCTTGTTCTCCTGCCTTAGGCTACTAGTGCCTCTGATTACAGGTGGGCACCGCTACACCTGGCCTCTGAGTCTCTTTTAAACACCACTACAAAGCTTCCCTACTCTTCTGCTGGCCCGAATCTGAGCCAAGCACTACAGCAAGTTCAGAATAAACTAGGTGTGGTAGCTCGTGCCTATAATCCTAGTACTGGGGAGCCTGAGGCAGGAGGACTACCATGAGTTCTAATGATAGATTAGGCTACATAGTGAACTTCAGTCCTATCTGAGCTGCAGAATCTCTAACACACACACACACACACACACACACACACACACACACACACACACACGGAGAACAGACAGCCATTTGGTGACATTTGGTAGGCTAGTCTCTATTTCTACTTTATTTATTTATTTATTTATTTATTTATTTTCGAGACAGGGTTTCTCTGTAGCTTTTTGGTTCCTGTCCTGGAACTAGCTCTTCTAGACCAGGCTGGCCTCGAACTCACAGAGATCCGCCTGCCTCTGCCTCCCGAGTGCTGGGATTAAAGGCGTGCGCCACCACCGCCCGGCTACTTGATTTATTTTTTAAAAAATCCAAGTAATAAAGCCATGTACTTAGTTGGCATCTACATTTGTTCAGTGTCTTCATAGGGAAGAGGAGAAAGCCATCTCTGAATTTGTCTGGGCGTCTCTGTACCTTTTCCATTTAGATAAAAAGCCCTAGTTAGCTTTCTGGTTTCACTGAGAGGGTGTTGGCTAGCGGCAGGCTTCATGGGAAGATCCCTGCCACACTCATCTCCAAACCTGAAACCAGGGTTGGGTCTCTACTTACTTGTAGCCATTTTTTTTTAAAAAAATTTGACTTATTTATTTTTTGGAGAGTTTCACATCATGCACCCCAATTCCACCCACCTCCTGGTACCCCCCATATCTCTCACCCTAGCAGCACCTCCCCCTCCACATTAAAACCTCTTTCTTTCCTGCCTCTCCAACACCTCGTCACTCACGCTGCTGCCATTGGGGACCTTGGAGTGTTCCACAGTATGACCCTCTTGTCCTATCAGCTTTACTAACAAATGTTCACTACAATGAGCCCCTGGTCTGGTTCAAGGCCTCTGGTGTCTGGTACACCATCCTCACTGGATCCTCACCGGAACTCCTCTGGGAGGGATATCCTGCGGCTGTTCCAGGTCGTAGAGATCCTGAAGGTGTTGTTCCCCAGCACCAGTCCCTTCACAAGCTCCAGCAAGTCCTAGATGGGCTAGATGGGGTGGGCCAGCCCAAGGCCTGGCTGTGGGCCTGGGTGGTCAGTTGGTCAGTTCAGGCCTCTGGGGCCACCTGCCTCAGGCAAAGGGTCAGAGTTAGCTCCCCTCCATCCATTCCCTCAGGGTTGGTTCACCCTCTAGTGAGGAGTGGGGCCATGTCTCCCGATTGCAGGGGCCAGCTCTCTCGATTGCAGGGGCCAGCTTCCCGATTGCAGGGGCCAGCTTCCCGATTGCAGGAGCCATCTCTCCTGCAGGGCTCAGAGCCAGTTCTCTTGCTGCTGTGTCCCATGAGAGGTAAGGCCACCTTTCCCTGGGCCAGCGAAGGGCAGGCCGGCTCAGCATGGCCCTGTGATTTCATCTCTATTGGTTCCTAAGGCCCCCTGAGGTGACACAGGCCACAGACATCAACACGGACCCCAACTGCAGCTGGACCACGGACCCAGACATGGCTCTCCCAGCAGAGGCCTCAGGTTGCAGCCCCAACCCTGGGCTACTATGTGAGCTTTGGGGGCAATGTGGAACTCAGACAGATCCCAACTCGGTAGGGCCACAAACCCAGACATGGCCCTTGGTCTGGATGTCACCAATTCTCAAGGTGGCAGTTCAGGTCACTAAGATTGGCATGGTCCCAGAGGCAGTGTGTCTCTGGGACACCGACATGACCTTAGACCTCTGGTGTCTGCACAGCCTTCAGTGGTAACAGGAACCTCGGTCATCAGCACAGACCCTGGCTGCAGTAGGACCATTTATATGACCCAAGTTCTGCTTGGGATGTCACCATGGCATTGAGTAGCAGCACAGGCCCCCTAGATCTGCATGCATCAAGGCCCTTGGACACTAACCTGGGCTCAGGTCACTGACCTGATCCTGGGCATCCTTATGGCCCTCGGTGGCAACAGGAGCCATATATGTCAATCCAGATCCTGTCCGTTATAGGGTCATGGACCCAGACAAGGCCCTTGGCAGCACATGGTAACCACAGACACTCAGTTCAGGATGTTGCCAAAGTTTTTGGTTCACCTTATTCTTGGCTTCATGCTAAAAGGGTATCTTCACACATCAAGGCTTCAGCTTCTGACTTTGACTTTAGCTTCTTCCGAGCTGGAACAGTCCTGTATCTCGGGATATTCCCACTTGGCAAAAATGAGACGGCCCAGCTCCCAGCAAGCCACCAGTGGCAATCAGAAGGGAACAGAAGTAAAAGCAGTTTTCAAACTTTGTAGCCGTGACCTAACGATACCTACAGGCCCAGCCCAGATTGCTCTTCAGATATGAAGGAAGTGTTCACTTTAAATTGTCTTTTAAAAAGGGGAGACTGAGCGTTGCTACAACACAGTGAAGATGATCAGGAAACCAAGAATCTACAGCACTTCCCCCTTACTGTCCAGCTAACTGGGCAGAGGTTGTGAAGCCTTACAGCAAACCCAGGGCCTCTTCCTGGAGGCAGACACAAACCAAACCAGAGATTCGGTAAGGGGAAGCCTTGCATGCTTGACTCTTCTGGGGCAACAGGAGGAGAATGAGGGGCCTCTGCTGAAATAATAGCTCTGGGCTAGCATGAGGATCCAGACAAACTTCAGGGATAGCTATGGTCTAATTCCACTTTCGGGTTCCCGCTTCTCTTGGCTTAATTGGAACTGTCATCTTGAGGCTCTCATCAAACCAACACTTTATCTTGGGAATGAGACTCTATGGGGAGCTTCAGATTTGGACAGGAAAATCAAGGGTGGGCACTGTGAGTGTCTCGAGCTGCGGGGCTCGGATGATGTGGCTGACTCCGTCCACTGCCAGCATCCATCCTGATAAACCGGAGGATGGGGATAGCGACCAAGGAAGGAGCCACAGGGGCACTGTGATGATCAACTTTTCTCATTTTCCTCCCTGCTCAATCCCAAGGTCTCACCATGTAGCCCTGGTTGGCCTAGTACTTCATATGCAGACAAGGCTGGCCTTGGACTCCCAGAGTTCTCTGCTTCACCCCTCCCCACCTGTGCTGGGATTAAAGGCTTGTCATTGCTTGGTCAGTGGTCAACCTGTTTTCCAAACTGAAGAGACAATGTGACCAGCTGTCTCACACCCACACCATCGCGCCTTACCTACCATGATCGACTGCACCCTCACATGGAGATAAAAATAATTGTTGTACCCGCTTCAGCTTCAGAGTCTAACGGGCACCTAAGATCTCAGTGCCTAAAAAATGATTGGCAGGACTAGGGAGAGTTTAATACACATGTACACACACACGCGCGCGCACGCGCACACACACACACACACAAAACTGGACACTAAGGCCTATGCTCATAATCATAGCCCTTGGGAAGCCGAGGTAGGCTGATACCTGGGCCTTGCTGACCTACACTAATTGTAGAGCCTCGAGTAAGGGCATTTATTTCAAAAAGTAAAGAGGATAGCACTTGAGGGAAAAGGATATCTGAGTTTGTCCTCTGGTCTCCATATGCAAAATTTTATGTACACCCATCCCCTGCCCCAAGACACGCACCTTCACACCCAGTAACATGCACACACACAAAAGTGATGGGAGCTTTCAGTTGTCTCTTTTTGCCTTATAATCAGTGTTAGAATTATAACAGGCACCTAAACATTGTTTTTGCTAATAAGGGAGGACTCTTCATTTGGGATTATAAATAACTAGGAGCCTGGCACTCTGCCTTCATTTTTGGGAAGCAAGATTTGGGCAATCTGCTTACCTTTGTGTATGGATTGGTTTCTTTGTTTTGCTTATTTTATTTTATTTTTTGGCTTTTCAAAACAGGGTTTCTCTGTAGCTTTGAAGCCTGTCCTGGAACTAGCTCTTGTAGACCAGGCTGGCCTTGAACTCATAAAGATCCACCTGCCTCTGCCTCCCGAGTGCTGGGATTAAAGGCGTGTGTCACCACTGCCCGGTGTGTATGGACTGTAAATTACTCAAGGAGTGTGTGGCAGTTTGGATTAGGAATGTTTCCCCATAGGCTCAGGCATTTAAACACTTGGTCTTCTCTCTCTCAGGGGCACTGTTTTGAGAGGGTATGGAAAGATGCAGCCTTGCTGAGAGGAGCATGGTGCTGACAGCAGACTTGAGAGTCTAAAGCCTTCTGCCACTTCCAGTTCACTCTGTTTCCCACTTATGGATGAGCTACATCGCCATGCCTGCCCCTTGATGCTATGCCACCTCCCCACCATCATAGCCTCTTAGCCCTCTGGAACCAGAAGCCCAAATTAGCTCTTCCCTCTCTGCTGTCTTGGTCATGACACTTTGTGATAGCAACAGAGAAGTAACCAAAACAGAGCCGCTGTGTAAAATCTAGATACCCAACTTTCACTCCCCCTTCCAGGCTGAAATCACAAAGCCATGGGTTAACATCTTAGTCCCAGCTTCCTTAAATGTCCTGCAGACTTAAACATCTCCAGTGGTCCTAAACCCCCCAGTTGCCTTGGAGTCTAAGAACATCAGAGTCTCGCAAGGCAGATGACCTTCCAGAGAGGACAATCACCTATGGTGAGGCTGCATCTTGGAACAGTGTTCCAGGAAGCGAGCAGGACAAATGCTGAGAGCAGTCACCTGTGTCTCCAAACCCCAAAGGATCCCTGCCAAGAGCTGCACAACAGTTGGCCATTGTCTTTTATTTGCCTAAATACACCCACACAGGTCAGCTTAGCCGGTTAAGCCCTCTTTAAACTCAGCCCACTCCCTCTGTTCTCAGTGTCTTAGGAATCTTTCCAAGCAGATTCTGTACATCCAGCTCAGCTAGAATTTTTCCTCAGTAAGTTGAGAGACACCCTCGAGATTCCATTACTTCTTGTGTCTGGGAAGGAAGAACACAGCACGTGATGCATGGTCTTCATGTCAGGCTCCCGCAGAACTGAGCAAGAAAATAACTGAGGCAGAGACCGGGAGGAGTGGAACTGCGTGGCCACCAGTCAGCTGATCCCACGGCAGTGGAAGGAAACAGGAAGGTCTGATAAGGCCTATGGGGCTCGCTGGTGCTGTCCGTGAAGGCTGTGAGATGGCTTATGTGTCAGTAGTCTGTTCAGAGTTGGAATCCAAGGAAACTGAGCTCTGACAGACCCTAAAAGCTTTGATAATCACAAGGTAGGTTTCCTTGAACTTTTTTATTTTACAAGCGTAGACAATAGGGTTCATCATTGAGTTCGCGTGGGACAACAAGATCCCCAGGCACCTTGCGACCTCTGGTATATTAACTTTAAAGTAGGAAACAAAGTTGATGATGGACAACGGCAGCCAGCACAAAGCAAACAAGAAGAGAACCAGGAACAGGGATTTGGCTGTCTTGAACTCCCGCCCGTAGAATGCACGTGTCTCTCGAAAGCCAGATAAGTTCTGGCTGAGTTTCTTACGGAGGATGTAGAAGATGTCCAGATAGATGACGCACATGACAAGGAGAGGGATGAGGATCCAGGTGATGAAGCTGAAGAAGACCATGTAGTCCAAAGACACGACCGAACGGAAATGGCACGAAAGGGTGGTGATATTTGGGGCGAGCCCTGAGATCACTTTTTTATTCCAGCCAAACATGGGGGTCAGTCCCACCAGGAAAGATACTACCCAGCAAAGGCCCAGGGAGAGCCATATTCTTCTTTGAGTGGTGACCGCCCTGTATCTGTTTGAATGGAAAAAAAAGTTGGTGAGTTCACAGAAACAGGAAATGTCTAGCTGGGAAAAGGGAGGAAGAGTAATAAGCTTCCCAATTCCCTCATCTTCTGCTGAGAGATGAAACACCCACAGTGTTAGGTGCCATTAAAAAAAAAAAACTAGAATGATCGGCAATATGTTTCTAAGAATCAGGTGCCTACATGCCTCCTCCACTCAGTTGTGGCTCCAAGAATTCTTTTTTTTTCATATTTATTTTGTGTATATGAATGTTTTGCTTGCGTGTATAACTGTGTACCATGTGTATGCCTGGTGGTCAGGGTAGTCAGAAGAAGGCACTGGATCTCCTGGAACTGGAGTTACGGACAGTGCTGGGTGCTGGGAATGGAAGCCAAGTCCTCTGTAAGAACAGCAAGTCTTTTTCTCTATTGAGCCAGCTGTCCTGCAATGTCAGCACTACCTACATTTTTGGACCCCGGAGCTGATGAGAATCTCCCCAAAGCTTGCTGGTGTGCTGTACTCTGCACTGCTTCGACTGGCTGCTGAATTGGAGCTCACAAGTTACACTGCCCTTCCACGCTTCTCTCTACCTGTACCCGCCCCATCTTTCACAGGGGCACCAATGCTGCTCTTTGAGTTAATCAGTGTTTTCTTAAGGTTATGCTCAAGTGCTTATAGTTTCATCCTGGGGAGGCAAAATTTCTCCTTAAATCATCCTTCCTAAATGGCCTCAAACAGACTACAAAAGAAAGAAACTAAGACTTACCTCAACTAAACCGCAAAGCAAACTAGAGATATTTTATGACAATCTCTATTTTACTGGTGACAGTGGCGTAGCTACCATTTATTGAACACAGACTCTGTAGCAGGATTTTCCTGAGAACTTCGCATTTATTAACTTTAGTGGCTTCACCTTATAAAGATGAAATTATCATCTTCATTTTAGATTTTAAAAATGTAAAACAGCGTTAGGTAACATATAGCAGCCAGAGGTGGTAGAACTGAAAGGAAGAAAGCCTGGTTCAGATGCACAGCTACTCAGAGACGTGGAGACTGAAGCAGAGAAAGCTAAATAACCTGCGCAATGCCAGACCACAAGACCAGGGAGAAGACCTCAGACTCGTTTTCATCTCCGGCTTGTTTGTAGTTTCCTCATGCTCTTTCCCCAAGAGGAGCCGGAAGAAACCAGGAAATGTGATTTCTCATTGGCTGCCTGCTCTCTCTGCATGGTCATAGGAAGCTGCTGCCATTTTGCACAGCATTTTTACACATATTCAAAAAATATTTTTGTCTCAGAAGTGCTTTACACGTCATTAAAAAAAAGATGAAAAGGAAAATATACATTTTTTTTTTTACATTCCTTGAGGCAGAGTTTCACTGTGTAGCCCTGACTGTCTTGTAACTCACTCTGTAGACCAGGCTGGCCTCAAAGTTACAGAGATCCACCTGTCTCTGCCTTCTGAGTGCTGGGATTAAAGGTGTGAGTCACCACCACAGGCAATGGATATACATTTTTAGGACCTACCTTTTTTTTTTCAATAACTGGACAGAGACAGAAGCAACGTTAAAATCTAACCTATATCTGCAAAACCACCCAGTCAGCTGCCTATCTCTTCTTACGCCCATCTTTCTACTTCTCCTAAAACAAGATAATCTATTAAGGCTCTATTATCTTGAAAACTTGAGATCAGATTTTTAAAAACCAAAGATACATCAGGCTTTCATCATCTTTGGCTATCTTGGATGGTAGTAGACAGCCATGCTCAACGGAGAAGGGGCTCAGAGTGTCCCTGTTTCCTATTCCTGAATCCCTGCTCTTCATGCCTAACCTCTTCACAAACCATATGGTGCAAAGACATTTGCTGCCCTTTGTAAACATCAAGGGCCAGTTTGGGTTCATTTCTACTGAACAGGTCTAGAAGACAAACTTGATAGCTCTACTTTCCTGCCCCCCCCCCTCTCTCTCTCTCACACACACACTGCTGCCTCACCCTTCTACAAGCAGGTTACCTGACTGTCAGCTTGACCCGCAGGTAACGGTCTACAGCGATGGCCAGCAAGGACATAATGGAGGCGTGGGTGAAGAACAGAATCACGCAGGCCATGAAAAGGCAGGTATAGAAGTGCATCCTCACTTCTAAGCTGACAGCAATAGCCAAAGGCATGACCAGTATCCCAACGGCAATGTCAGCCAGTGCTAGGGAGACTATGAAATAGAAGGTGGTGGTCCTCAGACTGGGGTTCAGCTTGACCACCCAGATGACCAGCATGTTGCCCACGACAGCGCAGAGCCCGATGATAACCTCCATGGAGATGTAGGTGATTTTCAACCACAACGTTGCTGTGGTGTTGACCGGTGTCATGCTGTCTCGGAGACGCTGTGGGCTTGTTAGCAGGGCACGTATGGGCCAGAGGACCTAGCTCTTGCCGGACATCTGCCCGCACGTCCACACGCAGCAGCCGCTGAGAACTCACAGTTCGCTCAGTCCGTCCAGGGTGATGCTCTCTTGGACCATCAGCTTCAGCCGCGCATCCCTGGTCTCCCAGGAACCTGGAGGACACGGTTCTGCGCAGCTAAATCTGAAAGTGCTACCCTTCTTACTTCCCCAGACACTGTCAAGGCTTCTTCTGCCTTCCTCCCCTTACTGCCCCGCCCCCAGAGGGCTTTTCAAGCTCCATCAAGATAAGCGCCCCTCTTTAAAGAAGTGAGATAGGCCATGAGGAAGTAGAGGGCCAGGAACCCTCAGGGGGAAAAAATGATGGGAGAAGCAGAGAAGGCTGGCACTAGTTGCATGCAGACAGTTCAAAGAGAAGATGCCAGCTGGGGTCTGGTAGTGAAAGCTGATACTCTTAGCTACATGGAAGTCTAAGGCAGGGAGATCATAGGTTCAATGCCTGTCTCAGTTACAGAGTGGGTTTAAGGCTAGCCTAAGTAACTCAACAGACATTTCTCAAAAAAAAAAAAAATCTCAAGTGTGGCCATGGGGAGCTAGAGATATATCTTAGTAGTAGAATGATTGTTTGGCATGCATCAGAGCCTGTGTACCACCCCATCACAACAGACATACATCACACACACACACACACACACACACACACACACACACGGGGTGCAGAGTGGAATCAGGGACCACATGAGTGTAGGGATAGGATTAGGTAGAAGAAGAGATGGAAACACCAAATAAGTAATATTTCCACACTCTGCCTACTTAGCACAAAGTGACAAAGGACTTTTCTTGTGACAAAGAAAGTCGTGGCGGTGCATGCCTTTAATTCCAGCACTGGGGAGTCAGAGGCAAGTGGACACCATGAGTTTGAGGCCATCCAGGTCTACCTAAAGCTCAGGTCAGTCAAAGACAGAATCAAATGTACACACACACACACCTTTGTGTTTGTGTATATGTGTCTGTGTGTATGCACAGATGTGTGCAGGTGCCCAGAAGAGGGTGTTAATTTCCCCTCTGTAATAGCAGCAGGCACATTTAAAGCACTGAGTCATTTCTCCAGCCCCAATGTTTAATTGGGTTGGTTTTTGTTGTTGTTTGGCTTGGTTTGGTTTTTGCTTTGGCTTTTGCTTTGGCTTTTGTTGTCATTGTTTTGAAGGTTTCATTAGCCTCCCTTGTGGCCCTTCATCTTACTTCTGTTCTGTTTTCTTTGTCTCTCCTTCATTGGAGAAGTTACTGAGAGCAATTTCTACCAAGTGACAAGAAAAATATCTTTCTTACCAAAAGCAAGATGAATCTTGCTTGGTTAGTGTTGTGCTTTCCTGTCGCTTTAAGGGACAAGCCACGCCCACTCCCATTACCTCTGACCTGCCCGCGGCCATCTTGGGCCCTTCCTTTTGCCCGTGCTTTTTATTATAAGGAAGACCTGGGAATGTTATGGTTTTGGTCCCTTTAAGAGACAAGCCACACCCATTCCCCTTCCCATCTGCTGAGGCAGGCTGATTTTCAGCTTCTCGCCTGAGCTTGCTCTCTTTTTTCCATCTTCCTCTGGGAGAGGCAGCTTCGCTTCTGTCTCCCTCCCCACTTCTCTGCTTCCCCCCTTCTCTGTCTCTTTCTCCTCTTCTCTCTCTCTCTCTTTCTCTCTCTGTCCCCCCCTTCACCCTTCCTCCTCCATAACCCCCTGAATAAACATTCAACCTCACCCTGCATGTCGTGTCTATCCATGTTTCTGTCTTCTGCCCGCCCGCCATGTGTCTCCCTGCCTGGGAACAGCCATTGCTCTGGGACCGGCAGCCATTTCTGCCTGGGACTAGCTGCTCCCAGAGCCCGCTGCCTGCCACCACATGGCCCGCCACCACTGCTCTGAGACCAGCAGCTGTCTCTGTCTGGGACTGGCTGCTCCCAGAGCCCGCTGCCTGCCACCACATGGCCCACCACCACCATTTGGGACCTACAGCATTTCTGCTGCCTACTGCCGCGGGGATCTTGCAGCATTTTTAAAAAAGAACAACAGTTAGTTTCTCTTAAACTTCTCCATCCTTTGCCGCTCAGTACCACAAAGTAACCTTTTGTGAGAAACATACCTTCCTGGGCATGGATGGTTCATACCACCTGGATGTTGTGGCCATGGTACACCAAAGAGCATCTTTCTGGAGAAGTTTGGCATCTCCCGGCATGGCTGGCAGCCCGGCTTTAGGAGTGAGCATGGACGGAGGTGGTAGAGATGAGACTTCCATCTCTATGTAAGGCATGCTGGTCATGCAATGGGCAGCTGCTACATAAACACCAGCAGAAACAAGATGGCAGTCCACATTCTGTGACCACAAAAGCTGAGTGAACAGGCTAGAGGCGTGGCTCAACTATTACAAATACCAGATACCCTTCCAGAAGACCCAGGTTCAATTCCCAGCACCCAGATGTCAGCTCATAACCACATGTAACTGCAATTTCAAGGGGTCAGGCTTCCTCTTCATACACGCCAAGCACAGACATACATGAAGGCAGAACACCCATACACACGCAATAAGTTTTTAAGTTGAAAGGAAGTGAAGAAGATGACAGGCACCATGAACGTAGTTCTAGCCCACTGGAAGCAGAAGGACATATTAAAGACATAGTTAAAGGATGTAGACAGGTGGATCGAAAAACCTGGCCATCTGTGATTTCAGATCCTCCTCCCCGCCCTGCTTTATTCTCTTGTGGAGACTGAGTTCTTTTGAAACCAATTCATTCCCATTGGGTTCGGGAAGTGAAGGGGATGGCCTAGGTCTAAGACCACACAAGCGATGAGAGACCAACCCACTGAGTGAAGAGGGACAGGGGACACACCTACAGCCACCAACAAAACCACCTCATCCCACCTAGAAACATGACTCCCAGAGAGCTTTGCAATGTCTTGGTTTTTCCTTGAAGGACAAAAGCCCTTTCTGTTTTCCGAATAAACAGAGCACCATGCTTGGCCTATGACTGGGCTGTCTGCTCGCTGGAGAGTGAAATCCAAAGGCAGCAATCTGGAACAGGAGACAGAGAGACGAGGGTAGGCAGCCACCTCTCAACCTTCGTCCCTCACTGGTACCCATGGGCGCATCTCCTCCCATTCCCTACCATCAAGTCCTGTCTCCTTGAAAGTGCTGTCGTTACAAGTCCCAGGGTTCTGAGGTCTCAGCCTCTGCAGGCTCCTGCCATCTGCATCTCTCCCAGAAGCCAGAGCCCCACGACACCTAAAAATTCATGGCTTGCTCATTCTCTTTCACTTCCTCCTGTGCGCACACTCTTGGTCTAGATGGAGGGCCTCTTTCTTGGCCCATCTAGGACAACAAAAGGTTTTTCTTCAAGACAGTTCTCCAGCAAGAACTTAAAGGAAACTTCCTACACCACCTCTCTGTCATGTGGGTCCCACCATGCCGCCTTCACAGTCGCCCCGTCCCTATCCCGTAAGCCTGTAGTTCACTGAGACCAGACCAGAACCTCTTTGGTTTCTGTACCACAATGCCTGGCAGAGGGCAGCACACTATTGCTAGATGAGTGACCAGAGATCTTTCTTAGCAAGTCAGGTGGCAGAAACCTGCCCCTGGGCTCACAATGACAGAAACCCTCAGCTAGGACCTGTTAGGTACTCTCCAGGACGCCAGCTACTGGGGGGGTGGGGGTGGTAAACAGGTGATTGATTATTTGTGGTCTTCTGGTGGGTGTTAATGATGAGCAAACAGAGACTCAGAAAGGTTAAATACCTTGGCCCAGATAGCACAGTGAGGAAGCGACAAGCTGACATTTGAGCCCATATGGCTGGCTGGCTTCAGAGCCTGTGCTCTGAATGGTAGCCTTCAGAAAGTGGATAAGCAAATGAGCAACCACAATGTGAAGGCGTCACAAGTGCCTGGAGCCTCTCGTTTTGATGGCACGTTGTGATCAATATTAGCAAGAAATTAATATTACAAAATGTAGGTGTCTTAGCCACCAAGATCATGAGAGTAAAGCTCACATATAAAGTAGATGCAGGGTCTTCTCTGTGTCAGGAAGAGATGGCAGGACCAGAGAGAGGGTCACATAAGCAGGCCACTGGTGAGCCTCTGAGTCACACAGATAGCCATTTCTAGCGCCAGAACACCAAAAGATAAGTTTTTAAAGTGAATTGAAGAGTAAGTGAACCGCAACTCATATTTCCCTGCCTTTCTGTCCCATAAAAAGAGGCCATCACGATTTTCGGTTCTACTAGAAGAGCCTTGTCTCTTCAAGGGGAAGGACGATGGGCTGTGGAGAATCATCAGCCTAACAAAGTGAAGAGTATCCAGGGAAAGGCCTCCCCCGGAGCTCTGGCCTGGAGCAACAGAACACCACAGGCTGTGTAACATCTGAAGAAGGCTGACCAGAGAGAGAAACTCATTGGCTCTTTGGTAGCTTCTCGGAAAACCCTAGAAAACCTCAGATTCCAGTCTTCAACAGCAAGGAGACCAGAGTTAGGTCTCCGGAACCCAGAGCTGGCCTAACCCAGAGCCAAGACAGGATGTCCGGCAGCCCTTAGGTAGAAACCGCTGCTCGGAGCCCTCACTGACTCGATGCTGCGGGCATACTTGCATAAAACCAGTCTACTCGCTTCCTCTTGACACCATTACCACTTCCCCCAAAGCCTTATACTTTTACAGACCTTTCCATATGCCAGCGAACAACAGGGGCTTGGGAGGAACCAGCGCCCGTCATCCTTGAAGGTGCCTTCTCCTTGCCTGCCCCCCCTCCTCCAACAGGCTGCCTTGCCCCTCTCTGCCAAGTCAAAGGGAGTCTTTCAGGCAACTTTCCACAGGCGCTGATCTAGGCTTCCACACCAAGACCCCTTCAATTTACAGGGCTCGGCAGTCAATGTGCAGAGCTTGCTAGGTATCAGTGAAAGTGAGAGGTGTCCATGAGGCTCAGAAACCTAGGTCAAGGTTCCCGGAACTGGAGTTACAGAAAATAACTGGGAAAAGGAACTGCTCCATCCCAGGTGGAAAAGAAAAGGGAACTGCTCCATCCCAGGTGCCCACACCCTAGCTATCATAGCCCGACCCACCCCTAGTGAATGAGGCCTTCAAGCCCAAGAGAGAGTCTAGAGGGTTCACCTAGCCCTAACGTTCTTCCAGATTATAGACTCTAAAAACGTGAGTATGCTTCTAAACCAGCTGTGTCTTACAAGGATAGGGGTGGAGTATTAGAGTGTTTTTCTGGCTAAGGCGCTATGCTCAAAATGGCCACCAGGTGGCAGCACATTTCCATCGTCTAGTGGAACAGGCTATCGTCGTCGTCACGTGTCCCCCCCCCCATCGTCACACCCCCTTCCGTCCCCGTCCCCGTCCCCGCCCCCCCTCCCTGCCAAGAAAAGAAAATGGGAGCTCCAAGTTGGCCTTAGACAATCTTAGACTTAATGTAGTTAGAAGCAAAGGCTAGGGGAAGGCAGGAGCGAGGAGGGTACACAGGTCTGCCTATGGTCAGTCCAGTAGTCCCAGAGTTGTGATCCTCTGAACCCAAGAAGGTTGGCAAGCAACAATCATCCAAACAAAAAAATTTTGCTTTTTGCTCCAAAAGACAGACACAATTACCCTTACCTCCCAGAGGAGGAATCTGCTTAGGCCCGTTCTGGTAAAGAGCCGGTTCCAGGATGGAGACCAGTTCTGTCTGGTCTCCCGACTTACCAACAGGGAGGACTCATGAGGGGTCTGCTACCATGAGATGCCTGCCATGAGGAGGTCTCGCTGGGTGTGCTTCATAGGTCCTTCCCTTAATAGCCTCTGGTCCCTAGTCTATCCTTCTGTGGACACAGGGCCCTCTGGCCACTCACGTTTTCTAGAGAACATCCTTCCAAAGCCTGTGATTTCTTCAGATGTCCTTGGGTCTCTTCACACCAGACTCGGGCTTCCAAGTACCCACGCTGGTATTTCTCACTACAGTCACGGATACCCATGGTGTCTGAGGCTCAACTGACTTACACAGGTCAACTATGGGCCCTGCTGTGGCTTTCTGTGCTCTTTGTGTAAACACTAGCAGGAATGCCTCAGGGCTATGCATCATAATGTATCCTTATCCTTACTGATTTGAATGCAGGTCTCCCTGCTACAGCAAGAATCTGCAGCCTCAACTACTTTGCTGACACGTCTTCCCCTCCTACTAGACAAGGTCCTATAATTAGCGTATGGAATCTGACATCGATTAATGTTAACAGACACATGCCAGGCTCCTTGACAGGAGCGTCATGCATATCCCCTATAACCATTTGCTGAACCTCGTCGTAAGTATAGCTATCCCATTTCACAGGCAAGGACACTAAGGCTTGAGGAGCGGTGGTGACTTTGGGCTAGCAAGCGGCAGAGCCAGGATCCGAACCCATGTTAGTGACTGCTCACATTTCTTTGACCAAATCCTCAGCCAAAGTAACCTCAGGAAGGAAGGGAGGATTGTTTTGGCTCCCAGTTTAAGGATGCAGCTTAAGCATGGCGGGAAAACGTGGCAGGAATACGAAGCAGCCGGCATATTTCACCCACACTGCTCATTCTCAGTGCTGCCCCCCCATTTTAGTCAGTCTGGGACCCCAACCCATAGAGTCATGCTGCCCACGGTTAGAGTGGGCCCTCCCAATCTAGAAACTCTCACAGACACGTCTCTTAGCTGAATCTAGACTGTCACGGCGACAGTCTGGACTTCACAGAGCCCAAACTATCTAAGTTTCAAACCCAAGCCCATTGCAGTGGATTACACAACAATAGACCAACGTCAATTATACCAAACCTAAACTGCCGTGGGGCAGAAACTCTTCATTGTCTGAGTGGGTGTGGGTGATTCGTGGGTGGGGCCAGCTACGGGGGACAGGATATTTTGCCAGTTTTCTGGTTTCTGGCTCCTCCGCTGAAGTTGCTGGGTGGTGGAGGACAGGCAGCCAACCCCTCATCCCTCTCCACTCCATACCCCTCCATCTAGTCCATGGTCAGACAACACCAGGAAACCACATTACTTTACTTCCTTCTGAAGCGTTCTAGATAACTTTATTTCCCTCTGCTTTTCATTAAAGCGATTATATGGAGTATGTCTCGGCATTTTATTATGATTAAAGGTACTGTATTGTTATTGCCTATATAAGGTCTCAGAGACCGATTTCCCTAAGGAATTTAGGGCTAGGGGGGAGATTGTTTTTCTTATTACTTCCTTTGCTCTGTTCATCAGGTTTGTAAAGAAGCTTCATGGGGGTCACTTGTGCATGGGCAGCCAGGAGACTTAGTGAGGCAGCCCAACCCAGGCTTTCAGCAACCATGTGGCACTTAAGACTTTTTTAAAAATCTATATGCATCTTCTCAATTTCGGACTCCTAGTGTCTTTTACAAGATTATGAAGCTTTTACCCCTAAACATGTGTATGTGTGCATACTTATATGAGGATACCATAAAAACCAGAAATCGTCACTGGCCCCCTTGCAACTGGAGCTACAAGAGATTGTGAACCACCTGGTGTGGGCATTGGGAACTGAACTCAGGTCCTCTGAAAGAGTGGCAAGCGCTCCTAACCACACTGAGCCAACTGTCCAGGCCTGGCTCCTGGTGTCTTTGCTCTGCAATGCCCTGTTCTTTTAGAAGTGCCACACGCTTTTTGGAAGGATGCGAGTCACAAATAATGAACGCATAAAAGGAGAATTAGCATTTGTTGCCAGTGCACTACAGGAATTTGTACAATTATAAAACTAAGATACCCAGCCAGATGCAGCATACACACGTGTAGTCCCAGAACTTGGAAGGCAGAGGCAGGTTGATCTCGGTAAGATCAATGCCAGCTTGGACTGTGTAGCAAGTTCAAGCCAGCCAAGGTTACAAAGTGAGACCTCATCTCAAGAAACAAGAAATAAAAACAAACAGCTCCATAGCTCTGTCATCTTAAGTGAGTGTTTAGGAGAGGATTCAACACAGGGTACTGATGCCCAGCAGTGCCCAGGACGGTGCCACCTGCGGCACAATACGATGGTCCTTGCGGCAAGAACTCATCATTGCGAGTACACACCACTCCTGGGAAGGAGCAAAGTCACTGCCGGGCAGTCAGTGGCTTCTCCCTCTGAACAGGATCCCTCGGCAGCTTATGTGGTCCTCTCTTTGAGCACTTTAGGCTACTTCAGAGCGGCTTGTTTATACTGCTTCTCCTACTAGCTGGTCAAACCTCTTGTTCAACTTTGGACCACACCAACTCCCTTATTTCATTATCGTAAAATCACTGAGAGCCTAGACCAGTACCTGGCAGGTGGGAGAGCTGCCTCATGTTCAAGCTGATGTGTAGACTACGAGCCTCACGTTCAAGCTGAATATGTAGACTACGAGCCTCTTGTTCAAGCTGACGTGTAGACTACGAGCCTCGTGTCTGTCCTCTCCCACCCGTAAGCGTGCTCACACTGTCACGTGTTCAATAGAAACTGGGAGGAGCAAAGAAGGCGATGTATGTTTGTTTGTTGCATCTTTTTATTTCAGTCCTAAACCAATGCAGGTAGACAATACCATGGGACTTACTTAAGAGGCCCTTGGAGAGAGTGTCTAACAAAACTGTTGGTGGCTTCTGCATGTTTGATTACCATAACAGAGTTTGTTCTCCTCTCTGTGACCTGTCTAACACGATGCTACTGGCACCCTGTTTTCTAGGCTCCACGCTCCACGATCAGAGCTGCTTTGTTTGTTGTCTTGATGCTGTTCTCTTGTCTGCTTCATGCTCTTTCTGTGGGGCCCAGAGCTACTTCTGGCGGTTTGTGGTTTAACCTTTCCCATTGCTGGGCTCATTGCCTTTCTTGTCCCAATTCCACAGTCACAGCGACTTGAGCAGGAGAAGAAACTGCTGTCTAGAGTGGCTCGTTCAAGGTCAAAACCGGGACGCAGTTTGGTTTCGTGGCTCGCTAGCAAGTTTAGCCCCTTTCCCCGTTCTGGTGCTCACCTCTCTGAACCCCCAGCTGAAACCCTGGGGTCTCCCAGCCAGGCATGCAGCTGGTGCTTTCTCCTCATTCACCGTGCATATGTCATGGCCAGTCGGCCTGGCCTGTCCATCCAGGGTTCTGTGCCAGCCAGTCACGCCGCCTCAGATTGGCAGCACCTTCCAGGCCTTCAACACTCAAAGCTGTGCCAAGAGTTCTCCTCCGCCTCAGCGAGGCGCCTGCAGCCATCCCTGGCTCACACGGTGAGCACACTGCACTTCTGCCTCCAGGTGGCAGATCTGTCCTACCGTCTTCATACCCCGAGGACCAGCCCCGGGGAAGAAATCACTCTGGGCTGTCAGCAGGTAACTCAGAAGTTGAACAGGTCCCACACCTTGTTGTCTTGTTTTGTGAGTTCTTTTTCTGCGCGATAACCTTGGCCCCACTGCCTAATCTCCCACATCTTAATTTCCTCTTTGGTGAAGGAGGGGAAGATTATTCTCTGGAGACTGTAGTAAAAAGGGCCTAACAGCTACAACAGGGGCCTGACCACTTGGGTGGTTACCAAAATTTTGCCTCCATGTTCTTCCGCATGGGCCTCACTGGCACCCAGCCAGTAACTCTTCGTGAGGTGCTTGGTGGAAGCTGAACCAACAGAAACTATACAAACCACCTGTGTGCTGCAGGCTTTCTGGGCACCTAGGGGTCACCCTGTCTACATTTGGCTTTCCCTGGCACCCATCTCTCGAGAGGCTTTTGCTGGAGAAGCTCTTTGTTCCAAATCCTCCGTTGGTTCTCCTGGTTTCAGAAACTGGACTCACCCAAAGGCGATGACAGGAAGGCAGTGACGTCTTCTCCTATCTTTTCCACTTGCCAGGAAGTGAGTGAAGAAGCTTACGCCCGCCCGAGTTCAACCATGGCCCCACCCTCCTTTGTGAGCCTCTGGAGGACAGCCTGGGGGTCTGACGAGGACAGCCTGGGGGTCTGACTGCAGGCAGTTTCGAGACAGGCTGGATGGAGCTCCTGCAGCTGCAGGGGCCCCTCGGTGGCTGCAGGTGAAGCCTTCCCAGGGCTATCTCAAGAGCCAGCCCTATTCAGAACCATAATCACAGTCTCTGTGTCTCACCCGTCACTCATTGTGGAGAGCCTGGCAGAGTGCTTGGCACTCTTCACCGCTATAAAAAGGCCACCTCCAGGGTAGGGTGTGAAGGTTGCTGAATATTATGGTCACCTCCTGCCAAAATAGCCGCTTGACAAACACGAAGCACACACAGCTTATGATTTGGTGTGCATTACATTCATTTGTGTTTACACTTGATCCCGAATACCAAACACCCTCTAACCTTCCATTAACCCTGGAACGGTTCCTGGTTGTTAAGGGGCACGGAAGCAGAATGCTTTCCCCTCAGAGCCAGACTCTCCAGTCACTCCCAGGCCTCCAGGAGAATGAGTCCTCCTGACCTGGTCCCTCCAAGATTGACTAAACCGACCCACCCGGGCCCTCCCAGAGGGAAGCTGGATAGATGCTGTTTCAGTGGCCGTGACTTCCCCGGGGGCAGCAGGAGTCTAGGTCACTGCAGATGGTCCAGTCTCTGGTCCTTGCCAACCCTCCCCCCCACCCCTATCTAGTGCCCATGACTGGGGCTTTTTGTGTCATCTTGAAGTTGGCACTCTCTCATTTCCTGACAATAATGCTGGCTGTTGTTTCTGAGCGAATGGAACAAATGACCGACGTGAACCTAATGCAATCTGCAAACTGGAAACATCTGCAGCCAGGCAAGGAGCCGTGCAGGGAGGCAAGGGCAGCTGCGGGCTGGGCAGGGCTACTGGGAGCTGCTCGAGGTCCGCAGAGGCGGGGCCTGCTCCAGAAACCTGCAGCTCCTTCTGGGAGAAGGAAAGTCAGTTTTCTCTAAGGCCATGACCCCTGGAAGGTCAACCACACTCCAGTGGACAGATCCACACCCGTGAATATATGGATAGCACAAACTAGACTCAATGGGTTATAAGAATAATTTCTAAAGGACGTTAAGTTAGGAGGGGTGGGGGTGGGAGTAGACTTGGGAGGAGTTAAGGGAAGAAGTAGGAGTGAATATGATTGAAACACGTGTGTGTGTGTGTGTGTGTGTGTGTATATGTGTGTGTGCGAATGTGTGTGTGAATGTGTGTGTGTATATATGGATATGTGTGTGCGAGTGTGTGTGTATGTATATGTGTGTGTGCGAATGTGTGTGTGAATGTGTGTGTGTATATATGTATATGTGTGTGCGAATGTGTGTGTGAATGTGTGTGTGTATATATGTATATGTGTGTGCGAATGTGTGTGTGAATGTGTGTATGTGTATATATGTATATGTGTGTGCGAGTGTGTATGTATATGTGTGTGTGCGAATGTGAGTGTGTGAATGTGTGTGTGTATATATGTATATGTGTGTGCGAGTGTGTATGTATATGTGTGTGCGAGTGTGTATGTATATGTGTGTGTGCGAATGTGAGTGTGTGAATGTGTGTGTATATATGTGTGTATGTGCAAATGTGTGTATATATGTGTGAATGTGTGAGTGTGTGAATGTGTGTGTGTTGTGTGTGTATGTATGTGTGTGTGTGTATAATTCTCAAAAAATTAGTTAACACCATTTTTAAGGTTTGCCTCACAACCCTCCTCTCCTTTCGCTTACAGAAGAGGAACTCCTGGCCCTGTCCTGACCAGATCAAGGGAGCTGTACAGCCCCTCTCCTAAACGCCATTGAGGTGTGAGAGGCAGCAAAGCCGAGGTGGCTCTCATTTCACAGATGAGCCAGAGGGCACAGGTGCAGGGAGAGACAAGCAGTGTGTACTGAACGAGTCTGTGAGGGCACAGGTAGGAGGGATACGTGTTCCTCAACACACACACAGTACTGTATCACCTTCCTTAACATTGCTGTCAGTCAGCCTGGCCTCCCTTAAAGCCGAGACTGAGGACAGCCCCATTCAGGACTGTGCTAACTCCCGGCTCTCTGAGCCTGACACGCTCACCATGCTTTAAATCTCTGTTGCTAGCGTTTTCCTGATGCTTGGTCCATGGAGCCTATCATGCCTTTCACGACATCTGCTTTCACTGTTACGGAAACTGACATCACACTAGCAGCTGCTAGAGCAGCGAAGCTGAGGCTCTCGCATCTCTGACCTCTGGGCCTGTCTACCCAGAGCAGGTCATTTGCTCCAACTGCAACTTTGAGAGCTGGATTTTCTTCAGTTCTACAGTGCCTGAGGTTGAGCGTCAGAAGCCTGGATTCAACAGAAAGACAACCTAGAGCCAGCTCTTCGGCTACAGAGGGCAGACCTATTTCTCAACACAAGACTCTCTCCTGGAAGGAATTTTCCAGGTATCAACCAGAGAGTTACTCTGAAGGGACACAGACCAGCTTGTTCTGCCTTAGTTCACAGGGGCTGGCTACTCAAACCGGGACTGCCACCTGTCGGAACTGAGCTGCGTTCCCTTGGGCCTTGGCAAGAAAGTCCTAATTTCTAAACTATCCCCTGCCAGGCCACAGCTTGCACGTATAATGAGCCAGAGAGAGATCTTTGAAATCAGAAGAGGGTGGGGCTCCATCATCTCTGATAGGAGCTCAAGAGAACGCTAAGGAGAGGGGCCCTGCCGGGAGGTAGCCATCCCTTGTACCAGAGGCCACGGAGATGCAGAATTGCTGTGGGGTGCCAGCCACACTTCAGGGTCTCCACTATGCACTGAGGACTTGAGCAAGCTTTCAACAACTCTGAGGTCTCCCAGTAGTGGTTTACCCTGGGGCAGCCCCGTGGGAGCCAAGGTGATCTCAGCTCCTCTCCTTTGCACGTTGTGAATGGCGGAGGGAGTAACAGGACCGTTGCTCTGATTCAGCTGATGGTGCACCTGACCAAACCTACTCCCCTGGAACTCGGTGACACTAGAGGGACAGGTGCCCTCACAGACCACAGAGGGTAGCCCAGCCTGGCCCCAGAAAGGAGAGCTCTCTGGAGGACAGACCAGTTGATACGGAAGTGTTCTTATATTTATCTGGGCACCACAATCTGGGTCACGGGATTCCTCAGTGAGTGCTCTGGCTACTCTGAGACTAAGACCTAGGCCTGAAAAGCTGGGACTCTTCCACACTGGCCTGTCTGTCGCGAGCCCAGTGGGTTTGTGTTCAGCCTGCCAGGGTCAGCACCCTCCTCAGCCATTGCCATTGCCTGCACAGAGACAGTTCTCACCTCCCACAGACTGGCAGGCTGGACCAGAATTGGTCAACCAAGGAAGCAGAGGACACAAGCCAAAAGGAAGTCACAAAGATCAGTTTAAAAATAACCCTCTCATGTCAATCATAAGGAGGAGTTTGCAGAGAAGCCAAGTTCTGAGGGCGATATAGCCCACAGTAATGTCGGAAAGGCTCCCACAGCCAATCAGAGGGGTTGGACTTCCAGCCTCCACCTCCTTATCAGCCTGAACAAGCCACTGCCTGAGCCTCTGCTCTCCTCAGATACTTCCGCCCAGCCAGCATCTGTTTCCTCTCCTATATTTAACACCAGGTTAGTGAACTTTCAATGCATTTTTTTCCACCAGGGTAGAGCAGGGCCTTTCAAAGAGCACATGGGCCACATTTACATAGAGACCCCCGTAGCCTGTTCTGCTGCTGCCGGGCTTCCCTGCTGGATATGTGGGACCCAGGCATCCTGAGACAGTTTCCAGCTCCCTCTCTTACTTTGTGACCCATCCAGAGGGAGGATGAGCAAGCAGCTGGGAGATCTGCCCAGATGCTGTCCTATGGACAGTGTGTGACTCCTACGGCTATAATTTGAATGTAAACTACCCCCCCCCTCCCCACGAGCTCATGTTTTAATTCCCAATTTCCCAGCTTTGATCATTTCAAGGCTACAGAACTAGGTGAAGACTGGTCAGCTTCAGTAGATGTATCAGTGTGTCTGGATTTTTGAAAGCCATACCTGTCCCAGGTTCTACACCGCCATTGTGTCCCAAGAAAGAGCATTGCTGCTGTCTCTACTTCCCTGCCACAGTGGCCCAAAACCCTTCGGAAGCCAAAAGCCAGAACTGTTATTTTCTCTAAGTTCTTCCATCCGGAATTTCATTGAAATAGCGAGAAAAGTAACTCAGACATTTGTCCAACACCAGGAGAGGCAAACACCACCTGCAGGACACCAGAGATGCAGATATTGTCACCTACTGCACAATTCCAAGGGCTCCCGGTGCAGCCTCTTCACGGCTGGACCCCCAGGACTCCAGGCTATTCCTGGCTCCATTTCCCACTCCACTAAATAGAGCTGTTTGGAGGAAGGCCACCGTCACTCTCCAGTTCTCCAGTCTAGGTCATTCAGGTGTTTGTGGCCCTATCTCAGCACACAGAACACTTGCTGGGAATTGACACCAGGACCTTTGAGAAAATCTTTCCTTGGGGTGGGAAATAACCCTGAGAAACTTCGGAACCCATATTCCTTGTCTCCGGCCAGCAGGCCTGACATTGCTAAAACCGTGCTTTATGGGTAACTGTGTGCTGCCTTACATTGCAGGGCTGTTTGCCCAGGAACCAGCAGCTGCCATTGGAGTAAAGCAGAGAGGACTCCTGATGGAGGAAGGTCTTTGGTTAATTAATAAAGAAACTGCTTGGCCCTGATAGGTTAGAACATAGGTGGGTGGAGTAAACAGAACAGAATGCTGGGAGGAAGAGGAAGTGAGCTCAGATGCCATGCTCCCCATTCCTGAGCAGACGCAATGAACTCCGACCCAGGATGGATGTAGGCTAGAATCTTCCCGGTAAGTGCACCTTGGGGTGCTACATACATTATTAGAAAGGGGCTAGTCCAGGTGCGAGAGTTAGCCGAGAAGAGGCTAGATATAATGGGCCAAGCAGTATTTAAATGAATACAGTTTGTGTGTTGTTATTTTGGGGCATAAGCTAGCCAGGCGGCCGGGAGCCAGGCAGCAGGAATGCAGCCCGCAGCTCCTTCAACAGACTCCTGACAGCGGCCTCCTGCTCTCAGCACTGCATACCCGGGCTCCCTGCTCCAGCCAAGACACAGACGCTGGACTGGACTTTTCAGTCTTCCTTTCCCTCAACACAGACACCTCCTAACTTGTTCGTGTTTTGTCTTCTGGGAATTTGCCCTGCGTTGAGCCCTGCTGAGCGTCAGCCCATGAAAACCCAGGCTAGAGTCACCCTGGGGATCCAGAAGCCCCATTCTGCCCTGCTCTGGCTGTGTGATCTTAAGGGAGTGACTGACTGTTGCGAGCCCATTTCTGTAACTGCCAAATGAGACCCCAAAAGTGGACTCACAAAAGCCACTACAAAGAGGTGTGAGGAGAGTCATGGAGGTGACGTTTATGAACCCCCAGCTCCTGGCCACCGGGTCCTCTGATGCTCTCTACGGCTCTGTGGATTCTCTGTTTGCTTGGTTGATGTAGCCTTCATACACCGTATTAAATACAAACGAGTTCCTTATTAAAATCACTGCTCTTCTGAGCTGACCAGAGGGCTCAGCAGCCAACGGCCCTCACAGTCAAGCCTGACAACGGGAGTTTTGTCCCCAGAATCCACATGGTAGAAGGAGAGCACTGACTCCTGGCTCCTGCAGGTTGACCTCTGACCTCCACACAGGTGCGCTGCTCACGCATGCCCACACACGCTCAACTGCAAACAAAGGTGAAAGAAAATCCCTCAGAACATTGTTCCTAACTACTGCCCTGCACCAGTAGCCAGCACCAGTTGAACGCTTGCTATGCTCTGAGGACTGGTCCTGTGTGGGCCTTAATGTATGTCTGATGTGGTGGGTATGATGATTGCTATTTTATAGACAAGTGGGCTGAGCTAAATGGTTTTCCCGAGACATGTATACTCAATGGTAGAGTCAGGCCTCAGAGCCCCCACTTTAAACCTCTTGGCTGGGACTGTGCTGTAGTGGAATGGAATGGGCTGGGTACCACCGAGAAGAGAATTTTTTGAACTCTATCCAGAAGTGGATGCAGTCCTTAACTTTTTCAGAAGTTGTTTGCTTTATCAAACCGTGCTAAACGGATCATTTGCTGATGACAGTTACAGTTGGTTTGGCACCTACCCATCTTGTGCCAGACTCTTAAAGCACCTAAGTCTTTAAGAGTATTTGGTTTCCACCCCACTGCCAGTTTGGACTAAGTAATTCTTGTCTTGTGAGGGTAAGATGTCCACTGGGCATTACTGGGTTGCTGGATGTTACCATCGCCCATGGCTTCTACCCAAAACTACCAATAGCAGTCCCTGTTCCCCATCAGAATGTCCTCAGATATTGCCAAATGTTTCAGGGTGGGGTGCAAAGTCACTACTGTTTGGGAAGTGCTGTTCTGAACACAAAGTCTGAACTTTACAGAGGTTAGGCTGTTTCCCAAGATCACAAAGGCTGCCCTACGCTGAATCTGAGCCAAGGTCTAAGTGTTTACTCTGGAACCACCCTTTCAGTTCCTAAATAAAGAAAACTCAAACGTGGTACTGTAATGTGTTTCCCCAAAACCAGTGGTATCAATGCACCATGATTTCCCTCCCCCAGCACGGTCCAAATTCACAAGCTCTGGCGACTACTCACCAGAGCATGATCTAAGTATAAGCTATTGAGAGGGAAATCAGCTCTGAACTGTGAGTGAGGCCATCCTGCCAAGCCTAGGAGTTTAAGCTGTCATTTTCAATCTTGTGTCCTTTGGGTGTGCCACAGAATCTGGCCCAAGCATCCATCTATCCTGCTGGTGTTTTCTAGGATTTCTATAAAGGTTTTGGGAAACAATGACCATTCTTAACTTTGACATCTTCAGGCACTGTTTAAAATTTTAAAGAGCCAAAGCCGGAGCCATCCCTCTAACTTCTGCCTGGTTTCATCCCCTTAGGTTTCAGGCTGTGTATGAAAATTGGACACGAAATGGACTTCTGGCAGAGAAAGAATCTAGATGAGGCTCCGCCTTCTAGCCCAGTCCTTCTGCCTTGGCTTGACAAATTCTAGGACTACAGGCATGTGCCGCCATGCCCAAGCTAATTCCGACTTAATGTGCAGATTACATTGCTGTTTGTGACCCAGAGAGATGTGTAATTGAAGGGACCACTAGGCACGTAATTATCAAGTTGCAGGAACACTAAGTCATGGCGGAATGAGGCTATCCCACGAGCCTAGGTTTCTCACAAATGAAAGTAAATTCTCCAGGAAACCACTAAGTTGTTTCAGGAGAAACAGCAGCCAAGAGTAGGCGTCTCCAGTCTGAAGACTTTGGCCCCCTTTAGCAACTGTGCACAGTGTGGAAGGGTAAAGGTTTCTTGAAGGAGTTGGGGAGAGGAGTGAGGGATGAATGGTCTCAAAATACATTGTATGTCGTATGAAACTTTCAAGAAATATTTTAAAAAATGAAAATGAAAACTAACAACCCACTCTCTTTTTTTTAAAAAAAAGAAAACCACAAATTAACAATATTCTATAAAAGAATATTTTACAAACAAGTCATGTGCACTCACCCCCTCCCTTTCAATCTATGCCCATGTTGCGAGGGGAAATTCCTTTTGCATTTTGTGTTTACTAACCACTTAATTGGGCAAAGAAGAATGAAATTAGGCATAGAAAGACACCTTGCACAACATAACCCAGGGTTATTCAAGTTTTTAGTGGAGTTGCTTTTTACATATTTTAGATACGTATCCCTGTCAGATAAATACGAGGTTAGCAAATATTTTTCCTCGACCTGTGGCTAACCCTTTTCTTTATAGTGTGTCTTTGGGAAGAAAGCAGACTTCGCTGTGGGCATTTCCTTTCTCTTCTACAATTGCTGCTTACTTAATGTTTAAGAAATCTTTGCCAAAGCCAAAGCCACAAAGCTTTCCCCTGTGTTTTCTCCTAGAACTTCCATGGTCTTAGCCTTATGCTCATGCCTACGTCCACCTCAAATTAGTTTTTGTTGCTGCTGTGAGGTGACGATTGAGCTTCGCCCTACTGCATGCTGCGCTGTTGGCTGGAAAGATTTCCCTCTGCGCACTCAGGTGCTTTGGCACTATTCGTAAAAATCAGTGAGCTGCGAATGTGGGGTCATTTCTGCGTGTGTTCTGTGTGCAGTTCCACCAGCCTATTTGTCCGTCTTCACACCAGTACCACAGCATCTTGATCGCTGTTAGTGTCTTCTAAAGTCTTCATTCCTTAAGGCAGTTTCAACCTCACAGGAAAACGGTATGGATTGTCCAGAGGGTGCACAGTGACCTCCTGACCCCTCCACATACAGTCTCCCGTCACCAGCTTCTCAACCATGCTACGTTGCTGGGGACAGCACCATCCCCCAAAGTTCATAAGCACTGCATCAGGGTGCCTTCTGGGTGTTTTCCCTAAGGGTTTTGACAGAAGCATAATTACATGCATCCACCATTACGTTAGCACACAGGATAATTTCACAGCCCTAAAAACATCTCCATGTCCCACACATTAAGCCCCCATCTGCCCCCAATTCATGGAAACCATTGATCACTTTACTACTATTTCCGCCATCTTGACATCTCTAGAGTGCCATGTAGCTGAGGTCTGTCTGTGGCCTTCCAGACTGACTCTCACTTGGGCACTTTTGCCTTCTCTATGTATTTCCATTGCTTTGTAGCTGATTCCTTTTCAGTCCCGCTGACAGCTGCTCCACATGGGGCATTAATCTAGCCAGCTCCCAAAGGGCATTCTAGAAGGCTGCTTCCAAACTTTGCCTCCACGGTGGGTACAGCTTCATTGTGGACTCAAGTTTTCGGACACATTTGAATAAACTCCAAAGATCAGTTTATAATCCTGAGATACATTCAATTAATTTGCATAAGTATTTGTCTGGAGGCCATAAGGAGAGTGGGGTTTGGTGAAAACACACATATTTTCTTTAGCCAGTCTTGCCCTGTATCCTCGCAGGCTTTTGGTCAGAGTTTGTGCACTGATTATTCCAACAGCTGTGTGATGTTGTCCTGTTAGTCTGCAACCCTCTGATGGCATAGGAGGTACATCATGGCTCACCTGCTGATTTGATATCTTTTGTATCTCTTTTGGAGAGCTTTGGTCCACTTGCTATAGGGCTGGTTAATTCTCTTATTTAATTTTAAGAGCTCTTTGTATGTTCTAAATAGTAGCACTTTATCGGGTATGTTGTGGTTGTTTGAATAAGCATTGCCCCATAGGCTCACGTATTTGAATGCTTAATGACCAGAGAGTGACACTATTTGACAGGATTAGGAGGTATGACCTTGTTGGAGGAAGTGAGTCACTGGGGGTAGGCTTTGAGATTTCAAAAACGCACGCCAAACCCAAGATCAATCTCTCTCTCTCTCTCTCTCTCTCTCTCTCTCTCTGTCTGTCTCTCCCTACCTCTGCAGGTAAGGATGTAACTCTCAACTACTTCTCCAACACCATGTCTGTCTGTCTGCTGCCATATTTCCTGCCATGATGATAATGGACTAAACCTCTGATACTGTAAGCAATTAAATGCTTTCTTTTATAAGAATCACCTTGGTCACAGTGTCTCTTCACGACAATGGAACAGTGAATAGACATACATCTTTGCAAAGGCGCCCCCCCCCCCGCAAGTCTAAGTTTTTTTTTTTCCATTGCAATTTGTAGACCAGAAAACTTTCATCTTAGTTAAGCCCTGCTTATCAGTGATCTCTTCATGAATCGTGTCTTTGAAGTTGTAGGTAACGAAAACCATCACTGTCAAACCCATAGGTCATCTAGATTTGCTCATGTTATCGGCCAGGAGTCTTACAGTCTTGTGTTTTGCATTTCAACTTGTAATTACCTTGATCTGACTTTTAGGAAGAAAGCAATTTCTATATTTATTTATTTATTTGTCTTGTATAGGAATGTACAGTTTCTTATTACCACTTATTGAAATACACTTTAAAATTTAGAGTCTCAATGCAGCACAGGCAGGTCTTAAACTTGCTATGCAGCTAAGGATAGCCTTGAGTTCCTGAACCTCCCCCGCCACTTCCCAAGCACTGGGATGCTGGTGAGTCTCCACACCTGCTTTATGTGGTGCTGAGGATTGAACTCTGGCTTGTGTGCATCCTTAGCCAGCGCGACCATCCGAACCACATCCTCCCTGGCCCTGAAAAGACAGTCTTCACTGTATTACTTTTGTTCCTTTGTCAAAAAACCACGGTCTTATATTTGTGTGTGTTAAATCTAGGGCTCTGTTTAATGATGTAAATGGGGCGTTACGAACATTTTACATTCGAGAGAGAGAGAGAGAGAGAGAGAGAGAGAGAGAGAGAGAGAGAGAGGCGGGCTCTCAATTTGTAGTTCTGGCTTAGGACTCACTACTAGAACAGGTTAGCCTTGGACTCACAGATCTGTATCTATCTGCCTCTGCCTCCCATGGCTGGAATTAAAGGTGTGTATTATTTGTATTATTGTAGCTGCCCTACAGTCTTGATTACAGTAGCATTGTAGTAAGTCTTGAAGCTGACTGTGGCAGTCTGTGACTTTATTCTTTTCCTACTGTGTTGGCCTCTATCACGAGGGGCCATTCGTCTCTTTATGTTTGTTATCATCTACAAAACAGTTGGTAGATTTTCCTTTGAAACTGGATTTAATCTATAGATCAAACTATGAAGAATGGAAGTCTTGGTAGTATTGAGTCCTTTCTTTTCAGGAACATAGAATATTTTTTCCAGTTCTTTAATTTTTGGTTGGTTTTGTTTTCTGTTTTAGCTTGTTGTTCCCTCGCCCCATGTCTCCCCCATTTCCTCGTCTCAATTCTCAGGAAAGAACCCAGGACTTTCACTTCTTAGGGAAGTGTTCACAGCTGAGCCTCAACTCACCCCAACCTTTTTTTTTCCTTTAATTCTTTTCATCTGTGTTTTATAGTTCTCATATAGATTTTTTTTATTGTTGTTTGTTTGTTTTTTGAGTCAGGACCTTACCTATCCCTACCTGCCCTGGAACTTTGAACTCTCCGTGTAGACAAGGGTGGCCTCACACTCAGAGGCCTGCCTCTCAACTGCTAGGATCAATGGCCTGCACCACAATCCCCTGCCTCACACAGATATTAGGCATATGCTGTTAATATATAAGTACTCACCACTGAGCATGCTAATATAAATGTAATGTGTTTCTATTTCCAAAATCCAATTACTTGACATTAGCATACAGAAATTATTTACTTTTATGATATTGACCTTGTGTCCTGCATCTTTGCCATAATCATTTATTAATTCCAGAGTTTGGTTTGGTTTGATTTGAGAGGATTATTCCATATCAACAGTCATGTAATCTGCAACACAACTTTAGTTCTTTTTTAATCTTTATTTTTATTTCCTTTTCTTGTCTTCCTACATTAAGACTTCCAGGACAACGCTGAAAAGGAGAGAGATATTTTGGCCTTGGCTGTATAATTATCATTAATGACTTTATTTAGTAGTTTTTACTTGATTCCACTCATTGGATAATCAGCAATAATTCTTTGTTCTGCAGGTTTATAGCAAAACATTTATAGTATACAGGCTAACCTTAACATTATGCCATTCCACATCTAGTGTAACAGCCTGTGTACATTTTGGTCTTTGTCATTTCGGGTCTTTGCCTAATTGCCATAATTTTACTTACTTGTGGTATAAACTCATACATTGTTACTATTTTTGCTTCTTACCATAAAGTAGTTTGAATTTTTCAATAATAAATAATGTTAATATTTACTATATATTGACAATGCCAGTGGTCTTTATTCTCTTTTATATATGTAGATTTTCCATTATTCTCTCCTGCATGTAGATATTCCTTTAAGATTTCTTAGATTTTTTTTTCCCTTTTGTGATGATCAAACTCAGGCTTGTATACACTACACACGTGCTCAACCAAAAAGCCAATTTCTAACACTGATTTAACATGGCTTCATGTATAGTTATCAATCAATTCCTTCCATTAGCATGCAATTGGGAAATGTTTTTAATAATATGCGTGTCTATATGTGTGTGTGTGTGTGTTAATGTGTCAGAAGTAACTGGTGGATGTCTAGCTCAATCACTTTCCACCTTATTTTTATTATTTTTATATGTGTGTACATGACATGTGTTTGTGTTCACGCATTGACATGCATGTGGTGGTCAGAGGTTCTTTCCTACCTTTCTCCATGAGTCCTAGGAATCTAACTCAGGTTGCCAGGTCTGCACAGCAAGTGCCTTTACCCAAGGAACTTTCTTGCTGACTCTCCATACTTATTTTTCCAGACAGGGTTTCTCACTTGAACTTGAAGCTTACCAATTTAGCTAGACCAGCTGATCAGGAAGTCCCAGGAACCCTCTTTTCTCTGCCTACCAAGCCTGCCTTTGTACACAAATTCTGGGAATCCAAACTCAGGTCCTCATGCTTACACAAGCAGGCTCTTTATCAACCGAGATATTTCCCCAGCCCCTGGAAAAGTCACTTTGCTGCTGCATTTTGCTATGCTTTGGATGTGTTCCCCATTGTTCATGCACAGTGGTGTTGAGAAATGAGAAGGTAAGGGATGGTCATGAGGGCACACTCGTGCGTGGATTAGTGCCAGGATTATAGGACTGGGTTCCTAATAAAAGGGTGAGTTCCACACTCTTCCTTCTCTCGCTCACATGTTCTTTTCTCTTCCTCTTCCCATCCAGGGATCTTGTAAGCAGGGAGGCCCTCACCAGTGGGTCTCCAGGCCTTAGACTGTTTGGTTGAAGGTATCACCCCAGCTCCCTAACACCCTTTAGACAAAGAGTCTGGATTGTTTGCCTGGGGGCTTCACCCCAGCTCCTGGAATAAGACCCCTCCCCAGGGAGGGTCAACAGAGCCTGCCAAACTGTAACCTCTACCCAGGGAAGGTCAAGATCACCCCCACAAGCTGCTTAAACTGTCCCCCAGAGAATGTGCACATGGTCTCTGGGTTTCGCGTGGTCTCCCCTTCTCTCTCTTCCCCTCACCATGCTTTCCAGGTGCCACCCGGGAGCACTGCATTAAACATGGGCGCCTTTTATTCGGTCTCATTTGGTCTGATTGGAATTATCTGCATCGGCAGAGAAGCTCGTCTTAAGAAATATTACACCCTAGCTTCTAAAACAATATAAGGAGGAAATCTCTTCAGACGTGAAAATCACCCCATCTTGGGTATTCTTTCATAGCCAAATAAAGCAGATTAGACCAATTTAGTGTTTGGGTTTTTGGTGTGTTTGCTTGCTTACTGGGTTGCTTTCTTGCTTGGTTTGTTGTTTGGTTGTGGTTTTCTTGGCAGTGGGGAGGTGAAGTGGGGTGTTATGGTAAGACCTGGTCTTACTTTGTAGCTCAAGTTGGTTTGGAACTTGCTATGTATGATGGTTAGTATTAATTATCAATTTGACAGAATCTACAGTTACTTGAGAGACAGGCCTCTGGGCACGCCTCTGGGGGCTTATCTTGATTGTGTTAACTGAAGTAGGTTAGGTAGGTAGCTCCTGATTATGTTAATTGGGTTGGGAAGACACGCCCCTGAGGGCGGCACCATTCCTTTGGCTGAAATCCTGGACTGTGTCAACAGAGAAAGGGCACTGAACAGTAGCACACGTGCTCATTGCTCTCTGATTGTAGATCTCTTGGATCAGCCAAGAAGCCTGGGCTTCCCTGCCAAGATGAACTGCACCCTCTGGGCCAGAATAAACCCTGTCTTCCTTAAGTTATTTTTGTTAAGAGAGTTTGATCACAGCAACAGGAAGAGAAACTATGTAGCCCAGGCTGCATCCACTTTGAGGCAATCCTTCTGCCTCAACATCCCAAACTCTAAGATTCTGTGTGTATCTCAACACACTCAGCTTGGGTTTTTTTTTCCCCGTTTATTTATTTATTAAAGATTTCTATCTCTTCCCCGCCACCTCCTCCTTTTCCCCCCCCCCTCCCCCAATCAAGTCCCCCTCCCTTGTCAGCCCATAGAGCTATCAGGGTTCCCTGCCCAGTGGGAAGTCCAAGGACCACCCACCTCCATCCAGGTCTAGTAAGGTGAGCATCCAAACTGCCTAGGCTCCCACAAAGCCAGTACGTGCAGTAGGATCAAAAACCCACTGCCATTGTTCTTGAGTTCTCAGTAGTCCTCATTGTCCGCTATGTTCAGCTTGGGTTTTGACTGCCTTCCCTGTCTGTTCTTTACATGCTTGGGTCTTTGCCTTCCTTAGCAGGTAGGATACATTAGAATCATCATTTGGAAAACTGTCACCAGGAATGGGGGCACACACCTGCAATATTTTCCAATACTTGAGGGGACGTAGCAGGACTGTGACTTCCGGTTAGTCTAGATTATAGGAGACCTTGTCTAAATCAAAAGCAAAACCACACAAGCTTTCTTTACTGATTCTATTGGAAGTGTTCCATCTGGTCTCTGCTTTGATAGCCACTGGTAGTCGTGTCCATGACAGCTATGTTTTGGATTGGATGCCAGGCCTGGAGGACTTTGTCCTGTTACTGTTAGACAGTTTTATAGTGTCATAAATACATCTGAGCATTGTTCTGGAGCACAGCCAGTTACATGGGAATAATTCCCTCCTTCCCAGGCTTGCAGCATTAGGGGAGATCACAGCCACCTTTTGTCTAGGAATAATTCTGTTCCATGACTTAAAGTCGTAGTATCTTTCACTCTCACCCAAACCCCACTAACTGTGAAGTTCTTGGCTCTGTCCTTCCTGGGTTCTGCTCTCCTCACTCATGTGAGCTGACAGGCGTTGAGCTAAAGACTTCAGAGAGACCTTCTGATCCCCAGAGCTTTCCCTGGGGACACCACTGTCATTTTCAGTGCTTTGTTTTGCCCTCAGACTCCCTCAGCTCCCAGGTCTGTGTCCTCAACCACCCTACCTGGTTTTCTCCTCCCTGTACTGCAGTGGGAAAGTCCCCCCCCCCCCCCCAAGAGTAAGTTGGCTAACTTTTGGGCTCACTTACTCTGATTTCTCTTCCTTAGGAAACACCTTCCAATACAGTCTGATAAGGTTAGTATCATTCCCAGAGAACATATACAACAATGAGGATCCTAAGAGAGACATACCTGGAATTAATCTACGTAGGAAACAGAAAAAGATAAGATCTCCTGAGTAAATTAGAAGCATGGGGACCATGGAAGAGGTTTGAAGGGGAGGGGAGAGGAACAGAAAGGAGCTGAGAAAAATGTATAGCTCCATAAAAAATCAATAATTAAAAAAATTAAAAAATAAAATTAGATTAGCATCAGAATATTGTTGCTTTACATATTTTGTCCAGCTTATTATTTGGAAGGAAAACTTGGCCGCTCTTATTCCATCTTGGTCAGAAGTAAAAATCTCAAATATATTATTCTTTGTATGTCTGGATGTGTATTATAAACAGTACCATCTGTGACATACATCCACAAGTAACGCATTTCCACCCATACAAAGGCTCAACCAGGTGTGAATACCACCCTTTCTCAGAACCGTCCTAACTTGTACCTCTTGGGGACTCGGTAGCTTATATAAAGATTAGGCTTGAGTTTAAGTGGCTTAAATAATTAAGACCCTGTACTCAAGGCCAGGAGAAATCAAGTCTAGCCCTTACAAATTCACAGATCAGTTTTACTAGGAGTAGATACCCTCGGCAGAGAAGCAAGTCTCAGGTGCCAATCAACTTGATGGGCAGCAGTGCCCAGGCAGGGAGGAGCTCAGAGGGCCATCTGGCTTGGCATGGGAAAGAGAGAAGGCTCAGCCTGGCATTCCTCACAGACCTCCGGAAACAACTAGCATGAGTTAAAGTCTAGACATAAGTAAGGAATGTTGAGGCTTTGAGTCATTTCTAGGATCTCACGGCACTTAGTAGCTGAGTGAATGTCACTTCTAAGACACATATGCAAGTGGCATTTGGAGCGGGCAAGGTGCACAAGAACGGACGTTCTGCCCTGAAGAGACAACTGTTTGTACTACAGTTTGCTCACCGATTAGTGGCTGCTTGACTAAAAAGCCATTTCTATTCGCGTTTGAATGGACCACCTAGGGAGCACAATGTAAACTATTAGGAGGTGTCGAGCTGAATAGACCCGAATTCAAATCCCACCTCTGACACAAATGAGTGAGACTCTTAGCATCTCTGAGTCTCCATTTCATCATTTTTAATATAATGTAGCATTTTGTTGTGAAGAATGCTTTCTGGGAGTCTTGGCTCATCATGTTCACTCAGAAAACATAGCTATTATCACGATTCTGACAGTTCCTTGAGGAAGAAATGGTGACAAAGGTGGCAGCTCTTCACTTGTCGAATGAGGACATGCAGTGTCCTGCAATGAAGTCTGTCTGAGCCTAGTCTTGTTTAGGTGTCAGAAAAACCACAGTTGTCGGGATATTGTGAGGACGGTTATCATCAGGCCAGCTGACAGTCTTTTCAGGTCTATCTTTCCCTGAAGACTCAGTCTTTCCCACGACAATGGCCTCTGCCCCAGCTCTGGAAAGCAGAGCGAAGGCCGCTTTGGCTCCCCTGTTGAAGGCTGAGCATTGCCTGGCATTGTGTGTGCCAAGGGCCCTCCAGAGCCCTCAGCCTGGTTAAAGGGTGAAGGTGGTTGAGCTTGAGAGCAGACCAGGCCTAAGAGCTACTGGGATCTGCTGGCATGGGACCAAGTCAAGATACCTGTTAGAGAACAAGTGTCCTGACAGCTGATGTGTGACCCCTGACAGGCTTCTGTGGCTGTGGGAGGCCCTATTCATCCAGAATCGTCAACCTTCCTTCCAAAAGGACACTTGACCTCAGAGCGGAGCCAAACCCGGTAAGACTAGAATTCTTCAGAGGGCCCTCTGATGACCCTCTCCATCCCATCTAGAGAATTATCATTCCTGATAAACTTTATAAATGGGCTAAATATTTTATTTCTGTGAATACCATACACAGATCTCCCCACCTCAAGCATTTATATTGAAGTGTGGGTCCTTAAAGTTGAGTGTGTTAAATACCTACCTCCTGCCCAGTGTCAGTTCAAGCCCTTCTCTTCTTGGCTGTCCCTGCCAGCTCCTCAGTTCTTCCCCCCTCTCTTCACATCCTGCTTTTCCTCTCTACTTATCACCCTGACCCAGTTCTCATTCTTGCTACCTAGAAATGGATCCCAGGGGTTTTCTTCCTTGGCCTAAGGTACCACTGACTCCACAGCTGTCTGCATCCCCTAATGGAGGTACAAAGTTGTAAATAAATTGCAATCGAATTTCAGAATAATTTCCTTCATGAGGCCCTGGTTGCTATCTCCAGCACTGCCAAAAGAAAGGAAAAAAAATATGTACTGTAAAAAGAAAATGTCCTTTTCCTACACCCCACCTATTTTCATACCTCTTAGTCAATAATAGTTGAGAGTTTGTTGTATGTCTATCTAGATTTTGTTTATACGTACACACCATTTATAGGTTAGCCTATTGGTTAATAGTAGACACTTGGGAGCCAGGACACCAGAGACTGAATTCTGACCTTGCCATTTACTAGTTAAGGAATTTACAGATGTGGCAACGTTTCTATACATCCATTTATTTATATAAGATTGGTATAATAAATAGTAATATCTACTTCATAGAGTTCCTTTTTTATAAATCACATTTTAAGAAAATTGTATGTTTCTCTCTGTCCCTGTCTCTGTCTCTCTCTGTCTCTCTGTCTCTCTCTCTGTCTCTCTCTCTGTCTGTCTGTCTCTCTCTCTCTCTCTCTCTCTCTCTCTGTGTGTGTGTGTGTGTGTGTGTGTAAGAATGCACATGCCACCCGTGGAAAACTTGAAGAATCCGTTCTCATTTTCCACAGTGTGGAACACAGGACTAAAACTCAGATCATCAGGCTAGGGGGCAAGTATTTTGTTTGTTTGTTTGTTTCTCAAGACAGGGTTTCTCTGTGCAGCTTTGGAGCCTGTTGTGGAACTTGCTCTGTAGATCAGGCTGGCCTTGAATTTACAGAGATCCGCCTGCCTCTGCCTCCTGAGAGCTGGGGTTAAAGGCATGTGCCACCACTGCCCGGCATGGGGCAAGGACTTTTATCCACTGAGCTATCGTTGGCACCCACAGAGTTCTTTGGAGGGTCCATGAGTTAGAATAATGTTTGGTATATGATAAGTACACTGTAAGTATAATTATTATACATTTTATTGTTGTTTATGTATTTTTTTATCTTTGCTGCACAAGTGGGACCATAGCATGCAAATTGTTCCATAAGGGGGTAGGTGGGCTGGAGAGAAGGCTCAGTGGTTAAGAATACTTGCTACTCTTCAGAGGACTTGGGTTCAATTTCCAACACCCACCTGGAAGTTCATCACCATCTGTAACTCTAGTTCCAGGGGATCTGATGCCCTTAACTAACCTCTGTGGTCACTGCATGTGGTGCATGTACATACATGCAGGCAAAACACTCATATGCATATAATAAGAACAAATAAGTCTAAAACAACTTTTAAAAGAGAGCAGAAGGGATAAATGACATCATATCACAGACTGTGGCCAGAGAGGGTGATCTTGGGGTCCTGGCTGTTCTCTCAGTTCTGTGTTCCTAAGGGACAGGGCTGGTCTCCTCTGATACACTAAGCTTCTGAGTGCACCCTGTCACTCACAAGAGACCTGGTAAGCTGTCAAGTGGTCTTATTGATCAATTTTTATGTGTTCCTTTCCAAACATGGCTTCCTGGCAGGCCCTGGAAAAGGAAGTCTTCTCCCTCTTGCCCCTTCCCATGACCTGAAGTAGGAAAAACTGATCCCTCGGGGAAGTGCTATGTTTAACCTGCCGAGAAAGCCTCTGGGAGCTCCGCAATGATGTGAATACAAAACTAAGAGGCAGATCTGGGCATGGTGGTGAATGCTGGTAATCCCAGCTCCTGAGACAAGATCACCAGGAGTTCAAGGGTAGTCTCAGCTACATAGCAAGTTCCAGGCCAGCCTAAGATATGTGAGAACCTGTCTCAAAGAAACAACAAAAGGAGGCTACTGAGATAGTTCAGTCTGGAAAGTGTTAGCCTTACAAAGCATGAAGACCTGGGTTTGATACCCAGAACTGTGTTTGGGGGCGGGGGAAGGGAAGAAATAAAGATCAGGTGTGTGCATTTGCTTGAGATCCTGGTACTGAGGAGGCAGAGAAAACTGGATCTTTGCTGTGAATTCAACCCAGCCAACTTGGTGAGATGCATTCCAGTCCACTAAGAGACTCGGTCTCAATAGAAAAGAAAAACAAGTCAGATGGCACCTGAGGTTGACTTCTGGTCCCCATGCACACATTATGCATGCGGACATGCATGAATATGCACACACACACACACACACACACTGTCTCTAGAAGAATAAATAAAAGTGTACACATGGATACACCTATGGTCCTGTGTATGTTCTCAATGACATGATTATCCCTTACCCTCTACCCTGTTTATTTTTCCATTATTTCCTTCTTAAGCCTGGAAATCAGGAAAAAAAAGGCAACAAACAGTTAAAAGCTATATTCAGAAGTATATTCATGGCTAGCCTGAACTCAAGAGGCATGAAAATTAGGGAACATCTCATTCACTGGAAATCAGTCCGGCATTTGGCTATAGGTAACAGATTTGGGAACCTGGCTCAATGATCGATCAACTTCCTTACTTTAATCCTTCTGTGCTTCAGTTTCTCCATATTTAAGGTGATGGCGATAATAACACTTAGAATGCCATGGAGGGTTATACAAATTGAATTCATTAAGTACTTTTAACAGCACCTGGCAGAGTCAGAACCAAACAAATGCTCATTTAATTATCATTGTAGCTAAATGCATCTACCAACTGTCCCCTGCAAGATTTACTCTGTTTAGAGAGAATTTAAGAGAAATCACACACAGAGAGAGAGAAGAGAGAAAGACAGAGACAGAGAGATACAGAAAGAGAGAGAGAATATAATATGCTCAGAAGTTTAGTGGGGGAGAATATTTATCACTTTAGAAATTGTCCCCAATGAAAGGGTCAGGTCCATTTCAAGAACCATCTGATTAAACCCGTAAGCAGTAGGCACAGAAATCCCTCTGGACTTTGCAAATCAGATGGGCATCTAGTCAAATCATTCCTGTGGGGGGAGCTTACAAAATTAAAATAACATAGCAAAAGGACCCAAGCAGTCCAGGAATTCAGTCACCTAAAATGGTTGTTGGGGGCAGGGCAGATGTTTAAAAGAGGGATAAAGTGTTCAATGGCTCCTTGGCCTACTGAGCATCTTCATTCTCTTATGGCACGGCCACTTTTGGAAGCAGTGTGCTAACAGAGCCGACACTCCCACGCAGGAGCAGCACCTCCCCTGCTTCCTCAAGCTTATGGTGTGCCATACCAGAGGTCTGTGTGTCTGTGAGGTATGTCTCCAACAGAGGGAGACTCAAAAGGGAGCCCAAAAGGTACTGGCTGTTGGAAATCCAGCTGCCTGCTCCAGCCTCTGGCCATACAACGGCTTCATTGTATGAGGGCAGAGAACTTAAGGGAGGCTTGCTTGCGAGCATATTTGAACTTGGACCTCCAGTGCAAGGGCTAGCAGCCAACTCCCATGCCCAGACAACCCCCTCCTCTCCTTCACTCTCCTCTCCATCTTTGCAAGAGCGTTTAGTTCCATTTAAGTCCAGGAGACCTGGCAAAAACAGCACTCCAAACGCCACTTCCATTTATGGCAATGGGATCCTCTTCTTCGCCAGGGAGACACAGCTTGTCAGCGCTGGAGTCCTTTAGACTCCGTGCTGCACGCATCTGTCTCCTCCACTCATGCAGGGGCAAGAGCCAGACCTGACCGGGAGGGGCTGCTTTTAAAGCTTTGTTTATCTGTTTATTTGATTACTTTTAGGAGAATGACGTGCTTAGGGTCAGCAAAGGAACTGGATTCCGGATTACTAACACTAGAGTAGTCTTAGCCAGCCACATGTCAGCTCTGGCATCTTTCAGATGAGGAAACTGAGGCCAAAGATGCACTTTGAGAAGAACCCATGAGATATGCCCCACCCCTGCCCTCCCTGCTTACTCCGTGTTGGCTTTATTAACATTTGCTGTTCAGTGGGCGTGCCAAGTCCTGGGCTCGGGAAAAGGAGAACACTTTTAAGGAGAACACTTTTACCCCGCACAGTCGACAGTGACTGGTTAATCTCTTCGTCTTTGAATCCACAGGCTCATATCTCTCAGCCTGGCACTGTGTGTGTGTGTGTGTGTGTGTGTGTGTGTGTGTGTGTGTGTGTGACTAGGGTTTGAATTCTTAAAGTGAACTTAAAGTGAAGTCATTTTTCAGTTCTACCCCTGTGGCTCATTTTTTGTCAACTTGACACAAAACTCAACATATCTAGGAATAGAGAATTACAAGTGAGGAATTGCTTCCATCAGATCATCCTGTGGGCATGTCTATGAGGCATGTTCTTGATTCATGATTGATGTGGGAGGGCCCAGATCATTGTGGGTGGTGGTACCACCCCTGGGCAGGTGGCCCTGGTTGTATAAGAAAGCAATCTGAGCAAGCCATGGGAAGCACCCGAGTACCCAGCCTTCCTCCAGGGCCTCCGCTTCCATTCCTGTGTCCAGGTTCTTGCCCCGAGTTTCTGCTATAGCTTCCCAAAGTAATGGATTGTGAGCTGGGAGTTTTAAGATGAAATTAATCCCTTTCTCTCTAAGTTGGTTTTGATCAGTGTCTTATCAGAGCAGGAGAAAGTGAATTAGGACACCCTTTTCAGAACATCAGTGGGGCCTGTGGGCTTTCTCTTAGTATTTGGCCAGTCTCTCAACAGTTTTCTTCCCCCACAGGCCAGACACAGTCCCCTCACTTCCCCTCCCTGGCGGTTTGAATGAGAATGTCCCACGCAAGCTCCTACATTAGATCACTTTGTCCTTGGAGGATGGTGGGTGGTGAGGATGTTTGGGGAGGTGTGGCCTTGTTGGAGGAAGTTAGTCACCACAGGCAGGCCTAGAGAGTTTAAACACCCACCATTTCCAATTCGCGCGCTCTTTTTCTCCATTTCATGCCTGCAGCTCAAGATGAGCACTCTCAGTTTCCTGTTCTCGCTGCCATGCCTGCTGCCTTGCTTCTCCACCGTGATGGCCAGAGGCCCTTATCCCTCTAGAACTCTATGTCCAAATAAACCCTTCCAAACAGCCTTGGCCATGGTGTTTCAGTAGAGCAACAGAAAAGCAACTAAGACACCTGTCAGCCCTTCTCATCCTCCAGGCTCAGACTGTCTCCTTCAAAATTTTATCACATTTCTTTCCTTATTGTGTTTTGTGTGTGTGTGTGTGTGTGCGCGTGTGTGTGTGTGTGTGTGTGTGCGCGTGTGTGTGTGCATGTGTACGTGTGTGTGTATGTGTGTGTGTGTGTGTGTGTGTGTGTGTGTGTGTATGTATGCACTTGTGCACACAGGCATGCCATAGTGCCCGTGAGGCGGGAGTTCAGTCTCTCCTTCCTCTATGGTTTCTCCAGGATTGAACTCAAGTCCTCAGGCCTGGGAGCAAGCACCTGTACCTCCTGATTCATCTAGCCAGCTCCTGTTTTACCATAATTCATCCCCTCTCTCTTTCTCTTCCCAACCCCACCGCTCTGAAAAGCCCAGGATGGACAGACTTGAACTCATGATTCTCTCTGCCTTGGCCTTTCAGTGCTGGGATTACGGATGCACCGCCTGACACTTCCTGGTAGAGGCACACTAATTCTTCCAGGCCAAGGGTCAGGCATCACTCTCCCACTTTAAAATTCCTTTTCTCCAACCACAGAGTCATGGCTTCCCATACTCTGAGCAGTCACTCCTACTTCCAGACCTCTTACCTTGCTGTGAGCGTCTTGGTTTACGGTCTTTCTTACCTGGGTTCTGAGCTGTTGGACTCGGGGACCATACTTTCCTCACAAAGGTCTCCTGGCACCCGAAGGCAAGCTGACACCCAAGCGTCCTCCTGTGATGCAGGCTGGCACGGCCACAGCAATTGTGACATACGTGCCTGGTCACAGAGCAGGGGTTTAAACAGGAGACTTCTCTCTGGGGGAAATCAAAGGCAAAGATGCTGAGAATCCCAGCAGCACTGGGAGCACTCTTAAACAGTCCGAGGACGCCAGGCTTCTTGTCGAGAGTTACTCTGAAGAATTAGAAAGGGGGAAAACTGCACTTACACTGTCCAAAATAGGATTTACAAGAAAATCAGTTTTATTTTACCATGACTAAGGAAGACATGTCTGACCTGGAATTCATAAATGTTAAGGGAAAAAAGGCAATATAATAAGAGACGTGAGATACGTGGGTCCGTGATAACCAGGGTGAAAATAGAACCTATCTTTATGATTTATTTAAGGGAATTCCTCCAACCATGTACCCTTACTACTATAACAGTCCTATCATTTTCCTTAAACAAATATTAAAGCATTCTTAAATTTTAACCCCCCCCCCAAAAAAAACCAAAATCCTACTTTAGATAACATTGTTAGTTCCTGTGGCATTTTCTCAATTTTTAAAAAGAATGAGTGGAGCCAAAAACTGAACATGCCAGGTTAATAGTGGCAATTAAAAATTCACCCCCTGGGCTGGAAATACATTTTAGCCGGTAGAATGCTTGCCTAGCATGCATAAAGCTCTGCTTTGGTCTACAGTGCCGCCTACACGGAAATACAGGCTGGAATTGCAATACATAAAAGGTATAGGAAGGAAGATCAAAAGTTCAAGGTCATCCTTGACTAAAGACATTCAAGGTCATCATGAGATACATAACTCTCTCTCCCTGTCTATTCCCCTCCCTCCATCTCTCCCTGTCTCTCCCCCTCCTCTTTCTCTCTTCTTTTATATAAAAAGATCTCTTCCTGCCTTGAAGTACATCCTAGACCTCCTGTCTAGATTGCGTAAAAAAAAAGTCCTCAGCTAAAAAACAAACCACACACACACACACACACACACACACACACACACACACACACACGCATGCACACCCTGCCATGTACACAAGTGATATCAACTTCACTGAACAACAGAATCATTCTGACTCTCATTTGCCATGTGGGGTGGGGGGGAATAGTGTCCTGGGAAAGCCACCACGTATGCCTGCGTGTCTTCTGTGTTACCACGACCTTGGCAAACACCCCTTACTGGCCTGTGACTGCTCTGGGAAAATGGTCTTGTACCCTGTAAAGATTTGTCTCATACTTCTTTAATAAAACATTGATTGGTCAGTAGCCAGGCAGGAAGTATAGGCGGGGTGACCAGAACAGGAGAATTCTGGGAAAAGGAAAGTCTGAGTCTACACTCATCACCCAGACACAGAAGAAGCAAGATGAGAATGCCTTGCTGATAAAAGGTACCAAGCCACGTAGCTAACACAAACAAGAATTATGGGTTAATGTAAGAATTAGTTAGCCAGGCGGTGGTGTTACACGCCTTTAATCCCAGCACTCGGGAGGCAGAGGCAGGTGGATCTCTGTGAGTTCGAGGCCAGCCAGGTCTATAAGAGCTAGTTCCAGGACAGGCTCCAAAACTACAGACTGAGGGACTGGGCAGAATAGAAAACCTCTGTCAACATGTAACTACACATCTCTCTCTCATCCTGGTTGCTGAGCCAGCCTACTCCCCTCATCTTTGGGCTAAACACTTGCCACCACTCACTATATTCTACATGTGTTGGTTTTCATCTTGGATGTCCCAAGAACCAAGTCCATTGGGTCTGCTTTGGATTTAAAACTATTTCGCCCACATAACAATCATAATAGCTACAGTCTCAAGAACTAAAATTGCGTAAACCATGTCTCCACTGTCTCTATGTGCTGGAGAACCAAAAGGTCTTCAGGGCCTCTGGCATTGCTCCAGGGGAAGGCTACTATACCAGAGAATGATTGGATGGTTGCCCAGTGGCCTTCGGAGGGCCTTGAACTTTATATAGGTTTTCTGAATAGAAGTTCTGTGTGGTGACCTGGCAAGAGGGGAATGTTCCAAGCCTCCTCTGTAGAAGTCAGCAGACACTGCTATTATGTAGCAAGCATTCATGCATTCTGAGTCCCAGTGTTCCCAATCCCCAGAGCACCACAAGGCCTCTCCCTCTTGTCCTTCCTTTAGCCCATAGCAGCCACATCCATTCTTAGAGGCAGGCCTTTTCCTGGGTGACTCCAACCTCTTTTAGTTCTGTTGAGTTTAACAGAAGTTGTTTGTATACCATAGACTAAATTTATACACTGGAAAAAAAATAAGAGACTCTAGCTTCTGGCTTTGAAGAACTACTGGTAAATTACGACATAATATTTATTATCCACACAGCATGATAACCTAATTCCTAAAGAAAAAGCTAGGGAGAATTTGAGGCTGAGGAAACCTGGGAAGCATTTTTGGCAGAGAGAACAGTGAAGCGAAGGCACAGTGATACAGAGAGAACTAGCCATGTTGGCTCCGGTGACGCAGGCCCGTAGGATATGCTGAAGAGAACTAGCCATGGTCAGAATATCTGAAAGTGACTAGGCCTCAGTGAAAAGGTTAGAAAGCAAGGGTGTGACAAGGAAGAATAACTCTGCAGAAGATAGCTGTGGAGAGCTTGAATCACTTCACAGTGGGAGGTGGGGGAGGATTGATTTGGTACAGAGTGGGAACTATTGGAGAATTATGGTTTGGTAACATGGGGAGTCATTTGGCTACAGCTTTCTGTTAAATTTGCCTTTTAGTAGCTTGTTACTATTAAAGTTAATATTCATTTGATTTTTAAAAGCTAAAGACAAACCCATGTAAAAATGGTAACCCTGAATAGCCAAAATCAACCTTAAATGGTAAAAAGAAAGTCAAGTTTCACAGTTCTTGATTTCAAATATTACTGCAAAACTGCAGTCATCTGAACAACATGGCAATAGCATCAAGACAGATTTACAGACCACTGAGAAGAACAGAGAGGCCAGAAGCAAGCTATCATGTACACAGTCAATTTATTGTCAACAAGGGTACCAAGGACATTGAAAGACAAAGGGGGAATAATTTCCAGCAATACTGGAGCACTGAATATTCTCAACAAAAGTTAACTTGAATGGATTAAAGACTGAAGAGGAAGTGCTAAAACTTAACATCTCTTGGATGAAAAGAAGGAGAGCATCAGACATTCAATTTGTCAGTGATTTTATTTTATTTTTTGGTTTTTCGAGACAGGGTTTCTCTGTAGCTTTGAAGCCTGTCCTGGAACTAGCTCTTGTAGACCAGGTTGGCCTTGAACTCACAGAGATCTGCCTGCCTCTGCCTCCTGAGTGCTGGGATTAAAGGTGTGTGCCACCACCACCACCGGCAGTGATTTTTTTTTTTTAAATATGACATGGTGTAGGAGGTCCTTCTGTATTTGTGTTGCTTTCATTGGTTAATAAAGAAACTGCTTTTGGCCTGGTGACAGGGCAGAACTCAGGTAGGCCAGTAGACAGAACTGAATTCTGGAAGGAAGAAAGCAGAGTCAGAGAGCCACCATGGAGATGCCGGGTCAGACATGCTGAATCTTTCCCGGTAAGCCACGACCTTGTGGTGATGAACAGATTATTAGACATTTTTTCCAAAAAAAATCCACACATAATCCAGACTCTCTGTGTATTTTCCATCTTTATGTGTCTTATTTTTTTCTTACTCAAGTACTTTTTAATATTTAATTATCTTTACTCTTTTAATCTATGGCTTTCTGTATTCTCTCATAAGCCCACGTATATTTATCTAACTGTGACCAAATCTGTCTTTTTTTTTCTTTTCTTTTTTTTTTTTTTTTCAAGACAGGATTTTCCAGTAACTATGCAATCAGTCCTGGAACTCTGTAGAGCAGGCTGGCCTCGAAGTCACAAAAATCTACCTGCCTTTGCCTCCTGAGTCCTAGGATAAAAAGCAGGATGGTGGCTTCAAGGGACTAGAGGAAAAGAAGAGGCTTGTTGCCTGATAGATACAAAATTGCAGCTAGGGGGCTGGAGAGATGGCTCAGAGGTTAGGAGAACTGACTGCTGTTCTGGAGGTCCTGAGTTCAATTCCCAGCAACCACATGGTGGCTCACACCCATCTATAATGAGATCTGGTGCTCAGAACACTATATACATAATAAATTTAAAAAAATTGAAGCTAGAGAAGATGAACAAAATCCAATGACAGATAGTTATAATGATTCCCCCGCAGTGAATACGCACTTAATATCGGTGCATTGCATATTTGAAAAAGACTAATGGTAAGTTTTATGTGATTTAGATTCAATCATTTTTAAAACCCAGGAACTACAGAAATAGGCGAAACATCTTACCCTTTCTAGGCTCCACTCACAAGCACGACACTAATTCTGAAGCAGTGAATGGCGGAGTGTACTGGTTGTTGGTGCATGGTGTAGGTGGCGGGGGGGAGGGAGGAGGATAAGGGGGTGCACATGGGGGGTTCTTCCCAGGTATAGAAAGGAGGACCAATAGTGAAGCACACAGATGCTAACAAGGTCTCCCCGAGGCCATATCTATGCCCTGAGGTAAAGATGGGCCGTGGCCAAATACAGAGAGAAACAAAAGCACTCACCTAACAAGATATCTGAACTCTATCAAATACAATTCAGAATAGCTCAATTAAAATTTAGTGGCTGGAGATATGGCTCAGTGGTTAAAAGCACCTGCTGCCTAATCCTAAAAGCTGGAGTTAGGCATGCTGCTTGCACCAAGGGGAGCTGGGACAAGAGAGTCACTGGGCCTTAAAGGCTTTCAGCCTAGGAGACAAAACGCAAGCCCCAAGTTCAAGAGAACAGATGGGAAGTGAAAAAAGGACACCCAACACCCGCTTCTAGCTTACATGTATGTGCACGGGTATGCACATGATGTGCCCATACACAGAGAAACTATAATAAATTCTTTAAAATCAATTAAATGAAATAAAAATTAACCATTGAAAATGTGGTTGTGTTTTTTCTCATTTGTCTGCTTGTTTGTTTGTTTCCAACTCTATAACCCTAGCTGACCTGATGTTGTGTAGACCAGCCTGGTCTAGAACTTGTGGCAATGCCCCTGCCTCTACCTTCTTGGTGCTGGGATGATTGGTATGCAGAACTATCTCCAGAAGGTATTATGCAATTGTTAGCAAAATTGTAAATTTTTCTCAGAACATTTTCCCTTGTGTGTCTCTGGCTTTTGTCATCATAAGCAACTTTTTTTCAGGAGCCTTGGAGGTGGAGATGAAGCAGCAGCCATAACGCCTTGGTGCAGAGAAGGTTGGTGATGGAGTACTAAGTCACTGATGCTGACACTTGCTAGTTTCTCCACTTGGCATATATAGGTCATAGCCTATAGCTGCCCCACCTCCTTCCAGACCTTCCTGCCATCAGAGTCAGGCAATCGCTCAGCTCCTGTGGACACCACAGCCACATACTGGGGACAGTGACATGCTAAAAGAGGCTCTATCCGGTTTTGTGTGGACCTGTTTCCCTTCCCCACCTTACACCCATCTTCTCTTCTGGACTGCTTTCTCTTCAAACCTCACACTGCAGCACCAGACACAAAGGCAACATGCCTCAAAATCCTATAAAATCAAATTTCAAGAGGTTTGGCTACTTTGATCTAACCCTGACGGGGAAATTTGACATCCATCAGAAATCCAGGGATACGAAACCTTGAGGAGACATGAGCTCTGTCAACAAGGTTTGGGGTTAATTTATTCTCTGGCTGCACTAGATTCAAAGGCACTAGAATCCTCTTTCCAGTGGCAAAGGGGGCACTACTGCTGCCCAGCAGGCAGTGGCAAAAGAGTGACACCTTTGATCAAATGTCTAGAGACCAGGGAAGGGCAGCTTCTTCTAAAAAGAGACAGACAGCTAGCCTGTGAGATCTCATGAGCCAGATGGTCTCCATAGCAACTGTTCGCCACTATGACTGTAGCATGAAAACAGCCATGGACAATATGTATATGAACGGACATGGATATGTTCCAATACAGCTTTATTTTCAAAAATGGGAAGCAAGCCAGATCTGACCCAGGAAGCACAGCTTGCAGACTTCTACCATAGAAGGTAAAGTTGGGAAGGAGGACTCACTAGCTGGTGTGGGGTATTTCAGTGAGAATATGAACTATAATGGGGTTGATTAATCGCTTCTGAGAGCGCTGGAGAACTTGAGGCAGGAAAGTGATGAGCTCAAGGTCCCTCCATATAAGGAATCTGAGCTCCCCTGCGAGCGAGAACCCCCGAGAGAATCCTGACCGATCCCGTGAAGAGGGCAACGGAGTCAGCAGATGATTTGCAGGCTGGATGGCAAGGGGTAAGGCGTTCACAGAGGAGGCAGTCCATGGCATGCCAAGAAGGAGCCATCTGAGTGCAGATGCTTGGCAGGCAGGAAGGCAGGAAAGGAAGCCTTCGCTTCTGGGAGTTGTGTCAGTTTGGAAACTCCTCCCGTGGATGTGATGGTCACTATCACAGGAATGGAAGAGAGCCCAGACAGGCGGGTGAGAGAGCACCCACTAAAGATCTGAAACTGAAAGGCTGCAGTAGAGAATGGTGCCGCCAAAGCCAAAGAAACAGCAACTAAAGAAGCCGTGTGACTACCATAAAACTGGACATGGTTTGGGCCGGGTGGTTTGCACCTGTAACCGGAGCACTGGGGGGAGGGGGGTAAAGGCAGAAAGATTTTGAGTTTGAGACCAGCGTAGGCTACACAGAAAGACTCCATAAAAAACAGACAAAGACCTAAACTGTGTGTTTATAAACATACTTACTGCTGATAAAATGCGGTAAGTTAAAAGTGAAAGAGATTTTAAAATGCCCACTTCTTTCCAAAGAAGCGTCTGGGAAAGAGAGCAAGATGGGCAACTCTGGGAGGTGTGTGTCAACAAGAACACCTGTCCATCTACCGCTCATCCTTTCTTTAAATAGAAGCGCCGCTTTGGGCTGTTTTACTTGGGGAAAGAACAAAGAATTGAAGAAGGGTTCTTTTCCATGAGTGTGGGAGGCTGTCCTGGCTGAGGGGTGGAAACAGGCAGCTGGCCACTGCCTCTGTTTCCTGGGTGGAGCACCAAACAGTTGTTCAGAGAGGAAGATGAGCGTTGAGGGAGAGAGAGTTCAGGGGGAGGGGGACACAAGAGTTGTGTGAGGGTGGGGACATCTGGACGGATATAACATGGTCACGTATGTACCTTTTCTCTTGTGGCAGGAGCTTTTCTCCAACACACAATACTTACCAATACTGGTCACGTGTTTGCTTCTAGACTTTTCCCTAAGATTTAAAAATTGTCATGAATATTTTCCATAACCATATATAATAAATGAATAAACAATCTTCTTGCGTGGTTTTTAGCATCTCTGAGAACATCCTTTTAAATGTCTCATTCCCTGAGGACAAGGTCTAACTATTATGCTGAGAGCTAACCAGACCTGCATAGACAGAACAGTATGGACTCCTCCGATGTCTTAGCTCCTTGCTACTGGACATCCTCCATGCATTTCGCTGTAAAACTGCATGGGTGAGGGTGGTGGCTCAGGCCTGCCATCCCAGCACTTGGGAGGCTGAGGCAGGAGAATTGGCATAAGCTCAAGGACGGCTTGGGTTATGTAGTGAGACTCTTGTTTCAAACAAACGAGCTTTGTGGGGATTTGGTCTAGTATGAACTCCAGCCCTGCTGAAGGGCAGGTGTGGCTGTGTAACTGCGGGTCTACTTCCTCACGAGGAGACGTAAAAGCTCTAAATTTGGAAGGTGGTGAGACACTGACACTAAAGTCTACCTGTAGACACAGTTAGGGGGAGAGTTCTTTGATCCAACGGTGAGATGCCGTTTGTACAGCCATGCCCCCAGGAGCCAGAGGAAGCTAGAATGATTCCGTGGGAACTCAAATATAGGTGGGTGCGTTTTTTTAATCCTAAAATCTGATTGGGGGGATTTCCCGAAAGAAAAACTTTCCTCTGAATGCGTTTGTTTTCACGGAGAGCCACTGCCAACAGGAAAAGCACAGAAACAGAAACACACCCCACTACTAGTCTCCACAAACAGCTCGTCATCCGTTTTCCACTCGGTGACCCAGGCACCATGGAGAAACAAACTTATCTGAGCCACATCCTTCTTTTGCTTAAAACTCCCAGACACCAAGTCTTGATGTCTTGGTGCATTAGGGAAATGAAAAGGGGTTCCATCTCAGTAAAAGATGCGGCACAGCCTCGAGGTGAAGGAGAAGTCCAAATTCTAGGTCTAGCCCTGCATTGTCACGAGGCGTCTATCAGACGCCCCAGCCAAACACAGTCTTCGGTTTGAGCTTGGTGTGCTTCAAGTCAGTTTTGCCATTTGCCCTTCAAAGTCAAGATTCCCTTTCTGAACTTGCTCGTCTTTGCCCTTCAAAGTCAAGATTCCCTTTCTGAACTTGCTCGTCTCTGTCAGAAAGTGATTCTCTAAACTGCCCATGCTGGAACCCTCGTGTTAACGTACTCCTTTCTTTTTTTGTGTAGAGATAGTCTCACAGTGTTGTCCACAATAGCTTTGCACTCCTGACCCTCATGCCTCAGCCTCTTGAGCATTGGGATTATAGGCCTGGACCCACCCCCCAATTTTCTTCTATAAAATTAAAACCAAGCACAGGCCCGCCTTGGCTACAGAGTGAACTTTTGGAACAGCATGGGATACTTCATGATACTGTCCGGAAGAGGTGGGGTCGGGAAGCTGGACCTGTAGTTCAGTGATAGAATGCTTGCCCATCATGGACAGGTCCTGGATTCCAAGCCTGCTGCCCTGATCCATACCCATTATGGCTGTGCCACACTGGTAGCATGTTTCCTTACTGACCTTGTCATCTGCACACACTAAGGTCTCTGCTTTGTTAACTTAGTAGTCAGGTAATGGTTGGAAGAAGATTTCCACAAACACCCGGAACAAAAGATAATCTCCCAGTCTTTTCAGAGGACTTCTGTGTCTTTACTGAGTTGTGCCTTCAACACTCAGCCAAGCAGTTTGCCATGCTACCTGCATTTCCTGCTATACATTTATTCCCTAAAGCATCTCACCCCAGCCTTTCTTCCCAGGGTATTTGGTTTAAATACCTTGGTTTCCTCAACTGTCATCCATTGTCTTAACGTTACAACAATTTGTCTGTCTCAAGAGATGACCCTGGGTAGTGGTGACAAGTGTGGGGAAGTCATGGCAAGAGAAAGCCTGCCATTTGAGCTGTTCCTTTAGGGAGCTACCAGAGTTACCAGTGCGATCTGCTGAGGACAAACAATGGCATTCATTATTCCCTCTCTGGCATTGGTCTTAGTATTGAAGCGGTTGTTTTCAAGGCCACCATTGGCCTGGAGAACTTAAAATGGAACTAAGGCAAGTTAAAAGCATGCCAAGTCTGGAAGGTGGAGCTCATGAGTAGTGCGCACACTTAGTGTGTGTGAGGTCCTGGCTCCCATCCCCAGCGCTGGAAAAACAGATGCTACCATGGATAGGAGAGAGGTACTGCTTGGTAGTAGAGTGCTTGATGAGCATTCTCAAGGTTCTGGGTTCTCTTCCCATTCCAGGCTGTTTGCTTGATTGTTTGGGGGTGTTTGCTGACTTGCTTTTATTTTTTACAATTTTAAGTTTTTAATTTTTTTACATACTAACCCCAGTTCCCCTTCCTTCCTCTCCTTCCACTTCCCCCATCTTCACCCCACTCCACTCCCCATCTTCTCTTTAGAGAGGGTAAGGCCTTTCCTGGGAAGTCAACTAAGTCTGTCTCATCACCTCCTTGAGGCAGGACCACACATCCCCTTCACCCCGACCCCCCTCACCCAGTGTTGGCTTGCTTTTTGAGGCAAGGTCTCACAGTGTTTAGCTCAGGCTGGTCTGAGCTACTCATGCAGCTCAGGCTGGATTCAAACTCACAACAATGCCCCTGCCTCTGAGATTACAAACCTAGTCTACCATACCCAAATTGCTTATTCTGGTTTTAAACAAAATGGGAACATATTGGGTACCCAGCAGAAATGGAATGTGCCTGCCGGGAGGACTTAAGTGTGGGGATACTGACGCTGAGTTTCCATACTCAAACACTCGCCACTAATGGACCCCGACCTCTGGCATACTGCTCTGCTTTCTTATGCCTCCATTTTCTGGTCTTTAACATGGGAACAGGGATAATAATAATGCTTATCTTAATCGCTTGTTAAGATAATTAAAACAATGTTTATAAAATATCAGAATATTAAGTCAACATGTTACAGAATTCAGAGGTCTGAGGGCCTGTGAACATATATGGGTCAGAGAGTTCCATGTCAGAAATGCCTTTCTTATAAATGTCTCAAATTACCAGGTAGACCTATGCGCACATCTTTTGCTTGAAAAAAAAATGAAGAAAATATTCAAAACTCAGAAAACGAGCCCATAACACAAGACTGAAGAATAGGTCAAATGCTAAACTTCTGTCTATTCTAGAATATTTTCTGGTCCACAGTAATCTAGATTTTTTGTTATAACAGGAGATAGGGTATTTGCAGATCCACATAAGTTCAAAAGTAAGATTAAAGACCCAACCATTTATTCAGGACCTGCAAAGGATTCTGACAAGCAAGATATAGGAACCTGAATCTATATTTTTTTTTTCATGCTTCTAAACACCCAGACCAAGAATTCTGTTAAAAGTGTCCCCAGGTTGGTTTCCACAAAATACTGAAGGATGTTACCCCCCACCTCTCTCTCTCTCTCAATCACTCTCAATCTCTCTCTCTCTCAATCTCTTTTTCTCTCTCTATCTCTCTCTCACGCGCAATCACTCTTAATCTCTCTCTCAATCTCTCATTTTTTCTCTCAATATCTCTCTCTCTCTCTCTCTCTCTCTCTCTCTCTCTCACACACACACACACACACACACACACACACACACACACACAATCCCAAGAAAATATTTTGAGGGAGATGGAGAGGAGAGACATCACAGCAATAGGCCTGCAAAGACTATAAATGTAGGTATTAGTGACTATAGAATACCAAATAAGCTGGGAAATAATTAAAAAGCATGAGAAAATAATGAGACTCTCAACAATTGCAAAATATATGTGAAAGAAGCTGGGCGGTAGTGGTGCACACCTTTAATCCCAGCACTCGGGAGGCAGAAGCAGGCAGATCTCTGGGAGTTCGAGGCCAGCCTGGTCTATAAGAGCTAGTTCCGGGACAGGCACCAAAGCTACAGAGAAACCCTGTCTCGAAAAACCAATATATGTGTGTGTGTGTGTGTGTGTGTGTGTGTGTGTATGTGTGTGTGTGTGTGTAAGAAAACTCAACAGAAATGAAAAAAATATTACTTGAATTTAAAACTCAGAGACACTGCTGGAAATGCATCCTAATGGTAGTGCAAGGTTAGGGGGTCAGTCCTGAACACTGTCTGCATCTTCCGTGGGCAAGTTATATAGTGGACTGATTCAGAGAATGGATCAGCAAATTGAAAAACAGAGCTGGCCAGGAGGCGGTGGCACACACCTTTAATCCCAGCACTCAGGAGGCAAAGGCAGGCGGCTTTCTGTGAGTTTGAGGCCAGCCTGGTCTAGAGCGAGTGCTAGGACAGGCTTCAAAGCTACACAGAGAAGCCCTGTCTCAAAGGACGAAAGGAAGGAAGGAAGGAAGGAAGGAAAAAGAAAAACAGAGCACATGAAATTACACAGAATTTGAGGCTGGCAAGATGGTTTAGCAGATTAAGGTTCACATGGTAGAGTAAGAGAACTGACTCCCACAGGTGACGTCTGACCAATACTGTGGCATAAGTATGTACACACACACACACACTCACGAGCATGGGTTCATACTTAAATACAGCTAAAACAGCGGATGGTGCATGGTGTCGTTTGTATTTTTTTTATCACAATTTTTTTTTTAGCCTGTACCGAGGATTGAACTGCGGCCTCATGCATACCAAGAAGAACACTCAGCAACATTACCAGCCCTTCTCTTCCTTTCTTCCTTCCTTCCTTCTTTCTTCCTTCCTCCTTTCTTTCTTTCTTTCTTGCTTTCTTTCTTTCTCTTTTCCTTTTGGACATCAACCTACATTTACTTTTACTACATAAAATGCAAAGCTTTTACTGTACATTTTTTTAATAAATTGGAGAAAAAAATGTTCAGGAATTTTCCAGAAATGATAAGCTACAACTATTTCACTTGGGAAACCGCAGCGTGTCTCTGATAAAAAGAAATTCATATCAAGACATATCATATTTACATAAAACCATGTTCCAAAGAGAAAATGCTAGAGCAGTTGATGTGAAACTGTCACTTAGAGAAGGGGGGCTGGGCAGCCAGGGATTTCTCAGCACCATAAGGAAAAGCAAAGCAGAGAAGTGCAAGTTCTTCAAAGGACCAAGACAAAACCAAACCTACCTCACATGTGCCTCATAAAAAACAATCTCACAGAAATGAACGTGGAATGAGAAAAGTTTCAAGTAACTAAAAACTGGACTGTTGGGTGACTCAGGCCTGTAATCTGAGCACCTGGGAGACTGAGGCAGGAGGATTGCCATACGTTCAAGGTCCCCTGGGCTACAGAGTGAGAGCCTACCAAATAAATAAATAAAGCAATAATTCCAGTGAGCAGACTAAACTCTTTTGGTTAAAAATGAATATGGACCTGGGGTGCAGCTCAGTGATACCGAGCTTGCCTAGCGTGCATGAAACACTATAAGCAAGGCAGGGAATGTCAATACAGGAGGAATTTCCTTGAAGGACATTAAAAGCCCACTCTCTTTGCTATTTACAAGACAAACACTAGAACGTGAAAAGCAAAGAGAAAGCTGAGGGTGTAGCTCTGTGGAAGAGTATGTGGCCAGAATGTATGAGATTTTGTGTTTCATAGCCAGCACTACCAAAGTGGGCGGGGGCGGGTGGAGGAAGGAAGGAAGGAAGGAGGGAAGAAAAGGAAGGAAGGAAGGAAGGAAGGAAGGAAGGAAGGAAGACAGAGTGAGAAATGTACTCACTGAAAGCTGGTTTACCTATATTAATATCTGACAAAAACTCACGGCAATGGCTCTCACCCTCCATGATGCTACAGCCCTTTAATACAGTTCTCATGCTGTGGTGACCTCAACCATAAAATTATTTTAATTGCTACTATATAACTGTAATTTTGCTACTGTTATGAATCCTAATATAAATATCTGTTATGTGACCCCTGTGAGAGGGTTGCTCAACCCCCAAAGGGGCCACGACTGACAGGTTGAGAACCCCTCCATTATGAAAATAAATGGGGCACTATATGACCATCATCTCTTTTTCTTAAAGATACACAAACATCTAAAGTCTTATATAACTAATAACATTGCTGTAAACTATATAAAGTTTTAAAAAATACAGAATGGCATAACAAATTAAATAGAAGTAACAGTTTCTAGCATACCAATTTCATTAATTGATATAACAACTATCCAAAATATCAATAAGGGATTATTCAAACAACACCACAGGCTTCAAACTGATTGCATATAAACATAGTCTTTGCTCATGTAGATTACTCTTAACAAAAACTGAAGCATGTTAAGCATACACCACATCATCAATTATGCGCTAATGTGTTGAAATCAGTTCCCCACTAATCAAGTTATCTAAGCGTAAAACAATAAAACTACATATCAGTTATTTCCAGGATGAACACAAATGCATTGAGAAAAAGTGTGAAAGAACTCATGAGAGCAGAAGGACCTCCAAGGAATAAATACCTCCCACCTCAAATCTTAAAGATCGATTTACAAGGTGCCTTCAAATGTTAGGAGCCTGGGTGGTGATCAGGTCCACTCTTGTGTATGCTTATGACTCTAAACAGTGCTTTTCCACTGTGCTAAAACATACTGCCAACTGTCCTCATTTCAGACTAAGATTTTTTTGTCCCATCAAACACCAAGTTCCCAATCAATCCTCAGAACAGCCTTGGTCATCACAGACACCCTTTTATTCAGCGTTTCTCGGTAACAGCCCTTGTACTGGAAATTCAAAGACCACAATTTGAGGGGTGAGGCTGACAAAGGTGCCTAGCACTCTCTCTCCACACTTTATTATGTGGGCGTCATAAAAACGAGGCTTCCACACCCACCGTAGCCCCACCTTGTCCTATCAGCCTTAAAGCTAGCAAAGAGAGTGAAGGCAGAGGCTGATGATGCTGGCTTCATTTCTTATTTCATATTCCTTGGACACTGAGGGTAGCCAAACAGTGGGTTCTTAGTACTCATTTAAAAGCAAAGAATGGGTTGTTCAGACAAGATGAAACGAGGCCTTGGTACAGTTACAACTCACCTGAGAGACACTGTTGGTTGCCTTGGAGACCAAGGAGGATGTCAACTCCCCTGCATCCTCTCAAACCCACATCAAGTCCTTTCATCCTGCCGTGGGGCACCTGACCCAATTAGCTCCAACTTGTGTACCTCTTTCAAGCCCACACTGGATCTCCAGCTAGTCCGGAAGGAAGATGAATGTTGTCACCTCTGAGCACCTGTCCTCTACTAGGTCGAATTTAGCCATTTCTGAAAAGTGTCCAGGGAACTTTTCAAAAATGCCACTGGAGACTAGGTGACATTGCTACATCCATCACTATGCCCCACAACCATCTCATCAACATTTCGAGACTAATGCTGGCAATATTCCCTCTCTACCTAAACCCACAGCCTATCTCAAATGAGATTTATCACTTGTCAAACCAAGAAAATAAAGTGCCCTTTTATTGCTGTTTAAGTCTCTGCCTGGGTCAGGAAGCCATAAACCTTTCTGTTTGCATTGACTAAAGCCAGGTTTAGCTTGGAGTTGATCTGCTTTCTCAGTTTTATTTCTACTTCTCATTCAAGAATTTGAGGAAAATCCAATTCTAGCATCACCTGGCTTTATGCTAATAGCTCTTGTTAATAAAAAATCATTGATTAGTGCCTTGCTGTGTGCTAGGTCTAGGTCAATACTTTAGATGCATCAAGTACATCTTTTAATTCTCGCACCTCCACTATGCAAAAGATGTTACCATGTCAACACCTGGGATGAGAGGATTAGCACTGAAAGAGATTAAGTAACCTCACTCAAGTCCTACAGCACCAGTAAAAAAACAAAGTTGTAAACACAGAACTAAATGATGTAGCAGTCTAAATCTGGGTAGGAAAGATATCCATATAAGAAACAATTGACACACGGTAGTCATTGAAGCACTGAGTTATGGCTCCTGAGATCACAAGTTATGATGGTTCCTGAAGGTTGGCATTTGATTTTCTGAATTTTGAGGGGCATTGAGGAGGAAAGAGCTGGAGTTCTACAACAAAATAAAAGTTTACCAGAGCCCTGAGTTATAAGCAATCAATAAAGCCAACAATTAAAGGTGTGTGGTGGGCAGACAAGAGAACTCATGGGATATGCTTCCCATAACTGTCAATCACTCTGTGGCTCACAGATTGCTTTCACTACGTCAAGTCAGGCTGTCTTCACTGTGCTGCGAATAGAATTGTCTCTACTTAGCAGAGAACACTGAGCACTGAAGAAGTCGCTTGCCCTTGTCCCAAGTGATCAACACAGAGTCTGGCCCTCTTCTCCTGTGTTCTCTGCACTGTGCCAATGCTCGTCAAGGCTGGGGGAGCCAACTCCAGTGCGGCTGCTCTGCATGAGGACTCTCCTACCTGCCCTTCTTGTTCAGTGAGTCCTGCTGAAGTCCTGCACGTCCCTCTGGTCATCCTTACCAACCGCCACGGAAGCTTGTAGCGGTCACATTCCATCCCTACAACCCTTCTCTAGAGAACCAGGCATAGCCTGGCTGAAGGGGCAGAGAATCAGACACACTCAGATCTTTCTAGCTGTTTGGACACTGTGAAACTTTAAATGAGAGAAACAAGGAAGCTGGAATCAGGTTCCGAGAATATCTCCACTATTCTAGATACATTTTCCTGCTGTCAATCAGTATGTGTGAGCATATATCTACAAGATATCAGACACTACACGAGGAGAATACGTCACCAAACACAATAGATGAGCTTTCTCTTGGGAAACTTGTATTCTAGTGGGGAGATGAGATCAACAAAACAACACTCCAAATGGTTAAAAAAATGCTTTATAAAAATATAGTGACAGAGTTAGAAAGTGACTGGTTATGGGTGTTTTCTTTAGAAAGCTTTCAATGAAGGAAGCTTTAACGAGGTGCCAGAGGCAATAAGAGACCCCACCATACCAACAGACCCTCACTGGAAGGGCTTTCCAGAAAAAAAGCACACAGTGCAAAGGCCCTGAGGTTAGCTCAGACTTCAGTTATTCAAAGAATCGAAAGGGGGCCAATGTGTTTGGGGCAGAGAACAAAAAGGCGTGTGGTCGGAGATGAGGTCATGGTGAGTGAGGGGCCAATCCTGCAGTGCTGTATTGGGCCATAGAGGGCTGTTGTTTAGGCCTTCAAGCTCCTTCAAACAAACAAACTAAGCAAATATTTTAGGCTTGAATTGTTGAATGCTGATGATACAGAAATGAATTAGACAAAGTCTTCATTGTCAAGAAGCTCAGAGTCTAACAAGGAACAAAGGCAAGCGAGCAGGCAGCTGCATCGTAGTGCAGTAAGTAATGTGATCAGGTTAAACACGGGACGCTGTGGTGAAAGACAAGGGTGCTTGATACAGGCCAGGGAGTGTCAGAGCAAGCGACATCCAAATCTGATAATCAAGAAGGTTGGCAACCAGATGGTGGAAGGAGAAAACGGACCTTGGCACGTGGTTTTCTTACTGCCACATATTTTCCCTCTAAAATAAATAAATAAAATATTTTAAAATTGGAAAAAGAAGGTGGCCATAGTCCAGCAGTGTTATTAAGATGAAGAAGTGAATAGAATGGCTGAAGAAATTCAGCACAATCTCTAATACCAGGAGGGCTTCATCCACTTTTGCCTTTGCCATGTCTGAGGTTTAGTTGTTGTTTTACAACGTTTACCCTCTTTTAACTTATTAAAATGCCCCTACTAGACAATTTGTAGTGAAGTGAGCACATGGCTCATATCATATTTCTAGTGGACAGCACTGATTCGGACAGACAATGTTTCTTTTTTTTTAAAGATTTATTTATTTATTAAGCATACAATGTACTGCTGGCAAGGAAGGCACCAGGTCTCATTACAGATGGTTGTGAGCCACCATGTGGTTGCTGGGAATCGAACTCGGGACCTCTGGAAGAGCAGCCAGTGCTCTTACCCTCAGCCATCTCTCCAGCCCCTTGGCCAGACAATGTAAGGTACAGCTGGGGACATGGAAACCTGTATGCCTTGCTGTTTACTATGCAGACGGCAGACAGCACCATCCTTGAAGAATAGGAACCCAGCTCAGAGCATCCCGAGGACAAGTGAGGAGAGGCCAGTGGAGGGAGGAAAGGTGAGCTTGCACAGGGCTTCCCACAGAACAGAGCAAAATCTGAGCTTCATCTTGGGTTTAACTGAATAACCAGGAAGTCACCTAGGACTGGAGCCTTGGAAGCCACCCAGACATCGGGAATTGTTTAAAGAGGCCAGTGTGGCCCTCATATAGAATCTCTATTGAAGACAAGTAGAACAGAAGGAAAAACAGCAGTTAGTGTCGCATACAAAAATGAAGAGGACCAGTAGAGCGATGGACGAGGAGGGAGAAGCAGAGTGACGACAGATATTAATGAGGCCGGGTTAGCTTCTCTCCAAACAGTAATGAAGAACAAACTAAAAGAGGGGGGGGGGGGACAGTAACTTAAAGACCCTAATGCCTCAGGCTCTCAGGAGCAAACGGCCCTCCAAACAGTAGGTCCAGGCAAATGACTGAGCTCCTAAAGGACCCCAGGGTGCTTGAAGGCCACACCTTCCTTCTCTATAGAGATGGTGATCGGTAATGAATGGGAAGAAACACTCCCTGGGATCATTGGACTGGGCATCTCGCTGTCCTTAATATAGAAGTCAATACGGTCCATGCTGCCGGTACCAAGCTCCAGCATTTTCATTTCCTTTGATCAAAGGGTGGCTGAACTGTGGGTCACATCTCTCCAAAACTGTCAGGGCAGGAGAGAGGTAGCTAAGGTGCTTCTTTCTCCTGGCTTCAGGGATAAGTAAGGAAGAAATATTAAGTATACAGAGAATTAGCAAATCCAGGGCACCCCAGATTTTGTATAGCCTAAATTATATCTGTGTGTTTTTCCCTATTTCTCTGTGTCTTTCTGTCTGTGACTCTCTCTCTCTCTCTCTCTCTCTCTCTCTCTCTCTCTCTGTATATGGTGTGTGTGTGTTTTAACATAATCTCAATGCATAGCTCAGGCTGTCTCTGGATACAAGATCCTCCAGTCTCCGTGTTGCTGTGCTGGAATGTATGTGGCTTTTTATGGACGAGAATACCAAGTTATAAATTCATAGGTTGCTCCCCTTACAAAGGAGCGGCCCTGAGTCTTGGGTGCCATTGCCCTCGTAGTACCTCTATCTCTGCATCACTAGTGGTTTTGCTTTGTTTTGTTTCTTATCCCATCCATCCATCCATCAAACCTGTATCATGTATCATAGGTCATAGGACATGGACAGTGTCCTTATTAGTTTTTGTCAACTTGTACAAGCCTAGGCAACCTTGGGACGAGAAGATCTCCACTAAGAAATGTCCTCCATCTAATTGGCCTGTGGACACGATTGTGGGGCATTTTCTAGATTGCTAATTAATGAAGAAGGGCCCAGTCCATGGTAAGTAGTACAACCCTTAGGCAAGTGGACCTGGGCCTGGGGTGTCTAGGAAAGGAAAAATAGCTGAGCATAACCAGGAAGCAGCATTGCTCCATGGTCTCGGCTTCAGTTGTGGCCTCAAGGTTCCTGCCTTGAACTTCTGCCCTGGCTTCCTTCAGTGTTGGGCCGTGACATGGAGTTGTAAACCGAATAAACCCTTTCCTCCCCAGCTTGGTTTTGGTCAGTATTTTATCGTTGCAACAGAAAGCAAACTAGAATAGGCTGGGAACATGTCACTGGGGCTATAAACATGAGACTACAGAGTGGCTGCCATCAAGAAATCTAGCTGCAAGTTGTGGTGAATGCCTTTAATCTCAGCACTAGGGAGGCCTGGGCAGGCAGATCTCAGTGAGTTCAAGGTCAACCTGGTCTACAGAGTGATTTCCAGGACGGTCAAGACTTCATGGACAGACTCTATCTTTAAAAAAATAAAATAAAATAAAGAAAAGAAAAGAAAAGAAGAAAGCCACTATTTTGTCAGCTGCAGTACACACCTATAATCCCAGCACTTTTGTGGGGCAGAGACAAGAGGATTATGAGTTCAGTTCTGGGCCAGCCTGGGGCTATGTATAAGACTCTATCTCATAAAAACAGAAAAAGAAACGAAAGAAAATTAAAAGAACAAAACAAAAAAAGCCTACATTTCGAAGAGATAGATATGAGTGTAGAATTATATTATGAATTCATGAATAAGAGCTCCAAGCAAAGGATTATGTGTACAGAGAGGAAGGGCAATCAAGTCACCTGAAAGGAAGGGAAGAATGGTTGCGAGGGTCCATCTTCATTGTCAACTTGACTAGATTGACATTCTAGGAGACACACTCTGGGGCCTGTCTGTAAGGGCATTTCTATAGAGACCTAACTAAAGAGGAACTATCTATTGTGCAGTAGTCTTTCACTCCACAGACCAGGCCTCACACTCACAGAGATCTGCCTGCCCCTGCCTACTGACTGCTGGGATTAAAGGCATGCTCCACCACACCTGACTTTAAGTTGTATTTCAGTGGTACAGTGTCTTGTATCTATGAGTACTACAAATTAAAACAAAAACAGCCAGGATTTGTGGCACACACGTGTAATCCTACGATGTGGGAGTCAGAGGCAGGAGCAACAAGAGTTCAAGGCCAGCCTTGGCTGCACAAACCGTGACAACTGTCCCCTGGAGGAAAAGACACTAGAAACAAAAGAAGCATGACAGGCAACACTTGGAAAGTTAAGTTAAGATGGGAAAATCACTATGACTGCAAGGCCAGCCTAGGCTACAAAGTAAAGTTTCAGGCTAGCCTGGGCTACAGAATGAGAAGAAAATAACCATAATAAAATGGAGCATGATGAAAGGCGAGCATGGCCAAGCAATCTCCTTTTCCTTTGACTTTGTGAGAAACCTTGTACCTCTGTCTGGAGAATTTACAGCTCCAACTCTATACATAGTCTTGAATTTTGTTGATCGAATATATAAAATGGTATACGTTTTGACTGTTTGTTGTCATTGCTATTAAAGAGCTAAATTTCTTCATTTTTGTTTGTTTGGTTAATGGTTTTTAGTTTTTTGAAACAAGGTTTCTCTGTATCCCTGACTGTTCTGAACTTGCTCTGTAAACCAGGTTGGCCTTGAGCTCAAAGATCTTCCTGTCTCTTCTGCCTCCCGAGTTCTAGGATTAATGGCGTGCCCCACTGCTACCAGAGTTAAGGGCTAAATGTCTTTGTTTGATGGTTTCCATAGCTTTAGCTAATTAAGATGTTCTCTGACTAGCGAGGCCTTTTCCCTCCCTGCTTCAGAGGAGACTTGAAAGCTAACAGAGGCAATGACAAAGTTGGCATCCAGTGGTGCTCAGTATGTCTGCATGACAGAAACCCTGGGATTGCCATATGCTGGAACTTGCCAGAAGATGCATCTGAGTACCCTGAAGAGAGCGACTGTAGCAAGATTCTCGGCACCTGGAAAGCACCAGGGGTCAGCAGGCTTTGCTCAGAGCTCAGTTGTGAAGCAGGGTTTGGGGACTTCTCAGCAGCGCCTTCATCACTCAGCAAGGGCTCTCAGGAACTGCAGGTCTGTCTTCCTTGAGATGGCAAACTCAAGAGAGGACCGCTTGCACCACCAGACAGCATCTCCTGGGTGTAGACAGATGCCTGCTACTTCCTCATCTCCTATCCTGTCAAGGTTTTAGCATCGGGAAGGAGCAGGACTGACTATCCTGGGGCAGGTGGGTTTGCTGAAGTAGCAACTTTTAAAAAGAAACCAAGGCAGTTGCAGGCAAGCTCAGATGTATTCCACTGGAAGCAGCTGAGACTGGCAGAAAAGCAGTGCAGCCTCGGGTAAGTTTCCCTAAAGCTGCACTCAGAGCCTGGTTTTATTTGGAAGGTAATGACTCTGCCATAGTGTTCTCTTGAACTTGGCAATCAATAATGCATGACTAGGCAAAAATAAATCTCTTCAGCAAGAGAGGGAAGGCAACTGAACTCCGAAATGAAAGAGTGTCTGTAAAAGTGTAAATTTTGTGAAAACGGAAGTCACCATTCTTTAGTCTTGTATAAATGCGGAGCACACATCAAGATTATACACAAGTACACAAGGACTCCCAGCGCCGGCGTTATGACTCCCAGCTATATGACATTAATTGTTATGGAACACCTTTAAGCCTGTTTCACTTTTAAGGTAAGAATTTGCCACTTTCTAATGATCTTGAGCTGACCCCTGTCCCGCTACTCCAATCATAGACTGAAGTCCTAACCAGCAATATCTTTGTAAGAACAGGAAATCTGGACACACAGGCACTAGATTTGTGCACAAAAAGACAAGAGAGCATGCAAGAAATACAGCAAGGGGATAGGCCTAGAGCTCAGCTGGTAGAATGCTTGTAACCCCATGAGACCTTGGGTTAGATCCCCAACACCATATAAACTGGGAGTGGTTACACGTCCTATAATCCCAGCACTACGCATGTGGAGGCAGCAGGATCAGAAGTGTAAGGTCATCCTTAGTGACATAGTGAATTCATGTCCAGACTAGGCTCTTTGACATGATCTCCAAACTAAACAAAAATAAAGCCAAACAACAACAAAAAGGAACTCCATGAGGACAGGGCCACCAGCAATTCACAGAGGAGAGGAGCCTCAGGGGAAAACAAACCTGCCAACACTTTGATTTTGACCAGCTAACTACCAAAACTGTGGGACATTTATATTGCTTGAAACTCCCTGCCTGTAGTATTTTGTTATGGCACACTAGGCAAACACAGGTACAATGGAGATTTAAAAGCAATACACACAAATTCCTTAGTATGTGAGAGGTCTCAGACAGAGGAATCAAGGAGATACTGATATGAATTTGGGGGTATGAGGTTAATTAGAAAAATTATTAGCCGGGTGGTGGTGGCGCACGTCTTTAATCCTAGCACTCGGGAAGCAGAGGCAGGTGGATCTCTGTGAGTTCAAGGCCAGATTGGTCTACAAGATAGGCACCAAAAGCTACAGAGAAACCCTGTCTCGAAAATCAAAAAAAAAAAAAAAAAAGAAAGAAAGAAAGAAAGAAATATTAACACCCTGAACAGACAGATAAACAACAAGGATCTAGGGCCCAGCACCAGAAACAGTATGGCAGAGACTCTGAAGAAAGGAAATCATGGACCCCATGGCAAAAGCTGAACTCTCCTTTTATCTTTCTGAGGATGGGAAGGTTCCACAGTACATGCCTGTGGCCAGGCTCTCTGCTTCCCAGGCAGGAGGCAGGGAAGGGCTGGGAAGCAGGATGTATGCCCACTGGTACCCCTTTTGATGTCAACCCACTTCCTTAGGTGAGAAACCTCCAGCACAGGAAGTCTGTTAGCCAGAGAGTCACACACAATGTCTCGGTCGGGTGCCTGTGTGTATCTGTGTTTCAGAAAGTACCACTGCCGGGATTGTGGCCAAGTGGCAGCAGCTGGATGCTAACATTACATTCTTACACTTACTATTATTACTAATGAAAATATCTGAGCGTGCCATTGTATATAATATATACATGTGTAATGTATACAAGGACTCGCAAAGAGGAGAGTGGTAGCATTACCTACACCCAAAACCTCGATGGACAGAAGATGACAAGCCAGTCCTACCTACTATTTAGCACACTTAGGATCATAGACCTTGTTTATTTGTTAGTCCCATTCCGGTCCTGGCCACCTCAAATCTTAAATGGCAAATGAGTCACCTGGAACCACATTAAAATGTGAACTGACTCAGTGAATCTGAGGTGGAGTCCGAGAGGCTACACTTCTCAAACGCTCCCAGTGAATTCAAGGGTACTAGGCAGAGGACCGCACCAGGCAACACCGGAGATACAGGATGTGGAGTGTTAAGGCGAGCTATTGTTTGATACACAAGACAGAACCAACATCAAAGGGGTTGGAAAACACTCGCTAAACCGGATTCTATAGCCATATAAACAGCGATTAGAGATTGCGAGCCCCATTGTGGTATGCTTATAATTCGAGGCCAAGTTAAGGTGTTGAAACGGGGGAGGTTATTTGAGGGAGTCATGAAGAAATCAAAGAATGTACCCCCGTTCCAGGGTGAATGAAGAAACATTTCTCTGTAGGAGAACCCACCTGGGCTAGACGAGTCTCTCAGCCAGGCTCTATTCAGTGTCTTATTTTCCCAAGTCAGGACAGCAGTAACAGGTTGCTGCTTCTCCACAGCTGGGAGAGGGGAGGAGAAGACGGTGTGGGTGTATTTATGGCACTGTTTGCACTCCTGCTAGCTAATATTTGGTTTCCTTATCTTTGAAAAGTATACTGGCTGCTGGTGCCAGCTGAGAGGCCACCTGATCTCAATCAGAACCCGAAGTCCTTAAGGAAGCTCCAGGGCCTCCTTGTGGGTCTGCCGTCAGGGTTGTGGGAAGAGAGTGCCAAGGGGCGCTTGACCTCAAGTTACCTGAGATTAACATCTTCGCCAGAGGCCCCACATCACCATTAAGACTCTCTCTGTGCTCCGAAAAAAAAATAGTCCCTTCTATGAACCTGACCACAGAACAGTGAGATTTTCCAAAAGTCAGGAAGATCCATAGGCCAAACGGATGTGGATCCAGCAACTGGGGGAACCTTGCATTTTGGCTGTTTTTCTAGATTTGGAGGTGGGAGGATGGACCCGGAGAAATAGCCCAAAACTCAGCCTCTGAATGCCAACATCCATTAGCCCCTCACTGGGCACTTCATAAGGACCCAGAGGTTTCTTGTGTGCTGAGTGGTGAGAATGACCTGACCCCTGATGGAAATTTTCCCCCAAGAATTGAGGGGCTCATTCAATGGACAGGGTCAATTACATTAACTTTGAAAGCTTACTACCTGCTTCATCCCGGGCAAATTGCTTACCCTCTCTGAGGCCTCAATTTCTCATATTAAAAAAAATATGGCCAGCATACATATTGTATGTATGTCTTGTCTCCTAAGGCTCAGGGGTCATTGCAGAAGAGGGAGGAGAAAGAGTAAGAGCCAGAAGTGGTGAAGCCCACCAGGAAACATTGTCTTCTGGACACAACAGGGCAGCTGTACACATGAACTAACAGCAGTTGGCGCAGCGTTCACAAACCCTAGGCAAGCGCAAGCCAGACCAAACCCCCGCTTGGAAAGAGGAACTGAACACACAACCTTACCCTTAGCCGTGGATCTGTTTGCAGTTGTCAGCTCCTGGGAGAAGAACAGTTTCATCTAAGTGTTGCTGGGAAGTCAGCCATGCTCCAGTGGAAGCCCAGACATCCAAGAGTATTTGGGCAGCACAAATCGGTCTTAGAGGGTTTTTTGTTTTTATTTTTGTTTGCTTTGTTTATTTATTTATGTTAAGTGCACAGAGTTAAGTGGAGAGGGAAGGGGAGTCAGATCTGGGAAGAATTAAGGGGTGAGTGTCGGTCAAAACACATTGGATGGAACTTTCAAAGGACTAATAAAAAAATAAACATAAAAGTACAACTCAAAAATCATTTTCAAATAAATCATGGACCAAATAAAAGATTAAAACATAGAAAGTGTGTGGAGATTTTTGGTTGATCGGCTGCATTTTTTGTTTTTATCTTTTTGAGTCTCATATAGCTCAGGCTGGCCTTGAACTCCCGATCCTCCTCCATCCACCTCCCAAGTGCTAGAGTTGCAGGCTTGTGCTACCACACTAGCCTAGCGCTTGACCTTTATCATAGTTTCTTCTGTCTTGTTCAGGAAGTGGTTGACAGTCTCCCGAGAGCAGATGGCACTGTGGGCCTATCTTACCCACTCCTTTTTCTCCTGAAGTTTCATTTTATTTTACTGATTTTTGTATGCTGGGGGATTGACCCTAGGGCCTTGTGCATGTCAGCCAAACTCACCACCCTGACCTACACTCCCCAGTCTTCTGTTAAAACTCAATTATCGATCTCCTATAAGCCACATTAGAACATAGTCCTTCCCCTTAATTATTTTATAGTCTCTTAGAGGGAGACAATGTGATTCAAATAAATACGGGTGCCCCGGGTGCTCTGGCAAATACAGAAGTGGGCAATGGAGACGACATAGAGTATGTCTCTTTTTGATTAGGAGACTTCAATAAGAACAGAGTTTGGAGAGGACAGGCTTGGGCTGAGTTTTGAAAAAAGTGAGAATTAGCCAGAAATCCGGAGCGTATGTACGTGGACCAACTGGTGCGTGAGCACTAGGCAGTGAAGGGTTTCAACATCTGCCAGGTGTGGAATACTTTTTGTTAGTCAAAGAGCCCCTAACAGTACTCCCCAAACCCTGCAAACCATTGGCTATTGCTGCTGCTCTTGGTTTCCTACCAGAACTAAACAGTAAGCCCTGGCTGCTGAAGACAACATGCACTTTAGATACAGAGCACAGAAGAACGGAGCTGGAACTGAACTGGAAGCATCACTTGCTGAATAGCATTCATAGGGCTGGAAGGTGCCACTTAAGCTGCTGGTGGAGAAAAGTTAGCAGTGATCTAACCCAGCTGTGGACCCGCCAGGCGAGATACGTTCACTGGTGTAAGAGAGGCTACCCAATCACTTTCTGATCTGATCTGAGGATCACTGCAAGGGAAGAAGTACATGCCTCTTACTATAACCCTGCTCAAAAGCCTATAGCTTAGGGAAGAGTCTACTACTGATGTTTTGCTAAGTGGACATGTACTTAAACTGCCTTCTAAATACTTATGCTTATACCCATGGGTTGGTACAGGCCTTGGTCAGCGAAGCCTCTTTTAGTGCTGGGTGACAGGCAAAACAGAGACTCATAAATCATTGAAGTGCTGAGAATAAGGAACTGCTGAGTGCACTATTTGGGACATCTACATCACCCCCTTAAAGGCCCAGAGAAACTTACAGAAGAGAAGGTGGAAAGATGTAAGAACCAGAAGATGGGAAACAGTACTAAAAATGCTGTCTTCTAGATATGACGTAGCGATTACACTGACAAGCACGCAACATCTGTGATCACCTGCGTGTACACACACACACACACACACACACACACACACACACACCATGAAAGTTAGGAGAGACCAGTTAGGACTGGGAAGGACACAAGAACATGTAATCAGAATGCATTTCATACAAGTAATAAACAGTCAAAAAATTAAAAATATTTCATAACTAGACAAAAGTCACTCGTGAGGGATCTTACAAGCCACATTTAGAGGTTTGTACTTGGCCAGGAAAGTAAACAAACGGCCAGCAGAAAAGGAATGGTGTGGTCAGGTGTATGTGCAAAAAAGTGTTTTGATAAAATGTTTATCTCTAGTTGCACAGTTTCTTTTCAAAGGAAAAATGCAGAGAACACACTCAACATCACTTATAATCTCACTACCAAAACACAGCTCTTAATGTTCTGGGTCGTGCCTTTAGGAGAGACTAACATGGAGTCAGGTGAAAAGGCCAACCTTATTTCCTTCTCTCTTCCCACCTATTCCACACAGAGCACCCAGCATGGCTGCAGTCTTCCCCATAGCTAGCTGTTCTCAACCAGGTGCCCCCTGGGTACTCAGCAACTCAGTTCTGACACTCTGCCATAGGCCAAGAGCTCGGTCCCACAAACTCCCTCCCTTCAGCTGTGGATCGTAAGTCCCAACCTTCCATATTTCTAAGCAGCAACCTATGAACCAGGGTTCCCTCAATGCCCTTCTTAAGTTCAGTTAAGTTGCTAGGGTGGTGCGTGACTCAGAGGAACACCCACTTGCCGGTTTATTACAATATGATGATGAGCAGCTGGGGAAGGGTGTTGAGGGGCGTGGGGTGCACAGTTTTCCTGGGTCCCTCGCAGAAACACTTACTGTCAGCTGTTGAGAAACTTGTTCCACAGTTTTCACAGTGCTTGATATCCAGCCCTGACCCTGCAGGGTGAGTAGAGCCAAAAATGGCAAACCTCTAACCACACTGTCTTTCTAGGGTCTAGCCCCCTCCCAAGCTGTCTGGAGGCCCATGCTAAAACATCCCATCCACACACAATCAGGGGCTTTAAAGGGGCTGATTGAGTATCAACGCATCTACTTTAGGTAAGTGCATTCTATAGGTCTGGGAACCCGGTCACTTAGCAGATTCCAGGGGTTGTAGGAGCTCTGTGACAGGAGTCAGGAACAAAGACCAAACCTACTTCATGTAGCTTATGAGTACTTACTGTGTGCAAGATTCATTATAGATGTTTTCATATTTACTCCAACACTAAGTTACCTGGTTCATGTGTACCCAGAACTGTGAGGCTGTATTTCTAGGTAATGTAAGAACATCTTTATTGAAGTATCACATATCTGTAACACCAGAGTTTGACACTCTGCCTGTGTGCACCACTGAAATAGTTGATATGGAGCATGGAAAGGTGGACCTTTGCAAAAAAGTAAAAAAATAAAAAGGATATGGAATAATAAGTTTCTTGCACTTATTATCACGTGAGAGATACATGTGAATGTGTAGACTTAATACTCAGGAGAGAAATCTGGGCTTGAACTAGAAACTTTGGGGTTGATACTTCCCCTGGAACAGAAACACTGAAAATAAATGGCCATGCCCCAGGAAGAAAAGAAAATAGGGCATGTCATAATTTAAGAAGAAGAACACAGAGCGACCTTACTAGAGACTTCCTCTGCAAGGGAGAGTGAAAGGAGAACCATGAAGCCAGACATCCTGGACATCATCAAGTGTTGGATGGCTAGAGGCCAATCAGGTGATCATGGCGGAGAGAACAGACTCAAGGCTTTTACAAAGAGGGCGAGGGAGCATGCCTGCAAAAGTGGATGGAAAGTGACAGTCAATTTAGCCTGCAGTTCTTTAGGAAACTTGACCAAGAAGGAAGGGTTCTTGTGGTTAATTGATTTTGCTGTATTTTTAAGGACTGGAGAAAGTAGCCTATTTTTATGAAGGAAGGGAGCCTGAATATAGAATAATAAATATAGAGGTTAGAGAAGGAGTGGGCAAGGAGAAAGATCTTAGGCGAGAGCTGTGTCAGGAAACACTCTGGTTGTCACAGCTAGGCAGGGGAGCTGCTACCAAGCATTTAGTAAGTAGTGAGCAGACCTTCTAGGAATGCCTCACAGTGCACAGGACAAACCCCCAGACCCTCACATGTAAGAGTTAATGTGGCCCAAGTGTTAAGTGTTGAGATCAAGACACCTTATTCTACAAGAAGAAATCTTAGGTTAAGACAAAATGTGGGCGCTGACACAGTAAGTGGAGTGTGAAGATATAGAAGATAGGTTGGCCACTTAGGGGTGTCTTTTAGCAGGTGAACACTGCTGGAAGCTTCTCTGAGGGGCTCCTGGTTTGTACAGTCCAGTGGTCAGGGAGTCTGCTGTGGGGATCTGCTCACACATCAAGGGGACAGGGTAGCAGTTACTTGGCATACCCACCCATACTTGTGCCTAGTTCAGATTCCACTCCGGCCTCCTCAAGGGCCTCTGTGAGGTTTCAAGACAGCATTTCTCCATCCAGGACGGAGTTCATGTTTGGGACAGACCAGGGTTTGAGGCTGGGCTCTGTAACTTGGTTTCTCAGGCAAGATTCCCCATCATGGTTTCCCAACAGGATTCATACTATGTGAAATGGCCAGAATGCCTGCTTTAGTGGGACCCATGGCTGTCTCCTACCAGAACCTCTTTTTCTGTAGTCTACCACATGATTAATTAGTAATCATCATTAAAAAAAAAACAAGAAGACTTTTAGATACAATTAATTGCTCGGTGATGTTGCCCACTTCTTTAATCCCAGCACTTGGGAGACAGAGGCAGGTGGATCTCTTTTGAGTTCAAGGCCAAGCTGGTCTACAGATTGAGTTCCAGGCCAGCCAACACTACACAAAGAAACCCTGCCTCACCCCACCCCCCACAAACCAACAATATTAATTTTTATAATTTGTTAAGTCCAATAGAACCAAAAGATGTTAATTTCAGATTGTAATCAGTATGAAAAACTAATGAAACGTCTTGCATCCCACACGGTAGGAAAGCTGAAAGACAAAGGGAGAAAGATGAACAGCTGACACTACTTTTGACAATGTACTTAATCTAATGTAATCAAAATGCTAATTCTCAGCATCAAAAAAAAAGCCAGCGAAGTGTAGGGTGGCACACACCTGCAATCACCATATTTGGGAGTAGAGGCAAAAAGATCAGGAAGGAGTTCAAGGTCATCTCCTGCTGTAGAACAGTGAGTTCATGGCCAGCCTGGGCTATCTGAGAGCCTGCCTCAAAAACTGATTCAGTATCTCACAGTCTTTTACTCACAAGCAGTTTGATGCTCTGGTGTGAGCTGTGTATTTCTAGCATTTTTGACACCAGGAATGCGCATCTCCATTTTTATCTGGTCTTTTAAGTCTTATGTAGCGTACAGTTGAAAATGTAGATTTGAGCTGGAAAGACGGCTCTGTGGGTAAAGTACTGTGGCATAGACATGAAGAGCTGAGTTTGGGTCCTCAGGACCTCTGTGAAACCCAAGTGTGGCAGCATGCACACACAAACTCAGTGCTGGGGGTGACCTAGACGGGGCGGGGGGTGCATGGGCTCATTGGAAACCAAGTTTCAGTTCAGTAAGTACCTGTCTACAAAAAGTAAGGAGGAGAAGCAGTGATGAAGACATCCTAATGTCAAACAAGGGTCGTTTACACCTGTTTGTGAGCATACACACATACACACACACACACACACACATTCATACACACACACACACACACACACACACACACATGAAAACGTAGGCTCATTCATGTACCCCAGTTGTTCCCCATATACTTAGAGGTTTTCCATAACATTAAATAAATAATATGTCAAAGCCTTCAAAGTGGCATGTTTTCTTAATGTTTTATTTTAATTAATTAGAACTAAGTCTAGTAAAACATTCTACTTCGTCATTGCACTTAATTAAAACCAAGTCAAACCAAAAGCTCCATTTTATACTTGGAGCCCCAGCCAAGTTCTTATGAGTGAGTCTCCGTGACAAGTGGCTACTGTATTGCACAGGTGAGGTTTTAAGACTAATCAGGTAACTTAAAAAATAAAACACTTACTTGTTTGTTTATTTACTCAGTGTGTATGTGTCTGTGTGTGTGTGTGTGTGCGTGTGTGTGTGTGCGTGTGTGTGTGTGCGTGTGTGCGTACACTCAGATCAGAAGATAATTTTTGAGAGTCACTTTCCCTCTACCTTGTGGGTCCTTGGGATTGAATTCAGGGCATCAGATGAGGCAGTAGGTGCCTTTACCTGATGAGTCAGCTCTTCAGCCCTAGTGAGCTCTCTTCTAGGAGAGTCTATTATCGTCAAGACCCAACCAACTTCTCCTATTAACTACCCAGCCCCAACTTTCCAACAGTCAAATTCACCCCTTCAGGGGCAGAAATTTGACTGACCACTCCCAATACAAAACATCTACCCAGATCTCCATCCTATGTTCTTTCATTGGGAAACTGTACCTTAAGCAGAGGGAGAAGAACGTGAATCCTATACAGACAACCACAGGTATCCCACTGTGGATAAGACACAAGCTCATTCTTTAAATTTTGGCTAAAACGATGCCACTAGAGAATCCAGGGAGAGGTTGGAAGATGTGCATGGAGGACGTAGACATTGCCCGAGTGTTTAATTCACAGAAGTATTTTATATAGTTGTGTGATTTAATATTAACCACAGTCTAGTGCCCAAGACATTAGCTCCCTTTGCAGAGGAGCAAGTTGACTCAGAGACTATACTATCACAAGGTGACTCATCTAGCGTGAAATGGAACGAAGTTTGAACACAGTTGTATCTCGCTCGGCCCAACATCCCAGTTCTTACCTCTGTACAAGGCTTTCAGACACTAACCAAGTGAGAGCCCAGTCAAGGATGATCAGGAATTTGCCAAACCAAAAGCAGGAAAAGGAGGAAATGGCCCAAACCAGATACATGTAGAACTCCTGCGAAGACCTAGAGATGGGGCTGACTAACAGGTGGCACACACATGTCAAAGACGGTAGGCAGGGTGACCCTTGGGTAAGGAGAAGTTTTGGGGTGTTTTGTTTTGCTTTGGTTTTATTTGAAACAGGGTTTCTCTGTATAACCACCCTGGCTATCCTGGAACTCACTCTGTAGACCAGGCTGGCCTTGAACTCACAGAGATCCGCTGCCTGCTTCCGCCTTCCGAGTGCTGGGAATAAAGATGTGCACCACCAGACCCAGCTAAGAGTGAGAAGTTTTATGGTCACGCCTAGTTAAATCTTCTCCAGAAGTTATCTGACCTTGGCTGATGCCCACTGGTGGGAGCCTCCTAGGTCCTGCTTTATATGATTTTCCTCTTTCCTTGTGTTCTAAGCACAGAGGTTGTAGCAGGGCCCAGACCTTAGCACAACTGACTCCATGATGGAAGTACCACCCAGGCCATAAAACTCAGCACACAGACAGTTACCACTTGCCAAAACAAAAACAAAGACCTAATCCATCAAAGTCCATAGTTCTGGAAATGTCTCTGGGTCAATCGGGTAACCAAGGGGGCACTGGGACCAGCTTGGGAGGGACCCTAACCTTGCTTTGTAGCTTCTGCAGTTCTGCTTCCGGCTAACTGTTCTTGTTGACTGCAGTATATTAACCCAGAACAAGGATTTGTGCTTTTAAACTCACCCTGAGAAAGGCTCAGCGCTACACTGGGATCCCAAACACCCAGGATAGTTGCCTGCAGGCTAATAAAGATTTTCTATCTGCTTAAACCCACGTCTGAGCAGTCTTCTCTGGTGAATACCCCATAACAAGGTGTCTAAACAACGGTCCGACCTTTAGTAAATCTTTTCCTGTTCAGTGACAGCAAAAACGAGCTATGTGACTAACCAACTCCCTTGTCTGAGCTACTCATATTACAAGATAAAATGAGTTATAGATTAATTTGGAGATATTTAAGCGCCTGTTGAGCAGCAACAGACACACAACGGCCCAAAACACAAAACCAGGGCCACTAGGGAGAAGCTCCAGCTTGTTAATGATAATGCCAGATAAATGTCACTCTCGGCGCAGACTTCTTAATAGTTCTTTAAAAATAAAAACGACAAGTATTCAGTTGTGTTTCCTAAGACATTTCCTGTTTACAGGGTGTACATTCTAACAGCTGTGTTAAAAATTGTGGCCTAAGAGCTTCAGGATCAGTTTGCCTTTTGAAGTTCCTGGGTGCCAACCTTGGGGATTACTCCCACAGAGGTAAAGACCAGGCCTCCCAGCTGTTCTGAGATACACCCACAGCATCCTGTGATAACTCCATGAGGAGGACAGGCCCCTGAAGGTCCAGAGGTCAGTCTACCTCTGTGGAGCATGTGATTGAATTGGAAAGACCGGAAACAAGGGTTTTCACGGTACTATATTTTTTTCTTACGGAAGTCCGGCATTTCACGGCAGCTGAGCAACATTTACCAGGCACAGATCAGTACTAAACCTCTTAACAGGCCCTGCTTTCTCTCACGGCAGTCTCTCTGCCCTGGAAAAGTACAAAACAGCAGGCTACTTCCCTGGCTTCTGGAGCCATGCCCAATTATTTATTCTCTGGAACAAGGAGTCCACCCCTGGAAGTAACGGGTAAATTGTTATGCTTATTTTTAAAATTTATAAACCAGGCTTGGTGGCACATACCTGTCTATAATCCCAGTGTTTGGGAGACTGAGGCAAGTGGCAAAAATAAATACAAACTCATAATCACAGGTCAATGGGTTTTAAAAAAAAAGTTACATTAACAGTGAAGTCTTTTCCCGGTTCTAATAGGTTGTACTTAGGAGGGGGTTGGTACAAAAGAAAACAAAGAAGGCCAGCAGGATAGACAGCTCGGTGTGTAAAGATATTTGCCACAAAAGCCTGGTGACCTGAGTCTCATCCCTGGAATCTAAGCGAAGGTGGAAGGAGACAGCCAAGAGTACAAAGTTGTTCCTGACCTTTGCATGCAAACTATGGCAATGCACCCACACGTATCAATCATACACACATATGCACAATAATAATGACAATTTCAAAGGAACTGTTGCATAATAACAATGAGTAAGCAAAACAAGATACGCAACTGAAACCGTGCATAGAAGCTGGGAATGCTAGCAGCAGGAATTTGCTTGCCAAGCTCACCCAAGGACCCCCTGGATGTGAGTACCAGGAAAAAAACATAGAAAAATTATTAGAAAGATTTTTTTTTCATTACTTTGAATTGACTTAGTGCTTCACATACACTAGGCAAGCTCTTTGTCAATGAGTTCCATTCCCAAGATTTTGCTAAAAAGATATCAGACTGGTGGTAACCTTAGTTTATAGAGGGCTTGCCCAGAATGCATAAAGCCCTTTGTTCAATCCCCAGAACCACCTAAAGCAGGCGTGGTCACTCAGGAGGTGGAGACAGGATGAGAAACTAAAGGTCATCCTCCCCTGCTGTGTGAGTACTAGGCCAGCCTGGGCTACAGCAGACCTTATCTCAAAATAACAGTAACAACAATAATAATTAAGTTAATGTTCAATCGATACATTTAAAAAGATGAACTAAGGTTCATGGTTTTTAATGCCTCTGGGGCAAGTCATAGATGAATAGGGAAGCATTTATGACTAACTCCTGATTAATTCTGGTATGGCGGATCACCAGAATGCCATCCTATCATAAAAGAAGGAAAAGTAGTATCTCTTAGACTCGAGGAGGTTAACACCAAATTTGAGTCTCATTCAGATCAAATCCTGGAACTGAAAGGATGAGCTATTTGTTGATCATGAAAAGCTCTTTATCTGGAAAGACCGACAGCTCAGCAGTAAGAGCTCTCGCATTCAGTTCCCAACACCCAGATGGCACCAGTTCCAGGGACTTTCTACACTGCTGTCCCCACGAGACTCTGCAACTTCCCAATGAAAACCTAGAAAAGTAGGCAACTAGTAGCTTCTTCCCTTCTTCACTATATTATCTTTCTAATATTGAAAGCAGTAGGGGTGAATAGAGATGGCATACGTGCCAGGGTGGACCAGAAGGGATGGGTACTGAGAGATAAGTCTGTTCCTAGTTGCTCCATGCTGGCCTCATTAGTTGTGGGGGATGGATGTTGTGTCTGGTCTTGGTTTAATCCTTTCCTTTCAAGTCTGGACACCTGCTTTCCTTACCTATCTGAGATCTAGGGGAAGGCCTGACAGTGAGAGACTTCATTTTTTAGATATTGAAAAAAAAAATCACATCAAATGAAAAATTGCTATCTATAGCTATTTTAAAACTACATCACGTGATTTTAAAATGTCATGGGGGAAACAAAAAAGGAACACCAAGAGAGTGTGCTACATGAAATATTTAAACTATAAAGCCAGCAAGGCTGGTGACTAGGGCGTTGAATTAGATAGAGGTGGCAAGCTTAAATCAGAAGCATGTTGCTAAGGATTAATAGTTACAGGTACTTACTGAAGCTGTTTATCGTCACCCTGATGGGGGCAAAGCAATCATAGGGTTTGTAATGGAGGTATAGGCCACCAAGACATGATGTAATTTTTATCTATTTTTGCCACAGGCAAAACAATTTTCTCTGTAGTGACTAAATCTCCTCCTGCCTTTAGCAAGTAGTGGGTGTCCTCATGCCAACCACGAAGCACTCGGGACTCAGTTTCCTCATATTCTAATGGGAGAAGCTGGTTCTTTGAGTTCTGATTATCTATGTTTCTCCAAGAGAAAAAGTTTAGATAGGTGAAGGGGATGAATTTTGTGTCACACTTTCTCTAAAGGTATTTTTAATTATAAAGTGCATTATGATTTTATGCACCACTAACAAAGAAAAATCCCCAGCAATAAAACTGTGGCCTGATGCTTTACCTATAACCCCGGAGTCTGTCACACCCACTACCTCCACGCTCTGAAACAGGAGCCGGCTCTTCCCACTCACTCTCTACTGAATCGCCTTGTGTTTCTTAGAAGATTATTGTGTGCGTGTATCTCGGTAACAAAGCACAGCGCAATTTCAGTTGTGGGTGTCTTTCTTTTTCAGTTCCCTTAACACATTTAGCTCTTGCTTAAAAATAATAATTTGTAGAATTTTAACCATGTCTTCCATCATTATTTCCCTTATTAACATCAAATCCACATGCCATTATTTATTTGCCTTCAGCAAACACAGTGACTTTGCCTCTTAATGCCAACGCATGGTGCAATTTTTTCTTGTAATTTAAATAGCAACTCAGCCCAACATGTTATTACCAACAGTGTACTTAACTCGACTGAAGTCATGACAGCCTGAACGGCGATGACTAAACTTTAAGCCTGGGCAGACCATGACAATGACGTCACGACTGCAGTCTGATGTCTGTATAAGCAGTTTGGCTGCAGAGATGTTGTTGCACGTGGGGGACAGCAACGTGGGGAGAGTTGCAAGTGTATTTTAAAAGCGGTGAACAGCGAAGTCTTATTCACCATCCGTAATGGCATTCTGGCAAAGGTTTTCAGCAAGCATTTTCAGGTTGTTGAAGGGCTGAATGAAAGGGTGGGCAAACAAACAAGGGAGCAATTGATGGGGAATTCTGAAAAGCACCCCTCTACTATGTTTTTATGTTTTTTTTTTTTTTCCCGAGACAGGGTTTCTCTGTGGCTTTGGAGCCTGTCCTGGAACTAGCTCTGTAGACCAGGCTGGTCTCGAACTCACAGAGATCCGCCTGCCTCTGCCTCCCGAGTGCTGAGATTAAAGGCGTGCGCCACCATAGCCCGGCTTGCTGAGCCATTTCTCCTGCTGTCCTCCACCCCTATCCCATCCCCCTTTAAACACAATCTCTCTTTGAAGCTCTGACTGGTTGGGAACTTGCTCTGTAGACCAGGCTGGCCTGGAACTCACAGAGATCTTCCTGCCTCTGCCTCCTGAGTGCTGGGATCAAAGGTGTGTATCACCACACCTGGCTTTCCAGGTTCTCAATCTGCAGTTGCCCTGGAATTCGTGGTGGTCCTCCATCGACCTCCTGGGTGCTGGGATTGTAGATGTGAGATAACACACCATGAGAGTCTCTTTTTCAATGGGAAATTGCCGTCCAACCTGAAGTCACCAGATCAAGCTGGGGCCTATTCACCCCCATCTGGGTCACAGTTTTACTTATCTCTCCCTCCACGTCTTGAACAGACTGTGAAACTCTAAGGTCTGTGTAGGTGACGGTGTAACCTTAGATAACTTGCTTCCACCAGTAGCCTTGACTTGTCCAGTTCTCGGATCTCTTCTTCCTTGACCTTTACAACCCTTCGCAGCTGACAGCTGCATTATACAGGCAAGGGCCATGCCACTGCTCAGGCTCTATCTTTGGGTAACCCTGGAGCAGCTGCTAAACTGCTCTTCCTGCCTCCCTTCCCAGATGCTAACTAGCTTAGCCACCTCTGCTTTGCCTCAAGCCCTCAACACTGTCACTTTCAAGTTGAGAAAATCAACTTACTTCCTATTTCATGAGAAAATGACAGTCACTCAGTTGACTCCCCCCACTGCCCTGCCAGCACCTAACCATGCTATCAAATTCTTTTTTCCTTTTTCTCTCCTAAACTGTGCCTGTGCCTCAAGAGGATCTCGCTCTGTGAGCTCACCCCTCGGCTCTTTTCCTCCAACTTTCCCCTTTGCTTGGTGTTTTTCGTGAGTCCATAAAGATTCCCGTTTCTACTCTCATTAAAAACATGACCGGCAGCTGGGCGGTGGTGGCGCACACGTTTAATCCCAGCACTCAGGAGGCAGAGGTGGGTGGATCACTGAGTTCCAGCTTAGCCTGGACACAGAGCAAATTCCATAACAGTTAGGACTATGTAGAGAGACCCTGCATCAAAAAATAAATAAATAAATAAAAATAAAAACTGTTGGCCTCTATTCTCCTGGCTCTAGCTGCTTCTCTTTCAACTTTGCTGTCTCTTACTGCTGTCTTCATGTTCACTTCCCACTCACTCAAAAGTCAATGTGCCCATTTTGCTGACAAAGCTGTCCTCCAAGGTAACAAGTCACCTAGGCCTGGTGTATCTTTCCCTGACCTGACCTCTCCGTTGTATTTAGTAATTTTACAAACTTTCCCTTTGACATTCCTTTCCTTTGGCTCTTTCTTCGTTTTTCCTGTATTTCTCTGCTGTTTTGAGTGTGTGTGTGTGTGCGCGCACGCGCGTGTGCCCACGCACATGTGTGTGTGCTATATATGCCTGCTATGTTGGCTGTGTGCACAGACTCAGGTGCAGATGCAATGGAGGCCAGAGATAAACCTCTGCTGTATTTCCTCAGTCATTCTCCCCCTTTATGTTTCGAGAAAAGGTCTTTCACTTAACATGTAGCTCATTTAGTAGGCTATGCTCGCTCACAAGTGAGCTTCAGGGTTTTGCCTGTCCCTGTCAGACAATCCCACCACCAGTGCTGGGGTTTCAGCTTTTTGCACGCATTCTGAGGAACCAAATTCATGTCCTCATGTTTGAGAGACAGGCGCTTTAGCAACCAAGCCGACTTCCCAGCCCTGCTTTGTTCCTTGCTCAGATAAGACTCTCTGCTTTCAGCTTTTGGCACTGCCTGGTCAATTTAAAGGCTTTTTTTGGTGATCTTCTATCAAATAAACGAATTCTGCTTATCACCTACAGCTTCAAGCCTGTATGCCCAACCAAAAACTCTTCCTACATTGATGACAAGAAGTCTCAAGTTAGACGCATCATCTTTGCCTGTCACCCTGCTACTCTTCATGCGAGGGGCTCAGCACCACCATCCACACAAGGGACAAGTTGGAAATGCAGCCATTCCCTTGGATTCACTCCTCTGTGCCCCGCATCTCTGGTCAGGTACATGGGTATCAGGGTCTGTGGCCTAAGATCTTTGGATCCACTCTCGTTGTGTCTACTTAAGCTGAGGACTTTGTTCACTGACATTTGGATCATAGTGCTCGGCTAATTGCTCTTTCTCTGACCTACCTGCCACACTATGCCGGTGGCCAGACGGCTTCTAGAGTAATCTTTCTAAAAATTATAGGAAACTAGAGAATGTTGTTTCCAGGCTTAAGGTACACTGCTGTTTTCTCACCTTAAGTATGTATTTGGGTTTCTCCAAGATGTTATCCCAACCTACCTTTCACCAATACTCTGTACTGGGCCGTATTCCAGTGAAGCTGAGCTTCTAGGCACTTCCCAGCTTTCCCAGAGCTGCTCTACTCTCTGCAATGAACTGTTTCCTCTGCCTGCGCCTCCATTCACTCCATGGAGAATCCCTTTGCTTCATGCCCACCTGTGTAACTACTTAAGCCCAGCTTCGAGACTTAGCACTTCTCTTATTCCTTCTGCACAGATCAATTTTTACTTTCTCTAGACTCACATGCCATTTGGTACCTCTTACCATATTCAGTTTCATTTTTAACTTTTCTGCATCAAAAACCATGGCAAATTGGGCCAGGAACGCAGCTCAGCAGCAGAGTGGTAGTTTACCGTGCATGCACGACACGGGTTCAATCCCAGCACGACCAAAATAAGTCACTGTAAATCATTAGTTTTAATTTTATATTGAAGCTATTTTTTTTAACTATTTGAATTCTTTTGTTTGTTTGTTTTTGAGATAGGGCTTCTCCGTATAGCCCTGACTGTCATGGAATTCGCTCTGTAGACCAGGTTGGCCTCAAACACAGAGGGTTCACCTGCTTCTGCCTCCTCAGTGTTGGGATAAAAAATATGTGCCACTACACCCAGACTCTATTTTAGTTCTTAAAGACAATATGTAATTCTCAAGCACAATGAAAAATATCCTTATTCACGTTGATACCCTTAGTTCTACATCACTCTTTCCAGTTGACACACACTACTCTAGTATATGAATATTCCATGATCTACATAATCTATCCGGTTTTATTTGCTGCTGTTTTGACACAGTATACGTATTGGGTCATGATCCCTGGCACAGATGTGAAAGAAGCTTCCTGCAGCTTTCTTGGAGACTCACACTCCTGCCAATGGGGAGCTCTATCTGCTTTGTAAACTTTCCTAGTTTCTGCCAGCACTGCCCCCAGTGCCAGGCACTCTTCTGTGGTGTGAAGGTTAGATGTGAATAAAAGGAGGTTCCTGGTCTTAGGCAAATACATTCCAAAGGAAGTGGAGTGGGATGTAAATAATGACCCATAGAGCTATAAGCTCCCACATATATTCAGACGTTTTCTTCCTTAGTTTTAATAATCTGGTGTATAGAATGATATGTGAATATTTTAGTTTAGCTTATAGCCACTTCTTAATACTCTTGACCAGTTACTTCTAATTTTAATTCACCACTATGAGTATGCCTTTTAGGTTTGTTGTTGGGGAGCTTTTTGAGATAGGGTGTCAGTGTGTTATCCAGGCTGGTCTTGAACTTGTGATTCTTGTTTCTCTGGTGCCAGGGCACCAGTATATGATGCCATACTCGCTAGAAAACATCTCTAATAATTAAAAAACTTTTAAATTCTGTGTATGTATGTGTGGAGTGGGTATGTGTAAGTGTGTGCAGGAGCCCAAGGAAGCCAGAAACATCAGAACCCCTGGAGATGGCATTACTGGCAGTCATGAGCCACCTGATATGGATGCTAGGAATCAAACTTGGGTCTTCTGCAAAGGTAGTGAGTGTCTTGACTATTGAGCCATCTCTCCAGATCCTAGAAACATGTTTTTCTGCAGGAGTGAGGGGTTTGGAACTGGGTCTAAGTGTGTGGTTTTAGGTGACCTGGGACTCACTATGTAAGTCAGGCTGGCCTGGAAATCAACAGAGGTCTGCCTGCTACTGCTTCCCAAGTGCTAGGATTAAATGTCTATGCCACTATGGCTAGTAAAAAATTCATATATGTGTACACACACGCACATGTGCACACACACCTTACAGTTTCCAATTATTGGTTTCTACTATTTCGGAACACAACTAGTATTTACATTTTAACTTTGTATGTATGGGTTTTGATAAACTCTTACTAATAATTTGTAGTTTGTCTTAAATTTCCTAGGTAGATAACCATATTGATTGTGAATACAATTATTTATTAATTCCTTTCAAATCCTTACACACTTAATTTCTTTTCATATACAGTTCTTGTTTTGACCTCCAGGAGTAAGCCAGTAGATAATGAGGGATGGTCTCACAAATATTTCATTATCAAGTATACGTATATATTCTATTGTATATGAATGTATACCACCTATCAAGTTAAGAAAGTTTCTTCTCTAAGTTTGCTGATACTATTTACTGTGAGCTGAATTGCAAAAAATGCTTCCTCTTCATACAATGAAATGCTTGACATTTTTCCTCCTCCTCGCATGGAGCGGTGAACTGGTGAATTAATGTGCTGTCTAATGTACTAATTATGTGCTAGAGAAGTCTGAACAAATGGTAATTTGAATTCACCGCCGAGTTTACTTTTCTAAAGTTTAGCATCTGTATTAAATCAGGAATGGTTCTACAACTGAGTCTATAATTTCTCTTCCCTTCTCTTTCCTTTGGGACCAAGATTCTACCAACATCATAAAGTAAGTTGTGGCTCTTTTTCTTGCTTCTTTTCTTCGGTGCCTTATTTTCTACGTGCGGGGCTAGATTTTACAAGACTGTGGTGAGCTCTTAGGCAGTTGGCTGCATTTCCTTACAAACCCTCGGGCCCTGGTGTGCTTTACTTGTATTTTATTTTGTTTTGTAGTAAGAGGTTAAGTTACCAGCACAACCGCTTAAAAATAGCTATAGTTCTTGAATTAGATTTTCTATTTCTTCTTGAGTCCATTCTGGTAAGTTACATTTTTCTACGGAACTGGGTACTTCACGTAAGTGTTCAAATTTACGTGTGTGACGTTTACGACATTCTTATTTTATAATTTCTATTACATATATAAGAATTTTCCCTTTTAATTCTTCTTAATTTTATTAGTCTTTACAGTGTGCCAGCCTTTTTCTTGACCCTTTCTATTATAATTTATTGAATATTATTGATTTCTGTTATCTATCATTTGCATTCTTCTGTCTTCCTCTGTGTATGCTATTATCGCTATATCCTGAGCTCAGCACTTAGCTCTTTAATTTCTGATGTTTCTCATTTTCTAAACAAGCATTTCTCCTGGTAGAACCTTAAAACAGATCTTTATTTGTTATTTACCACTGTATACATTTTCTAACTTCGGTTTCGATTTGTTCTTTCACTTGTCAATTACGATTATTCCTAGAGTTACTTAAAATTGTGCTTTATTGGTAAAGTCAGGTGGACCTTGACAGAGGCTAACCTGGTCTATGGAGGGAGTTCCAGGCTGTCAGGGCTACATAGTGAGGCCCTGTCTTAAAAACAGAACAGACAATTTAAAAAAAACAAAAAACAAAAAAAACACAGTATTTTGGTTTTGTGTTGTAGTTCATTTTCTTTTCCCGAGTTTGAACCTTGAGTTTTACGGTGCTCAGCAAGCCGTCTGCCACTGTTCCTTATCTCTAGGGCATGCTATTCTCCTAAAGCTATCTGAAAGTGATTTTTTTTTTACATTTCTAAATATATGGTGTTGTTATTTTTATTGACCAAAGGATGTAATCTATATGATGCTAATGTCTTTTTGCCAGGGCCGTGACAGTGGCATGAGTCCTCAAACTCCTGCATTCTTCTAGTTCATCAAACGCACGGCTTCAGTCACACACCGTTCTGTATTTCTCAGTTTCCAGTAACGTGATTGCTCTTAGCAGCTATATATGTTCTCTAAAGCGTGGACATACCAGCCTCATAAGAAGGAAGGAAAAGTCCAATGTAAATGACCTCAAAATTCATCATGAATCGCATTCAATAGCTTCTTTTTCTCAGAACTCAAGAGTTCCATTGAATTCTGCAATCACTTCTCAGAAGTGGCCTCTAGCCCATGCCCCAGCAGCTCTGGACCTAGACAACTGCCTCTAGCATTAGGTATTTCAGAGAATATTTATCTGATAAAAGAATGCATAATTAGAAAGGAATGAATATCCCCCAGTGGGTTTGCGCTCATTTCACAAGCCCTTAAACTACAATCGAATGAGAAATGTCACAAACAGTAAGTAATTCAATAAATATTCTTTCCAAAGAAACTGGAGCCAGCACAAGAAAGGTTTGCAACACCAGCAGAAGCACCAGGCATGGCACATTCCTAGGGAGAACGATTTGTAATAATATTCTGGAGCCTTTCAAATGTATACTCACCATCCTTCTGGAGGACCTGACACATGGTCTCTCTGTCTTGTTTGCTTTGTGGGTGCTGAAGAACTGAACCTAAAGCATAGTAGGCAAGCACTCTCCTATTGAGCTGTAACCCCAGTGCCACACACGCCTATGTTCATAACACGAGCAACGTCAGACTGTTCTGAACAGCAGCCACCCCATACCAGAGGTGGTTCATAGACTGAATCTAGATGATTGTGCAAAAGGCACATGTGTATTTTGGAAGCAGGAGTCAAAGAATAAGGTGAACGATCAATGTGTTGTAAGCTGTGCTTAACTGTCCTGTAATTGTGCTTTCCACCCTGTTCTTGGCCAAGTCAGCATTGTCTGGGTGTGGTTACTCAAAAATATTCCCAAGGAGCAATGACGCTTCCTCTGGATTCCTGAACACATCGTCTCTGTTGTTGAGAACTTGGGGCTGTGCGTCCAGGACTCTCAATGAAGTTTTAATCAAAGCCCTGTTTCCTTTCCATTGTTGCTTTTGGAGTGGCCTTGCTCGGGAGTTCTGGCACTGACAACAGCCCCTCCCTGAACTTTTCCACAGCGGTCCTTGGATCTCTGCCCCACCCCCTCCCATCTGCTGGCCCTACTTCCTCTCTTCTCTATTTTGGCACCATTGGGAGTGGCTCTTCTCAGTAAAGTGGCCGAAGAGTAATGAACCCAAAATACCTAAGTAATAAATGAGTCACAGAACTTCCACAGCTGCCTGTGTTGAGGGTAAATAGTAGAGAGGAGGTAGCAGCAAGGGTGGGGGCGGTAGAGGTGGATGACAGAAGGCTGAGGGGGATAGAGGGGGCAGGGAACTTGGTTGGCTCGAAAAGGTGAGATCAGCACTGTGGCCTGTCACACCCTGGCTGACTCAAGCTAAGCCGGGCCCCTTGGGAACTGCTAATACTGGGCTATCTAGTAAACCTCAGCTGGACAAGACACTTCACTGATCCCCCTCTTCTGTTTCTAAGCTCTGAGTCCCGGAGTCAGGAATTCTCAAAGCTGCTGCAAGGTTGCTAAGCCGGGATACAAAATGGTATTTCTCCAGGCCAGCCCATTTCTAGATTTATGATATCTCAGTATCAAGGATTAGGACCAAATTTAAGTTTCCTTTGTACTGTTTTGTTTCCTGAGCTTTTAGAAATGATCGTATCCTGTATGTGTGTGTGTGTGTGTGTGTGTGTGTGTGTGTGTGTGTGTGTGTGTGTATACGCATGCACGGATGATATTGCAGATATGTGAATGGCAGAGGAAAGCTTCTGGAAGTTGGTCCCCTGTCGCTGGATTTTCTTCTACTCCAGCCTCATGTTGGAACACCAAACGTTGTTGGTTGTTTTACTCTTTGCCTCCTTTTACTCTGTCTTTTTTTGAGGGAAGGGGTCTGCCACCCAGCTCCCAAATCAATTACTATGGAGTCTTATTCTTTCTTATAAATGTCTGGCCTTACCTTGACTTGTTTCTTACCAGTGTTTTTAACTTAATTAGTCCATCTACCTTTTGCTTTTCTCTATTTCTGTATACCTTTCTTCTTACTCTGTGACTTGCTCTGTAGCTAGGTGGCTGGCTCCTGATGTCCTCCTCTCCTTCTTTCCTTGCTCTTCCTTCTTTTCCCTCCCAGATTTTTCCTCCTTTTTCTTCTCTCTGCCTGCCAGCCCTGCCTATCGTTTCTCTTGCCTCACTATTTGCCATTCAACCCTTTATTATACCGTCAGGGAGTTTTAGATAGGCAAAGAATCACAACTTCACAGAGTTAGACAAACACAACATAAAAGAATACAGTGCATCTTTGTATAAATAAAAAAAGTTCACAGCATAAACAAATGTAACACATCTTAAAATAATACTCTACAACAGTCCTTTCCTTCTACCATGTGGGTTCTGGGGATGGAACTCGGGTTCTACAAGGTAGGCAGAAAATGCTTTTACCTGTCGGGCCATCACATGAGCCCATTTGAGCTTTTTAGAATTCACTGTTTGCCTAAAACTTTAACTTGGAGTATAGTAGAGCAGTTGAGATGACCATTTCAGCATCATGATAAACAGCTAAGAAGTTGCTGAGACATTTCTGGGTGCTGCCTCAGCAGGACCTGCTTTCCTGAAAACCTACTGGGCATCCATCCTGGTGTTTCTAACTGTAAAAAGAGTGGAGTGGGCTAAGCCATTAGCATTTGTCTAATAGTTGGATTTCATGGAGACCAGCCTCGTCTGCCACTGTACTTCTATAAGACCTAAACTGAGAAGAAAAGACAAGGAAGGGAGGGAGGAAGGAAAGAAGAGAGGAAGGGATGAAAGGAAGGAAGGAAAAAAGAAAAGAAGGAAGGTAGGCAGGAAAAGACAGACAAAAGCTAAAAAAGCACCTATGCAAGGCAAGGAATAAGCACTAAGATGCATGCAGGACGGTTAATGTGATATTACTACAAGGAGAATTTTGAAAAAAAACTTAAATGTCCTCTGAGAAAGATCACAGAGAAGATAGGGTCTGATCACCAGCTTTTTGCTTCTCCTTTAGCTCAAAACCAGGAACTTCAGGGCTAACTTTAAAGAAGAGACGAAGTTAGTTGATTCAGGCTTTTAAGCCAGCAGTGCTGTTCCGCTTGGCTTGCCCTGCCGCGGGAGGGTTGGTGTCAGGCTAAGGCTTATCTCCTGGAGTTCTCCCACCCCTAGCCCGCATAAGTAGAAAGCCAGATGCCATGACTTGGAAGAAAAAACCTTGATCTCACCAGAGAGTGGGAAAAGATAGAAGACAACATGACTTGGCAGCGAGAGCGAAAACAACTCTCTTCCCTGCAAAAAAAACCCCAGACCCGAGACCTGGCTAAGGCATGCTTTCCGGCTCCTATACAGTTCCTGAAAACTGCTTTCTTTTGCATACCATAAATGGTTCATGAAAATCATCTTGAGGAAGTCTATTTTTCATTTTTGAGGTCTCGATTTAAAAATGCTTTTCAAGACTAAACAATATACGTTTGCAATAGAAATACAATTTTTTTTTTTCAACCAGGTTTTGCTCCATAGCCTTGGTTGTCCTGGAACTTGCTAGGTAGACCAGCTGGCCTTGAACTAAAAGCATCCACCTGTGTCTGATGGGATTAAATACATGTGCCACCACACCTGGCCACACACGAACATTTTTTTTTTTTTTTGAGTATTTTCTTCCAATCTTGTCATGGGCACAGATTTAGTCTTTTAACACAGTTAAACTACTTCTGAATATACAAAATTATACACAGTTTTTCCTCTGTTATATGGAAACTTATCCAGTCATGATTGCTTTATTACTTTTAATTATTATTCTTTTGTGTGTGCATGATGTGTAGGTGCATGCTATGGCACATGTGTGGAGGTTGTAGGACAACTATGTAGAATCAGTCTCTCCTTCTACCTTTGCGTGGATTCTGGCAATTGAACCCAGGTTGCCAGGCTTGCGTGACAAGCATCTTTACTTGCTAAGCCATTTTGCGGGTCCACCACCTATGATGTTACTGGGTACCTAATAATCAATATTTAACTTAATCACCTTTTGTGTTTTAGACACTAAATTTATTTCCCGATTAAAAAGTTGTATGATTTCTTTGATGTTCAAACTTTGAAGACTCAAAAAAAAAATTCACATCATCTTCACAATTCAGCTATTTGGCAAATCCTACTAGTATCTGTTTCAGTGACGCAAGAGTTGCAGAGGAACCTTGAGGATAGATTGGTGAAGGAATCTAGTGCCTCCTGAGAACACAGTAATTGCCTAAGAAAACAGCGCCAGCCATTGCCTAAGAAAACAGCGCCAGCCACACAGCTTGTATCCCACTTGTATTTGTGACCACAAAGCTGATCTCTAGCTCGACATTTTTCAAGGACCTTAAAGAAAACAAATATACCAATTCCACTCTGAAAAACATAATAAAGCAGAGGTAAAAAGCCAGACGTGGCAAGGCTGAGGGCCAGACTTGCTTATTCTGATTTCTTATTGGAGTGTCGTTTCTTTGGGGTTTCCTGGCTGAGGCACTTGCAGGAGAGTTATGCTTTCGAGTTCCAGTAAAGGCAGATAGAAGTAGGTAGAATTTGGCACCATTAGGAAGGGGAAGAGTCAGCTATGGATGTAACTTTTCATTAGCACTGAACTCCCAGTTATATGGTTGTCGTAAATTATTTTAAAGATGAACTTGGTGTCATACAGAGCACAGCTCCCGAGTGTGTACTTGTTACTGTTCTCATTGCCGTAAGAAAATGTCTGACCAAAACAAGGAAGGAGGGGTGTATTTGGGTTCACAGTTTGAGGGTACAGTCAATCAAGTTGGCAGTCAATATTAACCATCATAGTGTTCTATGCTAAACACTTCTCAGGACTGTTTCAAATAAGAATCTCCGAATCCCAGAGATAAAGCATTTTTTTCCGTATGAGGTCATTAAAGAGCAGAAAAATAAAAATTATTTAGTCGGAAAGCACATGACTAATAAATATTTGAGTTAGGATTTGAAGCCAGGACTGACCTCAAAGCTTATGGTCCTTCTATGACATAGTGGTACCTCCCTTGTTAAACTTTATAGATAAGTAGCAATGTAACTTCAAGAAATTCACTAATACTTGTTCACTCAAGGTGGCACTTTATGCAAGACACAGGCATTGCCATAATAAGCAGCACAGTTTATAAACTTTGGGGGAGGGACTTTATTTTTTTAACTTTTTAAAATAATTTATTTATTTTATTTCATGTGCATTGATGTTTTGCCTGTGTGTATGTCTGTGTAAGAGGGTCAGGCTCCCTGGCACTGGAGTTACAGACAGTTGTGAGCTGCCATGTGGTTGCTGGGAATTGAGCACAGGTTCTCTGGAAAAGCAGTCAGTGCTCTTAACAGCTGAGCCATCGCTCCAGCCCTTGCGGAGAGGACTTTAAAGACATCTCATGAAGACAGAGGTCAACCAAGTCAACTATGAATCATGGACAACCTTTGTCCTGTGGAGACCTGAAAAGGAGGCCGCAAGGCGGGGCTGGGATTTTGCTAGAGCCCTTGCTTGCCTGGGTAGCAGGTATAGGCCCTGGGTTCCTTCCCAGCACCACAAAACTAGATAATAAACAAAAAGATGTAACAAGAAGCCACAGGGCAGCTTCTATCTATCACTCATTTACTCAAAAACTGGTCCTTGGAACATATTGTGGTTGATGGTAATGGAAACTATTGCTTCTGCTGCAGTTTATAAATGAATCATTAGCTCATAACACGAGTGGCTGTTTTCCCACTGGAGTTCAGTTTTGGAAGAGTTAGGGACCATGCTTGTCTTCTCCATCGTTACATTTCAATTCATAGGATGGTGTGTAATGGCTATAGTATAGACTGGTCGTCTCCAATGGGAACTCCTCTCTCACAATTCTGGAAGCTAAGAAATCCAAGATTAAGGTACCAAGAAACTCTGTCTCCCGCCAGCTGGTTCCTGGTTTGCAGACAGCAGCCTTCTCATTGCTCCTACGGTAGGAAGAAGAGAGATATCTAGTCTATTCTGTGTGCATGTGGGCATCCATGCATGCATGTGCCACTGTGTGCATGTGCAAGTCCAAAAACAACTTGTGGGTGGGCGTTGGTTCTTTCCCTGGACCACGTGGGTCCCAGGATGAAACGCAGGTCATCCATTTTGGCAGCTGTAAGCCATCTTACTGGCCCTGTCGTCTCCTCTTTTATAAAGACGTTAAAGCCATTCATCAGGGCTGCACCTGGTCTAATTACCTCCCAAAGGCCCTGCCGCCAATACCATCAACAATGGGGACTAGGTATCAACCTATGAGTTGGGAGAGGGGATGAACATTACTAGTCTAGAACCTAGATGCTTCAGGAAATTGGTTGTATGGATGACTAAAAATATTATCTGGGTCAGAGGCACGGGTTGGTGTTAAGAAAAGCTCATGATCAGTCCTTCATGGATAAATACATCTCCTGGGGTGTGTGGCTTAAACCAAAGTGGCCCAAATCAAGGAAAGTAAGGGAGTCTGCGCAATCAGCTTCCATGCTTAGCATCCATTATAGACTCTAGAACACAAGCAGGAAGCCATCTGAAACAGGAAACGAAGGCTTCTTTCTCCCTTGCTCTTGCACGGGGTGAAGATAAACTCCTTTCTTTTTTCCATGACTCCCGCATCAAACTGAGTTTATGCTAGACTCAAGCAGGCACTCCCTCTTAGAGAGAGCGCTTCCAACTTCCTGCTGGTTTCCCCAAGGGGAAACCTGGGCTGAAAGTGCGGAATAAGCCAAGCCTTTAAGCAATTAATATCGTGGCTGAGAAATCAAACGCAAGAATATTGCGAGTGGAATTTTGTCATAATCCTCCAGCTCCCAGATGTGGAAAGTCCAGGAAAGTCCAGGTCCCACAGACGCCCATCTGCTATCTTTCTAGAGCCGTACTTGTCTGTTTATATTTGCTCATTTCCCTCACAGAGTGCCGGGAGAGAAAAAGTGATATTTAAAAAATTCATCTGCTTGTATTTATGCAAACACTTTTCTCTCCAAGTGTGGGTTGAGCAATGCGACTGAAGCAAACACAAATGCTTCCAACAGGCCCTGGGGTAATTTTAATGAAGAAACAAGGTTGTAGGGAGATGTGCCGAAAATGGCTGAAGTGCTTGCTGAAGGGGTGTGAATTGTTGTCTGTCCTCCAACCGGCAGCATTCAATAGAGAAAAAGTTATAGCTTGGAGCCCTGAGCTTTGGGGATTCATTTGAATCTGTTACACAATCTTTAGATCTTTACCGAACTTCTGCTATAGGATACTGTGGCAGTAACAAAATCTCAAGATCTCTGGCTGATAACCTAACAGCCATTAGTAAGAAGACAGCACACTGCTGACAGAGGAAGAGCACCAAGCCTCAGCTGGGCATCACTCTTCGCTAAATGCTCTATAGACAGCGTGCAATTTGCTTCTTATAGTGTACAAGTTACATTTGTTGTGAAAAAAAAATACCTGTTGGAAGCAGCTTAAGGAAGGAAGGAATTTTGGTTCTCAGCCATCGTGGTGGTGAAGGTCTGCTGATGGGAGCTGGTTACATTGCACCCACAGGCAAGGAGCAGAGAGGCAAGCTGCTGCTTAACTTTCCTTCCGTCTTCCCTTAGTCAACTCAGGACTCCAGTCCACGAGATGGCACTGCCCAAACCCAGTTAAGCCTCTCTTGAAACACCCCCATAGGAAGTACTAGATGTGTGTCTCCTGGGTGATTCTAACACTCCAGTCAGGCTGACAAGGAAGAGTTACCATCATACACACCTATCCTATGACGCATGCTCTAGCTTTTTCAGAAAGGCTCACAGCGGACACATAACTCGCGTGGGCTTACATAACTTCAGTTATTTTGTAAGCTCACTCTCTTCGGCATCATACACGTTTCTGAGGTTTGAAGTATACTATATTCAACTTTTTTATGGTATTCAGTTTTAGAATCCAAATAGTTACACTGTTTGAGTGCTTCTGTCAAGACAGGCAAAAGTCTTAAGTTGTGGATGTATGGTAATGGCCTTATTCTTCGGAACTGTGCAGCGAGGTGCGGACTGCGGTTATACCATTTTAAGGATAGGGAAACTGTGTTAGTACAAAAATTGTGTAAAACAAAAGGAAACAGCAGAGCCCTTGTCTTTGCACACTACATTTCCCTTTGAGAATTTTGAAGCATATTCTACTACTACTACTACTACTACTACTACTACTACTACTACTACTACACACACACACACACACACACACACACACACACACACGTCAGCAAGCCATTCAATCATCCCAAGGCTACCTTGACATCGTGGGGACAATATTCACCAAACATAGTATTTTCATTGCTTTCTGAGTTCCTCTAGCCCACTTCCCCTTGAAAGCCTGACCTGGAGGAGATCCTCTACTGCAGGAAAAAAAAATAAAAAAGGGGGGATCCTCAATACTTGTTTCAAGTTCACAAATGAGTCCTTTGGTTTCTCTGGTATCAAAAGAATATCCTCTGCCGGGGCCAGAAGCCAGTAGACCTCCTCTCCAACTGCCGCTAAGAAAAGAAGTAGGGGATGGCCACATGCCAACTAGGGAGGCCTGTGTCTCTGATGTCACCTTCATTCAGGTTTCTACCCACGGGATTGAAGTACACTGACAACACCCCACTCTTGCCCCACTCTGTTGGATTCCTTTGCTAGGAGACCACTCTGTTCTAGCCCCACACTGCCATGTTTATGAGGGCAGAGTTGTGGGGGAGGTGACCTCAGAACAGTGGGTACCACTTAGGAAGGAGCAAGCAGAATGGGAGAATCGGAAGGACTTTACCTTATCTCCAAGACACAGAAGTCAAAAGGCATTGTTCAAATAGCTGAAACAGACTAAGTTTGAAACCCCATGGAGCTGAAATTAGCCTTTTCCCCCTTGCTACTCATTGGGTGAGGGTTTATAAGGGACATCATAGTGATTTAGAAGAAAAGGAAACTGTTTTCTTTACACATCTGGGCAGAATGAGTAATTTTGCAAGCCCTGTCTGCAGACGAAAGTAGAGCAGATGCAAGTTTCAGTTGCTCAGGTCAAACCAAGCCGCTGAGGCTTGTCTCTCTCCAGCTCCATGATGGGGGAGCAGGTGCCAGCGTTAGGCCTCTCTAAGGGCTCAGTCCATCTCCAGTGAGGTCCACGTGCTTATTTTTAGACAACGTAAGAACTCACTTGAGTCAGGCGGTGGTGGAGCAGGACTTTCATCCCAGCACTCGGGAGGCAGAGGCAGGTGGATCTCTCTGAGTTCCGTGACAGCCAGGGATACACAGAGAAACCCTGCGGTGAGGGGGTGGGGTGGGGGGACCAACGCACTCATCGCCCTCACAGTGCTCAGTATGAATGACTTGTCTTGTCTCTCCCTGGTGAGGCCAACGGTGATAGCACGGTCTTCTATGTCTAGTTCCTGTGCCCCGTGTTCAGGCATTGACTATTCTACTATTGGGAAAAGAGGTCTCAGTCCAGAGTCACCCCTCACTCCCAAGGGCTGAGGAGGATGCTAGAGACAGGCTGAGAAGGAAAGAGAGAGACAAGGAGACATGATGAAGGACTCAAGAGTGATCGTCTGTAGACTTGTCTTGAAGTTAGTATGGCTCAGTACTGCAAAAGGTTGCTATTACTCTATGAATGGAAAGAGAGGAAAGAAGAGTTTTTACAAATATAGAAACAGACCTTCCTGCCTCTCTGTCTGATCTTCCCCATTGGAGGGTAGCAGAACAGGGGGCAAGAGTCCAAAACTGGAAGTGCAGGTCCTGTTGTCACTTCCTTCCTGTGTCACCTTGGGCAAGTTTCTGTGTGTGCTTTTTACCTGGGCTTTCAGCTGTAAAATATCTTCTGCACAGGATCATCGCAGCTCTGAATGACCCTTAAAAACATAAAGAATAATGCCCGGCAGACGATCAGTCTTTTATTAATTCAGCAGTTTTATTCTTTTTATGACAAGAGTAAGAATGGTATGATTTAAGGCTTTTTGTTTTCTTTGGGTTTTTTTTGTTTGTTTGTTTTTTGTTTTTCAAGACAGGGTTTCTCTGCAGCTTTGGAGCCTGTCCTGGAACTAGCTCTTGTAGACCAGGCTGACTCTGAACTCACAGAGATGCGCCTGCCTCTGCCTCCCGAGTGTTGGGACTAAAGGTGTGCCCCACCATCATTAAGGCCTTCTTAAATTTACTGACAAGTCATTAAGAATAACTAAATTTTCAACAAACAAGTCATAGCATGTTCCCTTCACAGGTTCCTCCACCTTTGCATGCCAGGACTAGACCTTCACACTTTGCAGGTGAAAGGCATGCATTCAAATCATCAGCTTCCTCAGCCAGCCAGAACTTGAATGCAGCGTTCCTTGCCTCCCTGACATCAAGGCAGGCCTGGTGCATAATGAACAGGACAGCACTCACTCACAGCCTTCACCCGTGGACAGACTTCAGGATCCAGCTCGTCTTCATTCATTCAGCAGGACAACTGGAAATCAAGTGGAGTCAGGAAGCCTTGGGCTTTAAAGTTTGACTTCATAACTTACTAGCTACCTACAGGCATTTAATAGAGTTCTCTTTTAAAATGGAAATAACAATGCTGACCCAGTAGGGGTTTGTATCAAAGTATTCAACACAATTATTTAGATAAAGCGTAAGTGCTTAAGCAATTTGAGTTAGCACTAGGTAAATGCCAGTTGTCTCTTCCTCCTCCCCATCACCCTGCTGAGGAGATGCCAGGTTAGACTGTGCTGAGTGAGGGGCACTCACTGCCCATTCAGTCTCCTCCTTCTGAGGCAAGAGATCATGAGAAGGAGGGGGAAGGGACAAGGAACTTAGCGGTCTCACCTTTTCTACCTAGCCAATATAACTCATTCTTTCCCTACTTCAGAAAATCCAAGTCCAACTGCCTTGGAATTATTTAGCTACTGTGTCTGCCTGGAATACAGGTGTTCTCTGTCTCTCTCTTTCTAAGACAGAAATAAGGCTTCAAGAAGATCTGCCCCAATACACACTCTTCCAAAGTGGAAAAGGTGTGTCCAACATGTACGGGGCAGGACAAATGAGTTGGGTCATGATGGCACAGTAAAGGCCTTTTACTAAGGGAGATCATAGTGTAAGCCATGTCAGGTCTCTGTCAGAGTTAAAAGAACAAAGATGAGGCCGAGTGATGGTGGCACATGCCTTTAATCCCAGCATTCAGGAGGCAGAGACAGGCAGATTTCTGTGAATCCGAGGCCAGCCTGGTCTACAGAGTGAGATCCAACACAGGCTCCAAAGCAACAGAGAAACCCTGTCTTGAAAAAAATGCAAAACAAAACAAAAAATAAATATGACTTCTAACCCAGTTACCTCCCATTTGTCAACTCAGTTAAGAGTCTTCCCCTTCCTGCTCTAGATTGCTGTTCAAGTACCCAACCATCTGTTTCACTGAGGCCTCATCCTCCCTCCCGCCTGAGCTCTTTACACCGGCGCGCGAGCATTTTCCCAAGATGAAAGACAGGCTGAGGAGGCTGAAGACATGGGGCCCCTCAGAGCAGAGTCTGAGCTGCTGACTCGACGCAAGTGCTGACACTGGAAAGTACCGCTGCTCAACCAAGAGCCACTTCCCACAGACGACAGCTGGGCTGGAGACTGGCTTCCTAGAGTTGGTCCAGACCCCTGAAGCCCAGTCTTGCCTGTCTGTCCTTCCCAGCACGTGGGAAGAGGAATGACAGCAAAAGGGAACTGTGACCACTGCCCAGTTGTGGCCATGTTTGAGTGAACTGACCAACTTCACGGTGTCGTGTAAATTAAATACTGTTTACTGTTCTGAGTAGAAAGATCCCAAGTTAGGTCAAGGCTGAGGAGCTCAGCAGGGCATTCTGGGGTGCAGCAGAGTATCAACAGAGTGTATCTATACCTTAAAAGTTAAGCTTCCATTTTTGTTCAGGTAGAAATGTTAGGTAGAGTGCCATTGTTACCTTCTCCTTTATAAAAATAATCTCACTTGTTCTCCTCCAAGTTTGGGGCATGAACATCTGAGAATACAAACACTTGGGCTGCTCAGGATGGTGATCTAAAAATCACAGGGTACAGGGCTAATCAAGGGGACATTATCTATGTTCTGTTTGTTTGTTTGTTTAAAAAAAAAAAGAGCAAAACAGCGTGATTGTGTGTCGGCAGACTCCTGCTCAACTCGACCCCTGGAAGTGGTCTTTGCCTCCAGGTCATGCTTGTGTACAGAGCTTCAATTCAGACTCTCTTAAAGTGGGTGCAGGCATCTGTTTACACTAGGTCCCTACTCTTTATCTCTCTTGAGATAAGCTTGAAAGCATAAAAGGAGCACTTTGCAACGATTCACTCGCATCCCCAAAGCCACTGGAATGGGCCCCCCCATTCCCCACCCCCACCCTTCCCCCTCACTGAGGAGAAGCAGTTTGAAAAAGAGGAAGTGGGTACGGCAGGAGGAGCCTGGGGCTGCTGTGGAGATGAATCCACCTGCACCGTCAGCATCCACATACCCACGAAGGCGGCCCAGGATGTGCGCAGCGTTCTGCAAGAAAGCCGGCCTATCTGTGACCATCAGAAGGGCTGGCAGCCAAGTCCCTGTGCAGATCCTCAGTGCTGTCAGTCTTGTCGCGAGCTTTGAAGTCTGGCAACTGCTTCTTGTCAGCCTAAAGCCTCTGCCTTGTTCACACCTTGTCACTGCTCCTTGCCCCCACCCCCAACCCCACTTGCTGCCATCCTTCGGTTCAAATTCTTAAAGGGAGGTTGCTGGAATACTCTGCTTATACTAGGAATTAATTTTAGTAGAATGTCCAGAGTTCAGATTACACCCTTTAGAAACAAAAACAAAACATCACCATCATCCAAATTGTTCAACACAAACGAGTTCTCATCTCTTGACGTTTGGGGTTTGAAATCTTTGACAGTACTTTCAAAGCTTTACCCACTTCCCACCCACTGTGGTCTTCCTTGGATGTATTTTTTTTTTTTAATTCTTTGAAGGCCTGCTACCCAGTTCCCAAATAAATACATAAAGACTTATTCTTTCTTATGAATGCCCAGCCTTAACTTGGCTACTTGGCTTGTTTCTAGCCAGCTTTTCTAACTTAAATTGTCCCATTTCTCTTTAACTATGGTTTACCTCTGGGCTTTTATCTGGCTTTAGTCTATAGATCTTTCTTTCCTTCTTACTCCATGACTGACTATATGGCTGGGTGGCTGGCCCCTGGTATCCCCCTTCTCTTTCCTTGCTCCTTCTTTTTCTTTGTTCTTCTATTTAGTCTCTCTGCCTGGCAGGCCCTCATACTCCTGGTGACCGTTCAGCTCTTTATTAGACCATCAGGTGTTTTAGACAGGCAAAGAATCACAGCTTCACAGAGTTAAACAAATGCATACAAAGGAATGCAACACATCTTTCATCATTAAACAAATGTTCCAAGCATAAACAAATGTAACACATCTTAAGCTAATATTCCATAACACTTGGTACCCATTTTCCTTATTCTTCTAAATAGCATCAACTATTGACAACTATGTCACCAAGTATTTGGAGGCAACTTTTCCGTCTTCTGAATTAATCCTCATAACCATGAGTTAAGGCCGTCTCGGCCCGGGCGTGGTAGTGCACGTATGTAATCCCAGAACTTGAGAAGCAGATTTAAGACCAAGTCTGGGCTTCATGAGACTCTAGCTCATAAAACCAAATGAGGGCAAAAGTCAGTCTTAGGCTCTTTATCTAAAGTGACATCAAGGTATTTCAAAGCATCTAGGTCTGTTGACTCTTTGGGGCCCTCAAGATAGTGTTCATCTCCATTTCTATGGCTCCACTCTGCCTCTCTGGCTCTGTATGACTGGACTGCCCTTGGCTCAGGTGCAAGGTGCGGATCTACTGCTCAGAGTTCAAGCCCAGTCACAATAATTCCTCTCTGATGCACACAGAAGAGCGACATGGCATCCTGCCAGAAAGCAATTACTGACCACAAAACTGAAGAGGCTAACAGGATTTAGGATTTGTCTGAATGGTCCTAATTGCTAGTAGCCAAGAAAGTGAGGCCCAAGCCCTGTTTTTATGAGGACACAGTCTTCTGAGGATGGTGGAGTTTCACAATTTTGTGTTTTGTCAATGATTTGGGCAAGTTAAAAATCCCTAAAGGCCAATTTACCTCACAGACTGATACAAAGAAATGCAAAACAGACCTCATGTATGTCTCAGACAGGATTCTTTCTGGTGCTGGTGATTAAACTCCAGGCCCCTGTTTGTGCCAGGCATGCAGTCTACCACTGAGCTACATCTCCTTCCCTCTTATATATGTTTATTGAGTGACGAGAGAAGAACCCAAAGTACTTATCAAAATGGCCAGGGATACAAACATATCATAGGCCAAAGCAAATTAGATGTTGCCTTCTAAGGTGGAACTGATGTATCCGGGCCCAGCCTCTGCTTGCTCTGAATATGTTTGTTTAGACAGCCCGGCTGGGGCAGCAGGATCCAGATACAAAAGCTTTGATTGGTAAGAGGAAATCAAAATAATCTCCATTAACCTCCCATTATCTCAAAACTTAGAAACTCGAATGAAAGGCTTCTGAAGGGAGGAGAGCAGCAGGAGGGCACATCTGATGGATGCTGCCCTCTGTGATGATGTCACTGTCATCACCATGGGCGAGCTGAGTGCTTAGTGCCACCAAACAGCTGCCCTGGAAGCAGCCAGGACTGATCCTACCCTTCCCAACTTGGAAGCTATGATGAAGAGGCAGGGGAGCAGCTGGGGAAGTGGGCTGCCATGAAATGAAACCCTGTATCTTTGTATTTAACGAAGACTCTTTGATAATTGTTCTTCAGTATTTTTTATTTTATTTTATATTTTATTTTTGGACTAGATTTAACTTCTATGGCCTCAGATCATTTTGGTTTGGGTTTAAAAAGATAAAGTTTTGTGTAGTCCAACTTGGCCTCGAATTCACTATTTAGGCAGGGATAACCTTGGATTCCTGAATCTGCCAGGATTACAGGTATGCACCCCCACACCTGTTTTTATGCAATGCCGGGGATTAAGCCCAGGGTTTTGTACATGCTAGGCAAACACTCTAGCAACTGAATTACATCCGCAACCCCAGACTCAGGACCTTTGAAGTGTGGTGCTGTCTGAAGACAGAGAAACTTTTCCAGTCAGGCACGATTGGTCTGTGCCTGGAATCCTAGCACTTGAGAGCCTGAGATAAAAGAACTATTGGCAGTCGCAAGCTTGGGCTATAGTGAAAACTGTCTTGAAAACAAAAACAAAACAAGACAACAAACAACCAGAACTAAGCCTGGCTCCACCTCTGTGAAAAGACTGAGCTCTTGTCATATTCCAGACTGAGGGGAATGCTGTTTTCCTCTGGCAACAAACAGCTGTGGAAACACTTCTATCACCGAACCTGGAAATGGCTTCTGTTCTTGCTTATCAGAGAATTACATCTACCCAACCGCTTTGCATTGCATCTTGGCTCTGCACAGCCCAGTCACACCACCTCCTCTCCACATCTCCAGCAAAGGCTGTGTCTCCGGGCACACATAGGGTCTGGAGGGCCAGCCGTGTTCTGTCCCTGATACTCGTATTAGGTACAGGAGAGATTATCAGGCGGCAATATTGTGTTGTTATTATTACCCTGATGTGTTAAAAAAAAAATCTGTGTGTTGTGATAAGTTAAGACCAGGCCCTGTTTTCACTTTTCTGGCTGCCAATAGTTTTAGTGTAACAGCTGGGAGATGTGAATTTTCCTTCTCAGGCAGATTGGAGGAAGCCGTGAAACTTTGAGAAAGGAAGGCTACTCAGGGGTATTATTTACAGTGCTGGTATTTTCCAGAGCCAGCTCATCAGGACATCCAACACCTAGCATTTGGGGATTACGGGCATTAGAGAACTAAGGTCTTAAAAGGATCCACAGAATTCCTTTGAATTCATTTCCCTATCAATGCCTCATGGAGGAGCTGCCCTCTGACACCTCACTTACAGACTCTTTCCCTAGTGAACCTGAGCTGACAGTAAGATCAAGAAGGGGTTCTGGAAATCATTGCAGTCAGCAAATGAGCATTAGTAAGATACTTACACGGGCTGCAATTGTGCTCATCTATTTTGGCAGTTACAGTTCTTGAGGGGCTGAAAGGGGGGAACTGAGAAACCCTGCAACCCGAGGGAGAACATTATCTGTTTCAGAGGTCTGTGAGAGATATGCACACCCTGGCTTTTCCCCTTTACACCACATGCCTAGGTTGCAGGAGGCAAGGGGAAAACTTGAGACATGCATCACCTCTGCTTCTGACTATATTCAAAACCCAAACCAGGCCTTTAATTGCATCCTATGTGTACCTAGAACATCATCATCATCATCATTGTCATTAAAACAGCTTTCTCTCTAATAGCAAATTCAAATTTTAGTTTCTGTTGGAGAATTTGGCCCTTATTCCTTTTTATTGAATGCAAACACTAATCCCAGGCTGGGGAGATGGCACAGGGGTTAAAGTGCCTAGGGATTAAGCTCAAGGACCTGTGTGATTCTCCCAAAGCTATGTAAAGCTGAACTTTCATTCAAAACTATGCGACAGCATACATGTATAACCGCAAAGCTTCCACGATGAGCTGAGAGGCGGAATAGTAGAATCCCTGAAGCTCATGTCCAGCTAGCCTGGCCCAAGCGACTGCAAACAACAGAGACCCTGCCTCCAACAATGCAGACATCGAGAAGTGACACTTGAGGTTAACCTCTGCACACTCTGGTACATGAGTACATATGCACACGCACGCACACGCTTGCACACACACACACACACACAGACAATTTGTTGAAACTACTCACTATTTCTTAAGCTTCTAGTCACTGATCCTTTCTTCTACCCTTCTCTTCCGTCTTTCTCCTGACTCACGCAGGTTGCTTTCCCCCTAGAATGCCTGCCAGCACTATGCTCTATGTAGCATAGCGTTCCCATGACGTATGAATGCATGCACAGCTGCGACACAATGTACAGGTGCTGACTCATCAACTTTCAGAATTGTCCTCCAGTTCATTCCACAGCTACCAGCTCTGCGCCTCTAGTCCACCATCCCTGCAATGCCCTGAAATTCCAAGCAATCCTTATGACCTCCCAACTCAAAATGACCCAACCCTCTTGGTAAACCCTTCACACACTCCCTTCTCCTTAGAACATAGTATACTCTGCTGTGTGAGCCTCATTTGTTAGCAGCAAATACAAACGCAGAGCTCTGCATTCTTTGACGTTAATACCTCATGAATTCTCTATTTTCTTTATTTCTCTTTCTAGTATATTCGATCTTAATTAATCTATAAGAAGCATAATCAAAAAAAGAAGCACAATCAGTAGAAACTCTGAAAAAAATTCTGAATCTGGTTTGAATTTGAGATATGCTTTTTTCAGCTCAAAATTAACATCATAAGTTTACTGGCTGCGTTTTCCACTTTCTGGATTCTATTTGCAAGTTTAGTGTCTGGCTTAACATGCTGTCAAAAGGACAGTTTTTATCCCCTTTTCAGATCTTACATCCTAACTCTATTCCACTACCATCTCCCCGTGCTGCTGCCTCAACACATATGTTTGCACACACACACATAGACACACACACACACACACACACACACACACAAGTACTGAAGATGAAGAATATGGATGGAGTCCTTCCTTGCATTCCCCTTAGGTTGTATCATTGTTTACAAGTTACTGGTCCTCATCCATAATTAGACATGTACAGAGTAGGGAGTTTCAGCTTAGCCATATAAAGCAGTGAGCTCCAGGCTCCTTCATGTGTATGTATGTGTGTGTGCTCGCACACACATATCCCTAAATGTGCACAGGTACACATGTGCTGGAGTGCATGAAGTAAAAGTCTGGTGCTATTCCTTAGGAGCCCTCCACCTTGTTTTTTTGAAATGGAGTTTCTTATTGACACCTTGGGATCCTTGGTTAGACTAGGCTGACTAGCCTTAGGGAACTACCTGTCTTCACATCTGCAGCACTTAGAATCCATGGGTTCTATGGGTTGAACTCAGATTCTCCTGCTGGTGTGGTAAGCATGTCACTGACTGAGACATCTCCTAAACTCCTTGAATCTTTCTTTAAAGACTGTCTGGCATCTTTCTAGGAATCAATAGACTGATTCTAACAAGCATTTATTGAGTGCTAACTCTATACCCAATACTATAGTGTCTGAAATGATAGACTCTTATTGATTCTTCGAGGCAAACATTGTTATTCTTACATACCAGGAAGCAAATATACAGAAGCATACAGTTGACTGACCCTGAGTAAGAAAACCAGGTTTTTAGAGTCTAAACCTACAGCTATTTCTAGTGTAATATTTTGTGTGCTAATAGAATTCTATAAGCAAGAACTGGGGTGTTCTGCTCAAGTTGGTACTTTTTAAATGATTTGAAAAGTACAAATCCTACAGCAGTGTCTCCACACAAGAACGGTCACTAGTACCTCTCTTTCTTTTCTTCTTTTAATTTTTTTTACTTATTTTGCCTTTCTTTCTCTTTTTCTTCTTCCTTCCCTTCCTCCCCTCTCTTTCTTTCTTTCTTCCTTCCTTTCTTTTTTCCTTTTCCTTCCTTCCTTTCTTCCTTCCTTCCTTCCTTCCTTCCTTTTCCTTTTCTAGGGATGAAACCAAGGTCTTACACACGTTAGACAAGCAAGCACAGTACTACTGAGCTATGTCCCCAGCCCTCTGACTTAAGACTTCCATCTTGTAAACACTTTAGGAATATTTCACAAATATTTAACCAGATCTCTTGCTTGAGATTTGAAGCATAGAACACCTTTAAAACTGAGCTCAGTCATTAAATATCAAGGGAGAACTAGGAAGCATATTGATACTATTAGATATTGGCTGTGTGTTCCTTCTGGATAATGATAGTGAATCTAAAATTTGTATTAGTTTAGTTGAAAGCACCATGCAATCATGAGGGGAAAAAGCCTTTCATTCAGATCTTTTAAAAGGTATGTGGAATATAAATCCAAGTTTTAAAAGGTAGTTTGATTACCAAAACATTTACATTTTCTGTAAGAGAAGCTAATATCTTTGGACATTAATTATGTATCTGTTCTCAGGTTAATATGGTCATTATTTAGTCTTATTAACAACTCTGTAAGATCAATTTTATCCACAATTTATATGTAGAGAAACTGAAGCTCAGAAAGATTAAATAATCTGTTCAAGGTCACGCGGCTAATAAATGACAGAATTTGAACTCACAGTCCAGATGTTGCATGGTTAACCACCCTTCAGATTTACAGACAAAATACCTAGTTATAATTGAATTTCAGATTTGAAAAAGAAATCTTAAGCATGACATGAAATGCATTTGTACAAAAAGTATATTCACTTTTCCAGAAATGGAACTTTAACCAGGCATATTACGCTTTTCTTTGTGTATCTACCAACCTTACCCCCAGTCTCCTGCCCACTGTAAGTTCATCTGATTGGGATAGACTAATCGGTCCTTTGCATGTGCCTGCATTTTGCTACAGAATAAATAATGCTAGGTACTTCCATGAAGCTAGGCAGACCCTTTTGGATTCCGTTTCCCTCCATTTCTGGAGCGTTGGGTTGGCCTGGTGACTGTCTGTTCCCTGATAGTGCAAGCTTGTGTCTCCTGATAAGGGAGGCTTTGCTGACTCCTGGCACACTCTGCCCCCCTGCCTGCACTGGACTATCTCCCCAGTGGCCAGCTGTATCCTGCCTGCGGGCACTCAGCACTAACCTCCATGTTCCTAGAATCCTTGACTCCTAGGAGCTCAGAACACCATGGCTCTGTAGCTGTTTCTTACCAGGTAACCAGGTTCACTGGAGGAAATGCAAATGACCCAATAGGCTGAAGCACAGGGGAAAGGATCTTGTATGTAGAAATCTGTTGCTGAAAGTATATCAATAGGGAAAATATATGCCACCGAACAAGCAACACTTTATTTTTCAGTGCTGGGGATAGAACACAAGTTTTGCACAATGCTTGAGCTATATCCCAGCCCAATGAAGGGCTCTGACTTGCCTGTGTATGCCTATCATTCTGTACATCATGCACCTGCCTTCCTGCCTTCTGACATCACCCAGATAAAGCAGCTGAAGAAACAGGCACTGTTATTATTTATTTAGCTCTATTTCACATAAAAGTCTGTGCAACAAAGCTTCTGACTACTACTGTGAAAGGTTTATTTATTTTATATTATTTTAAGCAGACTTTCATGCAGCCCAGACTAGCTGCACAGTTGCATGGAGCTAAGGATGATTTAGAACTGCTTATTTCTCCTGTCTAATCTCCAGGACCGTGATTAGGGGTGTATGTCACCACATTCGGCTTGAGAATAGCCTGCTCTTAATAGCCACCCAGAAGTCAAATGCTTTGCCCTTCGAGATCACACACAATGTACTCTGAAAAGGGAAAAAAACCCACAAGAGACTGTGAAAGTAATTTATTTTTATTATCCTTGAATAATGTGACTACAAAGCTATACATCTCAACGTACAGACTTTGGGGCTGGATAGTTTCAGTGTGTGACTTTTGTTGTTGTTGTTGCTGTTACTTGCTTGCAAGATTTTTACAATAAAGTTTATGTGAAAGATAGTGCGGATGACTGAGAAGAATGCTTATGCCCAAGCCTGGATGTTTATAGAATTACCTTTAATGTGAAGATTTTAAAAATCTTTTGTCAAATGGCATGAATTTTTATGACATCAAAATGAAATATCAATGATAATATGTGTTATGACATAAAAATGACATTTTGTCATTATATGTAATTTTCTATGAACAGAACTTTATATGTTTCTCTTAGTTTTTAAGCCAGATGTGGTGGCACTCACCTTTAATCCCAGTACTCGGGTATTTCAGGCCAGCCTGGTCTACACAGCAAGTTCCAGGACAGCCAGGACTACATAATAGAGATACTGTCTTTAAAAAAAAAAAAAAAAGAAAAAGAAAGAAAAAAAGACATTTCTCTTAGATTTTATCGAAAAGGTGTTTTGCATATCTCAGTTTTTACTAAGGCCCTGTGAAATTGTGAACTGAGTTTTTACGAGGCTAAGCCACCTGCCCAAAGCCATACAGCTGGTCCATGACAGACTGCATTTAAACCTGTGTCACCTTTTTCCAGGAACCACATACGTAATTACTGCTCAAGGATGCTTCAGTAGCAGAAGAGCCGTAGCTACAGCTTCTGCAGTGAAGAAGCAGTTTTTAGAACCCCCGTGTGTTGCTGACTTGTCCTTCCAAGGCACGACCCATTCTCCAGGGGAGGAGCAGGTGGGCGGTGAATGGCCTGGGTAAGATTAAAAATTAGATACTGTGACTGGAATACAGCCTTCCCCCTTGTGACTCACGGCGTGAGCTGGACAACACCTGAATTGATTTGTGGCCAGGTTCAACCACAGAGGCCCACGGACCACTTGCTTGCATGTCACAGCTGTGTCGCATTGATGATAAAGGATTCTAAATGCTTACTCATTTCTTTACACAAAAATTAATCAAGGCTCACTAACGATAAACAGTTTGTGGATGAGTAACAATCTGTGGAACACATATTAAGTGTGTGAATATATTTACAATTATTATCACGCAATCAAAATTGTCCCCTGAGTAGTCTATTAGCTGGCTTATAGTCTCCCCCTTTTTCTCCATATATGAATATATGGTCTTGAGTTTTTAAAATTAGATTATTTTATGTGCATGAGTGTTTTGTCTGCATGTGTGTATGTACACCCTGTGCGTGCCTGGTACCCATGGAGAACAGAAGAGGGTATCAGATCCCTTGGAGCTGGATGGAGCAACAGATGGTTGGGAAGTGCTATTTGGGTGCTGGGAATTAAACCCAGTTCCTCTGTAAGAGCAATAAATGCTGTAAACCGAGGAGTCATCCCTCCCACTCCTTGAATATTTACTGAGAAAACGGAAATGAACTAAACAGATCAAGTTGATTCCTTTAGGGAATTTACATTTTTAGTCACCAGGGTTTCGATGGCTTAAGCTTCAGGTCTTGTTAAAATAACTCACTCTACACATCTTGGCAATTCACTCAATCCCTCTGAACAAATTTTTCCATTTGGAAAATGAACACAAAACTATCTATTTGATATGGTTAATCATCGGATTAAATTAGTTATAGCCTACCAATGCCAGGTCATAATTTTTGAGTATCAGTACCATATCCTTATATTCTTGGCAATAAGCACAAGTCCATAGCAAACACACTCCTCAGTTTAGGGTAAATGAGTGGATATGGATGAGGTCTTATATGTGTGGACAACATTTTGTCTATAAAAGTTAACCTGGGGCTGGGGACATGTCAGTGGTATAGTACTTCCCTGCTATACACCTAGTCATTAGTTTGATCCAAAGTCCAGAACAATTTACTTAGTAAAGTATTATACTGACTTTTCAGTTGTTTAAAATCCAACACAGAACCAGAAAAAGTGCAAGAAATACTCCTGAACATATGCAATTCTGCTCTTGTTTCTGAGAGTTCAAGCTGTAAAAACACTTTGTAAACACGCAGAAGATGAAAGGCCCTTTCTGGTGATCTGTGTGTAGCACAGTCTCCATGCTTCTTAAAGGCCTTTGCCATAAGTTGGTCCTCAACAAAGCTACACTGGTCCTGCCAGGTCTCAGCATAATCAGGCTCTCTAGGGTTACAAGCTATAACTGCATTGTAAAAGCATGCTAGGTTTGGGAAGCATTTGAAAGAACTTCTCAGCCAGTAATAACATGAAAAACAAATAATTTCATTCTGCCAAATTCACTTAGGGTGTAAAGACATCCTCTCTGAGAGTTGTGGCATTACTGGCGGAGCTAGAAGGGGGTGCAATTATTCATGTTTCAGGAAAGCATGTAACGCACTCAATGGCTGTTTGAGCTGTACTTCATTCCACAAGATGCAAGACTCACACTGCCGTGAATACTAACTTTACTCAACAGAGTGATATTCAGTAGCAAGACAAAGAAAAGAAAAGAAAAATGCAAAATATACCCCAAGGCAGCTCCAGATGCCATAGTGAGATACAAACTGAAAAGGACAGAGAAACTTCCTAGGTAAGAAAAGTCCTTCAGTTAGGAGCTGCAGTGTGAGACAGACTTAGGGCTGGTACAAGGGTTGGGAAGCACCTGAAATCGGCAGAGATACGGTTGAAAAGTTAGGAGGAATTATAGCAAATAGCTCACAACACATGTAATAGTGAAGTGGGTAAAAACGCTGGAGATGTATGACTTACTGAGTGTTGGACTGCGTAGTTTGTACTTAATTTAGTGTTGAACTAATGAAAGCTTTTAAAATGGAGTGTGGGTCATGATTTGACTATTACTTGGGACGATGTTTCTGTAAGAAAACAAGACCGGAAGGAAAACAATTGAGCAGGAGACCAAAAAGAGAGTACACACAACAAGAATCTAGAGCAGAGGTGATCAATATCCAATCAAGGGTGATGGTGATGGAGTTAGAGAGAGCTGGCAGATGGGAGAGCTACGGGCTAGGAAGTATCTATTCCTGGGCTGAGCAATATAGCAGCCTCTAGCCATATGCAGCTATATAAATATAAATCTAATTAAATTTAAGTCAGATTTAAAGTACAGCTCCCCAGTCACATGGTCACATTTTAAGTATTTAGTCGCTACTGAGGATTATGCAGATAAAGAACAGTGTAGGTCAGGAGTGAAGACCCAAGCCTGTAAACCCAGCCCTTGGGAGGGGGAGGCAGAATGACTTCCCTAAGTTTGGGGCTAGCCTGGACTACACAGCAAGTACCAAGCCAGCTAGAGCTGAAAAACAAGATCTTGTTTCAAAACAAAACAACAGCAGCAAAAAATAAAATTAAATATAAATAACATTGCTATCAAGACAGAAGAGTAATTTCCATCCTGGCATAGCATTCTATTGGACAGTGCAGATTGCTTTGAGGGTGATTGGCATAAAGATAAAGACGAGGGATTAGAGGATACCAAGGCTTGAGTCTTGGTGACTGAGGAAGGTGGTGAAAGGAGTAGCCAATGGGAAGACAGGTGGACCTACCAGATACTTCACATCTGTCAGACTCTAGGGACAATAAATGAGCCCTAGGTGCAAGGAATGTTAAGTGTCCAGTGGGACTCCCAAAGCTTTGTATGGGAGCCCCGGTGGATCGGGCTGGCTTATTCCTCCCTGTGCTCATTGTCTCCCAGGACTGTGGTGCTTCCGATGCTTATGAGTGTGAGGTCCATTCCTCAGCCCTATCAGGTCAGTGTCTGACACACCCTACGACGAGGACAGGAGGCCGAAGACTGTGCCATTACTGAAGCTTTTCTGTGCTGGTCTGAACCCTCTTCATAGACACGTCATACTTCCTTTCCCCCGGTTGCCTCGCTCACTTCTGCTTGATCTAGGAAAGTCCCCTCACCCTCACTTATTCGATTGCTTCCTCTGGAAAGATTCCTTCCCACAGGGGTCACTGCTTTTTTACTTGACCTCCTTTCTTTCTCAAGTTAGGTTTCAGAGTCTCTCAACCACTCTCTTACCTACCCTTCATCTCTCTCTCAGTGTCTTTCATCAGCAATGGAGGGTGCCTTTTTGAGTGACCTCGATCTAGACATATGGCCACCAACTTAAGAGAGAGGAGTAACAGAAAGGCACACACACCAGCTCTTACCTCATTCAGCCATCCGTCAGCAGCCAACACAGACAACACTTAGTGCAAACTGGGAAAATGTGCATGTGAGGAGTGGGTAGGTATGCGTGTGTGTTGCGTGGAGGACTGACAAAAGGTACCACTCCTAAGGGAGAACAATTAGAAAAGTGCCCTTTCCCCAAAACTGAATTGAGTGCTGGGTACTCAGCTTGGTGGGCAAAACAAGCACTAGACTTTAGCTCTCACTGGTCCCCTCTGCTCTGCAGTGACCTGTGCTCACCACAAATATTCATCCATGCTAACCTACATCTGCACCGGTGTTCTGTGCTTTTGCGGCATATTGACCGTACTGTCCTTGCTCCTGTCCACAGACAGCTCCTTCAGCGCTGTGCTAGGACCCATTGCTTCTGAGTTCCTGTCTTTCTCTAGCTGTCTCCTCTCGTCTCTTCTGTACTGTAACTTTACTTTTCTAAAGACCACCCCAACACCACAAGGGAGCAGCTCCACTTTAAGACAGCCTCCTTGGATCCCCTTCCCCTTCCTGCTGCTGCCTGTTTCTCAGTTGCTAGGCTCAACAACCTCTCCAAGAGCTCTGTCTTCCTTGCCTCCCACTCTCACAGAAAGGCCTAGGCAGAAAAGTTCCCATATGATCACACTGAGAGGGTTTTCCTCAAGCCCTCAGCAACCTTCATCAGGCCAGACTCAGTCAATGGGTAAACTCCTAACTCTTGACTAGGGATGTGACCCAGTGGCAGAGCTTGTGGAGCACGTGCAAGTCAGGGTGGTGGGGGTGAGCATGTGCAGGTCAGGGTGGTGGGGGTGAGCATGTGCAGGTCAGGGTGGTGGGGGTGAGCATGTGCAGGTCAGGGTGACTCGGGTGTCTCCTTAGCTATTTCCGCAGTAGGCAATGGGACTAACTATGCCTTCCTTCCTAATATGATTCTGTACCAGCTTCCTTCCTTTCCTGGTGTTCCTCTAACCTGACTGCTAGCTCCGTGTCTCTTTAACCTCCACTTCTGCAGTGTCTCTTGGTCCTCTCTTCCAGCTACAAGCCCTCCCCTAAGGGAGTTTATGCAAACCTGAGGCTCTATGTCTTGGTATACCTCAAGTTTATATCTCCAGAGTCATAACTCCCACTGTTTATTCAGTACATCCACTTGGATGGAAAACAGGCAAGATGGAAGTTTTTATAAGTTTTATTTATTTTTATTTTATGTATATGGGTGTTTTGCCTGTATATAGGTAGGTATGTGTACCACAAGCATGCAGTGCCTACAGAGAACAGAAGAGGACATCGAATCCCCTGGAACTAGAGTTATAGCCTGTTGTTAGCAGCCATATGGGTGCTGGGAACCCAGCCCGGACTAACTTCTGCAAGAGGAACAAGAGCCCGGCATCACTGAGCTTTCTCCAGACCCCTAAAATAGAAATCCTGATTCCTCCCTTTGATTGGCTCTTACCGTATCTTCTCTCCCACTAAATGATACCAGCCAACAGCCCCTGAATCTAAGAGTCATCCACAATCTTTTTGTTCCTCCCACTGCCTTCTCAAGCCCAACTCCAACATAATTCAAATGTATTTAAGAAAGCAAAAATAAACAAAATCTAAAATAAAGGAACACCCTTCACTCTATTGCCACTCTGACACCAACAGTCACTTACTACGCTCCCCCCCACATTTGTGCTTCTATTGTGCGGTACACACACACACACACACACACACACACACACACCGAGACTCACTCTAGTCCCCAAAGGGCCTGGAACACACTGCGGAGTCCAGGCTAAACCTCAAATTTGTGGCAATCCACCTGCTCCAGTCTTCCCAATACTGGGATTACAGGAGTGAGCCACCACACCCTTCATAATGCTAACCTCTGAAAATGTGAACTAGATACAGTCGTTTCTGGGCCCACCCTCTCCTCAGGGCTTCCTGTTGCCATTACAATAGTCCACAGGCTCCACAGGTTCTGGCCAATCTCGCACACGTCTAAGAGTCTCAATGCTCTGCTCTTTGGATATAGACCTTGTCCATCCATCCTTCCACTTGCCTTTTGCCATTCATACAATATGGCGGACACATCTCCACCTCTGGGTTTATGGCTGATTTTCTCTCATCCTGGAAGGGCTGTTCCTCTCATCCAGCCCCTGGATTTGCTAGACTTGTTTCTTCACAGCATGAGCAAAGGTGTGCAAAGCTCTCTCTGGTGACCTGCGATTTTTGCTACTTGCTTATTGTTCGTGTTGCCTCTCCTAGCTCAGAAGAATGAAAGCTCTAGAAAGTGATTTTCCCTAAATACTCCTAGAACAGCAACAGACCCCTATTTGGTGCTCAACTAGTAACTGTCAAGTGATTGCAATCCCTTAAAATTCTCCTCTCTCTGAATTTTTTCGTCCTTCCTCATTTCAATTTTGGACTTAACCACCTCCCCTAAGGCGAGGCCCCAATTCCCTTCAGTACACTATTCCTCCACAGTTCCCACCCTTTGAAGCACGGCTCCTTTAAATAGACTCGGGAAAACGCGGCCGGGAAGGCGGAGCACGGACTTGGGGGCGGGGCCTGCGTGCTGCGTGCGTGCGCGTTCCGGAGGCGCCGCCGCCGCCGCTCCCGAGGCCGCTGCTCCTGCCGCCGCCGCCGCGCAGAGCCCGAGCCCGAGCCGCGGCCGAGAGGAGGGAGGAGGAGGTGGAGGAGGCGCCGGGCCGCGGGGTGAGTGCGGGGCACGAATGGGGGGGCGCCGGCTGGCCGCACCTCGGTGGCCTCTTCACAGCCGCCCGCGAGTCCGGGGCGGTGGCCGGGGGCCTGGCGGGCGGGAGGGGCCGCGGCTGGAGGCCGGAGCCAGCCACGCCCGCGGACCGAGGCGGCCCGGCTGGGCCTGCGGACCGGGCGCAAGGGGCGGGCCGCGGGAGGGGACGCGTGTCCGCGCCCGCTCCGAGGTGTTGTCCCCGGGACCGGGGAAGTGCAGTGCCCTCCGTGCGGCCTTTGCCCCTGCCGCCGAGCGCTGACACCTCCGCGTCCCAGTCCGCCGCCAGCCGGGTTCCCGCCCTCCCTGCCCTCTGTCTTCTGCGGCTTGCCATGTGTTCGCTTTTGCAGCGTTGCTCTCCGCTCTGGTTTCTGCTGCCTCCCTTGAATTTTGTCATCGTAGAGGCCACGGTGTGATTCTTGTCTTCCTTCCGTCGAGGGTGTGTGAGGAGTGTCGGGGTGGTGGGATTGTGACTTGTCTCCTCACTCAGAAAGTTAAGGACAGTGGCTTTTGCTGAATTGTGTAATTTGCTGTTGTTGTTGTAAGGAGAAGAGCGAGACAGAACACTTGTGCCTAAAAAAACAAAAAACCAAAAAAACCCCGAGATTTCCTCACAGGATGGAAAACCAGAGTTTAGGGAACCTTTGATCCCTTGGAAAAAGAGCCAGCGTTGAGGAACGTTGGGAAGGGAAAATCATTTTGTCGCTGCTTTGAAGGAAGTACTGTGTAAGAAATGGAATAAAAGGGCAGGAGGTTAATGGGCCAAGCGTTACAGGTACCAGCCACCGTTTTCTGCTTCTTGGATGACAGAAGATCCGTTCTGTTTTCAGTAGAGTCGGAGTGTCGACCCTCAAAATGAACCAGGGTAGTTTGCCTTCCAAAGCAGCCTGTTACCAGAGATCATGCTGGAAACAGGATTTGGAAACTTTCTTTACAGTTTCCTGTCAGAATGTGTGGGGGTGGGTATGCCTCTGAGTAGTTTCTCTTTTCGTTTGATGTAACTGATTTCTGCAACACTTTGATACAGTAAGTGCTCGATCAGGCCCCAGACTCCTGTCTGTCTTTATGCTTTTATGTAATACTTTGTTTCAGAATTAAATGTATATTGTTGAATATTCTTTTTTTAGTGTGGTGTTTCAGTGACTCTCGTTCAGCTTCCTTGCCTCTTCAAATTCTGGGATGATTGTGTTCATTATCAGCGACTAGATGTGTTCCGAAATTTGTTGACTGAATTGAGCGGTTCGGTTCCGTGCCTGATTTACGTACATCTCATGTCTTTTTGAGAGGTACCTTTCAGTTAAATGTTTGCATTTCACTTCCATTCTATAGAAATGTCATTCATAATCTTTTCCAGGCCGCTGATACTTTTGAGACTATGGTGAAATATATGAACTCTTTCTTTGCCCAGGAAAAACAAAATAGACATTTTTGCGCAAAATTTTGCATTCAGTGTCTGGACTCCTCTAAATTCACCAGTATTTTTAAAATAAGTTATATTTATTTTAAAAGTGAACTGAAGTCCCAGATATTCAGTTTCTCGTTAGAACTTTTTAAAAGTGCACACTTTTTTGGTGGCCTTTGGATGTGATTGTGTCTTGACCTTAAATTCTGGGGATCTGGGAATAAGGTTTAAGAGTGATTGTTCTTACAATTTTATGGGGGAAATTCTCAGTAACTACTACTCCTCAAACAGGTTTCATGTATAGCTCAATATTGCTGAGGAAGACCTTGAACTTGTGATTTTCTTGCCTCTTCCAGAGTGCTTGGATAGGTGTTTGCTTCCATGCCTGGTTTATGTGGTGCTGGGGATCAAACCCAGTTCTGTTAGCAGTCATTTTGTTTGTAGTGCTGGGAGTCTAACCTGGAATCTCAAGCATAGTTATTTGGCAAGCACTTTACTACTGAGCTGTGTTCCCAGCCCTAGCCAGAAGTCATTTTAAAACCAATACTCCCTAGTATCTTTTGGCCCCTTAAAATTATAAGCATAAATAATCAGGCTTTTACTTGTACAGTGTACTTTTTAGTAATATGAGAATTTTAAAACCAAATGGTTTCTCTTTCTTTCAAGCTTGCTCGTATACATGGTTTTCATGTAGTTAATTCTGAAGACCTGCAATATTAATTCAGTAAGCAGGTATACTGTATGGATAAAAAAGTTCTTGCTGTCATCCCTTCGGTCATGAGGGATAGACCATGACCAAGTAAATGTAGAGTGTTAGGTGATAGAGCTGTGTGGAAGAGTGAGGACCGGTGAGGACTGGAGAAAAACACTGCCAGGGAAGACCTGAGACTTGAGCAGAGATCTGAAAGGAAGTGCGGGGTGTGTGTTCCCTTGTGTTAAAAAAGATCACAGGAAGAGAGGCCTTCTAGTGCAAAGACTCCAGAGTATACATGACCTTTCTGAGAACAGCTAGGAGGCGAGTGTGGTCTAAGAACAGTAAACAGGGAGAGAAAGAGGCCTTGAGATTAGAGAAGTAACTGCGGCAGCCCTTTTAAAATCTTGGATCCCATAGTAAATCTTTTGGATTTTACTTTGAATGAGATGGGGAACCCTTGGAGTAGAAGAGAGACCTGATCTGACCTAATTTTGTAAACATCATTCTCTCTATTGTATGGAAGTCTGCTTGAGTTGGGGAAAATCAAGAAAAACATGCAGGGATTGAACCCAGGTCCTTATACTTGTTAAGTAAGTGCTCAATAACCAAGCTACATCCTGCCCTTATGTCTTCATTTCAACCTTTTAACCATTTAAAACAATCCATCATCTTTCTGTTGGGCATGTAGGTATCTTCCCGTCTCCATTAAGATAGCAGTGAAATTTTACAGCAGTCCAAGCAATTTTTTTTTCCTTTTGGAATATTTCCTTGTGATGTATTTCTAAAAGGATCAAAATATATGAATAGACTTATCTGGTATATGTCTAAATTGCCTTTAAAGAGTTGGTTATCCTAGTTTCAACAGCCATGGTTGTTGAGTGTAAGTTTTATGACAATTTCTTGTTTTCATTGGGTGTTCTTAACACAAGCAGTTGTTTTGGTCGCCAAATGAGATCTTTTAGACAGGTTGAATTTAGCTCACCTCACTCTTCAGCTTTTAACTACCCAGTGCTAATTGTTAGGGATACAGGTAAATTAGAGGGCCTTTGCTCTCAGGGAGTTTTTAGATTCTGCTGTGTTTCATAAAAATCTAATAGTGAAATGACTGTGAGTGTTGCCAGTGTTTTCTGTGGCTGTGAACTTTGCTAGTGGAAGTTGATAGTCTCCTACAAAATAAGCACTTAGTTGTTCATAAGGAGTTTTTGACCTCTGTTATTTATGTTTTAATGATATTTTAGAATCTTACATGTTTGACAATAAGTTACACCAAGTAGTTCTTAGTTAAGAGCAATTGAATTTTTAAATTGTAGTGTGCTGTTATTCAGAAAATAGACTGTTTTGTTATGCAAGGTCAACTTTGACTCGTTGACATTTTGTTTAGGTTTAACAAGAGGATGATATCACTGTTTTCATAGAAAATTATACCACCAAGACTTTGTTCAGCATTTGTGGCTCTGGGATCTAGATGGCTTGACTTGGTCTGACAAAGCTGTGACATCTGTAAGGGAGGAAGAACAGCTGAGTCCCCAGGAAGCACCTAGCACTGTGGCATGTGCTAGAGAGCCAGGGGGTGTTCACCAAAGCTCAGTTGTCAAGGCTCCTGACGCCAAACAGCTCTTGTTTTAGATATCAATATGAATAATTTGTATAAAGCATTTATATTTATTATTGTGGTACATTTAAATTGTGAACATAAACTTCCTTCCTTCCAATGTTTTCTTTTTCAAATTAAGTTAATCATTTATGAAAAGGTACTGCATAGTTCAAGTATTTTATGCACATTTCAATGTCATGGAATTACTATATTACTTAATGTACTTTTTATCTTGTAGAAAATACTAGCATTAAATAGAAATATTTAAGCTTTCATATGTTAATGAGAGGAACTTGAAGCATCCTTTGTGTGGTGATCACAAGTAATAATTTTATGTACCTTTTAATACTCCATACACTTTAGATAATTCACATTTTGAGGGTGTTTTTTTTTTTGGTAGTATTAGTTATGGGTTTGTAGTGAGTGATTATGGCCTCCCTCCCTGAGCATTTGATTTTGAGATGACTGGCAAATTTATTTCCCAAGTTAAATGATCCTGATGAGAACTGAGCCTGTAATGTTAACTTTCTTCGTTATTATGATCAGCAAAGCAGTTCAGCAAAGAACTGTGCCATGCTCTCATTTCTGCTGAAAATAGGCCTTTCTGAGCGAGGGGCGGACACATAGTGCGCCCGTACCTGCGCCAGTGGAAAAGGGGAAGTCGTGTGATTATTTAAGGTAAAACTGAAACAAGAAATGGTGTACTTTTATAAAAGGAATAAAAATAGTCCTTTTAGTATTATTTTCAGAAGTACCTGATGCACACCTGGGAAAATAGCTTGTTTTAGGAAGTAAATTTGAATTGTTGTACAAAGGAATGGCTTTTTAAGAGTCCTTAACTTAGCCAGGCAATGGTGGCGCACGCCTTTAATCCCAGCACTCGGGAGGCAGAGGCAGGCGGATCTCTGTGAGTTCGAGACCAGCCTGGTCTACAAGAGCTAGTCCAGGACAGGCTCCAAAGCCACAGAGAAACCCTGTCTCGAAAAACCAAAAAAAAAAAAAAAAAAAAGAGTCCCTAACTTATTTAGGGCATGCAAATTTATCATAGATAAATCTGAAAGAATTTAATTTTGGCAGTTTTGTATCTCTAGCTTATTTAGATCACATTGATAGGGAGTGATTCAAATTGTGAGGTAGCAAAATTAACAAAACTTAAAGTGTATAAGTCATATGTTTGGTTTCAGGACATAATAAAATTTAGACACTTCCTGAGTATATTAAAGTACAGATAACTAGTAAAAGATGCTTTTGAATTAGTTAGCACTTTTGCTAACTCACTTTGAATTCACATGTATGTATCAAACATGTTTCTTATCAGTCTTTAAAATTTTTTGTGTGCCGGGCGGTGGTGGCACACGCCTTTAGTCCCAGCACTCTGGAGGCAGAGGCAGGCGGATCTTGGTGAGTTCAAGGCCAGTCTGGTCTAGAAGAGCTAGTTCCAGGACAGGAACCAAAAAGCTACAGAGAAACCCTGTCTCGAAAATCAAAAAAAAAAAAAAATTATGTATGTGTGTTATTTTGCCTCAGTGTATGTTGTGAACCATGTGTGTGTGCCTGATTCCCAAGGGAGTCAGAGAGGTGTCTCTCCCCGGGACTGGAGTTGTAGTTGGTTGTGAGCCATCATGTAGGTGCTAGGAATTGAACCTGGGCTCTCTGGAAGAGCCGTGTTCTGTCCCTTATTCGTGATTTTTTTTTTTTTTGCGTTACTGTTTTATACCAACTTACTGTACATGTGAAAAAAATAATTTTGCTCAGGATAAGATTGTGCTTTAGCTTTCAAAGCAACACTGTAGAAGTTAGAGAAATGATGCAGCTGTTGAACAAAACCACAATAGCATTGGCACTGTATTTCTTGTAATATTTTTAAATTCATTTATAAATAAAATTCATTCTGTTCCAGACAGGTCAATGTTATTATGCAACGTAATTGTTTTAATAGTTGACATTTTTTACTAATTTTACATGTAAAATTACTGGATATGTTTGGAACTATCCTTCTAGTTTGAATATAAAAGTATTGTATACTTACATTAACAGACCCATTTGGCCATTGAACCGATGTTTTAAATTAACTTTTTAAAAATGTATCTTACTTTATGTTTATGAGTGTTTTGCCTGCATGTATGTCTATACTCCAGACGGATGTCAGGTGTAGTAAGCTAGAAGAGGTTGTCAGGTCCCCTGGAATTGGAGTGATGGGTGATTAATACCCACCACATGGGTGCTAGGAGCTGAACCCAGGCTCTCTGGGAGGGCAGTCAGTGTTCTTAACCTCTCAGCTATCACCAGCCCCTGGAATGTTTTATTATCTATATTTGTGACCTCATGTGTGTTATGCATATGCCATGATGCATGTGTGGAGGTCAGAGGACAACTTGTAGGAGTTGGTTCTCACCTTCCACCACGTGATTCTCAGGGATCAAACTCCTCAAGTACCTTTATCTGCTTAACCATCTCATCAGCTGAGTTGTTTGAGTCAAAATTAAACTCTTTGCTGAACACATGTAAATGTGTAGTGTTTTTTAAACCAGGAGTTTATAGTCTAGTAATCTATGTATTTTCATAGTGGATTAAAAATATAAGTAAATTTTTTAGGTTAAATTCTTCTTACTAGTGAGCTATTTCTGTATATTTGTTTTCTAACAGCTTTTTAGTACTTGGTTGTCCATTAAATGGTAGGTCTGTGCAGCTTCATAAATACTGTTCCTTAGTTGTCAAAAATATAGTAATATAAAATACAGACTGTGATCTAGCTCAGTCCTTAACACATACACCCCTCATGCGTGTGCACACACACATATATATACACACACACAGACACCCACACAGAAACCTACATTGTACTGGGGTTGTTTCCTTGTTAAGATAGCCATTTTAATTTTATGTTTAACATCAAGGTTTAGGGTTTTCTTGTTTTTGTAGAACAGATTTTTTCAAATTATTTTTTTCCTATATTGATTAAAATCATCCTATGCCACTAAAATGTCTACTTAGGTTGGATGTGTGGCTGGACAGAGTGCAGCAGTTTACGTTCTTAGTGAGCACCAGGAGCTGGCCAGTTTTATTTTCAAGTTTCTCCCTCAGACCTGACTGACATGCTTATAAGAAACAATACTGCCTTTAGTTTGCAAAATGAGGATAGTTATTCTGGTTTTTCTGTTTTTGCACATTGTGAGTTAGAATTAATTTGACTTTACTTTAAATCTATGCATAGAAAATCTGCTTAACTGTGGTGCTTTCTTTTGGGATTTTGACTGTCCATTAAATGGTAGGCCTTGTGCAGCTTCATAAATACTGTTGAGTTTTGGACAACATCCTTTATATAGTCTAAAAGTAAACATGAACATAATAGAACCTGGTAACAAAACAAGGCTGATGTTTCTTTGTCCTGAGAAATGTAGTTCCTATTCCAATTAATCTGCCATTTTTACCTTCAGGATTGTTATCAGTGGATATGAAATTCCCTCCCCGTGTGTGTGTGTGTGAGAGTGTGTGTGTGTGTGTGTGTGTGTGAGAGAGAGATCAATATTACATTGTTGGAAATTTTGAAAAGAACATAATTGGAAAGAAATCTTGCATTATTGGTGATCCAGTTACACAGAGAAGACTACCAGTAATGTTTCAGTTTGTATTTTCCAGGTCTTTTTGTATACAGACTTTTATTTTTAGAAACATTAGAATTGTGCTTTATATTATTTAGGTATGACTTTTCCTGTCTATGTGGGATATTGGTCCCTTGGTTTAGAGCTTTAAGGTTGATCTTTACGATACTATTAACTTAATTAAAGGAGAGACATTTTTGTACATTTATCTTTGATTGCATCTGTTTTTGTCTTTTCCTTCCTCCTTTTGCTTTAGGCTGGGTTCCCAGAAATGGGATCTCAGGCTCAGAGAGTAGTTGCCCTGTATGAGTGTCTTGCTACACCTTCAGTGACATATAACAAGTTAGTTTTTATAGTTCTTGTTGGTGGGATAAATCCCGGTTAGGGTCTTTGTGGTTATCTACAGATATCATTTTACTAAGAATGTGGAACAACTTTATTGTGTATGCATGGAAACTTAATAGTTCTTTTGAAAAAGTTAGTTGCAATGAGTTTTTTAAAAAATATTTTATTTTTGGAGGCAGGGTTTCTCTGTAACTTTGGAGGTTGTCCTGGAACTAGCTCTTGTAGACCAGGCTGGCCTCGAATTCATAGAGATCCGCCTGCCTCTGCCTCATGAGTGCTGGGATTAAAAGCATGCGCCACCACCTTGCTTCACCACTTACTGAGTACATGGTTTGATTACTCAGTACAACTTATTAACTTGATGATTTGGTATTTCTAAACATTGGTTTCTTATTTTTAAAGAATAATAATAGTTGCCGGGCGATGGTGGCGCACGCCTTTAATCCCAGCACTCGAGAGGCAGAGGCAGGTGGATCTCTGTGAGTTCGAGACCAGCCTGGTCTACAGAGCTAGTTCCAGGACAGGCTCCAAAGCCACAGAGAAACCCTGTCTCGAAAAACAAAAACAAACAAACAAACAAAAAAGAATAATAATAGTACTACCTACATCATAAGTTTGTTGAAAGATTCGAAATAAAATGTTAAGACTGCTTGGGTTATAATAGACATTTATTAAATAGCTAACTATTTTTGTTAGTTCTTTTGCAAAGGGGAGTACCTCACTTTTTTTTCCGTTTATTTATTTATTAAAGATTTCTGTTTCTTACCCACCACCGCCTCCCATTTCCCTCCCCCTCCCCCAATCAAGTCCCCCTCCCTTGTCAGCCCAAAGAGCAATCAGGGTTCCCTGCCCTGTGGGAAGTCCAAGGACCACCCACCTCCATCCAGGTCTAGTAAGGTGAGCATCCAGACTGCCTAGGCTCCCCCAAAGCCAGTACGTGCAGTAGGATCAAAAACCCATTGCCATTGTTCTTGAGTTCTCAGTAGTCCTCATTGTCCGCTATGTTCAGCGAGTCCGGTTTTATCCCAGGCTTTTTCAAACCCAGGCCAGCTGGCCTTGGTGAGTTCCCGATAGAACATCCCCATTGTCTCAGTGTGTGGGTGCACTCCTCGTGGTCCTGAGTTCCATGCTCATGCTCGTGTTCTCTCTCCTTCTGCTCCTGATTTGGACCTTGAGATTTCTGTCCGGTGCTCCAATGTGGGTCTCTGTCTCTGTCTCCTTTCATCGCCTGATGAAGTACCTCACTTTTGTAACCTCATGAACTAATGTAGAACTGATGTACTAAATTAGTAATGAGTGCACAGTGATTTGAGAAGAAAGCCTTAGACATTCTTTGTGTTAGGAGGTTCAGAAGATGGACGACAGGATTATTAATTTGATAGAGGTATGAACTTTAGTATGAAATAAGGCTTATTTGGGATTAGATTTTTTTTTCTTTTTGAGTCATTGAATGCTGGGTTGAGAAGGGAAAACCTGATTGTGGATGTAAGAATTTTTAATATGAGGACTAGTACTTGACAACAGCATTTCATTTATTGAAAGGAAAATATATTTGGCTGGGGAGATATTTAGTGACTAAGTACTGGCTGCTTTTGTAGAGGGCCCAGGTTTGGTACCCAGTACACACATGGCAACTCATATTGCTTAACTCTAGTTCCAGGGAACTCGACACCGTATTCTGGCCTTTGTGGGCACTGCATGCATGTGGTATACCTGTGTGGGTTGGGTCCCATAAAGTCACAGAGCAATCTAAGACAGTAAAGGGGTGGCTCCCACAGCCTTCCTGCCTTGTTGCCCTAGAAGCTTTGGGAACAGTGGAGGTGAGGGATATGACCGAAGCAACACCCTTCAGGGCTTGTCTGGTTCTACTCCCTCTATGATACAATTTTTGTTTGTGGATTTTTTTTTCAGGAATTTATCATCACTTCTTTAAGATATGACCCTGCGCAACATTGTTTTCCCAAGCCAGTTTTTCCCTCTACATTTTCCTCCTTGTTCCTATATGCTTCTGAGTTTTCTATCCATCTATCCACCTGTGTCCCACCCATGCATCCTCCATTTTGCAAACTAGGAACATGCTAGTGCTGAGGTTACAAAGACAAACTAAATAGGTAGCACCTGTCTTCATGGATCTTATGTTGTAACCCTGGAAAACAGCAGGGCAGACATGGCGCACCCAGAAGCCCAAGTGGAAGGATCTCGAGTTCAAGGCCAGTTTGGACTAAATGAGTTCTAGAGCAGCCTAGACTGCAGAGTGAGGTTCTGTCTCAAAAATAAAGTGCTGTGGTGAGTTGGAGGAACACAAGCAACCACACTTGAACACAGACGCAAGCTTGTCCAGCAGAATCAGTGATAGACAACATTTAGAATGTTCATGGAGGTGTACATGCAGGAGGCACATTGTATACGTAATAAATAAATCTTTTTAAAAAAAAAGAATTTGAAGGCAGTCAAAGAGCAACAACAAAGGGAAGTTGAGAGAAAGACCTTTAGAAAGAGTATTACTTTAAGTACTCTCATTCTTTCTTCTTCCTTTAATTTCCTTTTTTTCTTTCTTTCTTTCTTTTTTTTTTTTTTTGTTTTTGAGACAGAGTTTCTCTGTGTAACAGTCCTAGCTGTTCTGTAACCAGCTCTATAGACCAGGCTGACTTTAAACTCACAGAGATTTGCCTGCTTCTGCCTCCCAAGTGCTGGGATTAAAGGTGTGTGCCACCACTGCCCGGCTATTTATCTGATTCTTACATGAGGTGACATGAAGTATGTGAAATCACACTCTAACCTCTGTATGCCAAAATTTCAAAGCAAATGAGTGAGGAACAAATCACACTGGATTATGGGAAATGGTTTGGATTTTGTGATAGATAGGAAGGGAAGGCACTCTTCACCACCTTCCCGTGTGGATAAATACCTATAACTCTTGGATTTGAAGGCAGGGTTACTAAGAAAACTAGCTGAAAACCAAATCTGTAGGGTCAACAGTAGTTTTGTTTTTTTACACCCCCGCTCCGTGTGTTTACCCATGTACAAGCACTGGCAAATGAAGCAGTGGCTCATGTGTGAAGGTGGTGTTGGTCTTCACATTCCACCTTGTTTTGAGATAGGGCTCTCTTGTTTGTCATTGTGTATGTCAGGCTAGCTGGCCTGTGATTTGCCTTTGAGGATTCTCCTGTCTCCCTCCATAGGGACAGAGACCCTTGGCCAGGATAGCTTTATGTGTGTTTTTGAGGCTTAACTTAGGTCGTCTCACTTACTCAACTGAGCCCTCTCCCCACCCCGTAGAATACATCACTTTTTTGAATACATCATCACTATTTTTCCATGGGTCTACAGAGATCAGAATAAATTACTTTAAGTATTGCAAAAACCTAATAAAATAGTATGTTTTTGATAATCTCAGCACTTGGGAGTCAGATTCAGGAGGATCTCCTGAATTCAAGGTAATTATAGTTTACATAATGAGTTCTAGATCAGCCATTGCTATCTAGCTACATAGAAGACATTCTGTCTTCAGAAATAAAAGCAATACCCCCTCCCCAGATGTGTGTGTATGTTTTAAGATATATGTATGTATGTATGTATGTTTATAGGCAAGCTATTGTATATTATTTTTTTAATATTTTATTTTTATGTGCCTTAGTATACATAATTAATAAATAAGTCTTTAAAAAACCTCGTAAGCTTTCCTTTCTTGTTTTCTAGGAGCTCATCTTATTACTACAAATATAAAACATTTCAATTTTTGAAAGTCCTGCAATCTTTTAAGAGTTCACATTAAAAGTTGTCTTTAAAGTATGCAGTCTTTTAAAGTTCCAACCCTCTCAGAAATATTAGAGCATCTCTAAAATATCCAAACCTCTAAAGTATCCACTTTCTCTCAGATTCCTAAGTCTCTGTCAGATTATTGTGCCTTTAAAATTCTAAAGTCTTGTTAATCTGGGCTCTTGTAAAATCAAAAATAAGTTGCATGCTTCCTACTTCATGGGGGAAGAACCAAGGCACTGTCACAATCAAATCAAAGTAGAACCAAACTTCAACAGTGTAAAAAGTTCAGTACTTCACATCTGGGTTGTACTCATGATCCTCTGGACTCCAAAGGGCTTGGACCACTTCTTTGACTCCACCCTCCTGTGCAGCACACACAGCTTGTTTCTTAGGATTAAAGGCCAGGTCCTCTCCAAGACTCCTGCTGTGTTTGGTCATGGTCCCATGGTACTGGGATCTCCCAGATACTAGAATCTTCCCTACAACTGAACTGTACTTCATCAGTAGCCCCTCCTGTGATCTCGTCAGGACTCTAAGCCTGCTGTATGGTACCAAACCTCAACTTCTCTCTGTGGGGCTCACCATTCTGAGACTTCTACTGCAACTGAAGCGTCACCTTCACCTGTGGCTTCCCACTAAAGAGTGTAAAATGTAAGATTGAGAGATATTAAAAGATAATTTGATAATGCACATTAGAACAAAAAGTGAAATAGGTACAACCTTTTGATTCACCAAGATAGGATAGACAATGGAGTATTTTCTCCAACTTTATCAAATGCAAATGGGCTAGACATTGTTGATGTACTTATTGCCTGTATATATTGTATTATACTTAAGTTATTATACTTAGTTTTTCTTATATTAGTTATAACCTTTTTTATATTAGACAGAAAAGGAGAAATGTGGTGATATTTTGTTTATGATCTAACAAATAAAGCTGCTCTCCATGACCCCTTGATGCCTTCAAAACCAGTACCACCTGGGAACTCATACACATTACCAATTTTGGTGGCCATCACTCTCTGGACTATAGCTCTGTAATTCTAGTTGTAAGAGTTCTGACACCCTCTTTTGACTTCTGCGGGTATCAGTACACACGTGTACATGCCACAGATGCATATACACATGAAATAAAATCAATCTCTTTCTCTCTCTCCCTCATCCCTCTCTCCCCCACCTCCTTCTGTCCACTCTCTTCCCCTACCCAGCCTGCATTTGGAGCAGTGGGTAAGTACAGTTTTAGAAGATGTAGTTTTCCTATTGTTCTCTTTGTGCTTTAGACTTGGACTGCTGTCATCAATAGAACAAGCTTGAGTTTGTGTCACCACTCAGTGCCATCTGCTTACATGTGTATATAAGAAATAGTAGGCCTTAGAGAATGGCTACAAAGAGTCATTGCTTCATTGTTCCTAGCTGGCTTTATTTAGGTTTACGTATGCTGGGCTAAGTTTGTGTCTTATAGTGAGTTTTCACTCTTTAGACCTTTCTTTAGCATACATAGTACTTTCATGACTATTGCTTGTATCCCCTTTGTGCTGACATGCAGAAAGAAGATGGTCAGATAAATATTTTTGAAAGTACTTAAACAGGAAAAAAGTTAGTTATTTAAAAAAATAATAATCAAATATCTGTAAAAGAACTATCTTTATATGAAGAACCATCATCCCTTCCCTTCCATCCTATGGTTAATTTTCACAATATATTAAATTAGTTTTTAGTCACATAAGCCACTGTGTTTTGTAGACAGTAAGCCATAAAAAGTCTCTGTTGTTAAGGGAAGAAAGATGTTCTGTTAGGGTTTTCACTGCCATATTTTGCAAAATATGTATTAGTGTAGGGTATAGCATTCAAAGAAATAATAAAAGGCCCTAAATTATTACCTCTAAATCATGGGATTATAAACAGCATTTATTTTGATACAGGATCTCATTCTGTAGCCCACAGTGGCCCTGAGCTGGAAGTCCTTCTACCTTAACCTCCAGATGCACCCTACCATCTCTGGCTCACACATTCTTTCAACCTTTTATTTTAGGAGCTTTGTACATTGTTCATATATTGTATATTCAGAAAAATAAAAGCTCTAGTATGAATCTTTATAGAGTATGAAATTAATAAATCTTTAAAGATGAATATTCTCAGATAACATGAGTTAAACACTGTACATAATTTAATAGATATAATATTTGAAGTAGAATAATGAGATTTGCGATAAAACTAAATGAGCAGAGTAACTTGCTAGTTTGTGAATACGAGGAATGAGAAAACTGGGACAGGTCTGAAGTCTTACGATAGCATGCTTGGACACTTTCGTCCTTCTAGTTGCCCCCGTTACAGTGATTCTCACCGCTCTATAAGTAACTGTTAGCTCCAGAACTTGACTTCACATGAGCCTCACTCTGAGTCATCGGATGGTGCATTGTGACCAACAGAAAGAGTATTTTGCAAAACTTTGCATATAGTACTTGGTAGGTACTTTATAACCCTATTTTTCAGTTTTCTCATCTGAAACGGAAAAAGAATGATATCTATACTTTAGGCATGTTTGAAATTTAAGTAAGAATGCCTGGCATACAAAAAGCACTTAAACTTTATGGCTGCTGCTATATTGCCCAAAAGTTGGCATTCACGACTCTCAAACACTGAAGTAAAAGGTCTTGAGAGACGGAATCGTATGTGTACACATGCATGGAGGTCAGAGGTCAACAACAGATGTTGCCCTCATTTGCTCTCAAAAGTATCTCTTCATTGAACCTAGAGTTCACAGATTGAACCAGCCAGTCAAGCCAGTGAGTTTCAGGAATCTACCCTTCTCTTCCTACTCCCACAGTGCTGTGCTGGAATTACAGATGCTGGCTGCTGTGTGTGTCCAACTTTTGCGTGCATACTGTGAACCTGAGTTTAGTTCCTCATGCTTACAAGGCAAGCACTTTGCCAATTGCACTGTCCCCAGGCAGTCCCCATTAGTTAGCAGTTACATTTAGGCAGGCTTTTAACGCAGAAAATGTATCTTTGGCATTTATATCTTAACATTTTTGAACTAAAATATTTAACATGGAAAATTTGTAACACAATATAGGCAGTGTTGGATTTGTGTGTAGTACTCATACACTGAATAAGATCTGGAGTAGAGCCAGGAAAGCCAGCTATGTTTGACTCTTCCTGGTGCTCCTCTGATGGTTGTAAAACTTTTTCATTTTTTTTTTCTCTCCATGATTTTAGTTTTAAAATTGAGTGTGTGTGCTTGATGGTATTGAGAGAGAGTGTGTGTGGGGGGGGAGGGGTGGAGATTGATTTTCATTGTGTTGCTTTGACCTATAATTTTCTGACTCAGCCTCCTAAGTAGTTGTGATTATAAACACAAGCCACCATATCTGAAGAGACGTGCACTTTTCCAAGTAGGTTGTATTTTATTTTTGAAGCTGTAGAAATAAAAGTGGACATTTTGCATTCAATAATAAATTATATATTCTACTCATTTTTACCTTTTAAATTCATTAAATGTACACGGATGCAGCTCAAACTCAAGTTTTACCAAATTTATTTTGAGAAATAAAGTGTTGCTGGAGCTGTGTCTCAGTGTAGCATACCTGTGGTCCATGCACTAAGTCCTGGGTTTGGTCCCTGTATCGTTAAGTACTTGTGGTTCATGCACTAAGTCCTTTATTGTTAGGGAAAGAAGAGAAGCAAAAAACATAACCAGCGAAGCAGACACAGAGAACATTTACTTCTTTTGTATGTATCTGTGCTTTATACGGAAAAGTAGGGTTTATTTTTTGCCTCAAAGAACTAAATTTTCTGTCACGAAGAATGGATTCAATGAGCTAAAAGAAAACAAACAAACAAAACCTTTAATTTCACCTTCTAGCCTGTTAATATTTTGGTGTACAGTTTTCTCAAAGGTATATGATGTAGTTCATTTTTTTTAACAGAATCCAAATCAGATATATATTATTTCATATTTCTCTTTTCATGTCAAATAAATATTAACTTTGTTTTTAGTAGACAAATAACAGGTGCAAAATTGCTATTTAAATGATGCTCTGTAGCTTTTTTTAAAAGTTACTCAATGAATATTCTGGTTGATTTCCACCCCCTCATCCAACCCAAGTTACTTCCTCAGGATAGTTTCAAAAAATATGAATTATTTATTTTAATATTTTTGGTAAATATGGCTTAGAAAGTCAAATTAAAGTTTTTGTCCAACAGTTTCTCTCTCTCTCTCTCTCTCTCTCTCTCTCTCTCTCTCTCTCTCTCTCGGTTTTTTGAGATGGTTTGTGTAGCTCTGGCAGTCTGGAACTCATTCTGTAGACCAAGCTGGCCTCCAACTCACAGAAGTTTGCCTACCTCTGCCTCCCCAGTGCTAGAATTAAGGGCGTGTGCCACCACCCAGTCCAGCAGTTTCTTATGTATATTCTAACATCGTTTTATATAGCCATGTTCTTGAAACAGAAAAGTAGACTATAACTTCACTCTGAGTAGGTGCTTGTTTATTGAATGTATGCTGGTCATATTTTATACTACTAATCCTGCCTCACTCTTTAAAGCAGTGTGTCCCTTTTTTTGTTGAAGTGTTGAAGGATCCTTTGAGTCCTACCTTCTTGTTTACTTGTTTCTGTCTTATAAATTCCTGTTTGTGAAAGAGATGCAGGACCATTTAAGAATTGGAAGTGCTTTGTATGCTCATTATTGATTATGTTTTTTTGTGTGTGTGTTGGCACCAGATTTTAATTGCAATAGTTTTGTAGTTCTTTAAATAAGGAGATAGAAAATATTTTGTGTATAATTTTCATGTACAGATTAATTTTGGCTGTAATTTTAAAAACTGTTTTTTAAAGGCAAGTATATATATTTTAACCAGACTAGAATAATACATGTATTTGATAGCTTTTTAGTGCCTAAAGCTATCATTGCATTTATTATCTGTACTATAAAGTACTTGTAAGCACAGTAAATAAAAAGACTACCCAAAACCACAGCATACTATCTTATTATACCTTTTAATATTTATTGATTGAATAATTAGGTTTTTACCATGTTTTGCAATTCATTTTGTTTAAAGATAGATATATTCCCCCACCCCAGTTTCTGGTGATGTGTTTATTTTAAATATCTTATATTGTTTTCTTTCTGCTTATTTATAGAGTTATGGATGTATTGCCTTTGGGTATTTCTGTGCTTTCTTGAAGTTTAGAGTTTGACCAATACCATAATAGAATTATCTTAGGTGATAATTGTGACTTAATATTTGATTCTTTATACAATCTTAATCTAATTAGTAATTTGCTACATTCAAGCAGATTTCTTTATGGGAAAATAGTAAACATTTTAAAAGAATTATATTTTAGCTTTTAAAATAAAAATGCTCTTAGTTTTTAGAAATACACTCATTTCTCTCAGAGCCATTTCTCCTATATAAACTCAACTGCTTGTTCCATTTTTAAAATTTTTGAATGCTAATTCTAATACTATTAGTAATTACACACACACACTTGTTTTTTGTTTTTTTAGACTGGCTCTGCTTATATAGATAAGGTAGACCTTGAACTCTAGAAATCCACCTGGTCCTAAATACTGATACTAAAGGTGTGTGCTGCCATGCCCAGCCTGTGGACTTCTTTCAAAGGACACCCTCAAGTGTGCTTTCTAGCTTAGCTCAGTAGCACACAACTGTAATCCCAGCACTCAAGAGACACGGCCATCAGAGAAGCTTTCTACTGAAGCAGCTGGGAACCAATATAGAGACCCACAACTAGACGTTATGCAGAGAGTGGAGACCTTGGAACACTCATCTCTAAATGAGAGGTCTCTATCAAATCCCTTACTCAGAGAACAATGTGGAAGAGGAGGCAGAAAGACTGTAAGATTCAAGAGGATGGAGGGCACCAAGAAAACACGGTCCACTAAATAAACATGAGCAAAGCTATCGTGAACTCACAGAGACTGAAGCAGCTTGCACAGGTACTGCATGGGTTTTCACCAAGTTCTCTGTGCTTATATTATCGATTCCAGTTTAGTGTTTTTTGGGATTATGGAATGTGTGAACAAGTGGGTCTCTAATTCTTGTGCCCTCTCTTGGACTTTTTTCTTATGTCTTTTGGTCTGTCTTGTCTGACTTCAATGTGGTGGTTTTTATTTTATTTTATTACATTTTATTTAGTTATATTTTTTAAAAAGTAAATTATTGAGTGAATAAGGAAACCCAGCCACTAAAGTAAAGGTTAATAGCTGAATTATCTTTTATATCTGCTGGGAGAGGGAAAATCAGTTTCCTTCAATGGAATGACCCTGGACATAGCAACCACTCAGGGCAGGCCTCATTTCAGGAGTAGTTGATCAATATATAATGGACTCTACAGGGTTTCGTTGTTGTTGTTTGTTTTTGTTTTGGTGTGAGTGCATGTGTTTGAACTTGCTGCTTTTATTTGGTTACAGTTTGGTGTTTTTTGTTAAATTTCATTTTGGATGGTGTTTTTTCTTTTCTTGGTTTTGTTGTTGTATCAGGGTTTTTGTTTTTTGAGGAAAAAAAACCTTAAAATTGGGTGGGTAGAGAGGGGGAGAAGATTTGGAGGACTTGAGGGGAAAGAATAATGGTAAATAAAGTTGAAAATTATTTTAAATAATAAAAATATAATTAAAGAAGAACTTTCAAATAAAGAATTCTTATACCAAAGAGGGGCGGGGCAAGAGAAATGAGAATTTGAGGCTCGCCATTATGTAATGAGTTTGCTATATTTTTAAAGAATGAGATTTTTCAAATGTTGCTCTTAGTGTTTCCAGTATATTCACACCTAGGATAAAGGATGCTTGTAATACATATATAATACATAATATTCAGTATCTCAAATCAGACAGGATTGTTACCAAGACTACCAGATTTTCTTGGAATTGAGTAGGTTAATTGGGTTCATTATAGAAAAACTCACCTTGGGGCTGGACAGATGGCTTGTTGGTCAAGGGTGAGGTAGTCATTAAGTTCATGGTACTATGGTTCTCTTTAGCAAGTTCTACATATAGAAGTCTTTATAATTCTTTAAGATATGTACCATTGCAAACTTGCTTGTTTATTCCAGTATTGGCTTAGTTACATTTTATAATGTAGTCAGGTACTAGATAATGACTTTGTAATCAATGATAGTTCACATATTTGACAGTGGTCTCCTTAGATTATTATACAACTAGAGTGGAGAGATTCCTATTACCAAGTAATATAACCATAACACTGTAACTCTGCTGTTTGCTCACATGTTTGTGGCAATGCTGTGTAAACCCCTTGTCAGTCTTAGAAAATTATGGCACAGCTACTACGTAATGCTTCAGCAGATGTAGTACGTAAGACTTGGATAACAACCATAAGTGATCGGCTGGCATAGTGTATGCGTCTTACACTATATTCTCAGAAGTTTGATGTGAGAACTAGCAATGTTGAGCTTTAGCATTCTGTTTATATTTCCATTCAAAGACAAGGTTGAATCTCCAACTTCTGTCTGTGCTCTTCCTACTTAAATTATGTTTGTTTACTGTAAAAGAAGGTGCCATGTTATACCAGTGACTGCCCTATAGACCTCATGCTAACCTTAATTCTTGATTTATTTTATCTTTTGCTTGGTTTTATTTGTTATTTTGTTCATCATAGTCCCAGAAACAATAAATAATGCCACACAAAGACATGCACACACCATCACCACCACTTAGTTAAAATGTGCAGAGGGCTATGTCATCTAGGCATGTGTTAGTGCACTATAATGTTTTCACAATGAGGCCACCTGGTGATTTAATTTCTCATATCACTGCCCTAAGCTAATATAATACTATACATTAATTTTTAAGGAAAATCAACACCATTTGTGTAGTGCAAATTAGATAGACAAGGTGGCTGATAAAACAGTATGATACTGAAGTTAATCACACAGATGCTAAAACCAAGCAGGCTGGATTATAATCACAATTTTGCATTTTATGTCTGCTCACTTTGGACAAATTAGTTAATTTCATTAACTCATGTATAATGAAAATAATAATCTAACTACTCACAGTGCCTTACAGATTGATGAGAACTAATACTGCAGTTACTGCTTCTTACCAGTATATGGTACTGTTAGAATCTGTTAAATGCTCGTATTATGGCTTCTAACAAAAATATTTAATTTTGATTTCTTTGTTTGAATCCTAACCCTTAAAACTTTGAATGACTCTTAAAGTGTCTCTTTGTATTCAGGTAGGGTTTTTTTTAAACTTAACTATAAACGCTTTTTCCCAGTTAATATTTTCAGTCAAATCTAGGCTTCTAAGCAAGCTGTTCATATTCTTATAGATAATTTAGCACTTCCTCATTGACTGAATACCTCTTACTGCTGATTTATTTATATCAATAAGTAGTTTACAATGACAATAGTGTAGCAACTTGTTTATGAAAAATCAAGTATAGGCTCAGGCACACATTCAGTGATGATCATTTCATCATGTGTTTGTACAAAACATTTTTAAAGTTTTACAATTTGCATATGTTATTATTTTGATACTTTTAATTAAGACAAATTGGTTTGAATACTGAGAAATTTTTCCTTATCAATGTGTGTGTATATTGTACATATCATTGTTAGTCTTTCTCGTTCATACCGTGTTAAGAATTTGCTCTTTATTAAATAGATGTTATACTTAGTGTTCAGAACTGAGTTTCCATATAAATTCCTTTGTCATTCTTTAAGATGTGTATTATAACAGTGTCACTACTCATCTATTATAGTTTCCATTTAGTAGAGCTTATACTTGTGTGCTTAAACTTTATCATTTAATGTGAAAATAATCTTGGTTAATTAGGGTTTATTCTCATATATCACATTTTTATGCTTTTAAAATGCATGATACTTCTTTTAAGCAGCCAAAATGATATTTGATTTTTTCATAATTATGACCATTTATAATTTTTATTACTTTTATGAGCTATTTATTTGCTAGTTTTAGTGTCCTTCATTGTTTGCATGTTTTTAAAAAATATTTTTTATCTTTATTTATTGTGTTTTGTGTGTACATGCTCTGTGACGGTCAGGGCAAGTCGCTGGAGTCAGTTCTCAGGGTCCCAGGATGGAATTCAGGTTCAAGCCTTGGTGACAAATGTTTTCACCTGCTAAGCCATCTGACTGTCCCACTGTTCGCATGTCTGTGACCCTTGGGCACTGCCTTTCAACACACTGGTTGTCAAATACAAGGTTTTGTGTTCTATTACCTTATCTAATTTTCACCAATCCCACCATTCTGGGAATTGGATATAGGGCCTTACACATGCTAGGCCAGGCATCCTACAACCAAACTAAATTCCCAGGCTACTATCTAATATTTTTTTCAGATGAAAGAAAGGTATAGTTCGTTAAGATGGAAGTTTCTAGAATTAGGAACTGGAGAGGTGGTTCAGTGCTTAAGAGTATTGGCTACTCTTCCAGAGGACCCAGATTCACTTCCTACCACCACATGATAGCTCACAATCATTTACCTCCAGTCCAGGGAATTGACACCTTCTTCTGACCTCTTTTGTTTTAGCTGTAAGATATGAAGAATGTCATTAACAGGATGCAGTGTTGTTACTTGTGGCATTGGTAGAACAGGTATTCCTTCCGTGTGTGCCTGTATGTGGAGACTAGAGGACCACCTCTAGTGGTTTTCTTGGGCTGCGGTCCACCCTTTTTCCTTCAGGCAGTGTTATTCACTGGGTGGAACTCACCATGAGGTTAGCCTCAGGACTCTGTCTCTGCTTCCCTACTGCTGGATCTGTGTGTGTGAGCCACCCTCCCCCACCCCAATGTCACCACACATGCTGGTGGTTGGTTTTTGTTGTTGTGGCAGCTTTTTGAGTTTATGGGTTATGGAGCAGCTTAAACTCAGGTCCGTGTGCTTGCAGATCAAGCGCTTTACTAACTGAGCTATGGACTCTGTCTCTGAATTGGCAGTTCTTATGGTAAGAGAAATAAGTCATTCTTGGGCAAACAAGTACTGCATTTTCTTATCCACACATGAATATAATCAAGTTGGTTTATTAGAGGCAGAGAATTAAGTGGTGGTTTCCCAGAGACTGGAGGAGTGAAGCATAGAGAAGGTCAGAGTATGGGAGGTTAATGATACAAAGTTACAGCTAAACAGGAAGCTCAGGTATCCTAGACAGTAGATAATGACCATGTGTTTTAAAAAAAAGCTAAATAAGGGGATTTAAATGTTCTTATTACAGAAATAATAAACATTTGAAGAGATAGTTGAAATATCACATGCCAGCCAGGTGGTAGTGGCACACGCCTTTAATCCCAGCACTCAAAAAGAAAAAAAGATATTACATACCATCCTCCAAATATGAACAATTTTCTATGAGTCAATTAGAAAGTTGATAGGATTGATAATAGTGCCATTTTAGAATCATGCAAATAAAATGTGGTCTGTATAAAGTCCCTTTATTTTGCTATTGATGATCAGAACTTTACCACTGATTCTGATTTTGTATATAAGATGATTGATTGGTTTTCATAAGTTTTAGTAGGCAATTTAATATTTAAAGAATCTTGGAAACCAGTGACATTAGGGCTGTTAGGAAAAACAATTGTTATGACTATGAAGACCCAGGGGATTCTTGTTTATACTTACTTTAATTATAAAAGTTTGGTCTTGGTTTACAATTCTTTCTGCTTTGTATATGAGTAATGGTATGTCTCATTGGATCTTCAGAGTTCTGTGAAAGGCAGAACAGATAGCGTCACTGAGAATGACGTTCAGCAGCTTCTCCAGAGTAGCAAGCTAATTCTGCCATCTCTTAGTTTTCACTCAAGTATCACAGAGCTTCTGTGTATAGTCACTTCTTGCTGTGTAACCTACTTTTCATGTCCAGAGAAGCTGAAATTGTTGGCTCTTTCACATTTGCCAGAAGTATTTTTCTGCTGTTGTTAACAGTCTAATCTTTGTAGAACAGTTTTTAGGTTCACAAGAAAACTGAGCGTACAGTACAGCCTACAGTTCAAGATCCCACATCCTGGTTGCACCTCTTCTCCATTCTCAACAGTTTCCCAGGAGAGTCAGTCACTTGTCTGGCAGATGAGCAGATTGGCACCCTTTCTCAATGGGTTTGAGCAAATGTGTAAATGACAGTGTACCCACATTATAGTATTATATCGAGTAATATCTCTGCCCCCAAAACTACCACATTCCCCTTTTTGTTTTGACTGTATACCAAGGAAGAAAAACGGGTAGTAAGTTCTGTCACAATGTATTGATATAATTCTCACAATACTTGTGGCTTTAAAATTCAGAAATATTTGATTCAGAAGTTTTTCAACTTATATATGTTTAACAGTTAATTAATTGATTCTAAATAAAATTTTACATCATAAAAGATACTATGTAAAGTGTGTATGTGTATGTAAACATTGGTAAACCTGTTCATTCCCTCCCTCAACAGTCATTGCCTATAGTTTTTTGTCCATAAGGGTGGGGACTCCAAGATCTTTACCTTTCAGTATTGTATGTCTGTTGCTGTTGTCATTGTTCTGTTCTTATTTATTCAACTGTTTTCAAAGGAGACTGTTTTACATTGGCTTCCTAGCATTCTGGCTTTTATAATCTTTCTGCTCCCTCTTCTGTGATGTTTACTGAACCATAGATGCAGGAGCTGTGTTACATATATAACATACACACACATACATTGGGACTGAGCTTATAATCCATGGATCACTGCATTGTGTTCAATTGTAGTTTTCTTCAGGGGTCTCCATTTTCTATAAGAAGAAGCTGTTTGATGAGGGGTGATAGCTACACTTGTTTGTGTGTGTATAGGAAAGACCTAGCATGTAGTTAGGAATTATGCTACTGTAGCAAAATGGTGATAGTAGATTTTCTTCTAAGATCCACGGCTTCACTAACTCTGTGAAGTTGGCTAGGTTATTAGTACAAGGCATGATTTTCCTCCTGTTGAATTGATCTTAAGTCCAATTAGCAGTTGGTTACCACCAAAATATGAGTGCCATTTATTGCACCTTGCCATGCTAGTTATTGTTGTGATTCACAGGTGCCACAGCTGGGTAGAACCCTTAATTGCTTCCCTTCCTTGGCAAATTTTATAATATTTTCTGGTCTGGAAGCTAGACTGTAGTAAAGAGGCTTTTGGGTTAGATCCAACTCAGATAATCCAAGTCCTATGTCCAAAGTATGTAGTGTGTCTTATCCAGAATATACAATATACAAAGACTCAAAAAGAGTCTAAGGAAATAAATGACCCAGTTAAAAAGTGGCTGGAAATCTGTAACATGGGGGCCTGCTTGTTGGGGTTTCTGTCCTGCCTAGTTCCCACAGCTGGTAAATACTAAAGAAATTGCACAGAAGTCTACATAAGTTATAAACTGATTGGTCCATTAGCTCAGGCTTCTTATTAACTCTTATAACTTATATTAACCCATTATTCTTATCTATGTTAGCCACATGGCTCAGTACCTTTTTCAGCAGGGTAGATCACATCCTGCTTCTTCAGTGTCTGGACGGGAGTGTGGAGGAATGGGCTTCCTCCTTTCCAGAATTCTCCTATTCTCATTGACCCACCTCTACTTCCTGTTTGGTTGTTCCACCTATACTTCCTGCCTGGCTACTGGCCAATCAGCATTTATTTAAAACATAATTGACAGCATATAGACAACTCTTCTGCACCAGGAATCGAAGCAAAGTTCCTCAAAAGAAGAGATAAAGATGGCTAAGAAGCACCACAAGAAGAGATACTTATATCTTTAGCACTTAGGGAAATACAAATCAAAACACTCCAGGCAGATTAACTACTAAGGTCAGCAAAACAACTGACATCAAATGCTGGTGAGGGTGTGGGGAAAGGGAAACCCTCATTCACCATTGGTGGGAATGCAAATTGGTATAGCCACTCTGGAAGTCAGTGTGGAGAATCCTCAAAAACCTAAAATAAATAAATAATTTGGCCCAGCTATGCCCCTTTTTGGCAGGTGCCCAAAGAACTCAACATCCTTCTTCCAAGCTACTTGCTCAGCAGTATTCACTGCTGCCTTATTCACAATAACTCGAAAATGGAAACAACCTAACTGTCCTTCAGTAGATGAGTGTATAATGAAAGTGTGGCACATATACACAACAGAATAATATTTAGCTATAAAGAAAAATGGAGTCATCAAATTTCCAGGTAAGTGGATGGACCTAGAAAAAAATTATAGGAGTCTAACCCAGAAACACAAATGCTACATGTTCTCTCTCATCTGTGGTTCTTTTGTTTTGTTTTTCAAGACAGGGTTTCTCTGTGTGTAAGACCCCTAGCTGTCCTGGAACTAGCTCTGTAGACCAGGCTGGCCTTGAACTCATAAAGACCTGCCTGTCTCTGCCTTTAAATTGCTGGAATTAAAGACCTGTGCCACCACTGCCCTGCTCATCTGTGGTTCTTAGCTCCAAATCCTCAGATGTGAGCACAGAATATGGAATAATCACAGAAACCAGGAGAGTGTAAAAGGACCATGGAGGGAATACTTGAGAGGAGAATAGCAGGATTCAGGTGATATGAAACGGGAAACAAAAATGGAAAGGGTTCTGAGAATTGAACTCTGTCGGAATTGGTGGCAAGAACCTTTACCCTCTGAGCCATCTCAGAGGTCCTTTTGGTGTGTCTTTAATGCATAAAAATTTTGAATTTTGATCTCCAATTAATCTTTTTTTTCCTTTTAGTGGTTGTGTTTCAAGTGTCATACCTCCAAAGTTGTTGCTAACCCCAGTGTCATATGGCTTTCCCTCTGTGCTTTCTTCTGGGCAGCTTTAGTTAAAGTCACTTAGAGGATGATCCCATTTAGTCAGTTTTAATGTACAGAATAGGATCAGTGTTCAGCTTCATTCTTTTGCATGTGGACATCAGTTTCATAGCAAATTTACTGAAAAGAAAAGATTTTTCTTTCCTGACTGGATGTGCCTATTTCCTATAAAACATATTTGACTGTGTTTGTGAAGATTTGTTTCTGGGATCCTTATTCTGTACATTTAGTTCGTATATTCATTTTCACTCTGCTAAGAGTGTCAAGTTCTGTCCCGATGTGGTGGTGCATGCCTCCAGTCTCAGCACTCGGGAGGCACTAGAGCAGAAGGATCGCTGCACATTTGATGCCAATCTAGACTACATAGTGAGTTCCAGTCCAGCCAGAGCTACATAAAAAAATCATATAACAACAACAAAATACTAGCTTCTTTTAGTTTCTTCTTTAAACTTTGGGTTATTAGAAATACATTGTTTCCAAATATTTGGAAATTCTCATATCTTTTTATGTGATTCTAAATTTGATTCCATCAGGTAGAAAATATTCTTTACATGACGATATTTTTTATTGTGTACACACTAGGTACAGTTTCTTACCAGAATAAAAATCGTATCCTCTAGTACTGAGAAGATAATAATTAAAATGAAGTTATGTAAGGTAATGAACATAAAGACTTGTTATATACTCAAATACATTGATTTTTCTACAGTTCACTTATTTGAAAGTATAGAGTTGATACAGGATATAAGCCGTTAACTATTGGTTCCTTGCCTTATAAGACTATTTTATTAGTACTTTTTATGTGATGAAAGAAGAAAATTGCTATATGTGTGACTATCATGTCTTAGTGACATAATTCAGTGGTGACATTTTTATATTATAGAAAAAGAAAACAAATTTAAGTATTGATCCTTTTAGAAATGCTACTTAAACTAGAACATTTAAATATACATTCCTTCCCACTCCATTCTGATACAGTTTATAAACTATTAAATCAATTTTTGGAAGTTATACTTTTAGCATTGACATAGTCAAGCAATAAAAGAAACCAGACTAGGTCATAACAGCTTTTGTTTCTTACAAAAAGCACCATCTTACAAAAAGAAATGGGGATGTTAACTATTCTTCATTAGGATCAGTTACAGAGAGGAGTCCAGGAAACCATGAAGTAAAATAAAAGGATGGAAGATGATGATGAAGAGCAGAGGGCAGTCCAGGGGCCACAACAGAGCACAACAGTTTGATGAAAATAAAGGGCATTTTGTAGGATTTAAATTCCTTTACATTTATTGAGATTTATATTTATAGTTTAGAGTGTGCCCTGTGTTGGTAATTGTTTTATATCCTCTGATGAATACTGTATATCCTGTTGTTGGTTAGAATGGTCTTTAAATGTCAGTCACCTCTGTCCTTCCTGCCTTTGCCGGCTAGATCTGTTAGTCCCTGATGCTGCCATCAGTGCAGTGCTGTGATTATAAGCAAATGTGGGAGATTTGTTTCTGGTCTCCTTGTTCTATACGTTTTGGTATTAGATATTCACTTCTAGCGAATGCAATTCCATAAGCCAAGGAAAGTAAAGATGAAGTTTATGATTTAAACCATTGTCATTTCTGAAGAATTTCATAGTTCTTGCAAGGTAAGCATATTGGTGACAAATTCCTTCAGTTTTTGTTTTTAGATTCTCCCTCATTTTGAAGGATAAATGACCTAGATGCAGAATTGTGGCTTGAATGATTTAAGCATTTCACTTTCTACTCTTGACAGGTTGGAAGGGAAGTCTGATGTAATTCTTATCCTAGCTCCTCCTTCCTCTGGCTTATTTGACCATTTTTTCTCTTTGTTTCTTTTGCTTGCAGTTTGAGTATCCACAGATTTTTTTGGTGTTTTGTTTTTGTTTTAGAAATCCCCCCCCCCACACACACACACACCCCGAGCTCCTCTCTTGCTTGGCCTCGTCTTCAACTATATTTGGAAACTAATTCTTACCACCTCCACTGCAGCTGCTTTGGTCCGTGTTGTCTTGGGTGGTTGTGGTTGCCTTCATTGTTCTTCCTGCCTTTGCCCTTTATCTCTTTCATAGCTGGAGGAAGCTTGTCATCCTCTGTTCAGAGTCATCCAGTGGCTTCCTGTCTCATGCCAAGTTAGTAGCCAAAGTCCTTACCATGACCAGTAGGCTGAATTTAGCTCTGCGTCAGATCTCCTACTAATTAACCTCCATTGCTCTCCAGTGCTAGGGCCCTCCTTGTTCTCATGGAAGTTACCAGTCTTCTCAAGGCTTTGCCACCCTGTTCTTTTGGCATACCTGTGTTCTTTAATCTGCCCTAGCCTTTAGTCAATCAAATGCTACTTTTGAAAATTTAAGGCATATACTCCATGAACTTCTTTCCCCATTTGCTGCTTCATTATTCACCAAACTGTTTGTTTACAGTATTAGGGTTTGAAACAGGGCTCTGATCATGCATATCCCCATTCTCCTCACTAAAACTCTTCCCCTGAAGACTTGTCTCTGGCAGAGGAGAGCATGGCACACTGAAGAAAATGAAAGAAAGCAATTAGGATGGACAGTTGAGAACTGAAAGGGGCACATTGTAGGACAAATTTAGCATGGGGTTTAGCGGTCAAATTATATAGACTTCTTAGGTCTTATTAGTATTTCATTCTTTATTTTAAGGATAATGATAGTCACTAATAAAATATTTTACTCACTTGGGGGTGGATAACAAGGAGGTATTTACTAATGTGACCAATTTGTCATTTGTGAAAATCATCCTAGCTTCCTGGTGGAGAATAGGCTTGAGGGGGTGTCTTAGTTACTTTTCTTTTGCTGTGTCTTAGTCACTTTTCTTTTGCTGTGATAAAATACCATGACCAAAGTAACCTATAAAAGAAAGCATTTACTTTGTGAGTGCGAGGCCAGCCCGGTCTACAAGAGCTAGTTCCAGGACAGGCTCCAAAGCTACAGAGAAACCCTGTCTTGGGAAAAAGAAAAAAAAAAAAGGAAAGAAAAGAAAGCATTTAATTGTGCTTATAGCTTAGAGTCTGCCATGGCAGAGCAATGTGGTGCCAAGCAGCAGGTATGGTGGTTAGAGCAGCAGCTGAGAGCTCACAGCTCAAACAGCAAGAGACAAAGAGTACACTAGGGTTAGTAAGAGGCTTTTGAAGCCTCACAGTTTGACCCTGTAACATACCTAATCCTTCCCAAACAGTTCTACCAACTGGGGACCCAGTGTTCAAACATAAGAGCACACAATGGCCACTTTAATTCAAACCCGCACGGGAAAGATTTGATATATTATAGTCAAATGGCAGTTAGTTACAGTAATATAGGTGTCAGTTTTCATAGGTTACTTAGTCTACTTGGGTTAATGGCCGTGTAAAAAGAATGTTGAGGCAGTAAATACTCAATGAAATATATTTATAAATATCTATAATCAGCAATTTATATCTCCTAATTATCAGAATGAGCTTTTCAATTTTATATAGTCTTTTGATTCCTCTATGAGAAAATAGAATGTCTTATGCAGTGTAGATCTTCAGTATGCATCCTAGAAAGCTGTATATTTGTTAACATGTAGCACAAAATAACATCTCTATTCTTATGTAATGGCTTTATAGGACATCCTCAACTTTTACATTAGAAGTAGACTTTGGCTTTGTTTTCACCCTCTATTTGGAATGCGAAACAACATCGCGGTTTCAGATTGTTAAGCCAAGTATAGTGATAAAGTGTTGACAGGAAGTATGACCTGAGTTCTGGGAAGAGTGGGTGTTTTCCATTTTAGTGGGTAGGAGAGAGAACAGGTGTGAGGTCATGTCCAAAGGAGAAGAAAACACATACTCAGTGGCTACAACGCACTGGGGGCAAGGAGTGCAGTCCTGCCTAACCAGTGTGATCTTCAGCACAACAAACCAGCATCTTGACTTGTCCAGAATATTTGTAGGTACAAGATGACTACTGAAGTGCTCCATTTGAGAGTCTTTAGATTGACTCTTGGTATAGGTTCTCATTGTTATACAGTACACTGAGGCTGGTAAGTGTTGGTCTTACCACACCACATTATACTACCATAGAAGACTCCCTGTACTTTTATACATGTCTGCCATATTTCCAACTGCTACTGTGTTGAGATTATCTTTTGTACCACACAGTTTCTCAACAATAATATCACATGTATAGTTGAGGATTCTCAGAGAACTTAGAGAATACCCTAAAGTGCCCCTTACCCGGTTGTCATATTCACTTTGGCATTAACCTGGCCTGTTTGGTTTTCCTTCAGTCCTAGCTGAAGACCATTCCTTTCCTCCAGTGTTGTCCCTTCCATATGACATTTTCCAATGGAAAAGAAAGTTAATCCAAATCTGCCCTGGCTTTTATTAACTCCAGCTGGCAGAATAAGCTCCTCCATATCCTAAAGATGTTGTGGTTCCACACTCACATGTGGAGACAAGGGGATCAGGCCAGCCAAGTCAGCCTGCAAGCAGTCTGTCCTTTCAGCTGTAAGAAAACTTGCTCCCACGCCTTCTGGGTTGTGTTGCCACTTCCTTTGCCGCCCTCCATGTTATGGCAGAAGAGGGCCTTCTACTTTTCAGCTTCCTCAGTCAAGACCAATTCTGAACCTTTCAATTCAAGGTTAAAGAATCAGTATGTTCCCTTAAGCTGCCTCCTAATTGATAGTGTTGCTGATTTATGTATATATTATTTTATTTGTTGTTCACCCCTATACTGCTGAACTGATAAAAGATTAACCATTATCTCAATTCACAACTCCATTCTCACCCAATTCTAAAGGTTATTGAACTAGGAACTCAATAGAAAAGGGATAGACATTAGTGTTTGTCAAAGTCTAGCTTTGAATCCAGCCTTAATGATCTCATACAATAAAGATTTGTTGAACATCTACCATTCCCAAGTATTGTTTGGAGCAATGGGGGGTGGGGTGGGATATTGACCGTGAAGCTGCTAAAAGCTAAAATATATTATTAGTAGGCAGCTTAAAAAAAATTCTGTTTCCTTGCCTTCCTGCCGGTCTCCAGTTTCTCGTTCCTCTGTTCCTACATGGTGCTTATATGGCTCTTTTTTTTTCTTCTTGGATTCCTGCTATAAAACTGTGCCCTTGTGATACAAATGTTCCAGGTTCTTAGGATATCATAGATAGACCACAGTAACTTGATAACCGCTGTTAGAAACATCCTGTGTGGGACTGGAGAGATGGCCAAGCCATCAATCATGCTTGCTGCTCTTGCAGAGAACTGGAGTTCAGGGCCCAGCACCCACATGTGGTGTCTTATAAACTCCTATGACTCCAGCTTCAGAGGATCTGACATTCTCTTCTGGCTTCTGTAGACACCAGCACACAACATGCCATACACTCATACAGACACACATATGTATTTATAAATAAAATAAATGTTTAAGAAAAAAGCCCCATGTGGTTATTCCTCCCCTTACTCAGCACAGCTCAGTAGCTTACTCCAAGTCTCTTGAATCTGCTTAACGAAATTTCTCTTGAAATTTCACATTTATTCTACTTGTCCACCTATACATCCTTCCTCTCCTGCCATTCAAGTGATACATACAAGACACAATGATACAGACCCTTTAAATGTCTCCACTCCTCAGTCTCTTTCCAAATGCATAAATACAAGTTTATGAACACGTGCAAATGCGTAGAGGCAAGTTGGCGTGTTAACAAATGAACTCTGAAATCAAATTGCTTGAGTTTGAATCATGGCTTTTCTTCCTAGATATGCACTCTTGTGCATATTATTTATTAATTAGCTTCTACCTCCTAAGCTCGTGATTTCCTCCTTTCCAGGTGATTCTGAGGGTTGAACCAATGGCCTTGCCTACACTAATCAGATATATTGCCACTAAGCTATGTCCTCAGTTCCCTTATTATGAATTATCTATACTAAGCACTCAGGAAATGTTTGCTGGAATTAATTATTGGTTGTTGTTATTATATAATAAAGCATAATATATTGAAAAGCAAATGTCATTTAAACATTAGAAACAGGTTTGGATATGACTTCCTAGTTATTTTATGCCTAAATCATTTAACCCAACAAAACCCTTTTATGGTTTCCCTTTACAATGGGACAATAATATGTTTTAAGTTTTTTTTTTTTTTTTTTTTTTTAAATATTTATTTATTTATTATGTATACAATATTCTGTCTGTGTGCGTGTCTGCAGGCCAGGCCGGAAGAGGGCACCAGACCTCATTACAGATGGCTGTGAGCCACCATGTGGTTGCCGGGAATTGAACTCAGGACCTTTGGAAGAGCAGGCAATGCTCTTAACCACTGAGCCATCTCTCCAGCCCCCATATGTTTTAAGTTTTTTGATTACATAAAAGCTTTGTAAATGGCAGAATGCTACATAAAGCTCAGTTGCTGCTGGTCACCTGGTTTCACTTTCCTTTTCAAGGTCACACAACATTTCAGCTGGATAGAAGAAATGAAGTAGTCTACTAGAAAAATAAATATATTGCTGGGTGAGGTACTTCGTGCATGTAATTCTAGCACTCAAGAGACCCAGGGTCAGTTAGGATCTGCTTCAAAAAATAAAATAAAATAGACAAATCTATTAGAAACTTTGTGACAGTGATCCCTCCCCAAATGACTCCAAACTCAGGCTTCTTCATTTTAAGATTAAAAATATGTAGCTTATTTGGCAGTCACACTAAGAAACAAAATTAGAGTAAATGCTCCCATTTATGGAAGAATATCTGCCAGTGGATTCCAGAATTGGACATATTTAGCTGCGCTTAGCAGAATTTAGTTTACTTGGTCAAGTATATCTTTTAAAGTAAAAAAAAAAAATGTTTTAGTCAGCTTTGCAAGTATTAAATTTTTTTTAGATTGAGGACTGTGAAAGTGGCCCAATCAGTATCTGCCTTATAGTAATGAGGACCTGAATTTGGATCCCCAGAACCCAGAGAAAAAGCTAGGCTGGTATATACCTGTAATCCTACAGGGGAATCAGAAACAGGATCTCTAGAGTTCATTGGCCAGCTAGTCTTACCTAACCAGTGAGCTCCAGTTCAGAGAGAGAGACCCTGTCTCAGAAAATAAGGTAGAAGCAGTGGATATCCAGCATTGCCCTGTGTTGTGTGCATATGCATATGCTCTTACACACAAACACACACACACACACACACACACACACACACACGGGTTTTTCTTGAGCCTATTTATAAACACCTTGTTTGTCTGTGCCCCGTCTCCATGTCCATCAGTAAACCATTATGATTTGGGATGATTTCCTATGTTGCTAAACAGGATACAGGGTTTTGATAGCTCACGGATCCAAGAGCACATGTTGTCCCCAAAGACAGAGTACAGTATATTTTTGGATGTAGTACTGTTCTCCCTCTGTTAATTAGAGGCATTCCCAGTACTAGACATTGAGAAGGAAAAGTTACAGTCTTGGGCACTTTAACAAAGATCTTCCCTTCTGGATGATATTAAATCATTTCAATATGAAAGGTATGTTTTACTTGTGATTAGTAATTTGATTTAATGTAAAAAGTACATTTGAGATTTTCATTTTAAAGTATTTTTGTTTCTAGAAACAGCTCATTCTAATGATTTAATGATGTAATGTGTGACCTAAATCACCTAGTACAGTTTAAACTACTGCATTATTAATAAATGACTTTTTTTGATTTTTCAAGACAGGGTTTCTCTGTAGCTTTGGAGTCTATCCTGGAACTAGCTCTTGTAGACCAGGTTGGCCTTGAACTCACAGAGGTCCGCCTGCTAGGATTAAAGGCTTGTGCCATCACCGCTCAGCTTAATAAATGAGACTTTTTAACACGGAATATGGCTGCATTGCTCACAGGCTCATGCTTATCCTTAGTGGAGGCTTTCCTCTCATGTGACTGTAGGCTATGTCAAGTTGACAGATGTAGCATAAGTAATAAGAAACCCAGAGACCAGATATAGGGGTTCAAGATGAAGATCGGGAAGCAGCCATCCACTAGAGATACCTTTTACCTCCACCAAATCTTCAGGCCGAATGGACAAGATCCTATGTCCACAAATCCTCAGGCTCTACACACCAATGAGTTCCTGTTTCTTCCCCTTTATGTTCCTCTCTTTGCCCAGTCATATCTTCGTGTCTCTACCTTCCTAGTGCTGGGATTAAAGGTGTGTAACTCCCAAACACTGGGATTAAAGGTATGAGCCACCACCACGTGGACCTATTCCTGGAGTGATTTTGTATAGCCCATGATAGCCTTGAACTCACAGAGATCTGTCTGCCTCTCTCTCCCGAGTTCTGGGATTAGAGGTAGTGCACCACTCCTTGGGCTCTAGTGGCTTAGCTTTGCATTCTGATCTTCAGTCAAGCTTTATTAAAATACAAATTAAATATCACTACAGACAGTTCTAACTAAGACAGTGACCATGGTAAGATACACACACACATCTATACACATATATGTATATATACGTGTGTGTGTGTGTATATATATATATATATATATTTTTTTTTTTTCTTGTGGGCTACAGATTGGTCCTTGATCTGGGCATACATAGCTATGAAAGCATTCCATCATGGAGCTAATGTCCCAGCCCCAGAGTGGGTGTTTTAGAGGTCATGCTCTGTAAGAAGTAGAAACTAGAACAACTGCCACGACCTGTTTTTGTCATGAGGCAAACTTTTGTCATGAACTTTTGGGGCTGATTACATTGTCTTGGAGATGTTCTGGAAGGTGGACAACTCAGCCTATTTGGAAACAACCCATTGTGTGTCTAATATGACCCCAACCTGGGACAACTACAGGAAATTAAGTGGAACTGGTCGTAGAGGTGGGGAGGGGAGCAGTTTATAGTTAGAACTCAGTCTCTGAGATTTGCATCTCTAAGTCAGTTTGTATATAGTTCCAAGATGAGAATATGGTTTACAGTAATTCTGGCCAGAGGTAGCCCCTTCACAGAAGCAAACACATGTCATGGTTTAAAAAAAAATTACTCAGTTTAAAAAGAAAAAATAGCTAGATGGTGGTGGCTCACACCTTTAATCTCAGAATTTGGGAGGAAGAGACAGGTGGATTTCTGAGGTCAAGGCCAGCCTGGTCTACAGATTGAGTTCTAGGACAGCCAGGACTGTTACACAGATGAACCTTATCTCAAAAAAAGAAAAGAAGAAAAAGAGAGATTGAAAGTAAGGACCAAACCACACACAGCAGCAGATTAAATCCCTCATGGAGTTCATACTTTATCATTATTATATGTGGGACAGCATGTTTAGGAAAATTTAAATTAAAATATCAGAATGATAACATGATACTTAGCGTTTTAGAACTTCTGTGAAATTCCCAATATTTTAATCTCTGGTACAGATTAATTCAATCAGTTCTAAACTATGAAACAAGGACCACCTAACTGAAGCATGGAATGAGGAAGTAACATGGTCAGGGTTAGTAATAACCACTGTGGATCTTGTATTCAGGCTTTTAACTGTTTCACTGTGCTACTTAAGAAAAAAAAAAATGACACCGGGTGGTGGTGGCACACACCTTTAATCCCAGGTCTCTGTGAGTTAGTTCAAGGCCAACATGGTCTATGGAGCTAGTTCCAGGACAGCTAGGGCTCCACAGAGAAACCCTATCTCAGGAGAAAAAAAAAAATGAGATGATAAAGTATTGTCTTTAGCTTTGAAGGGAAAAATATCTAAAAACTAAATATATATGTTTACAAATACATTTGTAATGTATGTATTTGTATAAATAAATTTAAATAGGCGAGTTGTGATAGAGAACTAGTGAACAATGGGATAATCTGGAAAACAGATTAACTAAAAGAGACAGAGATAAAAATGCGAAAGAAAAGACGACTTGAAAATTATGACAAAGTGTTATTTTCCTGATAACCTTTGCCCTGTGAGTAATGAAAGGATGTCTAGTTGAATGCTTTGCTGCCCAGCTAACACTTCCATTCCATTGCCTTCCAACAAGTGAACTCTGTCCTTGTGATAAACTCTTAGCAATTTGGGATGTAAGTGGAAAATTGTGCAACTTCTAGGTCATGCATAAGGAGGAAAAGTATGATCTCTCTTTCCTTGTCTTCTGTCCGATGGACTGACAGGGATGTAGTGTGGTGAATGAGCTATTTGGGGGGGGGGGGGGAGTGAGGCTGTATAGAAGGTAATGCTTTAAGAATGGCAGAGTCAGATTGAATAGTTTGCCTTGCATATTACTAAACTAACTGCCGGGGAAGCCCTAGACTGTATGAATGGGGTGGGGGAGGTGTGAATTTTGTTTATAGCAGCTTAATCTACATCCTAATACAGGAAGAGATTTAGCAGTTGTCTGACCAGAATTCCAGATATGAGGGAAAATCAAACAGGATAATATTTAAGGAGATCAAGGTTGAATATTTCCAAAACAGCAGAAAGACACCAGTTGAAGACATTAGATCCTAAGCAAGCTAAATAGAAATCTAAGCCTAAACAGCTCAGTTAAAACCACAATCAAAATAGCCAGAGGGGGAAAACAAATTACTTTGAAAAGATTTGCCATTATAACAGCTGAGTTAGTGAAAGGAAAATAGAAACCAATACAATAGACTCACTAACTACAGTGTACTGAAAGTAACAGCTATTAAAGCTAAAATTTCACCAGGCTGTGGCACAGGCCTTTAATCCCAGCACTTGGGAGGCAGAGACAGGTGCTATGTGAGTTTGGGGCCATCCTGGTCTACAAAGCTAATTCCAGGACAGCTAGAGCTGTAACACAGAGAAACCTCTAAAAACAAACAAAGCTAAAATATCTTTCAAGATTGGTGGTAATGGAGAGCAATGTAACTTTTAAAAACCAACTGGAACCGAGTATTTGTATATCCCAAAGGAAGATTACTGACAGTAGAGTTTAGAGATTAAGTAACCTGATGAAGGAAACATTATTAGAGGGGGGCCAAACATTGTGGTACATACCTATAGTCACAGCATTTAGGTACTGGTGCAGAAGGATTGCTGTGATTTCTAGGCTAGCCTATACTACAGAACAAGGCCTTGTATCAAAACCCAAAAATAGTCATGAACAATATTGACAGTTCATAGTTGCTGAGGCAGGGGGAGTTTTCTTCATGAAAACTGAAAACTTACTCATGTTTCTTTAAATAACCCCTCTCCTGTGCCATGCAGCCAGTCCTAATTAAACTCAGTGGGTTACCAAAAAAAGAAGAAACAGAAAACACCAAAAATATGACAGAGATTGAGATTGTAGTAGGGTACTCTAGGGGAACAAAATCAATAGAGTGGATATATATTATCAAAGAGATGGTTAGATTGGTTTACATGACACATGGTGTGTAGTCCAACAATGTCTGTCTACATACTGGAGAGGCTGAGAGCCCAGCTGTTCAGACTACAAGAGTGGATGTCTCAGCTGACTGACTTGACACTGAAGGCCTGAAAGATTCTTGGAGAACCATGGAGAAGTCCCAGAGGCTGAGCTCTGATGGCAGTGGAAGATGGCAGCTGCAGCACCATCCAGCAAGGGGCAAAGGCAAGCAGACAAAGAGCAACAGTTTCTGAATGTTTTACCTGAGCCTCTGCTGGTGGGGACTATCCTTACCCTTCCGGACAATTACCCTTAACCTATCCAGGGGCATGTCTCTTAGTTGATTACAGACCAATTAATTGACAACCAAAAAATGGCACACAATAACATTTTTGGTCAGTGAATAAGTTCAATGATAGATTATTTTATTGTTACGATAGTATGCTAAAACTTTCAAAACCACTTATCAAACAACAGAAATTTTACTGTTACCTTTGAAACTCTTTTATTTGAATATTTAGATTCCAAGGATTTATTTAATAAACTGTCATTCAAGTGGTGGTATATGTTTATCTGTTTGATAGAATCTCACTATGTAGCCTTGGCTGGCCTGGGACTAGCTGTGTAGGCCAAACGGTCTCCCATCCACCTTCCTCTGCCGTCTAAGTTCTGGTACTAAAAGGTGTGTGGCACTATTCCCAACCTCTGTTAAAGATTTTGACAAAGATTTAGTTAGATGACATAAATGGTTTTTAAAAACAGTATAATTTGTGTTTCTAGTTAACATGTATATAAGGAAAATGCAGAGAAATGCTTTGAACCGAAAGATCAGTGGAAAGTGCTAAGAGTTGTATACCAGTGCCAAAAAGTAATGACACTAAGAACAGTTATAGTTAAGTATTTTCCCTTAAAAACAGCAAAAGCAAGCAAGCAAACAAACAAACAAAAACTAGACACAGTCACCAGCCTAACAATCTCTACTTTCCCCTCAACTAAAAAGCTTACATAAGATGTAAGTGTAGGGGCTGGAGAGATGGCTCAGTGGTTAAGAGCATTGCCTGCTCTTCCAAAGGTCCTGAGTTCAATTCCCAGCAACCACATGGTGGCTCACAACCATCTGTAAAGAGGTCTGGTGCCCTCTTCCGGCCTGCAGACATGCACACAGACAGAATATTGTATACATAATAAATAAATAAATATTTTAAAAAAACTTTAAAAAAAAAGATGTAAGTGTACTGAGCCAGTGTCTTTAGGAGGACTGAATAGCAGAGCTTCAAATTCCACAAGTTCAGAGTCTGAGGCACCTCAGTGCCCAGGCATTTTGGATGGTAAGTGCTCTTACCATGACATCTAAAACCAAAAATGAAGAGGCAACAGTATTACTCTTAGAAATATAGAGGAAGCTGGGCAGTGGTGGCACACACCTTTAATCCCAGCACTTGGGAGGCAAAGGCAGGCGGATCTCTGTGAGTTTGAGGCCAGCCTGGTCTACAGAGCTAGTGCCAGGACAAGTTCCAAAGCTATACAGAGAAACCTTGTCTTGAAAAACAAACAAACAAAAAAGGAACTATAGAGGAAAATACTCAAATAATTTAATTGTAGGTTAAGGTAATAGTGACCACGTTTTTTTTTTTTTTTAAAGACAGTACCTCCTAGTACTAAGTGACCATATGATGGTTTTGTTGTTGGTTTGATTTTTGTTTGCACACTGCCAGGGTATGCAAATGACCTTGCCACCAAGCTGCAGCCCAAGTACCAAGTATATATTAAAGAGTAAGGGACTAAAGCTTTTCCAGAAGAGACCAGAGCAGTAACAGAACAGAAACGGTTTTAAAACATGATAAAAAGACTTCTTACTGCAGAGGAATACATATAGAGACTGAGAAGGAAATAAAAAACCTTCTCAAATGTTTGCAGTATAGAAATGGAGGAGGAATTCTCTTTGCTTTATTTATAACAGTGGTCAGAACCGAAACTAGCTAGTGGCCACTATAAGACCCAGAACAATGGAATAAACCTCTAACCGCTCAGCTGCCCAGAAATGGAGTTGAGTATTGTGTGAAGTAGAGATCAGAGGAGGCTGGTGGAGGAGATCCTTCTGTATTTGTGTTGATTTTATTGGTTGAATAAGGTTTGATAGGGCTTCTCTTAGGTGGGTGGAGTAGACAGAACAGAATTCTGGGAGGAAGAAGGCAGGCAGAGAGCCACCTGTCATGAAGCTGCCAGGTCAGACATGCTGAATCTTTCCTGGTAAGCCACAGCCTGGTGGTGACATACAGATTATTAAAAATAGGTTAAATGAAGATGTGAGAGTTAGCTAACAAGAGGCTAGAGCTAATTGGCCAGGCAACAATTTAATTAATACAGATCTCTGTGTGATTATTTCGGGCATAAGCCAGCCTGGCAGCGGGACGTAGCCCGCTCTTCTTACAACAGGAGGCTTCATGACCCTGCCTAGTGCTGGTTTTGTTGGCTTGTCACTAAAGAAGTTCTTATGGGCTGGAGAGATGGCTCAGAGGTTAAGAGCACTGGCTGCTCTTCCAGAGGTCCTGAGTTCAATTCCCAGCAACCACATGGTGGCTCACAACCATCTGTGAAATCTGGTGCCTTCTTCTGGCGGGCAGGTATACATGCAGACAGAATTTTGTATACATAATAGTTTTTTTTTAAGTTCTTATATTTTAATTTTAATATTTGAAGCCAGAAGAGACAAAAACCCCCAGCTCTTTGTACGTTTGCCACATCTAAATTAAGTACATTATTTTCTAAGAGTTGTATTTGTCCACATTGACGTCTCATAAAATAAATGTCCACCATATGTAGTTTGCAGAATTGGAGTTAGGGTTTCTTTTCGTTGTGTTGTAACTGCTGACCGTCTTTGCCTTGTTCCTAATACCTTTGTTTAACACTCTGTTATTGTTGTTAAGTGAGGATACAGTGAAACCACCAAACTGGACTATTCTGTGGGTAGAAAGAAAAGTTTAATAATGGGGACAACTGCCAGTCTGCGTCCAAGAATAGAGGACAGTGGTTTACTAGAAAGCAAGCAGATTTTAAATGATAATCAGCGGGGAAGGGGGCTCTTGGAGCTGATGCAGACTTTAGAGATGCTCTGTCTGAGGTAGTTGACCATTGTGGGTAGATAAGGGAGGTAGTGGTTTCCTGGTAAATAGAAATCTGCCATACAGAGATTTCCTGAGTGCTTACTTTAAACTTCTGTTTACCTAGTATAACAATCCTTCTGTCCACTGGGTCGGAGTCCTTCTATTTAAGACATTGTCATCAGCACTGCCATTTTGGGGACCCAATTTAGACCTAATGTTGATTTTTTTAGTTTCTGAATCTAGTTGAATGAATTTTTTTTTGGCCTTCCTACGTGTGTGTGTGTGTGTGTCTTATATATGTTTAGTGTTAGAGGTTGATGTCAGATATCCATTTGTTGTTCTCCACCTTATTTAGAGGCGACATAGTTTTCCACTGAACCTGAATTCACTGTTTTTGTAAAACTGGTTGCCTCTCACCCCACCCCAGCTCTCCTTCTGCCTATCCCCACCTCACTAGTGCTGGAGTTAGAAGTACTCACCACCAGACCCAAGACACCACATTTGACTTTTTATTTGTATGCTGGGAATCTATGCTTGTGCAGCACACACTTTATCCCTGAGCCATTCCTTAGCACCTTTCCTACTTATTGTGAAAGTGTTTTCATCTAGTTTGTTGGCTTTAAGTTTTCCAGTTGTTTAGACTTGAAATTTTTCTATGTATAGAGAAAAATTCTTTTCTAAAGCAAAGGAAAATGCTCAATCCTCAGACAACCCGGTAATTCTTTGTTAATGATTGAAGTCCTTTGATTCAGTCCCACTTCTCAAATAAAGATATGACTTTGAGGATTACATTTTCAGCACATGAGTTTGGCAGATATTCGAATCGTAGCATACTCATACTGTGTATTCCCTATCTCTGTCCTTCTACACTCTGGGCTCGGTATATAAACTCAGTAATTGACTCTTATTTTAACCTTGCTTTCCTCTTCACACCATCTATCAACTTTTTATATAATCATGTTTTATATCTTTTATATAAACATTATAACCTGGAAAGGTCTTTAAACATTTATTTTACAGCCTCCCACAGGGTCTCTTACCTGTTTTCTTTAGATTTTGTTATAATCTTAATTTTTTTGTCTCAAATAGTTTTTCTGATTTGTGGTTGCCCTTTCTCATCTAAATGAAGTCAGCACTTCATCTCTGAGGAGCTTACTTAGTGTTAGCCTCTCTGACTCACCTATAAAAATGGTACTACGCCTGTCTATAATCCTGTTCCAGGGGATCCACTGCCCTCTCCTGGTTTTCTTGGATACTGCATGCATATGGTGCACAGATATATATATAGCCAAAACACCTTTATACATAAAATAAAAAATCTTTTTTAAAAACGAGGATAAATGAGAATATAAAGACTGTTGTGGGAATTAAAAATAGTAGCATATAAAGTGTGTAACACAGCATGGTAGACAGTAATCATTGCAATTAATTTTTTTTCTTTTATATTCTGTTCTGATATTTTTTACCCTTTTCTTGTCCAGTCCTCTGGATATATTAATATTTCCTCTGGTAAACTGAAGCAAGGATTGGTAATCTTTTCTTTTAAGGTGCTATATAATAAATGTTTTGTGTTTTAGGTCATATAGTCTGATGAAATACAGTTGACATGAATTATCCTTAGATTCTGTATTAGTGATTTCAACTAATCATGAATAAAATATTTTAGAAAAAAATAGCATTTGTACTGAGATTGTGCATTTTTATCTTGTATCGAATAACACATGATGGTAACAACTTACATACATTCGCATTTTGTCAGGGGTCACAAGTAATCTAGAAATGGTTTAAAGTATATAAGAAGATGTATGTAGTCATGCAGATGTTGTGGCATATAAGGAACTTGAAAATTTGTGGATTTTGGTGCATGGTGAGCATGCATGGTGCGTGGTGAGCCTGAGAAGTGCTCACCAATCCATCCCATACACCACAAGGTCCCTTTCCTTTTCTCCTCAGTTTCTGTGTATGTACTCCCTTCCCCAAGTATCCTAGTCTAGAGAATATTAGGAACTACGAGAAAAGAGGGTTCAAGGTGAATGCTTTCAGTGACATAGTTATTATACAGTTTCATATCAGAAAACTGGAGTTTTTGCTATATTGCACTATTAAAATGGTTGTTTTAGAAAGTTAAATCTTGTTCTGGTTTCTGTATGCATTTTCCCTCCCTAAAACATCCTGTGGCCACTTGTCAGAGTTGCTTATCCTGTTTTGTTTGGCAGTGCTGAGAATCTAGCCCAGAGTTGCATGCCATGTTCAACCAATAAGCTCCAGCCGCTGCCCCACTTGCTAGTTTTAAAATACTGACTCAGGTGTTGTGGTGCGTGTCTTTATCCTAGCACTCGGGAGAGAGAGGCAGGTGAGGCCAGCCTGGTATACATAATGAGTTCCAGGATAGCCAGTGCTATGTAATGGAGAAACCCTGTCTCAAAAATAAATAAATAAACAAACAAACAAATAATAGTGTTGATATCTGCAAACATTGAACCATGGGGTGGGATATGGTGTGGCACACACTTTTTTTGCAATTATTTCCTTATTCATTCATTCATTTTACTTCCCAATCGTAGTTTTCCCTCTCCTGTCCCCCCAGTCTTTTCTGCCCACTTCCCCCTGCCTCTCCCATCCACTCCTCCGTTTCTGTTCGGAAAAGGGCAGGCCTTCCATGGATATTGACAATACATGGCATATCAAATTGTAGTAAGACTAAGTACCTCGCCTTGTGTTAAGACCTAGGCCCTGGGCATATATGTGACAGTTGTGTAGCAGGGGCTGTCCCCGACACTTTACTGACTTTTGGGACCCTATTCCTCATACTGGGTTGCTTTGCTCAGTCTTAATAAAAAGTGGCACACACTTTTAATCCCAGCACTCCAGAGGCAGAGGCAGGTAGATCTCTGTGTCAGAGGCCAACCTTATCTACATAGTCTAGATCATGTCATCCTGGGCTGCATAATGAGACTGTCTACGAATGAATAAATGAATAAGGTTAAATATAGAAAGCCATTTCTAGGAGAGCACCTTTGGGGTCCCTACTATTAAAGTTTAGCTCAAGTGTCTTAAAATTTCTCAACTCGTCCAAATACTTGATTTTCTTTAGTGAATTTATATTTTAGGTTCTATTTTCAGGGAAAACTTTTGTCTTAAAGTTCTTCAGTTTGTGTATTTTTAAAATGTAGAAAATAAAATTTAGGATTTATTTGCTTTGACAACCAAGTTATGCTATTTTCTAAGACTAGTTTTGCCAAAGGAAGAATGAAAAAAAATTTAGAACTTGAACCATAATGTTAAGGAGTCGAGATTGACTTAAAACTTAAACAGAGTGCCATGTTTATCCTGTCCTCTGTATTTGTCAGTAGTCTTAGCCAAAGTAAGACATTTTCTGGTGCTTGTTGGAAGTGCAGAGATTTCCATAAAAAGACATAGAGTTTTCTTGGAAGAATATAGTGGTTTTCTTCCTTGGCAGTGATGTGTTAGAAGTAACTCTCCCTTTAGAAGGAAAATGTTAACTCCAATTACTCTTACTGATAATTTGTATGTGTGTACTTGTTGGACAAGCTGTTTTATTATTTCTATGGATGTGTAGATATGTATATCTACAACCAGTATTCTGTATGTGAAAAATGGCTTTGAAAGTTGGATATCTTAACCATTTTGTTAACAGAAGCTAAATATTCTGTTATTGGAGAGTTCCCTCAAGTAATTTGATCATCTCTGAATTCTTTCCCTAATTCCTGTTTCCCTAGAAAATCTGGAGGCATTTGAGAAATATAAGCAAGCTCACTGTTGCTGTATTGTGATTACCCCGTGAGAACTAGTGAGTTCACACATTGTCATAATGATAGCAGTCCCTAAGAGGCTTGGATAAGGATAGAACCGTCTTGGTGCAGGAAACACATGCTCTGTATTTAGCCATCAGCATTGTTCTCAGGTAAATGAGAGCACTATCTAATATGTGCTTAGGATGCCCACATAAGTTTGTCAAGCACAGACTTAGCACACCTCCCCCTTTCCCTTCTGTCTCCGTGAGAACTTGGAGTTAATTTTCAAGCTTCCTTCTTAGCGTTCTTCTCTTTTCACTGGGTGTGTTGATTTCATCTGCTGCTGTGGTTCTAATTGCTACTGTCTTTCTAGTCCCTTCCAAACTTGAGTTTCAAAACTAGCCATCAAATTCTATTACATACTTTTCCACAGGACTCTCACACGGAATTTCTCCAGGAAATGTTCCTGCTTCAGTTGCAGGTGTCCTATCAGCCACTTTTTTGCTCAAGCTAGATAATTAGAAGTTATGCTTGCCTTTCTTTTTTCTCCCAACTATTATCTCTGATCAGTTAGAGTTCCATGCCTTCAGAAAGCACTGCTCCCTTCTCAGTGTATAGTGTGACTATACAGGTCTCCATCAGTTCTCACTGAACTACAGACGTGGCTTCCTAACTAATCTCCTTTCCTCAGTATATGTTATATAATATAAACAAAGCCATAATAATATTAAAGAGATCACTGTGTCAGGACTGGAAAGATGGCTCAGAGGTTAAGAGCACTGGCTGTTCTTGTAGATAACTCAGGTTTGATTGACAGCACCTACATGGTGGCTTACAACCATTAATAACTTCAGTTCCAGGGGATCTGGTGCTCTCGTCTAGCCTCCACGGGTCTCGGGCACACATGCAGTGCACAGACATGCAAGCAATCAGAATACTCTTGCACATAAAAAATGAAATTTAAATTTAAAAAAACAGTTTTCTCCCTTTGAGTAAATAGATAAAATGTAAACTATATTAGACTTGATGATTGATACCTAGTAGGAGGTCATCTTCAGTAAATTAAAATGTCTGGCACTGGTCCTATAAATCTATTATTGAAAACTATTTGATTTTTGCTCAGTAACCCTAGTGCTCTGGCTAGATGACGTCAAGGGAAAATCTTTTAAGCAAAACCCTATATTTGATGTTACAGTCTTAAGTTGTTTTGTATGTTTGTGAATTTTTATTTTTATTTTTTTGTTTTTCAGGTTGTCAGTATTTAAACAGAGCACATCATGCGTGAGTACAAGCTAGTGGTCCTTGGTTCAGGAGGCGTGGGGAAGTCTGCTCTGGTAAGTTAGCCACCCAGATATAACTAATCAGTATCAACACCCAGGATGTGGGCATTGGCTTGTTCTCATCCTGCTAGTCACTAAGGAAAAGGAAAACATTATTCTTTATAAACCTGCTGTCTGTAGCCAAAAATGTGTAGCTCTATACTGTTTAGTCACTCACCTACTCTGTTGTCTGCCAGCTACTTATTGGCCACTAGTATTTGTGAGTCAAAGTGAAATATAATTTTTATTGTCAGGGAAGTTTAAGTTCTACTGGGGAAGAGTGTTACAGATTGTTCTCCTTTGCCTGACTCCAAGCATGCATGGAATAAAACCTACTTTTTGTTTTATATGAGGTACCATCCAGCCTCTGGGGTCACAACAGCAAATAAAAAGTCTTTCATGGAGCTTACTGTGTAGCAGAAGGGAAGATGTAATAATACCAATTAAACAAAACTACTTGGTGCTCTCAAACAAAAATTCAGAATTTTAAGGGAGTGACAGACAAGTGGACCTGAGCCTTGACAACTTCGAGAAAGGCCAGAATAGCCAGCATGAGATGACGGGGTAAAGTCCAGCTGACTTAAAGATTACTATGTAAGAGCTTGTAAGTAAGGTCCAAGAACAGTAAGACATAGAATGTCTTGAAGGAATTAACACTCAGTGAATTAGATAAATGTTTTATTTAACAAGTGGACTTTATACTGTGTAGTTTAGAAGAGTGGGAGAAAGTTGGGAGGTTGTTAAGCACCCTAGCTTGCTTATGTGTGCTTGGATTAGGGCTGTGATAATGAAGAAGAGAGTAGGACACCTAAAGTTCTACTGTGATTATATGCTTAAGTTCCTTTAAATAATTTAAGTGTAGATGACCTTAGTCTGTATATTTGCCTTTGTTTATAAGTAGGAATATTCCAGACCCTGCTTTAAGACTTCCTAGAGGCCAAGCGATGGTGGCACATGCCTTTAATCCCAGCACTTGGGAGACAGAGGCAGGTGGATCTCTGTGAGTTCATGGCCAACCTGGTCTTCTACAAAAAGAATTCCAGGACTGCAGGACTGTTAACACAGAGAAACCCTGTCTTGGGGGGGGGGGGGGGACCTTCTCAGAATTATCATCTATACTTGCCATTAATTTAATAATTGATAAATGTTCTTTTTAGTATACGTTCAGACATGTCCATTCAGTATACTGCAGATAAAAGCACAGCGTTCTCCCTGTCATTCTGTCCCAAGGCCCTCAGTGGATTCCTGAAACCATATTCAGATATACACACTACCTAGTTATCTTTTTCTTCTGTATCTTAGCGTAGTCTGTTACCTGTGACTAGGTAGTGTTTTCCACTGGAAAGAGTAAGGCTTAGGAATCAGAAAGATGATGTATTGTAAGTTCAGCTGGCAAATTGGAAAAGTATTTCTGGGGTAAAAATGTAACTTAAGTGTGATTACAGTCTAAAATTGAAACAAACATGTTTAGTAACACTAAATTTCCTGTTTTTCCTTATAGTTTAAAAGATACAAACATTTAGAACCTTTGTTTGTCTCTTTTTAGACAAGAAGTTACATTTGAATAGTTTCATTTTTAATGAACTAGAATCTTGTTAAGGTATAATATAATCATGTTTAGCAATGTAGCAGATGTATTTTAAGTTTTTGACATGGCCATCTTTTTGTAATAAATTTCTTTTTAGTTTTGTATGCATTCTTATTGAAAAGTAATACTAATGCTTAGCATTTGTGTTTATTCAGAATTTCAACACAATTTCATTTATTCTTTAAAGTTTGTAAGGTTAAGTAATAAGTAACACTTAGGAACATTTGATTTTCCTTTCAAGTCTTTAACTCTAGTTTGTTTGTTTTCTCCTCTCAGACAGTTCAGTTTGTTCAGGGAATTTTTGTTGAAAAATATGACCCAACGATAGAAGATTCCTACAGAAAGGTAAAATGTGAAACAGTGTGTGCATTTACGAGTGGGCCTCACAGCTTTCAGACTTGGTGCATGGTGTTGCTTAAAGACATTTTGAGAAATGGCAAATCTGCTGTGTCTGTTTTTAGAAGTTTCACCTGAATAAAGCATTCCTCAATGAACGTGCTTAGAGCATTTTATCTGCTGCTGCTACTGCTGCTGCTTAAAAATCCATCCTTCCTCCCTCCCTCCCTCCCTCCCTCCCTCCCTCATTCTTTTCCCCCTCCCTCCCTCCCTCCCTCCCTTCCTTTCTTTTTCTTTCTTCTCTCTTCATTCTTTTTTGTTTCCGTTTCTCAAGGTAGGGTTTCTCTATATAGCCCTTGCTGTCCTGGAAACTACTCTGTAGAACAGACTAGCCTGGAATCCACAGAAGTCCACCTGCCTCTGCCTCCTAAGTGCTGGAGTTAAAGGTGTGAGCCACCATGCCTGGCTAATAGTTCATAATAACACAGTGGGAGTAGCTGTCGTGTTTCCAGAATCTGTGGAGCATGTATGGGAAGGGACAATGCAAACTGTGGACTTTGCTGGTGACATTGTGGCATTGGAGCTTCATTGATTGTGCCAAATTTTCACTTCGCTGCAGCCTATTGGTAAGAGAGAGACGGCAGCTGTACATGGTGTAGGCACAAATAATGTGGGTCTCTCTTCCCTTATTTTGTGGTGAACCCCAAACTTCTCCTAAAGAAGTTGACCAGGCATGGTGTATACACATTTAATCCCAGCACCCAGAAAACAGAGGCAGGGAGATCTCTGCAAGTTCAAGGCCAAACTAGTCTACAAAGACCCCTATCTTTAAAAAAAGAAAAAGAAAAGGAAAGAGTAATCTATTTTTAAAAGAAGCAAAATAGTTGGTCTTGACAAAAATAGGTTCTAAGACTAGATAGAACCATCAGAAACTTTCATGAGTTTATTTTCCACGTATCCAGGTGTGAGTCATATGGCAGAATACCATAAAAGAGCCAAGGCTCTCACTCCAAAGACTAATCCTTTCATTTCAGCAGAGAGGCAAGCTTGGTCTGTTAAATATCTGTTTTTAGAATCTGTCTTTCATAGTACTATAACGTTTGTTGAATTAAGGTTTTCAGGAAATATTAGCTGAGTGATTTCATTTTCTTCCAAATTAACACAGCCGTGCTCTAGTTTCCATATTTTCTGAAGGCTCTGGCACAGATTTTCCTCTTAACTGTTTGCCCCAGATGGAGTGGGGTCATGAGTTTGTGGCCCCACCAGAGGCATTCCTCCTCATCTCTCTGACAGGGAGGCGAGGGTCAGAAGAGCTTGTAGGGCGATGTTTTTATTTGTAGGAGATGGTGTTGCTGCTCTTCTCAAGTTTCTCCCAAATAAATTGCTAGTTAAGTCTTTAAGCAAGATCTGTCCCTAACATGCTAAAGAACTAATTTTCTTAGTCCCTTCTATAATAATTTTCCACAGAGTTGCTAACTGATATTTTCTTTAGGCCAATCTTTTTTTTAGAAGTCTGGAAAAATGGAATTAGTATATTTATATTTCATGTTCTACAGTTTTTTTTTCCCTAGAGAGCCCTAAAAGTCTTAAGGGATACATACATTCTTAAGGGATAAGTAGTTCATTGCTATCTATTTTAATGCTTCTGAGTTTTCCTTATGTTGCAAATTTTGTGAATATTTTAGCAAAATTTTTAACAGCTTAGATATAGTAAGTTGGCCAAATTCCTGTTCCTCAAAATCTTTTTTTATTCAATGTTACCCATTTAAGATAGTACAATGAAGCCTGACACCTTTGCTTGGAGATGGTGTCTCTTTGCGTCACCCATAGGGCCTTAAACTCAAAATCTTCTGTCTAGCCTCCCAGTACTGAGATTATAGGTAAGCACTACCATACCCAGCTTGGGTTCTTTAATTCTTAGCTCTCCATGACAATCATATATAGATCTCATAAATAAATCTGTCACAACCATGTATCATATATATGCCATCATTTTCATTTGGTTAGAATTTTTTTTCTATTAGAACTATATGTACCATTTTTCTTAATTTACAAAACCTGGCCTTTTTTTTTTTTTTTTTTTGCCATCCAATAAGAACAAATGAGCATCATTATAGCAGTCAGAAAATACCCACGCTCACTTTAACCACCCTGCCTTTGGAGTGATGCTGGTGTGCTCAGAGACCCTCCCTGTCTTTATTGTGGTACTAAGTAGAAGAACACTTGGTAGTTGTTAATAAGTATTTTGAAGAGGTAAAAGGGAAAACATGGCTGGGCGGTGGTGGCGCACGCCTTTAATCCCAGCACTCGGGAGGCAGAGGCAGGCGGATCTCTGTGAGTTCGAGACCAGCCTGGTCTACAAGAGCTAGTTCCAGGACAGGCTCCAAAGCCACAGAGAAACCCTGTCTCGAAAAAGAAAACAAAAAAAAAAAAAGGAAAAACATGTTGATGTTACTTTTTTGTTGTTTTTTTTTTTTCCTTCTTTGCTCCCCCACAGCAAGTTGAAGTAGATTGCCAACAATGTATGCTGGAAATCCTGGATACTGCAGGAACAGTAAGGAGTCTTTCCTTTTCATGTAACAAGTTTTAGTGTGTGAGCAGGTTTTGCTATCTTAAGTAATTCTCTGTGTAAAGTGGTTATTTCCGATTCTTAATTCTCTAAATGTAAGGTTTTATAAATTTTCTTGGATATATAAAGTTGTTTTGTGATGTGATTGATGCTTACATATCATAATTGAATTGTGTTTGAAGTTTATAAATGAAAAATCCAGAAAAATACGCCAAAATACTAAACTTGAAGGTTAAGGATGTGGGTGAGGGTTAGCACAGCTGACATCCTGCAGTACAAATGGAGTACAATGGACAGGCTGGAGCATCTAGAACTACTCTGATATAGTAGACAAAAATTGAGGTTTGACAATGGGAATCAGCAAGCCAAAGAAGCAAAAAGTTTATGAAGCTTTATGGATTTGTATGTTTAATGATAAAGCGGTTAAAAAAATTGTTTTTAATATTCTGCTTTTTGTGACTTCTTTAATACTGCAAATAAAATCCAAGACTTTTTAGATAAGATTCTGTTCTGTATTATTATCTATAATTATAAAATACAATAATGATTCTCCAAAGACAAGAAAGTATGTTTTAAGCAAGCAAAAGTCATTTTAATTTAATTTAGTGAGACTGTAGCTGTGTGACCAGTGTTAATGGCTAGTGAGTCTGAAGAAAATAGTCACTGTACTATCCTCAGATCTTTTCTAAGAAAATAGTCACTGTACCATCCTCAGATCTTTTCTAAGAATTTGAAATGCAGCAAGCAGGGAAATAAAAAATATATGAAAAAGTTCTTTTCAAGAGTCTAATCTAGGGTTGGTAATGCACTGATTGTCAAGATGATAAAAATCAATAGAAAGATAGTTGGATGTTTATAATTCAGTACCAGATCTGCATTTTGGAATGTTTCTACTTGAGTATTATAAATCTTCCAAACAAAAACAGTTAAGGTTTGTATATTAAAGGAATTGTGTCAACAAACACAAACTTTCATCTCAGTTTCTAGAAACTAGTATGAAATCTTATGACAATATATAATTTAAAATGTATGTCCTTACTTGAGATTTATTCTGTTTAAAATAATTCCAGCATCCATCAAAAAGCTGCATTATATTTATAACTGGATCTTTTTTTATACCACAGGAACAATTTACAGCAATGAGGGATTTGTATATGAAGAATGGCCAAGGGTTTGCACTAGTCTATTCAATCACAGCTCAGTCTACGTTTAATGACCTACAGGACTTGAGAGAACAGATTTTACGGGTTAAAGACACAGAAGATGTGAGTATTTTTCTCTCTAAGACATATTGCCATCTCTCCATAGTCAAAGGAAAAGTGTCTGCTTTCCCATCAGTATAAGGTTTGGAAAGTCTCTAACATGCCAAAAACAGGCTCTGAAATAAATTTTGACTTTCAAAATTAACCTACAAATCATATGCTGAGATGTATAGAATATGAGGTGTGTATGGCAAAGTGAGCATTGCCATGTGGATAAAAAGCACAGGAAAGATGAGTCAGAAAACTTCACAGAAGTAGGAAGAAGTGGGACTCAAGTTGAGCTTTGAATGTGAGAAGTAGTGTTCACAGAACCATAATTAATGTTCCTTTTTCTAATATTCTATCATACAAATATTCTTTGGGTTTTTTTTTTGTTTGTTTTAACACATTATCTTGCTGTATGTACACACACACACACACACGCGCGTGCGCACGCACACCCAGGCTAGCTTTGGGCACCTAACCTTCCTATCTCGATCTTCTTTTTTTGTGTTGGGGGGTGGTTTTTTGAGACAAGGTGTCTCTGTAGCCCTGGCTGTCCTCGAACTCACTCTGTAGACCAGACTAGTTTCAAACCCACGGGAGTCTGCCTCTGCCTCCTGAGTGATGGGATTAAGGGCGTGCCTCATGACAGTCCCGCTCCCTCCTTCTCAGTACTGGGTTTATAGACATGCACCACATTTGTTGGTAGCATACACCCTTTTCTTATCTTTTGTAAAATATGAAATATATTTTACACGTTTCCATCAGTTTGAGGTTATAGAAAAGTTCCTTTTCAATTATATAGCTAGGATAGAAATTTTCAGATAGACCTTTCTGGTTTTGTGTGTTCTGATGGGAACTATTCATCTGCTCAGGACCTTAAACTTAATACCGTTGTAGATAGGCAGAATGTCCTTAATGAATAGTTAGTGAGTTCGTGAGTTCCGGGAATGTTAATCCCCTTTATTCTGCCAGTAAAGGACAAACTTTGAGTGAAGGTTCCTAGACTATTGAACCTATTTGGGGCGGAAGGTTCATCTTGTCTCATACATTCTTTCTTTTGTGTAGTGCTGTTGTCTTACAACCTCCTGACTTTGTTCTCTGAACTTTTAGCTGAGGAGCCTCACACAGTGTGTTAGCTGTGAAAGTGGATGTTGTGTTTCAGGATAGTCAAGCATCTGTGGTGTAGAGTAAAAGGGAAGACACAGCTGCTTAGTGACTTTTTTTTTTTTAATGTATGTGTGTCTGTGTATTCCATGTGGTGAGGCTAGAAGAGGACATTGATTCCCTAGAGCTGGGGTTACAGGTGATTGTGAGTTACCTGACATGAGTGTTGGGAACTGAGCTCACTCTGAAAGAGCAGCAGGTGCTCTTGACCACTGAGCCATCTCTCCAGCTCCTATTTTTATTCTTAATCCTCCTTACTGTTTCACTTACAGTCTTTAAGTCTAATATTAGACAGAGAAAGCTAGTAATTAGATATAGAAGCTGCTAATAATGTCACTATTTTTTGGCATTTATTAGACCTGGGAGATGAAACATTTAAACCACTTAGGGTAAATGAATATAGTGTTTCCTGTATTATAGGGAATTCCTTTTCCTTCAGAATTTTCTACTTGAAATTCAGCTCTTTGTAGTAATTAATCCACATGAGAATTTTAGAATCATTAAGGGATGGAGAGATGGCTCAATGATTAAAGTACTTGACACTTTTCCAGAGGATCAGAGGTCAATCCTCAACATCCACATGGCAGCTTACAACCATCTGTAGCTCTTTTGGCCTCCCTAGGTACCACACATGAGTATTGTTCACAACATTCATATAAAAAATTGAAATTAAGAAAAAATGGGATCATTTCCTTTAAAATAATTTGGTATATGAATCTAGTAGGAGTTCTTCCAAAATAGACTTCCTTCCTTCCTTTCCTCCCCCACTCCATTTCTTCTTCCAAACAACCACAACACACAGCACCCTTTTTAAAGCACTTGGTAGAGCATACAGTTGTAGACTGATATGCTTCTGTTGTTAGCAGGTAATTGCTTACTTGTCAGAAGAGGATAAGTAACGAGTATGTAATTCATTTGGTTTTTTTTTTTTTTTCCCTTCCTGCAGGTTCCAATGATTTTGGTTGGCAATAAATGTGACCTTGAAGATGAGCGGGTAGTTGGCAAAGAACAAGGCCAGAATTTAGCAAGACAGTGGTGTAACTGTGCCTTTTTAGAATCTTCTGCAAAGTCAAAGATCAACGTTAATGAGGTAACCTACAACTACTAGACAATCCAAACAAGTCTCTTTTTATTTTCCACAGCCAGAATTTTTAAGAAAACATAATTATCTCTGTAATAGTTACTTATCCAGTTAAATATAGCACATAGGTGGTAGAGTCCAATAGGAAAAAACAAAAAAATTAAGGTGCTATTATAATGGTCTTTTGTTATATTTAATACTATCATAGAATTCTTTTTTATTCGTTTCACTTTTGATGCATGCCTAAAATTGTGGGGTTGTATATGAATGGACATATAATTCAAACCATTCATTCCTTTCAGGCTGATAGTCCAGATGCACACAGCTGATTTAAGCACTCCACCCACTAGCTTAAGATATTAACTGTGGGACAGAAAGCTTTTCAGATAGGCTATATGTGCCTCATTTTAAAGAGCCATAGTTGACTGGGCCCCTAAAATTTTAGTGCAGTTCCCAAATTGCTACCACCAATCAGGTAAACCGATGACATTCCTTTTGCTTTTGGAATTTTGTCAAAAGCCTTTGAAAAAGGAAAGAAATGAGGGCAGAGAGGCAGAGTAAGGCTCTTGCCCTTCTCTGGCCCAAGGAAGTATCTTAGGTAACTAGACAGAGGTGAGAATGAGTGGGTTAGGTCATCATGGCTGGGGTTTCACTCACTGTTCCTCTCTGGCCTCTAATCTGTAAGTCATTTTTCATGGCTATGCTTGTAGACTATTATTGGACTTTTAAGATGGCTAAATTATTTTAAACATCTGGCAAGGAAAAAAAACCAACTTACTACAGATTCTGTTTTTTACAAATAATAGAAAATGCTAAAGCTTTTTTTTTTTTAGATGAAACCACTTTTAACAAATTAAAAAAAAAATCTGTTAATTCCATTTCTCTGGCAAACATATTGAGTACCTGTTGTATGCCTGGTACTTTATTCTGCACCCAGGTGGCAGTAATCCAGGCAGAACTATTTCTACCCTTAAGAAGTTTACATCCTAGTTGGGGAACGAGTCCTGCTGAGGGCTTCCATGAGTTATTTGTTATCCAGTGCTAGGTGAATGAGAAGAAATTGATAGCCAGCCAGCCATTCATCCTTCTTTGTTGTGGAATTAGAATTTCCTAGAGGTTGTTTTTTAAAATGTAGCTCTAATAAAAACTTATTGTTTAGTATAGAATTATTTGAGAGAATAAGGGAGCAAGAAAAGGAGCCCAGGTATGGTGGATATACTTGTAATCTCAGCACGGTGGAGGCCAAGGCAGGAGAATGAGTTCTAGACCAGCCTGTACCCTAACTAAGATGAACAAATAATATTTTAATGAAGAATACATTACAGTTGGTGAGTGCTCTTGCATAGTAGAATTGTGGTACAATGTCACCTTCTGTAATATGGTTGGCCTTTGGAATCTGGTTCCTTACTGTTTCCATCACCGTCACTGCTGTCCCATCTATGAAGTTCGCAAGTATGCTGCGGCTGAGTTGGACCAGAGTCCACCACACAAGACCTCTTCCTGTAGGAGCCAGAGTTTAGTAGGGAGGAAGTAGGTAGTCTACCTCTTTAATCATTACATGATTATGGACACCTACACAGGCTATTAGAGCTCCCTTGATTGCAGTTTCTAATGCAGCAGAGTTGACTTTTTCACAGCAGTCTTGCTAAAGTTCACATAGGGGTTTAGAAAACAATATAAAATGTCATAGTCATTTTATAGTAAGACCACACAGGCTGCATGCTAGACAAGAGCATATAATTTGAAGTGTTTCATTTCTTTAAAGATTTTACTCTTCATAGCCTAAAAATTCAGCTGCAGAATTTCTTGGATAGTTTACAGTTGTTCAGACAGTTTGTGCTGTAAATGCTTGTGTGGTTTCTGAATGCATGAAAATAGAGGAATAATCATTCCACAAGATTCAGCTCTTGACTTTAAATTTGCAAACAGACAAGAATACTGTGCTTGGCCAGAGCCCTCTGATTCTCTATATTCTGCAAGTAGCAAATGATGCACTGGAATTACCTCAGTCTTAGCACCAAATTTCTTTCTTTCTTTCTTTCTTTCTTTCTTTTTTTTTTTTTTGTGCTAAGACTGGAGTAATGATTGGAATAAAGACATCCCAATTAGGAATGGGAGAGGGGTTGAGAAACTCTATTCTGTGTTCCCTCTAGATTTTTCTATAGTTCAGAGAGATGAGGAAGAACCTAGGCTGGGGACTTTCAGCATTTCTAACCAAATATTATAGTTCGAACTTGCCCTCATCATTGAACCTTCTGCTGCTGTGAGGTAGGCAATATTTTCCAAAGAAATAATTTAGAATAATACTACAAACAGTCAGTTACCTGTCTCTATAATGTGTGCCAGAAACTGGACATTGACTGGTATGAAAAAACTGAAATAGGAACTGCGTCTGTGTCTCATTAATTTACTGTTCTGGTTTATCTTTTTGTTATTCTGTATCATAGCTTGCATGTTAACCCTTGGGTACTAATGAGAACTTTTTCCTGACTCATATACATTAAGTTCTTAAAGGCTTCAGAGTGGTGGTAATAGCTACCATTTTCCTTATAAGTGCTGTAGTTTTAACCTTCTCTTAGAAACAAGATTATAGAGAGTAGAGTATTTTTAGAAAATGGGATTTAGATGGATAGGACAAACAGAAAATAATATATTTATTTATAGCTTTGTAATGAATCTGTTCTTTTTTTTTCTTTTCAACAGCTTAGTCTTGTAATCTCTGAGTCATTTGAAAAAGTAACATGATTATCATCTTAAAGAAATGTAGCATGTCATCTTTTTAAAAATACACAGGCTAGACTATAGCTCAGTGGTGGAGGACTTGCCTAACATACAAAGGCCCTGGGTTTAATTTCCCACTATAGCAAAGGAAATAAATATAAGTCACTGATGTTAAAATCTCTTGCTTTTGAACTTTACTTAATCTAAGAACAAGAAAAATAGCCTGCTTATTCTTCACTTAAATTCACTAGTTAACATTTTGCCACATATTTATAGAAATTACTTTTCTTTACTCTTTTATATTTTAGTGTGTGTTTCCTTCAATTAAAGGCATTCTCAGGCTGTAGAGGTTGCTCCGTGGTTAAGAGCTCATAGGACTCTATGAAAGGCCATGAGTTCAGGTTCAGTACCCACAGTTCACAACCTCCTTTAAGTCCAGCTGCAGTTGATTTAACACTTCTGGACTCCTCAGATACCCACACAGATACATAAATATGAAATAAAAAATCACTAAAAATATTTTAAGGACATTCTTGAACAAAACCAGAACTATTAAGATCATACAGCTAAAGCAAAACTCAGCTATAGAGCATTTGCCTGTATGAGCAAGACCTGAGTTCAGTTCCCAACACTGCAAAATAAAAGTAAAGTCAGGAAACTTGCCTTCCATGCTGTTTTGTTTATTTGTAGTTTTATTATGTTAATTATGCCAACGTGTTAAAGACCATGTCAGCTGAGTCTGGTTCTTTGCTATAATAATGCAGACACTCACTGTTGACTGAGCTTTCTGTCTTGCCCAGTTCCTGCCGTTGTTAAGTCTCAAAGAAATCACACAGAGGTCAACATTAATTATAAACTGATTGACACAGTATCTCAGGCTCTTCTTCTTAACTAATTCTTATAACTTATATTAGCCCATAATTCTTGTCTGTGATAGCCATATGGCTTGGTACCTTTTTCGGCGAGGCAGTCACATCTTGCTTCCTCTGTGACTGGGTCATACTGTGGGCTGCATTTCCACTTCCCTCTTCCCAGCATTCTCATTGCCCCTCCTCTACTTCTGCCTGGTCATCCCACCTATACTTCCTGCCTGGCTACTGGCCAATCAGCATTTTATTAAAAATAATACAAATGACAGGATAAACGACTGTAGTCCCACAGCACCCGCTAATGGCCTGAGATGAAAATGAAGGCCCTCACCATCATCATCTGAATAACTCTTGCAGGGTTGGCTTTAAGGAACACAATAGGGATGGACTGGTAACATAATAACCCACTCTTATGAAATAAGAAGTATTATGTTTTTGTCCTTGATGATTTTTTACTCTTCCAAAGATGAATCTCCAAGATTATTACTATACTCTTTGTGCCTTCAAATCAAGGATTAGTGGACTTTTCCTGTCTGTTATGTTGTTGTCTTGTTTGCTTTGACTGTGGAGGTGCACACTTTTAATCCCAGCACTCAGGCGGCAGAGGTAAATGAACCTCTTGAGTTCAGGGCCAGCCTGATCTTCAAAGTGAGTTTCAGGCTATCCAGGGCTGAATAGTGAGGCACTACTTTAAAATACAAATCCTTAAGGGGTGGACATACCATGTACCTGATCTTGTGTTATCTGAACAGACACATGCTTTTTCCTGTCCCAGCCTAAAATATACATCGCCGTCATCAAATGCAAATTAAGGGAAATTCTATACATTTATTAAACTTTTTCAAAAATGACAAAACCCTGGAAGACAAATTCCCAGTTGTTCCCAATTTTAAAAGAATGAAAGCAGTTCTTGAGGTAGTATTGTCTATAACCCCAGCACTTGGGAGATGGAGGCAGGAGGGTCAGGATTTTAAAGCCAGCCTTGACTAATCAGTGAGTTTGAAGCCACCATGGGCTTGAAATGAACCCATCTCACACAATAAGGAAATAATAACAGACAGACAGACGAGTGCTACATTATCAAGAAGCAAAAATGCAGTGTGGCTCCTGGTAGATTTCTGCCCAAGAGGAAAGTAACTTTTTAGGGCCTCATTGAGATAATTGACAAAATTTGAATTTACACTGAAGATACTACAAAAAAAATGTATTGATGTTTAAATGTCTTGTTAGGATCAGCATTATGCTAAGATTATATAAGAGTGTACTCTTGCTGGGTGAAGTGGCTCACACCTTTGATTCCAACACTTGGGAGGCAGAGACAGGTGAATCGCTCAGAGTTTGAGGCCAGTCTGGTCTATAGCATGAGTTCCAAGACAGCCAGGGCTACACACAAAAACCTTGTCTTGAAAAACAAAAGAGTATATTGTTCTGGGAGATACATGCTTAGCCCTTTAAGGATATATGCCACTATCATATGGTTCATAGTTATTACTCGGATATAGGAAGAATGTACAGAAGCTCTCTGGTGCTGTTGTTATTATTATAGCTTTTAAGTGTTTGCTACCTTTCTCTTCTAATTTTTTGGGTGTTTTTTTTTTTCTCTTTTGACTACTGGCTGTCTAAGCAAGTACATATCCATTATGGATAGGTAGGGCCTGCTTTACTCTGAGAGTTAGCTTGGGGAGCTAAGAAACTTCAAAAGAAATCAGTAAAGTTCAGATCCAATGGGAAAGTAATACTTAATACTTTCAAAATGATTTTGTGAAACAAGCCATCAGTACTTTTTATTGTTGTTTTTACCTAGATATTTTATGACCTGGTCAGACAGATAAATAGAAAAACACCAGTGGAAAAGAAGAAGCCTAAAAAGAAATCATGTCTGCTGCTCTAGACTTGAAGTCAGCAGCAGCTCTGAGCCAGGTAAGATGCTTAAGCAGAGTAAACCCTTCCTCGTTTCTCCCAACTCTAATCATTTTACTGACTCTCAGTGTTTCTGAGCTTCTGTTGCTTATACATGAGACAGACACCTGTATCTGTTGGATAATCTGCCTCCTCCCCAGGAGTGTCTAAACTCTGAGTGAGGACCGTGTGTGATTTGCTCATCACCATGTTGTCAACACCTGCTAACAAGTGGGTGTTTGAGAACTAGTGAAAGAGGCCAGGTAGAGCACTTACCTAGTGTTAGCATTTCTGTTTGCTCCTCTTTGAGCTTAGCATTAGCAAAAACATATGGTGTGTTGTATCTGCCATCTATTACCCAGAGCTATGGGGTTTTTTTGTTTGGTTGGTTTGGGGTGTTTTTTTTGTTGTTGTTGTTTTTGTTTGTTTGTTTTGGTTGGTTGGTCGGTTGGTTTGGGTTTTTTGTTTTTTTGAGACAGGGTTTCTCTGTAGTTTTGGAGACTGTCCTGGAACTCACTTTGTAGACCAAGTTGGCATTGAACTCTTGGAGATCCTCCTGTCTCTGTCTTCCCAGTGCTGGGATTAAAGGCGTGTTCTACCACCGCCAGGCTAGAGTTGTGTGTTTAGAAGTGTCCATGTTACATGTGTCAGTAGTTAATTTTTATTATATGACAATACTTAATTTATTATCTGACTAATGGGTATTCTGCTATTGGGGGACTTTTGGGGAATTAAGATGGATAATACTGAACCCAGCCTGGCAGCCCACAGCTATTATCCCAGAAAAAGAACAGGGCAGGAAGATTAGAAGTTCAAAGCCAGCTTCCCTTTAATAGCAAAGTCAGAACGGCCAGGGCTGCTTGAGACCCTGGCTTAAAACAAACAAAATATATGGATAGTTTGCAGCTCTGTGCATGACTTATGCACATACACATGTCTAGAAATATAATGGCCAGTCATATGCTATATATGTGGATATTTTAAGTGATTGTACCAGGGTACATGCAGCAGCAATTCATGAGTTCCATATCCTCTCAAGTATTGGTATTTTCAGACTTCTTAAACCTGAGCCATTCTGTGTGATGTATGGTAGCATATGTAGTTCTGCTTGTCAGCTCTCCTCAAGAGTGGCTGCTCTAACAAATGTCACACCAGTCTGCATCAAGTGGTAGGTGACTTCAGGTAGCATTCTGCTTTCATTCAGTGGACCCACTGGAAAGAAATTTATAGCGGCATTTGCGCTGCCAGGCCCTGTGAAACCGTTAGTTGTTTTCCTTTAATTACATTTTAAAATCCCCTGATGTTTCTTCTTTGTCAGCTATTAAACCAAACAGAATGCTTTCCTGAAGCAGATGTATGGTGTAGTCTGAGGCTAATTATGTGAATATGAATAAATTGATGGAGTTAGAGGAGGAACATAAATTCTGCTCACTTGAGAGTTGACGACATTAACTACTGTCGATCTCTGGGGCCCATTTAGTAGATTACTGCTTTCTGAGCTCCTGATGAGTTAATCTGTGCTCCTTAGAGATAGGGATGAGTAGGTATCTCTTAGAGAAAAGAATTGAGTAACTTCAACCCTTTAGAATGGACAAATAGACAGGAGGAAAAGCATAGATTGTCTTAGGTGGTCAAACTTGGAAGGTCAGCTTCTAGCCAAATGGTTTCTTTTTCTGAAGAGCTAAGTGACTTTTCCTGAAACTGATTTATTAAAACACTTTAAATCATTAGTTTCCTGACAGTTATTATTGTTGGTGTTTGTGTGTGTTTAAGAAAAGGTACATGAGGACCCAAGTTGGTAATGTATTGTTAACTCTTTTATAGTTGACTGGCGTATTGACACTATTATCTTCGCAAATCTGAGTTTTAACTTTGCCTTCTCAGAAAATGTTCCTTTAGCTCAAAGAAAAAGATACCACTTGACCTATTATGATTTTAAAATGCATTTATACAGTTTACCTTAGAGAAGGAAAGCTTGCCTAGATCTGGCAATAAGCCGTTCATATTGCTTGTATTAATCCTTAGACTTGTACGTAATTCAACTTAAAATGTAGTCTCCTGAGATCTTGTAGGTGTACAATGATAGAGGCCTTATCAATCAGAATGCCTTGCAGTGTGTTTATTGTGATTTGCAATGCCATGTTACACCTGTATTTTTTGAAGTGCTAAAGCTTAGTGTGGGAGCACATGCCTGTAGTCCCAGCTATTCAGACTAAGGCAGAAGGATTGCTTCAGCACAGGAGTTTGAGGCCATCCTGGCCAACATAACAAGACTAGAGCTGTTCTAAGATAACAGGGTAGGTTTAAATAACAATTACAATGTTTTAGTAAGAGTAGCTGAACCTTGGGGGCAGCTTATATGTCTATAGCCTTTAAGTAGAATTGTATTAAAACATGTAAACCTCTTAAGTATTCCAATTTTAAAGACCTTAGAGAAATCATCCGGAGTTCACTTTCTAAACTAATTAGCTTCTACTGAGTAGTAGGACCTGCTGATTCTTTGCCTTTGAGTCTGGGTTCTTTCTGCCTTGTCTCTTGTCAGCTGTGTTAGAAATGATAGTACCTAATAGAGAACCAGGAAATGGCTGAATATAGAATTTCCTAGAGTTCAGACAAATATTGAACTTAAAGATAATGGGATACAAATGAAATATTGCTGTCTGCCTCTTTATAGGCAGGGTATTATATTAGATAAGATGTGAAATACCAAGTGTAGTAAAACCAGGGACAAACAAAAATTGATTACTAAAAGCTGTTTGTGAACTCAGTCTTCTATATTTGATTTTGAACTTTTGAGATAGTCTCAAGTATTCCAAACTGTAATCAAGGTCATACTTGGGACTCCTGGTCCTCATGCTGCCAAACTTGGCTTATTTTTGAACATGTTTAATGGGAAGGTAAATAGCTCTTCTACTGAAGTAGCTTGGTATAATTTAGTTCCTTAGTAATGATCAATAGATGTCATCCTTTGTGTGTTATTAGATATGTTTATTAACTGCCACCTTCTGACAGCGAGAGAACTCTATGTGTGTTTGTGTCTGTTCAATGTTGCAGATTACAGAAATGAAGAACTGTTGCCTAATTGGAAAGTGCCAGCATTCCAGACTTCAAAAACTAAATCTGAAGAGGCTTCTCCTGTTTTATATATTATGTGAAGAATTTAGATCTTATATTGGTTTGCACAAGTTCCCTGGAGAAAAAGTTGCTCTGTGTATATCTCCTGGAAATAAGACATAGTATTTCTCCTTTGCAATAGCAGTTATAACAGATGTGAAATAAGATACTTGACTCTAATGCAGTTATACAGAAGAGCATGGATGCATTTCAAATGTTAGATGTTACTACTATAATCAGATGATTTCATATCGGCCTTTTTATCATGACTCCTCCCTATCAAGCACTAAAAAGTTGAACCATCATACTTTATATCCATAATGATATAGATTATGAAATATCCTCTCAAACTCATTGCAGCAGATAACTTTTTTGAGTCATTGACTTCATTTTATATTTAAAAATTATGAAATATCATCTGTCATATTCTAATTAAAATTGTTTGTGCATAATGCTTTGGAAAAATGGGTCTTTTATAGGAAAAAACTGGGATAACTGATTTCTATGGCTTTCAAAGCTAAAATATATAATATACTAAACCAACTCTAATATTGCTTCTTGTGTTTTACTGTCAGATTAAATTACAGCTTTTATGGATGATTAAATTTTAGTACATTTTCATTTGGTTTGTGTCTTTTCGTTATTGTTTATAGATCTGTCTTTATTTTATAGTGACCACATTGTCTAAAATGCAGCAGTAGCTCCCTTCTGCCTGGAGTCAGCAGAGCCCTTGGCTTTAAACCACACTGATCGGTGATTTCTCTAGGAACACACCTCGCACTTCCTGCTCTAGATATATTTATTCTACTATACAGTAAAATACACCAGGTGACATAGAATAGTTTTGTAAATTCTCTCTTGACCTTAAAGATTGTATCTTATTGAATAAAATATCCCACTCTGTATTATTTTTATATGTAAAAAGATAAGTTTAATACTGTATCAGGGTTTGACTTTGACTATTGCAAATCCTGCACAGCTTGTAATTTCATCCAGGGAACCCTTGCCATTGTTAATTTGTTGGTGTGAGTGAGTTCACCAATGAAGTGTTATGTGAACATTTTCAAACTTGCTTTCTGATAGATGGAAGAATATGAAGGAAATGGTTACAACTCAGAACACAAAAAGGGATGCGTGACTTGACTATATGATCAGCTAGCAGGAGTGACATGAGGAGAGCTACATCACAGTTTTAGCCAGCTGTATTTAGGTGCTTTTCTTTTCATTCTCACTTTCATTTTATAAAGGTGGGGCTTATGTAGGCCGTGGACCCAGGGTGATAACTGTTGTGTTCTCCATGGAGAAAGGGAAAGCAAATGGCTTGTTGGCCAGGTGCATACTGGAGAAGAAAGCAGATTGCAAGCTTAGGAAACCCTGTGCCTTGTCCCCGAAAATCAAGGAGACCAGTCCTAGAAAGTCAATCTTTGCTCAGGGATCTAGATACGGTCTCATTGCAGCTAGTTGTGAAGAGGTTTTCATGCCTTGCTGAGATTGCCAGGTATGTGTCCAGCCCTTCAGTAAACTAAGTCAGCTTTCAAATGTAAGCTCTGACCAACCTGAAGAAATGTCAAAAAATACTGTTTGAACAATTGGAAATTGTATTCTTTTGATATTCTAATAAACTTAGCTACTTAACACTTCCCTTCTCTTGATGCAGTTATGCATGTCTGTGACTGAGGGGTAAAACCTTAAAGTAAAATGCAAGTGGAAGGATAGGGCCAGTTTGTCCCAGTGAGAAAAGCTGGACTCTGCTTGATTGTCTCTTTGTGTTTGTTTTTTAAATGAGGTCTTACTGTGCTACCCATGCTGGCTTCCAAGTTCAGGTGATCCTCCTGCCTTAGCATCTCAAGTAACTAGGACTACAGATACATGTCACTGTGTGCCCAATTAGAGAGGCATACCATATTTTAAGGACCTTTGAAGTCATTATGTTTTGAAATACTTGTCACACATTTTTTTGGACTTAAAATCATGGACAGATAGACCTCACAAACCAGCAAAATGTCTGTCCTATGTCAAATGGATTCTGTAGGTATTTGTTACATTAAATTGAAGTCTTAGCAGTAGCATGAACTGATTTTTTTTTTTATCAGCTTCCTTTGTCACCTCTGACGGTTGCCACTTGGGTTAAGGTAAATTCAAGAAAAATGCCCTTTTTCGGCAATCAGGTATTCAAAGCAGCACCAGTGGAGTCAGGAATGCAGTGTTATCTAAGGGAAATCTGTACTTGCTGAGCAAGTCAGAAAGGTGCCCTGTTAAGAGAAAGAGTTGTCTTTTTATAGTGTGTTTTTGTGAACTCCTTGGTTCTGGAAGGGGTGCCCAAAGACAAGATACATTTTTGTAGCCAAGAAATCAAGAGTCTCTAGGTAGTAATTTGAATATCATGACGCATATCCATGAATGAATTCCATAGTAGTGTTTGTGGCTGTTTCAGATCTAATAGCTTTAGGTGTGTGGAAAACATTCATTTAAAGGAAGCTTGATGCTATAATTGGTTGTTTATCTTTTTCCCCAACTAGACCACAAGCAACTTTAATGACTTAATGCCTTCAATATAGTTTTAGAATTAACAGTAAATATTAGAATATCATCTTATCCTCCACTAGGGGGCGCTTCAGTATCAGATGATGCTTCTTTCTACCAGCATTGTATCAAAAGTATTTCCTACAAAGAACTTCCTTACAAAGAGGCATGGAAGCACTCCCTCAAGAGAGAAAGATACACAGAATATGGGGGGAAGGGGTAGGGATACCATTAATTTAGTGAAGAGTGGCCACTTGAGTTTTTTTTATGTTTGGAGAAACAGTAGCTATTGGTATGTAACTGCTGTCCCTCCACAGCCCTGAACTCTGTTGTCATCAGAGGCCATGTTTTACTCCTCAATAGGACAGTTCCCTTCTTTGACATTGTAATGTACTTGGTAATATTAATTACATAGAGAAAACGCTGTTATTTTGATATTCACTTCATTGAAACAAGTGATTTGGCGTCATTTTTCTCCTCATTCGAATGGTAATAGAATAGTCTGCATGTCTTAGGTCTGACCACTTTAAAATAGCTTCCCTGTGTGCCCTCACAGGTCAACAAATATTTGCCAGTCTTATGTTTGAGTTTTGGTGTAGGAACTAAGGGGCAGAACGAGAATTAATGAGTGTTATGTTTTTCTCCCTGACCATTACTCACAGGATGCTAGAAAACAAAATATGCTCTTACAAATTATGTGTTGAAACCAGCATATGAAGGAATCGTCTCATAATTGGAGGAGAAAAGATAATTTTCAAAATATACTTTTATTTGAGTCTTGTGCTTAATTAAGGTGCTAAATATATAGTAATGTAGACCCACTGAGTCCACACCAAACATCAAAGGACAGGTTGGTCTGCATGTTCTTCTAGGGTCTGCAAAGAGCCTGTCTTGTGAGAAGCCAAAGAATGTGAGCATTGAGAGGTCTTGATGACCCAGCTATTAGCTGCTTAGAATATAAACACAAATACTCTTGCAAATACAGGGCAGCTGTTAGGTTCATCTTGGGTTTCTCTTCCTGCAGTTTCATCGTGGATTCGTTGACTGTGCAGTCCTTTTAACTATCTCATGTTTAAATGTTCCTTTAAGAACAGCTAGAGGCTTTGAACTGGACGCCTACTTCTTTTGTGGGGAAGGCAACATGGATTCTGTTTTCTAGGCATTAACAGCCTTCGAAAGAAACTTAGAAATTGCAAGTGCTTTGGGCTTGTTAAGAAGCAGACAAGGATAGTTAGTTCTAGGCCCAACTGCTAATTGCTTATGGAAGTGATTGGCTGTTCCCAGAAAGTAAAACTTTAATAAACCTTCCCACTTTAAACTGTTGTGTGCTTCTTGCTTTGAACTGCTGTTTTCAATGATTTTCTTTAATCCTATCCATGTTCAAGTTCTTACACTAAAGTTGAAGGGCCAAGCCGGGCGGTGGTGGCGCACGCCTTTAATCCCAGCACTTGGGAGGCAGAGGCAGGCGGATCTCTGTGAGTTCGAGACCAGCCTGGTCTACAAGAGCTAGTTCCAGGACAGGCTCCAAAACTACAGAGAAACCCTGTCTCGAAAAAAAAAAAAAAAGAAAGAAAAAAATAAAGTTGAAGGGCCTACAAAGCAGAACAATGCATGAACGTTGTGGGCCTAACAGTTTCTGTTGTTTGTACTCTACACCAGTACTGCTCTGAATGCATGGGATACAACAATGAATCAAACATACCCACATTCCTTCCCTTGTAGACTTTTAATCGTTAGAAAATGGCAAAAGATTGTTGGGGAGATGAGTGAGTAGGTACCCCAAGTGTTTTCTGTGTAAATATAAGAGCTTGAGTTCAGATCCCTAGTACTCACACACCCATCTAAAAGGCGGGGCTAACTAATTCTTGTGGTCCCAACACTGGCAAGTGAAAAAAGATGGTCCCAGGAACTGACTGGCCATCAAGTCCAGCCAAAAATGAGCTCCTGCCAAGCATAGAGACCCCACTTTAAAGTAAAGAGTGCGAGAGCAGACTCAACATTGACCTCTGGCTTTCACAGACATATGCAGGGGCACTTGTGCATGTACACATATGGTGCACATACTTTATGTAAATAAATAAAACTGTTAAAACCCCTGCGTGTTTATTATGATGGATGCTGTAAAAAAAGAAAAAAATTATATGGTATAAAGGACAACAGGAATGAGTGGGTGAAAGGTTTATTTGTCCCTGTGTTGGTTATGTGAGGAAACACTGAAAATGTGAGCCCATGCCAACTGCCTGGGAGAAAGAAGGTCTTCACGGGGAAAGGGTAAGGACGAGTACCTTACTCTGGCATATCCTGGCCATGTTGGAAGACTAATGAAGAGGTCTGTGTGGTGGGAGGAGAACTGTAGATAATAGGATTGGCTGAGTTGAATATGGAAATCAGTAGTCTGGGAAGGATTTTAGTAAAAGGCACAGCATAGAATCAATAGTCTGTCATCAAGAATACTGTTGGGGGCTGGAGAGATGGCTCAGCAGTTAAGAGCACCTGTTCCTGAAGAGGTCCCAGAAACCAAATGGTAGCTCACAGCTGTATAACTCTAGTTTCAGGGTACCAACCCCTTTTCTGGTTCCATGGGCACTGCATACATGTGGTGAACAAACATACATGCAGACAAAACTCCCATGCAAATTACATTTATCAGTTCTTTATGAACCATCAGTTCCTGACACTGGCCCACAAGGATATTAGAAAGGATCATGAAAAGCTTTTGCTCTTACTTCCGTGTTATCTGACATGGTTGGTTCTTCTCACATTTGGTAACTACTATCTCTGCCATGCCTTACTCGGTTCCCTCTCTGTCTTTATACCATAGATGAGGCAGCAGCCCATCTGCCCCTGGGTTGTGCTGTGTCAGTTTTTAGTCCTGTCCGGTAAGTGCCAGCTTTCTCATTGTCGGGCCCTTCCCTTGGGTGTGAAGCCTATAGGCCACAGTTATTAATGTAGCTCCTGGCCCAACTTGCCTAAGCATGACTGAGATTTTCCTCTCCAGCTCAGTGGGCTGTAATTTGAAGCAAAGTCTGGAATAAGGGAGTGCTAGGCATTTAGCCTTCCCAGTTTGCAAAGTAGGTCTCCTGTCCTTTGTGAACTGTGTAATGCTAACAGAGAAGCTTGAAGACACTACTTGATCCCTATACTCCCAGCAGTGTTCTAAAGCCTACACCAGAAGCATTGGAGTCTTTGGGCCCCTGGATCCACTGATGAAAATCTTAACCATTTTCTGGAGTCTGAGTTTCCTTGGCAGATGCTTGAACCTCGGCAAAGGGTCTGAACAGTTATTTCCCTCAGTTTGGCTTAGGGCTGTGTGATGATGAGCTAGGTCCTTAGTCCACTGGTGGGTGTGATTTGGCCACGGCTGTGGTCGGAGATGCCCAGGAAACTGATGATAGGCAGGGGTTCTGCTATGCTTGCCTAATTTAGAAGAAACTTTGTTGCTTTTCTTCCAAGTGCTTGATTCAGGGTTCGGAAGGAGGTGGCTCAGTAGTAGAGTGTGGATCTAGCATAAGCAAGGCCAGGGAGTCCATCCCCAGCACACACACAAACATACACCACCTTCCTAAGTTCCTGGTGTCCAGCACTCTCCCACAACTTCCACACAAGAGCCTGTACACCTTTTGCACCTGATGGGGAGACAATGCCTGGAGTGCGGCCAGAAGCGGAACTAGAATAGAGAAGGCGCTGACCACCCAGCCTCAATTTCCTTCCCTCCTACCCTGCCCACCCCTTCCCTCCCTTGGTAGTTACAATAAGAGGAGGAGGATCTAGCAGACTTGGTGTCCCCATTAGAGCATAGCAATTTAGGAAAACATCCTGAGGTAGGAAGGTCTGGGACCAGATGTTGGTAAAAAGGATATCCATGGAGGTGACCCAGGTCAAGAAGGCTGGAGAAAAGAGGCCAGGCCAGAAAGGGAGAAAATGTGGGGGCTGGGACAAAGGTGGCTTCTTCAGTGGCAGCTGAGAGAGAGGTGGCTGTGATCATCTGAAAGACCTGAGCAGCCCAGTGACAGCAAGACAACAAAGATGGGGTGACACTCCACAGCCAGCCAGAATTAAAATAGAGTTTGAGAAGTCAAGCGGTGGACCAGGGACGGGACTGCACAACAGCTTGGGTGGGGGGCCACTGAAGTTTCCTGCTCTGACAATAATTGGTCACGACTCCCCTCTTTCCTACGGAATGAACTTTGAAGCTGTGAAAAATAGAATAGGAGGGGGTGAGCTAAGAAAAGCTTGGCCACTGGCTGTCGCTAAGCAAGATAAACTGGTGTTGGGGGGGGGGGGGGGGGAGTGGAAATCATGCCCAGCAGCCCGGGCTCAGTACTGGGAGCAGAAATACTGAGTAGTCATTACCTTGGAGGTGCTCAGAGGTCTGGAGGAGAAGGAAAGCTCACACAGAAGTTACTCACCAAGCTGAGTAAGTATTGGGTTTAAGCCAAGACAACAGACAAGGCCTAAGGGAGGGTTCCGTGGTGGCTTTCAAGCCGAGAAAAGTAAAAGGCAGTCTGGGCAGGAACTGGACTCAGGACGGCACAGTCAGACCTAGGCTTGGAGCACTAAAGGAGCATCTTCATGGTGGGTAAAGAGGGTGAAAAGTTCCAGGAATAAGGGCCAGCAAGCCAGTTGGAGCCTGCTTGAGCAAGGTTGGGCCTCTGACACTTGGGACAGGCAGACTGGGATGAAGTCACAAACAGCTCCTACATCCCATTGCTGTCCTTACAAACCCTGGACCATACTTCGATGAGGACAGCTTCCCCCATTTGAACCAGCTGCATGTAATGCAGCTTCCAAATGGGTGCCCAAACCACCCTGTCTGGCCAGAAGGCTAGAGAGGAGAAGGTGCAATATTAGGGAGAGAGAGAGTTAAAACTAAGCAGAGTTGTAGAACACTGATTCCTGCTGTCCCTGGACAGGGTGAAGTTCAGTCAGGGATCCTGCTTGAGGAGATGCAGAGGAAAAAAAACCTAGTAATTGCCAAGGTCTCCTGTGAGAGACTTGCCCCAGCTATGGGCACACTGACCTGTGGCCTGTGACCAACACAGAGGGGCTTTCAGGGAGCACTGAGGGAGAGAGGACTCCAGCGGGGGACTGGAATGTAAGAATGAGGACTTTGTCTCAGGGACAAAGATGATTCCTTGGTGGTGGCTTGCATGGGTGTGCACTGGGCTTGGAGGAGGCGGATGGAAGGGATGTGCTAGGACTGGTGGAGGGAAAAGGTCACAGGAAGGGCGAGGAGTAGGTCCTGTCAAATTCAGGCTTCATGGGGGAAACCATGACTCTTAGGGACGGCCCCCAGGGTGCCTAGAGAAAAGGGGCGGTGTGACCTAGCAGAGAAGGAACTCTGGCCACTAAGGAGAAACAGCTGGTCAGCAGAAATTGCCTCTCTCCATCCCTGACCTGCAACTGAGGTCCCAGAGGGGGAGGATTGGGTATATAAGACATTGGGTATGTCCCTAGGGCAGGTTCTTAGGTAGTGGGGGATCCCAAGCACCTTCCTAGCCTGGCCCAGGGTGCTATCCTCCCCACTTGACAAAAAGTATGAGTGTAACATTTGGCAAAACAACCCAGGTGCGCAACATCTGTAGTGGACAAAACCACATCCACATACCTCTGATCCTTGCCACAATCCCGTGATAAAATGAGAGTCACGGTGCACTTTTTTAGCGGAACACCAGGGCTTGGAGAAAGCACGTTTATTTTCAGCATTGTCCCTTGGGGTCTGTGATTAGGCAGGGAATGGGTGGCGAGTGCCATTTCTGTAGAAGTTACGTGTTGGGAGCAGTGGACTCCACCCCAGTCCTTTGTGCTTTGCACCTGACAGGGGTCCTGCTTCATCCCTGCTTCACATGAGAGCGGAGGAGCCTCCTGTAGGCCAGGAATCATGCTCAGGCTCACACCATGATAGGCCTGGGTCTGGGTTCCTATCTTTTTGACTCCAGATCAGGAATTCAGAGAAACGTGTGGTGCCGGCAGAAACACCTCACTGCCCTGATTGGAGAGATCACCTGAGGTGAATGGATGCTTCTCCAGAGAAGCTGCTGACAGGCGCAGCTCCCCCAAACAGGCTGCACTCTTGATTTTACCCTGCAGAGAACATTGGGGTGACTTGAGAAAGACAGGACCCTCTCCTATGGAGCCTCTAGGGAATGGGTGAGTCAAGTGTCTGTTCCTCAAGATCAATTTAGGTTAGAGATCACCCTGAGGGCAGGCTGAAGAAGTGCCTGGAGGAGAGAAGAAAGTGTTTTCAGCTCTGTGGCCTGCAAAGAGGAAGAAGAGAGATCCAGCAGGTTCTACCAGCCATGCCTAGCAGTTGAAGGGATCTCCCGTGGGTGCTGTGGCTGGAGAATATCTACAGACTGACCACAGAGAGGCAGGTGGGGCCCTGAGAATATGCCTAGCCCAACCAGAAGCCCTCGGTACCTGCCAAGAAATTAGGCCAGATGTGGGGCAGGCCTTCATGCCGAGGAGGGTATTAAGTAAGCTTCCAGATCATCTGTGTGTCCTAATTAACCATAAAGTGAGCCCAAGAGGCAGAATTAAGCTGTTAGTTTCTCTGCCTGCGTTTTCACCATCTTCACGTACACATTGCCCCGTGCTCTGCATCATTAAGACCCGAGGCATCACCAGTCACCCTGACTCCACTTCAGTGGAGCAGTCTCTGGCAGTGCCTCAGCAGGAGCCAAGAATGCGGACAAAAAAGTCAAAATTACATGAGGTTGGGTTTCCAAAAGCTTTCATCAGCAAAGCGTAACATAGTCATTGTATCAGCCCCTTTGAGACCCAGGCAAATTCCTCCAATAGATATTCCTCAATAGATAATGGACAGGACACTTGTCAATCATAGAGAGATGAGAACAATCTCATTGGACAAATATTGTTATTCTTGAGCTGGCTGGGGAGCAGATACGGACAGTTTGCCAGGTAGCAGGAACACAAGATTGAAAGTCAATTGCAAACTGTTTCCATCCCCGCTTTGTACCGGGTGACCTTGAAGGAGTTAACTTCGCTGAGCCTCTGTTCAGGTAAAATGAACAACCATTTCCTGGGCGTGACACAAAGGAAATAAGAGAAATAACGGCAAAGGTGCCCGGCACCTGTGAATTATCCTGGAAGCCAAAATGACTTCCTAATTGTTTTGTTTGGGTCCCTTGACTCTCTTCTGGCTAGGCTCACAGTGCCGGGGCAGGAGAGGAGACTGTCGTGTTAGTGGATTTAGACGATGTTAACTACCACTAGTCCACAAAACAAATGAGTTGTATGTTGATGATGAAGAAGCGATTTGGCTTCCAATACCATCATAGTCCACGATTTGAATGATTTCTTGAGTGTTCCACCCTACAGGAATCGGCGTAAGTTTTTTACACGTTCCTTCTTTACACACATTGCTGCAGGCACCAAAGACAGCCACCATTAAATTCAGAGGAGGCAGGATGGACGAGGACCTACTTGGCCAGAAAGAGTGAGCCCAGCTGACAAATTCCTGGCCAAGGTAGATCGGCCAGTGCCCAGGGATCCAAACTGGGAGCTGCTTTCCTTTGTGAGCAGCCTGATCTGGGCAGCTTGTATGCCATGACTCTTTGACCCATTGATTTATCGGAAAAATAATCCCAGGTCATTCTAGGTCTGAAAGAGTTGGGCACATTGCCTGGCAAAAAGTGACAGATCAAATATAAAAATAAAAAAGCCTTTCCCCACTTTAAAAAAAAATGACCCTCTGTCATTTGACTGTGTGTAAACTTGCAGGTGACCTACCCCATAGCTGCTGTTACCTCCCCACACCCAGTTCTAGCTTGAGCTCCCCCTTCCTCCACTAAGTCCCTCAGGGCCGGCTGCAGGCAGAAGAGCTTCTCTTGTTATTTTTCTTCTCCAATTTGCTCCTAATGCTCTAGGGGCAGCAGGCGGCCTGCCTCTAATTGCAGTTGTCACACCCCATCAAGCTGAGCTGGGTCTGCGGGAGGGAAGGAGGGAGGGAAGAGCTGAGCCGCCCTCCAGGGTGGCTGGGCTTGAACAGGGACCTACTTTGTTCTCTCTTGGCCAAGGGGGGGGGGGGCAACATGGCGCCTCTATGGACCAAGGTGGGCCCACGCTTGCTTTCTGGCTCACTACACAGTGTGCCTGGCGTCAACGCCACCCTGAGGGTACCCCGTTGATTTCCAGGGTGATGAGGGTAGATGAGGTCAGGATTCGTTCTATTCTCTGGGTGTGAGATATGAACTAGAAATTTTTTTAACACGAGTGTTGTTTTTGGGCTCACCCCAACCATCTACTCACTGCAACAGGGATCAGGATGGGGACTCCCTGCTGGGCCAGGCAGTGTGTGACTCCAGAGTCCAGCAATAACCCTGAGGTTGCGCTGACCTTTTTGGCCCCCTACCAGCCGTGAGTGTGTTCTTGGACACCTCCGGAGACTGCTGCTTCATCTGGGAAGTGGGCGTGCCCACTTGGATTCATGGGACAGCACCTGAGTGAAGGCACCCCACTGCTCCCCATCTGCACTTTAGAGATGCAAGAGCATCTCAGGCTTCCTCACCACACACACACACACACACACACACACACACACACACACACACCACACACACACACACACACACACACACCACATGTCCTTTGCCCCAGCACCCAGCTATGGGTTGAAATCTTGTTACTAAGAAGGAAGGACTGTGTGTAGGGCTTTCCCTCTCTCTGGTGCTCCAGTAGCAGTGCCTTGTCAAGGAAGATCATCAAAATGGTTGGAGACTTCCGAGACAAGTCTTTTCTTGGGAATTCCTCTGGGAAACCAGAGGGCTCAAAGGACTTTTTCCACATAGACTGTTCAACTGAGGTCTTGGGAAGGCAATAGAGGAATGCACGCTTGGCTTGGACTCCTCCCCTGCCTCTCCCAACTTCTGCCACATCCAGCCTCAAAAGAATAACACACACACACACACACACACACACACACACACACACACCTTACCTCAGCCTGCCCGGTGACAGCCTCTCCTCACTGTTCTGGTGAGGCCTGACTAAGAACTCTGCTTTCCTTTCTTTCTGAGAATGAGAACTTGCGTCTGGCCTGAAGACCACGCCATTTGCCCTCCCTCTTCCCCCAGGGCCCAGTTATGAGACCGCCTTTTAGGTTCAGCCAGCATCTCTCGAATTCAGACCCAGACAGCTGTGTTAATGTCAAAGCCCCCACGGGAGGGTTCTAAGGCCTTGGGGCTGCTTGTGGCAGGGGTTTCAATGTGTCTGGACTCTCCCGTGCTTGAGAATGGGAACCGCCCGGAACCCTTGGAAAGGCTCCTCTTCTTGACTTTCTGTGAGCGCCCTGCTCGTGCTTCTGAGACCATGGGTGTCATCCAGCCTGGCTTCTCCTTGAGCAGCCTGTCTCTATCAGGCCGCACGCTGCGCAAGAACTTCCTAAAAATGTTAGCTGTGAGGGCAAACTTGCGACCCAGTTCCCGGGACTGGCTTTTTTCTCCTTTGGACTCACTGGGGTCCCCAGTTTCACTCTTCTCCCCGCCCTTTTCCAGTTCTGGTAAGTCTAGCCAGTTGCCCACCAGGTCTGCAAAAACATTGTCCCCTAATACCAGAGGCTGCCGATTTCTGCCCCGCGACATCAATGTAGAGGTCCAGTCATCTGGTTCCACCCACTCCAGCCCCCGTTGGGTACCGCTTTCGTGCTCAGGCAGCTGTGTCTTGGGAAGGACCGCTAGATCCTCCTCACAGACAGTCCTTTGGCGTGGAAACTTGGGGCTGCTGTCAAAAGAAGGCTGGCTGGAGGAAGGACAGGCCACAGATCTGGTAGGACTTTCCCTACCCTGCCAGCGAGGGCACTCGGGCTGTTTCTGTAAGCTCTCGGAGCAGCTGAAGGCCGGCGCGCCTCCAGATATCTCCAGCTGTTCCAATGCTGTCTGCACCTGGAGGAGCTTCAGTTCTTGCAGTGCGCCCATCATGCAGTTCATCTGATCCTGTAAGCCATCCCCCACCTCTTTCATGGACATCTGCATAAAGAGAAAACATAGGGCCAGTGAATGCTAGGGCTTCAGAGAGGGTTACCCCTCAGCCTTGAGCCTCAACCTGCTGTAGGGCAGACCTGTGTCGTGAGAGCAGGAATCTGAACACTGCTACGCCTGGTAAAGAGAAACAGGATTAGCCGTCAGTGAATTAACCAAGACAGGCACTGTCCTAAAAACTGCTTCAATGTTCTGCCACTTGCTAAATCCACATTACACTGAAATTATCATTAAGTTGAAAATGCATTCAATGCACTTAGGCCATCAAACATCACAGCTTGGTCTACGTCAAAGTGCTCAGAACCTATGCTATCCTACAGATGGAAAACCTATCCAATACAAATCCTAATACATGATAAAGAAGTATCGACTTCATTACCGCTCTGAACACACACACACACACAGAGAGAGAGAGAGAGAGAGAGAGAGAGAGAGAGAGAGAGAACATCCGCCCATGGTAGCCCAGACTTGTATTCCCAGCACTAGCTTTGAATTACAGCATGTAGGAGTTGAAGCAGAAATACTGTGAGATTAAAGATAGCCTGGGATATATAGTAAATTCCAGACAAAACTGAGCTATAGAGTGAGACTCTGTCTCAATCAATCAACCAATCAATCACAATCAAACAAACAAACAAACAGAATTTGTAGACTGGCATTTTATGTGTTTGGTTGGTTAGTTGCCTAGTGTGTGTGTGTGTGTGTGTGTGTGTGTACATATACATAAAGATGCATATGTGTATGTATATATCAGCTTATATTAATAAATTACTCTATGTAATCCTTCTACCTGCTCTTTGAGATTGTGACTATTGCTTCCATCTGATAGATAAGATAACTAAGTCCCATATGTGATTGGATAGTAAAGGATGGAGCCGAGTTTAGTCTGGGGGTTTACAAAGTGGTAGTAGTGAGGCAGGAGAGATGGCTCAGAGCTTAAGGGCACTTACTGCTCTTCCAGAGGACCCAGGTTCAATTCCCAACACCCACGTGGCAGCTCACAACCATAGGAAACTCCACTTCCAGGGGGCTCTGATGCCCTCTTCTGGCTTCCTCAGGCACTACACACATGTAAGGTATAGACGAAACATTCAGGCAAAATACCCATGCACATCAAAACATAATTCTTTTAAAAATTATAATAACCACTCTTGTCCTATGTTGTTGTTTCTTGGTGGATAATGGTGGCAATAAGCATCTAAGAACATTTACTATGTACTGGGAATCATGCTACATACAGTAGGTATCTCATCTCATTCAATTTCTATAAACTCTGGAGGGCTGCTCTTCTCACTTCAGCAAATGAGTAAGCTGGGGCAGGAGGGAAGCAAGGGACCAAAGGCCATGCAGCTCTTAGAGCCAGGACTCAAGTTAGCAACTATTGCCTGCAGATGGCTGGGCAACCAGGCCAGACTTGAAGGCTACTCTGGCCTCTATAGAGCAGTAGGAATAAGAGAGAAAGCGTACGCCTGGGGGCTTCTTCTGACTGTTCTTCACATATGACTGGTCGGGAGAGAGATGCCAGAGAACTCCTTTGTGCCAGAAGCCCCTGGCCAGCCCTGCCCCACCCCCCTCCCCAAGCACCTGTTCCCTCATGCTGGGATCTAGCATTCTTCCTGCCTTCTCCGCCTTGCTGGTTCTGTCCTAGTCCTGCCAGAAGCAGGGATTCTGGGGCCAGTTCCCCCAGCCCCATGTCCTAGGTACCATCTGGAAGGGGCTCAGGGGCTAACTGACTTGGGTGAGGGCTCTACTTGGAGCCTGGGGAGGAAAGACTGCCCTGATAACATTCACGAAGTTCCTAGCCAGTTCCTAGCCGCTGTGCCCAAGCTGCCTTGGGCCTGCCAGCTCCCTCCCCACATCCTGATCAAGTTACTCACAGCGAGCCTCTGTTCGGGAACCATCTGTTTTTAAGCACACCCCCCGCCCCCCCCCCCAGACCCATGGGATCATCTTACCTCCCGGGCTTGTCTTAATGCCCAGAGCTAAGGCCAAGGAGTGGGGGCGGGGAACTAAAATCGTGGGGGACACAGAGGCCCTGGAGAATGGGCTGCCAACTATCCCTCTGTGGCTTCTGGGTCAACCTCCTGCCATCCCTAGCCTGGTGGGGAGAGATCTGCTCAAGCTCCCTTGAACCAGCAGCAATAAAGGTCAGTAGAGGACTGTCAGCCCCTGAGGGCCAGGAGGCCTTTGCTGGGCTGCAGAGATTGCCCTTGCTTTATGCACTTTCCTGAGACGGGGCAACAAACAGCACAGCCCAACAGCCCTGGGATTGGCTGGGGCACATATGTGCCATTTGAGTGGCAGGAGTGGTGGTGCAGTGGCGGCAGGAGACACATGCAGTAGCTGTCCCTGTCCTTGGTGGCCCTTGTCCTGACCCCTTCCTTTCAGAGATGCTCAGCTGCTATTGGTATAGCTCTGAATGGAACTGGAGATTCTGGGACGCAAACGCACTCAGCCCCTTCCTGACAAATTGCCTTGCCCTCCAATTGCCCTCTTCGCCCCACTCTCTGATCTACTCCCGTCACCTGGAACATCTATTCAGTCACTCTGTTCCCATCTAAGGTAGTCCCGCACTTGCCTCCAGGGCACCAGACCCATGAGTACCCGGCCACTCCTCTAGATGCCCATCTCCATCCCATCACCGCACTCAGAGGCTTTCTATTGCCGAAACTCAATTATGAGTCTCCAAACTATTGTGACCTGTAATCAAGACATGTGGTGGAGCCGGGCGGTGGTGGCACACGCCTTTAATCCCAGCACTCGGGAGGTAGAGACTGGGGGGTTCTCTGTGAGTTCAAGGCCAGCCTGGTCTACAAGAGCTAGTTCCAGGACAGGCTCCAAAGCTACAGAGAAACTCTGTCTTGAAAAACAAAACAAAACAAAAACAAAAACAAACAAACAAAAGACCCGTGATGAATCCGCGTCCCATAGATGTTCCCACTATGTTCCTGTTAGGGCTTCCTCTCAGATCCTTGACGTATGTATCCCCAAAGTCCTACTTCTGTACGGGGCCCATGTCTTCCATGGTTTAAATGCTCAGTTGCGCTGGGCGATGGTGGCACTCGGGAGGCAGAGGCAGGCGGATCTCTGTGAGTTCGAGACCAGCCTGGTCTACAGAGCTAGTTCCAGGACAGACTCCAAAGCCACAGAGAAACCCTGTCTCGAAAAACCAAAAAAAAAAAAAATGCTCAGTTGCCCGTGAAATATTTATGGAGTATCTACTGAGTAAAAGTAGAGCCTGAGACCTGCACATCACTTTACCCCAGAACCTACCTGCTACTTCGCATGACACTCATAAACCATGGGTGGAAACTACTGGCTCCCCTCCCCATATCATCCCTCTGAACTGTTTGCTACCTGAAGTCTCTTGCTAGGCAGGGAGAGAGAGACAGGGCCATTTCTCGAGGTTTTGATTTACCAAGCAACAAGGAGTCTAAGTTGGCAGGCTTTCTTCCAGAAGGAGGAATACAGTCAGGCCAGAGGTAGTGGGAGGAATGAAATGACCCCATTCAGTCTTCCAATGTGGAAAAATCCATAAGAAATAATGCTGACATTTTGTAGGTTTCCAGCGCGATTGAATGTGGGTGGGAATGTATAAATTCGGGGTTGTCTGTAAGACAGAGGCTCTTTTTTTTAAAGAAGACAAGAACTGAAATTGTGTCCTTATTGAAAATATTCTGTATTAGTTCAGAACTTGGGGTTTAGAAACTAAAGGAACAGGGTTCAAATCCCAGGTCTGCCGTTAGTAGCTGTATTTTAAATTTTCTGTGAGGTCTTGTTGTGTTTATTGATTTGTTCTGTTTTCTTAGACAGAATCTTACTACACAGTCCATCCCTGCTTCAAACTCAAAATTCTCCTCCCTCAGCTCCCAAGTATTGACATTCTAGGGATGAGTTATCACACCCAGCTCAATTTCTCATCCCCTGGAGGTGATCTTGAAAATCTTATACTCTGGCTCCCAAGTGCTGGGACTATAGGTTTGTCTTCCATGCCCAGTTGTATGCAGTACTGGGAATCAAATCCGGGGCTTTGTCATAGGCAGGAACTCTATAATAACCGAAGTTCATTGTCAGCTCTACAGCTCCATTCTTTAGAACAGGAGTAAGAGTCCCTGCCTCAATATCACTGTGCAGATTTGATGAGGTAATGGTTTTATCTACAGGGCGGAAAGAAAGCACCAAGTGCAAGCTGGCTGTTAAGACTTCCAATGTGTTTTCAAAATATTTCTTCCTTGGTGAATCTTCACACGTCGTGGCAGGATTCCATGCATCATGTATGGTCTGACCAAGGAGAGCTCCTCTTTTGTCCAGCTCCTTATTCTCCAACCCAACTTTACTCAGGCAGAGGAATGGAGGAAGGGGAATCCCCGGCTTCCTCCTGACCCCTCACACTGACTTCCAGGAGCCCTGTCTCAGGCAGAGGACATGCTGACACTGAAGGGAAGGCAGTTGTGAGAGGAATGAGAACAGAAGGAAGCTATGGGAAGCTGGGAGGGCCAGGGGCAGTGGAAACAGGAGCATCCTCCGAGCCACAACTGTGAGGGGAGCCAAAAGGACAGCCTTTCCCACCAACCCCAAGGGGATGATGTCATCCATGAAGAAAGAGCCAGAGATTGCACTGCTCTCTTTACTCAGAGCGTGGGACCATCTGGGATCCCAGGGCTTCTCTTGTCTTAGGACCAAAGTGGGAGGAAGGGGAGCAGTGTGCAGTGAAAGCAAAGGAGTGGGGTTAGCTTAGACAGCCAGAGATAAATAACTCTGAGTACCAGACTTCATGCTAGAGCATCTTAGTATTTCAGAGCCATTCCTCCTGCAAGGATCAAGTCTTGCCCTCCTTGATCTTGGGGTCAACTGGAGACATACTATCAAGATCTGATCGGTTCTCATCTGAGTAGAAATGACCCAACCACACCCCCAGCTATATACCATCAAACACAAAGTCCTGAAGCATACCCCAGTGAAACGGTTTTGATAAAGGCTCGAAAGGTCTCCTCACCCCATCTTTGGCTTCTTGTCATCCCCAGTCCATGACTTACCTCCAGCCTTGCCTAGGATTCAGACTTTTATCTTATACATTTTCTGCATATCAGATTTTAGTCTTTCTAGCTGCCATCTACTCTGGCCTTCCTGGTGTGGTCAAGAGTCCCACACTAAAGTTTGGGGACCCTAATGGGGTCCTAACTGATAAACTTGTCACTTGTCACTAGGCAGATTCACCCATTTCTTTAGGTTGTGAACTTGTGCAATGTCAACCCTTCTGTGTGAGGTGTACACCTTTTTTTTCATTACTGAGCCCCACTATTGTTCTGGGTGGCTGGCTGAAGGGGGAAGAGACCCCACTTGATAGAACAGGAAGCTAGAGATCCCCCCAGATCCTCTTTTCTAGAGCCACTGTTACTCAAACATCCTTTTCCAGGCCTTCACTCTCTTCACTGTATCTTCATATGATTTACATTCCTATTTATTATTTATTCTAACTTATGTGTTTATAAAGGAATTTACATGAAAAGTATAGCACACGCCATCAACAGATGGGAGCTGTAAGTATGTAGGCACCACGATTCCTGTTCAAAGGCTGTTTGGTGGGAGAACTGGGAGCCCAAGGCGGCCCCCTTCCTCTAGGCCCGTGGGCCTCCTCGCCATTATAGACTACTTAGCTTCCTGGAGTGCTATGAGCAGCCAGGCCAGCCAATAGGAGGTGGAAGAAAGAGCTCCCATCAGAAGAGGAGAAAGAGCGGGAAACCATGGCCTGAGGTCCTCCAACCCCAGTCCTGTTCCTTCTCACTAAGGGTTCCTAAGAGAAAGCCATTGGGCCACAGGTTCCACCATCTTGAGTCACGGAGCACGAAGGAGTTTGGGGTCTGCAATCTATGGACAGACCCTCCCATCAGCACTGGCTGGGCCGTTTGGGGTGGGGGTGGAGAGGAGGCCGAAGGAGATGCCAACATCCTCGGCTCCCTTCCCAAGTCCTGCCTTGGGCCCCTGACTGATCCTGCAGCTGTGCCCTCCTTCCGTCCATCTCACGCCCTCTCGGAGCTCAGCCGGAATCCTTTGACACAGGCTCGGCTTTGCCCATGGACTTGGCAGTGTGCCCTGCCTCTCTTCCCCACCCCATTACTCACAGAATCCCTACACAGTTCCTTTCAACCCCTGGGGAAGCTAGAAGAAGGCTCTGGGCCGGAAATGGGAAAAGCCCCACTTTGCCAAGCCACCCATTCTCCAGCTCAGTGAATAGGGACCTTCTTGACTCTTGGCTAGAACTTTCAACAGGAAGGTAACACCGAAACTCTGCCAAGAGCTGCCGGAGGGAGGAGGGTAAAGAGACGAGGAAGTGAAGGGTGAGAAATGATGAGCCCACTTTCCCAAGTGAACCACTTCTCGGGGTCACATGGTCAGCCAAGAGGCAGAGGGGAGAGAGGCCAACTTTTTCCTGCTCTGGAAGGCTGGTCTCTCAGCCTCAGTCAGCCCTCTTCTCTCTCCCAGCTTTAGCCCCTCTCACCTGCAGTCACCTAAAGAACCTGGAGAAGTTCCCTGCTTCTCTCCTTCCTGGTTCACAGCACCGTATTCTCTTGCCCGGCCTCTTCTAAGTCATGTTCCTTCCTCATTTGCTCCCTCCCCTCTCATATGTCGTCCTAGGTCTCAGGAAATACTCCTGACCATGCTCCTCTCCAGGGCACAGAGGAAAACGCCAGTCCTTAACAAGACACTCAAGGCCTCTATTTTGGTTTGTCACCACTATTTCCCTGCATATAGCCTATGGTCCAGTCTGTGTCTTCAAACATCCACACGACTTCAGCGTCTGCGTCATCTGCCGATGTTTCATTATGTCCTGGAATGCTGCTTACCCCTGTGTGTGTCCCTATCACTCGCTCAAGGCCCTACATATGTCTCTCCACAATAGGACGTTTGCATCTCATGTTGCTTCTCCTTACTGAGAGCACTGAACATATGCCCTTATAGAACATATAATCCCCATTTCTACACATCCTTGTACATCCCACTGAGCAGGCAGCAGCAGCGGCTCTGTAGTCATCTGTCTAGGTCTGAATCCAACCCTCACCGCTTATCATCTCTATGACCTTGGCCCAGGACCTAACCTTCTCGGGTCTCTGTTTTCTTGTTTTAGAAATGAAAATAAATCTGGGTAGAGTGGCTCACACCTGCTATTCAGCCAGGCTAGGTAAGTTTAGGTGGTGAGACCCTGTCTAAAAATAGTCTGCATGTACTTGCACATGCACATAACCCCCCCCCACACACACACACAAACATATACAGAGAGAAAGAGAGAGAGAGAGAGAGAGAGAGAGAGAGAGAGATATGACAATAGTAAAATTACAACGTATTAGGTTGCTTTAACAGTTGGACAGTGTCATGCATTTCACTATATCAGTACCAAAAATTGAACATAGGATGTCCTATGTGCTAGGCAAGTGTTTTATACTGAGTCATAACACCAACCCTGGCATTTTAACATCAATATATGTTATCTTTTTCTATTAAACTGTAATTATACCTTCCCTGAAGACAAAATCTGGATCTCTTTTGATTTGTATCCACAGTACTGTGTCTCGTTGGTGCCTTGAACCAGTATGAACTCAGCAAACCTGTCTGACCCTTCAGACGAGGCCGACATCCAGTTTATCCCAGACTGGGTCTGGTGGCACGTCCTGTCCTTGGAAGGCTAAGAGCAGGACACACTCAAGTCCATGGCCAGATTTTCCTTATATTGTCACTTAATCTTCACAGTTGCTATATGAAGTAGGATTTGGGGGGAGGGGGAGAAAGAGGTATTTTTAACAACTCATTCTAATGATGGGAAAAGCAACTAGTGTGCCAGAGCCAGACAGGGCCAAGCTTTGGGTTCAAGTTGACCTGACCCTGAATCATGTGTCCCAGCTGATCCCAGACCAGCTGACCCAGAAGTTTTCTGTCTTCCCCTGGGGAGAAAAAAGGGGGTGGGCTATACACACAGAGAACGAGATGTTTCTGCAGAAGCTTTTCTTTGTTCTAAAGAAATTTGCTGTTTTGCTCAAGACTCAAGAGCTCCAATGGTAACTTTCCCACGCCCTTCCTTCTCTTTAGTTTGTCTTTAGGCCCTATTCCTTAGTCCTGTGCTAGGACATCCAGAACTTAGAGCCACTAGTGACTACGGAGCTGCCTTCTGGGAATGAATGCAAGCTCCCTGAATGGACTTTCTCCAGTCTCTGAAAGAGAAGCCCCTTGGTTGCTTCCCCAGGGCTGAACTAGGACCAGCCTTTCATAGTGTCTTCCCAACACATCTCCATCCTCCAGGAAGCCTCCCCAGTCTGGCTGGACTTTCAGGAGCTCTGATCACTCAAATTTTATGCATTTGGTTTGTTCAGAATTGACCTGAACTCACAAGAAAGTGTGCTGGGAGCGTCCTCTGTCTGCTCTCCTTGTGTGTCTGTGTCTTCACACTCATTGGAACCCCACAAGAGAGCTGTGGTAAAGAACAGCTGGTCTCAAGGCCTATGTTCAGGCAGGCCCCGCTTTGGCAGCTGGAGGGGAAGGGAAGTGCTGGACATTGTAGCCCCCCCCCCCCCACCCATTAAGAAGTGTGTCAGCTGTTGCTACTTTTTCAGCCACGTTTCATTCCTGAAACCCGACCCTCCTCCCGTTCCAGGCAGGGAGAAAGGGCCAATACTCTAGCTATCAACTTAATTGCGCCAGGGTCTCTGAACTCTCTGCCTCCTGCATTTTTACAATGCAAGTTTTTTTGCTTCAGGAAATTTGAAGCTTTGGCTATGCCATACTTCAGGAACAACTTTCCTTGGCTGTGTTTTCGGTGCCAAGGAAGGAACTGGATAAAAATGGGGAACACAGAACACCCTGGACAAAGACAATTTCACAACCTGCTAAGGTTGCCTTCTGCAACAGCCGTATCCCTCCAGTGTCTACAGAATGTTCCTGAAGGGAATTTAACAAAACAAGCAAATGTAGATCTTAATCTGAATTACATGAGGCATTCCTGGGCCAGAACCTGGAAATATACAATCCTTTTGGATAGGACAGGGGATCCCACCTGGAGTGAAACAGCCACAGGGCAAAAGCCCCCACTCACAATATAAACTGCCTGTAGGTTATGCTTACTCCAATACAGCCCTAGGGTTTAAAGGAGCCCAAAGTTCCATATCCCCAACACGGCCATGGAATTCAATCCCTACAGTCCCTGGAGGAAGACAGCTCAGGGTGGGCCCAGGCTAGCACTTTGCTTTCCTCTTTGCTCCAATTGCTCAGTACCCAGGCACAGAGATTCTGACTTGCTACTTAAACCCCGAGGGAAGGTGTCTGGGAGGGAATGGGACTCCAAAAGCTCTGCCTATCGCTTGCTCGCTAGGACTCTTCTTCAGTAAGCTGGCACTAAGGAAGGAGCAGAGTACCATGGGGATGAAGAACTCCCCCATCTGAGTGTCATTCTGGGCCCAGGGCCAGGCAGTTGGCTTCCTCTCCAAGACAGTCAAAGGCTGGAGATGCTCAGACAAAAGGCCAAATGAAAACCGATGGGGAGCAGGGTGACTTTAGCCTTTCTCTTTCCTTCTCCCAGGCACAGGGGCTCAAGGCCTTGGTGGAGGGTTTGCAGATCAAAATCTGGGAGCTCAGCTCAGTGCAGATTTCTTCCTTCCTTCCTCATCCTTGCTTCCTTCCTTTCTTTTTTAAATTCTTTTGACATCCACAGACTGTCTTCCTCCCCTCACCACCTCCCACCTAGAGTGATGTAAAAAAAAAAAATGCAAATCAGTGAAGATTTAGAAAATTCATTCCCATGCCAGGAACACCCACAAACCCTCTCTATAGATGCTCATGTAGGTGGCGTGGTCCCAGGTTCCTGGCACAAAGAGGATCCTATTAGATTCTTTTCTCAGCACGGGCTTTGATCCTCACCATTGTCTGTAATGATCTTGGTCTTTCTTTCTGGTACTGGCCACATGAAGTGGGAGCATGAACACAGGATATTTATGGGCCAGGGCCACCATCCTGAACTAGCGTGACCAGCATGTGAAAAAGGATAAGGTACACAGTACAGGTTTCGAAGAGCATCACAGGACACTTTGTCTCTCACCAAAGAAATATTTCCGGGGAGGCAGTAATTTTCTCATCTGAGGGTCATCACAGAAAGGGTTCCGGAGGAAGAACTAAGGGAGTGAACAGCAATCTGAGAAGACAGACGCATGGACTGGGACAGACAGGACTGACTAGTGCCAGGGCATCTTGGTCAGGGAGCATCAATAAGAACACCTGCTACTTCAGCCCCTTTCCTCTACCCTTCTACCACCAAAGCCTGCCCCTAACACACTGCCAGGCAGGCAGAGTGGGGCCTCTACAGACACAAATGGGAAGGGACTTCTAGGATCCTAAGAGGCCTGAGCTCTCTGGATTCAAGTCTGCTGTTGGATACCTAGTGACCTGGCTCTGAAACGAAGTAAGAAGAGGGTAGCAAAATGAGACAGGGGAGCCCACAGCTGTGAGAGACAAAATGAAAGAGACCTGAAGAGCTGGAGTGAGAGGAGGGAGCAAAGAGAGTCTAGATGAAGAAGGGAAGTCCAGAGACGAGATGCGATGCCTGAATCCCGGTGGTAAAGGAACACTAAAGGTGAGGGGGGGGGGGGGGGGGGAGCGTGAGAGAAGGCGCGCGCGCGTGCATGAAATCATACTCAACCTGACCTCCCCAACACAGCCTTAGCAGTCATTTCTCCCTCTTCGGTGATTCACTCCCCCTCCCCTGGGTAGCATACTCACTCTCAGTACCCCGGGGCCCCGCACACTCCCCAAGCCCAGACCTGACATCTGGCCGGGCTTCCACAACTCCCGCTTGCGATCTGCCAGGCAGCGCCCCTCCTCCCCCGTCATTACAGCTGCCACCCCCCTCCCTGCTGGCAGACAAGCCCGGGCAGACAGCCGGCCAAGCCTGCCCCCGCAGCCGCGCCAGCTCTGCCAAGCCCAGGAGAGCTGGGGGCCCCGGGCGGTGCCAGCTCCCCACGAGCGAGCGAGCAGTCCAGCCTGACCTCCTGCCCAGGACAGGGATCTGTCCGCGCGCTGCAAGAGTCCAGCACCCGAGCACCAGGGCCCGCTGCATGCCTGTCGCTCCTGCAACTCTGGGCACTTGAGCCTTACTCCATATGTGTGCCGGTCCTCTCTGGGTGTGCCCCTCTTTTCTTCTTCGGTTGTTCTGTCATATTTCAGCCTGGCTAGCTGCCCTCACTCCTTGTTACTTGTTCATATCTCATCAGAAATCTTTGCCAAAGTTTCTTGCCTCTGAGCGACGGCCTTATAGCATCTACCTACCAGTTGGCATCTCCTCTCCTCTCCTCTCCGCGCCTCTCTGGTGCATGGAGCTTGGGGCCAACGCCAGGTACCTAGGTCTGGGTGGGGAGCCCTCCCTGTCCCCCAGCTCCTGCTCGGTTCTTACCAGCTCCTGTTTGAGGCGACGCAGATAGCAATCCATGTCCCTGCTCCCCTTCCTCATTCGCCCATTTGCTGGGCTCGGGCTCACGAGAAAGTAGAGTTCTCAGTGCGCTCCTCGTCCCTGGCCGCGCAGAGCGAAGCCTCTGCTACAGCGTGGGGACTTAGAGCGACGTCCCCAGCCGCTGCCGCTCGCGGTCCGGGTTGGGGGTGGAGGAAAAGTGCAGCAGCCAATGAGAAATCAGAAGGGGTGTCTTCGACCAATGAGAAGAGCTGCCTGAGGGGCGCGGGCTGGGCGACCTGAGTAGGTCTGTCGCCGGCCTTGCCGTGGCCAGCAGCAACTACTGGGGACCCAAGGAGGTTGGGTTCTGGGCTCTGTCAGGAGGTGGAACCTCAGACTGTCAACGCCCCCCCAGTGAAGTCTTAATCTATTAGAAAGGAAGAACGGAGTTTTAGGGGTGAGAACTCGGTATCTGGCTCGGGGAGAAGGGTCCCAGTGTTTAATCTTAATTGAACTCTGTTTCTAGAAGAAACAGTTCCCCTTTGCTGCCCCTCTGAAGTCCCTCAGAAGCCTTTTCTTTCTCAAGAGAGCCTTGGAAGCGCCGTGCCACTTCATCTCCTCCCCACTCTCTTCGCCGGGGGAAGGAAGGGGCTTTCGCTAGGTGTCAGCTCATGTGGGGGTCTGCTGTGCCCACCGCAAAGTGGTAGACCTGGAGATACTGAATAAGAGAGACAAAGTCTCAGCCTTCCAGAACTTTTATCGTGGGGAGAGAAGAAAGTATGAAACAAATAAATGCAAGGGTCGTCATTTTAAAAAGTGAGTGTAAATGGAAAGATAAAAATATGTGGCGATGGGGCCTGCTTGAACCTGCTGACCTTCTTGAACTAGAGGAGGGGAGGACTTAAAAATGCTCTGATTGTAGTCGACAGGAATCTCCCCAAGATGCACCAACTCCTACTGAACCCAAGCGGTGGAGTTGGGGCACAGCAGACAAGATGCTTCTGCGGGCTAGCCCAACTCGGGACTCCCTAAGCAGGCCTCCGGGCCGCTTGCCCAACTTGAGTTGCTCTTGGTGAGCAAAAGCCAACAGTGGTGTGGCAGAGGCCGAGAGTAATTAGGGCAATTAGCTATGCGTTGTTACAAGATAATTAATAGGGGAAAGTTTGCTCCTGGCAAGATTTTGGTGGTCTGCATGGGACAGAACCAAAAGGACGCAAGAGAAGGTGCCAAGGGAGAAGGCAGACACTGCTGGCGTTCCTTAGGGGTCAGTCAAGATCATATCTGCAGAAAGTTGAGGGGTAGGTGCAGAACCCGGTGACTGTGACCTCACTCCCGGCCTCCCTTCGAACTCCTCTTCAGAGTGACATATCACTCAAAAGATTAGACAGAAAGGTGCTGAAAAATCTATTCAAGAGTTTCCTGTGCCAGGGGGAACCTAAAATGGGATTCCCATCTCTGTCTTGATGGGTCCATGAGTCTGCCCCCCGTGGGTCAGAAAGGAACGTTCTGGTATGCATTTTCTCCTCCACCCCGACCATTCTGGGAGTGAAGGCAGGTCTCCCACTCCAAAGGCCTCTTTTTTTTTTTTTTTTTTTTTGCCAGCTTAGACCTCCAGCCTGCAGAACAGCAGCCTGTTGTAAGGAGCTCCGTAAACATTTGCAGATCTGTGGTTTTCTCCATCCCTGAAGCCTGGGCATGAACCTCCCTCAGAATTTAGGATACTGGCTGTGCTTGAAATGCCAGGCGAAGCCGTCTGGTCTCTTGACAAGGACCTAGTCCTCTTGGGGCTACAGTATTGGCAACATGTGCTTTCCTTTTACTGGGTACCCATTTCTCCTGCTTATCACCTGCTTAACACCTCTGTGAGTCTAACATGCCACACTCCTTACAAACTTCTCTTCCTTTTTAAAGATTTGTTATTATTTATGTGGGACTCGCATGTGTAGGTGTCCCCAGAAGCCAACAGAAGGCCCAGATCCCCCACCCCGAAGTTGGTGTTTACAGGTGACTGTGATCCACCCTCTCTCAGGGCTAGAAATAGAATCTTGGACTTCTAGAGGAGCAGCAAACACTCTTAATCCCTGAGTCATCTCTCCAGCTCCACAAAACTCCCTTCTATGGCCACCTGTGAAGTAGCCAAGACATAAGAGTGATTGCCCCATTGGGCAGACGGAGAATACACTGTTAGCAAGGTCTGCACGCACTCCATCCACTCTGCAGATGGAGATGGCAGAAAGATAACTGATAACCATCCTCCGTACAGATACCACACGAGGACTTCAGATGAATCAGAGATGCATGGGTTGCTCCATGGCTCCTGGGGACTTTGGAACACAAGTACAATCAAACTCTGAAGCCCTTCCATGATGTTGGGCCATTGCAAAACTGAGGTTCGTGTTATTCAAGAGTATGGGCGTGCCCCCTCTCTCCTCTTCTCTCTTTTTCTCTCGGTCGCTTCTTCTTCCCTTGTTTCTGAGAAACTAGCTCTTCTTGGGGCAGAGCAGGAAGCCATAGCAGGGAAATGAACTGATTTTCTATTTCTTCCCTTTTTAAGGGTCTAAGAGATAGAGAATAAAGCCTGTTGCCATGGTTATATAAACATGGGTAAATATCCCTGGCCTGAGGACGGGGGCTGGGGGACATGATTCAGTTTTGCTGAAGAGGAATCAGATGGTTCAGCCTACACCCTCCCACCTCCTGAAACTCAGTCTAGAGAGAAAATGTGGCTCTCTTAAATATAAAGGGATCAGAGGTTTTGAGACCGGCTGTCGGCATCCTTCTTAAAGACATCTAGAGCTGAAATGGAAGTCTCAGGAAGCATGTGAGCATTTGCTAGTGGGGATAAGTGGTCTGTAGATTTCCTGAAGGTGGGGGTGCACCTCCTGGAATTGGGTCCAAAAGTGTCAATCACTTGGGATTTGCACTCAGATTAGTGAGGGAGGGTAGCCCTCTTGCTCCCACTGCCAGAGCCTAAAGGTCCTGGCACCTATAGATGAGCATCAAGGGAGAGGTAGAGCCAGCTGTGCCCCAACAGAGCTCATCCTGCACTAAACAATGGAAATCCTGCCATCCTCCTGGCTTCAGATCCTGTGGCCCCACCTGAAAGGTTCCCACCCGTCAAGTCCTGGCTTAGCTATGGAGGAGGTGGTTCCCAACTTCTCATTTCCATCGGCGACAGAAGAGCTGGGAGATACATGGCCACACATGTTCTAGAAACTTCAGCATAATAGCATCCTCCCAAAGGGTGGAGCTGTGTTCCTGTTGCCCTCATTCCTCACCTCCTGTGGCTGCAGAGACCATTAGTCCCCTCCCCCCCTTATAGGCCTCTGGAGCATCAACAGGAAAGGCTGACCTTAGAGATAAACATGTGTTGTTGGAATGTGTTCAGATACCACTCCAGAACAACTACCCGGGGTCTGTTTGAACACACTGGGGAGGGGTAGGCTAGACAGAGACTTCACTCTTCTTGGAAGAGGTTAACTCCTGGCTAGCATGACATCTTCCTCTGTTGACTGGAGATGAAGGGCTGGCCTCTTGTTGCCAGGAAGGTCAAAGGGAGTGAAGCAGCTTCTACAGTGGGGAAGCCTCTTGGATTTAGAATAAAACATCACTCTGAGTTTGAATAAAAGGGGCTTTATGGCTTGGTAGAAGATTCAAAGGCACTGGACATAAAGCTCCATGAGAACACTTTAAAGATTTGGTTTATTGTGTTTATTATTTGAGTGTGTCTGTGCGTGAGTATGTGCCTGAGGAATTCAGAGTCTTCAGATATCCCAAAGCTAAGGTTACAGGGGCTCAGAAGTTTGACATGAAGAAGAACAGCCATCACTCTTAACTGCTGAGCCATCTCTCCAGTCCTAGCGCTCTGTAAGTTGATACTGTTCTCCTTGTTTGCCATTATTTACTTGTGTAATGGAAGACTGAGTTCGTTTATCTTCATATTTTGAACGTAGAAAGGCATGAGGGTGGGAGCATGGGGCAGCTAGTCACACTGCATACCAGCCAGGAAGCAGAGGACAGTAATCCGTTCTCTCTAGTGACGGGCAGAAAGTCGTACCCTGCACCTACAGCTACACAGAAGAAATAAAGGGTGTGCCCTAAGGTAGCACTTCACTAAAATGGTGAGACCCACTCAAGGAGATAGTCCTGGTAGGTCCTTGTCCATGGAACTTTCATGGCTGATCCCCTGGTACTGATAGACATCACCATATCCATACTTTAGATTCCTCACGGCTACTTGACTTTAAGATCGGGAGATCAGTCATGCAGGTGCTAATTCTTATGGGAGAGGAATGGAAGGGAGGTGTTGGAGGAAGAAAAGGTAGCATTTTGAATAAGCATGTATACATGGCTTCCCAGCTCTCTTACCTCAACAATTCAGTGAGTTTTATTGTTGTTGTTATTATTATTATCATTATTTGAGAGAGAATCTTGTTTTGTTGCCCTGGTAGGATTCCTTACATAGCCCAGGCAACAATCCTCCTGCCTCTGCCTCTAAAATGTTGAGATTACCATCATGCTTAGCTCATTGGGAATGTAAAAAATAAGTTAGTGTAAATAACACATGTTTAATCTGCGGGCTGATTGTCATGATCTGGAATTACTGGTAGCTGTGGGCTTGGTGCTTACAGCGCCTAAACTGTGGTTTCTTCACTCCTTAGGGAACAAATATTTCCATTTTGTAAACTTTTTTGTTGTCAGAATCCCAACTACAAAGAATACCTGAAGAATGTTAGAGAAAATGAGGCATGTTGGTTAAGGGAAATACTTATGGTATTTGTGCAAACCAATGCTGGTAGATGTCTATTGTACCAAGAAGGCTAGCGGCTTGCTTCCTGGACCCTCCTGAGGACATTCTACAATGTCTGCCTCTCTAGAGGCACAGCACTGGCTTCTCTGTAATCTTAGCAGGCCCTGGAACTCAGGGTAAAAGCTATTTTCCTACCTACTACTTGGCCCCTTCCACCAGCTGTAAGCAAGCACCAGGGGTTGCCAGCCTGTCAGGGAGAGACTTGTTAGCAAGTGATTAAGGGAGGCTATCTGCTCCTCCTGAGGCTGTGAGGTAAGCAGAAAATGAGGTCAGTTCTCAAGTTTGGCCTCTACCAGGCTGGCTCCTCAGTCTCTTCTGGTATTTTGTAGGGGCCAAGGAACTGAGCAAGCGCTAATCACTTGTCAACTTGGAGCGGAGTAGAGATTTCAACCAGGACACCCTGAAAGGAAGCAGAGCCAAGGATGACAGCTGACAGGCAGAACTCTCTTCTGAGTCTCCAGTGACTACCATCAGCAATGGTCTGTACCAAGAGACTCGGGTTCCCAGATAGGAAAGGCAGGCGGCCAAGAAATCGCGTCACACTTTACAAATGGCTGTGCACACCAAAGCACTGGAGCTGAGCACACACAGGAGTTGAACGCTGGGGAGTTTGACGGCCTCCTCCTCCCCAGCATCGGGCAGGCTTCCTTTGCTGTGATCATTCCCCCGTGAATCATCATCCGTAGAAAATGAAGGAGGCAATGGAGGGTGAGTAATGAATTCCCCCAAATGGTCTTTCGGGTCTCTGCGTGAAGAGTTTTGAAAACAACTTGCATTTGAGATTTCTGATGTACAACATAGGATTTTGGAGCCACAGAGGACCTTGTAGGAAAATCAAGGCTTGTAACTCCATGGGAAGGCTGGAAAAGATGATAACCAAAACTTGAATCTCTAGTCTGCCAATGGAAAGAGTCCTGACATGGCATGCACGGAGCCTCCCTCATATCAGGCCCATATTTATTTATTTTTTTGAAACTAGGGATGTGGATCTTCAGTTTTCCTTTCTTCAGAGGAGAGAGGGAAAACATGAGACAGAGACACCTGCGGCAGGGGATGCTAGATCCACCCACCATCACTTCAGAATCTACCCTCTCAGTCATTCTGTTCATTGTGTGGCCTTGAACCAATAAGATAACGTCTTTGGGTTTCAGGCTTGTGCTCTATGATTGCTACAGGTTTAAACACTCTTAACAGTCTGAATTTCCTGCCTAAGTGTATTATTATTTTACAAGCCAGGAAAGCAAAGTACAGAGTGTTGTGACCTGCCCGAGGTTACCAAGATGCTAATGATAGAATTAGCATAGAGATCATGCCCAATGGACTGCAACCACTGACCCCCCCCAGACAAGACCTCCTTCCCTTCCGTCTCCCCTCTAGAGTAGCTATTCACAACCTGTGGGTCAAGACCCCCTGGGAGGTCGCATATCAGATATTTACATTACAAGTCATAACAGTAGCAAACTTACAGTTATGAAATACCAATGAGAATACTTTTACGATTGGGGGTCACCACAATAAGAGGCCCTGTATTAAAGGGTCACAGCATTAGAAGGTTGAGAACCACTGTTCTAAAGGAATCCAAATCCTTTCCTTAGAAGTGCCCTAGTCAATGTTTTCAGCTATACTGGAGATGCTGGGGTTGAGTGTAGCCAGTCATAACACTAAGGCGGAGTTTAAAAGGCCAGTGGTATTTGTCTAGTATCCTGTCTGTGTACTGTTAGCCTTTTCCAGGGCATGAGTGGTGACGTGGGGAATGAGGTCAATGTAGGCCTGCCATGGCACACACACACACTCCCCTTGATGACGTTTCCAGTTGTTTGTCTTCTGTGGTGGTAAGTTTTTTGTTTGTTTGTTTGTTTGTTTTTTTAACTTGACACAAGCTTAGGTCCTCTGGGAAAAAGGAAACTTCAGTTGAGAAAATGTCCTCATGAGACTGGCCTGTAGGTAAATCTGTGAGGCATTTACTCTATTAATGGCTGATGTGGGAGGGCCTAGGCCACTGTGGACCATGACACCCCAGGGCAGGTGGTCCTGGGCTGTATAAGCAAGAAGGCTGAGCAAGCCATGAAGAGCAAGCCAGTAAGCCGTGTTCCTCTGTGGCCTCTGCTTCCATTCCTGCCTCTAGGTTCCTGCCTTGCGTTTCTGCCCTGACTTCCTTCTATGAAGGGATGCAAACTGAGAGTCAAATAAATACATTCTTTCCTCCTGAGGTGCTTTTGGTTGTGATTTTTTTTTTTTTTTATCACAGCAACAGAAAACAACCTAGGACCTCTTCTCTGAGCACATCTGCCCCCTCCGCTCTGTCTGCAGGCTGCTCGTTAACTAGCCTGCAGCCTGGGGTGTGTAATGAGCGTGCCTGGGAGACAAGGTGTGACAAGATCCCAGCTGTGCCCACTGATTGGTGTTTGCCATCTTTGGCAGAATCCCCAGCCCCGTGTGTTCCCTACTGAAGAAGAGATTGAGAGGGGCCATGTGTCAACAGCGTCATTGGTGTGTACCTGACGTGAGAACCAGGGCATGCGGGTGAGGAATGACTCTGCTCACAGTGGTGCTCTGTCCCTGTGCATGCTGCATGCGTGAGAGCGTATGCGTGGCTCAGATACCCAAGGAGCTCACACCTCCTGGCGAGTGGAAAATGAGCTTTGGCAGGTGAGGAACTGGGTGACAGGTGAGGAAGCCAGCGGGGTATCGGTGTTGTCCGCCTACTCTCGCCGTTTGCTGGGGCTGCTAACAATATCTTCCCACCTTGCCTCCTGCCCTTAATTACAATTAGAGTGAGTGGAAATGACGCGGAAGGGCTTGGGCGAGTGGGCAAGGGACAGGAGCATGTTGGAATGGCCTCCTGATCTTTGGAAACTAGCCATGTGTTTTGCAGGTAGGCTGCGCAAGGCCATTTGGGAATTGGCATTTTCCTGCCCGGTATGCAGGCTGCGCAGCTTACATTCTAGTGGGTGGAAGAAAAGGCCAATCTCTAGGGACTAAATCCTAGGAAATCCTGCCATATGGTGCAAAGCTAGAGGCGGTGTGTGCCAGGACTAGGAAGCAAGAAGTCTGGGTTCCTGGATTGACTGTAGGTCAGCTCCCTAGTCTTTACTGCCTCAGTTTCTTTAGCAATGGCGTGAAGCTAGCCCTCCTATTACTTCTTGCCTGTCATGGAGGGAAAGTACACGAAGGCCCTTAGAAATGTCACAAGATGCGTTCTAAATGTGCATGAGGCCTCAGTGCCAGGGGAATTTGCCAGGCTTCCTGGGAGGCAGCAGTCTGCCTCTGCATCAGTTTCCACATCCTGGGCTCAGACAGATCCTTCAGCAGGGCACAGCCACAAATCCCATCACCTCCCTACAGTCAGCAAATAAGGGAAAGGACCGGCTGATGCTCTGCCTCTGTCTGATCTTCTTACCAGCGCCCTCCCCACCCCAGCAGAGGCGATGATCCTGCCGCCTCCCTCCTCTTCTCGGAGCTGTCAGTTTAATTTAACAAGGTTGCAGGAGAGGATTGATTTGATCAAGTCAGTTGCTGTATCTATCCCACTCAGAGGTCCCTCAGTGTCACCACCGAGGCTCAGATTAGACAGTGACAATTATTTCCTTTCTGGCTATTGCCTCCCCCCTCCCCCTTTCCCTCGAGGGAGCAAGGGGGCAGACCAATCTCCTGGGACCTAAGAATAGATGCGGGAGGATCAGAGGAGGCAAACAGGCTCTGGCCGCAGAAAGCCCCTCTCCGCGCCTTACATGGCCTTGTTTAAGGCTGAGCAGAAACCCAGAGGGTGGGGAGAGAGCAAACCGTGAGTGGCGCTGCCTTGCAAAGGCTCAGGGCGGCCTAAGGACAGAGCTCTGCCTTCTCTGATGGAAACGTCTCCCTGACAGTGGGCAGGCAGAGGTGGAAGGGTGGGTAGGTGGCTGGGTGCTCTACCTCACCCCACCCCAGCGCAAGCATTTGTGTCCAGGCTCTCAGCCTGGATTCTGGGACCTCTGAGGGTGGAAGACAATGGCAGGAGCAAGGTGAGGCTCCATCCATCCTGGTTTCCGTGGCTCTGTTCTTTGCGAGAAAGTAGGAGTGACAGCAGGAGCTGCTGCTAGGGCTTCCAGAAATACTTGAGTGTGAAGTAAGTGGTGTGGTGGTAGTGGTCATGCTGGTGTGTGTGTGTGGGGGGGGGGGGGGTGTGTGCTGGTGATGGTGGTAGTGGCTGGAGGGCCAGGCAAAGAAGGTCCAGAAAGTTTAGAATTCCACAGTGAATCTTTCATGACTTGTAACCCTTTCATTTCTCCCTCTTTCTAGGCTGTAGGTGCTAAGGGCCTCTCGCTCTCTTGAGCAGCTCATAGAAGAAAAGCAAAGGGCTCTTGAGCGGAGTCTTCACCGAGGATCGTGAAATCCCTTTTCCTTTGCTCATCTGTGTCATACTCTTCCATAGGCCCAGCAACCGACGGGTACACCAGTCTTTGGGCCCTCTCCAGGGTCCCCTCTGAGCCACTTATCTCTCACTCCGATATCCAGCAGACCTCGCCATGCCTAGGAGGCAACTATGATCAGTAGAAAGGCTTCCTGACAGTTCCAGGGAGAATCCCTTCCGATGCATATTCAATTGAGCACATTTCATAGAGGGTGACAGCCGCTTTATCAATTAAATTCCACATCCCCGGCTTTAGAGACACCACAAATCTCCCTACCTAATAAATCACAGGCCCCCGGTTATTGTTAAATGTCCCGTCAGTCTCTAATAAACTCCCTGCCAAAAGGGACAGGTTATTTATTATCCTGCTTGGACAAGAATGAATTGGGCCCCTTTCTCAGAAGAAGAGCAAACACACCGCCTTCCTCTCTAAAGATTGGGGCAGTGGTGTTAAATGGGGCAATCAATCAACTCAGGCCCTGAGCAGAGGGGAATCTGGTCAGAGTATACGTGGGAGGACGGCCTAGGGCTCTGATCCCAAAGCCAGCCCTGCAGATTCTCGTAGCCAGAGGTGCTTGTTCAAACTGCAGGGGCTTAGACGTCTGGTGCAGATCGCCCATACCCAGTTCCATTCTGAGGAAGTACTGAAAAGTCCATTGATATGGTCGTGGGACATTTGTAAAAAAGGTTATTTTCCTCGTTAGGAAAGGACAATCAGGATTGAGTCGGGTGTCAGGACAACGCACTGATAAATTTGAGGCAAGGTTGTGTTCCTTTACTGCGCATGAACTGGAGAATGGACAGAGGAAGTGGGAAAGTCTGGGGACAGAAGCCAGCGGAGGTTCAGGGTGAGCAGCATACAGCCAGTGCTGGAGCTGAGAAAGCAAGACCCAGGAGCGGGCAGGTCTGCAAGCCGGGTGCAAAGAGCGCCTTGCCATCATCTGCCTCAGTAGATATGAAGCTTAGCGATGCGCCCAGGTTTGCAAATTAAGTTCTAGCTCCTCCAGCTTCCGGCGAATCGAGTCCCATTTCTATTTCCAACCGTGTTTCTCTTCACTGTTATATAACACGGCCCTCTTTGAAAGAGCATGACAAGCTCATTGTATATTCCTCGCGGTGACAAACGAGGCATTCCTTAACCTGGAGCCAATAATACATCCCTCTAGCCTCATTTCCCGGAACGGCTGCCATCCCAGCCTCCGTTCACACTGGAGGACTTACCTTCTCTAAGCTTCTAAAGTTCCTGATGCTTCCACGCCCCTTCACAGACTGTTCTATCACCCAGAATAGCTTCCTGAGAATTGTCTGCCTGCTAAGGTCTCCTGCCGCCCCCACTGCCTGAGGAGTTGCAGGGAGAAGCGGCATCCTGGACGAGCAGTAGAGAATATCAGCCTCACTTCTCCCGGGGACACCAGTTTCAGCTCCAGGTACTGACACTGCCCCCTGAGTGCTGGGCTCGGGGAAGGAAGACATCCAGCGTGCAGTTTTCCTCTGGGTTTCAGGCACCCTTTAAAGCACTTTGACTTGGTGTAAGGATGAGAAGAACGGAGAAGAAAGAGAGCTGCTGCTCTCTGAATCCCCAAAGCTGTTTCCCTCAGTTTCCCAGAACTTCTCACTCCCACATGACAACCCCACTTTGAGCAAGGAAGGACCTGAAAAATGTCAGTACCGCTCAGGATGTTACACCAGCTTGGGCTGCTTGCATAGCTCATACTTGATGGCTTTTTCCCAGCTGGGCTGCCAGCTCTTTTAGGACAGGCAGAAGAGGTAGGAGTCTGGGCTCTGGTTGGCTTCAGGAGCTCTGGAACCCTGAACAGGTTCTCTTCTGAGGAGTTATCAGAGGGCAGCGGCTGTTTCCCATTGCTCTTGAAAGTCTCTGTGGGTCACGAAGCCTGGCCTCCAGCTTATCTCTCTTGCCTCCTCAAAGCTCACTCTGTTAGAGTTTGACTGGGAAATGTCCTCAGTAGGCTCATGTGTTTCTGGTCCCCAGCGTGTGGTGCAGTTTTGGGGAGGTGGAGGACATGAAGACTGGATAAGGATATAGGCCACTGAGAGTGGGCCTTGAGGATTACGGCTCAGTCCTCCTTTGGGTCCTACTGTCTGCTTTCTGATTTGCCAAGGTGTGAACCAACCGTGCAGCAACAGCTCCCGACGCCACAGACCGCCCTGTTCCAGCCATTCCATCTGCATGCTTTCTGGGCCACGACGGGTGGCACCCGCCGAATTTACGAACCAGATAAATCTCTCCTCATGGAAGCCGCTTCTGTCAGGGGTTTTGCCACAGCAATGAGAAAAGCAGCCAACACTCTCCCTCCACTTTCATTCTAAGAAGTTCTAGAATGTGCTATGGCATCTGGAGAGATGGCTCAGTGGTTAAAATGCCGACAGATTCGATTCCCAGAACCCACACAACAGCTCACAGTCATCTGTGACTCCAGTTCCTGGGTATCTGACACTCTTTTCTGGCTCCTTGGGCACCAGGAACACAAACTATTTCACAGACACTCATGCAGGCAAATAGCCATTCACAAAAAAAAAAAAAAAAAAAAAATAGAAAGAAATGTGCTGTGGTCTTCTGCATCTTAAGGCCTCTGGTTTCTCTTTCTGCGATAAGAGCAACAACTTCTATGCAGCCTCCAGAGTTTTTTAATATTTCACTAACTCTGGGAAGATATGGAAGCCTTTTAATTGTGTCATCTGTAATTCCCTCCTCCTTCTGTAGTAATAGACCTCCTTTGGTAGCCTGTAGTTCAAGTTAAATGAGCATCTGTTGTTTAGAAGAATAAGTATACTTCCAATGGACCTAGCAAGATGGCTCAGTTAGTAAAGGTGCTTGCTGCCAAGGCTGATGATCTGAATCCAATTTCCAGGACCCACGAGATGAAGGGAAAGAACCGATTCATACAGACAGAGTTTCCAGATTTCCTTAAAGATAGGCAGGACTCTGCGGGTTAAGTTCTGATTAGTGAAATGCCATGTAGGAGTGTAGCTGCTTTTTGAGAACATTCTTTTTAAAAGGAGGGTTTCTGGGGCTAGAGAAATGGCTCAGCAGTTAAAAGCACTTGTTCTTGCAAAGGCCCTAGATTCGAGTCCCAGCACCACCATGGTGGTTCACAACCACAGTAACTCCAGTTCCAGGACTATGGACACACAAGGCACATCCACACACATGCAAACAGAACAATCATAATCATAAAACAAAACAAACAATGCAAGGGGGCACCTGGCGTGATGACCTCTGCTCTTCCTATTTCTGTGTTGACACTTCCTTCATCCTAATGTCTGGAATGAAGACGCGATGGTTGGAGCTAGAGCAACCATTTGGTTAGCAGGATGGAAGCTCTGGAGCATGTGAACTTGTGGTCTTAAGCTACTGTGTCACTTTTACCCCAGACTTCTCCATTAGGGCAAAATGAACTTCCCAGAGAACTAAATTTCTAACTTGGGGTCTCATTTTCAATCAGTCCTAACTTTGACCCCTAGGTCTTTCCTAATTCTTCACATCTGCATTAGCGGGATATCCTTGACGTCCAGAGTACTCTGTGCTTTATACTGAAAGAGGCCACTTTTTTGTGCTTGAGGTCAGTGACTTCTATTGTTTTCTTCTACTTTTTATTTATTTTACATGCCAACCACAGTTTCCCTTCCCTCCTCTCCTCCCATCCCCTGACCACCTCCCTCCTACTCCCCCCCCCCCCCCGCCACCCCATTCACTTCTCTGTCTCCATTCAGAATGAGTAAGGCCTCCCATGGGAGTCAACAAAGCATGATATATATCAAATTGAGGCAGGACCAGGCTCCTCCCCTTTGCATTAAGGCTGGGCAAGGCATCCCACCTTAGGGAATAGGTTTCAAAGAGCCAGCTCATGTGCCAGGGAACAGGTCCTGGTCCCAGGGCTAGGGGCCCTACAGAAGACCAAGCTACACAACTGTCACACACATGCAGAGGGCCTATGCTGGTCCCATGTCTACTTCCTAGCTGTTGATCCGGAGTCCAAGAGCTCCTCCAAGCTCAGGTCAGCTGTTTCTGTGGGTTTCTCTGTGATGATCTTGACTCCCCTAGGCCTTATAACCCCTCCTCCCTCTCTTCAATTAGACTCCCAGAGCTTGGCCCAGTGCTTGACTGTGGATCTCTGCATCTGCTTCCAACAGTTCTTGGATGAAGGCACCAACAACACAGACACCGAGGCAAAGGACACAGTCCATAAGACAATACAGCAGCCTTCAGCATGGGAAAAGGACTGATCTCCAAAATATATAACGAACTCAAGAAACTAGAACCAAAATACCAAATAATCCCATTCAAAAATGGGCTACAGATTTAAACAAAGAATTCTCAACAGAAGAATTTCGAATGACTGAGATACACTTAAAGAGTTGTTCAACATCCTTAGCTATCAGGGAAATGCAAATCAAAAGAACTCTGAGATACCATCTTACACCTGTGAGAATGGCTAAGATCAAAAATGCTAATGACAGCCTATGTTGGAAAGGATGTGGAGTAAGAGGAACACTCCTCCACTGCTGGGAAGGCCAACTATTTTTTTTTTTTTCGAGACAGGGTTTCTCTGTAGCTTTGGAGCCTGTCCCGGAACTAGCTCTTTTAGACCAGGCTGGCCTCGACTTCACAAAGATCTGCCTGTCTCTGCCTCACAAGTGCTGGAATTAAAGGCTTGGGAATGCAAACTTGTACAGCCACTTTGGAAAGCAGTATGGCAGTTTTCTCAGAAAATTGGGAATGAATCTACCTCAAGACCCAGAGATACTACTCTTGGGCATCAAAGGATGCTAAATTATACCACAAGAACACTTGATCAACTATGTTCATAGAAGTATTATTCATAATGGCCAGAACTTGGAAACAACCTAGATGCCCCTCAACTGAAGAATGGATAAAGAAAATGTGGTATATCTACACAATTGAGTTTTACTCAATGGGGGTAAAAAGAGTGGCATGAAATTTGCAGACAAATAGATGGAACTAGAAAAAAACTATCCTGAGTGAGGCAATAAGACCCAAAAAGACAAACACAGTGTGTACTCACGCCTAAGTGAATATTAGATGTAAAGCAAAAGATAAGCAGACTTCCGTTCACAGCTCCAGAGAAGCAAGGTAACAAGAAGGATCCTAAGAGGGATGCATGGATCTCCCTGGGAAGAGAAGATAGGTGAGATGACCTTGTTAACTTGAGGTTGGAGAGTAGAGGAAAGGGGACCGGGGATGAGAACATGAGGAATCAGGATGGTCAAGTTGGGAGTGGAACAAAGGCAAGAATAATAAAAGAGATATCTTGATACAGGGGGCCATTATGAGGTTAGGGAGAAACCTGTTGCCAGAAAAACTCCCAGGAACCCATAAGGATGACCCCAGCTAAGACTCCTAGCAATAATGGAGAGATACCTGACCTGACCTTCCCCTGTAATCAGATTGGTGACTACCCTAATTGTTTTGTACTATTTTTACATCTTCAACATTTGAGTACTTTGTAGGGGGTGTTCAGAAGATTTATATGGATGAATGAAGAAATATGGGTGGATTAATCTAAATACGCTGCTGTTGTCTTGAGGGTCAAATGAGAAAAAAGGGATTGCAATATTTGTTTTCTTCTCTGCTTGTCACCTTCCCCAGTGATCCTCAAATGCAGGGGAAGCCTGAAGACACAAGCCTTGTTTTTTTTTTTTTTTCCAATGAGTGAGATCCTTTTAGCCTCTTCCTTAGCTTAGAAGTAATCCCTGTGAACCTCTACACCCATCTGGGCCTAACTCTTATTTCTTCAGTTCACAGGAATCTCTCTCTCTGGGTTCCTGCAAAGTCTTTTGTTTTGTTTTGTTTCGTTTTTTAAGACAGGGTTTCTCTGTAGCTTTGGAGCCTGTCCTGGAACTAGCTCTTGTAGCCCAGGCTGGCCTTGAACTCACAGAGATCTGCCTGCCTCTGCCTCCCAAGTGCTTCATCACTGCCCGTCCTGCAAAGTCTTTACGGGCGTGGCATGAAAAAAGTACCAGAGACTTTGCAGTTCAGGAGAAATTAAGGATTTTGGTTTGACCAGAGGAGGTGGCTTCCGAAGGCTGGATCCTTGGTGTGACCTTGCCAGAGGCCATAAGGCTGACACTGTCCACCCAATAACAGTCACTGCCCTCACAAATAGTCTGCTAATCAAATGATCACTTGACTTTGTCCTCTGTCTTACAGCGCCCAACCCCAGTCCATATTTAAGACACAATGGTTGCTGCAAGTTCAGCCCCCGAGGGAAAATATTTTGTGGATTTAGCTATAAGTAACACAATTTGATCCCAAGAGCAGAACTACACAATATTTGTATCTGCAAAACATCATACACAACAAATGTCCTAACAGAATGCCTACAAAGTGTAAAATGTTACTTTCTTTAGGAAAAGTGGTCTCTTAGGGGGGAAAGTGAGCTTCTTTGACAGGGGTAGGCATGAGTTTACAGAACCGCTGCTGTGGGTACAAGGCCCAGCAGAGAGATTTCAGCAGCAAAGTGCCACCGGTTCAGTAGTTCCTAGGTCCACCAAACCTGGCGCTGGGATAGGTAGCCTAAAGCGACAGAATCCCTTGAGAGGCTGATAGTTTATTTACTGGGAGACCCAGAAATGTAAACAAATGGAAGAAGCTAGGAGCAGGCCTGGGACTGCTCCCAGTGTGAAGTCTGGGGCGCGGGTTAAAGGGAACCAAAAGGAGCAGAATCTGAAACTGGACCCAAACGACCTTAAAAGTTTTTTGCTAATGTCACCTTTTGGTCTCCCCACTGATTTCCACTCCTTGCGTGGAGCACACTGTGGGGATTTTCACTCTGAGCACTCTTGGTCACAAATCTATTACAGTTCTAGTAACCTTAGGCCTGCTTGGAGTCTTCCCTCCGTCCCCGATGACATTCCCGAGACTACTGGAGGGCTGGGCATGTTTTACCTGGCTGCTGAGGACTTCTCTCGGCTCGTGGTTGTCTATGAGCCATCACTGGGCACAGGCCTCTGAAGTCCATTCCTTCTACTGGAAGCCATCCTTGGCCCAGACTGTTCTGTTCTACCCAGTCACTTCCTTTCCGTAGCTGAGGAGGTAATTTCAGGGCTCCTGTAAATCTTAGGAAGAGCCTTCAGGAAAGAGGCTCCCGGATATCGTTATGTGGACTTGGAATGATGTCATCTCAGTTGTCTACCTCCCTTTTTACAAAATAGTTTTAACTAAAATAGAATTATGTCACTTCCCCTTCCCTTTTTATCCTCTAGCCCCTCCCAAGTCCCTTCCCTCAAGCTCCTTCCACACCTCCCACTCTTAAATTGATAGCCTCTTTTTATTATTGTTAGACACTCACACATGTGTATACACACACACACATGCACAAATACATTAAATACAAGTTGCTGAGTCTGTTTTTATTGTTTGTGAGGATATGGCTTCAGGGCTGACCACTTTGTGTTGGATTCCCAGTGAAGGGGCTCATCCCTGGAAGAGGCTAATTCTCCCTCTCTCAGCAGTTCTTTTTCTAGGGATGGGACCCATGAGATAGCCCCAGTTCTGTGTTAGCATGTCTGTTGATACTGGCGGATTGTCTGGTCTTGTTTATGCAGCCCATTTCTAGAAGATACTGTTTCAGAGCAGACTTCCTGACATGCTGGTTCTTACGATCTTTTTGTTTCCTCTTCCATGATGTTCCCCAAGCCATAGATGCAGGACCTGCGCTGTATGGGTTTCCACTGATCTCTACATTGTGTTCAGCTGTGTTTTCCACCATAAACTCCATTTGCTGCCAAGAGAAGCTTCCTCCCCCTCTTTTGTTTTTTTGAGACAGGATTTCTCTGTGTAGCTCTGACCATCTTGGAATTCCCTCTCAAGATCACACTGGCCTTGAACTTAGAGATCCACCTACCTCTGCCTTTCGAGTGTGGGGATTAAAGGTGTGAGCCACCACTGTCTGGCTAAGAGAAGCTTCTTTGATGAGGAGTGGTAGCTACCCTTACCTGCAAGTTTAAGAATACTATTTAAAATGTAATTGGGAGTTAGGCTGGTCTAACAAAGTGGTAGCAACAGATTCTCGTCTATGATCCATGACCGCATTAGTCCCAGGAAGCTGGGCTAGGTTTCTAACATGGGGTGTGATTTTGCTGCTGTTGAGTGCTGTTAGCTACCACCAATGTGAGAGCCACTCGTTGCCTCTATGGATATTTTGCCATAATACTGCTGTGCTTCATAGGCATTGCAGCTGGTTACGTGTCTTGCCTTCTTTAACTGTGAAATGGAGAAGGCAGTATCCATCTCATGTGATGTGATTTCCCATAAGAATATGAACTGAGCCCCATTGTCACCATCACCACACTCATCTCATTCTTCACTATCACAACCGTCCTCCATCATCATCAAGATTAAAGGCAGTGCTATCGCTCTTCTGTTTGCTTTGCTTCTCTGTTCATCTAGAGAGCATCCAAGAAGAACTTTGAGGCCCACGTTTATAGGATCCTGTTTTTCCTGTTTTTATTTCTGGAATTGCAGTCCTGAAGCACAGAGCACAGATAGAATACCTGAAGACAAAATCAGTGATCCTTTTAAAGACGTTATCAGTGATTGTTTCCAGACATGTATTTACTCTGTGGCCCAGGCTGGTACTCACTATGTACCCTAGGTTGGCCTTAAACTTGTGCTGATCCCCCAGCCTCAGCTTCTCAAGCACTGGACTAAACAGCACAAACTGCCTTATCCAGCTGCATTAACTGATTTAATGCCAGTTAACCTCCTTTTTATTGTTTTTAAAAACTACATTCAAAATGTCTTCTGAAAATGCCTAACAAATATCAAAATGGACAAAGTGAGTACTTGAATCCTCTCCTCCCATTTCATAAGGGCAAATGCCTTTATTAATATAGTATGAATTCTTTTGGCTATTTTTCATTATACATTTAAAAATCAGAATACTGGATATTCTGTAATGGTAGAATAAAAAGTTGAGTATGCATGTGTATGGTGTGGGTATGTGCATATGACAGCATGCATGTGTATGGTGTGCGTATGTGCACATGACAGCATGCATGTGTATGGTGTGGGTATGTGCACATGACAGCATGCACGTGTATGGTGTGGGTATGTGCACATGACAGCATGCATGTGTATGGTGTGGGTATGTGCACATGACAGCATGCATGTGTATGGTATGGGTATGTGCACATGACAGCATGCATGTGGAGGTCATAGAGAACTTGCAGGAGTCAGTTCTCTCCCTCCACCATGTGGATCCATGGCTGGAACTCAAGTGGTCAGGCTTGGAAGCAAGCACCTTTACCTGAGGAGCCATCTTCCATAGCGGTAGAAACTTTTTAAAAGTTATGATTTTAAAACCTTGTGGTGGGGCTGGAGAGATGGCTCAGCGGTTAAGAGCATTGCTTGTTCTTCCAAAGGTCCTGAGTTCAAATCCCAGCAACCACATGGTGGCTCACAACCATCTGTAATGAGGTCTGGTGCCCTCTTCTGGCCTGCAGACAGAATATTGTATACATAAAAAATAAATAAATATTTTAAAAAAAATAAAACCTTGTGGTCAGTACACTTACCAAGTTTAGTATCTTGGTGCTTTTTCTGTGTACAGTTCAAGTGTTAAGTGGAGTTATGTTGATGTGAAACAGGGTCTCCCACACTTGTTTGTCCCCCAAATCCCAAACTCTACATCCACTAAATAACAGCTCTCTCTTGCTCATCTCCCTACTCTGGCTAACAACCATTATATTTTCTACATCTGTGAGTTGGATTCACTCCGCCGGCTCACATAATGGAAGAATACGGTAGTTGTCCTTCTCTGATTGACTTCTTCACTTGGCATAAGGTCCTTAAGGTTCTTCCATTTTGTAGTGTCTGTCTTCCTTTATAATAAGGTTGCTTACTATCCCACTGTAAACCCCACATTTTATCTTTCCACCTACTTTAGAAAAGCATTGGTTTCTCATGATGATATTGTCAGAATCCGGTGCTAGCCTGGACCATAAATTATTTCTCTACCAGACCCCAACATAAACTATCTTTCTCTGGACCAGCGTGAGGAGACGGGACTAAAGACACGACTCATAAGGTTTCATCGGGAGGGAGATTCTCAGCGATTCCTCTTGATATCCCGAAGAATTCCTCTCGTTTATTCTCCAAACTGTCTTTACACCAAAACTTAACTTAGGGGAAATACATTAGCATTCTGTCTCCTAGGTAACCAGGTGAATGGCTTTTCTTCAGGTCCACAACTACCTGTCTGCTCTGTCTGCTGTGTATGCTAGCTGTCACGTAGGCTTGAATTAACATCTCTATCAGGCATCCTCCAAATTACAGAGAAAGAAGCAAAACCACATCCTGACCTTTTGTTAGGTAGTGATGGCCTGTCTGGCAGGAGACGTGACTGCTTGGGATATCCACCATGGCCAGAGAACTTGGCTGTCACACCATGTAGAAATATGGGCTTACATGGTATGAACATGAACAGGCAAACACCTCAAAAAAGGAAAGGACATGTAATGATCAGTATTAGCTGTCATCTTGACAGGATCTAGGATGACCTGAGGGTGTGCCTTTGAGCCCTGGGTGATGACCCTTTAGGTGAATTGCTGTGGGAAGACCCATCTTACTGTGGGTGGGACCATTCTCTGTTGAAATAGGAGCAGCGGGGCTGTGTCCCGCCACCCAGTTTGGAGAGAAAAAACTGCGCCCATGTCCCCAAAATATTGTTTATAAATGTTCTTTTACATTTAAAGGGGGATATGATATAGATATAAATAATTTACATTGGTATGGATTTTAAGGTCAATTTTGTTATATGTATATGTATTTCTGATATTGATTAAGGTATTGTGATTGTGTAGTTCATTTAAAATGTAATGTATAATTAGGAAATATAGGTTGCTAATGGATAATCATCGATGATAGTAAAGCTTGTAGTCATGTTAGATTTTCTAGATATATAGAGATATATTTCAGATAGGCATTCTTCATATCTCTCAAAGGCTGCAGAATATGGCATTTAAAATATTTTAATAACTTAGGACTTTTCATGACAATGAGACATGTCTGCTCCTGGCGGCACCAATCTACTTCAAGAGGAAGATGGGCATCGAAGAGGATCGTTATGGAGTTTGATAGCCATTTGGGCAAGAAACTGCTCTTGCCTGGACTGTTGCATAAAATGGACACAGAGAACCCGCAGAGAGAGGACTGCTAAACTTGCCTAAACGTGAGACAGTCTTTTGGGGTTCATGACTCATGAAAGAGTCTGTGAGACATTCTGCAGGACACAGCAGATAGTGACTGAACTGTCTTTAAAATTTCCTGCTTCATGGAAATGTCTGCTGGATACTATGGGCCTGAAGGCTAAAGATGGATGCCCCAACGGTACAGAGGAACTTTGGGTGACTGTACAGGCAGCGAGATGTCTCTGTCATTTCTAGAGCTTTGGATTTCTTGTTTGCTTAGGTAATATTATATCCTTCTGGAGTCTTTGATGGAGTTGAAGAACAGTTAGTTATAGTTTTCCTTAGTTATGATAAAAGATAAAATAGATATAAATATTGTAACTGTAATTCTTGCTTGATAACTGTTTTGTTATATGTAATCTTACTATGTTAAAATGAAAGCCTTTCTTTTTTGTTTAAACAGAAAAAGGGGAAATGATGGGGGAGAGTCTTCTGGCTTGTGTTAATTTCATTGGTTAAATAAAGAGACTGCCTTGGCCCTTTAATAGGACATAAAATTAGGTAGGCGGAGTAAACAGAACAGAATGCTGGGATAAAGAAGCTGAGTCAAGGAGTCGCCATGATTCTCCTACCGGACACAGACGCAGGTTAAGATCCTCCCTGGTAAGACACCTTGTGGTGTTACAGGGATATTAGAAATGGGTTAGGTCAATATGTAAGAGCTAGCCAGTAAGAGGCTGGAACTAATGGGCCAGGCAGTGTTTAAAAGAATACAGTTTCCGTGTAATTATTTTGGGTATAAAGATAGCCGGGTGGCGGGAAGCAGCCAGCTTCTCCTATTACTACAATTCTCTGGGCAGGGTTCCTGGCATGCATAAAGTGGAGAAAGTTGCTTCTCACTAGCAAGCATTCATTGCTCCCTGTTTCTTGAACGCCATGTACCCTGGCCAGCTGCTTCAAGCTCCTTCTGCCTTGAGGTTCCCAGCATAATGGACTGTATCTCGAACTGCAGTTCAGAAAAACAAAAGAAAACCCTTTTTCCTTAAGTTGCTTTTGTCCAAGTATTTTGTCACAGGAACAGGAGAAGAAACTAGGAAAGGAAGGAAGAAGTGAGGAATGAGTCACTCTTGACTGGAAGTGCGCTTAAATAATAAAGGGTTTGTAAGCAAAGTTGCTGTTTCAACCCTTGGGAAACAGAAAAGCAGACAAAGGAAGCCATTCCGATGCCTGTGGGGTGCATGGTCTGCACAGAGAAGATTCTGGACGGGGAAGCTAGTAGGGAAGGCTGCAATAGTTAGGACAACCAAAAGATCCAGAGTAGAAATAAATTAAAAAGGAGTGGAAGAGGTATTTGGAGACATTATCTGCCAGTAAAATGTTAGAAAGAGGGCGAGAGCAAAGCAAAAAAGAATCCTCCTCAGGAGGCAGACGCAGGCGGATCTCTGTGAGTTCGAGGCCAGCCTGGTCTATAAGAACTAGTTCTAAAATGGGCTCCAAAGCTACAGAGAAACCCTGTCTTGAAAAACCAAATAATAAAAAAGGAATTCTCAGATTTGTAATTTGTGGATTAATGGATGAAAGATGTGGGCAACTAAGAGGAAGCCTGCGATCTTTAATTCCACATTGGTTCCTTATTAACTGTGATCCTTAGTCCCTTATTAGTTCCTCTTCTTTCTTATGGATAGTAGGTTCTTGCTTTGTGTTTTGTAAATTAGTAAGCAGACAGCATCCATCTTCCGAACCTCTTCTAGTGAAATTTCCTGGCCAAAGATATTTCTACACAATTGGGATGTGGGGACATCAATGCATGTATGGGAAACAAGACCAGAATTAACTTAAGGACAAATGAGATTTGTGATAAGTCTTGTCAACTTGAGATTTAGAATTGGCTAGGAGACAAAACTGCGCAGGTCTGTGTGAACATTTCGAGAGAGGAAGGTAATATTGTTTAATGTGTCAGATTTTTTTTTTTCCTACCAGGCCAAAAGAGAACAAGTCAGAATAGGTTCGTTCCCGTCTTCAGGGTAAGTGAGGGAGACAATAAACATTTTGGGTAGTTGTATCATGAAGAGTGACCACGTGTGGTGTGGCACACACCTGTCATATCTCAGTATCTGGGAAGCTGAGGCAGGAGGATTTTGAGGCCAGCCTGAGCTGCATAGGAAGACTTTGTCTTAAAAGCAAAACAAAACAACAGTAACAACAACAACAACAACAACAAAACCCAACCAACTAAGCTACTCAAACCAAAAGTCAAACAAGGGGGGTAGTGATAAGAATAATGGGAAAGGCCAGGAGTAGACAGGATGGTGGTGACTCACGATTTCAAGAAAGACCTCTTAAACAGGTGTCATGTGGGCGGGTCTAGAGGAAGGAGAAGTGGTGTGCTAGTTGCCCACCCGAGATCAGCAAGGGCACACAAAAAATGCGCTGAACCCGAGACGTCTGTTGGCCAGGACTTTAGAGAGAGTTCTCAAGCAGAGCCTGGGAACTGGCCGTCCAGTTAGGCTCCCGTCCCGCGCCCGCACTGTGCTAGGGGGCTGGGGAGCCGAAGCGACAGGGCTGCCTAGCGTGGTAAACCCCGTCTGGCTGGGTTCGGGGGCGCTGTCTGGGAGCACTGAGGGGCAATGCGAAAGGGTGAGAAAGCGAAGGCTTCGGCGTGGCCACGGGCGAACGAGACCCGCGCGGCTCAGCCGAGACCGAGACCGACGCGAGGGCTGCGTCACAAAGCGCGCCGTGGGCGCCCGATTCCGGAGCAGAGTCGCGGGAGGCGGGCGGTGCCCACCGCGGGCACGCGACGCCCTCTGCAGGCCGCAGGCGGCAACACGGGTAGCTTCATCTTCCTCCGCTCTTCCCGCCTCTTCCCCCGGCTACATTTTCCCCCGCACCCCACTCCACTCCAGAACGTCAGCCTCCGACTTCCGTTCGTCCCCTCCACTTCCAGGCCAAGTGTGTCCGTGTCTTCTCCAGGATACTGACAATAAAGTTTTTTCTCTTCTCGCTCCCAGGAGCCCCGCCTCAACTCTAACTATCGCGAGATCTGGAGGCGCGGCTACCATGGCGGCGGCATTTGAAGCCCCGGCGGCCCTGGCAACCGCGGAGTCAGCTATGGCGGCGGATTGTGTGGCCGTGCCGGTCCCGGCTGCGGAGCCAACCCCCAGCTCCCCGTGGAGCTTGCGGACCGCTCACGACATCGGCGGGCCGCGGACGCGTACAGGGGACGTGGTGCTGGCGGAGCCGGCGGATTTCGAGTCGTTGTTGCTGTCGCGGCCCGTGCTGGATGGGCTGCGGGCGGCCGGCTTCGAGAGGCCGTCTCCCGTGCAACTCAAGGCCATCCCGCTGGGGCGCTGCGGGCTCGGTGAGGACCGGGGTCAGCCGGGAGAACTCCGGGGAGACGCCGTGGCGGGGCTCGGCGAGGCTCTGGGCTCGCGATGGAGTTTGAAGATGGTTAAGACTTTGTAGCATCGAGTCCACGTTGGAGACGGTCATCGGTAGAGAGATTCGGGGACCAAGGGGCTGGAGAAATGGCTCTGGTTGAGTCAGGGATCAAGCACGCTATGTGCGCGTTTGAGAGTCAACTAAAAGTACTCGTGACACCTAGGTGGTCTTAGGAGAGAGCCTGGTCATTCTCTGATCTCATATTAATCTCTAGTTTCTTCAGTGAATCTAGCTAATGATAAGTATTTTGTTTCTTCCTCAGATTTAATTGTTCAAGCCAAGTCTGGCACTGGGAAAACTTGTGTATTCTCCACCATTGCTCTAGACTCCCTTATTCTTGAAAACTATAGTACTCAGGTGAGTTTAATACAGAGGATCCAGAGGGGGTGGGTAGGCACGTGGACTCTAGCTAGACTTAGGAAAAACTACTGACTCCACACAGATGGTGAGTTTGATGAATGAAAACCAACCATTTGAAAATTACAGAAGTAAACTAGATGGTAATAAGATCGTTGAGTTGTGGCCAAGAATATCATTATTAATTTTTTAAAGTTGGAATTTTCTATAATAACTTCTTGAACATTTGTCAACTAAAATCATTACGCAATTAAAAACTTTCACTTGATAAACTGGGGTTAGACCTAGAAGGTAAAAGTTTTGGTTTATTTAATATGCTATGGCAAATTTTGTGTGGTTGTGCTTTTTTTTTTTTTTTGAGACAGGGTTTCTCTTTGTAGCCTTGGCTGACCTAGAACCTGCTGTGTAGACAGGTTGGCCTCGAACTAACAAGAGATTTGCCCGTCTCTGTCTCCCAGTTCCTAGGATTAAAGGTGTATGCCATCACCGCCAGGCTTCAGGTGGTTCTTTTTTCTTTCTTTTCTAAAAATGTTATGATTGCTCTGTCTGCAAGTACACCTGCATGCCAGAGGAAGGCACCAGATCCCATTATAGATAATGGTGAGCCACCGTGTGCTTGCCTCCAGGACACACCCCTACCCCTGCCCAGTGGTTCTTAAAGTCTTTTGTGTGCGTGTATTGATCTCCCAATTTTCCAATTTTAGGTTGTTTTGGATTGGTTTTAAGATTGTCCTATGGTCAGCCGGGTGGTGGTGGTGCACACCTTTAATCCCAGCACTCGGGAGACAGAGGCAGGCGGATCTCTGTGAGTTTGAGGCCAGCCTGGTCTACAAGAGCTAGTTCCAGGACAGGCTCCCAAGCTACAGAGAAACTCTGCTTCAAAAAACAAAACCAAACCAAAAAAAGATTGTCCTACTCAAATTAGTAGGAAATTTGGGTTTGGGAGATCATTCTTCAAAAAGATTTGTTCAGCCAGTATTACATATAAATACTACATTAGGCACCGGGAATTAAACAGTCAATTGGATATGATCCTCCCACCATCTTCTGGAGTGTAGTAGTTGTGGTTGACTTTATTTCAAGTTCAAGAAGTGGCTGCCAGGCTGGAGAGATGGCTCAGTGGTTAAGAGCACTGGCTGCTCTTCCAAAGGTCCAGAGTTCAATTCCAGCAACCACATAGTGGCTCACAACCATCTGTAATGAGATCTGGTGTCCTCTTCTGGCCTGCAGGCATACATGCAGACAGAATACTGAGAACACTGTATACATAATAAATAAATAAATAAATAAATAAATAAATATTTTTTAAAAAAGTGGCTGCCATGAAGATGAATCTTTAAAAGTGCTGTTTTGTTTTGTTTTGTTTTTTTAAACCCAGAATCCTTGTATTTGTCATCTAGGAACCTATTTGAGTTCTGTAGTTCTGTATCCACCAAATTCTAGGAGTTATTGAATATACTTCTTAAGGACAGTGGCTAGTCTATTTGTAGATTAGGGTGTATTTGAGAGTTTTGACTTGAAATACTTGGCAGCAGACCAAATTCTAAACCTAGGTTTTGTTTTTTTGGTTTTTTGTTTTGTTTTGTTTTTGGTTCATTTGAGACAGGGTTTCTCTGTAGCTTTGGCACCTGACCTAGAATTAGCTCTTGTAGACCAGGCTGGCCTCGAACTCACAGAGATCAGTCTACCTCTGCCTCCCGAGTGCTGGGATTAAAGGTGTGCGCTACCACTGCCTGGCACTATTTGAATTTTTTTAAAAGAATACTTTTTATTACTTGTTATTACAAATATATGTTTCTTGTTTATATGAAGAGTGCCAGGAGAGCAATTCTTTCACAACTTGTATGTTTTCTCCCATGCAGTAGGTTCTTAATAATTAATTGAGTAAATAAATGGATTGCTGGTTTTTTGTTGTTTTTTTGGTCTTGAAGCTTCTCTTTTAAAATGAAAAGTAGCACAGCATGCAATGAATGTATCACTCGTGTGTTCCTCTGGCTTGTAATATTTTACAATTTGTTTTAGATTTTGATATTGGCTCCTACAAGAGAAATTGCTGTTCAGATACATTCTGTTATCACAGCCATTGGAATAAAAATGGAAGGGTTAGAATGTCACGTCTTTATTGGAGGGACCCCGTTATCGCAAGACAGAACCAGACTTAAAAAGTGTCATATTGCTGTTGGCTCTCCTGGTAAGTTGTTAATATCTGTCTGTAGCTGAAGTTCTTGAGGAGTGGAGCATTGACTGTGACCATAGTTAAATGGGAGTCTTTGATGATGGCAATAATTACTTTCACTGGAAATGAAGAGCGTTAGACCAGTGAGACGCATGGCCAGATTATCATCAGAATCTGTTCATCTCCGTCCTGAAGCGTGTTTGAGAATATGTGGGACAGGCTTCTGACATATGACATGACTTTCAGGAAGCCTGTCTAAGTCATGGATTGAGACTTTTGTTGTTTTCTCTGGTGATTTGCTCATAAATCACTCAATGTAGAATTCAGTGCCTTTGCATTCAAGTCTTGATAACAGTGATGTTCGTTTTCCATATTTATTAGGAATGAGAAGTGAGAGCGGGGTAAAGAATGGATTCAGGCAGGATGAGAATTTAAGAGTACTAAGATTGTGAGTTAGTATGTGAATGCACACTGAGAAGATTCTTCAGTGTAACCTGTGGATAAATACTGTAAAGCATTCTTGAGGTTTGAACAGATTTGATATGTCATGAATATTTCAGGTTTTGTTGTTTTCCTGGCATATAGGTAGAATTAAACAGCTCATAGAACTTGACTACCTGAATCCGGGCAGTATCCGTCTCTTTATTCTTGATGAAGCAGATAAGCTTTTAGAAGAAGGCAGTTTCCAGGAGCAAATAAAGTAAGAGAACTAACTTGATTATAAAAATGTTGTGTCTAAATGTGTCTTTAACTTTTCCAGGTAGTGTTTGCTGTCTGCATAGTTTTCATTGTCTATGTTTTCTTGTATTTTACAGTTGGATTTACTCTTCTTTACCTGCTAGTAAACAGATGTTGGCAGTATCTGCTACTTATCCTGAATTTTTGGCTAATGCTTTGACAAGGTATATGAGAGATCCCACATTTGTAAGGTTGAATCCCAGTGATCCAAGCCTCATAGGTATGTATAGGTTTCAGTTAGTGCTAGTCTGTGACATTGTGGGGCTTCCCTTGTCTGACTGTGACTGCGTCATAGTTGCCATTAGAAGTCACCAGATGTGCTTGTTTTAACTGGGGACTTTTGACTTCTTTGTAGGTTTGAAGCAGTACTACCACGTGGTCAATTCTTACCCTTTGGCTCATAAGATTTTTGAGGAAAAGAGTCAGCATTTACAGGAACTTTTTAGTAGAATCCCATTTAATCAAGCCTTGGTGTTTTCTAATTTGCACAGCAGGTAATAACTTAATCCAGGGAATTTTAAAAAACAAAGAATAGGCATGAGGCAATAGTTGAAAGTTGTAAATCTTTTTCTTTTGTAGAGCTCAGCATTTGGCTGATATCCTTTCTTCTAAAGGTTTTCCTACGGAATGCATTTCAGGCAAGTCCAGCTTTGTCTTTGTTTAATGTGTTGCCTTGAAGCCTTCCACATCAAGGGAGAAAAAGATCACTTCTTGAATTGTTTCACGAGTGCGAGACTGCACTCATAATAAAGGAAATTTGGGCTTATTCTTCATTGGAATTTGATAATCAGTCTCCTGGAATTTTTTTAATTAAATTAAATTTTTTTAAAGGAATAACTTGGTCTGTAGTAACAATTTAGAAAATCGGTGATCAGAGATACTTAAATTTTCTTAAATACTTTAATAATCCATTATTAAAATGCTAAAATTTAAGCAGGGTATGATTTTGCATTTACTCTAGAGGCGGGAGTGGAAAGGTCATGGGCCTGAGGCCATATTTGACTATGTTAACTTAAGACCAGTGTGGGTGGCATAGCAAGACCCTGTCATAGAAAAGCATGCTAAGACTAGCTGAGTTATCTTCTCTGCTGCCCTACCTTGGCCTTTCATATGCCTGGTAAGTACTCTCCTTTGGAGCTATACCTCCAGCTGCTGAATTGACTTTAATGGGCGATGGAAGGCAGAAGTCACTCACTTCATCCACAGAGTTAATTGCTGGATTAGTAGGAAAGACTTAAAAGAAATTTTTGATTTTTATCTTCAGTTTTGTATGTAGTGTAATTCTTATTAGCTGGAACATACTCAGTATGAGGTACTAGGGAGATTAATTTCTTAGTAGGCTGATAGTTGAACCCTGGGTCACATTGAAAACCAGATTTGTAGGCTGTAGAAAGAACTCAGTGATTGCACAGGACTTTGGACCCCAGCACCCACATATCAAACCAGGTGGGTGTTTTTGCTCCTAGGTATCTGATGCCCTCTCCTGGACTCTGAATGTATAGGCACATGCAACTGTATATAGTCAGACACATAGACACAGGCATATAGAGACTCTTAAAACAAGATTTGTTTCCTTTTTTAAAAAGATTTATTTATCCATTATGTATACAGTGTTCTGTCTGCATGTGTGCCTGCAGGCCAGAAGAGGGCACTAGATCTTATTCCAGTTGACTGTGAGCCACCATATGGTTGCTGGGAATTGAACTTGGGACCTCTGGAAGAGCAGGCAGTGCTCTTAAGCGCTGAGCCATCTCTCCAGCCCCCTTAAAACAAGATTTGTAAACAGTTGGTAAGAACTTTTTTCCTGAGAACTATTTGTTAGACTTAGTAATATCACCATTTAAAATTGATTCTTGAATTTCAAATTGATTGCCTAAAGCATATTTTGAAAATACTGAGTTTAGATTTTAGCACTCATATTTGTAAACAGGATACAATTAACTTGGTTATTTCTTTTAAAACATTACGATTGAGAGTTATGATCCTTGCTTATTGTGGATTTGATACTTAAGCTAATGTATCTTAGCTTAAGTTTTTGTTGCTGTTTTTGAAATGGGATCTTATGGAGTCTAGGCTGGCCTTGAACTCTGGCTTTTTTCCGCAACCTCTGAGTACTAGGATGACAGATGGCAGCTGTGTGCTGTCATACCTGACATGCTTAGGTGTTAAGAATTTTTTTGGGTCTTTCTAGGTAACATGAACCAGAACCAGCGCCTTGATGCTATGGCTAAACTGAAGCAGTTTCATTGCAGAGTCCTCATTTCTACAGATTTGGTACGGCTCCTGCTAGCTTTGGCTGATTGTTCATCTTGGAGTGTGGTGTTATTAGATTGCTGTCCTATTTCATACATCTAGCAGGTGCCAGAGATATAAATTATCTTTCCAGTTCTGGGGAAAGTACTTTCTTAAAAATAACTTTAATGTTTGATTTAAAATTATTTTTGAAATGGTTTAGGCCTACTTAGTCATTGGAAATAGATTTTTTTCCTCTCAATGCTAAATATTTGCCTGTTTTAAATCTGACTTTTGGTTATACCAGAAGAGCATACACTGGTAGCCATGCTATAATTATTACAAACAATTGTCTTCAAGACTTCCCGTGGGATTGATGCTGAGAAGGTGAATCTGGTAGTAAATCTGGATGTGCCGTTAGACTGGGAGACATACATGCATCGGATTGGCAGAGCTGGCCGCTTTGGTAAGGAAAAAGGAAGTTGAGTGCTTTCACAAAAAGTCTGATATGAAAGGTCTTTGGACTGCTGCTTCTGTGGAAATGAGTTTCCATGTTACTCCATATTCTTAGGGACCTTGGGACTGACAGTGACCTACTGCTCTAGGGGGGAAGAAGAAAACATGATGATGAAAATTGCCCAGAAATGTAACATCAACCTTCTCCCTTTACCAGGTGTGTGCATTTCCTTTTGACATTCTTTTGTTTGTTTTTAATTAGTTAATTTATTTTGAGACAGAGTCTCTTTGTAGTTCTTTCTGTCCTGAAACTCACTATGTAGACCAGGTTGGACTGCTTGCCTCTGCATCTGAATTGCTAGGATTAAAGTTGTGTGCCTGGGGTTAAAATCGTGCACCACCATGCCTGGCTTCCTTGTGAATCAAAAGTTTTGACGTTTTTACAGTTGTAGTGATGGTAGGCTTATAAAAATAATAGCACATAGTCTTCTGTGTGCATGTTAATTCATTTAATTCTCACCACAGGCCTGTGAGTACATGCTGTTTTTAATTTGTTTCTTGTAGATTAGGACATTTAGGCATACTTTAAAATGTAGGTTAAGTAAAAATGTTAATAGCTGATAAGTAGAGAAGGTAAGTAAAGTAACTACTTGGGACATGAGGAGTATTCTACTACTGTATTAGACCCAAAGCTATAGGCTCTGCAGTTTTATTTTTGAGGCAGTGCTTCACTATGTAGCCCTGTCTGGCCTGATACGTGATGTGTAGACCAGGCTGGCATCTAATTCACAGAGATCCATCTGCCTCTATCCTCAGGGGTGCTGGGATTAAAGGTGTGCACCACCATACCTGGGCTGAGAATTTTAATATGTATTCTTCCTTGTATAGACCCCGTTCCTGCTGGCCTGATGGAAGAATGCTTGGACTGTGATGTGGAGGTCAAAGCTGCACTGCATACACGCAGCGTACCAAGTCTACCTACCCAGACTCCCCAAAAGCAAGTTCAGAAACCAGAGAGAGCCTTCCAGACTCAAAGAATTCCTGGTAACCAAATGCCTTCCCCTAGAAATACTTCTGTGTCTACACTCTCAGCCAAATCAAAGCATAGTAGCAAACAGAAACCTCCTGTGAAAAGCCCCTCAGAGTGTGGGATCATAGAAAAGGCTGCTCCACCGGAAGAGTTGGGCTGTAACACACAACCGGAAGAGCAAGTGAAGAGTTCTGATCAGACCGCTGCTGAGGACTTCTCTAGTAGCAGCCAGCAGCAGGCCAAAGAAGCCTCATCTGGGCCCCTCCCCAAAATCCCTTGTCTCTCTTCCTTCAAAGTTCATCAGCCGTGTACTTTGACTTTTGCGGAACTGGTAGAGGATTACGAGCACTACATCAAAGAGGGGTTAGAGAAGCCTGTGGAAATTATCCGGCACTACACGGGGCCTGGGGCTCAGACTGTGAATCCTCACAATGGTTTTGTGCGAAATCGCATCTCTGAAGATAGAGCACAGATACTGGCAAGTAGTAGCCAGTCTGGGGACTCAGAGAGTGAGAGCGATTCTTGCAGTTCAAGGACTTCTTCCCAGAGCAAGGGCACTAAGTCGTATTTGGAAGGCTCTTCTGACACTCAGTTGAAAGACTCCGAATGTACACCTGTGGGCAGACCGCTCCCTTTGGAACAGGTTGTGAGTGGAAATGATGCCCCAAGTCAAGTGGAGTGTCAGGAGTCTCCTGAAACCCCAGTGAAGGCAAGGCATAAAGAAGGAACTAGCCAGGGATCTAAGCAGAGTCGGAGAAATCCACCACGGCGCTCCTCTTACCGAGCCCAGACAGAACCCCAGGAGGAGGCTTGGTATGACTGTCAGAGGGAAACAGATGCGAGTTTCTCCGATACCTACCAGGATTATGAGGAGTACTGGAGGGCATATTACAGGGCGTGGCAAGAATATTATGCTGTTGCTTCCCACTCGTACTATTGGAATGCTCAGAGACATCCCAGTTGGATGGCTGCCTACCAGATGAATACAGTGTATCTCCAAGAAATGATGCGCAGTAACCAGTGATGACCATAGACTGTCAGCAGTAATGGATGTGCACTCTTCACCTGGAGTAAGTGGGGGATGGTGGCATTTTGGAGGAACTTGAGAGGACTTTGAGGCTTTCTACTGGGGCACAGCTATTTTTCAGATTATTTTGACTTGGTCCAGGAATATTCTTTTTTTTCCAATTTCATCAGATTTGCAAGAGAATTTTTAGAACTTGGATCCAAAGACCCCCAAGGTGCCACTTCATGTAGGCTGTTCCCAAAAGAAACATTTTAAAAGGTGATGTATATGGCACTCCTTAAATAAAAATAGTTAAAATTTGAATATAATGTTTTTCTGTGGAGTTCCTTACAAAAGGATTGCACTACATTTCTGTATTACTGTATTCTCATGGGAATCTGATCATGTAGATCTTTGAGGTTTAGGCAGGAAGGAATCTTTCAGTGCCCTCTGCTTCCCGTGGTAGTTTCCGCTAGCTGTGAAAACAGATTTAGGTCAATGTTGTGGATGCTTTTCTGTTCATCCTCCTGAAGAAGCTGAAGGTTGCCCACATCTCACTGTGTTAAGTAGGGCAGTGTCATCTGTGGCTACCTTCTGCTCACGGGGCAGCTTATCCTCAGTGCTTCTTGGGTTCTAAATGAATCTCTTAGAAGCCATGGATAGGCTGACCCAGGAAAATTTCTCATTCCGTAAGTGGGATTGTGAACGAAATTGCAAAGGACTCGTAGGCCCTCTTAAGTGCAGGTTGAGACTTGCTGTGAGTTGCATAGATGGGACCTACTAGTTCTGCGGGTAGGCTAATGGAAAGGCCTAGCTCTTAGTGCTCAGTGTGTGATAGAAGACAAGTCCATTCTGTTCTGACTCTTTCCATACTATGTTCTATTCTCCTTAATCTGTGCCAAAGAATTTTTTCCTTGAATGCTAGGATCTAAGAGGAGCTATCATTTTTCCGAGCTCTCTAAGTTATGATTAGGAAAGTTATAGCACTTAGAGGCTAAGCATTCTTTTTATCACTAAACTTTGGGGTCGGGGATCTTGTGAACTGGATTTAGGTGATAGAATCCCTTATGTATTGAGAAATTACTTTAAAATAGCAAAGTTCTTCTCTGTGTACATACTTAGCAGTGTAGACCCTTTATTCTAATGTTGTCAGCAAACACACAGCCATTGTCATTTCATGTGAAACGTCCCTAGCATTTAGTCTTAAAGCGTTTAGCTTGGATTTCTGTGATTTGGCATGGTCAGTCGTATACCGAAAAATCAATACTATACATGTATTGTGAAGTTAGATGAAATAATTTAGCAAACCTAGGTTAGGTTCAATATATTACTAAGTTGTAGAGATTTTAATTACACACTTAAATAAGATCCTGTCAGTACTATGTAATTGAACTCACCTCTTTCTACCCTCCCCCGCCACAACAGAGCCAACTTCATTGTTTGTCATTGCTAGGGGATTAATTAGAATACTGCTGCATCTTAATTAGGGATGAGGCTACCCATTAGTCTTGAAATTAATTGTATTCTCTCCAGGTTTGTTTTGTGTTTGCTTTTTTTTTTTTTTTGATACAGAATTCCTTTAGTTAGTCAGGATTCATATGCATTCTTACGTCATCCAGAGCAGGTTTCCTTAGGGTCTCTGTAAATGTTGAACACTGAATGCCCGAGTCAAGCTTCACAGGGTGGAGAGAGAGCTGATGGAAAACAAAACAAAACAAAAACACTCCCAAATCCAATAGCAAGTATATGAATTAAAACTTGAGAAACTTGGGGCACTTTGAAAGCGAGCATATGCATCTTCATGAGGCGCTGAAGGACTTTGTATCCATGGGCTGGAACTGGGGAAGTTGGAGCTGTTTCCATTACAGGTAGTGGTAGTGCAGAGGTGAAAGTGGAAGGACATCTGCCACCCCCTGTGCGTGGCTTGCTGTGTGTGTGGGGGCAGTGGTCTTTTATCCTGTCACTTGTATTATTTTAATAAAATGCTGATTGGCCAGTAGCCAGGCAGGAGGTATAGATGGGGTGGTGAGAACAAGAGGGCTTTGGGAAGAAGAAAGAGTCTGCAGTTGTGACAGAGGAAGCCAGACACAGGGAGCAAGATGAGAATGCCTCGCTAATAAAAGGTACCATGACACGTGGCTAATATAGACAAGAATAATGGGCAAATTTAAGATGTAAGAATTAGTTAATAAGAAGCCTGAGCTAATAGGCCAACAAGTTTATGATTAATGTAGACCTCTGTATGTTTCTGTGTGACTGAATGGCTGCGGGACCAGGTGAGACAGAAACCTCTGTCAACAGCTGGGAACAAAACTTCGGTCTTGTGCTTTTAACCACTGAGCCATCTCTCCAACCCTCCGCTTTGGATAATTCTAAGAATGCAAATTACTTCTTTATTTATAAGAGCATGTGTCTTTAAGGTAAATTTCAGTCCCAGAACATCAAAGTAATTGAAGAATGATTGTACTGTGGGTCATGACGAAGAGAAGGAATGATTCAGAACAGAAATTTTTGAGGGCTTTTCCCATTTCCCTTGAAATGTAAAATAATTTACATTTTTTCATGGCTATTGTTGACATGCCCATCACAAAGATCTTGTCTTAAGGCAAAATGCGTTTGTTTGTTTTGTATCTTTTGAACAAGTGTATATGTACGACTTGACATTTAGTGCTTTAAAAGTTTTATTAGGAGCTGGGCATAGTTGGACACACCTTTAATCCCAACACTCAGGATGCAGGTGCAGGTGGGTCTCTGAGTTCGAGGCCAGCCTGGTCTAACAGAACTACATAGTGAGAAAACAATTTTATTACATTTTTTTGTGTGTGTGTACTCCTGCATGTCATGGTACCTGGGTGGAGGTCAGAAGATACCAGGAGTCAGTTCTCTCCTTTTACGTTGTAAATCTGGGAATCAAAGCTCAGCATCAAACCCGCAAAGGCGTCACACACTGTTTAGTAATGAAAAAGAAAACTGAATGCAGGCAGAGTTGGAGTGCAGGTACTTTGCAGTTTTCGTCAGGATTATTTGAGCTGTGGGTCTTTAGTGACACCTAGTGGGTAGAAAGGATGTGAGCAGCAGTGCTGACAGTGAATTCCGTACTTGACCTGGACTTGAGAACATACTGTGTATGCTTCCCCTTTCTTTCACTGTTTTCAGTGGTTGGGATCTGGTGGTTTTGGAGAATGAGAAGGATTTAAATTTGTGCTGCTGCATGTCAGACCATGAAAATGTTTCTCTCACACGAACAGAATTGTTAAGGTTAGATCTTAAGGGGTACTTAATCCTGCCCACACCCCCTTTAAAGTCAAGAAAGGAACTGAAAGGAAGAAGTAAAAAGTGACAGATGTGAAGTCACAGTATGTGACAAATCTAGCTGTGCTCCTCTTGCCTGTCGAGACTTTTATTCTCTATAACATTTACTGTTGAGTGTGTGTGTGTCACGCACGTATGTGGTTTATTTCAGACCTTGGTCTCGGTGGAGCAGATATCAGAGGAGGCCTCAGTAGAACCAATGTTGATGTATAAAGACAGATTTTTGTTTAGTAATTGGCCCTTAAGAGAGCGATAGACAAATTCAATCCAGTGATCCACTGTTAAAACAGAACCTGCCTAGTGCATGTAGACAGGCAAGCTCCGGGAAGCAGTGGAATTGCTTATGAAGAAGGAGACAGGGCAGGTTAGACAAGGCCTTTACCCGGAAGATTATGTCATTGCTCTAGCAGGATAGAAAGCTTCCTGATGGAAGGCTGTGGTTTTGGAATAGAAAGAACTGGTTTTAAAAGAAACTGCCCCACTCCAAGGCTTGTGGCACATAGTTTGTTTAATCCAGATTGGATACATCAGGTACAGCCGTGGCACAGGACTCGATACTGTAAATGATATACATGTTATAACATATGCACTACGATTTCAAAAGAAGACAAGAAACTTAAGAGCTTTTTTTTCCCCCACAGAAAGTCTTCACATTTGTCTTCCTGCAGTTTTGTACAGTATATTTCTTTGCCATTGTGATGTTGTTAAGCAAAGCCCAGTAATTATACGAAAATAGAAAAGAACACACTTGATGTTGCTCACGAGAACATTAATGGGAGCTCATGACTTCTAAGGAAAACATTGGAATGTCTGGTTATCAAAAATATACCACCCCTCCCACCTCCCTGGCTTGTAAAATAGTCCCTTGGTCCAAGGAGTCCCCCAGGACTTGGGTCAGGGCCCTGCACTGGCCATGTGTCATCAGCCAGTATAGTCTAAGTAACCTGCTAAGAGAAATGGCATTCCCACATTTGATGAGAAAACACAGAATATCCTGAATAAAAAACAAGACCCATAAGGAACCCCTTTAAAAAGCCATTTCCTTTTTCAAAGCCACTTTGCCTTGGTTCTGATGCTTTTCATGATGCTGTTTGGGCTCCATGTGTCATGGGTCACGACATTGTTTTTCCTTTGTTCCATTTTAAAGCTTTGCAAGTGATGAGAATTCATTAGGAAATTAGAGGAAAAAATAAAAGTCTCATGTTCCTCGTACGATGGTTACCATGCCAACTAGCATGAAAGGGAAGCTATTACTCCCAGTGAATGGTATTGGGATCCTTCTGCCTTACTTAGTTACCTAGTAATTGAAGTGAGGGAGCCTGAATCACTAGAATCCATTAATAATTTCAAATCTAATGCTAGCTCAATTTCAATCACTACTGCTATTTTTAAAAAGACAAGGAAAACGATCTAGGCATATAAAGCTCCCAGGTACTTTTCCAACCGGCATTCTGATAAGAAAATGACTTGATCCCGAACTGCAGGGAAGAGAAGCCAACTGTATAACATCCTCAGCAGTTCTGTATGTGGCTTTTGTGAACCACGGATCATTTGCTGTCCCCATTAACATCCGATCAAATGATGTGGTCGTAGACTAATAATGTTCAGTTGTTAAGAATATCTACTGGTCTTTTGAAAGGGGTTCTGTACAATTAGTCCTGAGCTTGAGACTACTTAGGAAAAATGGGCATTAGGAAGAAATAATGGTCTGTTTCAGGAGGTCCTGCGACTTCAGGAATGGCTCCCCTAATCATCACCCTTGAAACCCAGCTTTTAAAAATATGAGCAAACCTTAGAGCCATGGAGCGGGGTATAGAAGACACCTCCAGGACATGATGCCTGAGTCCTGGACCATCATCATTCTGCCACTGACTTGCCATGAAACCTAGGAGGAGTCATTCAGTTTTGTGTCCATTTCTTTCTCTGAAATCAAGGATTTCCTAGGTTGACTACCTTCACAGATGCCGCGAGAAGTGATGGAAAGGTGTGCTTTGAAAGGTCATTGTCCAAGCTTCCTCTTCATTGAGAAAAATCGAGCATTTGCCTGAAAAATCTCGGACTTCCCTTTTCACCTGTGGCTTGCTCTACCCAAGAAACGGTAGCTTTGATGTCTCTAATTTGTATTAGCTAGTCACGTGTTGACATTTACACAGGAGTGACTCTAGTTATGTCATGGCATCTTTGATGAACCTTCCTCAACATATCAACTCCGCGAGGCAAAGGGTGTGTTAAAACAACAACAACAACAACAACAACCCAAAACAAAACAAAAGCACATTAGACTAGTGGCCAAGGGTCTTGTGCTCTGGTCCCTACTCTATCCTTAAATGACTACATTACCTTAAGTGAGTCAAGTTCTCTGGGCCTCAGCTTTTTACACTGTAAAATGAATTAGCGATTGTTTAATCTTCCTAGGTCTGGTGTACCCAATATTACATTTTCCAAGGTATTCCCATTTATTATTTGAATGTAGTCTTAGGCTTTTTATGTTTGTCTGTTTGATACCCTCTCCCCCAGTGCTAAGCAGGATTGAATAGAGTGGTGGTTTGGGGAATTTTCGGTTATTTTAACATGGTTTGTGCACCAGGAGTCATTTGCACCAGAAAGCTATTGGTCTCTAGAAGATTCTGATAATTCTGGTTATTCGCTTACTAGCTGGTGAGCCAGACTTACTAAACTGATCCAGCACACTTTTGCCCTTGTACTTGATCACAAATACCTTTTAGGAGATACATGGCTGTGAGCTGTTTTCCTGGGTTGATACCTTTGAACACTGGTGAGCTGGGTCCCTTACTCCCTGCCAAGACTGCAATGGGGGAAGGAGAATGAAGATGGTCTAATGATTTTTTTTGGGGGGGGGGGCAGGGGGAACTGGCATGATATGGGCTTTGGAAATGAAATAGAAGCAACACAAACATTCAGTTCGCTCAAGTCAATAAAAATGGAATTTTGGGGGACACGGTTTTTAAAATATATTTTTTTCATGAGAACCATAACGTGCTATGTTGGTGCACTGTTCAAGTGACAAGTAGATCCTTGGTTGAGTTGTCATCCTAAGCCCTGCAATGACTTGCTCTTAAATAGAACGGTGGCTTGCATGTGGAAACATCAGTGTTCCTTTTAAACTGTATCCTTATCCCACTCGGATGTTGTGTGCACCTAGACATTCCTTTGTCCCATGGTCCATTCACTCAAAATGAAGATCCCTTTCTAGTTCTTTGCGTATCTGCCAAAACTGGGTCCAGCTTGGCTCTCTGCCTTGGCTGATGGAATTACTGGATTGCGAGGATAGCTCCATTCCATGATAAGGGGAGATCCTGAGGCGAGATCTAGAGAAAGGACTGGCAGGAGCCACTGAAGATGGGACGGGGAGATGGAGATGGAGAGAAGGGCACTTTTCTTTCGCCTTTCTGACCACTTTCTTGTTTGGTACCACCTCAAAACACCCGGACTCCTCTGTGTACAGGGTCACTGGAGCTGAGGCCATAGAAGCCCCCCGGGTGCTTTCAGACCCTTGGCTAGTAAAACTCATCTCGACAGCTGTACTGGGCAGAGAGAGTTTTGACTTGCTAATAAACAGCTCATCTGTGAACTGGAGAATGAACAAGAAGTTCCTAAGCAGCTCATGTGTCTCAGATCCCAGGCTTCAGAGATCGCAGGAAAATAGTTGGGGTTGGGAGGGCAGGAAGGGGCCCTTGTCACTAACCCGAGGCTCACCTGCTCCACTCTAAGTGGTGAAAATAATTAGGGAGATTCCAGAAATACTGTTCCCAGGCCCACTACCATATAAATAACTTGAGCAAACATATTTTCGACATTTTCAAGAAGTAATCCCCACTCTCTTATGGAGGTCATCAGTGTTCCCACTTGGGCTGTCTTCAGAGATGATGCCCGAAGACGACTCGGACCTCAGGGCCTCTCAGACCAGGAAAGAGTCATCTGGAGCCTCTTGCTTGCTTTCTTGCTTTGAAACATCCCTCAGGAGGCACATACGCTTACTTTACCCTTCACGCCCTTCATCTAGGCACTGCCTCAGGCGGTAAGTCCATCGTCCTTACTTGAGGATGCTTGCGGAGCCTCTCGGCAGCTTGCATGGGCTTTTCGGTGGACCCTAAAGGAGGGCAACGTACCTACGTAACAAGGTGCCCTGGAGCTCTGGCAGCTGGGAGCCTTGGTGCTTCTGTCTTCACCAGGGTATAGCAGAAACGACTGCTTTCTGAAGTTGCTGTTTCCATTTTCAAGACCCAGTGTGATACACGTGACCATAACCCCCACCCCCTGCCCCCAAACTGCAAAGACAAGTGGTTCCAACCACAAGGGAAGCACCTCTGTTCATAAGGTAGACTTACCTCTCCCTTCAGCTCCCCCCTACTTGGCTTCCTTTCCTTTCCGTATTTGCATTTGCTCGGCCTGACTCCCAGGCGCAGGTCTGCAGTACTTGGCAGTGACAGAGAAGGCTTTACTGTCCACGGTGAGACAGATGGGTGGACACAGAAACAGCCAAGGTGAAGCAGATAGGTACAGAGACAAAGGAGACGGATGGACGGAGCAGAAGGGTTGCTGTGTGGTTGCTGGACAGCTCTGTGTAGGTCGGCTGGGCAGTGAAGGCCCAGCAATGGTGACCTCACTCCTCCTGGGACTGGGGAGGGAACTCAGCAATAACTGACTTTGAGCCTCTAAAAGCTTTTGCTATAAAAGGAGAAAAATAAAAACCAACCTCACAAAATGCATCGTTTTGGTTTAAAGGTGTTGGGTCCATGGAGAAAAACATTTCACAAAAATCCATTGATTTTGTTTTCCACCTTTTCCCATGAATAAATATTATCCATTAAGATCCTTGAAAAAGGTGCTGAGTACACAGTGTTATATTTTCTTCCTGTTTGCATGTGACGACTCGGCCTCTGGGCCGCCCTTGGTCTTGTGTTTTCCTCACTGGGGTCTTCAGAAACAACTGTTATTTGGTCTGAGGTGCCCCTACCAGGCCCTGTCCAGGCAAGCGGCCTACACCCCCTAATGGCCTATTCCCTACCCACCCCCTCCCTTCCTCAGGCCCCAGCAAGATGCGATGTCACAGGGCTATGCCCACACCAGCAGCGGGAGCCTCAGGTCCCCTTTGCTGCTTCCTTTCCCTTCCACGCACAAGTCTCGGTGCTAGGGGTGTAACAGGGCAGGCAGAAATAGTGGGAAAGGGGGAGGGAGTGGTCTCAGTGACCACCCACTAACATGCCAGCCCCCTTTACTCCCCACTAACCCCTCGGGCCCTCTGTCCAGTGTTTTTACAAGGCAGAGACCTTGACAACGTTGCTGGCTATGGAAGGAATGTTCGTGTTGGGTCCTGGGCTGGCAGGAGGGGGCCGACTTTCTCCCTCTGGGGTTAGAGCCGGGGGCGTGGGGATGCTGATGATGGCCGTGGTAATCTGGGATGTTTTGCAGTTTGGTCTCAGTCCATCGTCTGCTTTCAAATTAAGGCTGGAACGACTGGGATAGAAAAGAGGGAGTTGGTGGTGGTTCCTGCTAGGGGGCGCCCCAAATCTTCCTTGACCCCCTGCATTGTTTTTGCTCTATGCTCTGTCAAGGAACACTAGGGCCCTGTATGTCTCCCTTTAACAATCAGCTTATAATTATCACCCTAATCACTATTAACAATCACTAAGTGATCAGATAGTAGTACTTCTTCCCAGCCCCCAGGGGCTTATCACTTGTGATGTTACAACAGTTGCTTTCCCTGAATTTTCTGCAATTTATCAAGAATAACAGGAGGGGGCTGGAGAGGTGGCTCAGTGGTTAATACTGCACTGGCTGCTCTTCCAAAGGACCCAGGTTCAATTCCCAGCACCCATATGGCAGCTCACAACTGTCTGTAACTCCAAGATCTGACACCCTCACACAGACATACATGCAGGCAAAATATCAATGCATATAAAATAAATAAATACTTTTTAAAAGAATAACAGGAAATGGCTTAACCATAAACAGAGACGAGGAAAAGTCCACCTGGGATAAGCCATATATGTAACACAGTTGGGGAAAGTATTTTCTTAGGAAAATGATCATAGTCCATCTTTTCAATTTTTGGGTTCTTTTTGAGTTCCCCCCAACTACCTAAAGCCACCTTTGAGCTAAACTGCAACAGTACCGTCTAATATCCCATGAAGACCCTTGGATTAACTTCAGAGCATGAGAAGGAAGGTGGGGGAGGAGAGCAGAGGGGCCCCATGCAGTGGATAAGGGGGACCCCTAGCGGGGATCCCTGAAGCTTTCAGAGATTGTTTAATTCTGGAAAGCAAATGACGCAAGACCTTGGGGCTGGCGGGATTAGGAGCCACCCACCTGGTGGTGAGGGAGGGTTGCTCGCTGCCCTGAATGTGGATCGTGCTGAGTTCTTGCATGCTGCGCAGGCGAGTGGCCGGCAGGTTGGAGTTGGGCAGGTGTGTGGTCTTCTTACTGCGCCGGGAGCAGCAGGTGGTGGTGAGGCCGGAGTGGCTGGAGAGAGAAGGGCTTCTGGTGGACGGGTAGTTCTGCATCGAGCTCTCCATGCAGTTCTGCTCAAACATCTGCTCGTCGATAAACTCGTGGTTCTGTGGGAGGAAGGAGAAGACGTGAAAAAGCAGAAGTGGGGGAGCCCCAGCCTGTCTGTTTGGGGCCTTTAATGGAGGACCCCCAAATGCCTGGATTACAGGTAAATGTTTGAGAGGGGTTTCATTTCCACAGGTGTCAACGTCAAAAGAATCAAATTGGCCTCCCTGGCAGGGACTTGGTTGTTAAATCATGTGCTCCATCTACAGGTTGAGCAGAAGGGACACAGAGAACATGGAGGGTCTGAGTGGCATCATCAGAGCTAGAGTCAAATTTTTCTTAGTAAGCTCTGAAGCTTTGCACACCTGATGACTCTTACAGGCTTGACAAAAGTTTGTAAAAGTTTGGACCATCACAGAATTGGGAGAGCATTGCTCTTGATCGCAAAGGGGCCAAGCTGCTAAGGATAAGATTTCTTCTAATTTTGTCTTCTTTTGGCCTGATTATAGCATATGGATCCTTAACTACCTGGCAGTTCAGAATTCCCTAGGTCAAATGTAAGCTAGGGAAAGAATATTAACGGTTTCGGATCTGAGGGCCATGAGGTTTGGCCTATAGCTAAACCCCAAACAATGGAAAAATGGCTGCTTGACCAAAGTGCCCAGAACCCTGTGGCACTGGCAGTGTGAGGGGCAAGAGAAGTGTAAGGACAGATTTCAGAGAATGTCCCCTGGCAGTCAATTCCAGAGTTCCCAGGAAATCGAGGAGGTAGCAGAGAGATGCGTGGCATTCGGGCATTCTAGAGGAAACTGACCTTGGAGTTCCACTGCCCCCCTCTAACCCTCTGGGGGTGTCCAAGGAAAGAATAGGAAAGGAAATTGGGTAGTGTGGGTACAGAAATACTGGAAGCCTGAGCTGGTACTGGGTGTGGCAGCAGAGACAGCAAAAGCCCAGGGAGGAGGTTCAGAAGCACATGCAGAAACCAGACTAGGGGTGAGCAGAGTAGATCCACAGACTCAAGATTCAGAGAGAACAATTGAATTTATAAAGTGATACCTTGATGGTGGAGGTTCGTACAGATAACAGGGGATCATCCACAAGATAGGATAACCCCTACAGGACAACATGCCAACAGAAGATAGAAACACCATTGATTGTACATTCCAGCATTCCAGTTTGGACATTCAGTTCCTCAACCCCAGTGTTCCACCCTCCGAAGTCAACATTCCAGCTCTCATTCCCAGCATTCTGCTTCCCATTGTCCCAACATTTCATCCCTTGGTTCCAACAGGAGACTGCTTAACCCAACAGACATTCTTTCCATACCAACATTCCTCCTTTCCTATCCCAACATTCCACCCCTGGGTCCCACATTCCTTTCCCCAAATCCAGCATTCCAACATCTCGTCCCTATAATCAATCCAACATTCCCTCGGATTCAGCATTCCACCCCTTTAATGCCAGCATTCCGTCTCTCAGTCCCCCAGTGCCAACATTCCAGCCCTTCAAATCCCAGTGTTTCCACCTATGTCCTTTCAGTGTACACATTCCACCCAGCACATGCAACTTGGGAAGGGCAGTGGGGCCTGGCCCTGTCATCCCGCTGGCAAGCTCGGTGTCCTTGGGAGAACCTTGGGAGATATGCATCCGTGGTTTTTGATCATAGTTGCTAGGACCTGGGCTTGCAGAGCACTTTTTCATTTAGAAGATGTCACTGGGTTTCCATGGTCATCCATGGGGTCCACTTTTGGCCCAGAGTAAGAGGAATCTAGCATCTGGGAGGTCAGGTTATGGGCTACTAGGAACCAGGAAGCTCCTTTCAAAGGTAGGACGAGCCCTGACCCTAGGCTCTTTGAGTAGGAAACTTCTGGAAAGGATCAGGGAATAGGCTCACTTTAGCATTTCTGTTCTGACTTCTCCCACCCTAGGATTCCTGGCACTTCTGCCAAGGGTTCAGGGTTGGCCCTACTGCCCCTTCCTTTCAGGCTGTCAGTAAGGCACAAGCATCATTCCCATTCCAGCTGTGGCGCCCTCCGCTATGATCTCCTTTAGCAATCAGCCTTTCACAATCTGAACTCCCTGCCAAAGTGCAAGGTTACTAAGTGGGACTGGGACTGATAAGCCCTTGGCTAAAGAATATGTATACTGCATCCTTCATTCATACACTCGCAAGGGGACCCACGGATCGCCTCAACCTAGCTACAGGGGTGGAACAAAAATCTTCCCTCTTCTCTACTGTCCTGTGTAAATTCAGCCTGAATCTTGTTGGGTGGTGCCCATCAGAACTGAGAATGAAAACCAAAACTCTTAGTTGTTAAGACACGTGCTGCTGTTGGTGGTGGGGGGATGGGAAGCCTATGGCAGTGGCCTCTTCTCTAGAGCTGCAGGACACAGCTGATCTCTCACTCTTTGCCCCACCCCCTGGGGTGATTACAGATCACTGGAAGGGGACAGACTGACTATCTGGCCTAGGACAGCAAAGCGAGTACAGCCTTGGGAGGTCAGGGGTGAAGCAGGAGGGGGCAGGAGGCTGGCACTCACAGTGGTCTTTTCCAGGCAGTGCAGCAAGTGGTGGTGCTGGCTCTCAATGAGCGAGGTGGTCTTGCCCATGTGCTCCTCTTCTGGGGTGCCCTAGGGAGACAGAAAGAAGGGCTAAGAATAAAGCTGGTGTCTTCCTCTCTCTTCAGCCTCTTTGTTTCTTCACAGAAGGTAGGAGGGCAGGAGAAAACTTTTGATAAGCCAAATCTTAGGGCCACCATAAAACCTGCTGGCCTGGGTCTGGGGCCCTTTGCAGCAGCTGGATTATGGGCAGCAGTGGTAATTCTTTGAGAGCACTATGTTTGTGGGAACCCTGGAGACATGTTTCTGTCAGAGTCTAAACTGGCACTTTCTGGGGGAGTGGATGAGCAGAGAAGCCCATTTCTAGTTTATCTCCTCTGCCCTGTCTTTTGGACACTTACCGTCAGCTCCAGGGCTTCATTGAGGAGCCCATTGCGCTTGCTGTGCAGGTAGGCATTGGAACTTCCTGTTTTGGCCACACGGATCCTGGCAAGGCGGGCCTTCTGTGATGGGCAGACAATAAGAAAAGCAGTAAGATACAAGAAGAGGAAGCCTGGAGGAACCAGTGACAACAGCTGCCCCACTGAGGCTGCTTTCCCTAGCATCCTGTGAGAAAGGAAAAAAAAGCTCCCCGTCTTAGCCTGATGCATCTCTGTATCTAGACCTCGGAATGGATCTGAGACCTGTGCGCCCACTATTGCAGTTTAACCATGGTCAGGGCTCTAGGAATCTTCACAAATCTTCAGCCTGGGTGGAGTCCTGCTGAAAAAAATACCACATTTTCAAGTTCTTTCTCCTGAAGCTTTTCAGGCATTTTCCACTCGGTATTGCATGATGGCATGAGCATTACTTCTTATCTCTAAGGACTGTAGGGTTCCTAGAGGACAGCGTGTGCTAACTGCTCTCAGTCCCTCCTGGGTTCCAGGGTGGTTGGTTCTCCATGTGCTATAGGTTCCTACAGAACAGTTAGTTACGAGAGAAAGCAAAGGGAGCAGTGGCACCACCAACACCTCTTAACTGCCTGGTCCGTAAGGCTGACCAGTGGGTCTGTTTTACTCTTTGATCTTCAGGCAAGCTTTATTTATTAAAACACAAATGAAATATCATTTCAGGGGGCTGCACAGCATCTTGGGCCAAGCTCATCTTACTTGCATGCTGAGGGAATGGCCATCTGATATATGCTAGCCATTTAAAAAAAAAAAAGCCCTGTGGGCTTAGAGTACATAGCCTGGGCTCTACAGATCCAGAACCAGTTCCACGCTATTTTCAAGCAGAAGAGTCCCTGAGATTCATAGTTGCAGTCTGAAGTGTAGGATTCTCTTCCTGCCTCTGGGTACAGTGACTTGTAACTTGAACCTGGACCCTGACCGATAGGTTCTGGGAAATTGTGGCAATTTTCATTTCTTGTTATCCTCTCCCAGCTATCCTGCGTGGGTTGGTTCATCTGCTAAGAGGCCATGGACTGTCAAGAGGATCATAAAGGCTACGTTATGTTCCTTGTTTCCCGAGAACTCCCCGACCCACCAGTATCTCCTTGCAGCGCAATTAAACTCTTTCCCCTGGTCTTTAAATGGGGGACAGAGGCTAGAACTGGAGTTGGAAGGTCTTCCAGTAAGTCCAGGGATGGCTGCTCTTCTAGGTGGAGAGGATGAAGAGGAAGACATGAGACAGCAAGGCCTGCAAGTCAACCCTGCACCCTCCCTGTCTCTGAGCAAAATTCATTCATTCATTCCATGTCTAGGATGAATCTGGCCAGCAGTCCTGCTGCAGCCACCCCCTCTCCCCCATGGCCAGATGTTTACAGTCAAGTGAGTCCCTCCCAGTTCATGACTTGGCTGCTGTCGCTTTGGGAGAAGGCTGGGCGTTGAGAGCTGCATATGGAAATCCAATTGTGTCAAGCTCATTACAGCCTTATGTAATCCGATTGCCACTTAGAGGCGGACCTTTCTCATATGTGGGGTCTGTCTTTATTACTTTCTGGAGATGAAAGTTTCCCCTGTTCCCCTCTGAGACACTTCTTTTAATCTTATCTCACTCTGGATTCTATTAAGGTAGGGGATTGTCACATCAAACACAGCGTATCGTTTAATCATTCCCAAACGGGAAACAGAGGTTTGAGGAAGGTTGGGAGAACCTGCCAGTGTGTGAAACCTGATGGCGTTCTGTGCTTGGTTTTGTGCTCCTGAGGGTCAGGGCCTGGGTCTTATGCACATTCTTTTATTGCCAGCATCCAGTGCATGCTCTGCCTCAAACAAGAATTCAAGCAAAGACTGTGCTAGCCAAAGAAGGTATGCCAAGCATGCTTAGCTGGGCATCTATGCTTGTAAAGCCCTTGTAATGGGCTTGGTCCTTGTGTGGACTGCTCAGCTTCCACTCTCCTCCACAACCATAAGGATACTGTGAACGGTAAGAGACTGGAGAGTTCATCTAGGCTGTTTCAAAGGCCGAACAATTATTAATGAATTGATTTAAAATAAGGAGAGTCACTCAGCCAGGGTGAGAGAAAGGATTAGAAAGGGTTCAGATCACGTCTTCCAACGAGGAAGTCAAACACCGCTTTCACAGCGTCTTTCTCCTTCCTTCCTCCTTGAGTTCACCTCCTTTAAACTTGAAGGGCAAAGCCCAGGAACCTGCATCTTCAACAGGTGTAAGTGGAGCTTTGGGGTTGGAGGAGAGTTCTAGTACAACACTGTGAGCTTGGGACATGGCCCGCCACCATTACTGGTCAAGATCATTTGGGGACCCCTGAGGAACCTGGCACTACTGGGACTCCTAGCTGGCAGCTGGCAAGGACGGCCTGGACATGAGTCTTTGCATCTCTTGCCCTGAAAGAGGCAGAAGGAAGACAAGGGAGAAAAGGAAACACAGGCAGTTGTACACTTAGACATTCATCAGAGAGACAGTTAAGATTTATGTTGATGAAAACCCATACACGAGAATGCTTATTTGTAATAGCTGGAAACCATTTCTATCCCAGAAGCTCTTCAGCAGGCAAACATCCAACAGAACACGGCTGAGTGAGAAAAGTGAATGGGCTTTTACATTTTTTTTTTGAGACAGAATCTTAATTAGTTACCTAGGCTGGCTTTGGATGATGCTGTAGCCCAGGCTGACCTGGAACTTAGGATTCTCCTCTTTCAGCCTCCTAAGTATCTGGGATCACAGACCTGCATCACTAGGCCTGGTATAAGAAACGAGTGATATAATTTGAATGAGTCTTTGGGGATTACATAGATGAAAAAGACCAGCTCTCAAAGGTTACCAGCTGCATGAGTGCATTTATGTAAGTTTAGAGAGGAAACCATTTTATAAGTGGAAATCAGAGGAATAGTTCCTAGGAGTAAGGGACCCGGTAGAAGTATAGCAGGAGCATAGTTATAAAAGCCACAAGGGTTCTCTTGTGGGCACTGGCTAGTCTGGCAGCCATGAAGCTGCTGGATCTGTAGGAACCTACATGGGTGAGGAAACTGTAACACACACACACACACACACACACACCTACACATGCACACATGCACACGCACACATGCATGCACATACACACACTGGGGAAGATGGGTGAGAGGCATATACTCTGAGCACTGTACGGTTCTCTAAAATGTTACCATTAGATCAAACTGGGCAGAGTACAAACAGGCTCTATCTTTTTGGAACTACATGTGCAACTACATAATCTATAATTATTCCAATAAAATGTTCTACTAAAAACAAAGGATATAGCACAGGGGGTGTAGTTAAGGGATAGAGTATTTTTGCTTACCAACCACGCACAAGGGCCCTAGGCTTCATCCCCAGCACAACAAAAATAAATATGTAAGCAAAACTAAAACAATCTCCCTTGAAACCAAAAAGTGGGTGGAGCTGGGACAGGCGGTGCCTTCTCCTGCTCTGTCCCATGTGCCTCTGCTAGACAACCTTGACTTATCTCTGGTTCTCTTGGCCTAGGGAAGACAGTCCCCACAGGTAGATGTGATGCAAATTTCTTTTGGAGCTTTTAATCACAAGGCACCTTCTCTGGAGCCTACTCTTCTGCCCAAGAAGCTATCAGAAGCGTGGTCAGAGCTGAGGGCTATCATTAGCCTCCTGACCTCCTCCCTGTTCAGTCTCTCCACTTTCACCAAGTCCCCTGGGCCTGCCCTGCCTTGGCTCACCGTGACAGACTGAGTGCTGGAAACAGAAAGTATTGGTTTTTTCCTCTCACAGGAAGCCCAAGGTGAAAGAGACAGAGTGGTGTAACCTTGAGGAGAAACAGTATCCAGGCTAGGGAAAACATTGTAAATATTTACTTATTTCAAAGGAGAGAGAAAGGGGTTGGGCAGGGCTCATCCTGAGTAGCTCAGAGAGAGGACAAAGCCAGAATTGGTCCTTCTGGATATTAATCCGCACACAATAAGCTTTAAACTCTCTGTGGGAAACACTCACTGTTAAGTCTTTGCAGGTAGGCTTCGCTGAGAAGTGGGAATGGTGTGGCTAGGAAGGAGAAGGTAGCTGCAGAGCATAGCTACCTCGGGAGGGGCTGTCACCGTTGAGCCGGGCACTTCTGAGAACCCTACCAGCTCTGCAAAAAGCCCGAGTTTGTGCTTGCCCACTTTTAAAAGCTGTGAGGGCGGAGTGTGCCGCAGGAATTCCTGGACCTCAGGACCTCAGAGTTTGGATATGAGAGCCCAGTTTTTCCTCTGCCTCTTTATTTAGAACTGCGTGATGAATTTAGTCATTGTTCCCCTTTGCCAGCTGACTTGAGCAGGGAGAGATAAGACTTCCATTTCTGGAGTGTCTGGGAGCGGGGAGACCTTGACCTTGGGTGAGGAGATGGAAGATGTGTGCCGTAGGCGATGAGGACGTCAGGATGGTGACATCACCGACCAGGCACAGGTATGTGGAAACAGGAAGGTAAGGAGGAGGTGACACAAGGACACACAGAGGTCATATTTGGGATACAGGGACCAAGTAGGCTTAGTATTTGATTATATTATTTACTGTTCTATGTAAATTGTTATGCAACCATTGTTTTAGAGTTAGCTTAAATGTGTGGCTTTGTTATAGTCAGTACCTACAGACCAATTCTGGGGTTCTAGAGGGCTTTGCCCAGTGCTAGGCCCTGCTACCCAGGGGTTATCCTTGCAAGTGGAAGTAAGTAATCTAGCTGCAGGGCCTGTCACAGGGAAGGCGCTTACATAAATGTCTGAGACGTGACGGGATGGAAGAAAGAATAAAACACAGAGAGCAAAGTTGTTGTCCTGTCTAAGCTAATCTTCCAACAAGGTGCCTTTCTGTTCTTTGTACCCAGAGACTCTGATCATGACCCCAGAGCCTGAGACAATAAGGGGACCATTTCAGCCCAGATCAAAAGGGAAGTAGAGCCCCCCCCCCCCACATCCTTTCTCTTCTTGTCTTTGCCAACTTGATCAAATTTAGAATCACCCAGGAGACTGGTGAGACACACACACACACACTCTCGGAATGTCTGTGACGGCTTTCATAGAGAATTAACTGAGGAAGACCCACTTCAGTATGAGCGGTACTGTGGGCTGTGGGCTCAGGTGAAAAACCAAAAAGACAGCTGAGTGCTGGCATTTCCTCCCTTTCAGCCACCCATCCACCAAGAGTGAAGGGCAATCTCCATCATGTGCTCCTCTGCTGCCATGATGTTTGGGGGCCAAGCAGGCAGACTAATTCTTCTGAAACTGTGAGTCAAAATAATTAATTTTCATTATAAATGACAGGCATTTGTCATAGCGATGCAAATGTTAATACTATAGGACCCTGGCAAAAGTCCTTTGCAGGAAAATCTCTGGAAGATGCCATGGGTTTGGTGGTATGGCTGTAATGTCCTAGAGAGAAGCCGGAAGGCCAAGTGCAAACAAGGCTTCTGAGTACACCCGCCTGTAGACATCTTGCTCTGTACTGGCAGAAAATATTTTACTTATCTCTCATCCAAAGTACAGACATGGCAGAACCGAGAACTTTCCCCAGGCCTGGTACTGACTCTCCAGCCATCGGTTGAGTTCTGTAACTTTACATGGCACCCGGTGCTTACTACCATTTACTGTGCTACTTGACAGAGAACGCAGTGGCCATGAAATGCTCTCCTGTCACGGCATGCATTTCTCTTTTCTGCACATGTATTTTTGCACATGTATTGCCCCTCAACAGGATACGAAAATGACATTTAGTTTCCTGGGATGGGAAACAGAGGAGCCAGAAGCTATTTGGTGGCCATGACTGGGCATGTAGACATTGAGCTATGGGTCAGTTCAATAGATTCCTTAAAAGGACAATCCAGTTATGTGTCAATAGTGAGGGTTTGCTGCATTCCGAAGCAATAGCCTGGGGCTGGAACTGAGGACACTGGTGAGTAGGAGGGGACATGAAGTTGCCTTATCTCTCCAAGCCAGAGGGAGACTTGCAGGAATCCTCCAAAGAATTTAGGACTGACAAGCCTACCCGAGACCCCGCTCTTCCTGCTCCTCCCTCCCCCAACCCTGTTTTTTTTTTTAATTTTATGTATATTAGTGTTTTGCCATGGAAGTTTCAGGTCCCCTGAAATTGGAATTACAGACAGTTTTGAGCTGCCATGTGGGTACTGGGATTTGAACCTGGGTCCTCTGGAAGAGCATCCAGTGCTCTTAACCACTGAGCCATCTCTCTAGCGCCCCCCCCCCCCCCCAACCCTGTTTCTAAGGCTTACCTTCTGTGCCCTGCGTTTATCTGCTCTCTGGTTCTGGTGGTAGATCCTGCTAAAGTTGGAGACTATCACAGGGACTGGCAGAGCAATGACCAGGACACCACTCAGGGAACAGATGGAGCCAAATATCTTCCCTGCGATTGTCTTAGGCACCATGTCTCCATACCTGTAAGAGAGAGGGAGAGGGGAAGGGGGAAAGAGAGGATGTAAGGGGCCATTTGGGAAACAAGCTAGGCTTCCCAGCCAATCATACACTCTCACACACATTCATTCACTTACCAATATTTCACAGCATCTACAGAGGTCAGTGATACAGTCTCTGAGCAAGAGGCCAAACCTGTATGTTCATGGAGCCAGGTTTCTATAGGGAAGGCCACACATGGGTAAACGATGACTTGAAAACATTTGGTGGTAAAATGATAAGCAGACCACGAAAGACCAACATCACAAGTTATCACTCATATGTGGGTTTTAGCATCAAGTCTTAGATCGGTGTTTAGTTTGGAGTATCGGGAGAATCCAGAAAACCAGAAAGGGACCATTGGTGGGGAGGGGGAAGAACGATCTTAAGGGAGGGAGGAGAGCGCACCATAGGTGCCGTGAAGGGGAAAGGGGAATGACAGGGAGAGGGGTTTCCGTGGGAAGAGGGATGTAGGGCAAGGGGGTGGGGGAGGGATGGCCAACTCCAAAGATGTTTGAAGAAGGAACGTGGCAACCTCCTCATTTATAAATTTCATATATATGATATAATTACACAAACAAGTTTAACTGCAGTTATCTGTATAAGATTAATGCTCCTCCCAGAAGCTATATGTTGCCAAATAAAATACCTAGTATAGGACACCTCCCCCTTGAGTTGTCAGTCAAGGGTGTCCTGGAGACCCCCTGAAACAACACAGCCAATTGCCATTGCTCTTGACTGACCACCAGATCTCAGTAAGATTCTTGCTGAAGACAAGGCACTCATTGGTCATAGGGTGTGAAGAAGTCAAGTGGGTACTGACCAGCAAGCTTCCTTCCTGCTGGCCAGCTTTCCCAGCACTCAAAAGCGCTATGTGGGCTTCTGGGGTGGGGCGGGGAGTCAGCAACAGTTTTACTCAGCTGTGAACTCTGTGAATTGTAATAATGGCCAGCATGGCATGTCATCCTATGCCCATGGATGACAAAGCAGAATGCATGTTATGGGGGTAACCGAGAACTTTTGTTTGCGGTTAAGGCCTGATCTACGGGAGTCCCCACCCCTAAATGAGAAGCGATAGACATTTGATGGCTTTTGGTAGGGAAGGACAGTCAGTTTTCTGTGAAGATATGGCTCCTGGTAGGTCAACTACAATCCAGGGGTGGTCCCACACCCCTATGTGGATACAGACAGCACACATTGGAAAACACATGCCTGATACAATAAATCTGGCCAAGAACTCATGGCTGAGGAGCTCTGAGGCCAGAGGTGTGAACTTACTGCTATTATTTCTCCAGATGGACATGGTATCAAACTGCTCTCTAAATTTAGATCTCTTATAGGTTATAGGTAAAGCCCCTCAGACAACATCAGGGAAGTTTCTTTGTGAGTAGACGGTGGTTAATGCAGAAACTCAGAAGAGGTCAAAGTTCAGAGAATGAGTGGCTGTGGAGTGCTCAGTCATCCATGAAGCGCCTGTATTATATTTCCTTCTCAAGGCTCAGCAGCCATCGTGGATGAGGGGACAAGAAGATCCTAAGACCCAGAGTCTGCGGAAGCCTGAAGCAAAGACTGTTTTTGGCCACCACAGAATGGCGGCACTCATGAGCTCACGGAGGCTGTGGTGGCCTCCACAAGACCAAACTAGTCAACATTTGAGCATGGTGTGAGAAGGGGTTCATGAGTTCCCACCCCTAACTGAGGAGATACGGACATCTCATGACTTTGCGGGGGGGAGGGACAGTCAATTTTCTTTGAAGATATGGTTCCTGGTAAGTCAACCACAGTCCAGTGGGTGTCCCCCCACCCAGAAATATATGGACAGCAAAAATTGGAGTTGATGAATTATTAAATTAGCACCAACCAGAAAAAGGAGGGAGGGGGTGTTGGGGCAAGTAGGAAGGTGGAGATTGTGCTGGTTAGTTTTATGTCAACTTGACACAAGCTAAAGTCAATTGAGAAAGTAGATATAGGCAAGTCTGTCCAGTGCTTTGTTGATTAGAGATTAATGAGGGAGGCGTCAGCCTACTTTAGCTATGCCAACCTGGGCAGGAGGCCCTGAGCTGTGTAAGAAAGCAGGCTGAGCAAGCCAGAAAGAACAGGCCAGGAAGCGCTGTTCCTCCATGGCTTTGGCTTCAGTTCCTGTCTTCAGGTTCCTGTCATGCGTTTCTGTCCTGTCTTCCTTCTGGGATGGAGTGTGATCTGTGGGTTGTGAGCTGAAACTACGCCTTTCTTCCCCAAGTTGCTTTTGATCATAGTGTTGTATCACATCAATAGGAGCTTTAACTTAGACAAGGTGGATTTGGGTAAATATGATCAAAATACATTGTATGAAATTCTCAAAGAATTAAAATATTTACTAGAAACATAACAACTCTTTGGCACATGGCTGCTTCAGCGAAGAGATAAAAGGTTAACGCTGTGGTTGGGAAAGGCCTGAGATGAGAAATGAGGTGTAACTTCCGGCCACACAGAACACCTGAGCCTGGGTGAACCCAGCAGAAGGAAAGCAGAGAGGCTTTGGTAATACAAACAACTCATTCTAGAAATTGTCAAGGGGCCAGTAGGGCTGCACACGGAGAGGGAGAGAGTTATAACAGTAGGCTAAGGCGACAGGCAGGACATAGCCTTCAGCGTCCAGTATGTGGTGGTGAGGGGTTTGGATCGGCATCCAAGCACACAAAGAGCCATAGGTGAGCATGATGCAGAAGAGCACCAGGCGCTCACGTACAATAACGAAGATACCAGAGCTCAGCTGTTCACGTGAAGACTGTAACTTACAAAGCTCTTAGGGGTTTACCTGGCACAAGCCTACAAGTTCTCGAAACTTCAGGTTCTGTGCCCTGTTGTACACATGCGTGAAGTGAGGCCTGAGGACCTTGCATGGCTTGGTTGTTTCTTAGCTGGGATGAAGCCTGTCCCCCTTGAGTTTATCTCCTTTCTTCCCACTGACTGTCTCAGGGATGCATATGGTCTCTGACACTCAACCCCTTTAGCCTCTTTGGAATAATGCTGGGCTCTTCTCAGTTTGGAACTCTCTCATGTGCTTCACATGCCGGCAGCTGCCCTTGGGACCAATGTGGCCCGGCCCTTGCTCAGCCCTGAACAGCCTGGCCCAAGCCTCCTTCCTGCAGTCAGTAAGATGCTCCCCACAGCAGTTATCTTTGGTCTCCTCTTTACTGAGATAACTTAAAGGCCTTATGGAGGAAAGAACTCTGATAACACTGTTGGCCAAAGCCATGAGCCCTTTGTGTCTGCAGCAGAAACAGCCTTAGCATGCCCAGGAATCTCGGCTACTAAAGAGATGACACTTAAAGGTACTGATTCTGAGGGGACTCAGGAGTCCTGGGTTTGCATGGAGGATGTGGAGGGAGACAGGTTAGCCACATTGGAAGCCTAAGGTTCTTACCTGAATACTTGAAGACTGTGAACAGGGAAAATGCTGCATGAATGAATAAATAAATGAACAACTCCATGTAAGTTCCCCAAAACCTTATGAAGCAGGCTCTGAGAACTGTTTTTCTCACGGTTCAGGGCCCCAGGTTCCGATTTAAGCTTCCCAGGCACACACCACCATTAGGACCTGGTTCTTTTGTGACCGCATTTGCCTCTTCAGTCTTGACACTCACAAAAGTGGGGAGGCTGAGAGCTTGGGTATTTTTTACTAAGATGATCTGGGTTCAAGACTCTCCGAGACCACCATTAAATAGCTGTGTGACCTTGGAAGGTTGTTACTTGGGGCCTCAGGTTCCTTTATGAAAAGAAAGTAACAGAGGTAACCGATGTTAGCATCTCGCTTCTGAACATTAACCTCGCTAGCTTTTCTGCAGGCATCATCTGGTGAAGGCTGGTACTGATGCAGATTAGAAGGGTCTGGAGCGTGGAATCTAGGAGGGAGAGTGGGTAAGTGCCTGACTGGACCTCGTGAATTCCCATCAGAGGTGCACAAGGCCCCTGCCAGGAGATGGGAGGGAGTCCAAGTAGAAGTGCAGAACCACTCTCTGTGATCTCTGATCACAGCGCAGCAGAGAAACACCGCGAGGCTAGAGGCTAGATGGCTTTGCTGGTATTTTTAAAGTGAGAAACCACAGACCAGTGGGCTTGGCATCCATCACTTCTGCCATCAGCTTGCTGGCAGAATTCAAAAGCAGATTATTAAGCGGACAGCTTGCGAACGCTTGGAAAATAAGCCGTGTTTGGTTTGTTATGCACACATCTTGCCAACTTAACCTTATTTCTTGTTTTGAGAGTGAGGTTAACCGGCTGGCAGATCGGGGGTGGCTAGAGGCCCATTGTCAAGGCTTTGCAGGATGCCTTCTTGCCCCAGTTCTTCATGTCCTTGACTAGCTACAGGAAGCAGTTGGATGGAGGAGTGGGTAGGAGGGGCTGAGTGACCATCGCTAGTCTTCTGGCACTTTTTCAAGATACAGTGATCCTGTGCCAGCAAAGGAAGCACACAGCTCTGCTAGCAGGGTCCCCTTTACTGAAGGAGTAAATACCAATGAACTTAAGAAGGGATCTAAAGTTAAGTCTCCAGTGGTATATTCCAGAATTTTTCAGCAACTTGTATAAAGCCAGAGGGAGGCAGCCATGGCCTAATAATTGAGAGAAGAGCTGGAATCAGACCTGGGTTTATACCTGGGCCATTATGATTCACTGACTAGTTAAATGACCCTGGACAATATTTAATCTGAGCCTATACCACCTATAGAATGGGCTTCATATCCCCAGAACTGTGATGATAATTCACAAAAGTGTTTAGTTTCATGCCTGGGTGATTGTAGACTGTCTATAGTGTGGGGGTCTTGCTTTTCTCTTCAGCGTCTACCCTGTGCCCCTCCCTCACCAATATGATATGAGCTCGGTCTAGAAAAGTTGCCAACCACACACTGACCACACTGCTCTCATTTCCTCGGGTCCTAGCAAGTTCAAAATAAGGCATCTTCCCTAAGCTGAGTCAGTGAGTGTCCACCCTGGATTTGTCTCTGGCCACTTTATTGAGATACAGTTACCACACCAAGCAGTATGTTCCACCAGCTTCTAGTGGAGTTGCCCAGTTGTGCTTCTACCACCCAGGGTAATTGCTTGTTTCTTCCAGGAAACAAATCCGGGGCTACACATCCGAAGGGAGCGCACTACCACTGAGCTATGCCTGAAGCCCCAGCCTGAGAGTATTTTCATTCCTTTCCTTCTTCCTCTTTCTCTCCCTCCTTCCATTTTTCATCTTCTTTTTTCTTTTTAGTTCTGGTTGAGTGTGTGTGTGTGTGTGTGTGTGTGTGTGTGTGTGTGTGTACTTGTTGGAGAATGAACCCATGGCTTCCTGCATGCTACACAAATGTCCTACCATTGAGCTGTATCCCACCCATGGGATATCTTTAATAAAACCCACCCAAACCACACATTCATTAGCAGTCTGAGACCACCCACAGCCCACTGATGCTGTTTCTCTGAAGCTTTCCCTCTTTTGGATGTTTTACCCATGAACCACAGAACTTGTGGTCTTTATGTCTGACTTCTTTTTACTCAGCATGTTCAAGACTCAACCACAGGCTAGCATGTATCAAAACCTCCTCACTCCTTCTTATGTCTCAATCACATTCACGTGTGAGGATAGGTCACATTTTTTTTTTATTCTTTTAAAGATTTATTTATTTATACAGTATCCTGCCTGTAGGCCAGAAGAGGGCACCAGATCTCATTATAGGTGGTTGTGGGCCACCATGTGGTTGCTGGGAATTGAACTCAGGACCTCTGGAAGAACAGTCAGTGCTCTTAACCGCTGAGCCATCTCTCCAGCCCCCAGGTCACATTTTGTTAACTGATTTATCAGCTGACAGGCAATGGGGTTGTTTCCACGTTTTACCTATTATGGAAGCTGCTTCTTCATAATAGGTGAACAAGTGTGTATTAACTTTATATGACTGTGTTCTCATGAGCTAGGGGTCACATGGTAATGTTTATCAGTGTGAGGTACAGCCAGGCTGTTTTGCACAGAATAATATTTTGCAACCCCATCAGTGATGAATATGGGGTCTGATGTGTCTTTATCTAAGATAACACTTGCTATTTTTTGTCTTTGCCATGATGGCTTCTGTAGTGAGTTTAAAGTGGTATCTCAGTGCTGTTTGGTTTGCATTTTCCTGATGGCTTCTGATGCTGGCACCTTTCCACCCAAGGCTGTCTCACCCAGGAACTCCAGCAGACTGCCTCAGTTTCCCCGGTCTGTTTCTCCTGGATGAGGGTAAGGCCTCGATGTGATGATGCTCTGTTGCTATTTGCTCTTCTACTTGGAAGCCTCACCTGAGGGGACACTGTTCTTTCCAGGACTCTCTCGATTGAGAACTCCAGCTGGCTGCCTCAACAGGGCTTCCTGGTCAATTTCTGCTGGATGTTTGTAAGCCCATGATTTGATCCTTTTACCTACTGTTTGCTCTCTCAGTCGATTTGACGTTGTTTTGCCATCTCTCAGCTGTTTCAACCTGTCTGTTCCTTGCTATTTACTCCTTTTCCTTTTGCTTGCGACAGACTCATAAACCCACTCATTCAAAACCCAGAGCACGGCTATTGTAGATCATTCTTGGACTGTACAGAATATACCTTTGGGACCAAATCAATCTTCTTTTAAAGAATTTGAAGCTTTGAAAAGCCAGTCTCCAGAGCTATTGGCAGCTGTGTTTTCTGCAATGGGGAAAACATGACTTTGCTGTTAGGAAGGGAAAGGGCTGAAACACGGAAAGAGAGCCAAGGTGGGCTATGGTGGCATCTGAGCTGAGTGCTAGCTGTTACTGAGGGCCAGCTGACCCCTTGACTTTCCCACGTCTCGGTTGTTCTATCCGTGCCCCCGCCCACGCCCATCCAGCTCACTAGCAGTTTTGTTTACTCTTCTTTCGTTTGGATCCAGTAATGATGATGATGGGGAGGCTGCCACTACTGATTGTCCTTAAGGTTTTCAAATTTCTAAATGACAGAGTTACTGGGCAATAGAGTCTTTAGGAGTCAAAGGGATTTTAACAGGCTGTAATCATGGGTGAAATCAGCCAGATTAATTTCAACGAAGATAAATGATACCATCAGAATTTGGTTCAAATAATCAATGACTTACATAGCTAACGAGAATCTACCTATCTATCTATCTATCTATCTATCTATCTATCATCTATCATCTATCTATCTATCTATCTATCATCTATCTATCTATCTTTAAAAAGCAATCACTATGGAATTTAACTTCAGCACCCCCATCAATGTAATAGCTTCTGAACTCCTAATGCCATCTTAGGCTGGACTGACAGAACAGACCCCAGGACGGTGGTCCAGAGAAGTGACTCTCCTCCACCCCAGAGGCACACCACTGCATCTCCAGGTTGTGTTACAGGCCAGGCACCTTACATTCCTATAGGAGGACTGCCTAACCGAATCCAACACAGAGGAGGCTAGGCTGGAGAGCTTCATGGGAATCTTCCATGTTAACGATGGGAACATTTTGCCCGAAGGAGTGGGACTGGGGAGGAGATTTATGGGGGGAAGGGGTGAAATGAAAGATGTGCTGGGTGAGAACTTTATCTGGACCTGCGGGGCTCATGGGAACCCATTGATCTCAGGCAGGGATGAGAAGCCGAAGTCTAAAGAGGACAAGACCATACTCCAAGTCAGTTGAGTAGCTAGAGGTAGATTGCTGGGGTTAGACCTGTACTATATCCCATAGCTTTCCTCTCTCTTTCTGCTCCTCTAGGTAGAAGAAGAAAAAAAGGAGGAAGTGAGTTTGGGGGAGACGATGGCCCAGGAAGAGAGCTCTAAGGACTCAGCTGGAAATGGCTTCTCTTCTCTCTTCATGTCCCCAGTAGTAGTAGCATGGTGTAATGCCTGGGTCCTGAGTGCCAGCCTGCCTGCTGAGGGCCCAGCTCCTGGCTTGCCACTAGCTGGTGGCTTTGGGCATATTGCTTGCCTTCCCTTTCCCTGGCTTCCTGGCATTTCTAGAACGGTGGAGTAAATGAGTTTCTATTTGTGAAAGTGCTTGGTCTTCACGGGTATTTGTCAAGAACTCAGGTCACTGTTATTTTTAGAATGAACTTCTGCAAAGGCCTGTGAACATGACTTCTTATGTCTACTTCCTTTCTCCTTTGAGACATAAAGATGCATGTGCTTAAGATGCAGATCTAAGGATGCCATTCCCTCTGCTCACAGTGTTTCAGGAAATGTTTGTGGAACGCGCAGGCAACGTGTAAAGACCGCGTGTGATGGCGATGCAGAGGCGGCATGCCTGTCACTTAACAGCCCATGGGTGTGGTGATGACCATGGTGGCCAGGGGCAAGTGTCCACCTGGGCAGATGTGTCAGACATGGAGGGAGGCAGTTGGTAACAGTTCTCTGAGTCCCAGTGGAAACACGCGGCCTCCTCTCTCTGTGGAATTTCAAAAGAGAGGGCTATGGAAAAAGAGTTGGAAAAGTCAGAGTCTGGAAAACCATGGAGCCCCAGAGCTTCATCTGCATTCCAAGCTCACCCTAACACCAACCTGGTTACGCAGGTGGGTACTATAGGGGTACGAAAGCCTTTCCTGGGGCAGGTGATATGGGTCAGAGGGTCAAGGTGCTCACTGCCAAGCCTGACGCCCTGAGTTCAATTCACGTGGTAAGAGGGAAAAAAATGGTTCCATCAAGTTGTCCCCTGACATGTGTGCCCTGGTTCCCAATAAATAAACAAGCATAAATAAAACGTAAGACAAAGGCAGCGTTCTAGGCACAGGACTTGGGCTTCCACCTAGACCCTCTAGCATGGGGCCGCCTGTCTGTGCTGCCCACGTGAGCATCCAGGACCCACTGCTCTCTGTTTCCTGCCCCGCCCCCTTCAGCATGTCCTCAGTAATCCACAGTGAGGTCTGGGCTGAGGCAAGAGCAGGGAGGCTTACCTCCCTAATACGGGGAGGCTAATTAATTTGTATTAGGGCTTAGGGATAATTAAACTTTTTATCTGAACTTAAGCTGCACAAACCACCTGCCTTGTACAGTTAATTGCGCCTTCATTTCCTCCTCCAGGTGTCAGGAGATAAGTGCGGCTGAGCTCCCAGCTGCTTCTGCCTGCATCGCAGGTAGGGCCAGAGAACCATCTGGGGGGGGGTCCCCTGTTACTGGATGGAGGGCGCTGTTCCTTTGGTACCCCTCTGTAGGAGCTCAATCAAGGAGACACAGCCCTAATGAATTTTTATAAGGAACAAGTCTTGACTGTGCTGCCACACCTGTTTCCGAGGCCACCTTCTTCTCTGGGAAGCAATGACGTGGTCTTCCTCTTTGGGTGGGGCCAGGAAAAGAGTTGTGAGGGCTGGACGGGCCACCATGGTGAACCCTGGCCACTTCAGACCTCTTGGCTTCCTCCGAGTGCAGGGCTAACGGACAATGCTATGGTGGATGACCCCAGAGGACAATAAACACACCAAAAACATGAGCCTGGGCTGCTTTCTCTTGATAAACATTGCTGAAGTCTCTTTCCAAGCCCAAACCCCCTTCTGTGAAGCTGTGTCGCTGAGATGTGTGGAGTTAAATAGGGCACGGCACACATCACTCTATTTGTTCCTCCCGACAACCCTAAGAAGGAGATACATTATTATCCTCGTGTTACAGATGAAGAAATCAGAAGGAATCCCAAGGGTCTCTTTTTGACTGCAGAGTCCCTGTGCACAATTGCTCATCCCTGCAAAGCTATGGTCCTGAGGGGCCAACAAGGCAGTGAGTAAGGGGAAAATGTTTTAGAAGGTACTCCTGAGGGGCCTGGAAAATGAAGCAAATGCTCCCTCAGCTAAAAGCACACCTTGCTGCTCATATATCCAAAGGGAGATGCCCTTTGGTGCTCATCCGCTAACTGGGTCCCTGCTCCAATAAGGAGCAGAGAAATTGGGCTGCATCTGTAGTGCTAATGCCCACCTGGGGTAGAGCCCCAGCGGAGAGCTGAGACTCAGAGAGGGACCACAGCAACAAGGGCTCAGTGAATTTTTGTGTGTGTGTTTGTTTCATTTATATTTTTGTTTCAGGTTTTTATTTTGAGATAGGGTATTGTATAGCCCAAACTGGCCTGAACTCATGACGGAGCTGAGACTTGCCTTAAATTCTTGACCCTCCTGCCTCCATCTCCCAAGCGCTGGGATTATAGGCATGTGCCATTTTACCCAGGGATGATCCGTTTTCATGGGGCATCAGTGTGGGCCATTTAGTCCTCAGCAGCCTTTCTTCTGAAGTGAGTTAACTGAAGATCAGTTAACACACTTGGGGTCACCACAACTGGCTGACTTCAGGGCACCCTTGTCCTTTCCTGTAGGAAAGGAGGATGCAGCCAAGAAGAAAGGATAGCCTAGAGAGAGGAAGAGGAGATGGCAAGGGCGGAGCCAAGCAGCCCAGTGGAAAGCTCTTCAGTGCAGAGGAGGAAGTTCCAGGCCAATCCACACAGACCACAGAGAAGGGGCTGTGTGAATTTCTGGGCCGTGTGCTGTACTAGTGTTGCCAGGCAGGGTTTACCACCAGTCATAGATGCAGGCTCATGGCAAGAGATGGGCGACATTCTTAAGCTATGGCGATGATCTTACTTTGCTGTCTCAAAAGCCATGCTGAGTAACAAAGCTGACACCTCAGCCCAAGGTTTCAGACTTTAGTACCAGAAGAACCAGAAGTCATAGTGAAGCTAGGCCAGTCACTGACCTCTGATTCTGGAGATCTGGGGGAGCACTGGAGAACCTGCACTTGAGGTTCCTAGGTGACAAGAATATTGGTGATTTGGGAACCACACAGCTCTGAACCATGTTTTCCCCATAGGCCACACATCTCTGGACTCAGAATGTCAGAGGGCAGGGTCTAGAGCCATTAGCTTCTGGCCACGTAAGTCACTGTACAAATGAGGAAACTAAGAAAATTCCCAAGTTAGAGGAGAGCCTGACAGATGGTCCAGAGTGATTTGCTGCCGACAGCACTTAATGCACACACACACACACACACACACACACAAATAGACGTATACACACACACACATAATACACACACAAATACAGACACATCCACAAATAAACATAAATGGCACAATCAACACAGACAGATATACAGACACACAAAACATCTCCCTTCTCTCCCTTTCTCTTACTGCTCATGCTTCTGCCACACTGGAAAATCTGTGCTCCCAAATGCTGCAGGCCTCTCCATGACCTCTAACCTCCCTCCAAGTCCTTCTCTCCTCTGAGAAGGCTCTGCTCTGGCAGCTCCCACTTGTATTTCCAGATGTTGCTCAAATGTCACCTCCTCGGGCTCTCCTTGACTTGACAGTCAACATAGCAGTTGTTCCTGTCTTCCACACCCATCCGGGCATTCACTCCATTATGCCCTAAGAGACGTCACAAAATGTCAATTTTCCTCATTGGTTAGGAGCAGCCTGAGGGCGGGACTATGTATTTCTGGATCCCTGGTGCCCATTATGTTGCACCGTGCACAGTAAGGATCCAACCGTTCACAAGTGCAGGAGAGATAAAGCAAGCTTTTCCTATTGTGTGCTTCCATGACCTTGGGACTGACTTAAACAAGACTGCAAGCTTCAGGAAGGCAGAAATATGTACAAGTGTACCTAGCACAAGACAGACACTCAAGATATTTGCTGAATGAAGAAACTATAAGTGTATTTTTCAGTGGAATTTCCCTTTGGCCAACTAGGTCTCCAGAAGGCTCTCTTGCTATAGGATGTCTAGCTCCTAAATATATTTAAATAAAGCTCTATTTATTTATTTACTTATATTTATGTGTATGTGTGTGTCTACATGTATTTATGTACACCATATACTTGCTGGTGCCAAGAAGGTCTAAAGAGTGTTGGATCCCTTGGAGTTGGAGTGGTGGTGAGCTGCCCGGTGCTGGCAATTGAGACTGAGTCCTCTGCAAACACAGTAAGCACTCCTAACTTCTCAGTTACCTCTCCAGCCCCTGGATATACTTTTTGATGAGATGCATGGTCCATTTGAAGTAGAGAAAAATCTCTTACTCCAATAAAAAGGAACCAATCACAAGGCAGACTCACAGCTGGAGGAGCGAGCAGGGAGCAGAGAGCACAGCTGCTCTGAGGCACATGCCAGCAAGAGCTCAGTGATTTGTGGTTTGTTTCTGGACCAACAGCAACAAAGGATGACGGAAAACCAAGTTCAGTCCTGGGAGTGGGCTGAATGGCTCCCAGATGGTACACCATATTTAAATTCTGCCCACAGGTAGACTCTTTAACCTGGGCCTCCAGAATTCCCACACACCAAGAAAACAAAGCCACAGGGAAGGACACAAGCAGCCATGAATGAGGGCTAACAGAAAGAAGTAGATTCACATACCCTTCCAGCCCTTCAGACACCCCCGTCCAGGCCCTCAGACACCCCATCCAGGCCCTCAGACACCCCATCCAGGCCCTCACACAGCCCATCCAGACCTTCAGACACCCCTGTCCAGAGTTTCTGATACTAGTATTATTGATACAGAGTAGATATTGAAATGTTCTCTGTAGCAAAATCAAAGCTGGAGTCACAAAGATGGGCAGCTCAGGGCAGGGACCCAAACCAGCACTTCCAGAAAACTGCTTGCTTCTCTAGGCAGCAATGTCACAGGGGAGCTCTGGCTTCTTAGCTACTGCTCACTGACCATACGCCAAAGGCCATGTGAAATAGACTATCTCTGTTCCCGAATTTCAGGCCATCACCGCTTCAGGGTGGAGAATGGCATGGAAAATTCTGGTCAAGAGTAAGAACCTGCTTAACATTCTGGATGAGCGGCTCAAGGGACCTGGTTCAGGGACCACCCTTAAGGAAGGGGTGCTGGCCTTGAGCCGCAGTAAAGAGATGACAGGTCCTTGAATGAGATAACACACTTTTCTCGATCAGGATTCCAGTCTCCTAGGGCAATGTTTCCTAAAAATGCTGCTAGGTTCTGTTGGGTAGGCCCACCTCACACAGAAAGGTACAACTTTCCCTTTTTCTTTTCTTTTTTTTCCTGTTCTGTCTCTTTCTTTCAGGTGCTGACCAGAGCCTACATACTTTTTCTGACACCCAGCCTTTACTCTTTGTTTATAGCCCCTCCCCTGGACCACGTGGCTGCCTGCCTCCACATGGCTGACCTCCATGCTGGCTTAACTCAGACAATACAACCTTTCCCCATTCTCATGGGCCAGACAGCTGCTGAGATTTATAGCTTGCCTCTTCTGGGGGCTTTGAAATTCTAATGAATTCTTTCTGAGCTTCAACCAACCAACCAACCAACCAACCAACCAACCAACCTGAGAGGACCATCTAGGAAAATGTGAAAAAGAATCAGTCCAAAGTTCTAGAAGTATAACACTATATACCAACTGGCTATCTTGGCTGGGGTCTTCTACAGGAGAGCTTCGCTTCCCAACCTAGTTCTTCTACGACCCGAGTTCATTCCTACTGTGGCTAGTAGGAGAACAGTAAAGATCAGTGTGTGTGTGTGTGTGTGTGTGTGTGTGTGTGCGTGCGTGTGTGTGTGTATGTGTGTACCTGGGCTAACCTTGTCCCTGAGTGTGGCAATTGTGGTGGCCACATGGCAGAGCTGAAATCCAGTCTCTTCGGGGCCCCTGGAGAGCATACTGACATGGACCAGGAGAGATGAGGATCAGGCAGCAGACCATATGAAAACTAGATAGAGATGGAATAGCAAGTGCCATCCATCATCTGTGGATAGAAACCGCGAAGAGACACAGTCAAGCAAGTTCACTACTGGTCTTCTCTCAATGAGAGGACATCGAGGTGGAAGCTGGGATTGGCTTAAAATGATGACCCTTAAGTGTCTAGTCAGTTGTTCCCTGCCTTGGCTGTGTTTGCTTTGACTGTGTTGTCAGAGACATTTGTACTTGGAGGAAGAGGTAATAGGAGGACGCGCTGAAATCTCAGAGGCTACGAACCCCTTCAGCTCCTGCTGGGCTCATCAGGATAGATGCAGGGCAAGTGGGGTTGAGCCACATTGGCATGTCCACATATCCAATCTGGATGGGCATACTTTTGTGGAAACTACCTGGCTCAGTTTATCCTCCCCAACCTCAAGTCCTAGGAAACTTTTCACCAGTATCTTCTCACACTTCTGAGAGAAGGGGTTGACCCAGAAGAGCCGCGAGGAGTGGTACGTCTGGTCAAATCACAGCGCTCCCTTAGAGACCTTGTCCCACAGGCACGTACCATCTGCTCCTCTTTCTCCATATGGGCATCACAGACGCCCTTTCGCTGGGTCAGATGCTCGGCCTTCTGCCACCCAGGGCCAGCAAGCATCTCAGAAATGGATGTGCTACCATGTCTCCACAGTGGAGCAAGCACCGGGGCAGCAAGCCTTTGGTTAAAAGGACGGTGGGCATGTGATACAGATGGGGACGATGGGGCCGAGGTCAGACAGCAGTGACTCTCAGGGGTGGAGCACTGAGGTTCAAGCTTGTTGGGGTGAGAGTGAACGAGACTGCAGATGCTGGGCTAGACAGGCGGTAAGCCTGAGTGATGGCTTAGGTGCTGTTTGTTGGTGTGGATCTTCTCTGAGCTCCAGTCTCGCCTCTGCTAGCACACCTCTGATTGTTTCCTGCGAGTCCAGCTGAAATGGGTAGAGGAAGGCAAAAATGGGCAAGATGCTGGGATGAGAAGGATCAAGTCAAAGTGCTCAGCAATTGACGTCTGACCTGCACAAGGCCATCAGGTAGCGCACTCTGCGTGCACTGTGCTTCTCCCTGCCCAGGCTTTAACAGCCTGTCTGCATTCCTTTCCTCTGCTCTGAGCTACTCCGAGACCACCTTCGGCCTTCTTGGGGGTTCTCTTTTCCCCTCTTCTCTGATCCCCATCTTCTGAGGCCCAGTTCTCCAACTCCTGCTATTTAGACTTACAGGCCTGGCAGGCCACCCTCCCTAGCCTCTCTCTCTATCCTCTCCTGCCCTCCTCGTGGACCAGAGTTAGATAGGCCTGTGTTGAAGTCAATTCTCTGTCTCTCTCTTTCTCTCCAGCTGACAGACTTCCAGCAGTCACAGGCTTCCTGGTCTCATTTACTTAATCTGAAAAATGAAGAACAGTTTCCTCACAGTTTTAGTTTTTTTTTTTTTTTTTTTTTTTTTTTTAATGCAAGTCAAGCCTCATGGCATTTTCTGAGCTGGGAAGTGAAAGACAGCTTCTAGTGAGCCTGCACGAAGCAGCAGTCCGGGTCACGGCTAGGCTGCCCTTGCTGTCGGTTCCTCTTTACCTTACACCTGTGAGTTCCTGGTTCCTGTTCTGCCTTTGGGAACTCCAGAGCACGTCTGTCCCTCTCCCAACATGACAGTTCTCTAAGCTCCTCAGACATAGCCTGACTCCTCATCTCTTTTGGCACGAGCAGCCTGCGGCTGTTTCCTGGTTGCCAGTCCCCTGTTTCCCGCAGCTCTTAGCTCTGGAGTCAGAGGCCACATGCAAGCCTCTAGCTGTGTGACTTGAGGGCATCCATGGTCTCTAAGCTTCAGCAGCGTCCACAGACCTCATTGGAGCATTTGAGGGGTGCTTGGGTCCTGCTTTCCTCGCTACCAGAAGTGCGCTCCACCAGGGCAGACCTGGCACAGTGCGATGCCGTCGCCAGAAGAGGGCTCCACAGCCCTGTGTTGCTCCAGCGCTTGGTCGGCACGTGCATGGCCAGCTCTTTAAAGGACATTTTATGGTGGAGGGCTAAACCCAGTCTACACTTCTGAGACAAGGTTTTTCTTGAACTTTTAACGGGATTAAATTTCTGGCTCCCCCAAATTGTTAACGATTACTTCTAACATCATCTCAGGTGCTTTAATCTGCTCCGGAGCCCGAGGCCAATTTAATGTTTCCAGAGAGTAGCAGGAGATTCAGAGGAGTTCTTTCACGTCTTACAAGCTAGCAGCCCTGGGGCTCAGTGCTTCTGGGCTTGGTTTGATTTACCTCAGTAAATTCATTTGGGTCTCCATCCCTCCCCAAAGTATTATTTTTTTAAATCCTTTTGTCTTTGGAAGGTGGAGATGGAGCTACATATGAGGACTGGCCTGTCTGAAGCCATATGGGGCCATGCAGGGGTAAGGAGATTGAGGCAGGAGTAGGAGATGGGAGAGGGGTTTCTTCTATCTCTTGACCTTAGTCTCTGGTCTCTGGGCCTTTGCTTCTCTTCCCTGTTTCTCACCCTTCTCTGGTTCTGAGGAGAAGATTTGTGTGACATCCCAGAGTTTAGCATTCTTCTAATTCCACCTTGTCCTCCTGCTTGCCCCCCAAAAGCAAACTAGTGACAGCAGGGACTTTGGACTCCCTGGTCTTCTCTGCTTCTCTAGTGCTCACCCCAGTGCTGGCCACTGTCAAGTTTCATCATAAAATTTATGACTAAATGGATGCTTCTCTGGTTCTTTTTCAGTCCCCACCTCTCGGCTCCCCATGTCCACACTGGTCCTGCCCACACTGTCAGACCTGATATCTGAACAGCTCCTGAAGAGACCAGGAGTCCTTGGGGATGCTTCCTCTGTCTCTGCCTCTGTCTGTCTGTCTGTCTCTCTCTCTCTCTCTCTCTCTCTCTCTCTCTCTCTCTCTCTCTCTCTGTGTGTGTGTGTGTGTGTGAGAGATTTTTCTCATCTCTTCAGGAAAACCCTCTAACATTCTCTCTCTCTGTCTCTCTCTCTCTCTCTCTCTCTCTCTGTCTCTCTCTCTCTGTCTCTCTCTCTCTGTCTCTCTCTCTCTCTCTCTCTCTCTCTCTCTCTCTCTCACACACACACACAATAGGCCAGAGTTAAAAGATACCTTGAGTAGAAGAAAATAACTGTCAGCTATATATTTGATGAGGGGGTGTTAATATTTAGAATCTATAAAGAAATCTAAAAATTAAATACAAATCAATAAATGGGTTCATGACTTAATAGCTTTTAGAGGAAGAAAAACAAATGGCTAATAAATATTTGAAAAAGAGTTCGATATCCTTCACTATCACGAAAAATGCAAATTAAGGCTGCTTAGGAAAACCCAAACAAACAAGAAACTGCGCTGAAATTTCACCCCCTCCCAATTAGAGCGGCCGCCATCAAGAAAGCAACTGCTGATAAGGATGTGGGGAGAGAGGAGCGCTTATTAAAGCTGGCGGGAATGCAGATTGGTGAAGCCACTATGGAAATTAGTATTTTATTAAAATTAAAACTGGAGGCACCATAGGACCCACTGATAGATACCATCCCTGGGCACAAACCGAGGGGTTCTAAGTCAGCACATTGCAGATAGACTTGCACACACATATGCTTATGTCAGCGCTGCTCACAACAGCCAGGATATAGAGCAAGCCTAGATGCCCATCCACAGATGAGCAGATAAAGAGAATGTGGTACAGATACACAAAGGAATTTTATTCGGCCATAAAGAAAGCCATTATGACGTTTGCAGTAATATTGATAGCGCTCGAAATTATTTTGTTAAGTAAAATAAGCCAGATCCAGAAAAACAAGTATCACATTTCTTTTATATACAGAATCTCGATTTAAAAATCATATATTCATCTGTGTATATGCATGTGTATTTATGTATATATTAAATGGAAGTAGAAAGGGGACTGAGAGAGGAAAAGGAAGAGGTCTGAGGGAGCAGGGGGAACAATGTGGCAGGGAAGCAGAAGGGAGAATGATGTAGGAGAAGCAAGGAAAGCAGCAAGATGCAGAGAGGTACGGGAGACGTTAGTGAGGGAGGCAAACAGGAACAGGTGTAATGATGTGTGTGTGTGGAAATGTCACAGCTAAACCAATTTCTTTGTACACTAACAAGAAAATTAATAATAATAAAAAAGGCATGACCTACAGGTAGAGCTACTGCATAAGCAGAAGAAAATATCATGTTCCGTACGAGCTCAATATTCACGGGTGAAATGGCACTTATCTGAAATTCACTTAAAATACTCCAGGTGAGAAAGGGCAACACTGGGGGGCAGGCAGGTGGTAGGGTCGGGAGGGTCACCTCCTCTCCGTGTACATCCTTACATCCTCCGACTTTCCCACAATACAAAGTCAAACCCAAAATTAAGAGAGGAGTCGTCAGCCCCTTTCCCCCTGGTGTTTGGACTCCCAAGGCAGCGTGCACACAGGAGAAACAGCCCCTCAAGTCACGAGTGCTGGTGTCCACCTGCAGTCACACAACTCGGGAGCTTGAAGCAGCGGAGTCTGGAGTTGGACGTCTATGCAGTGAGATTCCATCTCAGTAAAACAAAACAGGAGGCAGGGAGGGAAGGAGGGAAGGAAGAAAGGAGGAAGGGAGGGAGAGAGGGAGGAAAAGAGGGAGGGGGGAGAGAGGGAGGAAAGGAGGGAGGGAAGGGTGGAAGGTAGGGAGGAAGGGAGGGAGGGAGGGAGGGAGGAAGGGAGGGAGGGAGGGAAGCAAGCCCCTTGTTGCTCTGTAACTTTCTGAATTCATGTGTTACTTTCTTGCCATTGAATTACTTCTGAGGGCAGGGCTATGCCTTCCATCCCTTTCTGGACAATAGAGCTGGTTTCAAGAACACTTGATGGACGGCACTCAGCTCTTTCTCTTTGACGACAAGATCTTTAGTCTCATTGTCCTTGGTATTTTACTCTTCCACTCTTACTCCACCCAGCTCCTCTCTGGCTCCCCTAGTGAGATGGGGGTACTGCAGTGTGCATGACTCCCTTGTTTCCTGGGTAATCAGAGCCTCTCCACTGGTTGATCAGTATTTAATTAGACTCTAATGCAGGCAAGGTCTTGGGGAGTGCTTCAGGGCTGGCAAGGGGCTGGTCTCCCAGCCTCCCCTATATCTGATGTGCCCCCACACAGATTTAACTGTGGTGGAGTTTCTTTCTCTGACCTTCCCTCTTTCTAATACCTTCACTCCCTGTCTTTTGATTAAACTTCTGTGTTGTGGGCCTGAAGTGGCTGCAACCTTCAAGAAAGAGAGGATAGGGTCAGTCTTGGAGCCCCTCATGACTTTCCTCACAGGCCTGACTGTAGTTTCCATAGAAACTACATCTGTAGCCCCTGAGGGAGATCAGGAGATGGTGGGGTAGCTTTGTGCTGGTCCTGGGGGAGAATATTACTAAACACTATGTATAAACAAAGATTTACTATGGGACGGGCACTGGTCCTGGTATTTTGCATTAGCTCATTTAAATCTCCTAACAAGTCCTGGAAATGGGTTCTGTGATTATCCTAATTCTACAGACTAGGAAACCAAGGCGGGGAGAGGTTAGCTAATAAGCACCAAATTATATAGCTCATCAGCCAGTGTGCTGAGATCTGAGCCCAGGCAGTCTGACTCAGAGTCCATGGACCAGTGTTCAATGAGGGAGGGGGGCCACAATCAGATCAGAAGACAGCATGCGTCTCCAGCTCCCAGAAGATGACCCCCATCCCACAACCCATTTGGCCCCCTCAAGGACCAGTGCACTTGGCTGCAGTGGACATGGCAGATCCTTCCAGAATGTTGCAGGATGACAGTGATGCATAGATCAAATAAAGGGCACTGGTGTTTTTGGCTACAGAGCAGGGCTGGTAGCATGGCAGGGAGGCCAGATGAGGCTGGCAGACAAGAGCTTATTTATGTGCTTTCTGTTTGTCAGAGGGTCCTTTTCAAATGACTCAATCGACTATTAATCTCGATGGAACATCAGCTCCGGCCGTGAAATAAAAAGAGTAAGAAAACCTGCAAGAAGACAATGCATACATCTTAGTCCAGTTCTGGACAGGGGCACATGGGGACACTGGGAAACAACTCTTCCAAGGCTTGCCAAAGAGCTTCAGCCCAGCCTGTTTCTTGTCCTTTTAGCCCTGCTTAAGCCACCTTCTCTCCTCCTCAGTCTTTCTTGCTTTCTAACAGACCAACACATACTCAGTCTGTTTTAATTCACCTTCTGCAAGGATGGTTTGGAAATGAATGGTAGAAATACCTCTGGGTCCTCAAAGGACATAAATCAACTCCTTTTAAGGAGCTTGGCTCTACAGAGACCTTAAACTATTAACACTTTCCTTGAAAAACAGGGGTAGCGATGTGGGAATGAAGAAACAGAGAGATGAGGGCAGGGAGCGGGAGAGGAAGGTTGGGAGGAAAGAGGGCTGCGGAGGTGGAGGTAGCAGTGTGGAAAGTAGACTAGGGATGGAGATAGAGAGGAGGCCAGGTAGGTGGAGAGGAGGGTAAGGGGTGTGAGTAGGGGAGGCAGGGATGCACTGAGGATGGTAGGGCTGTGAAGAGGAGAGATGTGGAAGGGAGGGCAGGGTTGTGGAGAGCAAGATGTTGCCCTTGGCTTGGCTCAGAGGAAGTACCTGCAGAGAATTCACCTGCTGCTAAGTAAAAGGCAGCAACTTGCTTGTGGAAGGAAACATAACTGCAGAATGCATTTATATTTTCATAAACTCTGCGGAAGTCTGGGACCAAGGTGTGCTGAAGAGGCTGCTGGGTCATTTTATGTTAGCAACAATAGGACGGGACAACAGAACCTGAAGGAGAGAGGAATGAGTGGCAGCTATTGGGCTGAACCCCAGATCTTCAGTCTGGCCTTCCTTTGATGTCCTTCTAGTCAGTAGCAATCTAGTTATCTCCCAACTATCTATCACCTTTGCTGTGTGGAAGCACTGGCTGACACGGGCTTCCACCTTCCGGGGTGCTCCCCAGATCCAGACGGGATGTAAGAACAGAGTCAACTGAGGACTGTCACAGGTCGTTCCAGAGACCCTCCATCCCAGAATAGGGGGTCTACTTCCTGCTTCACCACTTCCATGGGAAGATCTGCTCACAGGACACCCCTGCCAGTGGCGCTCCTGGTCCAGCTCTCTTATCCACCTCTTTGTAGACACTTCTGTGGTAAATAGTACCTTACTCTTTTCCATGCCCATGAATAGTGTAATGAGAAAATTATGGGATTTGGATTTAGAATAACCTTGACTCAACTCAGGTCTTCTCCTTGGGGACAATTTGGCTTGGGTAAAAATTTTCACTTTAACTCTCTCATATGTGAAAGGGAAACAATACTATGTCCTCACCTCAGATAGTTGAAAGAAAAGTGAAAAAAAGGGCATCAGTAAACTCTTTTGAGTAAACTCATCTGCCAAAGATAATTTTAAAATCTGAAGGAAATACACAGAGAGTGAAACCAACAGAGGAAGCAAAGCAGTAGAAACTAGTGGGCCATATTCTCTGAAGAAGAGAGAAAGTGGATAAACCCAGGACTTAGCACCACTCTTGCCTTTTAGTAACACAATTAGTTCAGAAGTAACAGGGACAAAAAAAAGAAAAGTGAAATTTTGCAGATTCCGCTTTCCTGCTCAGGGTTAGCAGCCTGAATGCATCCTCTCCAGCCAGGCAAAGGTGGAGTACTAAAAGGCTTCATTTGAGGTCCGAAGCCGAAAGCAAATCTCCTCCTTTGCTGGACTTACAGCTTTGAGTTGAATTAAAGTGGTCCTGGACTGTGAGCCCTCTCACATGTCTGCAAGCAGAAAACCAAAGACCTTTCTAGAGAAAGAACACTTATTTCACTACTGGTGATTCGTTCCAACAGTTTCCAAACACACTCACTAGCACAGAACACATATACCTGTGTACACACTCACTAGCACAGAACACATATATCTGTGTACACACTCACTAGCACAGAACACATATGTCTGTGTACACACTCACTAGCACAGAACACATATATCTGTGTACACACTCACTAGCACAGAACACATATATCTGTGTACACACTCACTAGCACAGAACACATATACCTGTGTACACACTCACTAGCACAGAACACATGTATCTGTGTACACACTCACTAGCACAGAACACATGTATCTGTGTACACACTCACTAGCACAGAACACATGTATCTGTGTACACACTCACTAGCACAGAACACATATATCTGTGTACACACTCACTAGCACAGAACACATGTATCTGTGTACACACTCACTAGCACAGAACACATGTATCTGTATACACACTCACTAGCACAGAACACATATATCTGTGTACACACAGGACAAAGGCACCACAAGCGAGAGTCAGGTGAAGTTATAATAAAGGGACCCACGAATAACTGGAATATGGGCAAACTTGGAAGACTATGCTTACAATCAAATAAATAAAAGCTTGAAAAACTTGCTGGGAATGGAAACTAAAAAGTGACTTGACAATTTTGGAAAACAATTTCAAACAGAAATATTAGAATTTAAACAGCACAATAATTGAAATTGTGTATGCATGTTAATTAAATGTACCTTATGAGGAAATTGGTATACTTTGGGTTAAAGGAACTATCTAGAAACAGTATGCAGAGGAACATACATGTCCTTGTACAAAGCTTAGCATGTAGAAGTCAATAAATGGCATGTCTCTTTCCTCCTTTCGGGTTGTAAAAAGAATCTTATCTCAGGAAACCTTTTCAGAATCATTTACTGATCATTCTATCATTCTGAATTTCCTCAGCACCTCTGTACTTGGTTTTTCTATTGAGATCAATTAGTGGAAGAGCTTAAATCACTCCCAAAACTTAAGGCTCTTGGTCAAATGTTTCCCATTCCACAAAAAGAGTCCAGTTCCTGTCCCGAGCTCTGGTGACAGATGAATACAAGCACAAAGGGTCAGGTGAATTTCTAGTGTGGCCTGCTTCCTGTGATGAATGTTGCACAGGGGACCTGCTAAGGACAACCACAAATGTTCCAGGGTTCAGAATAAGCATGGAATGTGTACACACACTCTTTCTTTTCTCTTTCCTCAGAGACTGCCATCTTGGCTCAATCTGGAAACGCTGATGAACAAAGTTAGTGAGAGATACTGGAGACTGCCACTAATAAGACAAGCGGAACTGTCCACACGGACATGTATACCTCTGTTCTAGAGCCTTCAGTCATCCAGGGACTTGGAGGCTCAGGTGGCTCATTCTGTGCGCTGATTTTGGCATCGAGTTGAATCACTCTCAAGCATCGGAGCGATTGGGATAAAGGTGTACCAACTAACAACATTTCTACCTCCAATCTGGGTCACCTGCGAGCCCTGAGCAGACCAGGGCGGATGGGCTGTCACTCTTCATAGGCTCCAAAGAATAAGGAAGAAGGATGAGCCCTAAGAAGAACCTTGAAAGCTTGTCAGTGGGCTCTGGTGACTTAGACAAGATTGATGGAAGTGCTGAGGGGGGCAAAAGGCTGGACTGCTCTAGGAGTGTGAGGAGCCCAGGGGTGTTGTTCTGGGCAGGTTACAAAGATCAATGGAGGCAGCTGTGCTTTGTAGAGCCCCAAAGACCTACAGAGTCCAACACTCCATTTTAACCAGTGCCACTTCTACAACAACAACAACAACAAATTTCTTAGAACTGGAAAAATTATGCCGTATTTCCAGTGTGTGTGTGTGTGTGTGTGTGTGTGTATGTGTGTGTGTGTGTGTGTGTGTATACCCATGCACATACGCAGACCCATTCATATTACCAAGGGTAAAATGGCATTAATCAATGACCTTTGTGTGATCCATGGTGTGTGTCAGGCACTGGACTGAGCACCAGTACTAGAGACTGAAAACTGATGAGGATGTAGGGTCTCCAGCACGCCCTCAGGCTCTGGACCAGGGACGATACATCAGCTGCAAGACGACACAGGCAACCTTGATGGCTCTTGCCTTCTCCCAGCTTACTCTAGAACTCCGTCCATTTATGGACTGGTTTCTGAGCTAGGCGAATGGTTTTTTAGTTCCCTTCTGGTGTCCAAAAGCAGAGCAGGAAATTTCAAGCAAGAAGCAGCTTCCTGGTCCAGCATCACCCGGGGCAGACAGGATATTATGAGGTCAAAGATGGATGACCTGCTGCAGCTCTTGTTTGCCCGTGACCGGGAAGTGGGAGAGGATGGAGGTCAGCATATGAAGGTTTTCCCAATCTATTTGTAGCTCCATTTGGAATAAGCTGGGGGAGTGGTTGTATCTTGCATTCCTTATGGCTTTTATTTTTTTCTGGTCTAAAGCCAGGTTAGGTTCTGGACTTAGTGACTATTTAGTCTGTTCTAGTTCCTAGACCCATTGAATAGGCCTTTTGCTCATGGAAGAGGGCGGGTCCCTTATGCAGGACACCGCCTTGGAAGGACAGGCCTCTGATTACCCTAGAACCTATGGAGCTGAGGAAGAATGTGCTCAGCTGCTCTGCCCATTTGTGTGCCCAGCGACTGCACCTAAAAGGCTACACTGGGTGTAGACTCACTGGTCCTGGCTTTCCCCCCAAGCTCCCACCCCAACTATAGAAACAGCAGGTGTCTGAGAACTATCCCTTTTCTTCTCAGTGAGAATCCATAGCCAATTACTGAACCTAGGGAGGTGGAAAATGCTTCTGTCTGGCCCTGGAGCGAAAGAAAACCCAGCGTTCCTTCTAGGCAACTCTGTGGAGAACAGGGATGCAGGCAAGCCCCTGAGAGCCCAAAGAGCTGTCAGCCGAAGGCTTTAATAACAGCAAAGGCGGCTTAAAATAAGTGCAAACCTTGATGGCCTTATCTCTTCCACAGTTGGTCTGTGGTTGTTTGCCTGTGTGTGTGCATGCAAAGAGCAGGAACTCTCCTTGGGGTCCAACAAATTGGTGGCCTCGTTGTAAGGGTCTGTGGCAGCTGGAAGAGGCAGCGAGCCAATAACGAAGGGCTGAAATAATTGGTCTCAGGATGTAAGCTCCCTCTGGCCTCTGCCTGTCACCCTCTCCAGCTACAGGGCCTCAGGCAGGCCGACACGCACCAGCTGGTGTGACACCTTTCCGTCACCGAGGTCAATATTTCCTTTTATCAGATTGCATCTGTATGATCCATGAGTGAGGGAGACAGGGATGGGGCCGTGGAAACAAGAAGGTCTTGTTTGTCACTATGCAGGCTAGGTGGGAGGTATCAGCAGGTCACCTCCCGCCGCAGCACCTTGAGCTCCGTGTCTGATCATTAGGTCAGGCGATTCCCGCATCATCTAGCTACAGGAAAAGGATGACTCATGCATATAAAGGGGGGAAATGTGCCTGCTGGGGGCTAGATGTTCAGCACACACCGCCCAGCTGATGCCGGTGAGGCTCAAACGGAGTAGGAAAGGCTAAGAAATTTACACAGAACCACAAATACGTCAATATGAAAGTCGATATATTTTTACTGCTTGCTGGCTACTCAAATCTAGGAAATCCTGATAATGCCTGCCATAGACTATCTGAAATATCCATTCCTTCCACCCCTGAGCTCTGGGTTCTGTGGGCCAGATTGGTCAATGAATGGGGAGAGGAAAGATGGGAGGGCCAGTCCTCACGCAAGGTTTGAGTATGGGTTGCTGGGCCCCCATGTCACTGAATTCCAGAGTCAAATGTTCTTTCAGGCTCATCCGCTTCCATTAGCACCTCCAGCCAGACTCGGCTGCGTAAGGCTGAAGCTTAATTATATTTAAAAATCTATTGGTTCCATTAGGTATGACTAGAGTTCTATTTTAAACTTCCTCGGCAGAATGGTACTCACCGGAACTAGGTGAGTGATATTAGCATTTTTCTTTGAGATCTTGAGACCCAGAAGTCAGGCACAGACATGTCTTTTCCTTCCTCCCCACCTGCCTACTTCCCAAGCCCTACACAGAAGTGTTCTGAAGATCCCAAGTGGTGCAGAGGGCCAGAACAGGGGAGAGCTCTCGCCGTAATCCTAGCACGCAGGAGGCAGAGGCAGGAGGATTAGACTGTGTGCTAGTTCCAGGCCAGAGCTACAGAGTTCTGAGACCCTGTCTCAGATCAAGCAGCACAGGGCAAGACTATCCAGAGCTTTAAGCTCAGTCATGTGGAAATTGGGGCCAACATATCCCCGGTTAGAGTGAAGACCACCGGGCGAAGCTGGGATGAGCTGGGTGGCCCTGCTCAGTGCTCAGTGCTTAACAGCCTTGGTGGTGGAGAAAAGGGCCTGCGCAACTCTGCATCAGAATGACTGCAAGGAGGGGAGACCCAGCCATAGCCAGCTCCCCGCCTCTGTGGGGGATGCTAGCGGAACTGTCCCTCACACCCCGAGGATCCTCCACTCAGTGGACTTTCCCCTTTGTGGCATGACCTCTGTGTGCTACACTATGCGCTCAGGGTTACGGGAAACACAGAGTATGGGGTGGGTGTGGGGGCATCTCTGGGCACCCACCACCACCAAACATGGAGCAGTAAGAAGGCATAGGTGCAGGGCAAAGTCCTTTCCACAAAGTATTCAACAATGAAAATAAGGGCCGCGGACATTTTGTGAGTGTTAATTCATGTGGGACACTGCTAAGTATCTCCTCCGAAGGAACTTCAGATTTGAACCTACACGAGGACCTAGTGAAGGAGGATCTTCTCGTCTATGATCCCAGTTCACAGATGGTGAAATCAGAACTCCACAGAGTCTCCTTGTTTATCAACAGAAGGGAAAGGCCTTAAGCCAGGCCCTGCTTCACAGGAACAGTGAGCCCAAGTCCTTGCCGCATAGCCCCTGGCAGCTGGGCAGGGAGGGGAGCAGCAGCGCACACAGGCCCTGATGCACACATACCTGAAGTTCCAGCGTTTATGTTTTGTTTGCTCCACTCTTGGGGCGTCCAGAAGGATACCTTCCCAGCTTCTTCTGCCCTTTATCCCACTAAGGTACAAGCGGCCATCAGAAACCAGTAGAGACAGGGAGGGTTTATCTGTGTTTAGGGCCTGCACATTTTTTTTTAAGCAGAGAAACTACAGGCTTCTGAAAATTCAGTTATATGTGAAGAGGAGCTCCCACGGGTCACTGGGGTGGGGCTCTGGGGAAGGGGGTCACAGTGGGCTTCCAAAAGCCCTGGGTCACTCTTAGACCCTTGCAAGGATCAGAAGCCAATAGTTCTGATGGGGAGGGGCATCGGCCTCCAGTCGCTTAAATTAATGCACAATCCAATTTAATTTCCCTTTAGGAAATTACTCATTCCTAAAAAATACATGAGGAGTCAGCAAGGAGCCATGGCAACGAAGAGGCTGAGCACTGGCTTGTGAGCTTGGAGTTGCCCCTCCCGTGTATGGGCCCGTCTGGTGTTCTAAGTTAGAGCCTTCTGACCCTGTGCACAGCACAGCTCGTGTGGCAGAACTCCAGAACATCTGGGTCAGCAGAGGCGGCTGTCTGCAGCTGAGAACTGACCGAGGCTTGTGCCATCCCAGGTTTGCTTAGGCACTGTGGAGCCAAGGGGTCTATGTTGCTCATGCCTGTATTAGAGCTCGGCCTGGGCATCGGATGCTGGCTCTCTATCTGGGTCAAGGGTCTTGAGTGGGTTACGCTGGCACTGACCATATAACATGTGAGCAGCTATGCCACCTCATTCATGGCTGCTAGTCATTCCCACAAGAATCCTGTGGTGGCCAAATTCCTTCTTCAATACTTAGGCCAGGAAACTGAGGCTCAGGCATTCAGTTGCCTTGACTTTATCAAGGTATCCATTCAACGAGCATCCGTTCTTGATCAGGCATGTGCTATCTAAGTACTTCATATGTAATGCATGCCTTGGTTGAGGGGCCCTAGCCCCCCAACACATGACATGCAAGTGCTTTTTCTGAGCGTTTCTGGGATGTTCTGGAAGTGTCTGTCACTCACTAAAGGAAGAGCAGTTATGATTGACCTTGGGTAGGTCTCCAGGAACAAAAGTAAGTAGTGGAACGGACAACACGACACCATCAGACATGGGAGGATATTTATATCTGTAATATATACAGATTACACAGACACAGGGCCCCAAAGGATGAAAAGCAGTAAGACCTGGGGCTTAGTATAGAACACTGCAGATTACCATGTAAACAGATGCATTACCATGTGGTCGGGGGAAGTTTCACAATAAATGCAGCAATGAGCTGCAGTAAGACCTGGAGGGGGAAAAGGCCCACAGATTGCTGGGGCCGCCTGGGAAAGCACAGTAGAGGCGGGAAGCTCATCCTGGTCTAAAGTGAGTGTGGGACCTGATGCCCCATTTGAGTCAAAAAAAACTGCAGGCTTCTGAGAATCCAGTCATTGTGTGGAGAAGAGCACAAAGGGGGACAGTGGGGAGAGGCCATGGGGAATGAGTTCCAGTGGCATTACACGGGGAGCCCCAGTCACTCTCAAAACCTAGCAAGAGTCAGAAGCCAACATTTCTGATGGGGGAGCACACCTATCAGACTTCGGTGACTAAAACAGAAAACCAGCCTACAAATCACAATCCCAGAGAACCTAGACAATAATGAGGACCCTAAGAGAGACATACATGGATCTAATCTACATGGGAAGTAGAGAAAGACAAGATCTCCTGAGTAAATTGGGAGCATGGAGACCTTGGGAGAGGGCTGAAGGGGAGGGAAGAGGCTAGGAGAGGAGCAGAGAAAAATGTAGAGCTCAATAAAAATCAATTAAAAAAAAGAAAGGAAAAAAAAACAGATAATCCAATGCACTGGTAAGAAGACAAAAACAAAACAAAACAAAAAACAAAAACTCAGAACAACAAACAAAACAAACAAACAAAACCCAAACAAACAGTGCATCCGGTGTGATGCACACGACCTGGTGCGGAGACCTGAGCAGAAGTGAGCGGATGCAACCCAGCGGGAGCTCTGCAAACAGCAGGTGCTTGCTGAACACACGCTGCATCAAAGAATTAGCAGGGAGACGAGTAATCGCGCTGCCTCTGTCATCCTCTTATTTTCTTATCACTCAGATGAATCTGGTTTTAACAAATGCTCCAAGCGGAGACTTCATTACTACAGAAGCCCCAATTGCTGGATAAAGATCTGCTTTACTTATGAGCTTGGAGTTACTGTCAGAGAAGCGATGCTGATATTGAGGCTTGTGTTTCATCCAGGGCCCTACTGGGTGGGGATGAAGGTGGGGACAAGCTCTGCAGCCAAGATGGTGACCAACTTTCTTGATGTTGGAACATCTTCACAGCCTTCAGCTTTGCTGTTCAGGACACACGCTTGCTCATGTTCTTTGTCTTAGACCCCAGGGTGTGTCTGCTGGGCCATATGAGGGAGGTCCCAAGCATGAACATCTCTATCAAGCTATACCATTATGTCCAGCAATATTTGCACCTCCACTCCTGGGATAGCTTTGTGACTGGAACACCAAAGAATGCCCAGGAGACATTTCACCAGTTTAGCATCAGTGAGGAACAGGTAGCTCTCTCAATGTACTAGCCAAGGCAGAAAGGCCAAGGGAGGAGAAGTGGCAGAGAATGGACATGCGGCTGTGTCAGTGGGTACCTGGAAACACTGTGCCCTCCTCTCTGTGTGGCACCTCCATCTCTGAAAGGACCAGTCAGTTGGTCTCCTTGGAAGTTCACATCCATGTTGTTCCCATTTCCGCTCCCTCCTCCCCTCCTCCCCTTCCTGTTGCCTCTCTCTTGGGCTCCATCGGTCATTACTCTCCACATGACAAGCTTTCCTTGACCAAACTTTACTCAGTGTATTGGCTACTTTTCTCGGCACCATCACCAAATACTCAGAGGAAACAATTTGAAGCGAGAAAGATTTATTTGGCTTGTGGTTAGAGAGGACCATAGTCCATTACATGAGGGGACAGTCCATTATAGTGGCAGATGGCTTCACAGTGGCAGAAGCATACGGCTGGGGCTTGTGACCTCACAATTTATGGAAACAGAGAGCAGAGATGGGAGAGGAAATCAGAGCAGGATCGAAACCTCAAAGTCTGACCCTTAGTGACCCACTTTCTCTAGCACATATCCACCCCCAGCGGTTCCACAGCTTTCTAAGATAGTGCCACTGTAGGAGACCAAGTGTTCAGACACATGAACCTGTGGGGAGAGTTCACATTCAAACCACACCAGTGGGACTCCTCTGACTCACCTGCCCAGCTAGGTCTCCAGTTTTAAGCGTCTATGTCTGTCTCTGCATGGCCCAATTCTACTAAAAGTCCTAGTAAATTAGTGTCTGGTACCCTCACTTTCCAATCAGTTCCTCATCCTCCGGATCACCCCGGCGTACCTCCAGCAAGAATCCCGACAGCCTGGCTTCGTCAGACTCCATCTTGCTCCAGAGGCTTCCTCTTCATAAGTTTTCATCTACCAAGTCCCATTCCCCCAGGCTATGAATTCTCGGTTATCTTTGCTGTATTCAAATGGAGCCTGTCTCAGTCCTGAATCTCCCTTCCTCCTGTGTCAATCGTCTTGAATAAAATCTGAGTTTACCACTTCATTGTCTAGCTCTGGCTTCCATCAACACACAGTAGCCCCTAAGTACCACTCCTCAGAAGGGACAAGAATAGAAGTTTGGAAGGAATTTCTGGTTTGTCCTAGATGCACCCCTACCCTGCGACAAACTTTTCTCCTTATCCTGCACCTTGTCTCCCACCAGCAGCTACTGAGGATCCTGAAGAGTAATCTGGGGGGAAGATGAGGTCGGCTGTGGGGATACCCATTGTGTGAATAATACCAGTTGAGCACCCCTCTCCCCAGCATGGGGCCTTGCACTGAGAACTGTCTTTCTGACTCCTAAATCCTGGGATTAAAGACGTATTTTCTATAATTCTGTGTCCTAGGTATGATGCACAGGCAAGAAAGCAGAGATTTGAACACAAGCAGAAACAACTTGTACAGTTATATAGCTACTGACGTGGGAACGTGGAGCCTGAGGGACCATGCAGCCTGTGTCCTTCCCTATTTACACGCCACAGACTCGTCCACAGCAGCCAGAATCCCTGACAGGTGTCTGCATAGTTGCACACAGACCAAACAAGCTCCGCACACACACACACACCTTCACCAGCAAGTGACCTGAATGCCGCGAACTTTACAACTAATCAATAAACACACTGAAACACAGCTAACCTCCACATGTGCTGAAAATAAAATGTAGCCACTGTCATTTCAGCCCATCAGATTATCTAAAATTAGCATGAAAGAGGAGGGGGAGGAAAGAACGAGAACATGAATAGCCCTGGTAAGAGGCAGGGAAATGGGCATCCTCACTCAATGCCAATTGGCATAGCTCCTTGGGAAAGGCATTCGACAATATTCATTAAGAGGTCTGAAATTGCCCAAGACCAAAATGACCCAATAATTTTACCCAAGTGTCATTCAGAAGTAAAAGCATGGAAGCGTTCACCACAGCCTTGTCCATTGTAGCACAAGCTTGGTAGTGACCCAAATGCCTTAGTGTAGGGACTGAGCTAATTAAGTCCCACAAAGGAAAATGACTGAAGAAGAAAATAACCCAATGATGTTGACAGTGGCTGGCTGTGGGTGACCACTCTGTAGTTTCCACCCAATTGTCTTTTATTTTTGATTTTTTTCCCCATTAATATTTTTTTTTAACAAAAGAACATCATGCTTCCATGTCTAATAAAACTAACATCTGTGGAAAAAGTTGGGAGCAGGTCTCTCAGCAAGAGAAAGCTGGGTACACGAATACAGAACTTAATGATGTGATTGAGTCGAGTCTACAACAGAAATTACCCAGCCTGTCAGGGACGTACGAAGCAGCCGCTGTGGATATATGACCGGACATAAATAGCGGAGCACTCCCAGAAAGAGCTGTGGTTAGTTCGGTTTTTATACCGCCGAGCCCCTAGTTTTCTTCATTGTCGCTAGTTCTCTAGCATCTGCTAAGCAGTTTGAGGCTGCCTGTTCAGCCTAATGCCAGATGTGAGCTGTTCTTGCAGACATGTGCACACATGTATGTGTGCACACACAGACACAGATGCATGCACACATACACACATTATTAGGAGATGACTGTCTCACCAGCCAGGATCCTGGGCGGGGCTTCATGGGCCTCTTCCTTGGGTTAGTAGGTTCTGGGAAAAAGGAGCTTGTGCAAACAAGGCAGTGGATGGCTGCTTTCCTTCTCTCCCACCTGGGGTGAAGGTGGTCCATGGATAGGGGGAGGAGGATCAGGGCCAGGAGTATGGAAGTGGACCTATCCACTTGAGGCCTAGTTATGCATCTCCTTCTCTGCAGGAGTCCTTGAGAACAAATTTCTACTGGCTTCGAACTAAAGTGCACTCAACTGCAGCATGATCAGTGCTTGATCAGAGAGAGAGAGAGAGAGAGAGAGAGAGAGAGAGAGAGAGAGAGAGGGAGGCAGGCCAAGAGCAGCTGGGAGTTATAGGATGAAGGCTGCAAGGTCCTTCATGTCTGTGGTCGGCTTGGAAGATGCAACTGAGAACCTGTGGTTTGCCAGGAAGGGGACAGACTTCTACCTTTCTGGGGGCTTGCTTGGTTTTTTTCTTACTGATTTATCAACTTTGCAATTGCCATGTTTCTTGGCAGCCCCTTCGCGATTCTGCATCCTTGGGGGGAAAGCATGTGTGAGAGGACTGTTGAGTCTCCAAGCATCCCAATGGACCATGGACACAATGGTTTATGTCCTGTTGTTCCCTCTGTTGCCCATCCTTATGTGAAGCTTGGCTCTAGCCTCCACAAGGCTCTCTACCTTCTCCGCAGGGCCAGAGGGTCATGTTGGCACTTGTCCCTTGGAGGAGACACAGCTCAGTTCATACTAACAAGAGTACAAACCTAGGATTCTGTCCTGTTCTAGAGAATTCCTGGAGGTGAACCTAAAGGCATAGGACCCAGTTGATGCCTAAAACATATAGAACACTTGTCTCCTAGCTAAGAACCAGTGAGGGCTGGACTTCTCGCAAGCTTCTCACAGAGCCGTAGTTCCTTCACATTTGAGCTCAGCCGGGCCTTACTTCACACGCACGCACACATGCATGCACGCATGCACAGGGCCTTCTGAGCCATGAATGTCGACTGCCTCAGCTTCTGCACTGTGAGCTTGATTCTCCCTGGACGTGGCACTGAAAAGTTTCAATGGCCCTTCTCACCCTCGAGGAAGAGGAACCAGGAACGAAAAAGCATAGCTGGAATTCAAATTAGAAGTCTGAATTAAGGGGGGGAGGGTGGGAAGACAGCTCAAGCCCAACTAGGAAAGAAAGCTCATTAATGTTTTGGCTCCCCTCCTCATTAAGGAAGATCCCGCTCATAAATATTCACAGAATTCTAACGGAAGATGGAGGTGAAAGTTAATGCAGAACAATCAAGACTGCTGAGCAGCCTGACCAGGCCCTAACTTTCATTTATTTCCCCAAAGCCTAGGGATCTGGAACATTCCTATCTCCCAAAGGGGCAGAGGAAGGAAGTATGACACCCCCATCATGTCCCAGGCCATCCTGTGAGAGCATCTCATGAGTGGAGTTTTCTCTCCTGAGTCTGGAGGAGAGGGGTACTGAATTCCAGCATGCCCTGCTCTCTTCCATCTATGATAGCCAGACCAAAGAGGGTGCATAGGGCACCCAGGATGATCAGCTCGGTCACACATTTTCTATAACCCACCCCTAGTCTTTGACCAGGAGAGTTCTCACCTCAGTGAGCCTTCTTGGACCTGGGCCTTCATCACACTCTGTTCTAGAGTCTGCAGAGCTCTCTGATCCTGCACACCGTGGTCAGATTAATTTCCTACAGCTTGGGGGTTAATTGTATCATTCCTTCACAAAAGCATTCATTGGCTCCCCCACTGCCTATGAATTAAATGCAAACTCCTTGTGCTCTGTGGTCCAAGCATTCCTTTATGACCTCAATCACCATTACTTTTTATTCATTTCCCAGAGTTCCAGCCAAATGGAGCAAAGAGCTCCACTCCACGCTGCACTATGCCTTCTTGCTGCCAAGGCTTGCCTTGTTTGTGTGGCTCCTGCTCCCTGGAATTTCCTCCTCAGCTGGTTCTACTGTCAGAAATATCTGCATCTTTTCCACTAAGCTTACCCCATCATCTCTTCCGTTAAACTGGATCCCGTTTCCCACAACCTGGCATGATCTCACCCAAAGGACTTGGCTCGTAGGCCTCCTAGGCCACACCGCTTTCTTGTGCCTTAGCATCCAGCTAACAAACAATCATCATCACCATCATCACCACAGTGAAAACAATATTAGCTACTACTTTCTGGTTGCCTCCTATGCGTCTGTTACTTTTGCATGCTTTCTGCCTGGTCTCAGTTACCCCATCTATCAGCTGTAGGTTCTAGAGAGGTTAAAAGTCTAACTCCATCCGGCTGCAAAGTCTTGCGGTCTTCTTTACTACATTGTCTTCACGTTTGGAAGCTCCATTGCCTGAGCTATGTCCTGTTAAAAAATATACAAGCTCTACCTTCTACCTCTGCCATGGCCCTGGTCAGTGAGATCTTATTTGGAACAGTGTTGCTGTGATTGTAAGGAAGTCAAGATGAGGACACGGTGGGACAAGGTGGGAACGAATCCAATAACTAGTGGCTGCTGCTGCTGCTGCTGATGGTGGTGGTGGTGATGATGGTGATGATGATGATGATGATGTCCATACTAGTGCCCTTCAAAGGAAAGAAACAGATGGATCTACACACCCAGAGATGTGGTTTGGAGATGGAGGCACAGATGGGAGGGATGCGTTCACAAGTCAAGACCTGCTGGCCACTGCCATTAACCAGGAGTAAGACAGGGAACAGGGTCTTCCCAGTCTTCTAAAGCATAGACAGGAGGCCCAGCTAGCATCTGCAAATATCTTGATCCCGGACTCCCACGCCTCTAGTACTACGACAGTATGTTTTTGTTGTTCTTAGCCACCCAGTTTGTGGCACTTTGGTACCCTAGTCCTAGGAAATAAATGTCCTCTCTGGGGTGGGGGGTTTCTATTCTCACTCTTCTCATTGCTTTCTGGAGAGACCTGCAAACTCTCTTCACACACTCAGAGAATCAGATCAGGGAACGCTGTGGGATGGAGGAGAGCCTTCTGCCTTTGGTGAGCCTCCAGGTTTACCTATGTTGTAGTGTGTGTCAGGATCCTCCCCGCGTTTGAAGCTGAGTCATAATCTATTGTATGGATATACCATCTTCTGTTTATCTATTCACCATGGATGGATACTTGGGCTGCTTCCATCTTCTGGCTCTTGTGACAAATGCCATGACCATGAGTGAGTAAATATTGCTTTTCAATTCTTTGGATATATACCAAGGAACTAGAATTGCTGGATCACGTGGTAGGTTTGTGTTTGGTATTTTGAAAGTAGCCTTTAATACTCATCCCCAGGGATGTGGTCAGTGGACAGAGCCAAGGACAGTCATCTTTAGAGTACACACCTCGCACTAAGAAATTTGTGTCACGCATCTAAACTCTGAAAGCAAGCCTATGAGGGAGGTGTCACTTTCATAGTGTAAATCCAAATGGCAAGTCACATCCCCCAAGGCCACAGCGCCTGTAACTATGGAGGCCAATCTGGATCAAACACTCGCCTCTGGTCTGCTAGAGAGAGCTTTCCCCAAGGGTCCTGTTGCATGTCCCAGGGACAGGAAAGCTGTGTTGAGTCTAGAAAGGCCCTCTTCTTCATGACGCCCCTGGCAGAATCCCCATAAGCCTGCAGAGGGGTGGATGCCATCATTTGGGACTTTTCTAACCTTCCCAGTTTCTTTTCTTTTCTCTCTTTTTTTAAAGATTTATTTATTATGTACACAGTGTTCAGCCTCCATGTATGCCTGCAGGCCAGAAGATGGTACCAGATCTGATTACAGATGGTTGTGAGCCACCATGTGGTTGCTGGTCAGGACCTTCGGAAGGGTAGTCAATGCTTTTAACCTTTGAGCCATCTCTCCAGCCCCCTTCCCAGTTTCTTACGTGTGACAGTAGTCCTCACCATCCCTCCTGCTTTCTTTCTATTGAAACTACTCAGGTTCCAAATAAAATATAGCCCAACAATTACATCACAGCCTCACAGACCAGCTCTGGTTCTAAAGCACCCAGGGGTGGAGTTCTTTAAAGGGCAAAGTGCTGGCTACCTTTGCTCCTATTTTGAGCTGCTTCTCTCTGGTGATTCCTGCTTTGGCCATCCCAATTTGAAGAGCATTCTCCTTGAACAGGAAAAGTAAAAAAGAAAAAAAAAAAACGAGAGCGGAATAACATTTTATTGTCAGGTAAAGGTTTATTTATTTATTTTTTTTGTGACTACCTGCTTATGCGGTCCTCGCTGCAAGCCTCCGAGCTAAGTAGGACAGGGCTGCAGCTACTCAGCATGGTTGAGTAGCTTCTGTGAGGTCCCCAGCTAGTTAGCAGCCTGGGCTGAGTTGAAGGATGAGCTCAGACCACAGACTGTTAGGGGAAATTCTGACGACACAAGCACAAATGACCCCAATCAGAAGGCATCTGGAGACACTAATGTGGCTACACTGGGGGGCTCTGACAAGTTCACATTGGAAAAGCAAAAACCTGAGAACAAAACTGCTTGAATTGGAAGCCCCCAGGGAAGGACGCGGAGGGTCCTGGCTTTTTAGGAAAAGCTGAGGCTTGGGGAAACTGCAGAGGCAAACGAAAAACATTTTTAGTTATGCTGATAGCATACTCTCATGCCCTCTCTGAGGCCAGGGGAAAAGCCCACACAACCATAAACAACAAACCCAACAAGAAATAATGATGACAGGAAGGAACAAGATGGAACTAAGCACCGATCTGGAGGGAGGTGAAGAAGCACTGATCTGGGGGAGAAGCTTAGAGGCTAGAGCCGGGGACAGAGCGTTAGCTGAAGCAGGGCAAGCAGGCATGATCTGGCCTTAGCCAGGTGGGTGACTCACAGCCTGCCACCTGCCTTCCTGATCTTTGTGTTCCAAATATCCAGTGTTCACCAGCCTTCAGCTATTCTTTCCCTTTGCTTCCCTGGTAGGCTTTATGAATCTATATCAACGTACATTCTGAAAGTCTAGCCTCATTCTGCTGTCTGCTGAGGTCCTGAGGTTGGCTAAGGCTGGCTCCTGCTTCATCAGGGACAGAGAGAACAGAAGGTTAAAGAGGAGTTAGACACAGGACATCAAATTAAGACTTTATCTTTGGCCTCATCCGAAAGACTGAAGACAGACACTCAAGGAAAAGTTCAAACACCAGTTCCATGCTTATTCAAATCACCATCACAACTCAATTACCTCAAACATCATTTAAGTCAGTGATGTTCCAGGGTCCACACTTTAGCAAGCAATAGGACCATTAGGATAGTTACTGCTGCCTAGGGATTTTTGGAACCCAAGTCTGAGGTCCAAGAGTTTTCTCATGTTCCAGCACAATGGCCAATGGTGGTGGCCTTCCGTGCTTAGATTTCTGCTAAACTCTGGCCATGTATCTTGGGCAGCACCCATCCAGCACTCATTCCTGCCACTGTTCCCACTTCTGGGGAGAACCTGAGGTAAGTTCCTCATGTTGTGAGTGATGGCACAGACCTGCTTGATGCTATAGCAAGCCCTGATCAGAGCATAACACTTCCCCCACCCCCAGCCTCGCCAGCACACCTTGTCTGCTGGACTTGTCTGTCATTTCTGTGCGTCCTTTTTGGACCTTTCTCATTCCTCCAGTGTTTTTGATCAGTAGTTTATTTCCCCAAAGCAGTAATGTGTTCTCACTGCATAAAATATGCTCACCAAGCAGAGACACAAAAAGAACTACACAAAGCATCCATTGCTCCACCACCTAAGAGACCATCGTCAATGCTGCTTCCTTCCAGTCTTACTGCTTCCTAAACATCATAGAGGCGAAGGGGTACAGTTTTGTCTCCTTCTCCTTTCCACACCACCATGGAAGCATCATAAGCATTACTTTCCAAGGCCGCCTCTAATTTTGCTTGTACAAATAACATCACTAACAACAACAGTGTTCCTGAGCTAGCAGTGGTTCCTCAGGAGAGATCCAAGAAGCGACTCCCCCGGGTGCCATGCCCCTCTGCAGTCTCTGAATAAGACTATTCAGCTTCACTCTTACCAGCATTGGGTGCTTGTGAAAACAAATCAAAGTTGAAATTGTTGTTATTTATAAGACAAACATAGCTGTTTAGTTGTTTGAGTTTTAATTCTGACTGATAAGATTGAAGGTAGTTCATCTCCTGGGAAGCCAGGGCTATTTCTTCTCGAGTGAACGGTCATGCACTTCTAGCTCTTTTATTGTGCCTTTGGGGTTTTATTGTTGATTTGCATTCACTATATGCTAAAGATATCAGCCATTTTCCCAGTATTTGGTGTAAGTGTATTTTCCCAGCTGATTTTGAAAACCTAAGGTTTTTCAGAAGTTTCCCAGGCGGCCATATTGATTTGTTTAGATGACCCTTTTACTTGGTTGGAATGAGATGTGATTTTCATCACTATCATTCTGCTTTTAGAACCTCTCATTCCTTGTGAGCTATGATTCCTTTGAGAATCTGCTGCCAGGGAACTGGGCTCCTAGGTCGGGGATCTGGATCTGCTCTCCTCCACACGTTCCCCTTCGCCGGCACACAGTCCCGCTACCTGACACAGACACAAGGAGACACTCCAGGCCTTCCCATGGGGTCAGGGCTTTTCCTCTCTCTGTTGTTAATGCTCGGGTCAGAAGGTCACTTGGAAGTATTTATTACGTTGATGAATTCATAGCCTCTGGAAGGTTTCCAAGGCGGAAGAGTTCATTCAGGGTTTTCACGGGACAGTGTCACCTCAGATCGGAATCCTTAGTTATGAGTGACGTGAACTTCCGAGAATAGCAATAACGGACAGCCTGACAACAGCTCATGGTCAGGATGCTTTAAATATGCTAACCATTGGTCTGCGCATGACAGCTTGAACTTCTGGAGTGAGTGAAAGCTGAAGCTGGCTGTAGGAAAAGCCCAAGAGAAAGGAGATGGCAGAAGGTGCTGGCCTGAAGGAGGAGCCCAGCAAGCACCCCACATTCTGCGACCCTGCACTTAATCCTGGACTTTTGGCAGGTTCACTCTGAAGAACTTATCTTGCCTAGATGTCACAGTTATTACGAGGGACCCACAATGCCAGGACACCAAACAGGCAGAATTTTGTTTGTTTATTTGTTTCCTTTTTGTTGTTTTGTTTTGAGGTTTCGATGTGTAGCCCTGGCTGTCTTGGATCTCACTCTCTAGATCAGACTGGCCTTAAACTCAGAGGTTTGTCTGCCTCTGCCCACTGAGTGCTGCAATTAAAGGAGTGTACCACCACCTTTGGGCAGGCAGAGATTTTATTAAATTAAATTGATTAGTTTATTTTGAGATAGGATCTCGGATAGCTCAGGCTGGCCTCACACTTACAATGTAGCCTAGGATGACCTTAAACTTCTGATCCTCTGCTCTCACCTCCCAAGTGCTATCCCAGGGGGTTTATACAGCACTTGGGAACAAATCCAGGACTCTGCATGTGAGGCAAGCATTTTATTAATTGTGCTACATTCCCAGCTCCTAGACATGAGTCTAATACCTGCCTACCTTGCTAGTTAAGCATTGGGGTTTCTTTTCTTTTTAAAATTTATTTATTATGTACACAACATTCTGCCTGCATGTATGACCACATGCCAGAAGACGGCGTCAGATCTCATCACAGATGGTTGTGATCCACAATATGGTTGCTGGGAATTGAACTCAGGACCTCTGGAAGAGCAGCAGGTGCTCTTAATCACTGAGCCATCTCTCCAGCCCCAAGCATTGGGGTTTCTAAGGCCAGTGAAGGAAGGAGACAGATAACAGTGGTAGCAACAATGACCTTGAACCCATCTAGAACGTCTGTGCATGATCTTCTGTGCACTTTCACTATCACGAGGCGCCTACTATTATTACACCCATTGTATACCCGAGGACTTCCAGGCTAAGAGAGGCAGAGACTCTAAATGGATATCCATCGCAGCCACTTTCCTCTGCTTTTCTCTGGTAAGAAATGCTGGCTTTATTCAGTACCCTCTCTCCTCTGTTCTGAGACCTCAGGAGGACTGTCCAGGACTGAGCAGAGAAGAAGAAATGGATCCCTAGAGAACCTAGTAGGAGAAAACTTTGAGTCACTTTTTCTGGAACCCGGCACAGAAGACAAGTAAGAAGAGATTAATGGCTCTAGGCTGTCCTGTTCTGTTTCCCCCCACTGATACACTTGGGACTGGCTGCAGATTTCTGAAGGCACAGGAGGGAAGGTGCAGGGGGCTTCCTTCTGCTCAGGGTCTCTGACAATAGTATTTCAGAGTTGCAGGATCACCCCTTGGTCCAAGCAGCCTATCACAGGGCATGTTGGTAGTGGGAAGCCTCTTTCCCAGAGTTCAAGCTCCATCTACACTGGTTTGGCTCCCAGAGGTAGCAGCAGGATGTGATGAAAATTTGGTTCTTCACACCCAGGGCTTCACAGCCACACTCTCCCTAAGGTTTACAAACAGAGGCAGGACCCAGTCTTCACTTCTGCCCACCTGTGGCTGTCTTAGAATAACTGTCTAATGCCCCCAAGTTTCTGCCTTTGTTTTTGGCTTGCTACTCCTCTTGTTTGAATGGATGAAAAAAGTGTGTTTAGATTATTCAGCTCCATCTGTCAATAGTCACCAATATGAACTGCCTGTCCTACAGAGGCCAGCTCCCTCACTGTCCCCTTAGAAAACAAATGCCATCTGTGAGCTCAGGCATTGCCAGCTGCTGCCACAACGATCCCCTCTGGCTGAAGGCTGCTGGGTATTTTGATGGAGAAGGCCCAGTACTCCCCTGAGCCAGGAAGAACCATTCAGAGCAGGCCTGTTTTCAGTGTTCCTTCAGTGAGCTCAGGGCCTGCTATGAACCACAAGCCCAGGATCTTAGTCTGTTTGGTGTTGCTGTAATAGAACCCCATAGTGTGAGCCACACACAAAGCAAAGGACTCTGTTTCTTATAGTTTTAGGGACTGGGCAGTCCAATGTCAAGGTGCTAACATCTGCTGAGAACCATGTTGCTTTGTCATACATGACACAGGGAAGCACATGGTGGGGCAGAGCTGGCTTGAGCCGGTCGTCTTGTCGTCCACCATCATCATTGATGTCTTTATTGTCTTCTTCTTCATATAATTTTTTACTGAATGTTTGGAAATTTCATATCATGCACCCCAATCCCACTCATTTCCCAGTCCTTACATAACCACCCTCTACCCTTGTAACCCCCCCACAAAGAAAATAAAAAATAAAAATTAGAAAAGAAGAAAAACAAACCAATCAACAAACAAAAACCCAAAACACCATCTCACCAACCCCTCTATCAGCCAAAGCCTACTGTGCATGTACCATTCAGCTCCTCATCCTTCCTGCCTCTCCATCACAGCCTACTGTGCATGTACCATTCAACGCCTCCATCCTTCCTGCCTCTCCATTACACATTTCTTAGTTGTAGTGGAACTGGAAGTTGCAGTGTGTCACACATTATACCCTTTAGCCCAAACAGCTTTACTTGCAAATGTTCATTGCAATGAGTTGTTAGTCTGGTCCAAGGCCTTTTGCTCCTACTACACCATCAATACTGGGCCCTCATAGAGACTCTCAGGTATCCTGCTGTTACCCTGAGTCATGGAGATCCTGCAGCAATGTATTTGCAGGCCCAGCCTCTTTACATGCTCCAGCAGTTCATAGACGGGGAAGATGTTGGGCGGGGCTAACTCAAAGCCCTGGATCTGAGCCTGGAAGGTAGCTGAGTTGGTCAGCTCACCAGCTCTCCTGCACCCATGCCATCAAGGTTGTCTTCTTATAAAGCCACTGATGCTGTCATAGGGGCCCCACCCTTATGATACTACTTAACCCCAATTACCTACCAAGGCCTCAGTTTCAAATATCATCAACATGAATTTTGGGGTTAAGTTTTCAGTGCATGAAATTTGGGGAAGATACATTCAATCCAAGGTGTGGAGAGGGCCCAGCTACCAGCCCTGCTTGGCACACTGCCTCTTGTCTAGACAGGTAATCTTGCTCTTTGTTGTCATTTATTGGCCACCAGAGGTACTGGACTCTGCTGGACTTTTGCTCTAAGCAAACAAGGCACCTAGAGTCAAGTCACTACCTTCTCTATGCGTTCAAGTCTCATGATGCCCACAATCCTCTGGGGTCTGGCTGACTCCAAGCTTAGACTCCCATTGACCCCAAGGAGAGGTAGGTTGGCTGGGCAGAGTTACTTTCCGAACCCTGGCTTTGTTTCTCTTCTTTTCTCATTGAACCCATTTGGTTGAGGACTTAGCATTCATTCTATAATCACTCCAGAACCCAGGGGTGCAAAGATAATTCTACCAGTTTTCTGCTGTCATGTATGCGGCTTCACGGAGTCAAAAGAGAAAGTTCTGAGAGTAAATGGTTGCAGTACATTGTTCTGAGACTTCATGTGACATCACCTAAATTCTACAAGGACTGACTGTAGACTGAACATGGTGACATATCCACTTGGGAGGTGAGGGCAGGAGGATCACGAGTTCTAGGTCACTGTGGCTAGGTAGGGAGTTCAAGGCTAACCAAGACTACATGAAAGCCTGCCTCAAAACCCAAATAAAACAAGAGACAAAAATGAAGCAAGAAGATAAGATGATGTCTGATTATCTCACGATGTGTGGCCGAGAGAAAATCTAAAAGGAAATGGGCAGATACACGGCCAGATCTTGCAGAATGAGAAATAATCCTCTGAGCAAACAAGGCCCTTATGCTGCCACAATAGTGACGCATGAATGAATATTCCAGGCAGAGAGGACAGGCGGAGAAGTGAGCCAGCATCCTCTAGATGCAGAGGGCAGAGAAAGGGAGAGCTGGCCATGGCAGCAGGGGTGGCGTGGCAGGGGACCTCCTTGGTGAACTGTGGGCCATCGGTTCTAACGGCAGAGAGTTACTGGGTTATCAATAGCGGAAATGGAGAACTATCCTTAAAGATGGGAGATGATACCAACTCTGGTTTTAGACACACTGCAGTTCAGGGAGGGTGGCAGAAATGGGTGGCTAGATGTTGATGTCTTGGCTCCTGTGAGCACCTTCCCATCTCATTCTCCAGTCTATCTGCTACTTTCAGAGTCAGGTCCACATAACTCATTGACCCACAGAATATCTCCGGTGGCATGGCCTGCTCCTTCAAATAACTCACGTTTAATATGTTGTCATGTCCTCCCCTAAAGTGTGAAACCTATGGATGCTGTGGAAAACCACGCCCATAGGGCTAGTCACCCCAAATGAATCAAACTCCCACAACATTCACCCCTTCAAACACCTCACATTTAATACATCATCATGTCCTCCCCAAACCATTTCTCCTCATGGGTATCCCATATCAGAGAACAACGAGAAGTTCGGTATCATCTTTGATATTCCCACAGTGACATTGGCTATTAACTCATTGTGGCTCCTATTTACCACTGCTCTCCACTACTCTCTCTTCCCCGCCCTTTCCCTAGTTACCATGGTCTTTTCCATGTGACAACTGCCTTAGCCCTATTCCTCCAGGTCTGACTGTACTCTGGTTCATTCTTCCATGTCACAGGGAGTCTATCTATATCTCTATATTACCCAATTCCTCATTGGCCTGCAAGTTCCACAAAAACAGAAACCACCTATGCCCACTGTCCTCCCCATGGCTTAGGATCTGAGGATCTCAATAAATATCAGTTGAGCAGACAAATGGCTCTAAACACGCAAGCCCAAGCCCATCATTTCCTGACTAAGCCTTTTCTCTGCTTCCCCTTGAAGGTCAAAGCTGGTTTCTTGGTGCAGCATTGAAGATTTACCCAACTCGGACCCCAGGGCAATTCTTTGGCCTCTGGTATTCATTCATTCCTCTTGCTTGGCTTATATGTTAGCTCAAACCTCCTTGCAGTTCCCAAAGCAAGGAGGTCAACCGTGGCTAAAGTATGATTTTTAGATTTCTGGGGATTCCAGGGCTCCCTAACTGGGTCCATAAACATAAGTAAAAGATTCATTCAAGATGCAAGAAAGTCAATAGATTTTAAAATAAATGATATGAAAAGTATTGGGCTAGGCAGTGGCGGCATATGCCTTTGATCCTAGCACTAGGGAGGCAGAGGCAGGCAGATCTTGGAGTTTGAGGCCAGCCTGGTCTACAGAGCGAGTTCCAGGACAACCAAAAGAAGAAGGGGAGGAGGAGGCAGAAGAGGAGGCAGAAGAGGAGGAGGAAGAGGAGAAGGAGATAGAAGAGGAGGAGGGGGAAGAAGAGGAGGAGAAGGATACAGTGTGATTTCACAGTAGTGCTAACCCTACACTTTGCATCTCGGTGTGGTATTGAAAGAGAGTGGCCAGCACTACCTAACAAGGCTGGTAAAACACTAGTGGCTTTCCAATCACATATCTACGTGACGGGACTAAAAGACTCAAGTGAGACAAACAAGAGAGCCCTTCACTGCATGACTGTAAAGAGAGGTGCCTCCTCCATAGTGGGTCCTGGGAACCTTGGCTGCCCAATTCTAGGTTGGACTCTGCTGTCTGAAACTGTGCTTATTTCGTCTGTTTCAACCCAAAGCACAGATAACAAAAGCCAAAATGCAGATGTGGAATCCAGTTGTCTTCTATTGAATAGGAGATGAAAGAGATTTTTTTAAAATGTGAAACAATGCTATTCTTATTTTTTTATGGTTTGGGGAACACAGTCACATGTATCTTAAAGTGTATATGTGTCTTAAATTTTACTTTATCTATTTTATCTATCTAGGAGACCCACTTGGGGAGTTGTCAAAATATAAAGACTCCCCAAGTCCAATGTATCCCAGAAATCCCAATTTATAAGACCAAGGCAATGGAATTCTCATGGCCAACACTGGGATTTCTGAGACTGTTAAGTAAGAGGCTGCAATCTTCTGAACACACAGTTATCCCCTTCCTGGCCTATGGGGATAGATCAGAGGGTTCGAACTCCAGCACTCAAACAATGCATGGAGTAGCGTGTGCTTGCATTGCCAGCAGTGAAGAGTGGGAGGTAGACAAGCTGTCTTTGGGGCTTCCCAGCCATTCCATCTCACCTAACTGGTGAGCCCACACCTTAGTGAAAGACCAGTGGGCTCTGGCCTCTTCCTCATGCCTGTGCACACATGTGCATACACATACCTCCTGACACACACACATCTACACAACAACAAGAATGTCTACTTTATATGCCTAGAATAGGGCACAGAGTTGTGCCCAACTCCATGGATGGGCACAGAGAGCTGGGAGGAGACTTCCTAATCGCACCTTTTGCTGTGGCAGTGTTAGGGATTAAACCCGAGACCTCCTTACTGTAGGGAAGAGCTCTACCTGAGCTCCTCTCCAGGTCTCCCAGCACCACCCTAACTGGACTTTTCTTTCCATTCAGTCGTCATCCTGATCCCTGCATTGCTGGCCTGGATCTTCTATGGAAACATTCAGAAAACTGAAGACATAGAGTCTGCAAGTTCTACCAGAAGGCCGGACAAGAAACTTTCCCAAGCAGAGGTACAGAACTCCAGCCATGAGCCAGATCAACATAGGCACCAGAGGGCAGAGTTTTAAACAAGCCTGGACTATCCCATGACAGTGTGGGCCTGATCTGGCAACTTTTCTTTTGTCCCTTTCTGGATACTAATTACCAGAACTTTCAAAGGAGGATTTTGTCAACCCAAGTCATCCTTAAAGATATTTTTTTTTAATTTTATTTGTGTGTGTGTGTGAGTGCTTTACCTACATGTATGTCTATATCTCATGTGTGCCTGGCGTCCACTGCAGACAGAAGACGGTGTTGGATCCCCAGGACTGGAGTTATAAATGGTTGTATGCAATCACATGGGTTCTGGGAATCAAACTTGGGTCCTTTGCAAGGACAACAAGTACTCTTAACTTGTGAGCCATATCTCAAACCCTCAGGTCATCTTTGATAACCATCAGTGTACTTATCCAATCGTTTCTATTATTAATATAATCTACTCAAGTATTTCTTCATTCTCTCCATTCTTTTCCTCTGTCCTGGAAAGATCACCACCCACAGTTCCCCCACATGAGTAGACAGCTGGAACTATTTCCAAGGCCAGGGAAGAGCAATGGAGGGGGCATCTTACTAAACACCCAGCTCCATTCCAGATGGAGTATGTCTACATCCCCCCAGAATGCAATGGCAGAGTGATCGATTTGGTACTGGGGATAACGAGGCCGAAGGGAGGCGTAGCTCTAATGGAATAAATATATCTTTGGTAAATCTTCCCACCAAGATGCCTTTATAACTAGAGACAGGCACTCAGTTCCCCATGGTCACAGGCTTCTGTATTTCCAAGGGAGCCATCTCTCCTCCCTCCTCTGGCTTACCACCAGCAAGCGGGTATCCTCTTGGGCCTGGGAGGTAATTAAAGCTTCAGGGGCAGGTGGGAGGCAAGTAGGGAGGGAGCCAGGAAGACGGTAGGACCATACATTGGCAGTATTGCCATGCTGGCCTTGGTCCCTGATTTCCAGTGACAGCCGAGCAGCCACATTCACTTGTTTTTATGGAGATGGAGAAGAGCTGGAGGCTTTGCTTTTTGCCAGCTTTGACACCTCTCTGCTTTGCACATTAACAGGCTCACCGCTTGACACCATGTCTAATCCATCCACTGCTCTGCAGAGGTGTCAAGCAAACTTGCTGGAGATACTAAGGGCCCAATTATAGTGCCCAGCTTACACTTGGATCTTGACAGATGCTGGAAGCTTTTTAAGACTGTGGGATGATTAGTGCAGACCTTTCCCTGGCGTGCAAGCAGCCTGGCACCCTTGTACCTGTTTTGTCAGCAACCAGTGTATCTTTAATGAACGGCCTTTCCTGACGTGGCCCATGGGGCAGGCGAAGGCTTAGTGATAAGGAAGCTGATGGCCAGGAAGGAGAGGTGGCTTGCTCGAAATTATACTTCAAGCTGGTAACAAGGTTTGCTTCTGTAGGAATCAAGCTCAAAATAAGAAATCTAGGCAGGTCAGAGCAAGAACAGCAAGCCAGTCTGAATTTGTTGGATGAGTAGAAGAACAAATTAAGGGGGACGCTGTCCAAGTCACAGCGGTGCTGAGTTCTGGCACAATTACTCCGCCTTCTGCTGTTTGTACACGAAGGCCAAGAAGTCTAAAATAGGGTCTCTTAATATCACTTCTTTTCTTAGTTTCTTTCTTTTCGTTTTATTTTATTCTATGTGGACGAGTGTTTTGCCCACATGTATGTCAATGCATCACATGTGTGCTTGGTGCCCGAGGAGGCTTAACGAGGGTCTTTGATCCCCTGGGCCTGCAGTTACATGTTTTGAGCTGCCATATGGGTGCTGGGACAGGAACCCAGGTCCTACTGGAAGAGCAGTCAGTGCTCTTAACAGCTGAACCATCTCTCCAGCCTCCCTTTCTTGAGCTCTTAACTGGGGTGTATCTCCCCAAAGACAGAGCTAATGCGCGATACGCAGGTTGTATTAAGGAAGGATGACAGTGGTCAGCAGTGATTGACAGTTGTCAGATAGAATCAAATCATCTGAGCAAACAGATTGAAAAAGAAGGTACCACAAGAAGTGGCGCTGAACCGGTACTGTTCTGGGAGAGAGCTGAATTGTCCAGGGTTGGGATGGACAATTGCTGGGGGCAGAAAGTTCAGTTATCCATCCAGGTATGGATGTGCACTTGGTACACTAAGAAGCAGGGCTTTTAACATGGCCACTGAGATGCACCCATATGCCTACCCTGTGGATTTGGATGGGATCAGACAAAGGATTTGACCCACAGAAAGGGTTAGGTCTCGACACCCATCTCTCCCCCTGCTCTTGTGATCAGCTTAAAGTTGGGAAAGAGGATATAGGGAATGAAAGTAGCTACGGATGCCCACTGGAATTATTGTTTCTCTTTTTAAACAAAATATGTAATTTACTAAGAAAGAATTTTATTTATTAGTTCTTTTTTTAAAATACCAATCCAAATTCCCACTCAGTCCCCCCCTCCCATTCCCTCCACAAACCCTCCCACTCCATCTCCCTCTGCTCCTAAGAGAGGGTAAGGCACTTTGCTTTGTGAAAAGTCCAAGGCTCTCCCTACTATATCTAGGCTGAGCAAGGTATACATCCAAAGAGAATAGGATCCCAAAAAGCCAGGACATGCAGCAGATAAAAATCCCAGTGCCACTGCCAGTGGCCCCTCCGTCTGCCCCAGCCACACAACAGTCAGCCACATTCAGAGGGACTAGTTTGGTCCTGTGCTTGTTCCTTCTCAGTCCAGCTGGAGTTGGTAAGCTCCTGTTAGCTCAGGTAAACTGTTTCAGTGGATGAACCCTTCGTGGTCTTGACCTCTTTGCTCATATTTTCATTCCTTCTACTCTTCAACTGAACCTTGGGAGCTCAGTTCAGTGCTCCGATGTGGGTCTCTGTCTCTGTTTCCATCTGTTGTTGGACAATGGTTCTATGGTGATATTTAAGATAATCATCATTCTGACTACAGGGCAAGGCCAGTTCGGGCACCTTCTCCTCTATTGCTTAGGGTCTTAGCTGGGGTCATCCTTGTGGATTCCTGGAAATTTTTCTAGAGCCAGGTTTAAGAAACCATTTTAATACTTATTTAAGCAAGGCATGAGGGGTGGAGAGGTACTCAGGAAAAGGACAGTACACACCCAAAACAGACATGAAAGCTTCCCATGAGAGAGGGCCACTGGGGTTTAAACTGCCGTTCTATAATGGGAAGAGGTTTTTAAACATGAAAGCAGAAGCCACGTCTGAACTGGGACTCACACTTCTATTTTCTTTCATTCAGACTCATATTTATTTAAGAAAAAAAGTCCGCAAACCCCAGACTCAAACACTGGAAGCTTCTGAATTTCTCCCAGTTGTGCGTGTCTGTATTAGTCCTTTCTGATTAAACTATAATCCCGACTCTCTGCGTGCTCTACTTACAGAACGTGAACCTATATCATGCAAGGTCTAGAAAGAAACCTTGAGACCTCCCAGTTCCATTCTCCATCCAAGGAGGAGCTCCCCGACAGCAACCACAGCAGCAGGCATCTCTCTCTGAACCCCGCAACAATAAAGAGACCAGGTAATTACTTTTCCATGCAACCAGCATATTAGAGACACCAACTGAGAATCGGCTTTAGCACTGAGCTCAAACAACCTTTTTAAAATTCGTGTATCTGGGTTCTAACTTTAACAGTTTCCTGAAGATATCCAGAGGAGTTTTGTAGGAAGCCCCGAGCCCCGAATGAACGTGTGTTACTGACATGGGCTCAGTCATATCACGGACCATAGCCCCAGACCCATGAGAAAGTGGTGAAGCCCCTTCCTCGCCCCAGAGTGAGGCTCAGTGGAATGGCAAAGCATTCCTCTGCTTCTCACGCGGATACTGTGCATAGACGATGTTCACCATGGACCCACTCCCCTCTATGTTTCTGGCGTGAAGACTGCTGCTCCCTTACAGACTGCTCCTACTAAGATTAGCTAAAACTGCCTCCTTGTTCAGCTGTGTAGAACAGCCCTGACTCTTTGTTTATTTGTGTATAATGCCTCACCTCCTTGTTTACCTATATACAATAACCCTGTATGTAGTAAACATCTTGAGCTTCCAGGATGCTGTGGTTCCTCCAATAGAAAACTCACTCTACCTGATCCCGACTTCTGTATGCCCATGTGTTTGTCTTTTCTTCATTCCCTCCCCACCCCGTCAGGTGTGTCCCTAGAGCTGTGCAAAAATGCAGCCGAGTTTTATTGTGTCTTTTCTATGGCAACCCTGCATGTGTGTAATGACTCTCCCCTTTCTCAGCAGGATACAGTCTAGGCTTCAAGTAACCAGTTGACACATCCTTGGAGATTCTTCAGACTGCCAATATCCTTCTTAAAATTGGGGGCTCTAATTCTGAGTACAGATCAACCAAGCTATTTGTATTTACTGGGTTCAGGCCAAACTGGAAAGACAGGCAGTACTCTGGGTATTTGAGGCTCAAAGGATGCTTGGTTCGTGTAAGAGTCAAGCTCAAAGCTGTTTCTCTAAGGGACTCAAGGCTAATCATCCTCCAGCACGTGAGGTCATGACAGCAGGGCAGGAACTAGAAGGGAAAGGGACCACACCTAATGAGGGTTGAACTTCTGACCTGGAAACAGTTTCTGATCTCTCTGCTGGCTTCTGCTGGGAGCCTCTGCTGTGTGGAATGCTTGTGTGTGTGTGTGTGTGTGTGTGTGTGTGTGTGTGTGTGTGTGAGTGGGTGAGGGATCCATTTTAGTTACTGTTGATTTCACCAACAAACACTCAGAAAACCAGTGTCTGTGTCATTTTATGTAAATCCAGACCCATCTGTCACTGTCTATTGTAACTCCAGACTGTAAAATTTTGAATACATAGCTGTTAGTTTTTTCTCCTAGGCATGTGGCTCCATCCGTTAGAAGTCTCCGTGGACTGGAGATTTTAGCATAACATGGGAACTTTAAGCTCCGAATGATGTTGAGGTTCATATTCATCATCAGGATACATAACAGAGACTTTGTCTCATCCAAGACCCATGAAAGATGAGCAAGAGTCCTGAAGGAGTACCTCGCTGCTCTCCCTCTGCCATGCCCCAGCCATCTTGCCGCCTCTGGGACTGTGCAGCCATCTTGGATCCTTTGCCTTCTCAAGGCTCCCTACCTCCCTGACCATAGGGTAGTTTTGTAACTACCAGCCCAGTTTCCCTCTTTTGGCTCTTTTCACCCAGAATCTCAGCAGTCGGCAAGAGTTTGATGTCAAGTGCTTCTGGAAGGCGATGGATTGCCATTCCCTGCCTTCCTTCTGTAGACCTGAACTCTATTTTAGTCTGTGTTTTCATCTGGGAGAATGGGATTTTCTTCTCTGAGCTCCAGAAGCTTCCAAGGGGAGTGACCATGTCACCTACAGACCAACGGATTGGGCTTCTCAGAAGCTCACGGTTTCTCATTGCTACTAACTAGCCAGGCAGATTACAACAGCCGCGATCACGGAGCACGTTTCCAGAGTGCTGGACTTCGTGGACATGATCCTCCAACAACCCTGGGAGGGTGAATTTACAGATGGGATGAACCTAGGTAAAATTTCCAACATCCTACCCTTGTTTTCAAGAACTGTCTCCTCTCCACCGTCCAGTCACACTTCTCTTGGAATCATTCTTCATCCTTAAAGAAAAGCCCGTGTCCTTGACTTGCCCTGGATTGCTTTGAAGTTTAAAAAGGCTCCCCCAAATGTTGCACTGTCTCCCCACCATCCTGCCCTGGCACAGAGTTAATGTCTGGTTTTAGTAACGGCATGTTTGTTCATCTTAGCTGTCTTTATTCAGCTCACTTCCCCATTTCTCACATCCACCCTCTAGGCACTCTGCAGAAACTGACCAGAAAGTATCCTTGTATGTTTCTGAGGATATTATAGTTTGAGTAGGAAGTGCCTCCCTCAGGCTCATCTGCTGAAGGAGACATCAGGACGTGGGGCCCAGCTGGAGGTAGTAAGTCACTGGATGCATGTCTTTGGAAGGCAAATCTTTCCTGAGGTTCCTTGCTTTGACTCCATTTCCTGTCTGCCACTAGATCGTCTGCTTTGCTCTACCACACACAATGATGCTCAGCTTCACCTTGGGCCAATAGCAATGAAGTCAATCAAGCATAGATGGAAACCTCTGAAACTGTGAGCCAAGATGAATAATTCTTCCCTAAAGTGTGTATGTCTGGTACTTTGTCACGGCAAGCAAAGGTCTAGACAGGCTTATGTCCAGGGACGTACTCAGGGTGTCTCTAAATAACCAAGAATGTCACTTTTCATCTGCTGACTCCTGCTAGGCCCTTTGAAGTGGTACCTCCCTCAGTCAATTCTTCAGGGTGAAGATTTTGATTTTTCAGCATTCTCTCTGAGATACTAACCACCCCTTGAGATGATGCTTGCTCCAAAGAATAAGATGCAGGCCCTCCCCTGCCTTGGTCAGACCTCTGCTATGTGTAGAGAGAGACCTACTTACTGAGCAGTTGTTTCAGGCCAGGGTCTTGCTCTACCTTATGGGATAGTTCTATCTCTAGCCTAGTCTGCAGATGAGGGAATGGCCACCAAAGAGACTAGGGGTCTTGACCAGATCACACAGATAGCACGTGACAACTGCATTTGGATCCCACGGGTCTGGACACATAGGCATTATTGTATGTTGGCTCAAACTTTGTAACAACCACACGGCCAGAGCCAGGCAAACAGCAAAATATTTTAGGTATCTTTCCCATCGGCTAAGCTTAGAGTAGATGTCCTCACCAAACACAAAATATTTTTTGTACTTAATGCAGGAATTTATACATTAGGTCTATTATAGTTTATAAAATATCTTATAATGGCTTTATGGTCACAGAGGAATCATGAAACTGGTATGGAGTTCCTATATACCCACAGACACCCCGATTATTACATTTATTGACATTATAGTGTCTAATAGTTTCATTATTAGGCAACAAATATTGATATTTGAGTACTCAAAGCCTGTTATATATTCAGGTTTCCTTAGCTTTGCCTAGGACCGCATCTGTCCCTAGGGTCCTGTTTTTTTTTTTTCTTTCAGTTGTATTTAGGTTCTTCTGGTCCGTGTCTGTTTCTTAGACTTTCTTTGTTTTTGATAACTTGGCCAGTTCTGAAGCTTCCTAGTCAGGTATTCTGAAGAGCGTTCCTTTACTGGCATTTGTCTCATGCTTTTCCTCACAGTGAGACCGGGTTTGGTGTGGGGGACAACAAAGGTGCTGTAACAAGGGTCCATCCACCCACCTGTCTTGTCTGAGGATGGGATCCCACTCCCCTGGCAGACAACAGAGGTGCTGTACCAAGGGTCCATCCACTCACCTATCTTGTCTGAGGATGGGATCCCACTCCCCTGGCAGACAACAGAGGTGCTGTACCAAGGGTCCATCCACCCACCTGTCTTGTCTGAGGATGGGATCCCACTCCCCTTGCAGTGCTTGCTAGGTTTCTCCACTGTGGAGCCGACATGGAAAGAATGTGGCCAGGAGCAGACACACTTAAGGAATGAGGCGAGCGCTCAGCCCTCTCGAAAGAGCATCTACACAAAGTACCTGTTATTCTTCTGCCCACCTCCATTACATTTCCTCAGCACGAACCCACCGTTTCAGGTGCTGGAGACTTGTTGGAACCCTGGCACTGCCCCCATCTAGTAATTTCACCTACCCAGGTATGTGGTAACTGTGTTGACAAGCCTGCCTGCTGTCACTTACAAACACATGGAGAAAGTCAAACCTGGAGACCTGTGCGCATGCCACCTGCTCAGAGATTCTCTTGATATGGCTTCTGGCCATTTGGCTATGATCAAGTGCCAGGATCCTCTTGACACTTGGGGAGAACACCTGGACCTTCGGCGGGGGGCATTACTGAAGTCACAATTTTATTGTTGTCCATGTCACATTTCTTTAGTAAGCCTAAGGCGATAAGGAATGACTTCATTATTTTTCTGAAATAAACTATATGCCAATGGTACTTCCTTGATATTCTAGAAGAAAAAAAAAACAACTCACTATACTAAGAAAAGGGAATCGTTTTTGATTTTACTCAGTTTAATTGGTAATCTCCTACTGGCTTCTGGGTATGACATCACTCTCTCTCTTTTTTTCTTTTTAAATTTTTTCTTTATTTTTCATTCTAATCACAGTTCTTCCTCCCACCTCCCTTTCCTCCCTTCCAGGCCACTCCCCATCTACTCCTCCCAGCGGGTAAGGGCTCTGATGGGGAGTCAACAAAGTCTGGCACATTAAGTTGGGGCAGGACCAAGCCCCTCCCCACTGCATTAAGGCTGAGCATGGCATCCCACAATTGGGAGTGGGCTCCAATAAGCTAACTCATGCACCAGAGATAAATCCTGGTCCTACTGCCAGGGGACCCTCAGATAATCCAAGTGTCATGTCTCTTGCATCTAAAGTCTCTATCTATTTGCGATGCCATTGTTTTTAGAGTGTTGTCAGGTTGACATCAGTGTGGTCAGTGCAGACCCTTCGGGACCGTCCTCTGGGAACCTTCTATGTCCCTTGTGGTGTCTCAGTGATGGCCAGCAAGGTGTTAGCTGCTCACCTATAAATCTTTTCAGTGTCACAACTTCAAGGGCCCAGGTCTAGAGTCTGACCTCACGGATGGATGCTAGATCTGCACTTACTGATGGGAAGACAGAAACAAAGCAAGGGGCAGGCCTTTCCGTGGTCCTCACTCCTTCCCAGAGGCAAAGTTCCCCTCCCGGGTGCAGGGGCCATGTTCCTCCCCTGCCCTTCAGCTCCATCCTCACTCCCTTTGTTAGCTACTCCTTTGTACAAAGCTAATATTACATCATCATCTCCAAGGAGCAGTCCTTTGCCTTTTTCATTTTTCCTGCTTGAGGCGTTACTTAAAAATAACAAACCACATAAAGGCTAACCTTTATTTAAGGGTTTAACAGTCAGCGGAGGAGAGCGAGGGCATTATCAGCAGGAAATGATAATAATCTTAATAATGATGGTTAAAACATGTTGGCTCAAATGTGCCAGGCACCGGGCCAAGCATTTGACATGAAGTATTCCATTTTTTTTTAAAAATAATAACCAGTTATGATAGATATCCTCCCTATTTTACAGACAAGGAAACTGAACCTTTGCGCGATTCAAATCTGGTGGGTTTCTTAGTAATAACAGCTACAGAGACAGCAGAGCACAGAGGGAAACACCTGAAATTCTAGCACTTGGGAGGCCGAGGCAGGCAGATCACAAGTTTGAGGCTAGCCAGAGCTATACAGCAAGACCCTGTCTTAATAACTGAAAGTCAGTATGGAAATATAAAAGTGCCTTTTTTCCCAGAAAAAAATTGATACTTTATTCTACATATCTGAGGCTATTGTAACAAAATGCTATAAACTAAGAGGCTTATAAAAAAAAACCATTTATCTGTCCCATTTATAGAGGCTGAAAACTCCAAGATCAAAGTGTTGGCAGACGCGGCGTTTGTCGAAGGTCTGTTCCTCAGTGTCTTCCTGTCGCGTCCTCATATGGTAGGAGGACCATGGGTCCTTTCCATAAATGCACTGATATATAAAGGCACTAATGTTATTCGTGAGGATCCCGCCCTCAGGACCTAATCATCTTCTAAGGTGCCTGTAGCCACCTCTCTCTCTTTGAGACAAGGTCTTGCTATACAGTTCTGGCTGTCTTTGAACTCTTGATCCTCCTGCCTCACCCTCCCCAATGCAAAGAGTACAGGTATGCAACAGCCCCCACCCCTTTAACAGTATAGTGCTGGGGATCAAGCTTTAGTATATACCTTTTGGAGGAACACCAACACTGGGGTTTGTCACGCCCCAACAAGAAGATTCTGGCAGAGTATGATGTCTGCCTGCCTCTTGATATGGCCTGTACGCTCTCTATGCAGGAACTCCTAGAGGAGTTCTTTAAACCTACATTGGTTCTTTTGTATTAGAAATGTCCTTCCTTCTTACTTACTTATTTACTTACACCTAGGCTCAAACCCAGGTACTCGTGCATGCTCGGTAAGCGTTCTGCCACTGAGTTACAATCTCAACTCTACAGTAGATCTCAACACAAGATCCATCAATGTTTTCTAAATTATAGGGAAAACACTGTACAGATGTAAAGTGTGGTATGTGTGGCATTTATGGAAGAAAGGAACTACAGATTTTATTAGATTCTCAAAGCGGTTTATTATCCACTCTCCTTGCCCCATAGAAAAATGTATGGCATTTCTTCCAAAGTCTTTTTCTCTAACATGGACTGTTTGTGACTGTGCAACAGACATTTCATTTCTTTCTCCTCTCATCCACCTGAGTCCTGCCCCCTCTGGCGCCTGGTATGGGATGGGACCACTTCCTGCTGCACTGTGCCTCTTGATTCTCCCTTCATGTGGGCTCTGGCTCACATCTGAGGCACTTGGGGTGACCTGCCATGGCTTGTGGCCATGCCGGGATGACATGACCACCTACTCTGGGTCCCTAGCCCTATACTTTTTTGTTCATTGCACAAACAATTCAGCAACCACAATGGCCAGGGGCAGTTGCAGGCAGGGTGAACAAAACAAAACAGACAGTAGCCTTGCTCTTGGAGAGACAGCATTCTCCCTTCCCCCGCTTTTATTGAAAATAGATTCTTTTCTCACATAATACATCCTGATTGCGATATCTCCTCCCTCTTACTCCTCCCAGCTCCTCCCCAGTTCCCCCTTCCTCCAGATCCATTCCCTTTCTGTGTCTTATTAGAAAAGAACAGGCTTCTAAGAGATAATAGAATATAAAACATAGTATAATAAGGTAGAACAAAACCTATCATGTCAGAGTTGGACACGACAAGCAAACAGAAGGAAAAGAGCTCAAGAGAAGGCCCAAGAATCAGAGGCCCACTATTTGCACACTTAGAAATCCCATAACGACACTAAATGGGAAGCCATGACATATATGCAGAGGACCCGGTGCAGACGGGAGCAGGCCCTGTGCGTGCTGCTTCTTAAGAGAGCCCCACCCTTAACAAGTTATTCTTCTTGTGACTCCCACTGACGTCTAGACTTGGTTCTCCTGGTTCCCCTATTTGTCTGTTCTACCTCTCAAGGAAAAAAGGTTATTAGTGGACCAAGTTAAAAATTCATTAGTTCTTCTGCTTTTAGCAGACTCCTGTGTGCGGGTTTCTAATCAGGCCCCAGCTCCAGCCCTGCTCTCTGTTCCTGCCATTCTGCAGCTTGGTGTTGCTCCCAGGTCTGGCTTGGTGAGCAGCGTACAGCACACCTCCCTCAGGTCCTCTCCTGTGGGCCACCCACTCCCAGGCTCCCCGGCTCCCAGACCACATTTGCTGCTTCCTGGAGAGTCTCTCCCTATGCCCGGGGAATTTATGTACTCTATACTCTGGGCCTCAGTTCTGCCCCCAGGCAGGAGTGTCTACAAAGAGTCTACAAAGTTGCAAGTTCTCTTGCTTCCTCTTTGTTTATGAGTAGGAAGACAAAATATCAGATGTCAGAGGAGGCACCTTCTCCCAACTCTCCACCGTCTACTGCCTGTGCCTTCCTAGGCACAGTTTCTAGTCACTTTCTTTCAGGAGGCTGGAGAGATGGCTCAGCAGTTAAGAACACTTGCTGTCCTCTCAGAGGAACCAAATTTGAATCCCAGCACCCACCCCGGGTTGCTCATGAGTTCTTAGAACTCAAGCTCCAGAGGATACAAAGCTTTCTTCTGGCCTCTGAGAGCAGCCTCCCCACCACACACATAAATAAAAATTATCTTTAAAAACCTTTTTCAGTAGAATCAGTGTGCATGCAGCTTTGGACAAGCAAATCAAGAGCTGCCTTCATGTTGTGTCAAATGCAGTGATGCGCTCCTTGCCCTGCCTGCCTGCCCCCTCCAGGGCCTAGACCCCTTTTGAGTGTATCATTCTGAAGCCTTATTTCACTATCTTCTTTATTAGAGCTCTGCAAGACAAAAAAGAGAATCTATAAGCATATCCTAAAGAAGTCAGAGTGGTAGGAGGCTTTGTCCAGGCACCCTAAAAACATAGGTTCAGGAGGCCCGGGAGAACTCTTCACCCAGATATACTGTTTCCAAGAGTCGCTGATGCTCAGCCCCTGCCTTTAGGCCAAGGCATACCCGGTGCTTTGCAGTGCAGAGACAGATCCTGGTGAGAGGAAGGGCAGCTGGGAAGCAGAGCATCTGAGAGGCCATATGGGCAGCAGTCTGGGCCCCAAACACTGGCCAGGAAGAGCCCAGGTGTTCTGGAGCCAGGGCTAATCCTGATAAGCTGGGTATTCACGGCGCCCACGGGACTCACAGGAGGCCTGGCAGAAGTGCCCATGGGGAGGCCATATTAGAACTGTACTCCAAATAGTCCTCGCTTCTCTACTCTCCAAGCAGTCTGGGCGACCCTTTCAACCAGTTTCTCCATGTTAGTGTCCCTATAGTCACAGGAATAACTCTTGATAGATGTTGGAGTCTAAGAATGGAAAACCAAATGCCACTGTTCACAGGGAGGTACAAAAAAGGTCGTGAGGGAAAAAAAAGCCAGTTAATGGTATTCAGACTGCAAAAGACCCATCTGGGTCTGAAGGAACTGGATAAAAAGATTTCAGGTCCAGGCTAAGTCTAGGTTACTAATAAGAAAAGCAGAAAATGATTCCCAGGAGAGATGGGGTTCCACGAAGCAGCCAGCGAATGCAGCAGCTCGCTGCCAAGGTGACTGGTACCCACTTCCATCTGTAGAATGATGTGTGTTGGGCGGATGCCCTCCCAGGTCAGTTTCATGCATGTGGCAAGCATAGGATGAACCAAGGGGCACTGGCAGAGAGGGGAAAAAAAGGAGAAACTGCCAGCTTGGAGTTTCCACTCTGGAAGAAAAAAGTCTTAACTCTTTGGTCCCACTCACCACCTCCTCTGGTTTGGCCATTGATTCACGGCAGCCCTTGAGATCAGTTGTGAAACAGATGACAATGGCATGTACAGCATCTTGAGAACAAAGATGAGACCATGTTCATTTCCAGTATTCATATTCAAAGGCATGAGTTGCCCTCTTTGTAAGCAGATGAAAGACTGATGCCCTGCCTAGCATTCAGCTGGGACCCTCTTTCTTGCTTTTATGGCTGTTCACTCTCTGAGTTGTAGATTCCATCTCAGAAATGTGGGAAAGCTCAAATGGAGCTCAGAGATGGTGTAGGGAGGGGCGAGGTTTGAAGCAGGCTGTGGAGTCAGAAGCCCTAGAGTTTGGGGTACAATGCAAGAACTCCATTCAGCTAAAGACCTGAGCATAGGACAGCAGGAGTGCATTCTCATCGACTCCAGTGCCACTGCTGGACCTGAAATGTGGACGTGGCAAGGGCCACACTCGTCTGGCCGATTCTGGCAGTAGGGCCAGATGGCTTGGGCCCCGAGCTCTGTTTCAGAAAGTGGGGCAGGGCTCAGGGGCCCACAGGGAATCTAAAAATAAAGCCCATCTGTTTCTGCTCCCTTGGGGAAACCTGGATGGCCTCTGGGAACACACAAGCTATGGTCCTCCTTCCGAGTCCTGTTTTGTTTGGTAATGGGAGCCAGAAAGGCCCCCTCTGCCCTGCGTTTCAGTGTTAGATGATGAAGCCAATGGTGCTAGACTTGGAAGTAAGGAAGAACAAAGTGAAAAGGACATGATTAGCTTCATCAAGAAATTAAAACCAAGGTGGGGAGATGGCAAGAAGGTAAAGGCACTTGTCACCAAGACCTCAGTTCCAACCCTGGAACTCACATCGGGGGGAGGATCAAACTAACTCCTGCAAGCATCCTCTGACACACACACACACACACACACACACACACACACACACACGGAGCCCCCCACTAGCAGCAGCAGTACTAATAACAATAATAATAATACCAATTATGATAATGATGATGATGATAAACTAGAACTGGCATGGGGAGAAGGCTCAGCTGGCAAGGTGGTTGCTGTGACCTGACTTCAGACGCCCAGTACCCATACAATAGCCAGGCCCAGCAGCATGGGTCTATAACCCTAGCACAGAAGCCTGGGAATGGAGCTGGGGAGTGCAGGAAGGTAGACGGCAAGCTTGCTAGTCAGGCTAACCAGACTGGTGAGCTATGGTTGCAGTGAGAGACTGTCTTAAAAAAATAAGGTAGAGAGAGAGAGAGAGAGGGAGGAGACACCCAACATGGACCTCTGGCATCCACACACAGATGCTCACATATGAATATACATACACACATATGTATATGTGTATATTCATAGTCTAAACCTCTAAAATTAGGGCTTCACGGCTCCCCTCCCTGTGGTGTCACTGTTCCTCTGGAGACCCTTTGCTATGCCATTTTAGAGGTAACCTTGTCTTCGTGAAGCAATCCCTTGGTGAATGCCAGCATTTGTAGACAATGCCAGCCTTCTATACATCATGTGTTTTTCCTATATGCCCCACAGTGTTATATGCAGCACCAGAATTCATCTGTCCTTCTCCACTTTATGCCCTGGAGTCTCCTTCGTGCCACTGTTCTTGGGTTTGGGGACAATTATTAAAGTACTTGAACTCAAGACTGCCACCCTCCAGCAGTTCCTCTGATGATGGAGATGCCACTACAGCAATTCCTCTGGTGACGGAGACACCTACTCAGCGGTCAAGGTAGTAAGAAGTGCACACCAGGTAGGATTACCGAACAAAGACACAATTCGGGTCCCGAGTGGGATGGATTGGCATAGAAGGAAATACCAACATGCTACTCAGATTTTAAAGTGCAATTCACAATGTAAACTTATGAACTATCTATTTCTAGAATTTTCCAATTAATACATTCAGATCAAGGATGACTATAGGTGACAGGAAGCAAACTCTCAGGTAAAGACTTCTGTGGACGGGGAAAGGACTGGAACCCCAAGTGTGGTAGTCTGAATAGAAATGGCCCCTGTAGGCTCATATATTTGGATGCTTGGCCATTATGGAGTGGAGCTACTTGACAGGGATTACGAAGTGTGGCTTTGTTGGAGTAGAGTAGGTGTGGTCTTGTTGGAGGAAGTGTTTCACTGGAGGTGGGCTTTGAGGTTGCAGCTGTTCAAGCCAAGCCCAGTGTCTCTCTTCCTGCTGCCTGAGGATCCACATGTAGAACTCTCAGCTCCTCCAGCACCATGGCTGCCCGCATGCCGTCATAACCCCCCAACAAGCTGAAAATAGACTATGCCTCTGAAACTGTAAGCAAGCCCCAGTGAAATGCTTTCCTTTGTAAGAGTTGCTGTGGCCATGGTGTCTCTTCACAGCAACAGAACACTGACTAAGACTGGGACGCAGGGTTTCTAAACAATGTCTAAACCACTCCAGGCTGGCACAGATAGGTTCTGGAAATGCAGCTCTGTTGGGAGCAGGCTTCACATTCCCTGAGATTTTGGTACATTTAAGGAGTCATAGCAAACATGACTTTTAGGCCTGTTTGTCTTTCGTCCCTCCTGTGTCTTCTGAGAAGAGCAGAGGCGCACACAGCAGCGTTGAGGTGAGCACACCAGAGGGATGAGAAGGGCTCCACGCCATGCAGGAAGCACAGGCTCACAGGGAGGAGGTGCCTCTCAGGTAGGAGCAACAGCCTCATTCATTCGCTCGCTCTTTCCACCACTCAGCCAGTTACAGTCAGGCACACGAGTGGGTGGGTGAGGAAGCCACACAAGGACAAGCGGGACACAGACACAGACCTCCGAGGCATTGTGTCTGGTACGCCTTGCAAAAATGGAAGCTCACTTTCAAAGAGGCGGTCCCTCTCCTCTAGCCAGTGCTCCTCCAGAATTATCCTTTTGTGTCAAACGAGAAGAAAAATCATGCTTCTTGGATGCTAGGCCCACACCTCTTCCATCTTACTTTTGGTCTCCATCTTTATCAACTTCTGAACCACCGCAAGTCATGACATTTCATCTCACTCTGTTCTGAACCTTGCACCTAGTATCCCGGCGGGCTGGTCTAACAGCAGAGCCCCTGGCTCTCTACTGTCTTCTGACTGAAACAGTCATCATTCTCACACAGATTTTCAGGAGGGGACCTTTCTCCTCAGCCCTCCTCATTTCCACATATTCACTTCAAGCAGAAGATCTTTTCTCTCCAGAGAAAACAGTGGCTTCCTGCTTTGCTGTGCTCAGCACAACGTCTACAATGAAATGTGTCTATCCAGGCTGAGGAGAGCCTCTGCTGTGAAATCCAGCAGGGGCTCTTCAGTTTTTGAAGAGCAATGCAGTCACAGTTCCCTCTGCCCTCCAGAGCAATGCAGCTGCAGCTCCCTGCAATATTGGACACTGTTGAGAACCTTCCTCCAGAGCAATGCAGCCGCAGTTACCTGCAGCACTGGACACTGTTGAGAACCTCCCCACTCCAGAGCAATGCAGCGCAGCTCCCTGCAACATCCAACACTGTTGAGAACCATCCTCCACCCAGGCTGAAATTCAATCGTCTCATAACTCTTAGGAAGTAATTCTCTCTTGGTTCCCCTGCCTTCCAAATCACATGGTGTGTTCCTCTGCTCCACCTACAATGTAAGGGTTGCAGCTCCCCAGTGCTTCTTCCCCTTGACTCCAGCCTCTGCTATCAACTGATAATGGATGCCAAGGCTGAACCTTCTTTAGACATTCCTTACTGGGTCCCCATCTCCTTTGGTATAAAGTCAGTCTTTAGGTGTGGTAGCAAGTCCCAATTTGTAAAAACATGTTCTCTGTTCTCTCCCCCACCTACAAGTATATAAAATTATAGTGACCATATAATTTATCGTTCTAACTGGGACCATCTGGGAGCGAATAGGGGACAATTTATAATGAAGTTGGGCCAAGAAATAATAAACCAGAACAGTCCTAGGCAGGCTAGGGTAGAGCCAGTCTCCCTACCATGCCCTTATTTGAAATATTCACTGTCTTCCCAACATGCTGTGGTCTTTCACCCCTGGGCTCCTGACCACACAGTTCCCACACTCAGAACTAGCCTATTTATTCTCTCTTCAGAGCGTTCCCCGGGTTATGTAAGGTACGTTTCTTCTGTAACCCATGGTGTCCAATGCTGCCAGTACTGATAAAGAATGGTGGTCGATGTTACTCCATGGGGTACCGAGCTGGGAGCTAGGAACAGACTGGCAATGGTGTCAAGTACAAGGACTAAGGTCCCAGACTGCTGGGGTTCGAGCTCAGCTTACTAGGTAGCCTCTTCTTGCCTGCTTTTGCTTGCAGGGTCCCTTAGAGGACAGCGTAAGCCAGTCCGCACAGTCTCTCCAGGGGTGCAGTCACCACTCATGCAGTCACTAGCATTCATGCTGAGCACTCACTTGCACCATTCTGGGCCTGGCTGAGCACTCTCCACATGTGACACACATGTCACCGGCCACAGCAGTTCCGTCAGGTGGGCTTTCTAATCACTTTCATTTCATAGCTGGGAAACAGAATCCTAGGGAAGCGTCTTGCCCTATGTGATTGGCGGAGGCCTGAGCACAAGTTCTCTAGCCTGGAAGATGCCTGGGTGTGCCCAGTTGGCCTCCCTTCCTACACTGAGGGTACTTTACATCTTGGCCTGAGCCCAGGGCCTGCCTAGAGCGGAGGAAGGTGGTTGCGAATGACAACTGGAAAAGGGTGCTTCTGCCTGACCCAAACAGAACATCAGGAGAGTTGGCAGGAGGTAGAGCTGTCTGGGAGGATTGTCTACACTAGGGTGGAGGGCTTGGGCCTTTCCCACAGGACTGGGGTTTGTACACAGCGACAGAAAAAAACCATTCCTCCTAGATTTTAGGTTTTAAAAATCTATTGGGGAGAAAGAAGAATGAGAGTATATTTGCCAGTGTGTGTGTGTGTGTGTGTGTGTGTGTGTGTGTGTGTGTGTGTTGTGGCCACTTGGGCTTTTCTTGTGCCCCTAAGATAATGGTAGCCAAGACAAAGTTTCAACATTTCCATGTTCTCCTCTGGAGTAGAAGCTGTCCGGGGTGCTGGGGCCTTACCTGAGCTTTCACAGTAACTGAGCGATAAGGACCATGTGTGTGTGGCAAGTGTGTACATGTATGTGGGCTCCTGTTGTGGGGCATGTAGCTGAGACTGGAATATCGGTCCCCTTTTCTGAGGCTGAACAGCTGCAAATTAACAAAAAAAAAATTCCTGCCCCGCTTCACACTGCTAAAGAGTAAACATAATTATCCTTAATCAATACAGGCCCTTCAGCACTACCTAATGGCTGTCCGGGGCTTAATTGTTCACAGCAGTTGGGGAGGAAGAGTGAGGAGAGAGAATATTCCAGCTTCCTTCTCACCTGGGCATTCCCAGGTCCAAAGTCAAGTTCCTTGGAGCACAGCCTCCAGGCTGCTGTGTACCATCCAGAAAAGAGGTGGCAGGAAGCTGCATGGCTGCCTGTGGAGGCAGGAGAATACCTCTGAGTACCTTCCTCACTGCTGTGACAAAGTACCTGGCAGAGGAAAGTTAAGGGAAGGGAGGTTGTTCTGGCTCATGGTGTAAGAGGGCATACTGTGGGGGAAAGGCACGGCAGGGGAAGCATACAGAGCATATCTTCTCTCCTCAGTGACGGTGCCCAGAGGTGCATCTCCTAGGTGACTCTAAACCCAGCCCAAATGACAAAGGCCATAACCATCTTGGACCTTTCCTAACTGATACTCGGATGCCATTTCTTGCCTTCTCCTTACAACTTGGTTCCTTGCTTAGTTTCCTCTGTGGCTACACTTCTCTGTCCATCTGTCCATCTTAGGTCCCTTCTTTAGAAACCTAAGTCCCCACCTTGTGCTCCAGCTTTATTATGACAGGACTCCTGATTTGAGCTATAGTGTTCTTGACTTGGGCCCTTCATGTCTTCCATGCAATTCCCTCTTAAGGCAAAGGATAATCTATTTTCTTTCCAGTGGAACCAGCTGGAGGGCCCCAAACCTAGCAGACACATTATTGCATTCCTTCCTGCTGCATCTTAGCCCCTGCAACTCCTGCCCTCTTCTGTGTAGACACAGAGAACGTTGGGCTCTTATCCAACCAACCCCTACTCATGAAAGCTATCCTCTTGGTCTACTTCTAGCAGGGCCTGAGGAGAATTTCAAATCTTCTGGCTCTCTCAGTTGGCCTGCTCTCTGCTCCCTTGATTAGAGAAGCCCAAATTGCCTGAGTACCTAAGAATAGCAACATCATTAGTGACTAAATAACCTGGCAGACAGCACCCGATTCCCCACCCCTTGTTCCAGCATGCTTGGGCACACATCTCCCGAGAGCTTCTGCTCCCTTAGGAATGCCTGGAGGCTGTGACACCATCTGGGGACTCTCAGAGCTAATCCATAGGCCTTCTCTCCCTTTGGAGCGTGCCCAAAGCCAGCTAACCTTCCTTCTCTTATCAACGGCCAAGGCGTGGAGGACCATTTCTGCTCTGCCCTCCACTCAGCTAGGCTTCACCACAATCTCTCCCGGGAGCTCAGGATACGGAGTCTGGTTGGCTGGTTGCAGCTTGGATGCAATGGAAGACTCCAAGAGAGGTGTGCTAAGAGGACTTTTACAGTATGTTGACAAGGCTGAGTCAGAGTCTGGGGCCACTGGGGAGAACACGGTGGATCAGGTGGTTTTTTTCTCCTGTTTGTTGAAGTGCTGGAAGTGGTCCAGGGCTTGGAAGAGTGATGGCGTTGCTGGGGTCTGGCTCCTAGTCCAAATGGCCCATGCACCTTGACATTAGACCCAAGCCAGTGTGTCTCATACACAGAGAAACCTTCTGTAGGGTTCATTCTTCATAGTGGTGATTCAGGGCTTAGGGGGTTCATATCCATCACTGGGATACCTTACATGTCTCTCATTTATATCACCATTGAGTTCCTATATTACTCAATTGTAAACGTCCACCTAATCACTCCCACTAAGCTTATGGCCTCTACTTTACCCCCCCCCCCTCCCCAAACACTTTATCTGGAAACTCCTGATCATGCTTTAAAACCCATCCTGGCCATAGTGCTCCCTCACTTGTTTGCCCCGAGCTCTTAGCTCTCCATCCCTGTAATAATTCCTTTCTCTTTGTATCGTGCAAAGGCTTTTCCCATGAAGATGGACATCTTCTGGCTCATAATGGGTTACATTTGTCTGATTCCTCACTCACACAGGGTAGCGATGTGTCTGATCATCTTTGTATCTCCTGAGTCTAGCACAGCACCTGTCGTTCAGTAAGTGTTCAGTAGCTGTTTATTGAACAAACAGGCACACAGGGAATCTTCTGCCCAGTTTGCAGGTTCTCTGTGGCTAAGCACTATGCATCTTCTCAGATTGGTTCGGTCTAATGCACCTGTGGGGGTTCGAGGTGTCATTGCTCCCAGTCTCCTCCTAAAGTCATTGGAACTCAGTGAAGATCTCAGTGATCCCCCCCTGGTGGATTTAGTCCCTCCCTCCTCTGTGCTCAAGCCTTTGTAAACATGAGGCATTAAGGGTGTTTATTCCACTGAACCACAGCCAATTGTCTACAGCTCTGTCTCTCGCACTAGACATAAGCTCCCAGGGGACCAAGCATGATTCTCCTTCTTCTTCATATCCCGAACCTAGCGGAATATCTGGCAGGACGCAGGTGCTCGGGGCCTGCAAGTGGAACGGACGGCTACCAAGAGGGGTGTGATTCTGAGGCCAGGAGTGACTCGCAGGTGGATGGGGACCCTGGAATGGGAGTGCCAGGGCTCTGGGTTCTCCCAAGAGCCATGCTGGAGTCACTGCTCCCCCCTCACTGAGAAAAGCAGAGTGCCGGGAAAGTTGGCAAAGATGACTGGCTCTGGGGTTGGCTCCTGCTGGCTTCTGCTTGCTCCTGTTATTAAGCTCAAGGAGCACTTGACCCATCAATCTCTGCAGCTGCCACTGTGCGGGCAAGTGACTATTTGTGGAGGTCATGGAATATGTGGGTCACAGGTGCAGGTGCCTACTTCGGAAGACTGATGGATTCCTAAGCATCCCTTGCTTGATATTAATCAGATGCCCACTGTGTCTCAGTCCCCATTGCAGGCGCTGGAAGGCAGCAGTTTCTGGCGAGAGGACCCAGATGGTCAGTGGCTGTCAGGATTTGAAGGAACGTTTGTGAGGCCACGATTCAGTCAGGGCTGCACCATCTAGGGAGTTCAGGAACAACGGATGGCAGGAGTCAGGGAAAAGATCCCCACTATCTTCAAGGAAGCCCAGAGTTCTCTGTGGGACGAGCTTAGAGACCTGCCTAGCAGGATGGGCGTCCTTTCTGGACAGAGCCTGAGCTATACAAACTTGGCTGACGGTGCTGTCTGCATGTGCCTGGCCCAGAAGGATGCCTGCACGGTGCTGAACTCTGCCCTCAGCACCCTGTTTAAAAGGCGATCGTGTTAATAAATATAAATTGTGGAACTCGTGCCTGAGAGCCGAACTGAAATGGAATCCATAATCCAGCCAGAGGGGAGCGCAGCTGCAGTGGGTTAATCGCATACGGTGCACCTCCAGACCAACAGGCAGGGAGCGTTCTCTGGATGCAATTAGGCCCCGCGCATGCATAAAAAATGAGCCAGTGCTTCCAAAAGAAGAATAAAATTGCTGGAGTCATAACCTCAACTCAGGGTAATTACAATCAGGAAGTCTCACCCCTTGGTTTAAGCAGCACTCACACATCCCATTGTCCCGCAGGTGAACCTACCTGCCTTGCCAGCTTTGTGCTGAGGGGCGAGGCCTCCATTTCCAGGCCTCTGTTCCCCCAGGGCATCTTCCATCTACTCCCAAATACCGAGCACAGGGTCTTCCAGGGTCATTTGAAAAGTACAGCATTGCTTTTAGGACAGTAATGGCCAGCCAAGGGTTGAGGATGTAGCTCTCCGGTGGAGAGTGCTTGCTTAGTGTGTACAAAACCTCGGACTGGGGCCACAGTCATGCATAACCAAGATGTGGTCGCACATGCCTGTAGGTCTGTGACCTAAGCACTGGGGGGAGTGGAGGCAGGAGAGTCATAAACTCAAGGTCATCCTTAGCTACATAGCCAATTTGTGGACAGCCTAGAATACACAAACTCAAAAAATAAATAAATAAAAGTTAACAAATTTAAAAGGCCTAAATGCAGGGAGCCTGGCATGCTATTAGGCAGTACCTACAAATCCGCAGTAATTCAGCAACGCTAGGAGGTAGACGAAAATATTTTTTTAATTAATTTATTTATTAAGGATTTCTGCCTCCTCCTGGCCACCGCCTCCCATTTCCCTCCCCCTCCCCCGATCAAGTCCCCCTCCCTCATCAGCTCGAAGAGCAATCAGGGTTCCCTGACCTGTGGGAAGTCCAAGGACCGCCCACATCTATAGACGAAAATATTAAATGTGTTTTTCAGATGGGGAATTCAAGGGTCAGGAAGTTGTGCCAGGCGGCCAAACAGGCAGCCCAGTGTCTTTCCTTCATGCTTTGCCGCCTTGGGTGGTAAACCTCAGGCTTGCATTTCCAGGATTAGCACTCTGGGTAAGCCATTTCATCTTCTCTCTCTGGGAAATCGTGATAACAAAACCTGCCTTCAGGGCTGTTCTGACAGGGGGATTAAGTGAACTCTCGTATTTGAATGGAACAGGTAGGTTCAGACCCTCTGTTAAGGTCTGGAGACAGCAACATGTGGGGAGTGGGAACCCAGCTCCAGAACCAGGTGGGATTTGAAGCTTGCCTCGCTTCTCTGGTCCCATCCTCCCTTGATTCTCATCTTTTCACCAACGCCACCTTGCTGAGGGTGTGTCTTGACATCCCAATCCTGGCACTGCATGCAACTGCTTTCTATGTCTCCCACACTTACCACCTGTGATAGTTAATCTTGATTGAATCGCGAACCGCCCAGATTAGTAAAACACACTTCTGGTGTGTCTGTGAGGGTGTTTTCAGAGATCATTAAAAGAGGAGGGCTCCAACACCACCCATGAGTTAACCTACTGATGGATACGATGCGGTGGGACTGTTAAAGGTGGGGGAGGGCTCGCTAGCTCCACCAGGATGCTCTGCCTACTCGTTCCTCTTTTAAACTTTCTCTTGGGTATGTATCACAGTAATTAAAAGCTAACTAACACGCAATCTCCTCGTTTGCTATTCATTTTACCATTTATGTTTTCCCATCCACAGTAAGCTCAATTCCAGGAAGGGATAGGGCTATTTTTTTTTGTTTGTTTTGTTCACTGCTGATCTAGCATGAAGGACAGTGCCTGACAATGCCCCCCAAATATTTGCGAGTGAATGATGGGATGGTTAACTTGAACAAACCTAGACTTCTTATCAAAGAAATCATCATCACCACTTCTCCTCCTCTTCCTCCCTCTTCCTCCTCCTCTTCCTCCTTCTGAGGGTTACAGGGATTGTATCTAAAGAGTATGACAGGGTATGGCGTTTGGTACTTCTTCAGATATAATGGTTGCCAGACAAGTGACTCATTTATATTTTGCTCACTATTATAACTCCAGGCATTAGATAGATGCACCCTAGATACCTGCTGAACTGAATATTGTTCGAAGGGTCCTCGAGCGTGGCAAAAGTATGGTTGTGTTGAAATACGAGGCCGTGAGGTTTCTACACCAAGGTTGGCTTATGTCCTGCAGAGGGCCTCAGTTTAGGATGTGGCCTCCCCAAACCCCTGATGCCAAGGCCTAGGCTACTCCTGATCCTGCAGTGGCCCTGCATGGCCACTGCTATCTAAATACTAACCTCAACCCCAAACTCCAGGCTCTATGGACAAGGAGGCATGTTCCAGCAAGTGAAACCCAAGGGTGATGCTAATTGCTAATATCCCTTCTATAATTACTTTTCACACCTTGGTCACATCTCAATGGTCCTCCTCAACCGAGTGTGTGTGTGTGATGCTAAGGACCGCATCCCAGGCTGGGATGGAAAGGCAGAGAGCGGGAGCTAGGCGTTGGATTTTCAAGGAGCTTCTGGGACTTGAATGATGGGAAGGGGGTGGTCTTAGGGAATGAATTGAAGTTGGTGACATTCTCTTCATATGAGTCTAGGAGAACACACTCTCTCACCTTGGACCCTTTCCATAGCTCCCCATTCTATGCCCATCACCCCAGACTGAGGCGGCTTGATCAAGGTTAAGGAGAGGCTTCTCTAGAGCCTGTGTGCAGAGATGTGGGCAAAATCCTCAAAAAAAAGGGGGGGGGGGGCTGAAAGAGCAGCTGTTACAACTATAGGCTAAATGTTGAGTGGAGGGAAATAGAATCGGGTGGAAGGTGCCCTCTTGAGCAGCCATGGTCTTCAGAGGCTGGCAAGAGCCTCGTTAGCTAAGGTAACCATGGGGAGGCAACTGAGGCAATCCTCCTGCCTCATTCCATTTCTTTCTTTCCTCCAAATTCTATTTTTGATTTTTTTTGGAGACACAGCCTATGTAGTTTCAGATCTCTTGGAACTCGCTATGTAGATCAGGTTGGCTTCAAACTCAGAGATACCTGCCTGCCTCTGCCTCCTGAGTGCTAGGGAATGAAAGGTGTGCGCCACCATGCCTGGCCTCCCTCCACACGCTTGATGGGTTTGCTCATAGGCCAGACTCCACCAGAAGCCAGGTGGAGAGGGATGATGTGGAGCTGGCCGGGGACCACTGTGACCCCTGTCTGGAAGTCTTCTGTGATGCACAACATGGAAGTCACGTTCCTAGTCTGTACCTGCCGTGCGGTGGGAAATGAGAGGGTGAAGACACTGTGGGGGCACTGACTGCGGTGTGGCCAGCAGCCTGACGTTCCAGTCCAAGGAGCACACAGGTTCTCTGTGTGCAAAGCCTCAGACATTCACCTCTCATGAACCTGGTCAAGTCGTTCAGCTTTAGGGCTGGTGGCAGTGTTGACACTGGTAGCTATGAATGCACAGGACTGCTGTGTTGAACCCACAAGACAATAAGCATGCAAACCCCCATCACGATGCAGAGTGTGTCACAGCTGTAGTAAAACCCGAATCTCAACGGCAGCTGGAGGTCTCCTGGTGATCTTGGCATCCCTTCCAATCCCAGGATTGCTGCCTGTTGTCTCCCCTCAGCCACTCATCTCCTCCCCATGATGAATGCTAAGCCTCTGCCCAGCCTGGGGTCTGCTCCAGGAAGCAGGCTGCCAGTCCCACCTGCCAATCGCAAAGCTCCCCAGCACTCAGCCAGTCTCAGCTTCCTGCGCTGGCTCCGTGCCTCAAGCGACTGCACTGCTGGATGCCAAAGGAAGAAGAAGGAGCTAGGGGCTGCCTGGTGGCCCACTCTGCAGTATTCCATGCCCTGCACCCTGGGCAGGCAGCTGAGAAGGGCAGGAAGAAAGGGGAGGGCCCCTCCAGCCTGAGGAAACCAGCAGCTGCTAGCTACCTTGTTAACTGGAGAACAATCAAGGCTGTCAGGAGTCAAGGGCGGCTCATGCTTATTCATGAGCGGTGACACACTGTCTTTCTGTACAGTCCACAGTCCCTGGAGGTGCTCTGTGGCCATCGGTCCTCCTTTCATCCTCTCTTTCTGCTTTGCTCCTGAGTGAGTACTGGCACCTTCTTGACTCATTTCAAACGGCGAAGGAACATCTGTATGAAGTCTTAACAGTTTACAAACCACTTCTCATATGTTTCTTTTGGGAAGTTACACATGACTTTAATGGTGTCTACAACTGCCAACCCATTCTACAGATGCTCCAGGCTCTACGATCCCTAAGGTGGGGGAGGGAGGCAGTCTGTGGGCACAGCCCTGGGCGTAGGTTTGCCGTGGGCAGTCAAGGATGGAGGGAAACTTGACAATTCTGCACCTGCTCACTGGACACATGGGTTCTATTTTACTGATTTTGGGGGAACAGGACGGGAGTCGTATGAACAGACAGAGAGGATATCTTTGGGACCAGCTCCAGAAGCTCCTTCGACAGCAGTACAGCAGAAGAAAAACAAATGCTTCATCACTGGCATTGGGGCAGGAGAGATACTGGCAAGCCTCTGGGAGCAATGTGGGAACTGCTGTCTCGGAGAGCAGCTTGCTGGGGTCTCTAGAGAGCATCAGCTGTCTTCTTGCCACTGTACTCAGGGTAACAGAATATTCATCGGCATACCTCCTTCTCTGGAAAGCCACCCTGGCTACCTTCCTTGGCTGACCATATTTCTGAAGAGTCCCTCTGCAAACCTCTGCCTTTTCATATGACTTGTGCTGGGCACATGGGAACTCTGGTGTCACACAGTTTTCATTCCTGAATGGTGCACCTTCCACTAGCACACAAGTTCCATAGGGGATGGGCTCCCACAGCAAGCGACTAAGTGTGAATGAATGACACTGGGCTGTTGGCGAGGTTCAACTCATGCTGATGAGCATTATGAGCAAGGTTCTTCTACTTTGGTCCTGAAGAAAACTTCTTTTGATTGTTACAATAATCCTCTGAGAGTTTTAAATGGCCCCATTCTGGAGATGAGGAAAGGGATGCTTGACAGGGAGACATGACATGTCCAAGGCTATGGATGACAACATTCTGCATCCCACTAAAAGGAATCTTCACACACACGCTGACCAAGTGAATGAGCTGTTACACATACTCCTCCTCCCTCCATCCTTCTTATTCCAAGGTTTATTGTGAAGCAGCCCTACAGTCTATCAGTCCTACCACTGGAATACCTGTTGATTCCATTCATCCATCAATCCTCCCCTTTCTCTTCCTTTTCCTTCATGTTGGATGCTGAGGACTGATAAGCATGTGTTCTACAGAAGAGCTACACTCAGAGTCTCTCCTGCCAGTTTCCTAGGTCACCTCGTCATTTCCCAAGGGACATTTGTATAAAGACAAGAATAATCTTGGCTAGTTCAATATGCTTTTTTCATGACTGACACTGGTATATGCCTATAGCCCCAGGAGCTTTTCAGGAAGCCAAAGTAAGAAGATTGCTTGAACTCAGGAGTTTAAGGCAAAACAAAAATCAAACCAAACAAACATAAACCCAAAAAGTCACACAGCAACAAAAATTCCATATATGTTGTGGGAGAACTGCTTGCATTTCCAGTCCTCTTGTGCCAATAAAGCCACCTTGAGTCAAGGACAAAGTGGCCGACTGGCTGACCAAGATTAACCATATAGATGTTAGAGGACTGGGGAAGTTTGATGAGAAGGACAGAAAGAGAGACTGAGGGACTGGAGGGGCTAGATTTCCAAGTCATTTTGGATGAGGAAAACATGGAGAGTAGGGTCAGGCGACTGGCCCTCTGCTGTTCCTTGGATTTTTATCAAGTTTTTTAAAATTTATTTATTTATTAAAGATTTCTGCCTCCTCCCCACCACCGCCTCCCATTTCACTCCCCCTCCCCCATCAAGTCCCCATCCCTCATCAGCTTGAAGAGCAATCAGGGTTCCCTGACCTGTGGGAAGTCCAAGGACCACCCACCTCCATCCAGGTCTAGTAAGGTGAGCATCCAAACTGCCTAGGCTTTTTATCAAGTTTTGATCTTGATTTCTTACTACCAAGTTTTTATTAATACTAGAACAATTTAGGTAACTGCTATGCATATAGGCATTCATTTCCTAGTCACATTTTCTTGTGATATTAAAGCATTTTTATGGGCTCTGAAAGTACTATGGGCCCTATACGTTGTCCTCTATGGCTGGTGGAAAAGGCTGTTGACTTGACACTGAAAATCCCAGCATCACAGGAAACCCCTCAAGCCTTACAGCTTGTCCTCATGAGAACACTCTACTCCAGTACTTTGTACTTCCTCCTCTAACTTCCTTCAGAGGTTATCTTAATGATTACATCACATTCTGTGACAACCAGAGCAACAGCCTCTCACTGGTCTCTCTTCTTCCTTATGACTCCTGTCCTTTCAACACACAGCATTAAAAATAGTCTTTCAGAAAAGCTGATTTATTCATATCTGTCCCTACTTAAAAGTGCTTGTTTCCCATTGCCTTTAGAAAGACTCCAAGGTTCTCCTATGCCCTACTGTAGAATGATGCTATGCTCTATGAAGGAACAATGCTATGTTCTATGATGGAATGATGCTATGTTCTGTGATGGAACGATGCTATGTTCTGTGATGGAATGATGCTATGTTCTGTGATGGAATGATGCTATGTTCTGTGATGGAAGGATGCTATGTTCTGTGATGGAATGATACTATGTTCTGTGATGGAATGATGCTATGTTCTGTGATGGAAGGATGCTATGTTCCGTGATGGAATGATGCTATGTTCTGTGATGGAAGGATGCTATGTTCTGTGATGGACTGATGCTATGTTCTGTGATGGAATGATGCTATGTTCTATGATGGAATGATGTTATGTTCTGTGATGGAATGATGCTATGTTCTGTGATGGAATGATGCTATGTTCTGTGATGGAATGATGCTATGCTCTGATGGAATGATGCTATGTTCTGTGATGGAATGATGCTATGTTCCGTGATGGAATGATTATGTTCTGTGATGGAATGATGCTATGTTCTGTGATGGAATGATGCTATGTTCTGTGATGGAAGGATGCTATGTTCTGTGATGGAATGATACTATGTTCTGTGATGGAATGATGCTATGTTCTGTGATGGAAGGATGCTATGTTCTGTGATGGAATGATGCTATGTTCTGTGATGGAAGGATGCTATGTTCTGTGATGGACTGATGCTATGTTCTGTGATGGAATGATGCTATGTTCTATGATGGAATGATGTTATGTTCTGTGATGGAATGATGCTATGTTCTGTGATGGAATGATGCTATGTTCTGTGATGGAATGATGCTATGCTCTGATGGAATGATGCTATGTTCTGTGATGGAATGATGCTATGTTCCATGATGGAATGATTATGTTCTGTGATGGAATGATTATGTTCTGTGATGGAATGATGCTATGTTCTGTGATGGAATGATTATGTTCTGTGATGGAAGGATGCTATGTTCTGTGATGGAATGATGCTATGCTCTGATGGAATGATGCTATGTTCTGTGATGGAATGATGCTATGTTCCGTGATGGAATGATTATGTTCTGTGATGGAATGATTATGTTCTGTGATGGAATGATGCTATGTTCTGTGATGGAATGATTATGTTCTGTGATGGAATGATGCTATGCTCTGATGGAATGATGCTATGTTCTATGATGGAATGATGCTATGTTCTGTGATGGAATGATTATGTTCTGTGATGGAATGATGCTATGTTCTGCGATGGAATGATGCTATGTTCTGTGATGGAATGATGCTATGTTCTATGATGGAAGGATGCTATGTTCTGTGATGGAATGATGCTATGCTCTGATGGAATGATGCTATGTTCTGCGATGGAATGATGCTATGTTCTGTGATGGAATGATGCTATGTTCTGTGATGGAATGATGCTATACTCTATGGTGGAACAATGCTATGTTCTATAATGGGATGATGCTATGCTTATGATGGAACAATGCTATGCTCTATGATGAATGATGCTATGTTCTATGATGAACAATGCCATGATCTAGGCTTATGCTTCAAGAACTCTCTGCTTGGGTCCCATATTCTTACCCTTCTTAAGTTCTCAAGTTTTTCTCCTGAGGTCCTGTGCTGGATGCCTGTAAGAAGCTCCTTGGGTCACCAAAGCCTGGCAACATCTTCATTTAGGAAGAAGAGAGGTCTTAACCATCTAGGGAGGGTTGGGGCTGGTGATGACAGAAAGGAGAAGGGTGTATGGAATGACTGCAGAGGGCTCTGTCAGCTAGGCGTTTACTCCCTGACCCCCAAGGCCAGGTAAGAACTGTGGAAACTCCATAGCCCAGGTTGTCAGGGCAGCAGTGTCAGGGACCTACTTGGCTCTACCCCGGCACCTTTGAGAAGGAGAACCTGCGCTCCCAGGACAAGAAGGGGCAACCCCAAGGAGAGGACCTCACTGATGGTATTCTGATATGACACAAGGTCTACTATCTCAGGCAAAGGCTATCAGAGCAGTGCCTGGGATATGATGGATACTTAGGGATATTTGGTGCTATGCTGCTGCTGAAGCTCATTTGATAGACTACTTACCTAGCATGGAAGAAATCCTAGGTTCAATTCCCGGCATAGTCTCAATTGGGCATGGTAGCAAACGTCTATACTACCCACACTTGGAAGAGTCAGGAAGATCAAAAATTAAGAGTCATCCTGACTACATAGTGGATTTGAAGCCAGCCTGGACTATACGAGACCCTCGTCTTGTAAAAATGAATTTATTGAGCATCTGTTTAGGGCTAGCATTCTAAAGGATAACTTACACTCATTGTCTCATTTCAGTCACAAACAATTCTTACCAACTAGCTAATGGTTCCATCTAACAGATAAATAGATGTTCAGGGAGAATGAGGCCACATAAGAAAATCAATATAAACAAGGCCACACAATGAATAAAAACTGGGATTTGTCCCCAGGTCTGCCTGACCTGCTTCTAACTGCATTGATGCCTGATTTAATACTTGTTACGTGGCCAGTGAAAACTGGGCCATGGGCAGACAGCTCTACCTGGGATGGAAACACTGAAATCAATCTCACAAAGTCTTGGGGAAGAGGCCACAGTGCCCAACTTCTCCCCTTGGATCCAGAAGTACAAATGCCACTGCTAATGCATACGGCCTACTTGAGTTCCCTCCTCAGCTCTCTCTGTTCCTGAGTGACTGCTGTGAAATCGCAGTGACAGATCCAGTTTAGCGCCCAAGATGAGCTTGCAAGGATGTCTGCCTCAGCAGGGAGGTGATCCCCGATCTGTCCTTGGAGCAACAAACAGCTCTCCTTTGTCATTCAGGTAACTCCTCAAACACCACCCCTTCCATGAAGGCTCCCAGGATTGACTAGGTGTTGGCTGTGAATTGAGGACAAACCCTTCAATCCTGAGGGAGGGAGAGGGGGAAAGGGGGAGAGGGGGAGAGGAGAGAGAGAGAGAGAGAGAGAGAGAGAGAGAGAGAGAGAGAGAGAGAGATCTATGAGCCCATCTTAGCCAGTGTACATCCTGAATGGCAAAAGGGACGTCACTGGGAAGGTTGAGCTCCCAGCAAGAAAGTCCTCTTTCAAGTGAGGCCTGTCTACCAGAGGTATCCTAGCACCTGTCACTTGCTCAGGGTGTCTTGAGACAGCCCTACCAGCTCTGAGATGATAGTTAGTGGAAGTACCTCTGAGAAGGCCAGGGATAGGAAGTGGGGGTGAGTAGGAGGTATGAGGTGGATATCAGAGGTCATAGGATGAGTGTCCTGTGTCTGCAGCATGACCTCGATTGCTGATCCAGCTCCAGGACAGGGACCCAAGTAGGTCAGAGCAGCATTAGGTGAGACGTTGACCTTAGCAACCTTCTCCCTTTCCATCTCCACTCCCAGCTTTGGATACTGGATGAGTAGTCTTTCCAGAGAGCTGTAGATCACTTTCCAAACCTCATCTTGCATATAAGAAAGTGAGGGTCGCAGACTTGCCTCAGGGTCACTGCAGGCCCTGCTCTCTGTTCACAGAGGACAGCCAGTGGTAGGAGGGGACCTGCTAGGAGCAGACAGACTCCCTGGTCCTCTGCCCCTCCCTCACCCTCCCCTCCTCATCCTGAGGTTGCATCACCAGGCTGGTGGTGGAGGCACGGGGTGCAGGGCAGGCTCAGCAGGAAAGAGGGCTCTGCAGGGCCAGGGCAGACACCAGTGACAAGAGCAATTGATTTCCCCAGTGCAGATTAGATGCCAAGGGAGAAATTCTTCCTCCTGCCATTCATCAGGGGGCAGTCTCCAAGAGCCTCCGAGACTCAGGGAATCTGTCTTGACTGCATTGCCCTGACAGTCCACTGGGACCCCTGTGGTGTGAGTCTGCCAGAGACCCCTAAACCAGGGGAGGGAGCCCAACCTGAAGACTCCCCACAGAGCTTAGTAGCAAGCTCCTGAGAGAAGTGGGGGCATGTCCTTAAGCCTCGGGGCTTTTGTCGGTGTTCGTTCTCTGGGCTGACTGGACACTCTGTCCAGATAGCTGAGATCACTGGGTTTGCCCAGTCTGCTAGACAGTGGGGTGCTGACTGAACGCACTGAAGCATGAACAACCTTTCTCTATAAAGGGCCTGACAGGGATATCTGAGGCTTGCAGGTCTCAGTGTCTCTGTCACAGCTAACTTAGCACAAAGGATACCACACATAATGCACACATGAGCTGACATGGCCGTGTTCTAATACAACTTTATAAAATCCAGATGAATGGACCCTGATTGACGGACAGTGCCCAGATCCTTGGGGAATATGGAGACCCTCTACTCTCTAACAAGATTTACCAACGAGCAGTGAACGGTTTTCCAATGAGAAACCTCTGAGCAATAGGGCCGGCCATGCGAGTTTACTCTGAATTCTGGCTGGGTGCATCTGGAAATGTTTTGTCAAGTCTCTGAAGCAGTGAGCTAGGCTCCTCTGTGGCTGCGGAGTGACACCCTCTCTTGGTAGCCCTAATCAGCACTGAGAAGACCTGCACCACGGTCTTCAGCTCCCTGTACTGACTTTAGCCCTTATTCTACTTTTGAGTCATAAGACCTTGGTCATTGTTGTCTCTGGTCTTACCTCCAAAGCATGGACAGGACCAATGGATCCTCACAGGATTCTGTGAAAGTCATTACAACATTTGAAAAAGTGTCCAGTATAGAGTCAGCCCTCAGTTAACCTCAGGTAAACACAGAGCAGGGGCTGGCTGACCTTGGGAGACGAGGAGGCTGAGGTGTGAGAAAGATTTTTTTTTTTTTTTTGCCCATTTTGATTAGACTAGGAATGAGACTAAGTACAACAGAGAAAAGGAAGTGGGAAGGCAAGGAAAACACTTTGATTGAATGTGTTACTACAATGGACTGGACAGGCTAGGGGCCTTATGTATTTGCTCCATAAAACCCCCAGCCCACTCTGCAATGTAGGCATCATTATCTCCATTTTATCTCCAATGGCATTAAATTTCAGAAAAGACAGGTGAGATAGTCAAGGCCACTAAGACTTCCTAATTAGAAGTTCATTCTTCTATCAGTTATTTCTCTTTTCTGTATCAATTATATGTTGGACAATTACTAACCTAATTTGTTTGGAAGATAAAGAACAAGAAAATGGACTCATGGTCTCAAGGGGGGAGAATTTAAACCAATCATCAAGGTGGTGCTATAGAGGAATCTAGGAGAACTGAGGCTTCACCAAAGAGAAGACTCTTATTCAGAGTCTTGGAGGACAAATGGGTCTCAGGTATCCTGGGATAGCAAGGGTGAGGGGGACACACCCTAGAATCAGGGATATCATTTGCAGAGCCACAGAGGCATCCGACAGCACCATGCTTTTGCAAGTAGAGTCACTTGCTGCAGCAGGACTGTAAGGACAAGAAGGTGTCAAGGACGTTGGAAAGGCAGGGCTCAGTGGACTCAGGGAGGTCATGGTAGAGAGTCTGAACTTGATCATGCATGCAATGAGGGGATATTTAAAGGATTTCAGTAGGGCAGCGGAGGTTGGAGTAGTAAGTGAATGAGGCAGGAAGTGGGGAGGCTGTCTTGAAAGACAACAAAAATAATTCAGAGGAAAAGTGATGACAGTGATTCCCAAAGAGGCAGTGGGATGGACGGGGAACAAATCTGAGAGAGATGGAGGCGGCAGCTGGCTGGATTCGATAACTGGGATGGGAGGGAGGCAAGGAGGAGAGAATGGAATCCTGGAGGATTTGAGAGATGCCTTGAGCAGTGAGATGACTGGGGAGTCCTAACCACTAGGAAGAATGGAAGAGGAGAGCAGGATTTGCCATAACAAGTATGGCCTGGGTGAGGGCCAGGGTGGTGAGGACAGATGATGCCATGTGGGAGACACCACACGCTTTTCTCTCAGCCCCCTGTGGCACTCACTGAGAAGAGTTGGGAAACAGTACATCAAGATTGGAGAAGCCATTTTGGGAATGGTGGAGCAGTGCCCCAGAGGGTATTCTTTGTGGGACAGCCTTCAGTACTTCTCAGGAGGAGAGTTCTAGAGCCAAGAAATCACAAGACTTTCTTTCTTGATCGAGGTTAGTGTGAACAGCTTTCAAATTATTCCCTCCCTTCCTTTTTTTCCCCCTTCCTAGTAATATGTAAATGCTGATAGGGGGTAGAGAGGAGGTAGTGGGTGGAGATTAATGCAGGGGAGATAAAGACACCAGAAATGGACATTGTTTGGGGTGCTGGAGACCCTGGAATAGGAGCGCACAGGCACCGGCAGAGATTCAGCAAGCAAAACCTCCAGTCAGAAAGTGTCTCTGGCCATGGTGCTGAACTCTGACTCCGAAACCAGGTGGAGGCGGGACATTTAAACCTGTGTGTTCCCCTGTTAGAGTCACTGAGGACTCAGGTGTGCCAGTTTCTGCTACTGCCTTTCCGTATCTCATCCAACCAGACCGTAACTTTCTAATTCAACGGTTCAGAGAGCTTCCACAGGCTTTACCTTCAGTTATTCTAAGTGCAGTACAGAAGTGGGCAGAGGCTTCAACTTGTGAGGGCCTTGAAAACAGGAAAGGAAGACAGGGGAGAGCTTGTCTCTGGTTATAGTCAGACGGCAACCAAAGAAGTGAGGGCTATGCAGTGAGCTAGTGGGACTCAGTTTTTGTTTTAGCACTGTTACTCTTTTTGGTGTCTATTAATTGTACATAAGAACAGATTTCATGAAGAAATTTTAATATATACACTCTCATATTCACCACCCATTCTCTTGTTTCCCATTTACTCTTCCATTTTAACCTTTCTCTCTCTCCTCCCTCCTATCTCTTTTCAGAATACAGGTCATTCTACCTGTCCCAGGCTGGCCTCAAACTCATGATCCTCCTACTAGGTCAGCCTCTTGAACACGGGAATTACAGTCATAAGCCACCACACTCTGGGAGATCTCCTAAGAAATGTGTTCCACAATGCTGCAGGTGTAGACTGGTAATAGGTGATAGAGTTTTGGGAATTTTAGGTGCTATTACATATCCTATTATTTGATAAAAGAACATAAAATGATCTGCATAAAAGAGAAATCTTCATAGTGGCGATTCCAGCAGTTGAACCCAACCCAATTATGTTGCTATTGTTAAAAACAAGTTAGGCTACTCTGCATTGTTTCCTTAAATACACTTGTTTGTGTGTATTTGCTTGTGAAGAGTCTTCATTTTGTGCCTACATGTTATTTTTAAAATAAAATCTTAAATAATTTTAGTATTTAGCATGAATGTTCTTAGGGCACCTTCTTTTTTAGTGCAGTTTTAGGTTCCCAGTAGAACTGAACAGACACCATTTTATTTTGTGTACATATGCATGCAAGCACCCCTAACCCCCCACCCCCACCCCACCACTGCCTGGCACACATATAATAAATGAGCAGACAAGCGATGGTGCTATTTGGGGTCAAAACCATGATGTGACTCTAATGTAACAATACTGGCTTTCTTATTTGATTCCGGAGTAGAATTTAATGGCTATTCCCATAGAAGTACTGTATAACCAGTCAGCATGCTACAACATTGGGTTATAAGATGTGGTCTCCCAAAGAGGCCTTTTTGGAAGCACTGAAAGCTTTTTAAATATATACTGTAGAAGGGATCCTATGTATAGGAGCTAAAACATATTCTTTTTGTGTCCTGCTCTGACACTTAGTATATTGACTGAGACGCCTAACCTTTCTGTGCCTCTGTTTTTGTTTTTTTTTTATTTTTTTAATCTTTAGAAATCATCATAGTTGTAGATGAGTTACTACAAGTAAGATATGCCTAGAGCAATGACTGGATCATAGTGGGCCCTCGGCTGAAAACAGGCTGCTTTCGATGTTTCTACCGCTGAGCTGCACACCCTAGGGAAATGCATTGTGTTAGGGCATGGTCGTAGCTTGGTCCTGATCCTGGAGCCAGACAGGGAACTCATTATACATTTATCAATCGAAACAGAAGAATATTTAATCAGGAGCTACTGAAGACAGAAAACCTGCTTGGATTCCTAAGATCAATATATTTGACATATTTCCTGAATATTGCGGAGCACCGCCATCCTGGGTCATGCTGGAGTGAGACTGTGAAGTTGGAAGGCAGACAACCTCAGGTTCACTCCAGATAATCACTTTCTCTCATACAGTGGAGGTGGGGGAGGGATGGGGATGCTGTGCTTGTCCACAAGACATAGATAGCCTTTCCCTTTCTGAAGGTGATCCACATGTCTAAGAAGGAAGGCTTAAAAAACTCCTAGAAGGAATTGTTAGAGGAAGCATGGCAGCTTCCTTGACAGAAGTGGCTAGGAAGCTTCTAGGTCCATTGGCAGAAGCCCTCCTCAGCACAGTGGCAAGCGCCTGGCTCTGTGTAAGTTAGGATGTCTGAGCATGCAGCGCGGGCTTTGGCATCAGACAAACCCCCAGTTCCAGCTGTGGCTACTCCCCCCACACAAACTGGCTGACTGACCTTGAAGAAGCTGCTTAAAGCCACTGCCTCATCTGTCAAGCAGGGGATAATCCTCACATCTGCCTCATTGAGTTCTCCGATTTCAATGAAATAAAGCCGGCGAAGCACTTAGCAGAGTGCCTGGCACCCTCCACACTCCATAAGTGGTTGCTATTATTATTTTAAGCAGCTGACTATAATAGCTCCCATTTATTAAGCACTTACTATTTGCCAAACACTGCTAAAGTGCTCTGTGCATACATTTTCTTTAAACTGCACAACAGCTCTTTGAAACATCATCCCCATTCTATAGTGGAAAACACCAAGGCCAGGAATGGAAGTGTTTCCCCCCAGGGGCATCCAAGAGGGCAAAGTGGCAAGTCAGGCTTTGAACTTGGAAGTCTTGTTTCCAAAGCCCGTACTCCCCAGTTCTTAGCGGTACTTCCATTTTCCATCCATCCACTCCAGACTCACCCCCAGCAGGAACATCAACAGCAGTATCTGACTAAAGCCTGAATCTCCTTTCCTTTGCTGTATCCGAACTTCCATTTTAAAAAAATATCTGCTCCAGGGCTGGGGAGACAGCTCATCTGGCAAGTGCTTGCTTAGGCACAAGCTTGACAATTTAAGGTCAATCCCAGAATGCACACAGAGGCTGAAGGAGAGAGCGGACTTTACCGAGCTGCCCTTTGACCTCCATGTGCTGGCCGTGGCACCTGCCCCTACATTCACACACCCTACACTTGCATAAAAATAAATAAATAAGAATGTAACAGTGGACTTTTTGGACTTCAGAACCTTTCAAGTTATCTCATGAGACAGAGAGATATACATAGAGAACATATGGGTTGTTTTTAATCAGGCAGAAGAACTCCTAGGCTTCCACGCCAGTCTCTGGGCCTCCAGAAACCTGAGATAGAGGCTCTATCCAAGCTGCACTCCACATCTCTCCACAGCCCAACACTTTGATTTTGCCAGTGTCGCTGACTCTCTCTCAAACCCACCACCCCCAGGGCGGTGAAACAACTGGGGTATGGACCACAGTATATATGGACTAGCTCACATATGCTTCCGGGATATCTCTAGTTCCCATTTACAGACTGGAAATACATGAGCTAAGAGAAAAGGTAAACATGGTCAACAGGGAGGGGTCGGCAAGCAGAACTGGGACTAGAGCTCAGACTGTGCTGACCCTCGTCTTGTCCTTCTCCTGCTTCTCTCCCATTTCTGTGTGTAGTCTATCGGCTCTGGGAGACCCAGCTCACAGACAGCACTGGGCAGACTGTCAGAGGCATGGCAGGGGTTCAGAGCTCTGAGCTCCAAGTAGCTGTACTCAGTCTGGGAGGGGAGAGGAGGGGGAAGGGAAGGGAAGGAGGAGGAGGGAAGGGAAGGAGGGAGGGAGAGAGAGAGCAACATGGAGAATACCCATCACATTCAGACCTGGACCAGGCAGGGTCATGTGTAGCACCTCATCTAAGCATATTTTAGAGTATCATTAGCCTGCTTTTACAGTTAAGACCACAAAAATCTGCAAAGTTGAACATGAAACTGTAAGTGCTGGTACTCACTCATGTGTGTGTGTGTCTGTAAAATTGTCTTCCAAAAGAATGCACACATAGAAGACATATATACACCCAGAATTAGGAACCAAAACAATATATGTCAAGCAAAAGACTGTATTCTGTACTCTCACCATCTCAGGCTGGTCTCGAACTCTTCAGCTTCCAGGGTGATCAGATTATAAACACACGCTCCCACGCTTAGCTTACACATTTTGTTGGAAGAGTGAGATGAAGAGCAAAGAGAGTAACTCTGGTAGATGCTAACACAAGAACAACAGACCAAGTGATTGGGCTTTGGTGTGAGCTGAGAATTCTCCCAAGTGTTTCCCATGCATCAGCAAATCAAGACCTATAAAGCAAGCACAAGCTTTTCCCCATTGTCAAGATGAGAGACTGATGGAGGAGACAGACATCTTACCAGAGTCACAGAGCTAGCCCGTCTTGGTGGCAGCCATTCACTGCTTGCTCTTGCCCTGGTCATCCTCTGTCCCTGTTCTGAGATGAGACCCTGGATTTCCTTGACGACTGACTTCTATGGGGCACTAACAGGTATCTCAAAGAGGCTCGAAACAGAAGGGTACAGAGACTTCTTTTTTCTCTTGTTTCCTGTTGCTGTCAGCATAGCTCAAAATACAGCCTTTGCTTCCAGTAACTGCCTCAGGCATCACTCCAGAACTGGCCCCTGGGGTGCCAGCGGTAGTCCTCCACCCCTAAATAGGAACACCAGCCTCCTGAACTCTGGCTACACTTACTTTTGTCTTGTCAGCCTTAGAGATGGTGACTGCTTCCTGAGGTGTTTTTTTTTTTTTTTTTGTGTGTGTGTGTGTGTGTGTGTGTGTGTGTGTGTGTGTGGCCTCTCAAGGCTTCCACTGGGCAGAGGACCAAGTCCTGTGTTCAGTCTCCTCTGTTTGAAATACCCAGGTGGCTTTTCTGACCTGACTACCCTCTGGCTACTCTGGTACCTGGATGAAGAAGCTGGTTTCCAGAGTCTGTTTTCTCAACCACCAGGGTCTTCTTTACTTAGATCTCAGTAGCTGTGGACACTTCAAACCTCATCAGGTAAGAGCCAGTAGTCACTTGTATTATTTCACACCCCAAACTCCACTGTCCCCTGACACCAACCTACTCTTTACAAACAAACAACTACAGTTTCCCCGGCAGATCACAGGTCTTCACTGAAAATGTGCAGACGACGAATACAAATGAAGGGTCCCCAGGCACTGGGATCCTGAGCTGCTAGTCTGGCTGGCTTACATTGATGCTGGACATCAGAGTCACACTGCCCTAGAGATAAAATCAGCCTGAGTTCAAGGTCAGACTCCAAAGACTTTGGTACTGAAGGGAATTTCAAGGGATAGTCATGGCTTATGGTTTCAGCGAGAGGGTTGGCTGATGCGGGTACCATTCTGAAGACATGGCCATCAGGCCTCAGAAAAGGACACAGCTTGGAAAGTCATTAGCTGTGATGCTTTCCCAGAGCCTTGATGTGGGCTAGACAGAGGCCACTGAGAGCAAGATGAAATACAGTAAGCACATACGCCAACGAGCAGGATGTTACAGGGTCTCTTGTCTAGGTCAGTGCACAAGATTCTTAGTGAATGGAAAAAAAAAAAGAGACACAAAAAGAATAGAGAGGTGGCTTCCGTCCAACCACCCATTCATCCATCCCATCACCAATTCATACATTCATCACTTAGTGAACATCTATCGAGTTACTCTTCTGTGAAAAATGCAGATGGGAGCAGCGATTAGTCAGCCATGGATCCAGTGCTTCAAGGATTCTGAGCTCCAGAAGTGATGTTGCAGAGACACACTTAACTGCGCGTTCAGTGGGAGGCAAGGGGAGAGGACCCGGCGGCTCTCAGCGGGAGCAATTTTGTGACTCCCCAAAGACAGCAAGCGACTGTAGTCGTGAGGGACTTGTAGAGCAAGTGTGGGGACCGCTGTGAAACCCCATGAGTAAAGCAAAGAAGAGCTTGTGAAGAGAAGCTTTGAGAGCTGAGATGAGAGAGAGAGAGAGAGAGAGAGAGAGAGAGAGAGAGAGAGCGCACCTGGGCTGTACCAAAGATAGACTCAAGTCACAACTTTGTCCTCTAGGTCGTAGAGAGCCATCGAAAATTTCACTCAGGATACGACATGAGAGCGTTGCCTTTGGGAAACGTTTTCTAGAAGCACAGCAGAAAATGGGTTAGGAGCAGGGAGCAGGAATACCAACTAGAAGTGGTGATGATGGTCACGACAATGAAGAGTATTGAAGAGAAAACTGTGAAAGAGGCAGAGAAATGCAGATGAGGAGACTGAGCTCAGAGTCTGGAAAGACAACTGGCAGGGCCTGTCAGACAGCATGGAGGAACTAAGTTCTGGCGATGGAGAGGATGCCAAGGACAAGATTAAAGGGACAGAGCTGGGAGTCCAGTTCTGGACACCCCAAATGTCAGGACTGTAATATATCCAACACAGTGTTGACAAAAGACAGCCTGGATTCTGCGAGAGGGCACCTGCCTGCCTTCATTACCGCGGCAGGCAAAACTCTGAAGTAGGATGTGATTTCCAATGAAAGAGGAAAAGTAACCAAGGAACATCTGCTGGCTCAAATAAAAATTATTAACGTAGAGGAAAGGAGATGCCAAGGCCAAGGGAAAGGCAAGGGTGAGGGCAGCTAAGGAGCAGAGCCTGAGAAGAGGAAAAGGATCTGGGGCCGGGCTGTGGCCAGGAGTGACCAGAGAGCAAGTTCAGCGGAGGGGAGCCGGCCAAAACCAGATGGAAAACAGCCAATAAATTAATGAATAACTACCAAGCCTTGTATTGGGGGCTCACTGGAGTGCTAGCATATTCTAAACATCACACATTGACTTGGCCTTATCATCCCCACTGTACAGAGAAGGGAGCCAGGGCCCTGCAGAAAACAAGAAAGGAAGATGCACATTTCCTGGGAGAGCTCAGCAGAGCCCCAGTCCTGTGAGAGGTGGAGGAGAAGGGCTTGGGGTTAAGTAAATTTGTCATTTCCTCTTCTAGGAGCCGGGATTAGCATATTAAAGACATGGAAGTCCTACACTGTAGAAACCTGTTTACTTTCATTAAATGCCATGTTTTCTCAGTGTGTTTGACTTGCAAACCTCACCATCTCTACATTTTACATCTCACGTCTACACTGACTTAGGAAGCATGCTGGGTGTGGCAGGCTTCATGACATCATGGCCAGAATCTGCAGGGGAAGGAAAGCAAGGCAGTCATGGGATACTGATGCTTGTCTTAGGGGGTGAGAGGAGACAGGGCATTAAAATTTTAGAGTGAGCTAATGGAAAGATAATGAGTGCTAATGAGAAACAAGAGATTTTGGTACCAGAAAATCAAGCCAGAGAACTTAGAGCTTGGATTCTAAGAAGAGGGGCCACGGGAGAGAAAGCTGTTCTGAGCTCTGCTTTAGGCTCCTAATACCAGCTGTCCGTTCCTGTGCACCCCCAGAGAACATTACCAGCTCCGGAAGGGAGACATCCTAGAGATTGAGGGAGAGATCTAATACTCTGAAGCCCCTCATCTACATATAATTCATCCACCATCACACCCTGAGTCAGGTATAGACCGGCACTGTTCTTGCTCTGATGCTATCTCTTTACCATTCTGGGTTTTGCAGCCTGGACCTGTGCTCACCTCTGATTTTTTGGTGTACTTGTGTTTTCTAGAGTCAGCCAGGAGAACAGTTTGCCTCCTAGTATCTGGCTAATACGTCCCGCAACCCCTGTAAGAAATGGAAAGTTTTGGGCCATCACTCCTGATCCAGGCCTCCTTATGGGGTGTTCAGGACTGTGCTTTGTGGTCTCTGCACTCTGCCAGAAGGTATGCATGGTGTGTGTGTGTGTGTGTGTGTGTGTGTGTGTGTGTGTGTGTATGTGTGTGTGGTGGAGGGGTGCTCTGCCTCAGACAAGAATAGACTGGTTCCCAACAACACCCATCTTAGCAAGGTCAGATGTGGTAATGTCATCCTCACGACTCCTGCTTAGCAGGACATACACAAACCCTCAGCGGTGGACACAGGGCATAATATACCCACAGTATGACGGGACAGGCTGAGGACTTCAAGAGAAAAAAGCCTTAAGCTAGTGGCTTCATTTGGGGTAGCAGGCAGGGGGAGGTCTGCCTTGAAAATTCAGTTTTATGAATAAGAGAGTGCTTGCTTTGGCCCGAGCCATTCCACGTGGACATTGGGGCTGTCCGCTGGACCTGGAGAGGCAGGCTAAGTGTATTTTACTATGCGGCTGCTGCCCCAACCCAGGGCTCCAGTCAAGCCCAGGGCATCTGGCTAGAGAGGGTCTCTCCCAAGCAGATGTTTATTATAGACTTGTTCCGAGCACTTAACATGCCTTCTCTTCCCCAGCTGCTAAATGCCCATTTTCAAGTTATTGAAATTCACTAGGAAGTATGGTTAATATGTGAATATAGATTAGCCAGCCCCCTTGCCACCGAAGCAAAGCTGCCTGCTTGGCAGCCTCTGGTACTCAAGATTCATGAAATATCTGGCAGAAACAGGAGGGGAATGGAGAATGACCCAGCAGGGGTGGAGATGGGGGTAGTTTAATTCTTGGGCTGCTAATGAATCTGATTGCAGCCAACTCTCCATCTGACCTAGATGGGTTACACACTGGGTAAGCTGTCTGTAGAAAAATGTTCAATCCCAGGAGATTTTTTCCCATTGCTCCACAGACTCCAAAACCTTCCAAGAAGCCTGACCCAGCCATTAATTGGTGTGCGCTCCCAGACGGGCAGTTCATTTCCATAGCAGTGGAGGCAAAACATAATTAGGAAGGCAAACATGCTGTAAGGTATGTACAATGCCCACATTTCCTACCACAGCCAGACAGCGCTGAGCTTTCTGATTAGCTACCGTTTTGCATTAATCGTTCCCACTGCTTGCCTGGTTCTTCCAATGAGAAGGAGCCACATCTCCTGGCAGGCTGTTCTAATAAACACCTAGAATAGGCACCCTACACCAGTGTTGTTCTTTCCAAATGGCTGCCTTGGGATTGCTTGGTAACCTAGCCTGAGATACTCCTGGAACTTCTTTCTGTGTTTTCAAAATCTCCCGTGGAGCTTGGTGTCCATTCTTTGAAGTGTACCTGGGCCACCGAGAGGTCCTATCTTCACCTCAGGACGGCAGAGTTGATTTTTCAGAAAGTCTTCCGAGCCAAGTATAGTGAGTGCAGAATGATGTCTCGGATTGGTTTTCTACTTCTTTGCATATGCTTTTCTTTCCTCCAGGAGTTTGGGGTGAACTTTGTATCTGAGAGCATGACCTGAGCAGGGGGTGGGTTCATCAGTGCTTCTCTGAACAAGACAAACTACAAGCACCCCCAAGCAGTGACATGTGTACCCCTTCTTTTTTCTGAGCCCTTGGCTCACAGCCTGGCTTTCACTGAGAGCCATATGTGCCCAGCAAATCCCACTAGCCCCCAAGACCTGTCCTTTGTGCAGATGCTAAAACTCTGCCTTACACACCTTGCTCCAGGCTAGTGTAGCCTGCCACTTAACCAATCGTCAGCTAGTCTCGGGGCCACTCATTGCCCTGTGCCAGGCAAAGCAAATTCACATGCATGTCAATGTCCAAGGTAATCAGGAGGATGAAACCATGGCAACAGTCTCCAGCAAACGAATCAAACGTCCCAGTGAGACATTCTGGTTCCAGAGGGGCAATGTGGGCTGCAGTGACCTGAGGACTAGACATTTTTTTACAAAGAAAGGGCGTGAAGCTGTTCCAGAGGATGGCAACGGCCAGAACACGTGCATTCCCAAGAGGACCGCTCAGAGGACGGCAAGCTTCCTACTCAGACTTGGGAGTTCTGATGTATTGGTTCAATAATAAATCAAACGTTTGTGTTTGTAGTCAGAGAGAAGGCTGGGGCAGCTGCGAGGAAGCAGGCAGTGTGGGGGTGGCTATCCGCTTAGGAAATCTGTGTTGAATTTACTGCGTAAGAGACATTCTAGATCTTCGTGTCTCTAGGAAGGCAGGTGAATCTCCCCAGGACCCTCCAGACTGTCCCTCACTCACTGTACTTCCCTTAAATTACCCCGGCTGTGGCAGCTGCTTTGTGAACTGATATCCCACACAAGTGAAAGAGAGGCTTCCAAAATGGAAGTTCAGACCATCCGCTCTATGGGGAGGGAGCCTGCTGATCAGGGACATTCTTTGTGACAGTTACAGCTCCCTCCATGTGCCTTCAGGGACCCAGGCCCTCTGAGGACAATGGTCCCTGGAGATGCTTCCTGACACCTGGGAAAAATGAATTCTGGGGTTGTCCCTCAGGCCCTACCCCCATCCCCAAGGATGCACCCTAACCTTCCCTGGCAATTTCCTTATCTTCATTTCCCTGGACACAGGGCTTCCAGATTCAGAGAAACTAAAATTCCATTCTTTCCTCTAAGGAAAACCATTAGACCTGCACTTAGCAACCACCAGGAGGGTATTTTTAGCTCTCTGGCAGAAGTGTAATGTACAAAATGTAATAATCTCGGCCTTGAAGTTCCTCACAGCCCCATTCAACATGAAATTGCAGCTGATGGATGTTCTTGGAGGCAGCGGAAAAGCAAGGCCATTGAGCTTGTCTGCTATTGGGCTTCTAAGTTCAGGGTTGCAGGTACCAGAGATGGTGGGAAGGGGAGCCGCACACAGTTTTAGAAAAGACACTATTAACCTAGTACAGAAGCTGGCAAATGCTTGCTACCTTCTTGGGCCAAGCTTATGGTCCAGGGGCTAAGAGCACTAAGCTGCAATTTTGGGGTGCACCAGGCTCCTGGACCACCTCTTCAACTTACACATTACCCATGGGCAAAATCTTTTACCTGTCAACTTCACCTGCAAAACAACCCTCTCAATAGAGTTCATCCTCAATTCTAAATGCCTCTGGTGAGTAAGTGATACAGGACAAATCCACGGGCTTGGGTGGGCAGCAGCCCAAAGCAACCAAACCACACGGATTTCCTGAGTGCTTATGAAATATTCATTGCAGCTAGATGGCTGCTCTGGACCTGGCCTGAGTGCGTGTGGTGTGTGTGTGTGGCTCATCCACTTCCTAGGCCCTCTTCAGGGGAGAATTTTACATCTCATGAAATCCCCCACATCGACTGACATCTCTTCTTCCCGCTGCTTAGAAGTCAGTAATTGTGAGTGGATTTTAAATCCTAGCCCAAGCAAAATAAAACTACGCAGGCTCAATTCACTTCTAAACACTCATGGCACCTATTCTGAGGCTAAAGAAAAGTGATTTTTGAATTAGTTACTATTTTCAGACCAACTAGGGAGTAGAGAAAGACTCTGATTTTGCTCTCTGCCTTCTGCCCAGGCACTCCTAAAACAGAGGAGTCGGGGGCTGGGGGGAAAAGCAGAAGAAAGCTACAGGGAGCAGATGGGAGGAGGAGATGGACTATGGTACTTGTCTAGAATGGAGGGGACAAGGGGTGGGGGCTTAGGACGTCCAATTGAATCTCTGGTCTTTCTCCTGCGAAGTCTGGCTCCAGGGATCAACTTTCTATCTTCAAGTGGAGTATGAATAGCTCCACACACAGAGGGACTGATCGAGACCCTGTCTCAGAGTTCCATCATTTGCTCGCTCATTCATTCATTCACACACTCATTCATTCAGACTCATTTAGAAGAGCACCTGCCATGTGCTGGGCACCGAGCTAAACGCTCCGGGGGATGTAACAATGTTTAGTCGGGATCCTGTCCTCAAAGTCATGACTCCAAGATTCCCTCTATTTCAGAGAACGAGGTATACTGGTTGATTAAAAGAGGAAAAAGCAAACAAAAACGACTCATATTGCACCCCCAATAAGTGCCATGTACTATGCGAGGCACTTAGGATATTTTTCTCTCCTTTCTTTTGTACAAGGGACTGAACACAGGCTCTGCATGTGGTAAGTGCCAGCTCCACTACGAGATAGATCTCCTCCCTTCTCGTCACTCTAAGTTTTGAGCCAGGTCTCACTCCATTGCCCAGGTTGGCCTTAAGATTACTCTGTTGTTCCAGCAGCCCTTGAACTTGAGATTCTCCTGCCTCAGCTTCTTGAGTAGCTGCAACCACAGGCCTGTATCAGTAAGCCCAGATATTAAAAGTTTGTTTGAGTATCACTGATTTACAGTGAAGTTAGTAAGAAATATGTTTACGTTCAAGTTCTCCTACATACAGAAATGCTTGGAACTCCATTAAACCATTTCCCTCAACACTCTTAGTTTATGTATGCTAACATGTGAACATTCAAGAAAGGATGTAGGACCTTAAAGATGGAGAGACCAAAAGAGGGCATACTGAGTTGCCTCTAAGAGGGGAGGAGGCTCGTTTTCTCTGTTCATAACCAGCAAAGGAGCCCAAGGAAGACAGTGCAGGGTTTGTGGGGCTGGAACAGACAGTTTCCATCGTATGCCTCGAGGATCCACAGGTGTTGCTTCAGTTATCCACGTCCAGAGACAGGTGTGATGATGGAGGGTCTTCTGTAGTCCTCCCAAACCACCAAGCTCATGGTACTTGAACACCAGCATCCTATGTATAATGGATGTGGAGGAAGAATCCATGTCTTCCTGCCGAAAGGAATCCATTCCAGAACACGCATTCAGTCCTTAGATGCTAGTGAAACTAGTCCACAGCTTCCAGTGTGTTACAGATATTCCACCAGTACAAAACCGAGTGGAGTCATAACTGCCAGCATTTATCAGCCCCCGCCCCAGGGGTCAAGCACTCTGGCACCCATTCCATATATATTAACTCGTCGAATCCTCATGAAAATTATCCTTTGGAGGTGGGTGCTGTGTTTTCATTTTTCCAAACAAGCATCACGTGACATGGAAAAGCTAAGCACCTCGCTCAAGGTCAGGCAGTTGGTAGAGAGGGATGACGTGTGCCCAGGACAGCCATCCCTCTCAGAGCCCCAGGGCTGTGCCACCCAGGTTGCTGGATAGAAAGAAAGTCTGCACTTATCTCCCCTAGCTGGTTGCCATCACCAACCTGCAGATGAGTGGGCAGAGAAGCATGGACTCGGAACCCCTTCCTGTCTCTCTGCAGAATCCCGTTTCTTGAAGTGTGAAATGCGCTCCCCTCCTGCCGGCCACAATATGGCCTTATTACGCCTAATAAGACACAGGCTTCTAGTCGGCAGGAGCTCAGTGACTCCTGTGCACAGGGGAGAGGAGAAGTGGGAGACTCTGCTTCTACACCAGCCTCCTTCCCTCCCGGGGCGTAGCGCTGGGCCAAGAATAAGGACCAGGGGAGCCCAAGTGCATAGTCGCCTGCCCGTGGTCACCTTCTCTGCCGTACTCCCCTCAGTAACAACAGCTCCTTCTGGGGAGGCAAAGGACAGGGTGGGCACTGGGGAGAAGCACTCCCACTGCCTTTAACCTGCACAGCTGTCTGCGGAAGCCAACAGCTGTGGGGAACCGAAGGAAAGGGCTCATTAGTGGGGCTAATGCGATGCTGTAACCACCCTCCCTATGTTCTTAGCCCTTAGAACCAAAGCTGATGGGCCGAGGACAGAGAATATTGAGTTGGCTGCACCCAGACAGGAGCAATGTGGTGGTTAACTTTCTATGCCAACTCGACTGGGCCATTGGTTCCCAGGTCTCTGGGCTACTATTACTCTAGTCTGTCTTTGAGGATGTTTCTAGATGAGACCAACATCTGAATTAGCAGCAGCCTGAGAAGATGGCCTTCCCCTGTGTAGGTGGTGCTCATCCACTCCTTTGAAGGTCCAAGTAAGATTAAAAAAAAAAAGACTGTCCTTCCAATCAGAGGGTACACAGGTTAGTTTTTGTCAATTTAACACAAACTAGTGTTTCTTGGGAAGACAGAACCTTAATTGAGAAATTGTCTCCCTCAGATTGGTCTGTGGATATGTCTGTGAGACATTTTCTTGATTAATGATTGATGTGGGGAGGGCCAATCTATTGTGGATTGTGTCACCTGTAGGCAAATGATCCTGGGATATACAGAAAAGCAAGCAGAGCAAGCCATCGAGAGAAAGCCAGTAATCAGTCTCCTATGGTCTCTGCTTTTATAGTTCCTGCCCTTGGCTTCTCAGCGATGGGCTCTAAAGCAGAAAATGAAATAAGCCCTTTTCTTCCCACGCTGCTCTTGGTCATGGTTTTTTATCATAGAAGCAGAAACAAACCAGGACGGGAGGACATCTTCCTGCCTGACAGTTCTAAGCTAAGCTATGGGTCTTGTCCAGGTTTTGAAACCTAGCTGTGTAATTAGCTTTTAGGTTTTCTTCTGCTAACTGTAGGCCTAGAACCATGCACCAGCTCTCCCAGATCGCTAGCTGGATGACTTCAGGTGATGAGAGTTCTGATTCATTATAATTATAAGAAAAAATTCCTCATAATCTGTTATCTAGCTATCTATTGATCTATTTATCTACCCATCCATCTCCCATCCATCCATCCATCCATCCATCATCCATCCACACATCCACACACCCAAATCAATCTATCTATCTATCTATCTATCTATCTATCTATCTATCTCTCATTCACCCATCCATCTATCATCCATTCATCCATCCACACACCTACCAATCCATCCATCCATCCATTCTTCTACCTACCTAGTTGCCTTTGGTTCTATTTATCTGGAGAATATGAGTAATACCCGCACTACAAGTATTTGCTGGTGGAGACCTGGCCAGAGCTCAGTGGCTGGGTTTCTGCATGTAGTCAAATGTTCTGCGTCAATGCATTCATATTCAAGCCTTTCAGCTTCCAGAGATTACTTAAATGACCCTGAAATATAGCCTTGAACAGAAAACTCAGCATGAAGGCATTTCTCAGGCCAAACATTCATAGATATGGCCTGTTTTTCAAAGCCTGAAATGAAAAGCCATGCTCAGGGCTCTTCATTCTTCCCCGGCTCTGCCTGTTCTAAAGAACCACAAGGTGTGATCAGCTGAACATGACTTATCTCGGCCTTGCAGAGAGGAACTTACTGGGTGACCAGATGCATGCAGTGTCTGGAGGAAGACAGTGGGTGAATTCAAGGGACTGTCATGAGCAGCCTCTGGCCTCTCATCCAAGTATGCTGTCTCTGAATTTCTTCAAGGTTCCCGTCTTCATGTTTCTGTTGCTGTGATAAAACACCATGACCAAAAAGCAGCTTGGGAAGTTAAGGGTTTAATTCAGCACACAGCTCTCCAGTAATGCTCCATCACTGAGGAAAGTCAGGACAGGCAAGGGAATCAAGAAACAGGGACTCCAAGAGAGGCCACCAGGGAACACTGTTACTGTTTGTTCCTCATGTTGTTCCTCATGGCTTGCTCAGCCTACTTGTTTATAGTGGCCAGGACCACCAGCCCAGTGTTGGCACTGCACACAGTGAGCTGGGCCCTTTCATATCAGTCACTAATCGAGACAATGCATGGACCAATCTGATGGGGACATTTTCTCAAGTAAGGGTCCCTCTTCCAAAATGATTTTATCTTGTGTCCAGATGGCATAAAATTAGTCAGCACAGTCCTCAAGGAAGTCCCTGTTTCCTTCATACCTATTCTGCTGTTAGCTCATCCACACTTCAAATGCATGATTTCTAAGGGTTCAGTATTCCTGGGGTAGTGACTTGAGGCAGGTAAAGAGCAGGGCTTCACAATAGGATCTGGGATCATTCCCACTCCCAACACTGCCTGGAAGAGCTTGGGGTAGAGACTGAAGTGCTTTGCTTTCGTTGACTCATCTGAAAATGGGATTGTAGTGATCACCACCAGGACTGTGGTGGGAATAAATTTTATCTGTGTGAGCGTGCATGGGCGGGGGGGGGGGAGGGGCTAGAGAAGCACTATAACTATTTTAGCTGCCCTTAGTGCTACTGCTATTGGAGATTCATAGATTGATGGAATAGTCTACCCCTCCTGATGGTGATGACAAAGAGAAGTCTAAACATTTTGATTTCAGCCTCACCTCACCGCCACACTCCCAGCTGCCACACTTGACTGGCCCCGATGGCCCAAGACTTCAAACTGGATCCTTTCTTGTCTTGAAGTTGTCTTGTGTGGAAGGCAAGGGTCTAGGGATGTGCAACCATGCAGGGTGAACCTACACATGACACCTTTGGGATATGAGGTAAGAGCCCTGAAACCTCAGGTGACCCAGCTGATGGCTCAGGCGGGTGTCAGGAGCGCGCATTCCTTGGGGCCTGGACTAAGACAGAGGTAACTCTGAACGGCAGCCGATAATGCTTCCCGCTGGGACAGCACTGCTAGGGCCATACGAGTATAGCTTCGGAGCACAATGTCTTAAGTAATGAAGGAAGAGGAAGAAAAGAATAATCCAGAGAGAAATCAACTTATGGTTCATTTAAGCCTTATTGAAATTTCTACTGTGGAAACATTTAAATATCATAGTTACTGTGGTGTGCCTTCGCTCTCGCTTGTCCCTGGTGGATGTTTCCTTGCACATTTGGTTGGGGAGCAGAACAATAAAGCTGCCTGGAAATTGCCTTCCCACTGCTAGGTAATTACAACAGGTTTTTATTCCAAATGTAAAGAATGAACTGCTTTTTTTTTTTTTTTTTTTTAATAAAGAACGTTCTCGTTCTGTCCCGGCCCCCTGCGCCGCCTCAACCTCAGTCTGCATCATTCCTTCACTGCCATGTCCCTGTCACATTCCCCAGAGTGGCCTCCTGCTTTCTCCAAGCAGCAGCTGGAAACAGTTCCCAGGGACGCAGCTGCCAGCTCCTCTGTCTCCCAGCCTGGGAGCCTGGCGTGTTACTGTTTAGAGAAGGGGACAGACTCCTCCAGGTCTCTGTCAAGAACATTAAATATTTAGCCTGACTCCATCCAGGCCATCAAACACACTCAGTCTCCTTTCTACCCAAAGGGACACATTTCTCCCATCTTCCCCCATCTCCAGGTTGTTTTTTTTTTTTTGGTTTTTTTTTTTTTTTTTTTTTTTTTTCAAATCCCAAGCAAGCAATTCAGGATTAACTGAACATTCATCAGCCTGGCTGATACAAACCCAAGCTCCTCGGCTCTCTCTCACCCACCAGAGCAGAGAGGTGGCTTTTAAGTTGTTGGGTGCCCAGTTCAGCCTGACGTCAAGTGATCACCTATCCAGGTCCGGGTGGGCACAAGTCCCTGCCAGTTGTCTGCACCTCACTTCACCCGAATATCTGGCTTCTTGGGTTCTAAGTCAGGGCTTGTTTCTCCAGCACTTCATCTTTCCCCAACCCTCTGTCTCTGGCCACTGTGTATGGGAAAACCTATTCTCTATGCTGTGTCACCTCCAATGTCACTGCAAGAGACAGGTGATAGCAGCAACTTTTAGACCTCAGATGGCACAGCAGGATCCCTGGACAGTCTCTAGGGCAGGGTGGAGAGCAAGGCCTTGAAAATTGGCCCATCATTCTAAGGCTGATGGCTCTGAGTGCTCCCTGTTCTCTGTACCTCAGTTTCCTGATGACTCTGAGTGCTCCCTGCTCTCTGTACCTCAGTTTCCTGATGACTCTGAGTGCTCCCTGCTCTCTGTACCTCAGTTTCCTGATGACTCTGAGTGCTCCCTGCTCTCTGTACTTCAGTTTCCTGATGACTCTGAGTGCTCCCTGCTCTCTGTACCTTAGTTTCCTGATGACTCTGAGTGCTCCCTGCTCTCTGTACCTCAGTTTCCTGATGGCTCTGAGTGCTCCCTGCTCTCTGTACCTCAGTTTCCTGATGGCTCTGAGTGCTCCCTGCTCTCTATATCTCAGTTTCCTGATGGCTCTGAGTGCTCCCTGCTCTCTGTACTTCAGTTTCCTGATGACTCTGAGTGCTCCCCATTCTCTCTACCTCAGTTTCCTGATTACTCTGAGTGCTCCCTGCTCTCTGTACTTCAGTTTCCTGATGGCTCTGAGTGCTCCCTGTTCTCTGTACCTCAGTTTCCTGATTACTCTGAGTGCTCCCTGCTCTCTGTGCTTCAGTTTCCTGATGACTCTGAGTGCTCCCTGCTCTCTGTACTTCAGTTTCCTGATGACTCTGAGTGCTCCCTGCTCTCTGTACCTCAGTTTCCTGATGACTCTGAGTGCTCCCTGCTCTCTGTACCTCAGTTTCCTGATGACTCTGAGTGCTCCCTGCTCTCTGTACCTCAGTTTCATTCTTTGTAAAAACAAAAGGGGTGAAAAAAAAGACCTTTGTGTCTCTTCAACTTTTAGCAACCCATAGCTTGATGGTCCATACCCTCTACTCCATCTTATGATGACTTCTCTTTGCCATGCCTGCATGACCATCCATGAGTATAAACACACATGGGAGTCATATGAAAGCATGTATTTCACCCAGTCACGTGGCTCTAAGGGGCAACTGTCTGCTAATTATCAGGTTTACTCCTGGGAGAGAAAGAAAGTGCCATGGTACCTAGGCGGATGCAGGATGTTGAGGCCCAGAGGCTTTGTGGGGAAGAGGTGGGTGATCTCTCCAGGAGAGGCTGACTGCTGGCTGCTAGCTACTCGGCACAGGTTGCTAGATCTGGTGGACTCCTGCACAGTTTCTGAAAGTCACTTCACTTTAGCTTTCTTCTTCTGTTTCATGGGGTGGCCTTTCTTACACCCTCAGCTTGGAACTACTAGCAGCGAAGGGAAAACAATTTTTTCTTTAAGAAAGAAAGAAAGGAAAAACAAAATCAGAGGATGGATGGAGGAACTGAGGTATAGAGTCCTATGTAAGGCAGGAATTACTGACTACGACGCCACAGTGGGGTGAGCTAACATTTCCTGCACCCAGTGAGGATGTCCATCCAGGGCCAGGCGCTTTTCAAGGTCATCATCTGAGATGAGCAGAATGTACTGCTGGTGTCCCCCTGCTCTGCACCCAAAGCTCTTAGGAAGAGACTACTGTGGAGCTTTGGAGACCAGGAAAAGACCTGGAAGGGCAACTCTGTCATCGGCTTCTAGTCTGGATGCATGTGGAGGGAACTGGCTGCAGGCTAAAGTAGCACCCAGGCTGTTTTGTGGGGTGTGGCTAATTCAGCAGAGGGTAAGGATGTGGGGGATGGGAGGAGAGCAGCGGCTGCACTGGGGGCGGACAAAGGGAGAAGACAAAGATTATTTTAAACCTGTATTAATCACAGCTCCAAACAGGGACTGGGGGTGGGCACCGCAGCTGTCACAGGGAGGCTAGAAGAGGGTGCAGAAGAGAGTCCAACAGCGGGGGGGGGGGGGGGCGAGAGCCCCACACTCTCCCCTAGGACCTTGGTATAGCCAGCTGTGGGCCTGGGGTTTTGCTAAGTCTCTGTTGCTTGCTTCAGTGTCTCTAACGAAAACATGGTGAAAACCAAACTTGGCACCATTTTCTAGGCTGGCTGGGCTCCCTGCCTCTCTCTGTGGCCTTCCTTGACAGCCTACCTCTTAGAGGTACCTAAAGCTAACCTGTAACAGTTTAATTCATGCGCCTTTTCTCAAACGCAAGTCAAAGCTTCTCACGGCCCAAACTATCGCCCTCTTCCTTGGCCTGGCACACAAAGCCCTGGAGAACTGGCCCTTCTCAACCTTGGGACTCTGGGTACCACACTGTTTGTCTTCGGTGTGTTTTCTAGCAGTATTAGGAAGGGAATCTGGGGTCTCGAAATGCGTGAGACAAGCATCTACTGCTGCTGCATCTCAGGACATTAACCACTTGCAGGGAACCTTAACCACGGAGTTAAGCTGTCAAAGACGACCTCTTTGTTTCTTTTCACTCTGTAGCAGCTGCTGCTTCTGCTGCTTCTCCTCCTTTTCCTTCTCCTTCTTCTTTTATAGATGAAAGAGTTGAAACTTGGAGACGTTAGATTACTCTGATCTGTCTGCTGCTCATGTTTACTCTTGAACCTCCTGGACAGTCCTACTGGTATTCAGGACAGTCTAGGCTTTTCCAGCTCCTCCCTCCTTGGGGTGTGTGTGTGTGTGTGTGTGTGTGTGTGTGTGTGTGTGTCTTCTCTTTTGCTTCCGTTTTCACAACCTCTCAGCCTTCAGGGCCCATTTCAGATGCCATTTATGACAAAAAGCCTGCCTCCTTGGCAGGATACAACCAAGGGCTCAATAAATGTTTATTTGATCTTTATTTTTTGCATAGGTAGCGTTATCCCCATTTTAGAGCTAAGAAAACAGAGAAGTAAGAGAATTGAAGGAAAGTCTGTGTGCACAGCCAGTGAGTGGCAGAATGGAAATTCAAAGCTGTGTCCTTTGATGAACGCAAGTGCAGTGCTTTCAAAGCATCTTCAGTCACACCAATGACCTTTTATACATCCTTGGTCCTTTGTTTGGGGTTGTATTTAGGGTTAGAAGAGGGTGCATCTAATACCTCCCGTGAGCACTCAGTAATTTCAGTATTGTTAGACTGCATGCCTAAGTCATTCATGGAGGACGCCTATTCTTTCTGCCTTTGAAGCTGGGAGGTAGGTATTGCTATCTCTGTCCTTCTGGAGGAAAAGCAGGTCCTTGAAGGCATTAAGAATTAGACCTTGCCGGGCGATGGTGGCGCACGCCTTTAATCCCAGCACTCGGGAGGCAGAGGCAGGCGGATCTCTGTGAGTTCGAGACCAGCCTGGTCTACAGAGCTAGTTCCAGGACAGGCTCCAAAGCCACAGAGAAACCCTGTCTCGAAAAACCAAAAAAAAAAAAAAAAAAGAATTAGACCTTGTTACGTTAGTTTTAACAGGTCTGTAGGATTTTGATGCAGATCTTTCCTGTATTCAAGCTTGTCCTACTCTAAAGGCTGCCTCTTGGAGGCTCTTCAACAGCTTGGTCAATGCTCTATTTCTCCCTGAATGGGTGAGACCCTAATAATGTATGGATGGCATAGGAGCTCTGTGGCTATGGAGACAGGCATTCCTGGATGGGAGCATGATGACCATGTCCTCCTTAGGGAGCCAGGGCTCTGTGGGATGTGCTGGCTACCAGTGGATCTTTCTTGAATATTTCAACGCTTTCTCAAGAAAGCGTAGGATGTTCTCCACCTCCTTTGTTTGTCAAGGTATTTTGTGGGGGGAGGGGACATGCACTTGTGTGGGGGTACACCTATGCATACCGGTACATGTAGAGGCCACAGGTCAACCCGAAGTGTCATTTCTAAGGTGCCATCTACTTTGGTTTTTGCGACAGGGTCTCTCATTTGACCTGGAACTCGATGGTTAGGCTGGACTGTTTGGCTAGCAAGGCCTGGGAATCTGCCTTTCTCGGCTTCCCTGGAGCTGGGATTACAAGCATATGCCACGGCATCTGGCTTTTTTTTTTTAATGTGCATTCTGTGGATCAAACTCAGATCCTCTCAGGCAAGTACTTTATCAGTTGAGCTATTTCCACAGCCCTGCCAAGGCTTTTGAGATGTTACATCAGGGACAGTCACTTAGATGAGAAACAGCCATTTACAAAGTCTGAACAAGAGCCTCCTTCCCGACACCTACTCCCTCGTTACTAGCATCTCCCCATGACTTCCCAACTCTCCATGAATTCGATGTCATTTCTGGCTGGAGTTGGGGGCAGTGGTGAGAAAGGAGCCCAAACTGAAGCTGTCACCACAGACACGAGGCATCCCTGTGAGAAGGGTATCCATGGGGGAGCTGTTTCCCAAGAGAGGAGAGGTATACACAAGTCTAGATGATGTTCTGGCTTAGTTAGTTAGTTGATTTTCTTTTTTTATGTTGGGGATTCTGCCTAAGCCCTTGTGCATTGTGTGTAAAGTCTCTGCTGTGCAGTTATATGCCTGGCCCTATGCTGTTCGAATTTAATTGGAGGATACTCTTTTGCTAAAACTCAATTGGATGTTGGCCTATCTTTTGAAAGTAATGATTATAAAGACCAACATGGATTTATCAAGGCTAAGTGACATTAATCTTCTAATTCAAAATTAATTTTGGTAATTTTTTCCAAGCCAAGACTTCTTAATCTTGGCACTAAAGACACTGAGACTGGAGATTCCTTGGTGTGTACATGTGGGACAGTGGGCAACCTTGTTCTTTGTAAAATATGTAGCAATACCCTGGCCTTGCCCTGTAGTTTCCTCCAAACCTTGTCAGCTGACAACCAAAAATGTCTCCAGGCACTGCCCTATGTCCTTTAGGAGAAAAGAAAACTTTACTAGCTGACAACCTTTGCTTTAAACTGATAGATAGTTCTGTGCATGGGTGTGTTTGCACATATTCATGTATGCATGTGTGTGTGTGCGCGCGCATGCGCGCGGACACAGGTGTGCATGTGTGCAAAGGCTAAAGGATGACAACAGGCATGCTCTCCGACCATTTTCTACCTTATCTTTAGGATAGATTCTCTCACACAACCCAAACTTGCTGATTCTGTTGTGCTGTCTTACTAATGAGTGCCATGCATCTTCCTGTCTCTGCTTCCCCAGTATTGGCATCATAGGTTCAGGCCAATGTTTCAGGTTTTATATGGGGGTTGGGGATTGAACTCAGGTCCTCATGCTTGCATGCGGAGAACTTCACTGAGTGAGTCATTTCCTCAACCCCAAGAAGCTGTCGTTTCTTTTCTCTTCTCTCTCTCTCTCTCTCCTTCTCGCTCTCTTTCTTTCTTTTCCCTCCCCTCTTTTAAATGGGGTCTCTTTCTGAAGCCCTGGATATCCTGGATCTCACTGGCCTTGAATTCATAGAGCTCTGCCTGCCTCTGGAGTACTGGAATTAAAGGTGTGTGCTACCACACCCAGGTAGGAAGCTAGTTCTTCAATGAGATATTAGATGGATGTTTGCTCTACTCAGGGAATAAGGAGAGACGTGAACTAAAAACAAGCCTGATTGTTGTACCAGTGAACGACAGGATCCTATGCACCTCAGAGTGGGTTTGCAGATAAATGATAACCCAAGCCTGGGATGAGCCCATGGTGAGAGATCCCCAGCTTTCTAAACATTTCTATAAACATTTGGAGAAAGACATTGATGGCATGCTTACAATATATACAAGTGTCACAAGACTGGGAAACATGCAACTATGTCAGATAAAAGAAGGAAGAGTCAAAGGGACCTCAGGTATTGTTTGGTGAAATCTTGCTCACCACCACGAAATTCAGGGCTGTATGTATCCTATGCTACCAGTTCCGTAAAACAGACGTGAAAGATAGGGCCTAATATTGGTGTGCTTTTATATCTATAAAAGGAGACTCCAGAGGATACATCGGAAACTAAGAATGTTGTAATCATGGCCAAGGTGGTAGGAGGGAATACCAGACAGACTGGAACAAGATGTTGTGGGGGACTTCGCATTGTCTGCCTTTATATCTTTTTGATTTTTGAACATGGAAATGTATTGATCTGCTTGTGCACTGAGATTAAAAAGAGATCTCAACTCATAGTCAAAATTAATAGAGCGCAGCTGAACACATGCTCACCAATACTGCAGCCATGGAAAAGTTAGCTTGGCAAGTATGACGGGAACAGTCTTGGCGGGGTCATAGGAAAACCTTTCAGTTGGTTGCAGACCATTAAGCCCCCATTCAACAGAGAGACCCACTGGCACACGCTAATGAGAGCTTTGCCTTTTCCCGGGATCCAGATCAAGGTCACTGTCCCATTGTCCTCTGGGCAGGTGAGACCAAATTCAAAGCCTTGCCTTCCGTTCTGCCGGCTGTATTTTTGGAGAGGCATTGACAAATGTTCACAAAAGGCAGTGACCTAGATGACAAAGGGTCTGGAAACCGTGGGAAATATGAGGACCAGGGGAGGAAACTGAAGACACTTCTGTGGAGGAAGACACAGAGGGGACATGAAAGCTGTCTCTGGACATTTGAAGGGTTTGTGCAAGAGGGATTAGAGACTTCCGTGTGGCTCCACACTGCAGAAACAGGCCCTCTTCAATTTACTGGGAGGCCAGTTTCAGCTCAGAGCCATGCAGAGGCTGCCTTGTGAGGTAATACTAAAATAGTTACACTTACTGAGTACCTACATCCTAGGCACGGAATACACACTTTACCCATTATCTTCCTGGCTTTTCACAACACTCTTCATTGTCATTTTAACAAGATGGAAAATAGGGGGGTTCAGTCAACGTGCTGGGGGTGACACAATAAGCAAATCATTGACAGCTGTGACCCCCAATACACCTAGTGTGTACCACTAAGCCTATTGTGTAAAGGTGCTGTGGCATCCAAGATGAGCACCGTTCAACTGAGATGTCAACCATGCTGGGCCACAGCAACGGGAGGAAATCCCTGCAGAGAGCAGGAGACCCATGTTTCACCCTTAATGCAGAGCCCTCCAGAAAGCTAAGCTCCAGGCCTGTGAGAGAGCCGGGAGGGGAGCAAGCATGCGCCTGCTCACAGCCGTCAGGAAATAAAATTGTTCTGAGTGCAGATTAGTAAAACATCAGTGAAGGATAAGCCAACTCGAAACACCACGCAGGCCTAGACAGTTGGCTTACGAGAGCACATTTAAGCCACCGTGAAGAGGTATCCCTTCTTACGCTGTCTTCTGTTTTGTAACTTTAGTTAGCTATAGTCAATCTGGGTCCAAAAATACACATGGACTATTCTAGAAATAAATTAATCTACCAATTTAAAATTGCACATCGCTCTGAGTAGTATGATAAAATAAGAGTCAGGGTTACTATTGCTGTGGTGAAACACCATGACCAAAAGCAACCTGGAGTGGAAAGAGTTTATTTGGCTTGTGTTTCCACATCACTGTTCATCACTGAGGGAAGTCAGGGCAGAAACTAAAGACAGGGCAAGAACCTGGAGGCAGGGGCCGATGCAGAGACCATGGAAGGATGCCACTTACTGGCTTGCTCCTCATGACTAGCTCAGTCTGCTTTCTTATAGAACCCAGGACCATCAGCCCAGGGATGGCACCACGCACAATGGGCTGGGCCTCCCCCATTGAATCCCAGCATTTGGGAAGCAGAGCAGGTAGATCTCTGAGTTCAAAACCAGCCTGGTCTACAGAGTGAGTTCTAAGAAGGCCAGGGTTACACAGAGAAACCCTGCCCCCCCCCAAAAAAAGTCTTATGGCTGGATCTTATGGATACATTATTCTCAGTGGAGGTTCCCTCCTTTCAGATAGCTCTAGCTTGTGTTAAGTTGACACAAAACTAACCGGCACACCACTCTAATCCTGCCGGGATGCAAACCATCCTTTTGTGACGTGTATCCATGCTGTATATGCTACCCCCCTCCCCGTTACTCACTCAGTGGCTGTCTCAGCTACTAGAGAGAATTGCTACCGCAGTGCTTGTGCTTCAGGAACTCACACTATACGTAACGACCAAAGTGTAAAATTATTAACACCAGCAGTCCAAATACACTGAAAGGTCAATGCAAAGCTGTTCCCTCAAGTTAAACGCTCTCTCTTTAATAAGGAAAGAGAAAGAACTGCACACTGAGACTGCTAAGATCGGTGGTGAGAACAAAATTTTCCATCTGTGAAATTATGAAGAAGGAAAACGAGATTTATGCTAGTCTTGCAGTCGCACCTCAAACTGCAAAAGTTGCAGCCTCGGTGCTGCTTAGTTAAGATGAAAAAGGCACAAAACCTATGTGTATATTTATGGGAAAAATACTGTGTACAGGGCTGGAACCATCTCCGGCTTCAGGCTTCCATGAAGGGTTTTTAGGACGTATCTCCTACCACCCCTTAGGGCAACTGCTACATACCATGCTTTCCGGTTTCTAAGGCCCCTTCTTCAGCACAATCCCATTTAACTCATCAGTGTCCGTGTAAGAAATTATCACTCTGGCAGGGCTGGAAGTATGAAGGGACAGGAGAAGTTTTCCCAGAGATGGCAGGGAAGAATGACAGTACAGTCAGTGGGCATCATAGAGAGAACGATGAATCCGGACGAAGGCGGAAAACAGGTCATTCTTCCTAGCCACATGTGAGGGTCCAGACAGACCTGCTCAGCAGCCTACAGCACTGCCAGGCACTGCTAAGCTAACCAGACTCCAAAACTAAACAGCAGCGAAGAAGCCCTCTTTCCTCTGCTGTGGCATTGTGGAAACTCACGGCTCTGGAAAAGGAAGAGGCAGCAAGCAAGCCAGATTTCAAAACTGACTGAAGAGAAAGAGATGAACCATGTCTTACAAAGCTGCCTGACACACTGGCTGTAAAAGAGAAAAGATGGTACCCAGGGCTTCCATATGAGACGGAAGTGCTCTGGGGCATCATTTGGAAGGACATGGGAAGGTGTCATGTGGATGGACTCTTAGAAAACCATTTATGCAGGGGACTTAGGGAGTTGGCAGAAAGCCTTGAAGAACAATGGCATTGCAGACCCAAGAGCAGGTCAGTCTTAACAGCAGGGGGAAAATCCCCACCCTAGTGATGAGACCACAGGCCACCAGAAAAGTCAACACAGTGGGCCTAGATCAAGGTCATCCTGACTGGAGGGACAAGAGTATTTCTTGAATTCACCATAGTAAAGGCAAGGAGCTAGGAGGGCAGGACTGGCAATGGGCTGGCCCCCGATTAGAGAGTCATGAACAGAGTAAAACCTGTGGGGTGGGAAGGAAGAAGCGCAAGGCTTTTCAGAAACCTGCCAGAGGACCTGAATCATTGATTTCAAAGGCCAGAGGCCAAGAACAGACACCAGAGCAGGGGTGGTAGGGTAGGGACAGAAGAGGAAGGAGTGAAACGGGAAGAGAATGGAAAAGGCAGCTTGTGAAAAAGAACTGGATGCGGGTGAAAGACGAAGATGAGGAACAGGGTTTGTAGAGGAGGCAGACAAACAGACAGTGAGTGTGCAGGGAAGCACAGACAATGAGGGGACACAGATGTGGAGAAGCCAAAGACATGGGGGCTGGACCCTCTTTACAGCATGAAGAGAAGGGAGGCTTGAAAGGAACAAGGGGGTGGTAACGAGTTCTGAGAGAAGAGAAAAAAAGCTGAACCCTGGGTCTGGTGAGGTGGAGACCCAGAGGACAGAAGCCCTGCAGCCCGCTAAAGGTGGCCATTGCAGCTTGGTGTCCTGTCACTCACAGATGGCAGCTTTGCTGATGCAGAACTTCTCTTTGGATGTGTTTGCAGGAAAGCTGGAGGGAGGCAGAGGTCAGCTGTTCACTGGGACCTCTTTAGATCAGGGCTCTTTATGTCAGGGGATGTGATGGATTTGTCTGGGTTTAATATGGTGGCTGGGCTGGGTTTTTGGGTCATGTTTCGGCATGCTGCTGCTCTTCCCTGGGCCAGGCCACGAAGCACACACATCACTGTTAATGAGGACATGACTACCTAAAAAGTATGGAGGCAGATGCACCCAAAAAAGTGCTCCAGGAGATGAATTTAGAGAGGCCACGGGAGTCACATCATGGAGGATGTTAGGGACACTGCAAAGATGGTGACAACTTCATCCCTGTACCTGAACATAGGGATACTCTCTTATTTAAATTTGGAAATGGCTACATTGGCTGCTGTGATGAGTAGGGAAGGTGTCCAGGATGCCAGTGGTGGTGGCGGTGGTGGTGGCGGTGGTGGTGGCGGTGGCGGGGAAGAATGCAGTGGTCATACAGTGATACAGCAATGACAGTGGTTTTCACCAGTGTGGTAGGAACAGGGAAGAGAAACATGGTTAGGTTTTGCATGTGCCCAGAAAGAAGGAAAACAACGTTTCTGAGAGGTTGGAAATGGAGGGCCAGATAGCAGACCAGCCAAGGATGACTCCAGGACTTTCGGCTTGTCTACCTAAGCACATGGAGTTTTCCATTCAGGAGATAAATGAGAGGAGCAGGAAGCATAGTGGGGGCGGGGCAGAGAGCACAAGTTCAGTTTGAGACATTTACCAGATCCCTAAATAGAGATGCTAAGAGCTCAGATAGTTTCGGTAAGTGTCAAGTTTGGGAAAGAAAGGCTGTGGTGATAAATTTTTGTTGACAGCTTGATTGGATTAAGAAATACAGCGCATGAATAGAGCCCAGCTTTGGGTGTGCCTGCGAGAGCATTTTCTGAACGGTTTACCTGTGGAGGGAGAACCCACCTGACTGTGGGCAGCACTAACTCTTGCGCTGGGCTCCCAGAGTGACTTAAAAGGCAGAAAGAAAATCCTGGGTGACCATGGCATAGCCCTTTCTCTGCTGCCTGACTGTCACCAAGAGTCCAACTGTTCTGCACCGCTGTGACCACCCCAGTGACAGACTGCTCTCTTTCCTCAGTGGGCCTGAACCTGCCAACATTTCAGTGGCTGGAGTATCCCAAGCCAAAGGACTAGAAGGGATGACTGAGTAGTGGGCGCTGCTGGAGCAAAGGCTCAGGCTCCTCCAGGTCCCTGGGTAGAGAAAAAGAGAAGTTAGCAAGCCATTGGTGGGGAGCAAACAATGAGGCAGGGGGATGAGGACAACATGCTACCCCATAGCCTGGAGAAGAGAGAGCATTAAGGAGGAAGGAAGGGCCAGGGAGATGGCTTAAGTACTGCTGAGATATATCAGGGAACATAAGGGATGAAACACGACTGCAGGGCCCACACCCTCGAGGACCTGATTGCTCACAGAGAGAAACCTCAGGAAAGCGCTGCATCTGAAGCCCTGATCTGGGGAGCCGGGAACTGAAAAGTTACACTGGAGAGTTCAGGAGCGGGCCCAGCTTGCCTCGGCACTTTGACACGAGCGAGCGAGTGCTGTGTCTATTGCTAGGTTATTTAGCCATTCTTTGTTCTGTTTCCTAATCCGAGACCTCCTACTTCACAGAGGGGTGATGAAACCGCTTAGCAGTGTTCGTAAAGGGCCACACACAGGGTGACACAATATATGTTTACCAGGTGAAACAGACAAAAGAGGAGAATCTGAGCAGATGAGTCCGACCGTTCTTTCAAAGAGGTTTGGCGGTCAAGAGAAACAAAGAAGGGGGAAAAGTCTGTGGTGGAGAAGGGGAGTAAAGGGACTGCATTTGATGTAGGAGAAGGACGGAAGCATTGAGTACTAAGGGCATCAGTCCTTTAAAGAGGCTCATTGATACAGAAGGGAGATGGGGACCCACTGAATGGGCTATCTTGCTGGAGGGGTGAGCTCCATGGCACAGAAGCTCCATGTGGCTCCTGCATGTCCTTTAGGGCATCCCCATCAATGTCTTCTCAGGAGACTCATCAGTATGCCACCTCAACATGCTCGGGCCCTCGCTTTACTATATTGATTGCCATTTGGTTTACTAGCTTACTTGTGGGGCTTTGTCTGGCCCCTTATCACTGCAGAAGCTCTGTACGTGCAGGGACCTGTCTGTCTTGCTGACAGTTGTGCCTCCAAGAGCCTGGTATAATGCCTGGTACATAGCAAGTCCTCAATACACAATTGCTGGATGAGCAGTGCATTCATAGCTGTGGGGAGGGTCTGTCTCCTTGCCCACTGGAGTGACAAGCTTCCTCTTCACTGGCACAAATACTTTTTGAGCATCTATGTTCCAGGAACTGCGTTACATTCCGGGGAGCTGAGGGATGAATCAGATGCCACCTTTGTCTTCCCTCAGCCAGCTTCCTAGGGAGGAAGTGTGTATGAGGTAAAAAAAAAAATGTACAAGACAATTTAAAAGCTGTGTGAAAAAGCCTTAAAAGAAAGAAAGGCCGGGGTCTCACAAGCTGGGGCATATGGACTGGGTCAAACTTCGCAACAGAGAGAATCTGGGATTGAAGAACATTCCAGCCATGATCAAGTGAGATGAGGGGTGGAATCAGTGTAATAGGTGGAGGAACCACGTGGGCAAATCCTTGGCAGACAGAATCTTCAGCTTACTCTGGTTCTGTTCAGAAAGCTTATCTGGGCCCTGATTCTCTCTCTGTTTGGGCTCTTGATGGACCTACCACATAGTAGCTTTGTCCTGAACTGTCTGCCAACTTTCTGAGACCCTGTCTTCAGACCTCTGTACAAGTGCCTCTTAGGGAAGGGCCATGGAGCCTCCAGCAGCAATTCATACCTGGTTAGAGGTGGGAGTTCTGCACTTAGAAAAGAATTATGAGTGCCTCCACTATCCTGGGCATGAGGGAAGCGGTACTGAACAAGACAGGCAGCTGCAGCTGGGTCTTCCGACCCTTCTGGCTCTCCAAGAGTCAATTTGCACTCATCAGCTGTAGTGGGCTTTTCACACACAAACCTGGTCAAATTGCCCAACTTGAAGCCTTCCAGCCAATGTCATGACAGCTCACACATACCCTTGGTGGGCCTGTGGGTAGCAGGAGGCCCTGTTGTCTGGTTGGCTTCTCCTGTTGTCAGCAGCTTCTTCCCTGCTCCTCTCACTCTCTCTGCAGCAGAGAGACCTCCCTATTTTCACAGGCATGTCAGCTCACTCCCAAGGTGGGTATCTCACTGTGTGGAGTGCTCCCTTTCCATCTGGAGGGCTAGCTCCCCAACTTTCCACTGCTACTGACTTTCTGCCAGTCCTTCCTCAGAGGTCTTGCTTCATAGTTCTGGCTAAAGCTGCCTTGCTTCCCACTCTACACAGGTTCATCTCTTTCTTGGCACTTGGCTTGAAGCTACTCAGTCATGTGCATTGAGTGTGCGTGTGTGTGTGTGTGCGTGTGCATGTGCCCCTTGTTAAAAAAAGGAACTCAGTGTCACTGTAGCTAAGACAGTAGCTGGTACCTGGTAAATGCTGACAGACTTTCTTCCTAAGACCAGGAGGAAAAAAAAAGGAAGAGGAGGGTAAAGACACTTGCTGCCAAGACTGAGGATGACCTGAGTTCAATTCCTGGGACTCACAAGGTGGAAGGAGAAAACTGACTCCCATAACTTGTCTTCTGACCACTACATGCACACATGCACATATGCACACACACACACACACACACACACGCATGCACACACACAATGCAATTTTTAAAAAGCAAAGGAAGAAGAGGAGGGAGGGCAATGAAAAGGAGGAGAAAAATGGAAAGGAGGAACAAGGATGAAGAAATTAGAAGGGAGAGGGAAGAAACAGAGAAGAGATTAAGGAAGAGGGAGGGGAGGAATAAAATCAGAAGAGAGGGGGAGAAAGGAAGAAAAGGGTAAAGTAAAAGAGTTATGGAAAAGGAAGAGGAATAAAGGAGGATAGAGAGAAGAGAGGGGAACAGAGAGGAACAGGAGGAAGATGCGGGAGGAGGAGACAGGGCAGGAAGGGGAGGACAGAGGACTCAGCCTCATGGGAAAAGCAGCCTGGGGGTGGGGACTGCATAAGTTTTGACGCTCAGGGGAGGCCCTCGGGACATGGAATACACACCACAGTCTCCTTGGCCCTATAGAATAAATGGGGAGGTGGAGGAAGAAGCAATAGAAATTAAATTAAAAAAAATTTAAGTTGGAAGAACAAATTATTTGGAGACGAAGCAAAAATATCTGTGACATACCGAGCACTGTTTTAATGACAGCCGTGTGGGAGGACAGTTTAGTCTTATTTTTCATTTCCCTTTCCCTGGGGAGCTGGATTCTAGCTCTTGGGCCTTGATATCAACCCTGGCATGTTTCCTACGTCAGTGACCATAGTGGGTTATTTGGCATGGGGGGGGGGGGGGCTGCTGAGAGGCTCTTCTCCATCTGCTCTCCAAGGCTTCCTTTGCTTCCCTGGGGATAGCCTGGGACCCAGTGGGTGGCCCGGAAGCTGTGAATGGTACAAGCTCCTTCCCAGGCTCAGTGTGAAGGCCTGGCACACCATGCCTCCTGAGAGCTCCTGGAGTGAGGAGAGTCCAGGATCTGTTGCCACATCCGGTGTGCAAAAGCATTTCTTCAAAGAAAGCTTGGTCAAATGCCAGGGAGGAAGAGTACAGGAAGCCACCCTGCTGTCCCCACTCTCGGGCGAAATCACTTTCAGAAATCCCGAGGAGGATATTTAATGGCTAGAGGGCTGCTCACTGTGGGACACATTCAGCGCATGGCTTGAGTCCCTCCCTTGGCACAGGGAAGGAGGTGTGATCGCCCTGCAGCAGGGAAAAGGGCTCAGAAGTTAGGAATGTAGTGGATGGATACAAAATAAAACTGGGTTTGAAAAACCCTCACTTAACGCTATAGTGCATAGTTCACAGCGCATAAATAAGAGGTCAAAAGAGAGCAGGCATGGTCCTTCTGAGGCCCAGAAAGAATGAGTGGGCCTGATTCTGACAGAGAGCATGGCACCATCTGGACCTTACAGCTTGGCTGGAGTCCCATCTTTGGTATTTACTAGCTATCTAGAAGACAGCATTTTACTTAAAACTTCTACATCCATTTCCTCTCTAAAATGGGAATCATGAGTTCAGCTTCAGAGGACGGCTGGTGGGCTCAAGTGAGCTTAAGAAAGTATGTTTAAAGGCTCCGTAACCTTTGAAGCATTGTGCCAAAAAGGGAGGCGAGATCTTCCCTGAGTTCTGCCATCAAATATTGGCTTACATTGTGTGGCTTGTGAGAATGTGAGAATCGTTGTTTGGATTCTAATGCTGGCCCTTTATTTATGATCTATAAAACTTCAGACACGTCACTTAACCTCTCTGTGCCTCAAAATACCACCTATACTATTAACATAGCATTATTGATACTATTAATGTTTTCCTTATGGTTTATAACTAGGACCAAATCCACCAACACATATAAGTGGTTCAAGTTCTGGGCTAAAGAAGCTGCTACTACTGCCTCAACTCTACACCAGACTGCAAGGCCCTTGAGGCAACAGGAAGTATCCTGTCCATTGTATCCCTGTGCTTAGAAAAGAGGCATGCGCACAACGACATTCGACTTTTGCTGGTTAATAAAGGACATGCACCAGCATCTACCAGCATCTGCCCTGCCCAGTAACTACAAGAGACTTAAGTCCTCACCAGCATTAGGTCAGTGTTTGGGACATTTTTGGTGAGAGTTGCCCGACACCTCACAGAAGGCCCCGGCTTCTGCTTTTCTGCCTGGTGGTTCTTACAGAATAGTGAAGAGAGTTAGTTCTGGGTCCTGTCTCAGCTCTCAGAAAAAAATTTCACTCCCCTAGGCCTTGACCAGGCTCCTGGGCCTCGAACCTGAGCATCTTCTCGACTGTCTCTAGTTCTGTGGCCTCTTCTTACTGTTCTGAAGGGACCTGAATGTTTAGATGCTTGCACTTCTGTGTGGGCACTCAGGCCTTATATGAGTATATGGAGCAGGTGGATGTCAAGTGCCAATGCAAACATAAGGCTATCTAGGAGCAGTGGCTGGGGAGCGTGTGGCTCTGTGTGTGACTGTGAAGGACTAGGGATGCATTCAGGTTTGGAACGGATAGCTGAACAGGTCTGGGATGCAGAGCTGAAACGTCAAAGGTGGAGGGGTCAATATATCACAACTGAGATACAGGAAGAGTCTAGACAATCTGTGCACAGAGAAACACACCCAGTATCCTCTCTCCATAAGGAATCCGAAGGCTGGTTAAATATTTTCTCACTGTAAAGGAGGATATACCTTTTATTTAAAAAAAATGCCTTAGATCACCAAATAGGTTGGGATGTCAGAGGTCTTCCATCTTCAAATACAACATGTCTTGCTATCTAGCCTCATCAGTCTACAGATACTTGCGATCATCAGTTTTGATCACTAACTTGATTTCATTAAGAAACAGCCAGGCCATTAGTGAGGCCTGACTTCAGGAGTATTGTTGAGGATGTTTCTAAAAGGATTCATTGAAGGACTGCCCTGAATGTGAGTGTCACTATCATCCCATGGGCCAGGGCCCGACTGGCAAGAAAGAGAAAAGGGGAAAGTCAGCTGAGTACTGGAACTCCACTTCCTCTGCTTTGGGGTTGACTAAGCTATGATCTAGTGGGTTCCCACTCAGTGCTTGCCTTACTGTCATGATGGACCACATCTCTTGAGCCCTGAGCCAAAACAAATGCTTCTTCATTAGCCTCTTCTTGTCAGCAACAAGAATAGTAACTCAGAGTGTTCTTACAAGAACACTGGGTGAAACTGGACTGCCGGGTTTGTATCCTAGCTTTGGCAAGCTATGGATCCTCTCATTGGCCTTGTCTGTCAAGTAGGGACCATGATGGCCCTCCCTGAGGTGGTGACGATGAATGGGGGACTTAGAGAGCGAAGGCCTCTATTTCTTCCAACTCATCATCTTAGTCTTCCCTTGTCTTTATCAGAGCAGAGTGGGAAACAAAACCGAATTTGCGAAGTTCAGTCAGCTGTTGGAGGTGCCCTCCCAGGACTGCCTGTCTAGCCAGCTGTTGCAGGGGCCCTCTGGGGACTACCTGCCAGGGGCGACCGATCTCAAGCTGCTCATCATACCTCCAAGGCTACACCTCTGAGATCCTGGCACACATGACACCTGTGGCTGCTCCAGTCATCTCAGGACAGTGATGCCCAAGATTACCACTGGAGGCACAGGGCCATCTACCTTGAGGGCTTACTGAGGGCCAGGATGGATCTGTTGTTTTCAGGTCCTGGGGTTGGCATAAGATGTAAGCATGAGGTCGTGAAAACACCAGTGGGTCAGCACCGTGGCAGTAAGTCTGGGTTATTTATTTATTTATTTTTTGGGTTTTTTTTTTTTTTTTCGAGACAGGGTTTCTCTGTAGCTTTGGTTTGGTGCCGGTCCCGGAACTAGCTCTTGTAGACCAGGCTGGCCTGCCTCTGCCTCCCGAGTGCCCGGATTAAAGGTGTGCGCCACCACTGCCCGGCTAAGTCTGGGTTCTTGTTGCTGTTTAACAAATGACAAAGTAAAGGTCTCGCCAGGTAGGAGCTGAGGTCCAAGGGAGATGGACAGGGGAGCACAATGAGGGAAAAGAAAGAGGAGACCCTAGACACTTTCCTGGAAAAGGCTGAGGTTATGGAGTTCATTAGCAAGCTGGGGAGCAGGAGTCTGGGTAGGGACACTCCTACAATCATGGCGGCTTCAGCTCTCTGTTACATAACCAGCCTAACGTGGCAGCCCCTTTGTCTCCCTCATTATAGACTAAGCTTTGTGAGGGATCAGCACCCTCTCAAATGGTCTTTTCCCTGTCAACAGTGAGGCTGACTGTCATATGAGCGCAAAGGACAGGGTGACATTATCCAGGCCCATCCCTTTCACAACTGTGGTAGGAGCTGTCTAATCTCTGCCAGGCCTCCCATCCTTAGTGACTGTGGCTCTGTTCTCACCCCTAAAGAAAGAACATCTAGCCCACAACTAGCCCCAGAGTGGCTTTATCATGAGCATGGTGATCACTATTAAAGTTCATGCAGTCTCCTGGCTCATTCGCCCAGTTGCCCGTTTGTCACTGTTGCCACAATAGTCTCCCGAGCCTAGAGTGCCTCCACTACGAAATGCGGCTAGAATCCTGATCCCGTGGGTGGTTCAGTGTGAGGAACAGAAAAGGACTGACGCTCAGTCCACAGTACCCTCTAGCAGGGTAGCCCCATCCACCCTCTGCTTCTCATCCTTCTGCTTGAAGAGTCTGGAAACAGTTCTGCTTCTCAGCCTGGAGCTCAGGCTGGGTTGGGGAGGTGGGGCATCCCTGGTATTATGCATCCCATTCTAGGTGACAACAAGGATGTGTCTGCAGAAAGGCCAAGCACCAATCACACTGACCACAATACAGACACGAGTTCTATGAGTTCATGCTTGCGAGGCGAGGCCAACTACAATGGATCTAACACAAAAGAGATTGAATCCCACAAGCTGCCTCCCAGACTCCCTTAGGAGTCAAACCTGGAAAGTTGCTTTGAATTTCCCAGATACATATTGACGTGTGTATGTGTGTGTGAGTGTGTGTGTGTGTACATGCCATAGTACTTGGGTATGGTTTGCCCCATGGCTGGCAGGGGAGGGTGATGCTCCAAGGCAGCAGTCTGAAATTTCCATGTGAGCTCTTGGGGGAGGACCGCAGCATCCATGTTATGCTCTGAAGAGATCTCGGAGGGTGCTAGTGGTATAGCACTCAGAGGGTGCTGTGCCCCTCTCTGCAGACTTGCCAAGTCTTCCCTCCCTCTTTCACTTTATTGGGTAGTGTCTGGCAAAAAACAGCTTTCTCTTTTCTGTCTTGGAGGCACCCATGATGCTGTGCCCCAGGCAGGGTATAGCAGCGTAGCTTGTATCACCTTCCAGAATGCAGGGAAATCACTTCAGGGACTGGTGACAGGTGTGGTTCCCTGCCAAACACCTATCACACAAAGTCCTGCTAAAGCCTAGAGGAGCCAAACTGCAATCTCCGTCTCCCAAAACGGCCACAAACTTACAAACGGCACAGATCATGTGGAGGAGAAAACCATGTAGACGTCCCCTCCTCCATCTTATTTTCTACTCAAATCTTCCTTTGTTGCCCAGGCTGCCTTGCTCTCCTGGATTTCAGTACTCTTCCTGCCTCAGCCATGTGAGCAGCTGGGACTACTGGCATCTGCTCTTCTGCCTGGCCATAGATATAGTCTTGCCTCTTACAAGTTTGCAGGCGGGTTACTGAGTCCCCGAGTCTATTTTCTCATCTGTACAACAAGGAGAACAAAACTGTTTATCTCGTACACCACCAAATGCCCAGTGCCTGGCAAACACCGAATGCTCAGGAAATACCGGCTGGCTGGATGAGTAAGAGAATGTAGAAGGATTGTTATTGGGATTAAATGAGATGAGGGAAGTAAAGCACTTGTCACAGCAATGTCACATATTAGACATCCAGTATAAAGCAGTTACTGTTAGCTATTATCCAGGAGCAAAATCCCATGGCTCAGCCAGATCGGTTCCCAGAGCCAATAGAAAGTCAGGTGCTTAGCGCTAAATGGCCACTTGCCCCTAAGTATCTAGTTGCCCCCAGAGTCCAAAGGGTGATATGTTGTATTCTATTCCATTTATTTTAACAAGCTTCTATTGAGCAAGTCTTGTGTGCCCAGAATTGATGATATTCTATGCAACACACGGCGAGATCAGCTGCCCTTCCGAAAGGCTTGATTTGTAGTTTGAGGCAAGATCAACACTTATTAGCATAAGTTTCCATCTGTAACAGAAAACCAGGCCTGCATTCTGAGACCAAGGCATTTCATTTATTCCTTCAGCAATATTCCTAGTGTCCTTGCTACATGCAGAAGGTCCCTAACTGGGCAATAGGGACCCCAAGATAAATTCAGTGAATTTGTGGAGCTGCTGCTTCAAGATGAGAGATGAGCCATAGGTCAGGACAATGAACGTGACAGCAGAGCATCAAGTTTAGGATACTACCTCTGTGCTGAGCCAGGAGCCTCATCTTCAAAATATCCGAGAAAAGGGTGGAAGAAGGGAGGGACACGGAGTCCCAAAATCTTAGTCTTCACCTGATTCGAGGCTGGAGAACCTGACATGTTATATGAGCCCTCGTGGCCAGTCTCTGAAAACAGCATCCCCATGGTCCCCCATACACTCCAGAGTCTTAAATAATCTGGAAGCATCTGGATATCCACTCAGATCTGATAAGAAGGGAACTTAGCATGTGTTTTTGGTTTGAGTAGGCTTTTTGAGGCATGGCCTGAGCTCAGACTGGCTTCACTCTCTATGCAGCCAAGGGTGGTTGTGAACTCCTGATCCTCCTCTGCAACCTCCTGAGTGCTGAGTTTATTGACTTACACTCCCACAAGAGCTTGGGGAGATCTGAATGAAGGTACAGCTTTATTTTGTATCAGGAACAGTGGAGGAACCAAAAACTACTCTATCAGACAGCAACAAAGCCAAATAAGACAGCGTATCCCAGCCTGGCCAGTGTGCTTGGACTAAAGCACAGGAGCAAGATACAGCCTCTCCCTTAGCCCAGTCTCATGCAGGGGCCATAGGAGAATAGAGGGGCAGTGGGAACCTGCTCTCAGAGTCTGGCCAGCACCCCAAGATAGGCCAGGGCTCAAACTGATAAGGCGAGGAAGCCAATCTCAACCTGGGCCCTGGTCTTTGGGGAGATAACATATGGAGCGCTATATACTGAAATTCAAGAATGTAGCATTCAGGGGCTGGAGGGGTGGAGGAAGGAGCAGGTGAGGGGCAAGGGACTTAACAGGACACTTGAAACCAGCGGTTCTCAGGGAAAGGAGGCTGTGGTAATGGGGAGAAGTTTGGAGGAAGAGGAGCTGTCCTGGGATAAAGGAAAGCATGGATGAGAAGGAAGACAGGAAGTGTGGGTAAGACAGGGCTCCAGCATCTCCCTCGCAGCTCTTGGCAGGATGCTGCCTTTGACAGCGCCTTCCTGGGTAGAGACCAGTAGATTCCACTCCCACTCCCACCTGCTCATGGTTTGGTGGGCACAGCAGTGTGAGAATGTGCCTGTCCTGTGTGCTCACAGCTCTCTGGCATGGCAGTCAGTGGTTTGGAGCTTTGGAGCCAGGGTATCTTTTATATTCAAATCTGAGCGGCACTAGCTCCTCTCTGTCTTCTATGCCCTTGGGCAAGTTTAACCTGTCTGACCCTTAGTTTTTCCAGTGGTCAAGTAGAGATAACAGCGTACACCTTGAGGTTGTTGTGTGGTGTCAATTAGATGTGCTGAAAGTCATGCGTCTAATATAGTACAGATGTTTAGTAAATAATATGATTGCTACCTTCATATATTTCCCTGCCAATCTTCAACACAGTGGAGCGATGGAACAGTGGACATTCAATAAGTATCACTAACAATACATATTTGCATACATTGAAACCTATGGATATACAATTAACACACTCTCTCTCTCACACACACACACACACACACACACACACACACACACACACACACGGAACTGCTTGTTCTTGAAAGTACAGGTCACTTGCCACCATGGACAAGTCTTACGTGCTCAGAACCCTTCACCTGACATTGTCGATATCCCAGCAGAATGCCAGGCCTGTTGGAGACACTACATGCCCTAGACAGACCCATTGGAAGCTCCTCTTTCCATCCCTCCTCCAGTTCCCATCACTCTCATTTGCATGAGCCTCTGTCTTGGCCCATCCTTTTGCTTCCCTTGCTCTGTTACTGAGAGCTTAAGAGCCTCAGGAGACCAGAACCCTCATTTCGCCTTTGCTTATCTCTCTAGAAAGCCCAGTGCAGACAGCAGAAGCAAGCAGAGGGACATGCAATTACCTGGTGAATTCAGGCAAATAAACAATTTACTGACTCTGGTGTGCTAAACCCTTTTCATGTGTCTTTGGAGGGTGTGAAGTGGGGCATTCAGAGCACAACTTTCAGGCTGGTTGGCCATTAACCTCAATTTCCAACCACTCAAGTCTGCCCTGCTCTCCCGAAGTTGGGATCTCCCTGAGGGTCATTACTAGGACCGGAGGGCAAATGCTCAATTGCCCCCAGCTCTGCCTCCACTGGGGGCAGTGCTTCAGGAACCAAACTCACCCCTAAGCAGCCCCTCCTGGGTTTCTCCATGCTCAGGCCCTGAGCCCTCTCTGCTGCCCCTTCTCCCCCCAGAGCCTCCTTCCAAGTCCAGCAGTGTGGATTCTGAGGTGGGGGAGGAGCTTTTAGGGGCAGTTCCTCTGGTTGTTCTCATGCCCTTGCTTTCTTCATATACACCTCTTTTAACCCTCTCAATGGGCAAACCGCAGCCCTCTGTAGGCTGTGCCTAATTCAGGGATGTTAAACCTTCTCACGGCTGGAAGTCAGCCTCTTTCTAAGCGTCCACTGGGATGAACCCAGTGAGGGAGCTAAATATAGAAAGGGCTCCCTCCTCCCCCAGCCTCCCTCGTCCTCATGGGCACTGGCACGGGAGAGAATCAATGCTGTGTTTGGCGGTGGCAGGGTGCACGACAGCCACTCCTGCTTAGAGACCCTTATCTGCACCTGCCGCTGCCGATTGGCTCTGATAGACCCTGACATACTGAGGACAGGAAGTCACCATGGCGACCTTGCAAAAGCAGAGCGAGGGAGAAGACAGAGGCTTGGCTGTGTGAGGCTGACTCAGGACACATTGAGCTACCAACTTCACAGGCTTCCAGCTAGACAAACAGGGGTCCTGTGTCTCTACCACAGCCACACCAAGTCATTCTGCAGTGTGACTTCAGGGGTGGCCTTGCTGGCAACTGTGGGGGAAGCTATGTTATTCACACCGGAAGTCCACGGCATTCTCAGGGTTCTTCAGAACACCAAGCAGGGATGAATCAGTCCCCGCTCATCAGAGCCTTTCATGCTGAACCAGCCCAAATGACTGATTTAGAAACTGCGTGGTTTTGTTCTTTGAGTGGATTTCTGAGGCACACTCCAGAGCAGGCCCAGGTCTTCATTATCTCCACGCACACCCTTTGATGGGGCATCTGTGACTACACAGGGCTGTGCCCTGTATACTGTGCCCCACCAAAGAGACCAGAGCAGAATGCATTGATGGGAGACACACACCCAGAACACTCAGGCAGTGAGCAAAACAAAGAAACCGTTTGTACCAACGCCTCAGCCATCACCTGTGAGTAACCGCTATGATTCTAGCCTAAATAATGAGAGGGGTCCATTGCCTTCCCAAAGGACCCCAGTGACAGAAGGGTGTTGAGTTTTCTAGCTCCCCTGCTGGGCAATGAACACAAACCTGTAGCATCCGGCTAGCTAGGGAGTCTTAGGTGCAGGTCCCTGGGCTTTACTCTGAACCAGAGTGAGTCAGAGATGATGGCTCTATCAGGTGACTGTGGTAGACAGCCTTTCCTCGGGCAACTCCTGAACAACTGCCATTGTTCTGGAGAGACACAGGTGGGTCTCCCACTCAGCAGGGCTCTGGGTCCCTTGGTTTGTTCAAAGAAACAATGAGGCTGAGCCCCATCCAGCCCCCACCCCGGCTCCCTGAGAAACAGAATCAAATCATCCTTTGGGAGGAAGCCTCAGCTGCTGACTTTCGAAGGTTTCTGGGTAGCTGGGCATGGTAGCACATGCCTGCAATCCAAGCATTCAGGAGGCTGAGGAAACAGGACTGCAAGATGAGGTCAACTTGGGAAAGACCCGTCTAAGGAGAGACGGCAGTGTGTATGTGTGTGGGCTATCCTAGGGTAATTCTCAAGTGCAGTGTTTGCAGTTGAGACCCTCAGCTCTAACAGCAGGAGCGAGTTGTCAGCAATCACCACCCAGGTGCTGAAGTGGTGGTGGTGGGGGGTGTGTATTTCAAAGCCCGGTCCTCTTTATTGCTCTGTGTTCTTGGGATGTAGGTTCAGGAGAAGCCACAGAGCCATGCACTCAAGCAAGGGCTTGGGGGAGTGCGCTCATTAACCTTCCCTAGACCCTTAAGTCTGAAGAAGAACCAACAGACTATGAAACATGGAGGCGAACTCCCTATTTAAGGTCAGTATGGGCACAGAGCATCTCCATCAAACCTTCTGACTCCCAGCTTGTGGAATCAGCATCTGTGACTATGAGTACATTTTCCTTCTAGGGGATGGTGCATCTTGCCTGGCAATACCTGGCTTGCGTTCTGGAGCCCATTCAAATCAGAACTTGGGGGCTGAGGAGATGGCTCCATCAGTCAAGTGCGGGCCTTGTAAGTAGAGAGATTGAGTCCCATCCTCAGAACCCACTTAAAAAAGCCAGGCAGGGACAGGTTGATCTCTGGGGCTCTCTGGCTAGTCAGCCTAGACTACTTAGAGAGCTCCAGGCTAGCGAGGAACCCTATCTCGGGGGCCGGGGGGGGGGGGGGGGAAGCACAACACACTGTAACCTCACTGGAGATTGATCTATAGCCTCCATCTACATATTGTCACATCTAAACACTCCTGTGCACCGGCACACACACACACACACACACACACACACACACACACACGCACATACACACACACACACGCACACACACATACACACACATACACGCACACATACACACACACGCACACATACACACACACATACACACACGCACACACACATACACACACACGCACACACACACACATACGCACACGCACACACACACATACGCACATACACACACACGCACACACATACACACACAAATACACACACACATACACACACATACACACACACATACACACATATATACACACACATACACACACACATACACACACATACACACACATACACACACACATACACACACATACACACACATACACACACATACACACATACACACACATACACACATACACACACATACACACACACATACACACACATACACACACATACACACACACATACACACACATACACACACATACACACGCACACGCACACACACATACACACACATACACACATACACACACATACACACACATACACACACACATACACACACATACACACACATACACACACACATACACACACATACACACATATACACACGCACACGCACACACACACATACACACACATACACACACGCACACACGCACACACATACACACACACGCACACACATACACACACACGCACGCACACACACGCACACGCGCGCGCACACACACACACACACAATGGTGATAATGATAATAATGAATGATAATGCGACAATTGTCCAAACACCAAACTCTTAAGCTGGCATGTGAATCCATAGGAGAGTTTCCTAACTCAATGTGTGAAAAAAATTGGTAATGGTAAAAAGTTTCTGAACAAGCAATGCTCCCAAATTATTTCTGAATCCAATTTGTGACAGATCTGGGATAGTTCTGGCATCACCTGCCAACGTGGCATTGTGTGGCTTCACTGCAGCCTTGGTTCTGAACACAATGTGCAAATCATGCAACATGGTGTAAAAAAACCTCAGCTCAGATTTCAGACGACAGCATGTTATGACTCGTGTTGTTTTTACTGCACACACGTAGTTTTATGCTTTTATAGAAGGGTAATGGTTTACTTACAGAAAATAAAAACTTTTGATGCTTTTTTTTATTGTCATTCCTCAGAGTGCATGTTTGGAATTATTATGTTTTTGGATTATATTGTGTTAGACTGTTTGATTTTAAAGATTGCTGTTTAATGGGCCAGCAAGATAGCTCAGCCAGTAGAGGTGCTTGTCAGGCAAGACTGGTAACCTGGGTTCAATTCCTAGAATCCTTGTAAAGAAGGATAGAGAGAAATGGTCCCACAAAATTGTCTTCTGACTTCCACACATACAGTGAGTGTGGTATGAACGCCTGCGTACACACCACACACACACACACACCACAAAAATGATAAATTTAAAGGTTCTAAAATTTTCCTTTGACATGTAACAATAAAAATACATTTAAACTTTTTAAAACTTGTTTGAGCTGCTGACTTGAGTTTTATAAAACTCAATTTTGGCTTGAAATTAGGATAGACTGCCCAACAATTTCTGTAACAAGTGCTAAAGATACTTCTGCTATTTTGTATTGCATATTTATGTAAACATATTGTCAGTGCTGATAATTATAAGGTCAACATATCCAGGGCTGGAGATGGCCAAGCGTTTAAGAGTTCATACTGGTCTCGCAGTGTATCTGATTCCCTGCCCCAGTGCCAGGAGGTCACAGCTGTCTGTAACCTCAGCTCCATGGGATCTGATACCCTCTTCTGACCTTCTGAGGGTACTGAAGTCAAGTGCATGAACCAACAAAAAGATAAGCACATATTTAAAAAACAAAATAAAGATAGCTACCAATCCCTAAAACCATGGAAGACTCTCTATGCCCTTCAGTCTGATACTAAACATTCATACCTTATGTAAAAATAGACACATATGTTTCATTAGTGTGCCAATTTGTTTTTGTCTTTAGTAAGTGTTAAACTTACATATATATGATGCATTTTACCTATGAATTATTTTAAAGTAAATTCATGGTTTATTATTTTTAAATGTTTGATTTGCCTGTCTATTTTATATATTTGTATACTTGGGGTTAAATACAAAGTTCTTGGGTAAAAAGACAATGTGAGTCAAAGCTTAAGGAGCTGTGGTCTAGGGGTGGTGGCACACACCTTTAATCACAGTGCTCAGGAGGCAGAGGCAGGCAGATCTCTGAGTTCAAGGCCAGCCTGGTCTATAGAGTGAGTTCTAGCACAGTCAGGGGCTACACAGAGAAACCCTGTCTTGAAACAAACAAGCACAAAAAACAAACCCCAAAGCAACAGCAATGAAAAGGAAGCTGTGGTCTTGACCTTGCCAAAGGAGGGTTTCTATTCCCTTGGCTCTCCTGCCCTTTGCTGTAGTATCAGTTGCTGACACTTGGACATTCGCCTGTGGTGTGTGCGCCTAGCAGATTACTGTAAAATTAAAAACTAAGCAGAACCATCACTATCACACTAACCCTGTGTGTACTGGTGTACTGGTCCTGACCTGCTTCTCTCTCCAGGCTCTGCAGATGTTCAAACCTGGCTTCCTCCTAAACCTTAGAGAGGCGCGCTCAGCCTCAGTCCAAATTGTGTTGAGGGCTATTTTTTTCCTGAGTCCCATTCACCTGTGCAGCACCCTCATCCTGCTCGGGTAACTGCCACGCCACTTCCATCAGCTTCGGATCTGTCCCCCATTCTTTCTTTCTCCCCACGTCTTGCTTTCCCTCTCCCCACTAGCTAGAACATCCACGCTTGCTGCTGACTGACATCTCTTTGTCCTCAGCCTGGGAATTCACTCAGTGGGTAACATCTCTGGCCTCTTGCCCTGTGTCTTCTCATTCTGGGCTCCTGTCCCCCAAATGCAATTATTTATCCAGCTACCCGCGGTACTTCATGGGGCACAAGTGCGCAATAAAGATCTATGAACGAACAAGGAGACAGCTGGCCACAGAGCTGCGGGCGGAGAGTCCTAGCGGTTGTCTTTAGAGGAATGAGAAGCCAATGCTTTTTCTAGACATGGGCAAAATGATGGGGCAGGGGCAAAGCCTCATCACCAGGTGCCCTGTGGTCTCTGGGTATTTACAGCCAGGGCACTGTCTCTGTATGGGGACTGGTCTTGTTGGCTTCTCACTAGGTGAATTTGGCAGAAATGTTGGCACCTCACTTTGGTGGTTATAAGAAGACTATGGCATCCATACTAGGGATGGGGGCTGCTCTCTCTCTCTCTTTCTCTCTCTCTCTCTCTCTCTCTCTCTCTCTCTCTCTCTCAGATCAGTTGCTCTGGAATCACCTGCCAGCCCCCTGTCAAGAAGCAGGCCACATGGTGAAGGACTGACGTTACTTAAGAACCACACGAGTCAAGCCTTTAGATGGTTACAGCTCTAACTGACATTTTGACCTCAGCCACTTGAGCCAGAGGCAAATACCACCGGTCGATATCTGCATTCCTGACCCACTCAAGGGCCTTACAGCAAGCCAGTAGACCAGAGGGATAGCTATGGATCCTGAGAGGAAGCAGCAGCCTGCAGAAGGCAACCAGCTTGCTGGTGTTCTGTCTACCATTCAAAAGCTCAAAGCCAAGTTCTTCCTGCTCCTGTCATGTCTCCAGAATATAATTGTGTCTTTGTGCATCATTATCTTGAAATCCAAACGCCATTTCTTCAACTAATACACGGAAAGCAGTTTCTCTGGACCAGCTGTGTGCAGAACAGGAGCTCCTGCATTTCACAGCCCGGACAGAGTTGTTGCTTGCATGGTGCTTTTCTAGGTGACCTGGGATGCGTCTTGAGGCAGGACATCCTTTCTGCACTGCTGCCTCCCCACAACACCCAGCCCACAGTTCAGCATTCTGCAAATATTTAATAATCCGAGAAGAGGATATGAAGGATTGCTTGTCAGAGGCATTTTAAAGACACACAGGGACAAAAGTACGGGCGTTTGAGAGCTATCTGATTGACATCTAACATCTATTATATGTCTGAGGCAAGCAAGACCTTCCCACTAAATGTTAGTGAATTTTGTTCTCAAAGAAACTGCTTTTGGGGTAAATATGTTTCCCATTTCATCGGCGGGGAAATCAAGGCTTAGCGGGGGGAGGGGGGCTCATGGGGCACAATAAGACTAACAGTCAACACTAGTCTGAGCAAGCTTACTTCTTCTCAGTTCTCCTCTGGCAAAGATGGAGGCAAACAGAAATTGGGTGAAGTGCCCTCTTGGACACTTGCAGGCTACTGTGAGGCAGCAGAGTCTGGGGGTCTGTCTGCCGCTGCTGCCTTCTCACGTTTGTCTCTAATATGATTTCTTTAGTGTGTGAATGGCGGAGTGCCGTGCACATGTGCCGTGGTGTACCTGTGAGAGTGAGAGGAGACTTTCCGGGGGTCAGCTCTGTCCTTTACTGGGTGAGTTCTGGGGATGGGACTACGTAAGTTGTCAAGCTTAGAGCTAAGTGATTGTACCTGCTTTACCATTTCACTGGGCTTGGCGCTGTTATTCTTAACGGTGGGAACGGTGGGGTCAGAGCTGTAATTGCAAGTGTGGTGTGGACCCAGTCCCACCCCATCCTGCTTTCTTCTCTCTTCCCTGCTTCCCCCACTCACCCACCTGAGTTCTATCCTTGGGAGCCAGTGACACCTTCCAATATAACTCAATTTACTTCTTTTGAGTCATTCTTTGAGTTCATTTCATTCCTTTTTTTTCCCTCTTCAAAAATAAAGAAAGCAGGGTTGGGGAGATCCCTGGTACCCATGAAAATCCAGGCACAGTGGCATACATCCGTAACTCTAATAATGGGGGTGGGAGGACATAGCCAAGTGGATTCCTGGAGTTTGCTGGCCAATCATCTAATCAAGCACCAGGTCAGTGAGAGACCCTCTGTCTAAAACTAAGAGATGGATAGAGGAAGACACTCAACATTGATAGGAGTACACATGTACAGGTGTGCAAATATTCATAACACATGCACACACCAAACATAGACATGAGGGGGAAAGAGAGAGAGAGAGAGAGAGAGAGAGAGAGAGACAGAGACAGAGAGAGAGAGAGAGAGAGAGAGAGAGAGAGAGATCAGAATTCTCTTCTAGTACATTCTATGGGGAGCCCTCCCCATCAGGTCTACTAGCCATCCTGATGTTGGGGACAGATACATGTAGATAAACGGATGGGAGAAGATATAAGAATAAAGTAATGGTTTTTAGAAAATCCCTAAGCAACAGGGAGCTTCTCGACAGAGTAAGTTTTAGGTTAAAATAAGTGTAAACTCCAGGTCCTGTGCCTTTTCTCTTCTTCCTCTGCCCCTTATGTGCACACGCTCTCTTTTTCTCTGACAGTAGGAGAAAACTGTGAGCTGGCCAGTGATGAGGTTTCCATCGGCATGGGTGGCGTTTAGAATCCCAAAGGCAGAGTCTCAATTCAGAATTAGCATCCTTTCTTCCTGGGCACAAGAAGGTCTATGTTTCTCTCTTCTCCTCAGCCCCACACACGCTCTTTCATGCAAGTCAACAGTCCTGCCCCACAATAGGTGTGATTGCTTCCCATTACGTTGTCATGGAAACGCCCATTGCCATCTGGGGGTTGGGGAGGTGGCAGCGGAAACAAATGAGTGGCCAATCAGGCTTTCCAGGAAAGTCTTTTCGTGATACACTGCTCACTGCCAACTGTGGAGGCCGGATGGAAAAGAGGGTGGTGTAGGAGGGCCCTGGTGATGGGCAAAATGTTGGCGCCCCTCCCAATTAAACTGAGGGATGAAGACAGAAGGACACTTGATGTCAAAATGAATTTGCTGACTGACAGATTATTAATCTGCTTGAGGAGGAAGACAGAGAAAGTGGTCAGTTGGAGAGCACAGGTCCCTTAATGCTTGGACTGTCTCAGGATTCACAACGCATGAGAGGCGTGAGTTGTTTTCTGTGCCAAAGGTTACAGAACCCAGCACCACCACTGTCCCTGCTTTTTTCCTGAACCCGTGGCTCCCAATGGAAAAGTCTCATTGCAGGATCTCCCAGAGTCAGGAGGCCTGGTGACAGACACGCTGTGCTTTGAATACCCTGCATGAGCGGCTTTCCGGTCTTGACTGGCAACGGTGCTCAGTTTGTTTTTGTTTTCTCCTTTAGGACATGCGGGTTGTCGCAGCATGCCCTTTACAGGCCTGTTGGGAGGCTGGAATGAGGTAATGGCAGGCTAGGTGCCTGCTCCTAATAAGCACTTGACGGATTTCAGCCACCACTGTTATACCTGGCCTCGGATCTCAGTGCTCTTGGCTCGCTACTCTGGCACTGGCTCCACAACTCCCTATTTCAAATCTGTGCTCTGGGGAATGAACACAGTGGGCGTGAACTCCTGGTGGCCTAGGAGCCAGCTATCGATTTTCACTGCAAGAGACTCCCGAACTCAGCCACCTATGTAAGAAACATAGCCCCTGGCACCTCCTCTGAGCACATGGGGGTTGGATTGGGGAGGTGGGGGTGGAAGCTTGACATTCCTTCTTAGGATAGCTGCTGACTTCATTCTACCTTACTGCGTAATAGTCCCTTTAATTGCCTCAGGAAGGCCAGTGGGCGAAATGAGCTTCAGAGCTAGGCACAGCATCATCTTCAAGCAGACTTCATGCGAGCATCTCTCGGGCTCACCGCTGAGCCCCTGGGGCATTCTGATCAAGAACAGGGAAGACAGCCAGCCAGATCAGGCGGCTAAGGTCGACTGGAGTAATTAATCCTAAAGGTTACCAGTGCCTGTCCTGCTGGGGAGCAGGAATCCAATTACCCACAGTGACAGCAGCTTCGTCCCCAGGGACACACTTGTCTGCAGGGTGGCCAGACAACCTGTCTACTTGAAATCTTCTTGAGAAGCAGGCCCAGCCTCACCCTCCACTTTTTTCAATCATTTAGTCTGGCTCAGATCTCAGCTGACCCGTACATCTTCGGGTCACAGGACAAAGAGCTGAACTCTGGGATGTTGGACCAGGGTTGCTTCTAGAGGCCTCCTGGGAGGTGCCTGTTTCCCTTGTAAGAACAGAGACCACAAGAGCTGAGCCAGACCTAGGAGATAAGTCAATAGTAGGAGGGAAAGAGAAGCAATGAGGGACTCCAAATGAGTTTACTTGACCATTAAATAAATATGCAAAATTATGCAGATGGGAAAATGGGCATATAATTTTCAATCAATTGCTCTGGCATCATCTGAAATAGATCTGTGGTTCAGAATAAGAACATTGGGAAAGGATTCTGGCTTCCTTTCCTCCTTCATCCTGAAGAATGCAGGGTAGGAAGTAGGGAGGGTGGGGAGCCTGTGTGCTCTGTAAGGTGGCGCTGGCTTGGACCAAGGTAAGCTCAAGCATGTCTAGAACTTACACCCGGGGCAAAAGTGAAAAGGAAGCCAGGCCTTTTGCATGGCTGCCACCAGGGAAAGGAATTTGACTTTTGTAATGCAAATTGGCTTCCTGGCTTGAAAGAACATGATTAAAATGATATGTTTCAGTGTGGGAGCCAGACAGCAGATTTGGTATTCGAAAGCAGCAGCAGCTGCTGCTTACACACAGGGGTGTCTACAAGGTGGATGGAGGAGGAAGTTGAGAAATATTTGCTGCAGCTCGGAGCCTCCAGGGCTTGTTAATCAGCCCAGGCATTCTGATCGGACCACGTAAACCTAACCACAACCTGGGTATAGGGTAAGAAAGGCTGCATCTTTTCTCCTTCCTGGGAAGGGTTTCCTTCAGTCTTAGGTCGATCATTTATTTATCCATTCAACAGTTACTTCGTACCACTTCCCTGTGCCAAGACAAGCAAGGTCCTTGACCTTGAGGAGGTGACAATTTAGTGAAGATGGCTGACCAGGGCTCAAATAAGAACTCTACCATTTATGAAGAGTGTCATTTTGGGAAAATTACTTCAGCTCTCTGGGCCTTGGTTTCTTCAATCCTACAATAAGGAGAAACGAAAGTACATGCTACCGCAATACCATGATGAGGGCTGAGTTTACCTTCTCGTCTTTAAACAACTATCATATGGAGTAGACGAGAGAGACATTTTCAAACAATGAAGAGCAATTTCCCCCATTTTCCTGCCATTACCCAATTTCTAGGCTCAGCACAAAGAAAGAGAACCCAAACAAACACAGCTCAGGATTTTTGGAGTTCAAGAAGACGAGAATGCCGGAGTGCTCAAAGAGGAATGCCAACATGTGCTCTGGAGATCTGAAAGTGTTCTCTCAGCGTACATCTTCGGAACACACATGGAGTGAAACTCCGCCAAGCTGGAGAAAGACCCACTGAAGAAGCAGGACAATCTCCAGCTGAACCGCGGCTGGGAAGTTCATGACCCCAGAGCCAGAATGGCTGAGCCTCACCGTCAGTTTTCAAAGCATCAAAGAACATCCAGAAAGTTACACTTGAGATAGTTTTGGTTGTCAACTCGACACACCTCAGCACATTTGACTAAAGAATTGCCTCTCAGACTGTGGGATCCCTGTGGGACACGTTTCTGATCCCACTGTGCGTGCTATCATTTCTGGGCAGGTAGGACCTGGGCTGTATAAGACAAGAAGCTGAGTTTGCAATTGAAAGCAGGCCAGTGAGCAGCATCTCTCCATGGGCTCTGCTTCAAACTTCTGCTTTGAGTTCCAGCCTTGACTTCCACCCACTATAATATGAAATAAATCCCCTCTTCCCCAAGTTGTCTTTGGCTATAGTGTTTCTCACAGCAACAGAAAACAACACAGAATGGCCACTATATGGAATAGGACTAAAGGAGCCTCAAACAGGGAAGACACTAGATTCCCTAGTTAGGTTTTAAAAGTATCAAACTGATCTTAGTTATGTGTGCCTCAAAAGATAATAATGATGTCCTTTAAGGAAATAAGGAAGTGGAGACCAACATTCAACAAAACAAGTTCACATTCTAGCATATAATGAAAAAAACTACAGGCATGGTGGTGTGTATCCTTCATGTCAACAACTGGAGGCTGAGGCCTGGGGATAATTAGATGTTAGCCTGTACTACCTAGTGGGTTTGAGGCCAGCTAGCATGACAAATCAAACCAAAACACCACACAAACAAACAAGTGTGTAAAAAAATAAAAAAGAAAGAAAGAAAAAAGAATAAAAGAAAAAAACTGACCAGTAAGCTGAAGAAAAAAAAATCAATCCACTAAAAATGACCCAGGTATGACAGAGATGACGGCACTGGAGAATCTAAAAATGCCTATAACAAATATAACCCGAGTGCTCAAGAATTAGAGAAAAACATGGACATGATGGAAATAAAAACAGAAGATAGACACATCGGAGACTTAACAGCACACCTGAAAGCTTTAGAACAAAAAGAAGCAGACGCACCCAGGAGGAGTAGAAGACTGGAAATAATCAAACTGAGGGCGGAAATCAACAAAAGAGAAACACAGAAAACAGTCCAAAGAATCAATGAAACAAAAAGTTGGTTCTTGGAGAAAATCAACAAGATCGACAAACCCCTATCCAAACTAATTAAACGACAGAGAGAGAACACGCAAATAAATAAGATCAGAAATGAAAAGGGGGACATAATCACAGACACAGAGGAAATTCAGAGACTCATTAGATCTTACTACAAAAGCCTGTATGCCACAAAACTAGAAAATGCAAAAGAAATGGACATTTTTTTAGATAAGTACCACATACCAAAGCTAAACCAAGACCAGGTGAACGATCTAAATAGACCTGTTAGTCGCGAAGAACTAGAAACCGTTATCAAAAATCTCCCTTCCAAAAAAAGCCCAGGACCAGATGGTTTCAATGCAGAATTCTACCAGAACTTCCAAGAAGAGCTAATACCTATACTCCTTAATATATTTCACACTATAGAAACAGAAGAGTCATTGCCAAATTCCTTTTATGAAGCTACAATTACCCTGATACCAAAACCACACAAAGACCCAACCAAGAAAGAGAATTACAGGCCTATCTCACTCATGAATATCGACGCAAAAATTTTCATTAAATTATGGCAAACCGAATCCAAGAACACATTAGAAAAATTATCCATCATGATTAAGTAGGCTTCATCCCAGAGATGCAGGGCTGGTTCAACATACAAAAATCTATCAATGTAATCCACCATATAAATAAACTGAAAGAAAAAAACCATATGATCATTTCATTAGATGCTGAAAAAGCATTCGACAAAATTCAACACCCCTTTATGATAAAAGTCTTGGAGAGATTAGGGATACAAGGGTCATACCTAAATATAATAAAAGCTATTTACAACAAGCCGACAGCTAACATTAAATTAAATGGAGAAAAACTCAAAGCCATCCCACTAAAATCAGGAACACGACAAAGCTGTCCACTCTCTCCATACCTCTTCAATATAGTGCTTGAAGTTCTAGCAATAGCAATAAGACAACATAAGGGGATCAAGGGGATTCGTATCGGAGGAGAAGAAGTTAAGCTCTCGTAATTTGCAGATGATATGATAGTATACATAAGCGACCCCAAAAACTCTACCAAAGAACTCCTACAGCTGAAAAACACCTTTAGTAATGTGGCAGGATACAAGATCAACTCCAAAATTCAGTGGCCTTCCTATACACTAAGGATAAGGAAACAGAGAGGGAAATTAGAGAAGCATCACCTTTCACGATAGCCCCAAATAGCATAAAATATCTTGGGGTAACTCTGACCAAGGATATGAAAGATCTATTTGACAAGAACTTTAAGTCTTTGAAGAAAGAAATTGAAGAGGACACCAGAAAATGGAAGGATCTCCCTTGCTCCTGGATTGGGAGGATCAACATAGTAAAAATGGCAATTCTACCAAAAGCAATCTATAGATTCAATGCAATCCCCATCAAAATCCCATCAAAATTCTTCACAGATCTGGAGAAGACAATAATCAACTTTATATGGAAAAACAAAAAACCCAGGATAGCCAAAACAATCTTATACAACAAAGGAGCGTCTGGAGGCATTACCATCCCTGACTTCAAACTCTACTACAGAGGAACAGCTTGGTATTGGCATAAAAACAGAGAAGTCGACCAATGGAATCGAATAGAAGACCCTGACATTAACCCACAAACCTATGAACACCTGATTTTTGATAAAGGAGCTAAAAGTATAAAATGGAAAAAAGAGAGCATCTGCAACAAATTGTGCTGGCAAAATGGGGGAGGGAAATGGGAAGCGGTTGTGGGGACGAGGCAGAAATCCTTAATAAATAAATAAATTTAAAGAAAAAAAAATACACACACACATAGACATAGATATAGAGATAGATAGATAGATAGATAGATAGATATAGAGAGAGTAAGATTTATATGTGTGTGATGTACGATGACAGTGAAACTAGAAGCAAAGCTAATTTGGAGAGCAAAGGAAGGGGAGGAAAGAGACAGCGAAAGATGGGGCAGGGCCATGGAGGAGCATATGCTCAACACATAATATATACTTATACACCAATATCCTTATGTAAAAGTTCTACATACAGCAATAAATGCGATAAAATTTTAAAATAAACAATTAAAGTATCTGTTATAAAAAGTTAAAAATAAAAAAAAAAATAAAAAAAAAATTGGATGTCAACCTGTAGAAGAATGAAAATAGATCCATATCTATCACCATGCACAAAACTCAAGTCCAAATGGATTAAAGACCTCAATATCAGTCCGAACACACTGAACCTGATAGAAGAGAAAGTGGGAAGTACTCTACAACACATGGGCACAGGAGACCACTTCCTACGTATAACCCCAGCAGCACAGACATTAAGGACCTCATTGAATAAATGGGACCTCCTGAGACTGAGAAGCCTCTGTAAAGCAAAGGACACTGTCGCTAAGACACAAAGGCAACCCACTAACTGGGAGAAGATCTTCACCAACCCCGCAACTGACAAAGGTCCGATCTCCAAAATATATAAAGATCTCAAGAAACTAGACCGTAAAAGGCTAATCAACCTAATTATAAAATGAGGCATTGAGCTGAACAGAGAATTCTCAACAGAAGAATTTCAAATGGCCAAAAGACACTTAAGGTCATGCTCAACTTCCTTAGCGATCAGGGAAATGCAAATCAAGACAACTTTAAGATACCACATTACACCTGTCAGAATGGCTAAAATAAAAAAACATCAATGATAGCCTTTGCTGGAGAGGTTGTGGAGAAAGGGGTACACTCATCCATTGCTGGTGGGAATGCAAACTTGTGCAACCACTTTGGAAAGCAGTGTGGCGGTTTCTCAGGAAATTCGGGATCAACTTACCCCTGGACCCAGCAATACCACTCTTGGGAATATACCCAAGAGAGGCCTTATCATACAACAAAAGTATATGCTCTACGATGTTCATAGCAGCATTGTTTGTGATAGCCAGAACCTGGAAACAACCTAGATGCCCTTCAATGGAAGAATGGATGAAGAAAGTATGGAATATAGACATATTAGAGTACTACTCAGCAGTAAAAAACAAGGGCTTCTTGAATTTTGCATACAAATGGATGGAAATAGAAAACACTATCCTGAGTGAGGTAAGCCAGACCCGAAAAGAGGAACATGTGATGTACTCACTCATATTTGGTTTCTAGCCATAAACCAAGGACATTGAGCCTATAATTAGGGATCCTAGAGAAGCTAAATAAGGAGAACCCAAAGAAAAACATATAGGCATCCTCCTGAATATTAACCTTCAGCAGGCGATGAAAGGAGACAGAGACAGAGACCCACATTGGAGCACCGGACATAAACCTCAAGGTCCAAATCAGGAGCAGAAGGAGAGAGAGCACGAGCAGGGAACTCAGGACCGCAAGGGGTGCACCCACACACTGAGACAATGGGGATGTTCTACTGGGAACTCGCCAAGGCCAGCTGGCGTGGGTCTGGAAAAGCCTGGGATAAAACCGGACTCTCTGAACATAGCGGACAATGAGGACTACTGAGAACTCAAGAACAATGGCAATGGGTTTCTGATCCTACTGCACGCACTGGCTTTGTGGGAGCCTAGGCAGTTTGGATGCTCAACTTTCTAGACCTGGATGGAGGTGGGGGTTCTTTGGACTTCCCACAGGACAGGGAACCCTGATTGCTTTTCGGGCTGAGGAGGGGGGGGGACTTAATTGGGGGAGGGGGAAGGAAATGGGAGGCGGTGGCGGGGAAGAGACAGAAATCTTTAATAAATAAATAAATTTAAAAAAACAAAAAACAAACAAACAAACAAAAAAAAACGGAAGATAGAAAAACACACCCTTCCCTACCTAGGTGGTAGGGAAGGTGGCTCAGTTGGTTAAGTGCTTTTCATGAAAGCATGGAGACCTGTGTTCAGATCCCCAGGATACACGCAGAAGCTGGACCAGTGATATGAGACCATAACTTCAGTGCTGGAGTTTAAAATGAATCTTTCTGGCACTCACTGGCCAGCTAGTCTAGCTACAGGTTTAGTGAGAGACCTTGTCACAAAGAATAAGCTGGAGAGTGGTTGAGGAGGACACCTGACATCAACATTGATCTTCATGTTTATACACATGCGTGTGTGCCCACATGCACATGTACACACACAGATATATACCACATATATACATACACACATCAAAAAGAAAAAAAACCCAATGAATATATAGGAATCAAAAATATAGTAGCTGGAAAGAAAAACTGTAAAAATGAGACAGCAGATCAGACACACCAGAAGAATTAGCAAGTGTGAAGAAACAGAAATGTTAAAAAAATCCAAAAGGAAGCAAAGAGTAGAAGAATAAAAAGAAACATAGATCGCATCAGTAACCTAGGAAAATAACAAATAATCTAATATGCATGCAAGTGGGATCCTAGGCAGAAAGGAAACAAAGGGAAAAAATGAAGAAATGATTATAATTGGCAAAATCTACAAATCCACTCATTCAGGAAATTTACTGATTATTCAAGGCAAAGAAAAAGCAAACCACACAAAGGCATATTATAATCAGAGCACCAAAAAATAGTAATAAAGAGAAAATTCTTAAAATTGGTCAGTGGGAAAGGGGCATTATAAATACATGGAGTATATAAAGGAACAAAGGCAAGGTGGAAGACTTCATTACCATAAAGTATGCAAGACAGAAGACAATTATATCTTTAAAGACTAATGGGAAGACCTGGCAACCTAGAATTCTATATCCAGGAAAAGTAAATTCAGAAGAAAAACAAATACCCCTTCATATGAAAGCTGAGGTAATTTGTCACCACTAGATTTGCCAATAAGAAACTAAAGGAAGTTCTCCAGGGAAAAAGAAAATGATACAAGTTAGAAATTTGCATCTTTTCAATGGAATGGAAATCACCGGGAATAAAAGATATGTGGATAAATCGAAATACATTTTCATTCATTTTATAATTTTCTTTGAAATGTTGTCTATTTAGAGAGGAAAGTTTTTATTGTATTGTAAGATTTATGAGACTTAGTAAAAACATGACTATATCACAAAATAAAAAAGGTACAAAACAGAATATGTAGTTGTAAGATCTTTTATAATTCACACAAAATATTTTAATATATGAAGATAGATGCTGGTATGTTGTTAGGTATATTGGAAATCACAGAACAGAACTTAAAAACAAAGTGAAAAGACACAGCTAACATACCAACAATGTGATTAAATAGAATATCCAATATGTAAAAAGGAAATCAAGAACTAAATAACATAAAACAAATAGAAAGTAAATAGCAAGACATTAGAGTTAAACTAATCTAAGTCAATATTTCATTAAATATAAATGGTCTAAAATTTCAATTTAAAATTCAGAGGAGGTTATCATATTGGATGATCAAAAGCAAGACCCAACTGCATGCTATCTATAAGAAAAATGCTTGAAAGGGATACAAGGAACATAGCTAAACATAATAAAGGCAATATACAGAAAGCCAACAGCTAACATCAAACTAAATGGAGAGAAACTCAAAGTGATCCCACTGAAATCAGGAGCAAGACAAGGTTGTCCACTCTCCCCATGTCTATTAAATACAGTCCTTGAGGTTCTAGCTAGAGCAATGAGACAACAAATGGAGATCAAGGGGATACAAACTAAAAAAGAAGAGGTCAAACTCTCACTGTTTGCTGATGATGTGATTGTTTACATAAGTGATCCCAAAAATTCTACCAAGGAACTTCTACAACTCATAAATACCTTCAGTAACGTAACAGGATACAAGACGAACTCAAAAATATCTGTAGCCCTTTTTTACACAGATGATAAATGGGCTGAAAAAGAAATCAGAGAAACATCACTCTTTCCAATAGACACAAATAGCATAAAATATCTCAGAGTAACTCTAACCAAACAAGTGGAAGACTTGTATGACAAGAACTTTAAATCTTTGAAGAAAGAAATTGAAGAAGACACCAGAAAATGGAAAGATCTTTTATACTCTTGGGTAGGTAGAATTAACATAATAAAATGGCAATCTTACCAAAAGCAACCTACAGATTCAATGAAATGCCCAGCAAAATTCTTCACAGATCTCAAAAGAATAATACTCAACATACGGAAAAGCAAAAAATCCAGGATAGCCAAAAAATCCTGTATAGTAAAGAAACTTCTGGAAGCATCACAATCCCTGACTTCAAACTCCACTACAGAGCCACAGTACTGAAAACTGCCTGGTATTGGCATAAAAACAGACAGGAGGATCAATGGAACCAAATCAAAGACCCAGATATCAATATACACACCTACAAATATCTGATTTTTGACAAAGAAGCAAAAAATATAAAATAGAAAAAAGAAAGCATATTCAACAAATGGTGCTGGCATAACTAGATTTTAACATATAGAAGAATGAAAATAGATCCATATCTATCACCATGCACAAAACTCACGTCCTAATGGATTAAAGACCTTAACATAAAACCAACCACCCTAAACCTCACAGAAGAGAAAGTGGGAAGTACACTTGACAAATTGGCACAGGAGTCTACTTCCTAAATATAACCCCAGTAGCACAGACACTGAGAGAAACAATAAATGGGACATTCTGAAATTGAGAAGCTTCTATAAAGCAAAGGCATGGTCAATAAGACAAAATGGCAGCCTACAGAATGGGAAAGGATATTCCCCAACCCCACATCGAACAGAGGGGTGATCTCCAAAATATACAAAGAACTCAAGAAACTTGACATCAAAGGAACAAATAATCCAATAAAAAATGGGGTGCAGACCTAAACAGAGGAACCTAAAATGGCTGAAAGACACTTAAGGAAATGTTCAATATCCTTAGTCATCAGAGAAATGCAAATCAAAACAACTCTGAGATTCCATCTTACACTTGTAAGAATGGCCAAGATCAAAAACACTGATGACAGCTTATGCTGGAGAGGATGTGGGGAATAGGGAACACTCCTCCATTGCTGGTGGGAGTGCAAACTGGTAAAATCCCTTTGGATATCAGTAGGGCAATTTCTCAGAAAATTAGGAAACAGCCTACGTCAATACCCAGCAATAGACCTGGCGGTGGTGGTGGCGCACGCCTTTAATCCCAGCACTCGGGAGGCAGAGGCAGGCAGATCTCTGTGAGTTCGAGGCCAGCCTGGTCTACAAGAGCTAGTTGCAAGACAGGCTCGAAAGTCACAGAGAAACCCTGTCTCGAAAAACAAAACAAACAAACAAAAATACCCAGTAATACCATTTTTGGGTATATACCCAAAGGATGCTCAATCATGCCACAAGGACATGCACTCAACTATGTTCATAGCAGCATTGTTTGTCATAGCCAGAACCTGGAAACAACCTGAATGCCCCTGGATAAGGAAAATGTGTTACATTTACACAATGGAGTACTACACAGCAGAAAAAAAAATCTTGAAATCTGCGGCAAATGGATCGATCTAGATAACATCATATAGAGTGAGGTAACCCAGAACCAGAAAGACAATTATCATATGTACCCAGTCATAATGTGCTTTTATACATAAAGCAAAGAAAAACCAGCCTATAATTCACAATCTCAAAGAATCTAGACAACAAAGAGGACCCTAAGAGAAACATACATGGATCTAATCTACATGGAAAGTAGAAAAGGACAAGATCTCCTGAGTAAATTAGAACCATGGGGACACTGGGAGAGGGCAGAAGGGGAAGGGAGAGGAAGGGAGGGGAGCGGAGAAAAATATATAGCTCAATAAAAGCAATTTTTAAAAAGCTTAACAAAAAAGAAAAATACTTGAAACAAAGATATCAATAAGTTCAATGGACAGGAAAAGATACAAGAACATCGATCAAAATAAAACTAGAGATCCAATATCAGACAGATGTTAGAACAAGAACTATTATCAGAGGTATAGAGGAATATTGTTATGATTTAAAAACCAGGTCACTCTATCAAGAGAATGTAACAATACTAACTGCATATGCACCTATAATATGACTTCAAATCACATGAAGCCTAAACTGATAGAAATGGAGGAGAAATGAACAAACCATCACTAGAGTTAGACAGTCTCCCCTCAGCCAAAGACAGAGAAAGAAGAGTGTAAATCAGCAAGATGTGGAAGATTCGAACAATCCCATCCACCATCTGAAGTTAGGTTAGGACTCTACCCCTAAACTGCACAATCCACAGGTGCATGTGTGTGAAATCATTGCCCTAGACAGGCCACAGAGTAGGCTATAAGACCAGTCAAGTTCTAAAAATGGAATAAAAACTACAAAGTCTTTCCTTCAACCATAAAAACATCAGCAAGAAATAAGTAGTCAGATATTAGCAGAATAAATAAGGCACTTCTCATGAATCAAAAAAAAAATCAAAAGAAAAATGAAAAAATTTGGAACTGGGAAAAATGAACACAGGGCATGAGATTTTACTCCTCAACAACAGCTAAAGCAGCAGTTAGGGATTAATTCAAGACAGGAGATAATTGTGCTATGAAAAAGGACTTAAAATCAATGATTTAAGCCTCTACCTTAAGAAACTAGGAAAAGATAACTAAAACCAAAGTACCAGCAAAAAAGAAATAATAAAGACAGGGAAACAGAAAACAGAAATGCAAAGACAAATATGACCAAAAAGTTTTCCTTATAAAGATGAACAGGAAGTCCTGCTATATTTCACTATAGCTTCTGCATCCTTGACAAGGGTCCGTGCAGCCCAGTGAGATGGTTCAGTGGGTAAAGATGCAGCTGATTGGAATCCTAAGTCCCACAGAGTGGGAGGAGAAACTGGCTCCTACAAGTTGTTTTCTGAACTCTATGCAGGCACTGTAGCACATGTGCCCCCTCCACATAGAAACACACACACACAAATAAATAAATAGATGTTAATTAAAAATGGGGCTGGAGAGATGACTCAAGCATGAAGAGCACTTGCTGCTCTTCAAGAGGACTTGAATTTGGTTCCCGCACCTATATAGAACAGATCACAGCCACCTGCGACTCCAGCTCCAGTGGATTTGACACCTTCCCACCTGCATACGCACGACATACACACCAACACACACAAGTGAAAATAAATCCTAAAACAAAACAAAAGCTGGGTATTGTAAAAAAATAACTTCATATCAACAAATCTGAAAATGTAGATAAAATTTCTTGAAAGACATTACATACAGCACTACCAAAACTCATTCGTAGATGAACAGATAAGCCAGGCAGTGGTGGTGCACACCTTTAATCCCAGAACTTGGGAGGTAGACGCAGGCAGATCTCTGTGAGTTCGAGGCCAGCCTGGTCTACAGAGCTAGTTCCAGGACAGGCAGAGCTAAACAGGGAAACCCTGTCTCAAAAAACCAAACCAAACCAAAAATAAAATAAATAAGTAGAAGACCCTATATTTTTATTGAATAAATCATATGTCTAATTTACATCCTTTCCACAAATTCAGGTACAAATTATTTCATTAAACAACTCTACCAGTTATTTAGAGATGAAATAATACCAATTCCCTATAAATTCCTCGGTGTAGTTCATTTTGTTAGTGGATAAAAAAGAAGCCCAAATATGCTCATTTCAGTAGGTGTGGCAAATCTTTCAGCAAAATCCTATACTCATTTATGACCAAAAACTACAATAGACATTAGCAAATTTTATCAACTAGAAAATAGGCTCTACGAAACCCTCCATCTAGCACCACACTTAGAGGTGAAGACAAAGAGCATCTGCTTTCGCCATGTCTGTTCACCACCTATTCCACGCTGTGCTGAAACCGTTGCAGCCAACGTAATAAGGCAAGAAAAGGAAATGGAAAGCACTGGGCTAGCAATGTAGAAGAAACACACTGTCTCTATTAGCAGACTTCCTGTTCATCCGTGCAAGCCCCTGAGAGCAGGGAAAACTATAGAGATTGCATTATGAGGACTGGGCTGCAAGTGCCTAGAATAGCTCCTGACACCTGATACCTATTCAGCAGATGTTCTGCTTCTGATTCAAATGGGGACAGAACAGAGATCATGTTATGTGAGCCTGTTCTGGCTAAAGGGAGGGCTGAGAGGAAATGCTTCCTTGCCTCTGAGACAACTCTGAGGGTATGAATGGGGAGAGCCTCAATAGGATGGAAGGAACATGAACTTTCACGTTCTTACCTAGATAAGTTTTTGCACTCAGAATTATCTAAAACCCAAAGCAAGCACAGGGAATAGTGTAGTAACCTGGGGATCTTCTTGAATTAAGCGATGTACACCCCATCTAATGAAGCATTTGACACTCTACCTTTACTTGCATGGGCTATGCACATACACCCCTCCAGTGCCATCTACACCAGGCTATTGGTGTACCCCTTCTGATTAATAGAACACATCTCTCTTCTTAATGACCACCGAACTTGGGACAGTTTCTTTCCAAACATATTCACAAGACACCACATCCCCAGGATAAGAGGGCCAATCCAGTCTGAATCGGTTTGGGATATAGGTACTATAAGGCAAAACTGTGTCCTCAAGTGACCTTTAGGGAGAACCCCTGATTTACTATCTCATGCCTATGCATAATTGGGCAGCGTATGATTAAAATCAGATTCCTTATGGGAATGGTCATGCCTAGTAGAAGAATGATGATATGACCTTCTAAAATCAAAACAGAGCATTGCTCTCGTTGTCGTCAGGCTCCGCCTCCTCTTGACCACCATAAAGGGAATCCACAAACAACCATCCGAGGCCCTGAGTATCTTCACTCACATGGCTGCTGCTGCCTTGCAGTGCACCCTGATCATTTTTTATTGCTTAGCTTTAAATAAAGTTCTCTTGTTACTTTCACTAATCTGGGTGTTTATTTCAATTCCCTGAGTAAGAGGCCATGGACCTGAAAACACCTGACTCCACCAGTCATGACCCCTCTCTCTGATCTCTACTTTTTCTTGGGGGAAAAATGAGCCAAGGATAGCCCTGAGGCTCCTGGAGCAAACTCTACCTGATGTCCTGGGATGCAGGGAGGGGGATATAAGAGGGGAACCTGCCTGAACTCTCTGACTATCGGCCAAATGAAGGCTCCCAACCCCTGCCCGTGTTCACTCAGACCATGGACTCACAGCAAACAGGTCAGAAATGAGCCCCTGGGGAGGACGGGACAGCAGCTCTGACCCAAGGGGAAGAGGTTGGTTCCCCACAGCTCGACCTCGCACGTTCCTCCAGCATCTCTGAGAAATAATCACACTCCTCGCCCCGAAGAAACACAGTCAACAGATTCTGGTTTCCTAGATACGCCAGAGGCTTCTAAAAATAGCCAGGCAATGACAAAGCAAATTGGCATATGGAGTGCAAATAATTCCAGTACCAGCTTGCTTGGCAGGCTGGAGCCTCTCTGGTGGAGTGCTGCCTCCTCTTCCCTCCCCAGTTCCCGAAACCAGCTCTTGCTGCGGAACACCCCAGCCCAGGCAGGAGTTGGAGGGGAAGCTGTGGTCTCATACCCATCCCCAGGGTTAGTCAAACCTGGGTACTAAAGCCACTGCAGCCATTTCTACTTCCTTCCTTGTCCCACCCAGCATGTCCTCCCCCATGTAATATTCAAATCCTGACTGTCCAACGGAGTCTAGCCACGTCCAACTCCCCAGGAGCTGCGTCTCATATCACCAAGCAACCGGTTTCTTCTTTCATGACTAGAGCAGGGCTACCTCGCCGCGCTGGTTCTTCTTTCGACTAGAATAAGACACTAACCATAATCCCCTTTATTTTGGCTCAACTGTGCTTTAAGTCCCTAGAGGAAGGGGGCCCAAATAAATGTCCACCCTATCTTAACTGTTTAGCCCCATCTCCCGCACCTAGTAGGAAGCCGACTGTGTAACTAACTCCATGTTGGGTAGCACACCCTGCACAGGAATTCCTGAAGCAAGATGATGAACATCCCAGCCACTTTGCTAAGTGACTCTTACGAGTTGTCTCATTTGTTTGCTATTCAGCCTCTGTAATGAGCCCACAAAGGAGGTGTTCTTATCTCTACAAACATATTATGTTATTCTTACCATGAACGCAGCAAACTAACTGAGGAAAGCAGTTTATAGTCACCATGCAAGTGAGGCAGTCCTAGCTGAGAAGCATAGCTAGATTCCACTTCTCCCACAACGTGGCATACGGGTCCTGGACTCTCTCTACCCAGCTACAGCACCCTCCATCAGGTGCTGTGTTGAGAGGGCTATTTATAGAGTTGAAGCCTGGATAGAGGGACTGGGATGAGGTGTGGAGGCCTGCAGGGGAAAGGAGTGCTGGATAGTGACCACTCATAGGCCTGTGGAAGTGGAAAGGGAATGGGAAAAGGAGTGGCCTGGCTGGAGCATTCATCGCAGCCATTCCCAGAGGCAAGGCACAGAGGGGCACACAGACCTAGCCTCTCTCTTGCCTTGCTCCCATTAGCTAAGGTCAGCAGGTCAGGAGGGAGCACCAAGGAGGCCATGCAGGGCACAGAGTAGGCTGGGGAGTCCAAGAACAGAGGGATGGATGGAATACTTGTGACTGGAAGAAGGTGTAAAAACATTCAGGGCAAAGTCACCCTGGGTGCTCAGAGCTGCCTAAGCCAGAGTCAGGGGAATGGGTAGGAAATTTGGGGCCACAGGAAACACCTACTGCATGAGGGGGAGGAAGAGAAGGAAATACAATGAAACAGTCGGTCAACTGGGTCTCTTTGTACACACTTTCAATTTTACAAATTATTTTGTAATTGTTTTAAAAAAAACCATTCTACTGCAAAAATTATCATCCAGTCTATTGTCTGCCACCGTCTTAACCGTCTTCACCCCTGTCCCCAGGGCTGAGTACGGCATCTACTGCTTAGTTTCGTGTGTTGGCTGTGGAGCAGTGGAAGGGCCTTCTCCACTCTTGCTCTCCTCCTTGGTTGTGCGAGCACAGACCTGTGCTCCCAGCAGAAGCATTTCCCACATGGCCACAGAACCACCAAAGTTGGCCTAACTGAGCAGTGACCATTGCTCCATGGGTAACATCACAGCAGGACTTCATGTCTGTGTTTGTAATGCTTATAGCAGGAAGATGGGGTGATGCTTCTGTCCCCATTCCACAGGGGAGGAAGCAGGTAGATAGGGTGAGCCTTCTGAGGCCCCTCTGCTGCATCAGCTGGCATCCAGCTAGAGCCAGAATGGGAGACACTGGACAAGATTGGAAGGAAGAGGCCAGGGGCTCTGACTCCCTCTATGTGTCTGCTTTAGAGGGGCCCCCTATGCTTCATGCTTCTCTGGGAGATACAGGCCCTGGGGGAAAGTGGGGCCCTGATGCAGCTTTTTCCTGGGAGCCACGGCTTCCTTTTAACCTCCTGTTACTCTTCCTGTCCCCGACCCAGCACTGTTTCCAATGCCCAGTCACCAACTCTCTGGATTAAGTTTCTTCTCTTTCAAACATTCAGAATGTGGCACACTCTTGTGTGGTAGAGCACTTGGGAGGTAGAGGCAGGAGGACCACTATGAGTTCAAGGCCTACCTGAGCTGCAGTGTGAGATCTCTTTCTCAAAACAATAACCAACCAAATAACAACAAAACCCAAATATTCAGAGTAGCATCCTCTACTTTCTCAGTTTGAACTTGGACCGGATAGGATGCTGTTCAGGCCCAAGCTGACTGTATAAAGCAAGGCTGCGATTCAAATTCAGGTCTCTGAATTCTACTTTCCTTTGCTAGATCTTAAGTCAGAAATCATCTAGGTCTCAATTTCTTGCTTGACTAAGGCCCAGAGTTGGGGAGCAACTAGCTCAAGGTTACTATTTAGTTCATAGAGGAGGAACTCAACGGACAGGTTCCCGCTTTTCTGGTGGAGTGTTCCCTCTCTGATACTATCAGCCGTGTTTCCCGCTGGCCTTTGGAAGGCCCCTGATTCTTTTTATAGCTAACTTTCCCTCCTTGTCTTGGAAGTGAAAGGCCTTGGCCCTACCCTCCTCGAACTGTTGGGAGATGGCAGGCTAACCTAAGGCACTGAGTTCCTGCCAACATCTGTGAATGTCTAACGCTATGATATCAGGGTCGCGGGGTGAGTGACACCACGCGGTGCCTATGCAACAGGCACATGCACAACAATGGTAAAAATCCCTCAGTTTCTGCCTCTGCCACGGGTTCTCAGGCACCCGGAAACTCACTCTGAGGTTTCACCGGCTCCAACCATTTGTTGCCTTAAAGCCCAGAAATGCTCCCAGGCAGCCCTGATTCATCCAAGACGAGCATTAAGGAAGTGTCTCCATTGTGAATCTCGACCTCCTTCGGCATCTCTAATTCATGAGCAGGGAGCGGGGTAGGAGTACAGCAGCAGGAGGAAGGACAGGAGGGAGGCAATGAGATGGGTTGCCTAGAATCCTAGAGTACATTGAGATTCCAGCCAGGTCTGGCACAGCTAGCAGATTCAGTTTGTGCACAAGGAAAGGCCACATGCTGGTGTCAGGGATGGAGGGACTCAGCTACCCAGCAGACCACTGTGCACTGGCAGCACTGATGACGTTGTTCATCTCTCCATCCATCCCTGCATCCGTCTCTGCCTCCATCCATGCATTCATCCAACAACTGCTCACCAAGTGTACTCCAGAATTAACAGTGAGTTCTTCTGTTCCGAGAATTGAGGTTTAAGTCTGCCCTCTGCTCCACAGTCAATTTAGAACTTTGGGAAAGATACCCAACCTCCCTGTGCCTAACGTGTTTCTTTTACACATGATAGCATTTGTTTCATGTTGAGAGAGTTACATTAACACATGCAGGAGCTCAGAACAGTGATTGGCTTACAGGAAGCATGCTGAAACCTTGCTGGGCTCTAAGGACAGATCTGGGTTGGAGTTTTGTGTCTAGTAACTAGTAGCTGGATGGCTTTGGACAAGTTCCTTAACCTCTCTGCACCATGACTCTTCATCTACCGATGAGTTCCGGCTTTGTATGGTAGTTGTGAGAATCGATGTTTACATCCCTGAAGTCCTCTGCTGGCCCAACAGCCCAGCTCTTAAGGCTAATGTTTGGGGATAGTCCAGGCTTATATACTCAGGGCTGATCATCACTGTAGGCTCCACTGAACACTGGTATTCTAGGCATGAGACGTGATCCTTCCTGGCTCTGTCTTTAGCTGTGTAACCACAGGCAAATGTCTGATCTTGCAACAGCAGGTTCTACATTGGGAAAACAAAGGGGCTGGGGCTTATGATCCCTAGGGGTTCTTTCAGCTCAATCACCTCATGAGGCATATGACATTCTTCCATTTTCTCTGCCTCCACAGTCCTGCCTTGTCTTGAGATCAGTGCGCAGAATGGAGTGGGAACAGTTCACAGGGCAGACCAGCCTACAGCCTGCATTAATGCCAGTGATACGTGGCAGAGGGCTCTCCTGGCTTCTCATTATTGCCCAAGACTGGAAGTCCAAGACCTACTACAGGTGGCCACAGTCTTCATTCTGTGTCCCCCTTCATGGTAATCACGTCTGCTTTTCTGGCTTGCTTTGCGCAGTGTCCTATGGGAGGTCCAGGACTTAGGAGCTTGTTATGGACCCTGCCTACCATGGTGCTCAGACAGGAATCCCACCCAAGTGCACATGTGATCTTCTCACTCCCATTTTCCAAGTCCTAACTTCTGCCATTCTATCATCCAAGGTAACATCTTGGTGATTTATTTCTATGTCATCCAAGGTAGCATCTTGGTGATTTATTTCTATGCTATCAGCTAGGGAGGCCACACATGTTTGCATATTAGAGCCATCCAGGCCTATGACCTTATTTTGCATATCTCGGGGCCTCTATCCTGTGCAGCAAGTGACAGCCCCCTTACTTGACCAGCCTCCTGGAGTCACAAGCCTTTTTTTTCTTTGTGAAGGTGTGGGACGTCTGACAGTCAGAGGACAATGACCCAATGACTGGCAGAATTCCTGACCTGACCCCCTTACTGTGCCCTGGGGCAAGGCTCACCAGTGCAATCTGCATCAGGCTGTTCTTGGTCCATGATCAGTTGCGAGCAGATGGCCTGTGTTGGCACTGGCTACTGAGGGTTGGGCATAGCACTCCCATCCTTCTCTCTGTCCCTGGTCATACCCCACCTGGCAAAGGCTTACCAAGAACCTGTGTTCCAGGCACGGAGAGGAAGGTTGCATCTGAGAGGGAGTTACAGTGAACACCTTCTTCCAAGGAGTCCACAGTCTGGAAGGAAATATCCTAGATACATAAATAAAATAGTTTCAGCAGTGTATGCTAGTACTGTGCTTAAAGAACATGGATGTTTCTGGAAAACATGTCTGCAGATTCAGGTAGCAGAGGCAGCTTCATCAGATTGCCCAAGAGGATTTCTTCCTTTGTGCTCAAGGTCCTGAAGTTTTCTTTCATGGTTGTCCACGTGGGTATAGGAAGCCAAACCACAGGTTAGAAGTGTGTGTGTGGGGGGATGTCTCAGTGCTACCCAAGGACAAGGTAGGACAGAGCCACCTCAACAGAATGGTCAAGGGGCTCAGTGCTTAGGAAATTCACTCCAACCAGGACTTTGTCAGACTTCAGAGCCAGAACAAAGGTGGCTCTGGATGGCCTTGGTCTGGGAAGAGCCAAGGTCTGGCTGTTGTCACTCTGAGCTCTTTCAGGGCACAGAACACTTAAGAAATCACATCCTGACCTGTCCTCCAGGCTCAGCCTCCTTTGCACTGGATTCTTTAATTTCCCTGGAGGGGAACACATTCTGCTTCTGGCTATGACCCTGAGAGGGACAAGAGCATCCTCCTGCCTGACAGCCCTGTCCTCCCTGCATATGTCACCACTCTGCCAGGGAACACTTCTGAGAGACAGGTCCACGGAGCCAAGCCAGGTGAAGGCAATCTTATCTCTATCTCACGGACCACCCATGACCACCCAGATTCAGAGGGTGGGTGATGCTTCATCCTCTCCTCAAATACCCCTTTGACCTCTGTGCTTAGATGAATGACAGGGATCCAGGCAAGACAAGAAAGGGGTAAACCTGCTGCAGTCCCTTTGCATAGCTCTCCATGCTTTTGCTGCTGCAGGAACAGCCCCTTGTGTGGGCACTCCCCAGTGCGAGTTTCCATGAGACATGCCAATCAAGACTTATAGCAAGCCAAGGTCTCTTGCCTAATGTCCGAGACCGACCAGTTCCTCTAGGGGAGGAGGTCACCTTTGACCCAGGCAGCTGGCTCATGCTCTGGTTGTTGAATGGAAGGGGCAGAGGCTGACTTACAGCTCACACTATATCACACACTCCACTACGAGCTGGACGCTTTAGTTCATCTGATCCTCACAGCCCTTTTACTATTGCATTATGGGCTGGTGATGGGGCTGGTTCAGGGTAACCCAGTAGTAGGCCCTAGGTCAGAGTCTAAGCCCTAGGAATTGGAATGTAACATGGTGCTTCTAAGCACATTGCATTCTCTGGAATTCTTTATTTAATGTCACAGACAGGCAAAAACTGTAGTGACTAATAGGAAAGGCGCTGGGGTCAAAAGCTGGCAGACATGGCTCTAACTGTATGACCTTCAGGGCCCTCCAGGGGGCCTGAGTTTCATATAGCTGGATGATGTTTTGCAAGTAGGATAAGAAGATCTGTCTAAAGGGGCAAACTGGAGGCTGGCTCAGGTCTGCAATCCTAGCACTCTGGAGGACTGCTACAAGGTTGAGGTCAGCCTGGGCTACGTAGTGAATTTCAGGATAGCCTGGGTCACAGTGTGATAAGACTCTAACTCTAAAAAATCAAAACCAAATAAAAAATATTAAAGGGGTTAAAATATGCAATTATCTCTGTAGGTATGGACCCAGGAATGGTATTGCTGGATCATATGCCCCCCCTTTTAGTTTCTTGAAGAACGTCTATGGTGATTTCCACAGTGTATGCACTAAGTTATATTCCTACCAGCATTGTACAAGGGTTCCAACTTACTATTCACAATAGCAAAGACAGGGGACCAACCTAGATGCTGTTCAGCAGATGAATGGGTAAAGAAAATGTGCTCTATTTCACAATATTCAGCTATAAAGATAAAATAATGTCACTTACAGGAAAAATGGATGGTACTAGAGATCACCACCTAAAGGGAAATAAAACAGTCTCAGAAAGATAAATACAAATACTGTTTTCCCTCATAGACAGAATCTGGATTTAAAAATGTATATAAATTTGTATGTATACGTGTGTGTGTGTGCATGAGCATGTGTGTATGGATTTGTGCGTGTATGTGCGTGTGTTTAATGAAAGTAGGAGGACTCTGGAGGGGGAGGAAGGAGTCCAAAAGGAAGTAAAGGGAACAAGAGAGGGCCATGGTGGAGGATAATGCATCTCATGCGAATATGGATTTGGTATGGGCATGTGACAAGGGAGCAGAAGGGGAATTGTTGAGGAGAAGGAAGGGGGCAGTGAGGGGGGAGGAGGGATGGGCCTGAGTAGTAGGGAAATACTTGCAGAATACAGTGACGGTGTGTGTGAAAACATCATAATGAGACCCATAGTTCACACTAAAGATTAATTTAAAAAAGGCAAAAACACAAAAATAATACGCTCAGTGCAGTATCTTTGACTGATAAACATCCACAGGACATTAGTGGTGATCATTCTACAAGCATGTAGTAGGGGCCTTTCTCATGATCTGATACCAGGTCTCTGGTTAGGTGGCCCTGGCAGGCCATCTCACACCTGTCTTCCCACCTGGGAAGCAATGGGAACATCTGAAGCCTAACACATTCCCTGAGCAAGCCCAGTGGGCAGCGAGGAGACGGCAGATTCTGCAGGCCTGCGGCTTAGAACACTGTCAGAGAACAGCCTTGAAGCACCCACACATCTGCACAGATGTGCAGTCTATGATCTGCCAGTATGGCTCTCCCTCCCCAGGCCTAGACACTCATTTCTTTTCTCCCCACTCATCTTTTCTTCTTCATAGCACTTGCCAGCAGCTGGCAAAATGTCTTATTAACCATGTCCCCCAACTATGCCACACATTCCAAGAAGGCAGGAGCTGGCTTATGTCGGTCACTGCTAAATCCCCAGCTCCTAGAACAGCCTAACACAGAAGGTGCAAAGTAAACATAGGAGAAGGAAGGAAGGAAGGAATGGGAAGCATCAGAGCTCCAGGCTCCCCTCTCTGCCCGGACTCCCACCATGCTCTCTGTCATTCTCCCCATCTGCCCGCTCCTTCACTGTGAGGCTTTGGAGAAACATGATTAGGTTTCAAAAGGTACCAGAAGTTTACAGAAGAGGTTACATGAAGGGCTAATGAGAGGCTTATTTAGCGCTGACTGAGTGCCTGGCCCCGGGCAGAGCACTTTATGCACGTCAACTATATTAGCTCTTTGAGTCCCCATCCAAACCTGGTAATTTCCAGTTCACGGGGCAGCAAGCCGAGGCATGAACTGCTAATCAGCTGGCAGCCAGACCAGGAGCTTGGCTCCAGAACCTCCTTTGTTAGCCTCCTTGTTCTCCATCCTCCCGAAGGTGCCTCCACCAGCTTCTTCTCTTCTCCGTCCCCCGAGGCTCTCCCACCCATCCTGTACAGTCACTCCACACAGATGTGCTGAGGACGACAACATGCCAGGCCCCGTTAGTCGGCTGTCCTCGGAGGGGAAAGTGCCTTCCTATCGTAGCACTTTGGTGCTTCCGTGGACAGCTGGCCATGTTCCCTTTCACATCACAGCCCAGTGTTTTAGGAATGTGTGTCCAAGTAGTTTCTGGACGTGGTAAGCTGGGGTAAGCTCCAGCCATGATGTCACTTGGAAAACGGACCTGCCCTTCCCTGTGTAGTAAAGGAGGGGTTTCCGGAGGCACGCTAGCCTTCCTTCCCCCTACCCTATCTATCTCATTTCCCAGTCTTAGCATCTCCCTTCCTCTCCACTGATCTCAAAAATGCCTTCTTTTCCTAATTATTACATATACTAATTATTTTCATTTACATGCCTCGCTTACCATTTATGCCTAATTACTGTGCATCTCTGAAACGATTACGCATTCCATTAAGGATGTACTGGGGTAACTCTGGCAAACTTATTTAAGTTCTGTACCAGATGATTAGTAGGTGATTCCTCACTATGCTCTTTAGCAGAACAGCTCCCTCAGCTGAGTTGGGGACATTGGGGTGGGTCACACCGTTCTCATTCTTTGGAGGTTTATGGGCGCAGTACCACGAGCGGCAGCAGTAGTAATCCCCACAATTGACTGGGCTTGTGTACTGCATGGTATTATGCACACTGTATATTTGAGCTTTATGGCCATCTTATCAGTAAAGGTGAGACCTATGAGATACAGTGGTTAATTAATGACACACGGTCACTCAGTCAGGCCCTGGCAGGTTTAGGGTTCAAATTCAAAGGCTTAGGAGCCCTGAACCTGATGGGAGGGTATAAGGTGAGTCCTGGTGTGGAGAGCAGGAACCAGGAGGCTAGCCAGGCCACTCTTCCCAATCTCCAGAGGGCAAGTGTGAGGTTTCAATGGGGACACAGCTTGCCCCCACCTTGCCAGCCAGGCAGGGACAGTCCCATAGGAAGCCTCATCTCCTGACATTTGACTTTCCCTCCAGAATTCTGGGAGAAGCCTTCAGAATGCCCCAAGGCAGAAGCAGCATCCCTGAACTCCTGCTCGATACTCAGGCTGATGTAGGCAATCCGCATCCTGGGCTGGATCGTCAGCCTGGCCAACAATTGCAGTGGGTTTGCACTACTTCTTGCCGCTGACCTGCTTTCGAAGGAAGCATCCTTTGGGATGATGCCTGGACTCTGGTCCCTCCCTGGGCTGTCCTTTCTTTCCTAAACATGCATTTCTCTTCATTCCTTCTGTTATCTTCCCTGAAAGGCAGGAATCACTTAGGAAGCACTTAGCATGGGTCGATCATCACGCTAAGTGCCTTATCTTGATTTTTTTTCCCACTTACTCTTCACTATACTTCTAAGAGGGAACCAGAGAAATTATCATCACCTCTCCATTTCCCAGGCAAGGATGGAAGGTTCAGAGTGGTGAAAGGACATGCCCAGAGTGACACCACCGGCCACGTCAGGACATGATCCAAGACCCAATGTACCTGGCCCCAGAGCCTGCTCCCTTAGGCCAGGTTTCAGGATGATCTTTCTTGATACCACCTGCTGGCAAGGACGGCCTTACACATCCTTTTCTGGGCTAAGCAGAAAAATGCAAATACTCAAAGAGTGCAGAGCCCAAAGATCAAAACTTCTCCAGAGCTTTGCTACCTCGTTTAAAGCTTTGGGCATAGCCAGCGCTGGTCACTGTAGGGAAAAGAGCCAGGGTGGAATGAGAGTTTCTGGAAGAAGTAACAGGCCCTCTGTCTCTGGTTCCAGCACTGGGTATCAGGAAATGGAAGGGACTTCCTTTGCTTGCCTGTCCTTAGACTTAGCAACATGGAGGAGCAAGGGCATTTCAGTTTGGGTTGGGATTCATCCTGGATCTAACTTAGGACTCCTTGCCACACTGCCTTCTGGGTGTTGAACTTAACCTGCCAAGGGGTCCTTCCATGCAGGTGGCTCTCCAGGGATCTGCAGACAAACACAAGGCTCAGCTGAACCGCAGAAGCCTATCTTCGTACAGTTCTCAGTTGAAACCTGGGCTCCGCTATGGGCGCTATAATGGTTGATGCTGTCTGATTGACAGGATACAGAACCACCCAGGACACTAACAGCAGGGCAGGCTTGTGAGGGAGTTTCTAGATTGGGTTAACTAAGGTCAGAATCTCACCCTAAATGTGGAAGGTCTTGGGCTGAATAAGAAGGAGGGAGCTGAGTGTCAGCATTCCCTTCTCTGTTTCCTTACTACAGACTAAGCCGCCTCCTGTTCCTACTGCCATGCCTTCTCTGCCATGATGCGCTGTATCGGCAGCCAGAATAAATCCACTACTCCTGAAGTCGCCTTTGTCAAGTATGTAGTTGCAACAATGGGAAAACTCATGAACACAGCCCATCATTTTATCATGCACTTTTTAGAAATCTCCAAGTGCATACACCTCCCTCTTTTGACAACAGCCACTATTCACCAGGAACGGGGTCAGGAAAGTGACTGCTAACCAGTGTCCTCTTGTGTCACTGACTCCTTTCTAGGTCAAAGGGCACTTATGACTTCTCTGTACACAGAGAGGGAGAGCCCTGAGGTAGACCCGTGAGGTAGACCTGAGGATGAACCGTGAATGGCAGAATTAATTAGAGACAGAGTTTTATTCTACAGTCCAGACAGGCCTGAAACTCACTGTGTAGCCCAAGCTGGCCACAGTCTTCCCACATCAACCTCCTGAGAGCAGAATTACACATAAGGACCACAAGCCCCAGCTTCTTCCTTCTCCTCCCCTCCCTCCATTCATGCAGCAAGCAGTCTCTCATCCTTACTATAGGCCAGCGTTGAGCTAGGCCCCAAAGATACGGATATGAGCTGAGAGCCCACGGGACGAGTGTGCCATAGACGGTGTGACAGGAAGGCTGCTGCAACTCACGGGGCAGCATACGGTGGCCTCGGAGGCCCCAATGGGACCAGTCCTGCTTTCCTCACCTCCTGGATGTGAAGAATCTGGCTTGCTCCTGCTTCCAGGGCTGTTCTCTCTCTATCTGGAAGGTTTCTCTTTCTTGGTAAATGGGTTGCTCAGTCATTCTTTTCCATGAGATCACTGTTCGCCTGCGGCAGTGGCTTTTTCTCCTGCGGTAGGACAACTCCCCCTGCCTTGGCTATTTTCCCCCTGCCTGCCCTCCCTTTAACAACACTACCCCAGCAGTCTTCTCTAGGGTGATGATTAATCTTCACTGTCAACCCAATTGACTGAGAATCCCCTAGCAGATTAACAAAGCATACCTCTGGGTGTGTCTGGGAGGATGTTTCTAGATCATGAAGACTCTAACCGAATCCATGGTTTAGTTCACGGATAGACTCAAAATGTGCCTAAACCGTGGGGAGCTAGCAGGCTTGCAAAAGGTGGGCCTGGGTTGGAGGAAGTAGGTCCCTAGGCCTTGCTTTTAAAGCATTTCTCTTGTTCTGGTCCTTTTCTGTCTGTCACAAGGTACAGAATGCCCAACTCCTACCACATGCTCCCGTCACCATGTGACCAAGTGACCTTGAGAACCCTCTGCTGTTGTGAGCCCAAATAAAATAAAACACTCTTCTGTGAAGCTGTTTTTCTTTGCTTTTTACCACAGGGACACAAAGGGAATTGCACATTACATAATCCTATTTCCCCTTGACATTTTTCTTGCCTGTCTATCTCTAGAACATCAACCTCCACTATCATATGGGTTCCAGTCGGGGAGGGAGTTCATTCTACCGCGCTCATTACTCTAGTACCAAGGGATTAGAATGGTGCCCACCAAACACCTGTTGTGTGAGGGCATAGCCATTGCACATCAGGAGACAGGCACTGAAACAACTCCTCTCTATGAAGCCCAGTCTCTAGAAGCCTCCACTGGATGGAGGTCCTCCACTCAGAAGTAAGTCTACAAGAACCCTTCTCACAGGCCTGCTGAGCACAGAGCACAGCCCAGGGCGCTCGCTCTTCTGCCTGATGGAAAGAAAGCATTGCAATGAATTTTGACCAAAGCAGAGGACTTAACTACAGAACACACCCCTGCAAGGCTTCAGAAGAGGCTACAGTTGGCTCAGAACCACCATCCTCACCTGTTGCCTTTGCATAAGCCCAGGCTAAGACAGATCTCCACCTGCCAGAAGCAAGCAATGTGCAGACAGCTACCAGCCCTGGAGGAAAAGCGGCAATGGGAGCTGAGTTCACAGCAGAGGATCTGAGTTTAACCCACAGACGATGACCCTAGGTGTCTTGGACCTCGGACATTGGGACAGCCCTGCGTAAACCTCACATCACTGCCTACACAGCCCTTCCTTGGGATGGTGTCACAGCGTGAGGAAATCATCTCCTATGGCCCCACCTCCTGTTCTCCAGTATTCTGGAGGAAAAGGCCACGCAGACTGGAACCAGGAAGGACATCTGTGCCCCTCCGACGTGCCTGTTTGGAGAGGGTGGTAACAAGCCTGCAATGGCATCAGGGTTAATAGAGCCTCCTGCAAACCTGGAATCCAAATGGCTCTGGCAGCTGCATTACAATCTAAACAGTCTTTCCTGCGGATTTTTCTGATTAATGCAAATTTGTTTTGCTTTGCAAATTGAAAATCAGTTGCAAGCACCTGGTGTAATAATTCCAGCAGGATGTTGAGCACCCTGAAGGGAAACCATGCATTCTCACAGCAGCCCCCAGTGCCCAGACTTGCTCATCCGGTCCCATCTCTGGTCCTTGGGTGGGGCAAGCCCTGCTCTTCAACCCCACAGAAAATATCTCTAGGCTTCCTACCACAGATTGACCATACCACGGTTCCCACCTGCGACTCACACAGTCTTTTTCCCTCCTGATGGAAGGTGACAGGTACAATCAGGGAAGTTATCCAAGCCCGGTGACAGAAGCCTGCCTTGTGCCTCCTGTAGGGATGTCGTTAAGTTGTTCTAGAACGGCACCGTTTCATGGTTCAGCCAGGGACCCACCAGAGCTTGGGAGATGAAGTTCCTGGTTCCTTTTCTCCACCTGTCCCAACAGCCGCACACCCCTCTGAGCAAAGCTTCCTCCCAAGCATTGAAACCAGAGAGAACTACTGGGGACTCCCAAGGAAAGCAGGTGACAGGAGACCCTGCAAGGGTCCGTTAGCTGCTTTTCCCGTTTCTACCCAGCCTCAGCCTCGGTATCTGTCAAAGCAGAGTGCAGGAGTTATGAGCCGAGGGGAGAGAACAAATAAGCAGCTGTCTCCTCCTCCCCTGGATGGCCACAGTGCGTTGTTCATTCAGCTCTGAGGAAAGATCCTTATGAACGGCCCGGCTGCTAGGCTCCCCCTTCCTCGGCTACAAACTTAAAGACAAGAGACCGAGAAACACACTGGAAATCCAAATTAAAATGTGCTCCCGCAGCAATCACGCACCCAATTAAAGTCACCCAGAGCCTATTGTCCTTCTGCTAAATTTAGAAAATGCTCAGGTGTGTCTGATCCTACACCGCACAGATATTTTTAATACAGATTTAATCATATTTGGGGTTCTGAGAAGAAGCTAATTAGATAGGCAGATTTAGAAAGGGTGTCGGAATGCGGACAAAGCCCGGTGATTTAATGCAATTTGCTGGATGGGGCTCTTTGTTTAAAGCAGTAAGTTGTACTGGGCCTGGACTTTGTACTTGTAGCCAAGTAACCTGCAAACAAAGGTGACAACAACCAGAAAGCCTCCCCACGTGAGTAGTCTGTGAATCCTGTGGCTGAAGGGGACCTTGGAAAAGGGTCTCATGGCTCTCTGCTCCCCAGCTTGCTGCTCTAGATGCCCCAGAGGCAAAGGGGGCTCTCACCTCCCAGGGCACCACAATGGCACTCCGTAGCTAGGGCTGAGGAGTGTTTCCTCAAAGGGTCTAGGTAAAGACCTGGTGGCTGGACAGCCTCTCCCGCTAATGAGTCAAAATGAATCAAAAACCTGCCAGGCTTCCATCAGACTGAGCTCCACCCCCACCCCCTTTTCAGTAAACCTAGAGCTAGACCCACATCAGAAAAAGCAGGGTCAGGCTTCTCTCTGCTAAGGTGACATGTAACTGGTTATTTAACTTTTCCTTTCTTTTCTTTAGTTTTATTTGTTTGTTTTTATTTGTTTATTGTAGCAAAGTCTCAAGTAGCCCAGGCTGGCCTCTAACTAGCTCTGTAGCTGAGGGACAGTCTTGAACTCTCAATCTTCCTGCCTCTTCCCCCCAAGTGCTGGAATTACAGGCTTAACTATCAAGCTTCATCATGTGGGCAATGAAGGGGAGGAGAAGAAATATGATATGTTAATGGAGTCACTGTGTCTCAGTATAGGCTTGAATAAGATCGGATGTGGTTCCCAGGACCATTAGATGTGGCTTCAGGGCCTTCGCAGGTCATGGGAGCAGAGCATGGAAAAGACTGTACCATTCACCCAGAGGAATCCTCAGTCCCGAATGGGAACCTTCTGGGCTGAACCTGACTGCACTTTGCCTCGAACACTAGCGTGAGAGACCCGGGCTATCCCCAAGGAAAGTGTCGCACCTGAGAGAGGAGCCAATGGATGGAAGAACGGCTCGGTTGCTATGGCACACCTGGAAGTGTGCTCCCCTGGGTTGCTACCCACCTGAAGACCCTCAGGGAGGAGGCAGGAGCAGAACAATAACTTTCCATTCCCTAGTCCTTCAGGCCTCTAGAAATTCCTTCCTTCCTTCTCCCCGTTTTGTCTTTTCTATTTATTTTTCCAAAGAAGATATAGCGGAGTCCGGCTATAACTACTTAGATTGGCCATGTACTTGAACTGTAAAGCACTGACCCTGTTTTTTAGCCTCTGCCTCCATCTCCCCTATCCGTGGATAGGGTCAACGCTAATGGAACCCCCTTCCAACAAAGAAACAGAACTAAGCCAGTGTGACTACACACAACGCTTAACTCTGGATCTACTCAAGTACATCATCCAGGCATCTCCTACCTCATCTTCCTCTCCACTGTCAGTAGCTCTCCTGTGTTCAAGGAAATGAGACCTAAATACACACTTGCGTAGGTTGCTGCACTCAGAACAGACTTGAGACTTGGGAAGTACTGACTATATGTCAGAGAGTTTATTTAATCTCATTTGTCACCTTAATCCGTAGGCACATTCTTGCATCACAGGTTAGGAAACTAAGTCACAGAAGTACAATTTGTCTGGTAACTCCATGGAGAGAGAAGGTGCCTAGAGCAACTGGCACTAATGGGGCATGAGGACTGGAATATTGCTCTTCCTTCTGTGTGACAAGAGGCAGCTGCCCTGACCACCCAGGGCTGTGGAACCCAGCCCTAAAATACACAGTCAACTCACATTTATCTCTGTCACTATAGCCCCGTAGATTGACCAAATTCCTTTCTGTTTTTCTCTCATGTTTACAATGTGTTTTATGGTTTTTAGAGGCAGATTTATCCTCTTGATTATACATCTCTGAAGGCAGCTACTAAGATGAATTTTTATTTTCTCGGCCTCCATGCCCCTGGGTGTATGGGAAGCTGCCTGGGACTTAGCACAATATGAAACAGCCTTCCAGGACAGCGGAGAACTGACAGAATCAGAGCCGAAGCCGAGTGGGAGGGAGACCATGCTTCTGGAGAAGTCAAGGTTACCTTGGGCTTGTGAGCTGGACAAGGGGTCGGGTTGGATGGAGACATGTCTTCTAGCTACCTGGGGTGGCCCAGGCCAAGGCAGAGGACAACAGAGTAAGGACCTCTTACCGGTGCCCACATGTGCTCCACAGCTCTGGGCACTGTGCTATTGTTGATGCTCTGAGCTCTAGTGGACTGTTTTCCCTGCAGGTGAGTATTGTCTTTATCCTGGCGAGAACCATAACCACAGCCATTCTCCGCAGTATCCTGTTTCTCTTCCCATAATTGGCCTATGAAGGATAGGACAATTTGAATGTATTGCTAGGGCCACAGGAGGCTGTTTTCCTGACTCAGCTCCCCAAGGAGCTTCAAACTTGTACTCCAAGGGTACAAGCTTCAGTGGTAAAGTCCACCCAAGGAGTTTACTTCCCCAGCTCAGCTAACTGCTCTCTAGATTGATGGGTCACCAAAGTCAAAGGTACAGCGCAGTCAGAAGCCTTAGCAAATTAGATGTCAAGTTCCTCCAAAGTCCTTGCCTGATCCCAGGGCACTGGGATCAGGGTTACTGCAGAAGGAAGAGACTGACCACAGCCAGGACCACAGCCAGGCAAGTAAACCTCAGAAGCTCAGGTGAATGCCCAATTGTCTAAGTTAATCCAAATTTGTAAATAATATCAGACCACCATCCTGCCCAATTTCTGAATGTTCTCAAAAGTCAGATAAAGAAATGTGTAAGTGTGTGTGTATGCATATGCATACATGTGTGTTTACTTCTGTGTGTGTGGATGACGACGGTAATGATGTAGACAGTGGGGTGATGGTCTAATCTCTAGAATTTGCACCTGGACCCTGGTTTGGTGGTCTACCAGTTGGATGCATTTGGAACAGTGTGCTCTTCTGTTGGTCTCAGTTGTGTGACAACATCCAGATTGTTACAGTACAATTAGTTCATGGGGCTGCTGCAGCTATTAAACAAGTCCACACATTTCTGGTAGCCTTCCTGAATGTGAGGTCTCACACCTGTGCTTTCTGTTGCATAGGGTCAATCACAGCCCAAATGTAATGAGCCCTAAGGTTTAAATTACACGGCATTCTGAGTGGCTTAGTGAGTCTTACGTCATCCCACCCTGGGCAGGAGTCATCCCCGTGAACAGTATATGATTATAGACAGCCTTTTAGTCCCTTATTCTACCAGATTGGCTGACAACATATTGCGGTTCTTGTTTTCAAGGAGCCTTTATGGAGTAGCTGAACACTTAAAATTCTACATTCGTTACTTTACTCCTTGCTGTGACCAAGCAGATGGCAGAAGGCAACACAAGGTGTGGGGGGAGTTTATCTGCGCTTACAGTTAGAGGCTACATTCCGTCATTCAGAAGGAAGCATGGCAGCGGGACCGAGAGGCTGCTTTTCACATCTTGACAGGTCGCAAAAGGATAACACTGGTGCTCAGGTGGCTTTCTCCTTTCCCCCTTTTCATTCATTTCAGGACCTGGACCTGGGGGTGGTACCACCCACATTAAAATACTATCACAAATACATCCAAAGCGGTACCTCGCTAATGCCCTAGACATTTCTGATCCAATCAAGTTAATAAAGGAAATGGCCTGCCACAATTCAGCTCATCATACAGACACAATTTCATCTCATGAAGGTAACGATCGTGCAGTCAAATATTTTGAGAGAGCTCATATTCACATAAATGCTATTATATTGTTGCAACTGCTATATTTTATTAATAATTATTATTAGCCTCTTAGTATGTCTGATTTGTAAATGAAAATGTTATCACAAGTATGTACGCATGAGATAACACAGCATATACAGAGTTCATTGGTCCCCTTGGCTTGGGCCACAGTTGGCCTTAGAACGTATCTTCTGTTGATATGAGGGCTACTGAAGGGATCTCAAGCTTGACACATGCTTGATGCTCAGTGACTCAGCTGCATAAAAATTATTATCTGTTTATCTCTCCAGGTCAACTGCTTACTCTCTGTTCCCTTGTCTTGAGTCTTAAAGGAGGAGCGTGGGTATTGCTGGAGGTTGCCAGACTGACAGCCAAACCCATCCATCTATACATAAGCATGGAGCTTGCAGGGAAATTCAAGCCCTATGCTTTTAAGTAGCTTCTCAAATTAACAAGAAAGACTTTCCATAGATGTGCAACCAACACAGTTCATGCCATTGGGGCCTTTAATTTATTCAACACTTCACTGCAAGGTCCTTCTGATACTTCATCAGCCAAAGCCTTAAATTGGCCCAGTCAGACTCACCTCATGCTCTCCGGTTTGATTGCAGACAGCTTTCTGAATCGATTTCATTGCCGGCGCTCTTGGCTTTTGGGTTATTTGTTCAACCACTTGCTTCTTTTACTCCCAAATAATTGAATTGCCTGTTTTTACTCATTAACACAGAACAATATCTACATAAATGAAATCATTTTAATATCTTATCCTTATTTGGTTGTAATTGCTCCGAGAGAGAAAAACCTGTCCTTCTCCCTTGGGAGATGCAAATTTTGGGGTTTTTGGTGACACACTCAATGACAATAATAACAAAATATTAAATAATTAAAATGGCAACAACCGTAATGATAGTAATGATGGGTATGGCGGCAGCCTCTATCCTTTGCTGAATACGTGTGGCTAGGGTGCTCAATCCCCAGGGGCATTTGCTCGTCCAGTGTTAGCAGCAGAGGGGGACTGCCTCTTTGCAGCAAGTAATGAGCTAGCATGCCCCGTGGAGGTGTGAGGGAGAGGGACTGGAGGCTCAAAGGGTGTGAGTGTCCAACTGGAATCCCTGCTCACTCTAGTTCCCAGGGTGGTCCCAATCCCCATCCCTAACAACCTTTCAATTATCCACGTTTTCAGACAACATGTCATTATCCCAACAAATGAGCTCAAGAAAAATAAACTCTGCAAGACTGACTTATAAAAATAGCAAAATGCACAGCACAGGCCTGCTCTGTATAATTCATGCAGAAAACATAGAAACATATCATGCTGATAAACTGTGCTTTTCGGGCTTCCTCTGGATTTGCTGATCACACACACACACTCATACATATAAGCGCACACACATTCTCTCTCGCAGGCACACACAGATTGCCCCTCTGTGTCTTTCTACAGTATTGCTTTAGGTTTCGGTGAAGAGCTAAGAAAGTGTTTAACACCAGGGTGCTCTCGGAGATCTTTCAGGCTGTGGCCAGAGCCTGCTGAAGAGGCTGGTCCTGGTTAAACCTGGCCTAGCACATTTATATTTCCCTAGTCTCTGAGATAAGTCAGTATAGGCAAGCAGAGAGTGCCTAGGCAGCAGGTAGGGTTCAGTAGAAGAAGCTAACAGGGAACACACTGGGGTGACCCCATTGCTGTGTGGAGGAGCAGGTGGGATTCCTGAAAGAGGGGGCTGGGACTTAAGAGACAGCGTGCTGTGTTGTGCTCATGGGAGGAAGGCTAGAATGGTATTCCAGGTAGAGGCAACAGCAAAAGCAACCATGCTGTGTACAAGGAGATGCTTGGTGTCATCAAGGCATGTGGTCGGGCAAGAGGAAGCTGAGGCCAGGGTGGGGAGCCAGGCCAGAAAATAAAGGAGCGCCTGGCCACCTCCCCTAGCATCTCAGCTTCACTGAGAGAATAAGGGTGGCTGCAAGCTCCTGAACCCTACAATATGGCTTATTTACTCAGAGACCTTTTCCCATTCTCTTTTGATGACGTCAGAGACTGCTCTCAAAGCTCTCCATCTGCCCTCTACTCATAACTTAGTGCTTCTGGTGCCACCCGGAATCCTAATGCTGTCAGGAGGACGGGGGAGCACCGACTTCTCCACCAGACACCGCGGGCTTTCCTGCTTATTGCCACCTCCCCGGTGCCTTGCACAGCTCCCAGTACACATGAGTCACTTGGGAGATGTTGAATGAGTGAATGGCTAATGAGTGATTCTTGAAGCGACTCAGGAGATGGATGGATGGGGAGAGACTGGAGGGTGGAAGACCTGTTGGAAGGCTGGGGCATACTGTTGCCTGGAGGATGACAATGGAGTAAATTAGAAGGCAGGAGCCAGTAGAAACAATACTCAAGCAACAGTCAAGAGGCAGGTGCTGACCTGGCTTGCATGGGGGAGGGGAGGAGTACTCTGGATTCTCCTGTGCTGAACAGAGGAGCAAGAGAGAAGTAGGTTTCTGGGAGGGAAGAAAATGGTGTGTTGGGGAGGGGAGTGTTGAGAACACCAGGGACATGGTGACTAGAGTCTGAGTTCTCAGAGGCTCAGGACATTCCCTTCCTGGAAACAGACAGTAACTCCCCTCTTCCTCAGGAAGGTTTGCATACATTCCAGTCCTGAAACAGACAACCAGCTCCAGCACTTTTTCATTCACTGGGTCAGTGGGGGTCAGCAGACTCCTTGGGGAAGGGCAAGAGAGGCCTGGCCCAAAGTGATTGACGTTGCTAGGATGCAGGGATGCCGGCTGCATAGATGGAACCCTCTGTGCCACGGGAGGATCTGTAAACAATTAGGTAGAGCAGCCAGATGGAGGGCTGGGCAGAGGTGGAGTCCTCTCCCTACCTCGCATCCTGCCCTGCTGAGTCAGTCTCTGCAGTGTCACACTGATCAGGCGACTCTCCTGCTCAGCAAACTTCAGTGGCTCCTTGCTGCCTTTGGAACGAAGCTGAAGTCCAAACTCCTTTAGTCTGACCTGACCCGTTCTCTTAATCTGTCAGCTCTCTTCCCTGAAGACAATTCACTGCAACCAGACAAGGCACACTGACTCAAAACCTCATAAAAGCAGAATCCTGAACTTCCAGCGAGGGACAAACCTTGGAAGTCATCAAATGAAGCCTTCCATGCTATAGACAAAAACATTGGCCCTGAGTAAAGATAAGAGATCTGTTTGAGGCCAGTGTCTGAGCTACATCAGGAACACACTCCTCCATCTATTAGTCCATCCACTCGCTCATTTAACATGTACTGGATGCCCATCTGCTGCCAGATACTAGCCTAGTTTGCTCGAGAACATGGAACCTACTTAGTTAGGCATTTAACAAATAATGTTTCTAGCTGGGAGTCAAGATCCAACAAAAACAAAAGAAAAAGTCCCTGCATTTTTAGCACACGGGGGACTAGACATCCAATAGGAGGGGCGCATATCTGATAGCAATGAGAGAGATGGAGGTAGCACAGGGGAAGGGGATGAATGGACAGTAACGGGGAGTGGGGAAAGTTCCCACAGTGTGCGGACTGCTTTGAATAGTGTACTTCTAACCAGAAATGTAAAAGCAGCATGCGTACCAAGGCTCTGGGTTAGCACACTCCGCTGGCAAGAGGGACAGTGGGAAGACCGCAGGCACTGGGCAGTTAGGAAGAGGGCAACACCAATAATTGAAGGGATGAAGAGGGAAATGCCCCAGCTAGAACTTCCGCCCCTCTGTCAGGTGACATGAGGCACCAATGGGTCCTAACCAGAGGAAGGACATAGCTAACATCTGTACGAGAGGAGAGGCAGATAGACAGATGCAGTGTGCCTTGATAAAAAGGGGACCAGCCACACGATGTGGGAAGCAGGTCATTCCTGATCATTCTCTAGGTTATGACTGCACAGACAATGTCTCCAGAGCAGCAGAACTAGCAAGGCTGGGGACTTGTCAGAAGAACTGCAGGCCTTGCTCAGGCCTACTGGATCAAGCCAGAATGTGTATTTGAGCAAGGCCCTCTGGGGATGTACAGAGAACCACTAAACCTTGCAAAGTCTAGTTCTTAATCTCAAGCAAGACATGCTTCCTCCTACCTTCCCCCCAATAAGGTCCCAGCCATGATTCCATTCCCTCTGAGACACCTGAGGAACCCTGTAAGCTTGAGCCCATTAAGATCACCTGAGAGCTAAGAAGAGCTAGGCAACCACATTCCTAATCAGTGACATCAGAACCCCCAGGGTTGAGAGCCAGGCTTTTGCCTACTTTCCCTTCAAGGACCCACCCCACATCGGCACCCTGGCATCTCTGCTGTCCGACTTCGGGTCCCCTTCTGAGCACAAGGCCCTCTCAAGAGCAGGATTTGAAACAGTTTTGCCACTGCTACCCTCAGCTCCAGGTTCCAGGTAGCAGGCACACAGTAGGTACTCTATGAAGACCTCCCCAAAACAAGCAAGGAGGCATGAGGAAGAGAAGGAGGGAGAGCAGCGGGCAGACAGGTGTTCTGCTCTGCCCAGACTCTGCAGCATCTTCAGGGTTAACTAAAGCAGACCAGGGCCTGCACAGAGCTGCCATCCAGCCTCTCACATAAAACCTAACATTTTCTTTTTCCCTTTCACCAGCTCTAGCCCTGGAAAGCCTACAGCCCTGCTGGGGGGTCTGCTCAGGCTCCCATCAGTCTAGGGGGATTTCCCTGCTGGTAGGGTCCCCCTTTTAGGCTGGAGTCCCCCTCAGTTCCTTCCTCCTCCCTGTAGGGCTAAGCAGGTCCTCAAGTGAAATAGAACCAGGAAGAGCCCAGGCTCAGATCCCCAGCCCAGAGCCCTGGGGTCTGGAGGCTGGCACCGTATCTACTGGGGTTTTCCTCACAGCAATAAATCAGGGCCTTGTTTTACCCCAGAGTACACATTACTTTCCCTCTCTCGCCAAAGCAAACTTTTCTTTCATCCCTTCTGGAGAGGTTCATTTAATAGTGTGTGAAATGAAATGCCAACAAGAATTAGAACAAATGGCACCACAATCCCCAGCAGATGACAGGCAGCCAGGGGCAGGCCTGCTCCAGCAGCCCTGGGCCCTGGGGAGGTGACCCGCGGACCCTCACTGCCTTGACTCCTGAAAGGCAACCTCTAGGCACCCTGCCTCCCCACTCCTGGATGGAATCTGGTCTTTTGAGTTTCCAAGAGAAGAGCAGAAATTGCCTCTGACCTAGGAAGCTGCTTTCCTCTCACACACAATTAGCAAGGACAAAGGTTCCCCAAGGTGTGGTGACAGAGGCCTCACCACTCAGCTTCTCAGGGGTGATGAGGATGGAAGGCCCTCCACACCCGGAGCTTCAACCTACTGCCAGAAGTCATCAGATCACTCATGGGGACTTCTGTGGCTCTGTTTACTCTGCCATGGGGGTCTGGGCTGTGAGAAAAATGCTTCAGCCCTTTGGCCACCTGGACCCAAGTGGACAGGAGCTGTGTCCACGTAATTGAATAACGGAAACAGTGCTCTTTGGGCCCTTTGTACATCTTATCTGTACTGAGAATTTGATATGCATTTTTTTCTTTGAATCTGCACATTCATTCAAAAGCAGATGTTACTCTCAGTCATGTACCAGGTGCTCTTCTAAGAACAGTATAGAGCGAACAGATGAACCCTGCGCTGAAAAGGCTCAGGTCTGTATGCAGTGAACATGAGTAAAAACTATGAAGTAAATAAATAAGGAACATATCTAGGGCTTGGGGATGCAGGTTAGTGGTAGAGAGCTTACCTAGCATCCTCAAGGTCGTGGGTTCAATCCCTGGTACTTGCCTAGCATGTGTGATAACTAATACTATTAAAAATAAAATAATAAAAAAATAATAAAAGTCAAATATATAAAAAAAAGAAAAGAGAAAAATGCATCTAGCAGAGAGTCAAATGGTGTGGCTGACAATGAGGACCACACTGCACACCCCATGGTACAGACTTGATGCAGTGCTGAAATCAACCCTGAGTCCATACCAGTGGGGACCTGGGATACTTTTTGTTTGTTCCCCTGTCTGGTGCTTCCTCATACACTATGGACAGCCAACGGAGATAGGAGTCCAATGCTCTAAGTTCCATACGCTTTGGTTCATGCAACATGGTTTCTCAGAGGTGCCCATGGGGTTGATCCACTCTACCTGGCAAGACGAATAGCTCACTAAACTATCATGACCTCCACCTTTATCCCTGCCAGTCTGGTGCCTGCTGTGGGGAACTACCCATACTGCTCTTGGTTCTGTTTTCAGAGAACCCAAAACTAAGATGCAAGGTGATACATGTGTAGCAGAAGGAAGGAGGAGGCTGTATTAAAAATCAGGAAGAAATTGATCTCCTGTGCTGACCCTGATTAAATGGCTTGGTCAAAGCTAGGTAGGAAGGGACAGAACTTGGAATTTCCTGCCTTCTTTATGGCACCATGCTGGCAAAGGAACTTAACCACTGACCTTGCACCCGACTGAAGAACTGGTACCACAACCCACGAGTACAGGACTTCCGGAGGAGTGAGTTATGAGCAGGGAAGCAGAGGTACCAGGTGTGGATGTGAGTGTCTGGCCAGAGCAGGTGACATTTCAGGAAGACTGAAGGAAAACTGTTCCTTAGAAGGGAATATTTTTTTTAAAAAATCTATGCTTTAGCGTGAGCTCAGAGGCAGCCAGGGGACCCTGCAAGCAAAACAAGTTACAGAGCAAAGGCCTTTCAGCTTTCATGTTCCCACCTAGTTCTGTCTACTGTGAGCACCCTGCACAGCTTGAACTGGCCACGGATGACAATCTTGACACCAATACATCTGTCTTATCCATCAGAGTGGAGAACACTAAGGCAGTGGCTTATGGCATGTTCTCATTTTATAGGGAAAGTCGTAGGCCCACAAAGGGCAAGCAAGGAGCCAAGGGGAGGCTAGAACTTGCGTTTCTTGGTGCTTCCGGAAGACCTGCTGTCTCCCTGGAGAGGAGTTATAGCCTACAGCCTGTTGCCTGCTCATGCCTCCCATGCGTTACCCAGACAGGGCAATATTTGGGAAGACTCTGAGGAAAGCAGGGGTCTTCCACATGTCCTCACTGCAATTAGCTGACAAAGCATTTTCTTGCAGGCTCCCCAAACTCTTGATGCTGGTGGGCAGCCATCATTCGACCCACTTCCCAGAGGAACAAACTGAAGCTCAAGAACGGTGTGACTAGAACCCAAATCCAGGAGCAAGCTGCGTGCTCCTTGCAGTCACGCCAAGAACCAGGCAGCTAGGTTTCTCAGTGATTACCTTCCATTAGCGCAGCAAAGCCTCTGCTTTGGAGAGTTTCATAAGGGGCTCAATCTGTCAGGAAAACAGAGAGACAGCACCTCATCCATCTTCTGGACAACTATTTATTAGACTTATTATTATGTAAATACAAAAGAGGAGGGGAAGCTACATTTAAAAAAAAATCCAATCAAGCAGGGGCAATGGCAGGGAGATCACAGGGGAGGAGGAAGGAGGTTGGATCCCTGGGTCACTCTTAGCATTCCACCTGACAGAGGAAGAGCAACAGAGTGGGAGCCTCCAGAGTGGCAGAAGGAACACTCAGAAGTGTACGGAGCTAGCCGGGGCTGCACAACGCTCAGCTTGCAGACCTGCTCTGAGTTAGTGAAAACATCGGGCGCAATCATACAGTCAAAGGGTGCTCTTGGTTGCTACCGTGGGAACATGGCTTAGTAGGCCCTTTCTCAGGGGCCCCGACACTCTTCAGCGAAACAACAGAGGCTTTGTGAAGATAGAGCCAGATGACTCTGCCTGGGCCTGGAGAGAGCCTCAGCATTCCCTTCTAGGCTTAGCCTTCTGGCCAGCGTGTGTGCTTGCGTGTGCATGTGTGTGTGTGCGTCTATCCAAAGTGGATCTGATGACAGAGGATCAGCTTACAGTGTCCCACAATCCCCTATTGCCACGACGTGGGCTCGTTGCTGTTTGTGCGTCCCCCATGGTGCCTGGCATATACAGGGAAGCCAGTAAATGTTCCTTCTCAAGCATGTGAATACGTTCCCTGGGGATGATTACAGTGGGAGGGGAGGGAGGGAAAAGAAATATGGGTATTTCAGCCGTTACCACGGCAGAAGCTGGGCTTGACTGGCAGTGCCAACCTCGGCAGCCCTGGCCGTCACCCTCTACGTGTTCAACTCCGCTACTCAACACTGTGTACCCGGGGTACCTGGGCTGGGTCCCAGGGTTAGAAGAATAGTGCGTGGCACGCACTAGGTCTCCATTGGCATTAGTCGAAAGAAGAAAGCTAGGTGGGGTTACTAACTTTAGAGCCACAACAGCCCACCCAGAGACTGACCCTGCACACCCCTGTGGAAGGAAAATAATAATCATACAAAGCACGGGTGCTCTGGGCTACCAAGGGCAGCCATTTATATGGAAATAACAGATTCAGGTCTTGGTCAAGTCTCTCAACTTTGTCCGTTTCCACTTCTCAGAGCTATGAGGTTCCAGGGATCTTACTTTAGCTTAGGAGCTCAAGAGGTACCAGAAACTACCAAGAAAGAACCTAGAATAAGGTCCTGGGCCATGACCCAGGCAAGGAAACCATGCCACTGACTCATACCTACAGCAAGGAGGTCTTCCCAAGCACTGTGCATCAAACCCACTTCAGCCTCTCTCTACATTGAACACGTGGTATAAGGAACCTGGGCTTTGGTACCTAATGGGCTGGGTTCTGGCCCTGGTTCCACTACGTCACTTTGTGACCACGGACAGTTTGGGCTGAGAAAAGAGAACATTACCCACTCACTGGGGCTCTTGGGATCGAATGTGTTTCTATGCACACAGCCCTCCAGCCCAGCATCTGGTGAAACTCAAGAAACTAGAGCTGTTATTTCTGTTAGCTCACATAAAGTCATGTATGATGTACGAAGAGCAGACTGTGATACAGGCTGTGGCAGACCTATGCTCTCAGTGTAGTGGATTCACCAGGGGATACAGTTTCCACTGCCGTGTGTGTGTGTGTGTGTGTGTGTGTGTGTGTGTGTGTACAGAGAGGAGATGTGCTTTAGACGGGAACTGAACGGAGCAGTGATCCGGCACTGAGCAAAAGCTGGGAACAAAATGGTGCCTGGAATGGTACTTATTAAGTGGTCATGATAGGGAAGATGCGGTCTGGGCTACAGGTAGCAGCAAGGTAGCGAGCTAGGCTTTTGGGGAAGACAGTTCAGGGTCTCCAGGCCTCAGGACCTGATGGACCTTCCCCAAGCCTCCACACCCCCACGGGTGGTACATTCCTGTTTCCTTTAACCTCATTGTATGGAGACAGCACATCCTATTTGAAATACTCCCCCAGAGACAGGCAGATTATTATTAAATATCCAGCCATAATAACTCTGAAGGTTATGTTGCTCTTTGTGTTTGCAAAGGGCTTTGCTATATCCAGCCAGAGATGTTTCTTGTCCTCACACGCCACCCTACCACAGATTGCACTGGAGCAGGTCAAGGAGACAGCTATTCCGTTCTCACTCAGACTCACGCATTCCCCCAATGAACAAGGCATAACAAATATGCAAGGAAGGACAGTGTGGGTCATAAGCTCAGCTGGGCTAAGCAAGTCACGGTGGGAGCATCAGGACCATTCTCTATGTCAGTTTCTGGCTGTGTGGAGTATCGCTTTCAGTTCCTTTAAGGTAAAGTGAGTCTTGTAGGCAGCGCACAGTTGGGTTTTGCTTTCAGTATCTACTAGCCCACTCTATGGCTTTTGATTGGAGAGTTTAATCCACTTGCATTCAAAGTACTTAGGGCAAGGACTTCTCAGAAGTGAGTTAAATAATTAAATAAAATATCTGCACAGCACTTCGAAGTTCATATTATACTTTTTCAAACATTATCTCAATGAACGTTCACTGAGGTCCCATGACAACTGTTTCTGTTCTTTTCCTGTATTATGAATGAAGAAATTCAGACTTAGATTAAATGACTTCTCCTACATCACACCACTAGTACTCCTGAGACCGGAGACTAACAGGCATTTTTCAGACATAGAAGAGCCTGTATTTTTGAAGCAGAACAGCTGCCGATCTGAGGAGCTGACAGGAGTAAGACACTCATCATGGGGACTTTTCTTCCTCCAAGAAGATGCTGAGGTGGGAGGGGCTTTATATATTCTTGTGCTAACAAATAACTTGGTAGGCCGGGCGCTTAAGAATCATCAAAAGAACACAAAATCTTATGTTCATATGATAATTATGGGATTGCTTCTTTATTTGTTATGTTATTTTGTTTTGCTGTGTGACCCTTGTGTGGGGTGCAATGATATTTCTTCACTGGGAACACTATGTTTATGCATGCTGAAAGGGAATCAGGAGACAGGAAGATGTAAGGAATGGCAGAAGGTGATGGCTTGATCTCTAAGAACCAGTTCAGACACGACTTGTGCCTCTCACAGATGCTTGGTGGGTTCCCAGTGTGCCCTGAAGCACAAAGTGACCAAAGCAAGATGATTTACTCACCTGGTGCTTTGGGCAACTTCCCTCACCAGGCCCACCGGAAAAACAGAACCGGCTGGCTGCGATCATGTGGAAGGTCTCAGCTGGGCTCCATGTCTGCCTGGCCCCTACAGGAAGCTCTATTTCAAGGCACTGAGCTGGTGCTGGGCTTGGGACTCCCCTGCCAGAGATGAGCGCTGTTCCCATCTGTAAATGGCTCTAGCTCCTGGAAAAGCAGCCACAGCTGAGTGCTTAGCAGCAAATAGATCACTCCCCGCTGAGCCTGTGACTCACAGGGCAGGGAGCCAGCCTCCTGAGGTACACAGGGAAGCAGAAGCCTGGGGACTTGTCTGGAGGCGCTCAGGACTCTGTCCACACTTAAGGGCAGCATTTATCTCCTCCCTACTTCAGAACCTTCTGGGGCCCTTCTGCTTCTATCTTCCCACCCTGCCCCAGGCCTAGAGGGAGTTTCTATGCCAGCTGTCCAGATTGTCTCCCTAGAGGGCCAAACTGACTCACGGAACATATGCATTCTATTCCTCCTTTCTTGGTCAGGAGCTCTGCTGCTCCTCTCTGGGGCCTGGCTCAGCCCATCTGCAGATGGTGCCTGAGTAAAGTTTCCTGACCACACCTGGTTGATACCTTCTGTCCACAGCAGTGAGCAACTGACTATGTGCAGCACAGAAAGGCAGTGAGGGGCCATGGGAGTGTGAAGAAGGAAAGGGAAATGGGGGAAGAAATGAGAGGGGTATCCGATGAGAAGGGAAAGGAAAAGCAAGAATAGGAGGAAGAGCAAGAGCAGAGGTGAGAGGGCAGTCATACACAGTGAAGACCGAAGAAAGAAGTAAAGCCTTTGCTATCACTGGGATCCTTTCCATGGAGCCTAAGCTGACATTCCAACATCGCTAGAAAACCACAGCAAGTACCTCTTGGTTTCTATCTGGGTGTCTAGCCTGGTAGGGGAGGTGCACTGATAACTCACAGACCCTCATCCCAAAGGGGCGAATGGTTGATCTGGTTCCAGGGTTGGTGCATTGGATTTTTGCATACATCTCTTGTCTGCACCCACAGGCTTAAGGTCACAGCTGGTGAGTGGCCCAAAGTGAACCAGGGTCAGATGGGCCTGAGTCTACACTATATACACATATACATTCTCTCTACCACCCTGCCCCTATGCCAGCTCACTCTGCGCTCTCCGGACATCTGCATATGAATTTACCTAGAGTTGGGAACTTACATCACCAGGTGGGGAGACATATGTATGTGGGGGTTGGATGGGTAAGCCAAAGTTAGCACCTGTGTTGAACACCTCAAGTGTGGGTACCTAGAAGGAAGGAGACACAGAACATTCACCAAACATTTGCTGAGCATCTTTTATGTGGCAGGAACTGGCCATGGTGCTGAAGGAGACAGACCGTTGAGCAAAACAAGGTCGCTTGCACTTGCAAAGATCCCATTCTCAAAAAGGGAGGGAGGAGGCAAGGAACGGGTCAGGAGGCAGTGGCAGCACGTGTGGAGAGGAGAACAGGGCTAGGGCTGAATGGCTATAGATGGGTAGAAAGGAAGGCCTCTCTAGGAGAAGGCATCTGAAGCTCCAGGGACCACAAAGGTGGGCAAGCAAAAGAAGCACAATAAGGAGAGTGAAAGAAATGCTGGTCAAGAGCAAAGTCCCTCCAGAAAGACAGCAAGGAGCCAGGTCCAGGAACAGAATAAAAGCAAGGAGCCAGAAGGGTCCTGGAGGATATCTCTGACAAAGCGCCACTCAGCAGGGGCTGCAATCAGCCAAACACACCTGCATCTTAGCCTAGGGACTAGTCTGACCCACTGACAGGACACAACCTCCTTGCAAAAGGTCTAGAGTCCGCTGCTGGGCTCTAGCATCTCAGTGAGATAAGAATTGCTCTCAGCCTAGACCCTGTAGTCCCTGGACCCTGCAGAGGTACTGAGCATGGCTGTAGGGGTTGGGAGAGTTGTCTTCAAAAGGGTTCTCATTTATTCCATTCTCTCCACACAGGTGGGTTCTGCAGTCTCACTCCTGGGCAGAGTCTGAGAAGGTAGAAAGGACTCTTGAGATTGAAGCAGGGCAACCCCGATATGGACCCATCTTATCCTGCTCAGGTGCCCAGAGTTGATACCTGGATGAGGGGAAGAGGCTACTGGAAAAGGAGGGTGTGCCCTCTTGGCTCCTCCCACTGACATATAAAGGGGAGTGCAATCCTAAGTATGAGAAACCCAGAAACTTCTACCTTCTCTTGACAAAGGGACCAGCCAGCACAGCCTAGCTACCCACACTGGATTTTTAAAGCCAGAGAGACGGGGTGGGTGTGGGGACTCTTCTTCCCTTTCCCACATCTTCACTTTGCAGGCGACCCTCCCCACAAGCTTTTCTCAATCAGATGAAAAAGAACACAACAGTGCTATCAACTGCATTTTGCTGGACATTTACCGCAATATATTCTCATCACGATTCTAAATGTTTTCAATGAACAAATTCACTAAATCTTTGCAAAAGCCGAGGAGATGCCATTGAGACGTGAAGGCGTAAACTGCACAAACTTGAAAGCCTGAGTTTGATTTGAGGGACCCACAGTAGGAGCAGAGAGGTGACTTCTCAGAGCTGTCGTCTGACCTTCACACGTGTGCTATGACACACACACACACATGCTACTTCCCGTAGTAATAGAGAAAATGAAAAAAATTTAAAGTTACTCAGCACCACAAATTTATGCCAGGATTTTAAAACCTGGGTTTCAGACAAGGCCGTGCATCAAGAACTACAAACCACCTTCTTCAACTTCAGATGATCTGAGCTGTCTGCTCACTCCAGTCCACTGAGGGACCAATGAACAAAAAGGTTGCCGGAGGTTGAAAGAAGTTAGTTGGAGGAGTTACCGTGACTGCCAATTAAGGCAAGAATTGGGGGCTGAAAAAGCCTCTGGGACTGCATGGGGAGAAACGGAAAGCTGGTGGGACCTTCCTCGTGCCCAGATACAGACGGGAAAGCTGTGCTCACAGGCCACTAAGTCAGCAGGGGAAAGGGGCATGCAAATACTCCATGTTTCCAGGCAGAGGGAGTGCTGCCTATGGAACTGAGTGAGGTCCCATCTCAGAGGTGCATGTCTGGAAGGAAACCCCAAGGCTTAGGGCAGAGATGCAGGCTGAACACTCACGTGGAAAAGATGACAAAGCCTCAAGGTGAAAACATGGACAAGGGTCTCCAAAGAACTGAACGTGTGTCTTGGGGAAGGAGCAAGTTTGAGGGCTGGGTGGTGGCTCATGGGGAAGTCATGCAAGCGAGAGAGGCGAAGAGCTGCAGTGGAGAATCTTCTGGCCCTCCAGCTCACCTCTCCACCATCACTTTCTGCCATGCCCATAGCACATAGGGGCTCCTTTGCCCTCCAACAAGGTACCGTGGACAAAGAGACAGAAGCATTCTCTCTGCCCAGGACCCAGTGGGTCACCGTGGGTTTCTGTGTCTCTCTCCCAGAGATGGCAGCTCCCTCAGGTGGCTCATTCATGTAGTTCTCTTTTGTAGGTTCTAGTTCTTTGCAAATTGCCCCCCCCCTAAGGACCTAGCTTCCAGCTGCTTCCCTGTGGGATCTGAACCAACACCCGGGGGAAGAAAAAAGGGAGGCATTTTTGGCCCACCCTAAGCAGAACTGGGGAACGGGCAGTAGGTCCCATTAAGTGGTGGTTAAAGCTGTGGTTTCGGAGCTTGATGCACAGAGCTGAGATTGCCTGGGCTGCCTATACGTGTCCAGAAGAGCCATGAGATTGGCTCAGATTTCCTCCAGGGCAGCAAACTTGGCTTGGAGCCCGTGGGAGATAAAAATGAAGATGCTCTCTGATGTCCTGGGTCATCATGCCTGTTTAGTTCGGCCTGTGTGTCAAACTCGGGTTCCTGCTCCAGGCTGTGTTCTAGTTGTTTCTGTGTGGTTTCTCACAGGTCAGTTATTCCACAAGTGAGATTTGCTGTCCGTGCTTACGGCAAACAGACACCTGGCTCCTGCAGAAGTCTCTGATCAGAATGCTGCCTCTCTCCACTGGGTTTCCAAAATCCAAGTCTGTCATTTGGGGAAATTCCTTTAGTGTCTCTAGGGAGGATATTGGTTCATGTTCTTGGAGCCAAGCACTTATGCAGAGTGACAGTAACAGGGATCCCCCTTCTCTCTCACTGCTTTGTACCCCCAAGTTTGCCTTTGATGACAGCCCAGCCAGAGTTGTCTCATGCTGACCTTGGCGCTGTTCTAAGAGTCTAGCCAAAATGATCACCAATAATTTATGGACCAGCCTCCATTAATCTAGGCCTTTCTTTGCACACACTTTTTCTTCTGCCTCCATGTTCCCCACTATCACTTATAATTATTCAAGTCTATCCTGGGGCGTCGACACCAAGAGGCTTTCTGTGACCCCTATGTTTCTGCTAGAGGTTGGCCACGGTCCTATTATTGCCCTATAATGATCCATTTACACACATGTTGGGCTCAGTGAGTGCCATGCAGCTTTGAATACAAGGCTCATCTGTACTTAATGGTTTTAATATCTTTAATGTCTAGTGCAAAGGTTTTGAGGATTCAAAAACAGTTCCTATAATAAATTAATGAGTTGAATCGATAAGATAGGGACGACCTTTACTTTAAATGAAATGAACTGAGCAGCCAACACATCTTAAATACCCTCTACATGACCAACACTACAGTAGGCATTGAGATGGGCCCTGTCCCTACTTCCTCGAGGCTCATGATCTGGCTGAGGCGGCAGAGGTAGCAGACACCCAGACAGCTGAAGTAATGTGGTGAGAATATCAGCCAGAGTTTTCTGGTGGTTTAAAATGTTTAGTATGTGTCAGATACAGTTCACACAGCAACTATGATAACTCATCACCACCCAACAGGAAAGGTGCTATTATTATCTCTGACCTGCAGATGAGGAGACTGCAGTGTAAACCTACCTAGCCAGGAGTGTCTCACAGAGCTGAGCCAGGGCACCAAACTTGTAGGGTGGGTCCCTAACCCCTCAGGAAAGGAGAGAAGAGAATGGAGGGAAAGAGGGTGCATATCTGGGAACAGCTAGGAAAGGGGCAGGCCTTGAAATGAAGGAAGATCTCCCCACTCCCCGACCCTCACTTTGTCTCCATCATCCCCAGATGTCTGGAGTCCCGGGGGGACCACGGGTGTGAGATGACTTTGCTGGAGTGTGGATGACGTCATAGTGATCTGTCAGGTGCCTCCCGAGTTCGGAACCTGAGGGGGCAGGAGCCCACAGCAGCGGCTGGTGCTGATTAATTTCCTCTGACAAGAGGTTGCGTCTTCGGCAAGCACGGTATTAAATAGCTCCTTTTGATCATAATTAAGTTTCTCTCAGGCTGATGCTATAAATAGCCATGCCCTATTGATTGGAGGGTCTGGGCTGTGAGCTCAGCCCCCACTGGGAGCCTTTCCAACCTGGCCTGAGCTCACGAGTCCTACTTTTCTCCTCCCGCCGTGCAGCATTCCTGGTTTCAAGGGCAGGTCTAGCCCAAGACCAGGCTTGAGGTCAGCACATTCCTTCCAACTAACCCATCCCAGGATCAATCTGCCCCCTTCTCTGAAAACATCCCTGCCTCTCTCTACTGTGCTCAGGCACCTTGCTATAGGGAAACTGAGGCCCAAATAGGTGAAGCTCCTGCTTACAAGTCTCTAGAGAGGAAACTAACTCACAACTAGGGTTGTCTTCTTCTCTTCCTCATCCTTAACAGAAGTATAACCAATATAGTTTAGCCGTACTGTAATAGGATAGGACAGGAGGGACCTGGGGCCCTTAAGGCCTGTGGTCGCCATAATGGATAAGAGGAAGCAACCACAGCAAAGCACATTGATTATGACTCCTCTGTGCAGCACAGTTACAAACTCAGCTTTTAAAAGCACCAGGTGGAATAGCTCCCTTCTCCTCTACTAGACACCATGCAGTTGCTCCCCAGAAGGCAACGTGGTTTTTGCCTCGAGGCTACTTCCCAATTCCGTGCAATGCCATCTCTACTAATAGCCACCAAACACACACAAGGTGCTGCTTAGCCCAGACGATTCTCTTGGCTCTGCTTTGTCCGCTCCATCCTAGGGCTGTGATGAAGCAGTTGTAGGGCAGCCATCTGGGATCTGCTCTGGAGCTGCCGGGCTTCTCACGATCCAACCCCTGTCACCACACAGCAGCATGAAGCCAGGTACTAGCTCTCTTCTCTAGAGGGCAAACCATGGCCAAATCTGCTCCCTCTGAAAATACCCATGCTTGTTCCTTCTCCTGGCGTCTGTGGCTGCTTTTGTACCCACCACAGCAAAGCCCAAGTAGTTGGAAAAGAATACCGAACCCACGGAGCCTAAAAAGATTTACGCTTTGACTCTTCCCAATAGGAGTTTGCAAGCCTCTCTTAGGACATGTTGAAGTAGAGAAAGGGGCAGAAGAGAGTTCTCATAGTTGAGGTCAGACTTGGGGAGCTCCCAGCAGAGAAGACTTCAATTCTCCACTGTCTTGCAAATCAAAGTATCCTTCCAGAAGATACAGTAAAGGAACCTTGATCCTCTATGGACTCTTGCCATTGGCTTGGCAACCTGAAGATACGCTGTCCCCAGACCACGAGCATGTATGCATAGAAAGATACAGGTGTGCATGTCCACATACCCACACACTGCAGGCATGGGGGTGGTGGAGTGAAATGGGCTGAGGAAACCTGGAACAGAGTAAAGATCCTAACTTAGTGTATAAAGGGCAGCCTCCCTGACCAGCTGTGCCCACCCTTGCCACACCCGTGGCTGATCTGCTCAGGAAACGTTCCCAGTCCTCGGTGAAGCCCTGAGATAAAGTTCAACTAAGATATCACTCTGGTCCCATTTACAGGCTCTCAGAAACGGGGCCATTCCCCAGCAAGAGGAGGAAAAGTTGGTCATCAACAGACTGAGAGCTTCCCTTAGCTCTTTGATATATGAAAAGAGCAGAGAAACTGCCAGAGAACTAGGGAGGGGGGAGGAAGTGTCTGGAGCCAGAGGGAGGAAATGGAGACATTAAGTAGAATCAAAATGGATGAAATAAAAGCACATAGCATTTAGCCTCCATTCTCTGTGATCCCCAAAGACCCCCAAATGCTTGACTTGAACTACCTAGCTTTGTTTCTTCATGGGTATGCCTATTGCTCCCCATCTTTCACCCCTCTGTAGCTGGTAAGACCCTGCACCTGGCATCCATCCTGGTTGACAATAGTGTCCAACAGCCCAGGAGTCCTCAACACCCGCCCAGTGGGTGTGTTGGGATCTGGTGGTCTTCTTTCCCTCAGTTTGAAGCCGATCTGGTTTTCTGGGGTAGAAGTAGGGAAACAAAACCTCCCAATCAGTTTTTACACAGAGGCTGCCGGAGGCCATATGCCGTGTTCTCCAGCTCTGCCATTACGTATCTTGCTTGTAATTGCTTTAGAATGACACTCATCATGTTCTATTTTATCACTCAATGACAGATGCATACAGGAGAAAGAAAACACACACACACACACACACACACACACACACAGAGAGAGAGAGAGAGAGAGAGAGAGAGAGAGAGAGAGAGAGAGAGAGAGAATGTCCAGTAGTGTTCAAGCTGTGGTTACTGAGTGTGCATTTGAGTGGACAGAGTGCCCCATACCTCCAGAAGCACTTTCCCACACCTATCAGCTCCCTCTAAACTCTACATAAAATCCTCAGCATTCTTGCTGTAATTACTCAAAGATGGATATTTCCTTCCAAGGATGAATAAAGACTACAAACAGCGAAGCAGGCAGTCGTTTCTTCTGTTGTTTAAATGCTCCACACTGGGTACCCTGAGGCCAAAGCTCCCCTGCTCATTAACTGGGGTCTTGCTGCTCCCTGTTGCCCCAGGCATCTCACCCCCCATCACTTCCCACTCTCAGATAGGCAAGGGCCTCTCTCAGGAGTTCCAGGAGTGGGAAGCTCCCAAAGGTTCCTATGATCTCAGCTGAAGACACTGGCAGGGCTCATTGGCTCCTGCTTCCAAAAGCCAGCAGAGATCAGACATGGCATTCTCTTCCTGCCTACTTCTGGGAGGGAGATGGAACTCAAGAGACCAGCAACTGTACCAACAGACACATTGGGCTGTCCATGCTGGGTGCAGAGAGGCACACAGTAGGTACGCAGTAGATTGATGGCACAAGACCTTCCTCAGATGCCCGAGGCATAAAAGCTTCACAAATGATCTCAAAGCCCTAGTAATTTCTCCTTTTTCTACTTCAAGCACTCCATAGCCAGACACTTTGTGTCTGTCTGAGCTGGCTTTACAGAAGACCCCGGATAAGCCCTCCAGGGCCCTGCTAAATACTTGGGGCTTGAAATTTCAAGGCCAGAGAATATGGTCTAGAGCTGATGATCCTTTCTCATTAAGAGAGCTAATCACCAGTCTCAGACTGCAGGATAAAGCCCCACGGAGCAACCCTGAGGACATGTCATAGCCCTTAGTCACCCTCCAGACGCAGAGTCCATCCGAGGGTAGAGGCACTATATAAATAAAAGACCAGATAAGGTCAAATGCCCTCTGCCTCTTTCTCCACAATAGCCTCAAGTCAAGGGTCACTAGGAGCATGGCCTGTGAAGCTCTCTTCGAGCTAGGAAGTAGGCAAGAGCAGAACACTTGGGCCATTCTTCGGAAGTCTGGGACAGTGGTGAGGTGGATGGAGAACATGGGAATACAGGCTGAGAGGGGGGAAGTCGGATGAGCTCTAGACATTACTTTGATTTTAGAGACTCATTCTCCCAACCTCCACCCTCCTATTACGATGGGAATGAGTATGAGTCCCCAGGGATGGAGAGAGAACAGAACAGACTGTTTCCAGAGCACTTTCTTCAGCACTCCTCTTTCTAGTTCTTAATTAGAAGCCCAAGGGGAGCCTGGGGCCTTGGCAGTGAGTGAGGTTAGCAAGTGGTGGGGGAACCCCATTCAAATGCCAGATTCCCTCTCCAGGGAAGCCCCCTCTTTTCAAGGGCAGCCTTACCCCTTCTCCTCTCCTAGACTACACAGTAGGCGGTGGACCTGGTTAGGGGCAGCCTTGCTAACCTCACACCTTGGAAAGAGTTTTGGCGGTACAGTTCAGGGGCAAAGTTCTCTCTATTCAGGAACCTGGGCTATAGTCTGGCCTCCTTTGCTTTTTCCTGGTCAGCCACCAGGGGCTGAAGGCCAGGATTCTGGCTGTCTAGAGAGGGCCTGTCCACCTGTGCTCATCAGAAATGCAGTGTGTGTCTTCGGTCGTCCCTCACAAAGCAAGCATTGGCGCCAGCAAGGCTATTGTGCTCTGAGAAGCCCCGTCACCCTCAACAGACCTAGTTGGCATAATGCTTCCTGGTCTTTGTTGAGTATGTCTAGTTCCCTGCCCAACTCATCCCCGATAAATAATTGTTTCCTTGCTTATTCTAGGCAGCTCTACTCAAGGGAAGGATGGAGACCTGTCTGATAAGGACTGGTCCTTTCTTTGGTTCCCTGGTGTCTGAAGGCTAAGTGACCCCTGTTTAGTGAAGGGGCACAGGCTGTTCTGTGAGTCCTATCACATCCCTGGCAGCTGCCAGCATTTACTAAATGCCTTCCCTTTTTGCCTCCCTTCCTACTGTCTAAATCTCTCCTTCTCCCTGTGCTGAAGATGTGTATGTGGTATAGGAACAGGCTGGGAACCTGAGAGAGGATGGATGTGGGAAAAGAGGATGTTAAGGTCATCCTCCATGAAGTGGATTGTTCTGGGGTCTAGTCTGATTGGGGTGCTTTCTGACGGCTACCCCTCACCTTCTTCACGTGTATGACGGGACCCAACCAGATCTCACCAGGCTGTGAGAACGATGCCCGTAGAGCCTTTGGGTGGCTCTGGTGCCATTTCTCTTCTCCCCATAGCTTTTGCCCTGTGTGTGTTTCCTTGGCCCGAGTTGCTGGCATGCCATCTGGCATTCTGGGTGAGCCAAGAGTTATTTACCAGTGACAACTCTGTTCATCTGGCCATTGCCACCCATGGACAAGGGCAGCAGAGCTTACCCAAGCCCCAGGGATGGCTGATGTTGAGCACATACTACTGCCGGTCTCCAGATTAGGCACTTAATAAACATCATTATTTTAATCCCAATGACAATCTTCATTTGTTAGAGGGAAAAACAAAATGAGGTTCCCACATTGATTTCTGCCTGGTCACACAGTAGAAAGGTGACAGAGCAGAGCTGTGGTGGCCCTCAGGCATGTCTTACCAATCTGCCCTTGCCAGTAACTAAGGCCCCTTGTGAGAAGCTAGGCCAGCTAGAAACATAAGGTATGGTTGAGGTACAATCATAAAATCAGTATCAGGTAAATCCATGGCTCCTCACCCCCTGGCTTAGGGCAGAGAGGAGAATCTGTTCTCTGGACATTCACTGTATTCCCAGTCCCAACCAAAGGAGTCACATCATGGCTGATATATATTCACATTTAGGGATGGAAATACCACATGTATGTGGGCTTGTGGGCCTCGGTGGAAACACTTGGCCTTTTCCCATGTAGACCCCCCCCCGATCCTGTCATTCCTCCCTGCTGTTTCCCACTATGAAATTCAATCCATGAGGTTCATGGGAAGCCTTTATCAGCTGTGACAGGTCACAAAAATGGCCACCAACATTCCTCACCCCTGTGCGATGTGACATCACACCTCCTTCTGTCAAAAGGTGTGATTGATTTCTCTGTCCTTTGAATGGAGACTTGGCCACTACACGTTAGCGAAATCGATAGAGTAGAAGCTTGAAAAGAACTTGTGCACCAAGAGTTAGACCTTTGGTGCAGTGACGGGGAACTTTGCCACGACCATCAATGGAGGGCTCTACCCTTCTCAGCTCTCCTGGGTGATACAGGACCAGAGCTAAGCCATCCATCCCAGATGCCTCAGGTGCTCACTCATCTGTTGCCAGAACTGTGAGTAAGCCTATGCTGGACCATCCTTAGGACACCACAGGGCAACTATGCTGTTCACTCAAATCATAGAATCATGAGAAGCAATCAGTGTTTAAAGTTGAAGTCACTGCATACTAAGGGCGATGACCTGTGAGGTAAGAGCTAGCTGATTCAGGTTCTCACAACGGAGCGGATGAAGGTGCCAGAAAAGAAGCTCTGCTCTCCTTTATGGTACTGTGACCATGGGAGTGCAGTCTGGTGTAGTGGTCCCAAGGCCACAAAGGCAGAAAGCCCGAGTTTCAAACCTTGCCTCACCACTGAGAACTTGTGTGATCTCAGAGAAGTCACTTAATCTCTCCGTGCCCCAGTCTTTTCAGCCATAAGGCAGAGACAGCAATGCCTCTTGATGGGGCTGCATGACAGTGAGTTAATAGTGAACACTGCGAGGTCTGCCATATAGGGGTTTTCCTATTACTACTCCGACAAACAGCCCTACTATTGCCAACTGCCGGGGAGTTCACATGCAGAGGAAGCACGCTGGCTGTCACATCACCAGCTCCGGTAGGGTTGAAGAGGCACAGAAACGGTGCTGTCATGAAAGACGGAAGCTGGAGATCAGGGGAGCTGCTCTGACAGAGACGGGAGCTCCACAAACAAAAGTTGTGAATGATTATATCTGCTACTTTTTTCTCTGCTATGTCCAAATCCCTGACAGGAAGAAACTAAACGGAGGAAAGGATTATTTTGGCTCACAGTTCAAGAGTCTATCATGGCAGGGAAGCATGAGCATGATATGGCTGGTCACATTGCATCTGCAGTCAAGAAGCAGAAAAAAATGACCGCTGGTGTTAAGCTTTCTTTCTCCTTCTATACAATCTGGTATACCACCACCACCTCCATAGGATATGGTACACCACCACCTCTATAGAATGGAACCAACCACATTTAGTGCAGTTTCAACCCAATTTAGAAACTCCCTCCTAGATGTGCTCAGAGATTTGTCGTCTAGGGCATGCTAGACCCTGTCAAGGTAACAACCAACAGTAATCATTGCAAATATCTTCTAGGCAGCTTTCCGGGGCTGAGATGAGCCCAGGCGGGTGGCTTTGCTCGCCCACTGTGGAAGCATCACACACATATGGTTTATTCTTCTTTGAAAGATTTACTACCAATGCGTAGCCTTGGCTGCTCTTGGAATAAGCTTGTTATCCTCCTAGAATCACCATCTCAGTGCTCACAGGAAAAAGAGAGAGAATGTGACCCTATCCTGGATATTCCTAATGCTACCCACAGTCGGTATCTTTAAACTGCCTCTGGTTATAACTCTATTGCTGTTCAGGAGAGAAATGAACACTTACACACCAATAGAGATGCCTGGGATACTAGCCAGGGCCCAGCAGGGAGGGGAGAGGGGCCAAGAATCCTCTTGGGTCACAGGATTAGGCTCCGGGACCTGCCTGCCTTGCACACAGGGCTGCGCCAAAGCAGATTTTCACTGTGGATCTCCCAGTTGGGACCCTGAGAGCAGGTGGGTGAAATGATCCCTCAGACAGACAAAGCTCAGTATACGGAAGCAACGCCCAACTTGTGGGCCACAACACACAGTAGGGATAGAGATACAGGTATGGGAGAGACACAGGACCTCTCAGCTTCCAAGGTGGCCAAGGGGGTGAAAACATAGCCCTTGACAGTGCCTTCCTGCCTCAAAGGCCTGGGTGGCCTCAGGTTAAGAGCAAGATTGAAGGCAAAGCCAGGTAACCATACTGGGAAACACGGTTCTATGGGGAAAATTCCACTAAAGTTGATTTGAGAAGGTGACACAAATTGGGGGTGGGTGGGTTTTTAAGCAGAATTAAAGTGATATTTTCAGAATGCTTGCTGTTTCTAAGAGGGAGATGCAGGGATAAGGATGGAGCCAGGACTGACGATGGCTCTTTGGAAATTAGGGAAGGAGGGGCATCAGCCTTCTAACCAAGGCAGGCTCCATCGGGAGAAAGGACTCCTGTGGTACTCGAGTATTGGGGGGCTAGCTGTTTCCTTGCTTTGCACCTCCTTCCTTGGCCGACGTGACGTTTTCTCCAGGTCATCTTGGTCATCTTCTGTGCCTGGTGACCAGACCTGAGAGCTGTTCATCACTGTGTAAGCTCAGAATGCACAGCCACATGGCAGAAGTATTTGTCACCAGAGCACACTGGAGCTCCAGCAGCGGTTGGAGACTGTTGCCCCAGCCTACCCAGCCTAGCACTCGGGGTTTTCATAAATAGGACTGAAAATTCAAGAAACAGTCAATCTCTCTTGCCACCCGACAATCTTTTCTGGATTCTCCAGGCACAGAGCCACGCTGTGACAAAAGGAGGTATATGGGGGTTCATTTCATCTAAGAACCAGAGGATGAAGCCCTGGGTGAGGAACAGGAAAAGGGTCACCTCTTTGAAGTCCCAAGAACAGAGGGACTCCTGATGGCAAAAAGAAAACAATGTCCACTTTGGATGATAGCCCAGGTTACCCAAGAATTTTCTCTACCTTATCTGGCACCCTCATAGCTGGGAGGCCTTCTCGTGTACATGCACGTGTGTGTGTGTGTGCGCGCACACACACACACACACACACACACCTGTAAACATGGTACCCATTTCTCTCTCCCATCCAGTTTTCACTTTCTGCCTGGATTACCATTCCTTTTCAGCTCTACAAAACCACCTTTCCAGCCAAATTCATGGGCTCTCTCTATCTCTTTGTGATTCCTCAGAGTGGAGTGAATCTAAAGATCCCTTGGCATCACCCTGTCTGGATGCGCAGCTCCTCCTCGACTTCACGCTCTGAAAAATGCACAGCCCCTGAACTTGGGTTCACTGTCTGATCTTGCTTGGCTTAAAGTTCTATGCTCAGTGTGTTTATCAGACCATTGCTGATCACGTGGTTACAATGAGGCTACAGTGAGTCAGTGGCTATCCACTGAGCTCCTTACACATGCTGGGAGCTCTGCTTAGAGTTGGAGTGCAGGGTGGTGGTGGCGGCGCACGCCTTTAATCTCAGCACTCAGGAGGCAGAGGCAGATGGATGTCTGAGTTCGAGGCCAGCCTGGTCTACAATTGCTAGTTTCAGGATAGGCTCCAAAGCAGCACAGAGAACCTGCTCCCATCCAAAAAGACAACTGGGGTGCAGGACCAGAGCCTCTCAGGCTGAGGAGTCAGAGCTGCTTGAAAGCAGGAACTGCTTAATTCAGGTTTTTGGATCAGAGAGAGAGAGAGAGAGAGAGAGAGAGAGAGAGAGAGAGAGACCCATGTCTACCATGTTTCCCCTTCACTGTCACCACCTTGGCCAATTTGGCTTTCATCATCTCCCTGTACTGAAAAGAAAGTCAATGGGATGCTTACAGCCCCAAGGGAGACTACAAGATTGCTGTCTCCCCAGTCCTCTGTGATCATTTAATGGTTGGTTTCATTCAAACTACTTAAACTAAGGTTTAAGTCATGCTGCTTACGCTATATATAGATGCATATAGCATCCTATAGATTCCCCCGAGCTCCTGTGGGAAGCTCTTGTAATGAAATAAGGGAAGCACAAAAAGGAAGGGCCATTCACAGATCATCAGGATAACAGTATGCAAAAAATAAGTTGGTGATGAGGGTAGGGCATGGAAGAGATAGAGGTGTTTATAGAGTGAGTAGTGGAAGACTGTGGAAGTGGGTGCATCTAGTCACCCTCAGAAGTCAGCCAGCCATAGCACACAGGTTCTTGATTGCTTATCCCATATATCTAGCAAGGATCCCGGGTGAAAGTTCACCCTAGAAGCCTCCACACACTCCCCAGTGGGACCCAGTCACACTAAGTCTGTCCCAGAACAGATCTCTGAGTCTCCAAGTGACTTCTGTGATCAGAATTATCCCTGCCTTCCAGAACTATTTTCTGGCTCCCCAAAGCCCTTGTCCTTCTGGATTAAAGGAGGAGAACCGGTTCTATATAAAAAGGCCTGTAATCACTGACTCTCCCTCCAAAGAAATGGGTTACAGCAAACAGGGGCAGCTTCCCATGCCCAGAACCATGTAGGCAGACCTGATGCCATCTGCTGGGGTGGATGAGTTCAGTGCTGAAGAGAGATAGTGAGCTAGACTCTCTGAGTTTAATATTCATAGGCTTGAATGCCTATCCGACCTCACCCTTTAAAAGGCCCTTGCTCCCGGGGTTGATATTTGATGCTGCCACTCACTTGGTCATATCGGTCATCCCATGGAGCTGGATTTGCAACTCCTTGCTTTTTTCCCCAGTAGGTCCTCTGCCCTGGGGCATCAATAGCCATTGACCTTGACTGTAACCTACCTGCTTAGCACCAAGTTCCTGACGCCTTCCTAGCATGGGGATCTCCAAGCAAGGCCTGCCAGGCCTCCCTGTGGACTTGCATTGCTTATGGGCACTTTGGTCAAGGACTCTTAACTTCTGCCTTTTTAGAGAAAAAGAAATGGAAATGGGAAGGTTGCCAAGCACCTGACCATTTAAAGGCCAGTGCTTCCAGCTGTGGAGAACCCAGGCTACCCGGCTAACGAGCCTTTTTCCTTGGATGCAGAAAAGGCTCAGGGCTTTCTAGTAGCTGGCTAGAAACTGAGAACTCACCCAGTGCAAACCTCTCACCGTTCAGAAGAAGACACTACTGACCGGAGAGGAGAGCTAACCTTCCCAAGGTCACACGACTCCCCAAAGCTAGTCCTACACCCACCTCCCCTGGTTTCTAATCTGGGGGCCTTTCCACAGTCCCTTAGAGCCCCACCCCAGCTACAGGACTTGGCCAATCCACATAAGCCAGCTCAGGTTGAGTGTGGACTCTGCCGCCTCTCCTCCTCAGATGAGAAGTTGCCCTTACATGGAGATATTCGGAAGTCAGGCACGGTGTGGGGTGGGGAAAGGGGAGTGGGCATTTAGCTTCTTAATCTCTCTCTAAACTCTGCCCAAGCTCTGAACGTGCCAGTCCAGCTGCAGGAGAATATTTTATTAACTGACACCACAGCCTTTGCTCGCTTGAAACAAATTTCTGCTGAAGGGGGAGACGGGGCTGGAGGTAAAACCAAGAGAGCTATAGCTCAGAAGACAAGCACACACATTTTCTCTGGGTCAGAAATCTTGGGGAACTCCTAGTAGTTTTTGCAGGAAGAAGAGAGGGGGGCTGAGAAGGAAGTTAGAAACACCCTAGGCTCACATACTGTGTATTGACCTTTCTCATCTTTCTATGGAGGAATGGCACAGAAGAGGCATATGGCTAGCCACACTGCTGAAGACAACAGCCGAGTGGGAACGAGGCTATCCTGAAGAAAGATCCATCCGCACTAGGCACAAGGCTTCCTCAAGGAGGGTCCAGCGTTGGCCGTGACACCTCAGGAGTTACATCCCCCAGGGGGCTCCTCTACTCCCCAGCCCCATCTTTCTGGAAGTAAAAGTAGCCAAGGATCACTACAAAGGGCCAGTTCCTAAGGGGTGTGGAAAACCTAGACCTAGGGCCAGTTAAGAGCACAGTGTCTTATCTAATGTGCCAGTGTCCCACAATTCAAAACTAAGCAGAGCTATGACGCCTTCAGTGGACTGGGTGGGCCAGCTAGAAGGCCTTTGGAACGGTAAGGGGTACCAAACAACAAGGCAACATGGGATCAGAAATTCCCCAGGGAAGGAAATAGTCTGAGATCTTGACAAAGTTATTATCAAAGATATTTGCGTAGTACGGATATTCCTCTCATATTTGTTTTGGGGGAAGGGAGAGTTTGCAATATTTTGAAAGCTCCCACCTCTGTCTTCGCTGTATTCCTTCCTTTGCCACCCATTTGCCACCAGTGTCCGTGTCTCCATGAGCCCCGGCAAGCCTAACTCCCACATGCCTAGGGCCATTGGCATGCTCCCCCGACCTTGGACATTTCCTTTGCTACACTCTGTGCTCATCCCTCCCTCTCATCTTTTGTACACGAAACCTGAACTCTTCAACTCTGTCCTCAAGACTTAACTACAAGCCAGGTGCAATCGTGAAACCTCTTTCCTCAGGCAAATGGGAGGATTTAAACAGCCTGCACTGAGCTTAGGCCTAGGCCATTGTTGAAGCTGAGCGTCATCAGCTACTGTTGTTAAGGGTAATGACAGTCATCCCTCACCGTCAGGGTGAACCTATTTCGACTCATTCAGTCTTCAGCACAGATGGCAAACAGTCACTTCTGCGCTGTTGAATTATGGCCCTAAATAGGCTCAATCACAGCTCTTCAGTCATCGCTGCACCCTGGACACCGCCACTCTCCGAGTCCTAACCAACTGCTGGACTCCTAACCAGCTGAAGGACCCGAGTGGGGGCCTTCACCCAGGAAACCAGGAGCAGCTGCTGTCCCCTTTGCCTCTCTGTTCTGAGACCTCTCAGGCTTCCCTGCACAGCAGGCCTCCCCTCTCTCTTCCTTCCCAGCTTTATCCTTTTTTATAGCCTTTTAAATTGTTTTCATTGAGCTATATATTTTTCTCCACTCCCCTCCTTTCCTCCCCCTCCTCTTCTATCCTCTCCCATGATCCCCATGCTCCCAATTTACTCAGGAGATCTTGTCTTTTTCTACTTCCCATGTAGATTAGATCCACGTATGTCTCTCTTAGGCTTCTCTTTGTTGTCTAGGTTCTCTGGGATTGTGAATTGTAGGCTGATTTTTCTTTGCTTTATGTCTAAAAGCCACTTATGACTGAGTATATATTATATTTGTCTTTCTGAGTCTAGGTCACCTCACTGAGGATGGTTTTTTTCCTAGATGGATCCATTGGCCCTCAAATTTCGAGATTTTTTTCTGCTGTGTAGTACTCCATTGTATAAATGTACCACATTTCCCTTATCCATTCTTCCGTCAAGGGGCATTCAGGTTGTTTCCAGGTTCTGCTTATGACAAATAATGCTGCTATGAACATAGTTGAGCACATGTCCTTGTTGTATGATGGAGCATCCTTTGGATATATACCCAAAAGTGGTATTGCTGGGTCTTGAGGAAGGTTGTTTCCTAATTTTCTGAGAAATCACCATACAGATATCCAAAGGGGCTGTACCAGTTTGCACTCCCACCAGCAACGGAGGAGTGTTCCCTTTACCCTACATCCTCATCAGTGTTTTTGATGTTGGCCATTCTTACAGGTGTAAAATGGAATGATTTGCATGTCTTTGACGACTAATGATGTTGAACATTTCCTTAGGTGTCTTTCAGCCATTTTAGATTCCTCTGTTGAGAGTTCTCTGTTTAGGTCTGTGCCCCATTTTTTATTGGATTATTTGGGAGTTTTTTATGACCAATTTCTTGAGTTCTTTATACATTTTGGAGATCAGACCTCTGTCTGATGTGGGGTTGGTGAAGATCTTTTCACATTCTGTAGTCTGTCTTTTTGTCTTGTTGACCATGTTGTCTGCTTTACAGAAGCTTCTCAGTTTCAGGAGGTCCCATTTATTAATTGTTGCTCTCAGTGTCTATGCTAACTAGGGTTATATTGAGGAAGTGGTCTCCTATGCCAATGCTTTCAAGTGTACTTTCCACTTTTTCTTCTATGAGGTTCAGTGTCTTTATAGCTTTTACTTCAATATTTCATTCTTATTTTGAACATTTATTTGTTTATTATTAGTTCCTACTAGGATGCCAATTCTAAGGATTTTTCTGTTCTGTCTACAAATTCTTCCTCACTTCCAGGTAGGATGCATGGCAGTCTCACTATAGCTGTTATATAAATGGTCAAACCAACGTATTTCATCTTACACCAGTGTTTTTCAAGGTCTAGCTGAAATGCCATAGCCTCTCCAGAGTCCCCATTAACATGCTACCTTCACTGTCCCCTTCCTCTCACTCATGTCCCTTGCCTTTCCAAGGCCTGGAATACAGCTCTGTGAGCACAGATATCTGTTACTGGGCCGTAGGTCATTAGAAGCCCAGTGAACTCAAATGGCACCAAAAACCCTCAGTGTGGCTGCAGTGTGGGAGCTTGGGCACACTGTCATGGCCTTCTCGTGTGACCAAACACCCACCTCACAGGCGTTTGAGCCGTACTTCTCCTCTCTCTTTGAAGTTCCTAATACGACTTGAGTTGTGTCTTGTTTGCTATGAGGGATGTTTACTGAATAATCAAAGCATCGTGTTCCCTAGTCGCTTTCCAAAGGCCCAAACTACGGTCATGTCAGAGGATAGCTCTAGTGACACAGTAGGTGCAGGTAACATTTTCTCCCAAGGGGAAGAATAAATCAAGTGGGAGAAGAGATGTCTCAAATTCTTGAAACTTGGTTGCTGAGTCTGACACTGCAGAAGACCAGGAAAGCTGGGCCACTCTACATCAGCATCACCCTGAGCCCGGCGGAGATGGTCTTGTTCTCTCTGTGACCATTTCAATCCTATCTCCTATCCACATGGCAACATAAGGGCAGACATTTATTTGCTATTGCAAAACCCATAAACAAACATTTCCCTGGTGGGTGCTGTTTTTTACTTATCATTGTAGGACACTAAAAAATAAAACTTTGTTTTACTCAGCGAACCAGTCTTCCCTTTTAGTTACAGCAGAAACACAGTATGAAAGTGAACTTTCTTAGGCCAGGAAGACAGACTAGACAGAAGCTTTAACAAAGTTATTTACAAATGGTGATAATGTACCTGATGGGACTGAGCACCCAAGTAAGACACAGGACAAGAAGAATTCCTCAAGGTTCCTTCCTTGGCTCAGCCTTCATTTCCCCTTCAATCGTCTCTTCCAGTTTTCTCACTTCAACTAAGGATTTGAAAAACTACTCTCAGCCTTTGTTCTCCCTAGAGCCATTTCTATCCAGAGACCTTCGGGACTTATTAGCAAGCAACACAGATCCAAAACCAAGGCCATGGTTCGTCCCTCGTGAGTTCTCACCAACCTGTTCCTTCTCTACTATCTGCAGCTTCATGTTTGTTATTAGCCAGTCTTGCGTCCAGAGATCCTTCAGACCGCTCCTGGCAGTGTTTCCATCTGATCCTCTAGTTCTTCTGTAGCTGTCGCAGGTCAGGCCTCCTTTATCTCTCACTTGATCGCTCCACGGATGGCCATCTTGCATCTAAGATGTCTTCTAACATTCATCCAGGAACCGGCACTGCTTCATCAATGTGCCCAGAACATCCTGCGTGGCTCCTAATGCCTACCAAATGAGCTCCTTGCCCTCCTATTTTGGGTCCTCTGAGTCTCTAACAAACCTTTTGTTCCTACCTATTGTAAAGCATTTTCCTGTTTGTCTATCCTAAACACCAACAAACAGTAGTTTGTTCCCATGCACATGCCCTTTCATGATTTACTTGGGTCTCCCATTCACACTTATTAAAATCCTATTTGCCGTTGTTGGTCCGGCTAAAAATGTCACCTCTTCTGTGAGGCCAAACATTCATTTCTCAGCAAATATTAAATATTTATTCTCCAATACACACCAGGTCTTTTCAGATCATGGCTTTCTTCCCTGTACACTCTTGTGAACATACTCACATCCCCTGCAATATCATAGACTTCTCAAGATCTCTCTCCTCTCCTCTCCTCTCTCCTCCCTTTCCTTCCTTCTCTCTCTCCCTCCCTTCCTCTCTCTCCTTTCCTCTCTCCCTTCCTCCCTTTTCCCTCTCTCCTATCCCATTCAATTTAGCAGTACTGGGAACTGAACCATGGACCTTGCACATACTAGGTGAACACTGTACCTCTGAGCTCTCTTGTTTATTTTTATATCTCCAATATTTCCTGATACTTTACCTTGCAAATACTGGGTATTCAATAATGCTTACTGAATCAAATGAGATTTATGATATGTACGGTTTTGATACTGGTTAGTTTAACTCTTCTATGATTCTCCCACTGCCAACATACACATGTCCAGAGAGTAGTGAAAGTAAACTCATGATGATGCTTAGAGGCCATAAGCCTATCATTATGGTTTGCTCTCTGCCATTCACGTCATTGGAAAAAGAACTTTGAAAAGGATCTCATGCCAGAAGGAAAAAAAAATTATTTTCTAGCAGCCTTTGACAGTATTGTATGATTGTTGTGCAGCCAGTTTTCATTTCTTCTGTTTGACTGATCTATTGATATTTCTGTTTGTAATCGCTCAATAACTGGTTGGGAGAGAGGATGGAAGACAAAGCGCAGGGCCATGGTGGGAGGAGAAACCCAATGGAGAATAAAACATTTGTCCAAACAACTGTGGCCATCACAGCAATGTCACAGATATTCACAGTGTGGCAACATGCCTCAAAGATATGAAAGATGTGCCCCTTTCTCTACAATGACTGCTAAACGGATAGACTCCTACCTAGCCTCTTACCATGCTCACTCTGGTGACTGTCCAATCGTTCAAAAATGATGAGGTGCTACTGAGGGTGATAAGGTTCCCGGATGGAGGCAGGATCGTGCTTCTACTTTTACTGCCATTGCAAGGCACCTTGCTGTGCCACTAGGAGCCACTGGATGCAAATCCAAGAAAATGAGATTTGCAATTTTGCATCGATAGCCAGTTAACGTAGGAGGGAAAGGTCCCCTTTGCCACTTCTGAAGCAAACAAATATCGCATGTGGCGATTTCGGCAGCTGCATTAGTTGGTGAAAATTGATGCGCATTTCATGTGTCAGAGAGCTGAATCCCAGAGAATGGAGCCAGCCTCCCAGAAAATGGTTTCTTTATATAGTTCCATCCATTCATTGTTTGATTGGACTTTCTGTATATTAAATTCAAGCTGTTCTGCCACTCACGGGCATTATGATGCGTTGGTTTGGTGGGAAGTAATGAAGGTGATGGGTTTTACAGCATCACATTACAAAGGAGGCGTCCCCGGCCTCATCCATCTCTCCATCAACTAGCTTGCATGTGAGGTGGCACTTATATTAAAACGATTTTTCTGATTCAGTTTAATGACACTCATTCAAGTCCTGGCACCCAGAATATGATTACATGAGTTAAGTGCAATCTTCTTGTGCCCAGTCATGGTCTGCCAAGGCTGGGCTTTCTTCCCACGCAGTCCCACCTTCCCACACGCCTGCCATTTGGATTGGTGTGCTCTGAAGGAAGCAGGACGGACAAACAGGAAACCAAACATGGAGTCAGTAGAGCGGATACCCCCAAACATAGGAGGAACTCCTTTCTCAAAACGAATCTTTTCTAGAAGCTAGTCTGAGGTCAACAGTACGCACTCTTTCCAAAGGAGATCTCTGGGGGTCTGCTACTTCCCGGAAGAAAAACTGGGACTTGAACATCACCGAAAGAAGAATCTTTGTGAACGGGTATTCCAGTGTTAGGGTCCTAGAAATGGCTAGTTGTATGCAGGCTCATGTGCCCAAAGATGGCGGAAGGTTATTTTACTTGAGTCCTTGACTCAGAACACCCAGCCCTTGTGGGGTGTGGTCTGGAGCCGTGCACACCCCAGGACACCTTCCTGGGTGTGAGAACTGAACACATTCAGGCCGCCGATGAGGGGCTCTCCCCTGGCTGAGGAGGGAGCAGGAGGGCCCTCTGCTTTTTGTTTACAGTATTTCAAGGCAGAATAATTGTGGTTCCTTGGAAAGAATCATGTTAGTTAGTGTTTACTGGTGTGTTTAAAGAAAGAAGCACAAACAAAGCTGAGCAGAGAGAGGTTGGGATTGATTTCCAGACATCCCGGAAGGGAGGCTGTGAAATGAACACCAGCGTGGAAACTCTTTTCCAAAAACTGAGGTGATCTGAATTGCCAGCTCAGAAAGCAAAGGCGGGGCAAGACCTCTCCACCACACCCCCCACCGTATGAGGCACCTGAGTGACTCAAGCATCATCCCTGCGCGTCAACCTTTTCTGCAGTTCAGTCTCATAAAGGCCTCCATGTCAGAGCCATGGCTGGCCCCTCATGATGGTGTAAGCACAGGCCAGCTGATCACACACTTCACACTATAGCCTGAGCAGGAGAAAGGGTGAGCTCCATCCAGTTTTCCACCCTGCCGCCAGCCTGCACTATACCTCTTTCTGATGTTGCGACTCCAAGTTGGCGCTCTAGGCTTGCTGGTTCCCAGCTGATGTCTTAGCTGCCCCGGGCTTTGAATCTCCCTACAAGCCTCTTCTTGCCAAATGCTTCCCCCAAGGGTATGGAAGATCTTCATGGCTTAATCTGCTGTAACTTTTCAGCTGGCTTAATGGGAAAAGGGCTATTGAATACTTCCTGAGAAACTTCCTGATGTTTCTACTTTTAAAGTGTGCTTGTGGGGGGGGGGCAGTCTACTTGTTAGTGCATATAAGTAGATACACACACACACACGTGCATGCGTGTGTGTGTGTGTGTGTGTGTGTGTGTGTGTGTGTGTAAGAGAGAGTAGAAAACAGCGGTCAACTTCAGGACCTTTCCTCGATCTCCCTCCATCTTTACTTTTTAAGATGGAGTTTCTTACCTCAAGTGCCTCAACCCAACTCTGTTGACTGTCCAATGAGTTTACAGGGATCTACCTGTCTTCACACTCCCCTCCCGCTCCGTGCTGGGGCATAAGTGTGCCACTGTGCCTAGTTTTTACGCAGGTTCTGGGGCTCTGAACTCAAGCTCCATGGTTGCACAGCAGCCAGTGAGCTAATGTTCCGGCCCTCCGCCTCTAAATAGACAAGGATCTTTCAGTCCTTGATCTCTGCTGCATTCACCCATGATGCCACCACCATCCGTGGCCTGGATTATTCCCATGCTATTTTATGTTAAGGGATCAAGAAGGCCTCACAGATGCTGAGCAGAGACCTGAAGGGATATGGACAATATAGAGAAGAGCGTTCCAGTCAGAAGGAACAATACATGCAAAAGTCGTCAGGTAGAAGGGTCATTAATATGCTATTCCTGGGATAGCAAGGAAATTCCTAATAGAGCTTCTGCAGGGAGGGGGGCAGGAGATCAGAAAGTTAATGGGAGAATCCTTCAAGCATGCTGCATGTGACCACCATACCACCATGGCTCTGAACAGGAAGTCCCTCAAGCATTTTAAGCCTCTGCTCAGTTTCCCAGGGATCTGGCTGCTGGAGAGTAAGTCCACCCAGCACTCCCTACGTGTCCTGCCATGTTTTATTCTTCTGTGGATCCTAATAGTGTGCGTTTGTTTGTTTATCTACTTACTGTATTGCCCTTCCCATTAGAATGCAAGCTGCACAGAATGGTTTCTTTACTGTTGAATTCTAGTGCCTAGAACTTAATAAGTATTTGGGGGAATAAACAGAGGCATGATGGGAACAGTGTTGGGTAGGAACTTACCTAGGGTTCCCTTTATGTTCCTCCCTAGCCCTGCGGTGTCTCAAGGTGACCATAGTTAAGTAGCCAAATATTATTTAAGGGCTCACGGCAAACACTCTTTGCAAGAAGTCTCAGCCCTCCCAAAGCTGAAGTTTCATTGAGTGTTTGTTCTCTCTGTCTGCTCTGCCCACAAACATCCTGCCTGACGTGACAGCATGGGTGATATCTGGAGAGGCCTGTGTTTGGTTCTCACATGGCCAGAAGTGGTTTGTCAATGGGGAAGTTGAAGCTGGGGAAGCCAAAGCACAAATCTGTCTAGTCAAACGATCGGGATGGATGCTCACTACACTATCACGCCCTGTGATCTTTGAAGATATGCACTTCAAGACTTCACAATCTAGGGGGGAAAGGCAGAAACAAAGTCAAGAAAATGATGGCAGGGTAGGACACCAGGGCTGTGAGGGGAGGAGGTGACAGGGTAGGACACCAGGGCTGTGAGGGGAGGAGGTGACAGGGCAGGACACCAGGGCTGTGAGGGGAGGAGGAGGAGGTGACAGGGTAGGGCACCAGGGCTGAGATGGGAGGAGGAGGAGGTGACAGGGTAGGGCACCAGGGCTGTGAGGGGAGGAGGTGACAGGGTAGGACACCAGGGCTGTGAGGGGAGGAGGAGGAGGTGACAGGGTAGGACACCAGGGCTGTGAGGGGAGGAGGTGACAGGGTAGGACACCAGGGCTGTGAGGGGAGGAGGAGGTGACAGGGTAGGACACCAGGGCTGTGAGGGGAGGAGGAGGAGGTGACAGGGTAGGACACCAGGGCTGTGAGGGGAGGAGGAGGAGGTGACAGGGTAGGGCACCAGGGCTGTGAGGGGAGGAGGAGGTGACAGGGTAGGACACCAGGGCTGTGAGGGGAGGAGGAGGAGGTGACAGGGTAGGACACCAGGGCTGTGAGGGGAGGAGGTGACAGGGTAGGACACCAGGGCTGTGAGGGGAGGAGGTGACAGGGTAGGACACCAGGGCTGTGAGGGGAGGAGGAGGAGGTGACAGGGTAGGACACCAGGGCTGTGAGGGGAGGAGGTGACAGGGTAGGACACCAGGGCTGTGAGGGGAGGAGGTGACAGGGTAGGACACCAGGGCTGTGAGGGGAGGAGGTGACAGGGTAGGACACCAGGGCTGTGAGGGGAGGAGGTGACAGGGTAGGACACCAGGGCTGTGAGGGGAGGAGGAGGTGACAGGGTAGGACACCAGGGCTGTGAGGGGAGGAGGAGGTGACAGGGTAGGACACCAGGGCTGAGATGGGAGGAGGAGGAGGTGACAGGGTAGGAGACCAGGGCTGTGAGGGGAGGAGGTGACAGGGTAGGACACCAGGGCTGAGATGGGAGGAGGAGGAGGTGACAGGGTAGGACACCAGGGCTGTGAGGGGAGGAGGTGACAGGGTAGGACACCAGGGCTGTGAGGGGAGGAGGAGGTGACAGGGTAGGACACCAGGGCTGTGAGGGGAGGAGCAGGTGACAGGGTAGGACACCAGGGCTGTGAGGGGAGGAGGAGGTGACAGGGTAGGACACCAGGGCTGAGATGGGAGGAGGAGGAGGTGACAGGGTAGGGCACCAGGGCTGAGATGGGATGAGGAGGAGGTGACAGGGTAGGACACCAGGGCTGTGAGGGGAGGAGGAGGAGGTGACAGGGTAGGACACCAGGGCTGTGAGGGGAGGAGGAGGTGACAGGGTAGGACACCAGGGCTGTGAGGGGAGGAGGAGGTGACAGGGTAGGACACCAGGGCTGTGAGGGGAGGAGGAGGAGGTGACAGGGTAGGACACCAGGGCTGTGAGGGGAGGAGGTGACAGGGCAGGACACCAGGGCTGTGAGGGGAGGAGGAGGTGACAGGGTAGGACACCAGGACTGTGAGGGGAGGAGGAGGTGACAGGGTAGGACACCAGGGCTGTGATGGGAGGAGGTGACAGGGTAGGACACCAGGACACCAGGGCTGTGAGGGGAGGAGGTGACAGGGTAGGACACCAGGAGGTGGTGGCAGAGGGTAGGACACTGGGACTGTCACAGGAGGCAAGAGGAACCCCAGATCTTCAATAGCTAGGAAGGCTTCTTAGAGAAAACAGTGGAGCTTTACTTTTGGAAGATTGTCCTGAAGAAGAGAGATGCATCTTGTTTGATTTATCTTGCACATTCACACTGGGATGGAATGCAATCATAGCGCTTGTTGTGTATTCTCAGAGTTGGCAACGCACAGGAAGCATCCACAGACATGGAAAGAACCAAAGACTCCTTGTTGAGATGTAAGTTTGTATCCTCTCTTGGGAGTTTCAGCACCAGGGAACTATCAGTTAAGAAATGCCAAGAAACAAAAACAAACAAACAACCCAAAGGTCACTCATTCTCAGAATGTTCTGTGAGCAGTCCTGGGGTCAGGGCTCCACCCCACACAGTATCTAGACTGAGGTATGATGGTCCCTGTGGAAGTACAGACAGAACACTGAAAATGGAAGAGTTCATAAAAACACATCTCAGACAAGCTCCATTTCTGGCACTGGAGAGCCTGACCCAGAACCCCTACCCACAGTGTTCTCTCTCCATCCCTGACTTCCCGAGTCTTCCTGCCTCCTGGGACCTCAGACAGCCGCCCTCCAGGATAAGGTTTTAAAGGGAACCACAAATCACCTGGAGACTGCTTCACGATTGGAAGAAGTAAAAACAAAACAAAACAAAACAAAAAACAATCAATTCTGCTTTTGTTAAAGTGATTTTTGGACACTGTCAGAAATGCTCTCATCTCAGAGCACGGGGTGACAGACAGGTTGCCGATGACAATTATGTAAGTCAGGAGCAGGCTGCTGCATACCTTCCCCCACCTTCCCCAGGCCCAATTCCCCTCTTTAAGAAGTCCAAGAGCAGTCCACTCCAGATGTCCTGAAGTCAGCACCACCCCCAGCTTTTGAGAATGCACACCCAAAAGGCTCCCAGCTTCTCTTTTTCCCCACATCCTAACCTGAGCTGCCTCAAGGACCTACTCAGGACTTGCTCCAGGTCAGCCACAGTGCTAAGCAAAGCCAAGCGAAATTAAGAAGGGAAATTTGCTTTGACATAACTCACCTCATATAATACATTCCCAAACTAGTTATGTTGGTCTTATTTAATATTGGGAGTTCCACGTTATCCCTTTCCTCTATTAACTGAGATAATTGGGGATTTGTTTTATTTATAGCATCAATTATGAACACGGAAATTAATCCTTGAATGGTGCATTTGGGATCTCAACTGTCAAGGGAGCAGAAGGGAAACCTGGGCACAGCTCAGGGGTCTTTCCTACCGGCACAGGAGCCTGCCAAGGAAAGACATCTTCAAGCCTGGGTGATAATTTGGGCTGTCATTTGTTCTTGTGTGCATAAAGTATTTTGAAATATTAAATAAATGGTGATAATTGGCTTCAGGAGATCCTTCCCTGGGGGACGTCTACTGATACCTGAGAGAGGTAGTGGGAAGCAGGCAGGGACGGCAACCGGAGCCTGGCAAAGCAGATACTTTCGCTTGTATTGGTGCTCAGCATGTTGGCTGGCACTGATTTGAGAAGGAGCTGAAGATAGTATCGTTGATTAGAGATGGGAGCTCAGGGAGGTGAAGGGCAAGGGGAGCCACAGGCGTGGTGGGTATGTGCTGGGAGCTCCTGGAAGCAACTGGACCACTGCAGAGCTGGTCCTTCATCCTTCCTGGTCACATGGAGCTCAAATTCAACATAGAGGAAAAAAAAAACTTCCTTCAATGGTCGATCAGGACTAAAACTAGCCAGTGAATGTGGTTTGGAAGGAAGCCAGCCAGGAGAGAGGGGAAACTTTCCAGCGTTGAGCCAGAAAGTCCCCTAGTAAGGGCAAGAAGCTCCATGTGGTCCTGTAGCATCTCAGTGGACAGATCAGTCAAGTCTGCTCTCCTCTCTCCCGGAGCAGCAGAGCTGAGACACAGCATCCAGGGCTGGAGTTGCTGCAAGGCTGCAGGCTCAAACCTTCAATTTACCCTCAAGAAAGGACAGATACATCTAGAAGAGACTGAGAACAATATCAGGCCAAGTAAATGAGGAAGGTGCCCCATTTACACTGACCCCTCCATTAAAATGCATTTTGCCAAGCACCTGCTATGTAGAGCTAAACAAACGAGCCAGGTATTGGTGCCAACTGCCAGCTCAGGTCAAAGTCAGGTCAGGTCAAGTAGCTTGATCTAGCACAGAGCTACGGTCAGAGTGGAAGGAAGGAAACGAGACTGCTGTCTTGTATCTTGTCTGCATAGAAGAAAGAGAAGACTAAAGGCTTCCTTTCTGGCCCGTTTAGTCGCCTTTCGGAAGCTAGACATTTCAATGTATTGGGACCGAGAGCCAAGCCTGTTCATCACTGGGGGTGGAGTGAGGAGGTTCAGGGCCCGCAAGGGAGCCACACCTGTGCCCAGTGTGGGCAGAGTCTTTTCCTCCTCACGTGCCTTCTCCTGCAGTCTTCCCGCACCCTGCTCTACCGCACAGTAAAACTAGCAGTAAAATCCCAAGTTTAGCTATGAAAACAGCCATTGATCTCTGATGCAGTCTTCTGGTCAGTCTAGAAGGAAATGTGTGATGTGTAAAGTCTCTGCGTGCCCAGGATAGTGCCTGACACATAATACTCACCAAGAGGATGCTTTCTTGACCAGTCACGTGACAGAAGGGAATATCACATTCGAAGGTCATCTAAAAAAGTAATAAGCCCCAGGTCTGGCTTCTACTGGAGGCCACGACAGAGTGGGGGCAGTGGGACGTGGGACAAGGAGAAAGGACGTTGAAGGTGTATTGCGGTATTTGAAGTTCAGCTGTGACTCTGGGAAATTTACTGAATCCCTCTGAGCCTCACCTTCTGTATCTTTAAAGAGTACAGAACTTCTCCTACTTTGCAAGGCTGCTGAGAGAACTTAAAGATAATATATGCGAAGAGCTCGGCACACTGCTGACACGCAGTAGACACCCAGATGCTATTATACTACTAATAAAAAGTAATGGGCAGATGGCCAGTGGCGCTCCTATTGATCCCATTTTAATTCTGACACCCATCAATCTGCCTGGTATGTATCGCAATACAAGTTCCTCCCTTTGGGGTCACGAGTCCCATCAAGAGGCAACTGGGGAGTCACGGATCCCCATCAGGATCATGCTTGAGGGTTGGGATGAGATACCTGGGTTTCTTTAGGAAGGTGAAGGATGGCTAGGGTCTGCCTAGAAGAGACAAACATGAAGCCAAGTCCCCAGGTCACTTTATCCCGAATACCTCATGGTGCCCAAAGCTCACATCTGCCATTTGATCCAAGAAAGGTACAGTCTGAGTCAGACATTCACTCTGGTGGGCAGCTAGTTATTTGATGAGCACATTTGTGGGCAGGTGTTCACCTGTGTATGTATGATGTACGGTGTGAGTGTTGTTTGTGTGTGTGTGTGTGTGTGTGTGTGTGTGGTGTTGAGAAGAATGGCTGTATAGTTTTCTTTTGACAGACAGAGGTAAGGGAATGAATGCCTGGATCAAACATGGCATTCACAAATGGACGGTGACATCCCTCGCTCCTCCCTGCTCCTCTCCTGTGGCAGGACGACAAATGCAATCACTTTAGAAGGTCCAATCACCTGCTCAGCTGGTCCCAATGAGCACATGCAGCACTATGGAATAAACCTATGCCACCACAACAGGGTTTCAGCTAGGGGGAAAAAATTGAATTACCAGAATGCCACCAACTGAATTGTCAAAGACCAAATAAAAAGCTTCATGAATTCTCCACCAGCAATATAATGCTTCCTTTTCTAAGCAAATCTAGAGCCAGTGTATGAATTGTGGAGGGATTTTTTATTAGTCTCCGAGGCTGAGGCAGAACCCCTCTGAAATCTATGTCTCCATAAAGCTGCCTTTATTTTTCTCTAATCCTGTTAGGATGAAGGCTTTAATCTCCTTCCTGGGACCCCTTTGTCTAATGGAAAGCTTCACACACCAGCACCATAAATGTATTTTTGTGACCTCAGTGGAGTGGAGGGCTCAGAGATCTGGAAGGGAAATGTCGCCTGAGATGGCACTGCACCGAGCACTTGTCTCTCCCTCTGAAGATAGTGCTGCCTGGCCACGTGACCCATTGAGACTGTTTCACAGGCACACAAGTAGGCGGGGTCATTCCCCCTCTGACTCCAGTTGATAAAACAAGCCTGCTCCTCCGTTAGTGAGAAAAAAAAAAAGAAAGTGGTGCCTTGCTCTGCAAAAAAATACCCAAATCAGGGTCATGGGGAGAAATTTTAATAAGAGCGACCGAACCCATGAGTGTCTGTGGCAGCAGAAAGAAGAGAAAGCGGCTTGCAACTACGCTACCAAGGAGAAATGCAGGAAGGGATCTGCATGTGCAGATTGCGTACCATTCACCCAACTTCTCCCAGCCTTCTGCCCCACCACCCGCTTGCTCTGTCTTCCTTCCCTGCACAGTTCTTCGAGACACTCCACCCTGCCATCACACACACCACACTGCTTGAGGAAAGATATAGTGACTTAATTTCCCATGTTTTATAAAACACATGCCTCACCCCTGCCCCAAGAGAATCAATTCAGAGCAAGTTACTACCCACAAACAAATCACTCGTTTCTTTTCTGACTGTTCCACTCCCTTGGCTTCCAAGAGTTGAGTGAAGGACTTTTGTCTCCAAACCTCCTCCCCTCAATCGTAATACACCACCTAAAGCTTTGTGATCAAACCAATCCAACTTCACCCTAGCCAGGTGAAGTGACACCTGATCCAGGCCAGTGACACCGACTTACCCCAGTGTAGTCATGGTGACGATGGTGTACCAGAAAGATGCAGGGATACTTGTGAATTTGCTGGCAGAGGAGCCCTTCTCGGCATAAAACATCACAGTGGCAAAGATGATTATGGCCATGGTGAGGGAGAAGAGGAGAAAGCCCAGTTCCGAGGCACAGCTCTTCAGGGTGTAGCCCAGGATCCGTAGGCCCTGGGAGTGTCGGGAGAACTTGAAGATCCTGAAGACACGGAAGACCCGGAGCGTGACGAAGGCCCCGGATACATCCTCATTGTCGGTCATGACCAGGCCGATGTAATAGGGCATGATGGCCACCACGTCGATGATGCTCATCACACTGCGAATGAAACGGTATCGACTGGGCGCCGCGAAAAGCCGGAGGAGGTACTCCACGGTGAAGATCATGACGCAGGCAGTGTCCAGGCAGAAGAAGGCTACCGAGTAGCGCTCTCCACATGGCAGCTCCTTGCTCCCTGGCACCGTGCCACACGGCACCGTCTCCACCACGTTGGTGATGACTGAGACGGCAATGAAGAAACCAGTCACGTAGTAGAAGACCAGGGCCAGGGTGCTGGTGTGTGGGTTCTCGAATGCCCGCCACATGGTCTGGCGGAAGCTGAGCGAGGGCATGGACTCCTGGTTATTCTCAGAGTCATTGTCGTCCATGAGCCGCTCCGCGTTCTCCCGCTTGCGGTCTTTGTACTCCTCGTAGCAGCAGTCTCCAATGATCTCAGGGAGGATGCCATAGAAGGCCAACTCATCGTCGTAGGCAGAGATACACTCGTAGCGCGGGTAGTGCAGTTTCCCAGTGCGGTAGAAGTTGAGCACGCAGCGGAACACTTCCGGGTCGCGGTCAAAGAAGTACTCCTTGGTGTCCTCATTGAAGAAGAACTCTTTCTCTGTGCTACCCAGCAGGGTGTCGGGGTAGCGCTCCAGAGTGGTCCTCCAGGTCTGGAACCGTCTTCCGCTCACGTTGAGGACGATTAGCTCGTCTTGCCGCTTGTTCTTGTCTGCTGGAGCGAGGGGCATGGGGCAATTGGCCACTGGCATCCACCCAATGGCTGCAGCCCGGGCAAAAGGCAGCCAGGCTGCAACTCCCGCCGCCATGGTGACTCCAGCTTTTGGGCTGGTAGCTGCTCAGACACTGTGCACACCAGCTTGAAGTTAGTTCCGTGACCCCTGGGGGATAGGAAAGATCAGAGAAACGGCTGAGTCTCCTTTGATTGTTGGAGGATGCGACAAGGGGAGGGTCACTGAGTGAAACAGCAAGTCTCCAAGGCAAGATAAAACTGAAAGCACCCAAATAGGGAGCTCTGATAGTGATGCAAGGATAGTACCTCACAGGGGCTGTGCAAAGGGCCAGTTCATCAGAGGCAGCTGACTGATAAAGTGTCAAGCTGGGCTGGGGGGCTCCAGGAGTACTGGGAAGGAAAGCCTTGAACAGGAAGATCTGGGAAGATGGGTAATAATTAGCTCTGAAAGGTTATGGGTGTTATTGCGAATTTAAATTGGGAGAGGGTAAATGAGTTCTCATTAAACGAATTTAAAAGTGGGATAAACATGCTAATTTTTATTTCACTCTTCATCCACCGGGGTAATCAGAAATCGGGGTGCCAATGAAGGAGATCAAGTAAACACATCCTTTCTATTTCTCCCTGGTGGGAAGGAGACTGAGGCTGGGTTTAGAAAATTCTGTCAAGGTGGGAGACCCCAGCAAGCCAAGAGCCCAGTGAAGTTCTCCCCCCTGACTCCCTTGGAGAAAGCTTTCACTGGCAAATTGCTACTTACTCTTGAGGATGCTTGGCCTGGATCCTTGCCCTAGCAACCTACTGTCCAATTGCAGCCGCCAGAAGCATGATGAACAGACAGAGAACGGTTGTGAGGTTGTACGGGGTCTCTCTCTCTCTCTCAACCAAATGAAGGCATTCTTGGGTTCTTGGTCCACCTGACTTCCACACTGTCCCTCTCCCACCCCAAAGCAAGCTGAGCCACGCTCACTGCCTTCCCTAGCTCCCTCGCCTCCTGTCTCCATCTGCCCAGAACCCAGAGTTCCCCATTATATAACAACACACCATCCCATGCCAGGCTCTCTCACCTGTCCTCTACCGCACCCTTCCGAGCGTCTTCAGGGCTGGGCACCCTTGCCCTTCATGCGCAGCTCTCTGCACCACATTCCCCATCACCTGTGAGGATGGAGGGAACAATGGCACGGAGAACTATATTCGGCTTGGGGAAGCAGATTTACCTTCCCAGATTTGGCTTTTTAAAGATGATAGTGAAATGACTCTGCAATCCCCAAATGTATACCATCTGTGGGAAGCCATGTGGTGACACAGAAACACACGTAACAGTGACGGGAAATTGTTTGGGGTTGGCACACTCAACTCCACTAATCCTAAACTGATCGCACCACGCACCGCGCAGAGCCAAATCCTAGCTCAGTTATTTGGATTCTCCAGAACGCACTTGGTTTATTTCTGTATTGAAATAAATGAGGTAGAGGTGACTTTGGGAGTCTGTGGCGTTGTTTGTGGGCCTGGTTTTGGAGTTGGGTGACTTATTACACAGACTGGTGATGAACTTTGGCCTTCCTCTCTCCAGGAATGCCACTTCGCCGGCTTCTCCAGGCTCTAATGGTGCTTTTGCTCCTGAGCTGCTACTGGTCTTTCCTACCCAGATGCCTCTGAGACAGAAAAGCTTATACTCTCTCCATCCTGAATGCTGCTTTTCACCTCCTGCCCACAGCATCCCTCACCCTAGGCCACTTACCCTGGCCATGGTTTGTTTTAGTTTTTGTTTTTCAAGACAAGGTTTCTCTGTGGAACCCTGGCTGTCCTGGAACTCGCTCTGTAGACAAGGCTGGCCTTGAACTTACAGAGATCCACCTGCCTCTGCCTCCTGAGTGCTGGGATTAAAGGCGTGTGCCACCACCAGCCACCACCTGACCATGTTTTTTGTACTCCATTCCAAGGATTGCCAAATAATGAAACACCATGAAAGACTGGCTCCCTGGGTCCTCCCTGCTGCTGGCATTCTGGTCTCACTCTCCCCATTCCTAGATTCCCCCCTTTTCCTTGGAATTCATTCTACTCAGAGCAATCTCCTTAAAGCAAGTTTCTGATTGGGCTTCACTCTGTAGCCTGTGAAATAAAACTCTAACTCCTTGGCCTGACATTCCAGCATCTTCATACAGGGACCCAGCTTAACATATCAGCTAGGCAGTCCAGGTACCTCCCTAGCCTCCAACAACAAGAGCAGAGACGGGCTCACAAACAAACACTGGATGTCTGTCTCTGGAGTATCTCCCCTGTCCCTCCACTTGCCTTGCTCATTAAAATCCTACCTGTTCTCCTTCTTGGTGATGCTTCCTCTTCTCCCAAGACTCTCCTTCCTTTAGGCTCTCTGCACTCTGCCTCTCTGCTCAAGCACCTGCCACGCCAAGCTTGGATTTCAGGTGCTTTATATCCTTTCATTAACAGTAGTGGCATCAACAGTAAGAAATGGCCAGATACTCGATGCAAGGTATTGCACTGTCTCCCATGCCATCTCATTTCATCCTCAAAGCAACCCCAGTCAGAAGAGTCTATGGTGTCTAGCATTTCATGAATAAGAAAATCTAAGGCCTATTGATACCTAGCATTCTGACAACCCTGAAACACAGGTCCAGGATTTGACCTTGAATGGATGACTGAGCACTGACCACACCAGGCTCCGTACCTTATGCATCCATAGACGGTTTCCATCAAGTCACCAAAACAACCCCTGTAGTCCTCATCTTACACATAAGGGAAATGAGAGCTAAGGAGTGACTGTGACTTCCTAAATGATTAATAAATAGTCAGAACTGGTTGGGAGTCACTCTAGGCAGGACATTCCCTGGGACCCACAAAGATCTTTCAGGGCAAAGGCTTTCCATCTAGCCCAGCAAGTGGCAATAGTGCATGCAGTGCTTGAGCAGGTACCCGAGCCAGGACCGCTATTTGGCAGATGCTGCTTGCGCTCTCTGTTTAACTCTATGCCTTGCTGCTGTTTCCTGAGGCTGTCAAGGGTGGCTGTTCTCTTTCTAAACAGTAAACTCTGAAGACAGAGCCGAATTGAAATCCTGAGAATTAAGTGTCTGCAGACTCACTGTAGGTTAGATAAGTGTCCTTGAGGAGTTGATTTCTGCCTCAGTTTCCCCACCTACATGCTAAGGGAAGGGGGATCTTCGTAAGTGCCTCTCTTCCTGAAAGGTTGTTTAGATGCTGCAGAAGACAAAGAGAATGACAATGCTGTTTCCTATAGATGTCACTGCTTAGAGGATAGAAAAACAGCACGGTCCTGATGAGCCCTTGATTATAGGAACTGAGAGAACGGAGGAGAGAGGAGGTCATTCATCCGTGACAGCAGGTAATCCACACACCACTGAGAGACGATTCAGAAACACACTCTGCATTGCATAGTTGTCTTCAAAGCATTCACCCTAACAATGAACTGTGTTTTCTTTGGACCAGGAGAGACCCCTGCCCCCCCTCCCCAGTGTATACTTAGCTAGGTTTCCAAGGGGTGAGGGCCTGGGAAACGAACATAAGCTAAACATTAGTTATAGATAGTTCTGATTCTGACTCAGGTCAAGTTTCCTGAGCACCAGCAAAGTTCTGGGCACTATCCAAGGCACCTTTCCACATCATACAACGTTTAGTTTACTCCCACAAAAACCCCATGATGTTTTTGCCTATTGGTGACAGGAAAAAAAAATGTCAAAGCCTCAGAAGTTTCCTTCCAAGTGGTTAAGTTAATATATATAGGGTTGGACGGTTTTCAAACCAGACCATTGTCTGGCTCCCTGTCAAATGGATTCCCTGAACTAGGTACAGCCCGATCCTAATGCTCCCTTAGAAGAAGCAGGCAGCTGAGAGCGCAGGCTCCAAGGGACCTTTCCGTCTGTTTTAGTACTACCCTTAACTTTTGAAAGCAAGCCACCGTTAACTTTCTGGGTTGCAGAATCTTCGTCTGTAACACGAGAGCCTAAAGAGAAAATGAAGGAGGACCTTTTGATTCAAATGACTCTCCTGGATCCAGGACACAGACGCTCCATCTCCTGTCTCTCTGAGCCTGCCTCATGATGGCTGCCCATGCAGAGCGGGAAGTAGAGCATCTGGCTTGGTTGCTGTGGGGATGCAATTAGCCTGAGCCTCATCTCAGCAGAGGGAGTTCTGGGAATTCCTGATGAGGCTGATGCCCAGAACAGGACACACAACCTGCATCACTTGGAACCCAAGGCAATCCAAGGCCTAGTCTGCCCACAGAAATCCCCTCACCCTCCTCGGAAGGAAAGAGGGCTAAGGCTTCAGGTTCTTGCTGGCCCCTTGACTCATGACCCCTAACATCCCTGCCTTATCAAAGAGATGGGCCCTGGCAGGGTTTCAAATGGCAAAGATTAAGAGATTGCTGATTCAGGAGGTACCCTGGAGAATCTTGTTAGCCAGACACATGGCCCTGAAAGGACAATGACCCCTCCTTCTAGTCTCACAGTGCTGCCCCTGGGATTCTGGAGTCCCAGTACCAGCTGCCTGCTTCTGTGAGCTGAGCTCCTTCCCCTCACCCTCTTCACTGAGTCAACTCTTCTTTTCCAAGGCCATGAGTAATACACAAACTGCTTTCTGATGGATAACCGAAAGCTCAGAGAAAGGCAACGCTAATCCCCTCCCTATCTATCCTAAAGTCTCTTGTCCCAAGGGTGAACTTTTACCCTGTATAATAATCCAGAACCACCTTTCTCAAGAAGGTCATGCAAGTGCCAGACTGTCTCCAGAGACTCAGAACCCATCCTTCTGGTTAAAAGTACCAAGAAAATAGCAATTACCCTTTTGCCACTTTCTATGTGCCTTCATATGTGCGTGCGCATGGTCATATACGGTACACGTCTGAGTCTGGAAGAGGACAATCATCCCACCAGACACCATGCCCAAGCCCATACCAGCCACACCCACCACACAACCCTGTAGGGATGACCTGGCTCAAACAGGACTTCTGAAGGCTGTCGATGCAACACTCACCGCTAACAGTGCCAGCGCCACTTGGAGCTTGCCTGGATATGGACCCTGCAACAGGCACTACAGTGCGGCCCCATTTCCAGCCAATGGCACTGCACACACCTCCCATACCACCGTTTTACTAGGACGTGGATGCCTTACAAATAAAAACTCTGAAGCTATTTTTGTTTGTGGCAAAAGAGTTTGACAGTGGGAAAGACTCAGCAGTGGGGTAAGGGAGAAATGCAGGAGGGAGATTACAACCAGGAAAACTCAGAAATGACGATCGCGGGAAAATCTTGGAAAAAGAAACCACTTTCTCTTGCTTTAAAAAGTCAGCTGCCCTGATAAACAGCTTTGGTTTTGGAGGCAGAGAATCAAAAGGGGACAGACCTCTCTTCCTGGGGTCTGAGCACAGATAAAAAAATGGCAAAAATGTCACACCACCAAGATCTGCCCTTCAATGACCTCAGGAGAGAGCCTCCAGAAACTGGAGCTGGTCTGAGGGACCGGTTGACGCTCCCAGGGAGTCTGCCCTGCGTCTGTTGGTGGGATTTTGTTAGGTATGAAATGGGTGGGGGAACCAAGCTGGAGATCCTTGCGGCACAGGCCTGGGACACACAGATAGCCTTCTCCACAGTGCCACTCCTAGGATGGTCAGGGCAGTTTCCCCTGAACTCTTTTGGTTTTCAGCCTTCTCAACAGCAAAAGGGAGCAAGCTGCTAATCCTTCCTCCTCTGGAGTCTTGTAGCATTCAAGACGCACCACGGAAAAAATAAACACATCAACTCCTTTCTGCGGGCCAGTATGTGTCCACATGGGCCTTACACATGCTTTGCACTGAACGAACACCCAGAAGCCCCTTTCCCCGAGATAAACATTCAGGCTCCCTTGAAGTAAGAGTAAGTAATGCATCGATTCATACATGCATGGCCACTCTGTAAAACCTGATTACGGATTGCATTGTGTCTATCCCCCTGTGAAAGTTCAGAGGCACGTCAAATACACGGAGACTTCTCTTTGCCTTGATTTCAGGTCTGGAACCTCAGCCTGTTGCTGTCTTATCAAGGCTGCCCTGAATGAAAGAAGAATACCGTAGGCCGAATAAAATGCCAGCACTAAGCAAGTGCAGGAATTTAGTTGATTCTAGGTAACTTCTCTGCCCATCCCCTGTGTAAACACCTTGTAAAGCAAAAGAGTCTTTGAAACCCCTTCTCTGGGGCCGTTCATAACACTTCAGAGACCTTTCCTAGGGCCCACAGGGTGGAAGATGTGACAGGCACGACCAGCTGGACCAGCCCCCAGCCTCTGGCAGGCGCACCACAGACTCGCTGGGCTGGCGAACTTTGCGAAGCGCCCCAAACGGCTCCCAGCTTCCACTCTCAGCCATTTCTCTCCTTGGCTCACAAAGAGCAGGGACGGAGCAAACCGTCGCCACCTGCAGACAGATCCCGGGGCGCTGCTTCTGGCACCCGGCAAGGGAAGGCAGGCCAATGGCAAGAGGGCAGAGGTTCACACTCCCACCCCCAAACCTCTCAGAGCCTGGGTGCCCAGAGGTGGCTCCGCAGCCAAGGGAACCGACGCCCCCAGGCTCGCTGCCTGCTCCCCCACGGCCACGGCCCCACCCCCAATCCTTCCGGAGACCCAGCGCCCACCCACCCGGGCGCGGGAGTGGGAGGGTGCCGCGTGGGCAGCTGGAGCAACAGGCGTGGGAGCAGCGCTCCTCGCACTTGCTGGCTCCAGAAGGCTCGGTCGCTTCCCTCTTACCTTCGCCAAAGCCAGCCCCAGGCCCCGCGCCCCGCGCGCGCGAGGAAGCTGCGGCCGGGGGCCGCCGAGGCACAGAGCGCCCAGCAGCGCGGGGAAGCGCCCAGCAGCCGCCGCTCGGGCGGCTCCTCCTCGCCGGCGAAGTCTCGCACGTTCCTCCCTCACTCGGTCGGTTCGTGTGTCGGTCCGTCCGGGGGGCCGTCCTTCCCCCGCTGTCGCCGCCGCCACCGCCGCTCCAGCCCCAGCTCGGCAGCGCGTCCCCTCCCCGCCTAGCCGCTCCGCTCTCGGGCTCGTGAGCTCCGGTTCGCTTGTTCCCTGCCCCCGCCGCTGCTGCTGCCGGTGCCGCGCGGAGAGGAGCCGGGCCGGCCACGGGGCTGCCTCTCCCGAGGTCCCTCTCCCGAGGAGGCGGTGGGGGGCGCGGCGCGGGCGGGGCGGAGAGGAGAGTCCGGGGGAGGCGGCGAGGCTGCGCCCTCCGCTCCCCACCGATCCCCCACGGGTCGAGCGGCCCCAGGCCGGGCCCGAGAGCGCAGAGCCACCAGGCAGCGCAGGGAGCGAGGAGGAGGACGCGGGAGCCTCGTCGCGGGAGGGTGCCCAGGGCGAGGGCGTGCGAGGGGGAGTGACTCTGCGCGAGGGTGTGTGTGTGTGTGTGTGTGTGTGTGTGTGTGTGTAGAGGGGCGCGCGCGTGAGTGGGGGGTGTAGAGGGAGGGGGGGCGGGGAGACTAGGCAGAGCCTGGTGCGTCTTCTCAGGAGAGTGGAGGAATCTTAGGGTGTGCCTGGAGGTGGTGGTGGAGTGTGCCGCCGACTCGGGTGTGAGCGCGTGTGCCGGCGAGGGTGGGCATGGGGCGAGCGTGGCAAGGTGAGCTTGGCTTGGGAGTGGGGGAGGAGCCGGGCGCGGCGTGATCATGAGTTCGGGGGCGTGTGTGGCTGGGGACTTGGAAAGAGGTAGGGAGCACCGGCATGTGTGCGCATGGGGTGTGTACACTTAACTGGATGTCCGTTTCCCATTCACTGTCCACGCGGCAGAGCAACTCCTCTCCTTGGTCATCTAGTGAGGCTCTGCCTGTCTCCGCGCAAGCTTCCAAGCTGACCCTGAACTGTCAGCTGCTTGTGCCAAAGCTGGAAAGGTCTCAGGGGTGTCTAACTGCCTGAGCCGCTTTCCTACAGGAGTGAGAGGTCATGGTCCGGATTTGCTCCAGTCCTTCACCACGGTTGTTCAGAATTAAGATCGAGGATTTGGGAATGTTAACTCTCACTTCCCTATCTTCCCAGTACGGGCCCAGGCCTTCGGACCTTTCCAGAAACCCAAAGATCCCTATTGCTTAATACTTCGACCCAGGATGGGGAGTGGGAGACTGACGGTCGCCCATGGGGCGTAGTGTCCAGCCAGTAGTCCCCTGGTCACCGGGGCGGTACGGCTGTAGTGCTGCCCCGGCAGCTGAGCCAACTGGCTTTCCGGGTGTCTCTGGCCTGGGTGCTGGGAATTCCGGGCCTGGAGATCGCGAAGCAGGCAGCTTTGTGCCTCTGCAGGGACCGGAACGCTCTGGCTTGGGGGATCGCAGTTCTGAAGTGTGGAGAGGTGTATGCTGAGACACAAATGGAGAGAAATGCGAAATGCGCGGCGAGGGTGACAGTGGACTTGGCAGGGCATGCCTTTCACTGTGGCTGGAAAAAGACCTTCCTGAGTCCAGAGTAGCGGTTCTGACTTGTGGCAAACCGAGCCCGCTCCAGAAGTACAGGGTGAAGAGTAGTTTTTGAGGTGTCAGCTACTCTGGGCCTCTGGTAGCTCGGAGCTTCTCATAGGCTCATTTACTCTAACCAAAGCTTCCTCAAGTTGTCAGTCTGAAAGGTGCACAATTGGCCCTTCAGGAGGTGGGCGTGGACCCCATTAGCATTTGCCAAGAGTCCTAGAACCCTGGGGGATTTGCATACTAATTTGCATACAGTAATAATGATTAACAACAGTGCCACTCCCTGGCCAACCCAGGAAGAATTCAGGGAAGGCCCTGGCAGGGATTCTCCCTCCCTCTTCTCCTTGGGGAAGAGGTTTTGATGTTGGGTTTTGTTTTTGCTTTTTTAATTTGTTATTTTTTAATAGTTGCTGTGACCCCTGAGGGAATGTACTTTGTCCCTGAAATGGTCTGGTCCAACAGGCACACTTTCCTTTGGTTTTCCACCTTCTGCCCGACAGTGGAAATTCAAAATTTTATTTCTGCCTAGGTTAGGATTTCCTTTACATTCCTGCAGTTGTTCTGCAGTGGGAAGGTAGTTTTGGAGTCAAGTCTTCCAAACTGTCAGGGAACAAATGGTTACCTAGGAACAGCAGTAGACTCTTGGAGTGATCTATTAATGAGACAACATGTGCCCTCCGGGGTTTTGGAAACCCTAATTGAAGCCAGGACACTCACTGGACACCCTGCCCCACCTTCTCCAATCCTGTCTCTCAGATGCTCCTACCTGGTAGTCTAAGAAGTGTCTGTGAACTGCTCTTTTTGTCACCAATAACTGGCAAAAAAGTAAGGGAGGCTTGGATTTCTAGTTCAAGCCAGTGTGGGTTTTGTTTACAGATGCTGAGGAAAATGGAACAAGTAGAGGAGAAAGGAGGTGCTGGATCTGAGACACTGACGGAAGAGACATTGTCCAGGAGACTTTGGGTACCCGCCCTCCATCTCTTACTGGAATCTCCTCAGCCATGTCTGTTGGTTCCTTCCCCCCTCTGCCTCTGGCCCAGCCTGGCCGGGATTTTTCATTTGCTTTTCCCCCATGACACGGCCGCTTTTCCTTTAACTCTCGGCTTCTATTTAAAAAGCTAATTTGGGAGCTTGTCGATGCTCCCAATTCAGACATTTTAAATAGGAACTGAAAGTCAGGAGCTGCCAGGGCACTAGGTTTCCTCCTCTCACCACTGGCTCTGCTGAAGTGTTGGTTCAGTCACTCTGGCCCCAGTGAGTGTGCGTGTGCATGTGCGTGTGTGTGTGCGTGCGTGCGTGCGTGCGTGTGTGTGTGTGTGTGTGTGTGTGAATGCCCTGCAAGCTCAGGGTGTATTTCAGGTTATCCTTTCTATTTAAGGATAGTGTTCCTATAGAAGACTCTGAGTGTGTGTGTGTGCGTGCACACACGTGCACGTATGTGTGTGTGTGTCTGTATCCTTTCCTGCACACAGGAGGATTCTTCACTAGTCCCGAGGCTCTGGCCACTGTTTGCAGAGCTTGTCATCCTGGGGTCTGTTAGAGGAAGGAGCAGCATTGCTCAAAGTCAGCTTTGTCTTTGCTGACATGCCAGGCTGTTATTGTCTGTGCAGCACTTTGTACTCAAACTTGCTCTTTGAAGCTTGCGTGAGCTTCCTGAAGGGTCACTCTCACCCCCCCCCCCCCCACTCCTTGTTCCTGTCCTACTTTGGCTGTTTGTCCCATGCTGGGCAAGCATTTTGGAGTTGGGACTCTTCTGAGGGTTGCAACCTTTATACCTGTCAGAGTGCGGTGAGCCTTGAAGGAAAAAGAAAATAGACTTTGAGGTCATGGTGATTAGGTTTGAACCTGCCTCTGTTGTTACCTAGCCGTGGGACCCTAGGGAGCATGCTTGACCTCTCTGTGCCTTGGGTTTTTTTTTTTTCTCGATTCTACAATGTCTAATGATAGAATTGTGGCACTTCAGTAAATATCATAGCGAACATACTTAGAACAATGCATGAAATTTGGGCAGTTGGTGGTTGTTCAAGATAGGAAGTACAGAGAAATCTGTCTAGGGAAGGAGTTATAACTGCCAGATTGTGTGCGTGTGCGGGTGTGCGTGCATATACATTAAGTCAATGTGCACATGACAATACAGATTTCAGGCCACAGCCGACTGTGTCAAATTTACCTCACTGGCATAGCTGAGTCCCTAATCTCCAGAAGACCATAAAAGAACAGAGGCAGGGTTGGACGGACAGGGAAAAGAAAGAGGATTGCCAGGCCAGTGTCCTAGGGGCCAGTTTTATGCAGGAAGAAGGAGTTCCAAGACCCGTTTGTCCACATGCTCCCACCTCCCTGCCTTACCCATATGTACAGCTGCGTTCCATGGAATGAAACTGCAAAGGGAGTGCTCAACGGGTAGCCCCTAGTTCTTGGTGTCACTTTCTTTGGTCCTATCCCTGCCTCTCACCCCCACGCCCATCTCACCACTGGGCAGAGGAACTGATGAATTAACTCTTGGAGTCCGTTTCTCTCAGTTCAAAAGAATATGAGCATACGAGGAGGGACACAGTAGACCATAAGCAGGAAGAGGGGCTGTAAGCAACATAGGCTCTCTGAGGGATCCAGTACTACCCTGCAAATCTTGGAGTATATGCGGTGTCTTAGTTACCTTTCTAATGCTGTGATAAAACACCATGATCAAGGCAACTTAGCGAAGAAAACATTTACTTTGGGGCTCATGGTTTCAGAGGGTTATGGTCCATGGCTACCATGGTGGGGAGCATGGCAGCAGACAGGTAAGCGTGGTGCTAGAGCAGAAACTGAGGGTTTACATTTGATCCACAAGCACAAAGCAGGGTGGTGGCGTTGGGGGCAGGGGGAGAGCTGGGAATCATGCGGACTTTTGAAATCTCCAAACCTACCCCTCCCCAGGACACACCTGTAACAAGACCACATTTCCTAATTCTTCCCAAATAGTTTCACCAACTGGGGACCAAGTATGCAAACATATATGTCTATTGGTGAGTATTTTCACTTAGACCACTGCATCTAGCTCTGCATGTCAACTTTGATCTGGGGAACGGCCCCATACTGGCTACTGGCTGTGTCTTCTATGCCCTCATGGTAGACATCACCACTGATAGATGCATGAAGGAAGATGATGGGCGGGAGGGGCTTCTATAGCAGTCACCTCATTCTTTGAGACAGGCCTCATAATTAGAACTTGGGGCTCACCAATTAGGCTAGGATGTTTGGTCAACAAGCCCCAGGGATCCTCCTATCTTCACCTCCCCAGAGGGGATGGTAAGCACACACTACTGCACCTGGCTTTTTATGGGGGCATCAGATAGTAAACTCAGGTCCTCATGCTTGTGTGGCAAGCACCTTACCAACCGAGCTGTTCTTTGCTCCAGGTGCCTCCTCCTGCATGTCTCCAGGATGATTTCTTACTCTTCCTTGGTTCTCTGTCTGTCCTTTTCCAGGGAGCGTTTATACAGACTTGTTTAAGTTCATTCTCATGCCGAGGATCCTTTCCAAGCTCACCCTGGTTCCATCCTTGACCACCCTGCCTCTTTGCTACATCTCACTACCCTCTCCTGTTGGACTGTCACCATCAGTGCCCTCTCTCTCACTTCCAGTCCTTCCTGACCTCCACTTACACTGTTCTTATGCCATCTTTCTGATGGCATCTTGTCCCGTCACACCTTCAAGCCCTTGTACATGCTGCCACATCCTCCAGAAATGCCCACCACTGTTTTCTGTCTGTTCTCACATTGAGGGGAGAAGTGACCAAATGTTCATTCACCCCAGCCAGGGGACTGGTGACTGACCAACGATTGATTCCACTCAAGTGCAGTTGGCAAAGCGGTGAGTTTATTGCCATTATATACAGGAGCATGGGTAATGCAAAGGAGCTGATTGCCAGGAAGGCTAACCCAGCTGGCGGGGAGAGGACTTGGGAACCCTGCATCCTTAGAGGTCTTTGCCCAACTTGAAGCCAGCTCTACCAGACAACTTCCTCTCTGAGGAAGCATTTACTGCTTTTGCAACCTTGGGGTTGATGGGGTGTGGTGGGATTCAGGGTATATATGATTGCGACTCTGCAAGTCTCTGTGTTTTCCACATTTTTAAGCTCATTAACTTGCTTATTCCTAGGAGTCTCTCTTTTCCTTCCAGGAGAGAATCTTGGTCTCAATTCCGAGGGAGTAGCTACCGATCACTCTCTTCTTAGCAGACTCAAACCTTAAATACCCAGCACAAGGTTCATGTGCTAAGTTTTGGTAAAAAATCTTTCCTGTATCCCAGATAAACTAACTATTCCCCCTTAGGGTGTACCCCAACCATGGTTCTTTCTACCTGTGTGGGCTTAGCTGTCTGCACAGAGGTGTCTCGTTCTAGCCTTTGTGTGCTGGAAGGCAGGGACTATGTGTCAGCCAACTGATTCCTGACACTGTGTGGCTCTAGGGAGCTACTCAGTGCATCTGGATTATGGTTTGTTCTAACAGTGAGTCCTGTGGTTCCCTTGATTATAGTGATGGAAAATGGCACAAGTTTGCCATCTGGTCAGTCTCCTGGTCCCTTTCTGATAGATCTCAATCAAGAACACGAGGAGGACATAATGGGAGTGGGCAGAGAAAAAGAACAAGGGTAATATTTTTGGGCCAATCCTAGATAAAAAGAGCCCCATGGTACCCCCTTCCAGGGAAAGGCTACAACATGAGAGTCAACTGGTTCTGCCTGTGCAGACAGGCCAGTGTTCAGCCAGATTGGTGTGTGGGGGCTCCTTTCTTCCCACCCTGGCAAGAAGTGAATCACATCCTTAGAACATCACCTCCTTGGGAACAGCCAGGACACAGCCAATTGCAATGTCCCTGATTATTTGCAGCTGCGGCCATAAAGACAAGCATGGCTTAAAGACGCCAAGACCAAAGGCTGCTGGATTTGCAGTATAGCCTTATGCGAGAACCATAGCAACAAGTCCCGATAGTGGAAGCTTAGTGGGGAGAGCAGTCTCCCTGGACGGACCTGGTTTCAAAGTTTGACTCTGACATTTACTGGCTGGGTGACTTTAGGCAAGCCACTTCACTTCTCTAAGGATTACCCCCCTTGCCCGAAAGGGTTCTGATGATGGCATTATTCCACAGGGCCCATAAGGATGGTGTCAAATTATGAAAACATGCCTCACATTCAATTACAAATAAAAATGTTAACTGTTAGGGCATTGTCGCTGAGTCTAGATGAGTCCAAAACCAGATCCTTAAAATATTCGGTAGAGCTCCCCAGACAGTGTGTATGAACTCAGGCAGGTCACCAAGCTCTTTGATGAGTGTGCACCTGCACCTCAGGATGTGTGAAATCAGAGTCTACCCCCTAGACATTTCTGCCATTGCCACCTCTTTCTATTCTCTGGTACCCTGTTTCTGCAACCGTACACTTTAAGGGCTGTTTTCTTTTTTAAAAATTTATTATAATTATTTATTTACAATTTATATAGTTTATGTGTGTGTGAACATACTCAAGGTTAGAGGACAGCTTGAGGGAAGTGGATCTCTCCTTCCACTATGTGGGACTGCAGGACTGAACTCAGGTCACCAGACTTGGTGACAAGTACCTTTATCTGTTGAGCTATCCCATTGGCTATCTTTCCTTTTATTTTCCGTGTGTGTGTGTGTGTGTGTGTGTGTGTGTGTGTGTGTGTGTGTATGTATATCTGTGCACATGTGTGGATGTGTGCACCTATGCATGCATGTGTGTTTGGCCAGAGAAGGATGTGGGATGTTCTGCTCTATCGCTGTCTGCCTATTCCTCTGAGATAGGGTCTTACTGAACCTGGAGCTGGCAACCAGCAAGTACCAGCGGTCCTCCTATCTCCATCTCTACCACACTAGGGTTACTGACTGGCACAGACACACCCCACTTTCTACGTGCATTCTGCGGTCTGAATTCAGGTTGTGCATGATTATGATTGTGCAATGAATGCTCTTACCAACTGAGTCATTTATCCAGCTCTTCAAGGGCTCCATTTCTACCCACCCCCTCCTCGCCAGTAAGAACTGATAAATCATTTAGACTAACATACAAGTGACTGCCGTGTCCAGTGAAACAGTTTTCACGTGTAAATGGGACAGAGCATGAGCCAAGGCAATCAAGGAGAGTCAATGAGATTTCTAGCATTCACCAAAGTAATGAAAGAAAACTTGAGGAGCCCAGGAGCTGTTTCTTAACTCCACAGATTTCTGTTCACTGAACCAAATGATGTGATTATATATCATGAGGTGGGCTGTTTCTCTAAAGGGATTTGTTCACCATTTTTATCCACCTACTTCCTTTGGCACACAAACAGACACATTTCATAAGAATCCAACCCCTTCCCGTCTACACATCTGTGATACTTACAACTAAATGTTTGCTCTCCAGAGCTTAAAGCCTGAGTTGGCTGCCTCCATGAGTTTGTCGGAGACTCGGCTACAAACTCATTCATTGCTCTTGTGTAAACAGAGACAGGCCAGCTCCCATGTCTATACTCCAAGGTCTTAGGCTTTTAATTCTCTGCAAAACCGTTGTTAAGATGGGTTCTCAAAACTTTTCAAAACATTTTGAATCTTTATATATGATAAAATTGTATGATCCACTCCATGACCCCTCATTTTAGCATTGAACATTAGCAACTCATGACCCAGCATGCTCATCTGTGTCCTAAAACCTCTATTCCACAATTTCAAGGCACATTCCAGGTGTCATATGATATCATGGTCAACAAAAGCCACCTTTTCAGAGGAGACATCCTTCTTGCCTCTTTTCCGTGAAACTGAGAACACCTGATACTTGTATCTTTGTGTACCAGATATGGTCTTGGGAAAGCTCTGAAATTTCCTGCATTATGTCTAAAGTTCTCTTCTGTCCTTTGGGTGAAAGGGACACACACTTATGCTTGCCAATGATATCTCCATGTGTAAGCATCTTGGCATCAGTAGGTGTGCTGTGATGAGGCCCAAGCTAAGAGGCTGGAGTCAGTTCAGAGCACAGCGGGGCTCCCGTCTTGGTTAGGACGCCTATTACTGTGAAGCACACCAGGACCAAAAACATCTCAGAGAGGAAAGGGTTTGTTCCAGCTTACAGCTCTCAGGTCCCACCATTGCAGAGCAAAGTTAGCATGGAACTCAAGACAGGAACCTGGAGGCAGGAACTGAAGCAGAGGCCATGGAGGGGTGCTGCGTACTGACTTGCTCACCATAACTTGCTCAGCCTGCTTTCTTGTAGACCCTAGGACCACCAGCCCAGGAATAGCATTATTCATAATAGACTGGGCCCTCCTACATCAGTCAAAGGTCCTACAGGCTTCCATAGAGGCCAATCTTATGGAGGCATTTTCTCAGTTGAGATTCCCTCTTCTCAGATAACTCTTTTAACAACTCTTTTGTCAAGTTGACAAAACAAAGCAAAGAGACAAAACAGAAACAAAAATCAACCAAAACAGCTCTTTATATTTCAGATGTGTTACTTCCCTTAGCTTTTTTCAAATCTAACTTTACTTCTATTTCACAGAAAACTGAGACAAGAAGCCACACAGAATATCTGTAGCAGCTGCCAATTAAACTGTTTATTTTCAATAGACACTGATGGATTGTTTCATTTCCAGGGTCCTTTGAAGTCAGTTTTGGCCATGTGACCAAGTTTTGGTCAAGGTAACACTGGCCAGTCTCCACAAAACTCCCAGGGTGACCCTGTGTACACTCTATCTTTATCTTGATCCAGTGGCTAAACAGGGTTTCAGAGGATGTAATGAAGGCCCAGCCACAAGAGGAAAGGAGCTTGGATTCCTAGGTGACTGTGTGGAACATAGAGAGACCCTTCCTAGCCTTCTGTGGCCTGTGAAATGAGCAACAACATAAACTGTCATGGGAACTGTTGGAATGTGGGTGCTGCACATTGGAATAACATGTCTACCCTTATCAGTACAGTGCTCTACAGAAGCTATAAGCCCTAAGTCTGATTATGCCTCTGCCTAGACTTCCCTGCACGTCACTGCTTTTAGGCACAACAAATATGAATCTCTTCTAAGACTCTGCTACATCCTCAGCATCTGGTGGAACCTCGTTCAAGAATCTCACATCTTATATTTGTGTTTCCTGGTATGATGGGACTATTTGAATTAATTTTTAAATTAAATGCCTTGTTTTTTAACTGTTCGAGTCATGCTTCAAGTATTAAATCACCAAGTGGAGTTCATGGTTACTGCACTGGATAGAGCAGATAGAAACTTTTCCACCACCATAGAATGTTAACCTAGGCAGTGCTGTTTTATGAAGACCCGCATCCACCCTCTTCCCTTCCCAAGAACCCACGGAAACGCTGGGAGAAGCCATGGTCTCTGCTCTCCAAAGCCCTTAGTGAGGTCATCTCATGTGTAAAGCCCTCTCCTCTGCCTCTTGGGCCTTTGTTCTCACCTTTCCCAGTGACTCTTCTGGCTATAGGCTTGTGTTTTCCGAATTAACCAGTAACAAACTTTAGATACAACTCCCTCAAGCAGAGTGAGTCCTAGACAGCCCACATGGCGTGGATGGTGTCTTCTGGGAGCAGGGCAAGTACCTCGTTCCCACTGTGGTGGTTTGAAAGAAAATGGTCCCCATAAAGGGTGACACTATTGGGAGGTGTGGTATTTTGGAGGAAGTGTGTCACTGTGGAGGGGGGCTTTGAGGTCTCCTATGCTCAAGCTATCCACAGTGTGGCACTCAGTTCACTTCCTGCTGTGTGCAGATCAAGATATAGGACTTTCAGCTCCTTCTCCAGTACCACGTCTGTCTGCATGTTGCCATGAAGATAATGGACTAAACCTTTGAAACTAAGCCAGAATGAATTAAATGTTTTCCATATAAGAATTGCCATGGTCATGGTATTTCTTCTCAGCAATAGAAAGTCGAACTAAGACATCCGCCTTTGCCCCATACAGGTGCTAAACATCACTTTTTTTCTCACTTCAGCTGTTGGGGGTTCATGCAGGCTCTTCCCTCTGGAGCAATTTTGCCCTTCTTCCCCTCCTCCACCCCCCCCTCCCCCGCTTATCTAACACTTAAATGGAGGTCATTTGCAGACTTCCCCACTCCTCCCTGCAAAGAACTTCTCCATACTTTCCAATCATCCAGAGAGAAGAACAGTGTACTCAGGGCAGGAATGGAAAGAAAACTGTCTTGTAGAAGGTCCTTTTGAATCCTCCTAAAGTATAAGCCTTGATTCACCCTCCCATCACTACACACACACACACACACACACACACACACACACTCCATCTACTTAATTTCTCTGCAGAGTCACTACAGAGACAAGTGGAATCTATCTCTTACAAGTTGGGATGACTGGAAACCACTCTGTTTCTTGGCCCCAACCAACCAACCATGTAGAAACAAGAATCATTTTACCATGGGCTTCAATCTTCCTATCTCCTTCCATTGCCAACACATGGCATACAGAATAAAGTAAGGCAGTTACAATCCCACTGGTGCCAATGATCTGAGAGTCTTTTCTTTCATGGGTGTTTTTCATGGGAACCTAAGCAGATCCAGACAGCTACTCCGGTTCCTGAGACAACACAATAAATCGCCAACGGCTGCTCTTCTATGGCTCCCAACTAATAAATCAAATCTATTGAACAATACATTTACTGCAAATTTAAGAAGTTGTTCTTCCACTTTTTAAGTGTGTGTGCTAAATCAAACTCGGAGTCATAAAGAAAGGAGATGGCCTGCCTTGGTGTAAGGAAAACAACAGCAAGCAGCCGCAAGCTCAAAGTGGCTAGACAGAACATTGCTGCCCTGTATTATGAGGGTGAAGATCCCTGGAGGATCCCTGGAGCCTCTTCCCTTCCCTCCCAGGCAGGCTGCTGTCCCCGAAGCTCCTGGCTTCTCAAGCAATGCTCAAGTCCATTTTGCAAACATGGGTTCACTGTGCACTGGTTCCCATGTGTTCCAGATGTGGGCAAAAAATGAAATATCTGGCATCCTCATTGGTGAATGGCAGCCGAGTGGGATGATGATGAGGAAGGGAGCATGGGAAGTCCCACTGGGTGCCATTATCCTGGAAGCTTTCTTTCCCTTCCCATGTCACCCTGCAGGTGCCACGGGTGCTCTGTCAGGAGGCCTGTTGTCATGGCTCTTCTTGGTTACCAACCTGACCACATTTGAAATGAACTAAAACCCAAGTGGCTGGGTACACCTGTGAAGGATTGTTCTTAATGAAATCGTTCCGTGTGAGAAGACCCACTTTTAATCCAGATTTTTTGAGTTGGCAAGATCCCCCTTTAATCTGGGTCACACTTTCTGCTGGAAGCCTGTTTAAGGACATGGGAGAAGGAAGTTGGCTCTCTGCCTGCTTTCTCTTGATCTCAGTGGAAAATCATTTCCTTCATTGGCGCCTGCTTTGGGATTTCATCATGTACTCAGGACCAGCTGAGACTTCCAGCCTCATGGGATGAACAACTGCTGGATTCTTGGACCTTCTGTTGGTAGACAGCCATTGTTAGACTAGCTGGACCTGGCCTGTAAGCCATCTTTATAAATCCCCTTTATATATAATATAATCTAGGGATCCTTAACTAATAAACCTGGAACGCAATACATATTTAATGTGAAGGAATACCTAATGAGTCTTTGTTCATTCGTATTAGTTCAGAAAAGCACTTATTAAATAATTGAGGCCAGCGGAGTAGTAGTGGCGCTCGCATTTAATCCCAGCACTTGTGAAATAGGCAGATCTCTGTGAGTTCAAGGCCAGCCTGGTCTACAATGTGAGTTCCAGTACAGGCTCCAAAGCTACACAGAGAAATTCTGTCTCAAAAAAAAACACAATAAAAAATAATAATAAATAAATAATTGAGGCCAGTAAGAAGGCTCAGTGGGTAAAGACACTTGCTGCCAAGTGTATGGCTACCTGAGCTCAAAAACAGGAAACACAATTGGTAGGAGAGAATTTACTCCACAAAACTCTCCCCTGACCTCCACATGCTCGCTGTGGTATGTGCCCCCTCAAAATAACTAAAGGTTAAAAACTGAACAATTCATCCATTTATCTAACATTTCCTTATTGAATGTCTCCTAACTGCTAGGAGTATGCTAGTGAGGGAACCAGGAGGATCTGCCCTGTTGGAACAAAACTCATGGCAAAAAGAGAGTCGGGTGTAAGTCTGCACTCTGATCTAATGTGCAGGTTTACCAAAAACCTCACTGGAAGGTCAGTGAAGATTGAGGGTGTAGAGAAGCTAGGTGTGTGTATGCATATTTGGGTGTGTGTGCATGCATGTGTGTGTGTGTCTGCACATGTGTGGAGGCCAGAGGCTGATTTAATGTATATTCTTGGATCAGTTTCCACCTTGAGACAGGGTTTCTCACTCAACTTTGAGCTCATCAGTTTGACTAGGTTGGCTGGCCAATACATTTTTTTTGCCCTGTCTTTGCCCTCTGTCCCCCAGCACTGGTGATACAAATGTGCACCCTTGTGCCCAACTTTTATGTGGGTGCTGTGGATTCAAACTCATGTCCTTATGCACTTTACCAACTTCCAGCCCCTGCTTTACAAATAGTTGAAACAATCGAATGGAGTACACTTATTCGTAGGAGGAACCAGAAATAAGCCTCACACAGGAATGTTGGTAGTAGTAACAGAGCTAGTACGTGTGCTCTACGGTAAGCCTAGACTCCAGGGCAGCTTGTGGCCCACCCTGAGTGAAAGCTACCCTGGAAGAGATGACACTTTAGCTGAGTCCGGAAAGGGGGTGGTACTTGGGATGATGTGAACACTAGCAGAGCAGACACCGAGGAATGAAGCAGGGCACAATATGGCAAAGACTAGCAAGACGGTCAGTCCGTCAACGAAGATCTCTGGTGACAAATGGAAGAACTGGATGCCATCCTGCCGGTCACAGGGAACTACCCTGGGCTTAGGGCAAATGCATAATACAATTAGATCTGTGATTGCAAGCCCACTCTGACACAGTAGTGTGGAGGGTGGATTTGAGGAGGACTAGATAGGAAGCAGGGGGACCAATTAGCAGACTTGCAGCATTGCAGAGGAGCACTGGTAAGGGCCTCGACTAGTGTGGACGGACAAGTGAAGCATGCAAGAAATAGGTTAGCGGTAAAAGAAATCAGGACTCTGATTGGCTGGATGTGGAAGAGCACAGAAGGGCCCAGGTCGGGCCTCTGCTGTCTGGGAAGATGCTGCTGCTGGTCTCAGGCATGAGGGCTGGCAAGGTGGGAGTGGGGAGAGTGTAGACGGGTGGAGTAGTTAGGGACCCTTTAGGGAGGAAGGAGGTCGGAGCTCTCTCTTAAGTGCTGTCCAGCAGGATTATTAAAGCTGGGCTAGAAAAAGCCGTCAGCTGGGGACAGTTAAGCCCCAAGAGCGAAGCAAACCTTCAGAAAAGGGCCGGGCTTAACCCAAAACAAGCCCAACAGCTCTCTTGCTTTCAGGAGACAGAATTTTTTAAAATAAAGCTGTACAAATCCCAGCAATGCCGGCCATACTATCTAGGGCTTAGAGAACTGCTGATTGCTTGAGAGATAAAAAGAGAGATTAACTCTTGGATCTCATCCCTTGCCCGTCTTCTATCCTCTCCAGTATCCCCTCAAATGCACTTGCACGCGGGTACACACACATACGCAATGCGCACGCCTATTCCTTTCCCTCCCTAGACACCTCTTCTTATTCTGCACAACAGGCCTTTCACACTTTCTCTTTGTACCTGCTGTTCTCGCCTGCACTCCCCCATCTCAGTTCTCCGGTGGGCAGAACTATATTCCAGAGCCAGACATAGGATGCCTGGCCCCATTGCCCAGTATGGAATTAATTGTTCTGCCCTCATTCAACTTGACTACACTCTCCCCTACCAAATGGTACCACATCAGGTTTCTCTGAGAACTCAGAGTCTGAGGTCTTCTTGGCTGCCGGGCTGAACTCCCCAAATTGTATTTGTCTTGCAGTTCTCAGCAGCTGACAGAAGGTCTGGTTCATCGCCACGATTAAAAGAAAATTGTTGAGGGAATGAAAGAGCACATGTCCCAGAGGAGGACACAAGACACCATCAACGGCCGTTGCTTTATTGAAGAGAATCACCTTTGCCCTCCTGATGTTCGCACACCACATGGGAAATAAAATTGGGGCACACGGGAGACAAGGGCACAAAGGTGGCACCCACCTTCACCTTCCATTCTCATGAGCAGGCCTTTGTTTCTCCGAGACTGCTCTTTATTAGCTTTCCTCTTTACTGAGGAAGCGTTGGCTTTCGTCAAACGCAGCAGCTCCTTCGTACTGTAGTGACCACAGGCTCGTGCCAGTCAGCTTTCCATTACATAGCAAGGGCTCGGGACGATTAACTTAGAATGAGGAAACGCTTCCTTCGGCTCACAGTTGCAGATGGCTGGTCCAGCTGTGTTTGGACCTCTGGAGAGGCAGCACGCTGTGCCAGAGAAAAACCTGCTTATTTCATGGTCAGTCAACAAAGGAAGGGGCGGTCCCACTCCCACCTTCAAGGGTGTACTTCTGTAAACCAGACCTCCCCCCTCTAGAACTTGCCCCTTTAAGGTCCCATCACACCCTTAAACGGGCTTGCTGGGGACCAAGCCTCTAGCCCAATGGTTCTCAACCTTCCTGATGCTACAACCCTTTAATGTAGTTTCTCATGTTGTAGTGACCCCACCCCCCCCATCCACAAAATCCTTTTGTTTGCTACTTCATAACTGTAATTTTCCTGCTGTTATGAATCATAATGTAAATATCTGTGCTTTCCAGGATCTTAGGTGACCCATAGGTTGAGAACCACTACCCTAACCCAATGGCCTTAGAGTCCAGCACTTGTTTAACACATTTATGGAGACAGAAGCAAATGAATGAAGCCTCCAATCTTCTGGGATCTGCCCTCACAGAAACTTCTCAGAGTGACCATAGGTGACACACTCAGATCAGGCCTCCAGAGAGTCCTTTGCAGCCCTCTGGTTTCTAGCTGGCTTCCAGGGAAGGAAGGAATTACCTGCTGTGAACCAACTTGCCATCTCTGGGAAGCATCTGTGGGACAGGAGGACCTAGAGCCTGGAATCATCATCCCTGTGGGGACATTAACAATAGCAATGACGGGTGCAATGACAAACTCTTAGCTGCTGTTCGTCATGAACCACACAGCACTAAGGTCTTTTCTCTGCGTTCTAGGTTTCTCAGTTGTGCCAACACTTCTATGAAGCAGGTGCAGTCGTGCCCATAAATCAGATGAGCCAAGCAGATGCAGAAGGGCTGAGCGGTTTGCGCATGACCCCTTACAAGGGCTGGGCTTAAAACGCTGGAATCTGATTTCTGAGTGCCTGCTCCTGTTCATTTTTTCAATTACTTTAAAAGTATTTATTTGGGGTGTGTGTGTGTGTGTGTGTGTGTGTGTGTGTGTGTGTGTGTGTGTGTGCGCACGCACTATTGCACATGTGTGATGGTTAGAAGACCACTTGTAGGGAAGTAGATGTGTAAGATGAACAGCAAGGGTGAAAGTCAAAGTCACAGAGCCTGAGGATGTGTGAGATTGGCAGACCCTACCCTGACCGTCACCACTCTGCCCGGGTCTCTGTCTTCCTCTCCTCCGCCTTCTCTCCTCTCTGTCTGGGTGCTCTCCTTCCACCACAATGGTTCTGGAGATCAAACTCAGTCTGGCAGGCTTGGCAACAAGCACGTTTGCCAGCTGAGCCATCTCCCAGTCAGGGAGCTCTGACTCTGAAGTTCTACACTTCAGAGAAGTGCAGTAGGAAGGCTGATCTCCTGCCCACCCTCGGAAGGACACCTGGAAACAAGAGGCCAGCATGTGCTCGTTGCTCTAGGTCCACGTAGGGTAGGGAAAGCAGATGCTCTCTCTGGCTAATAAGAGCTCTGCACAACCCCTCAATCCTAAGTGAATTAGGAGGTGCCTCTGCCCTCCCTTACCCCCTGGTCTCCCAGCAGTGGCCTTTGACTGACTGCTTCTTTGGGATGCCAGGATTGCTGCTGTCTAGAGCCGAATCTCCATGCTGGTAGTTTTGGTTGCTATGGTAATTGAATTCACTTAGAGGTGTCTCTAAGCTAGTTTGTCTACCTCTGTCTGCCTGCAACTTGGAAGGGTACAGCCTAGGGCTAATAGCAAGACACAGGAGGAATTGGCACTTTGGGGACCCCTGTGTTTTTTTTTCTGATCTAGAGGTCCTTCTTGGAGGTGAACAGAAAATTGTGGAGAAATGTTCTTTCCATGTCTCTCCATGTTCCTTTCTGCTGTGCTTCATTCCTTTCTGTGTAGAAAAGCATGGCCAGCAACAGTGGAAAACACTTTGAGAGCATCTTACATTCTGTTGGTCACCAAACACTCCCTGAGAGCTATTCAGGCACGGCTGCTTGTCGCTGGCTGCGGAGGTTTCATACCTCAGCATCCAGAACTGCAGGAAGCACTCCCAAATCCTGTATTGCCATGTGGCTACTGCTCTGAGATTCAAGAGAATGACCAGCCAGAGGCAGGAACGGATAAGGAGGCTAGGGGTTGTGGGGCACTGCCTTTCCCCATTTTCTCTGCATAAGGGAGATTTATCAGGAAACCCCGGCTGCTGAAAACCTGAAAGAAGGAGCAGAGAGTCTCAAATCTAAGCGGTGGGCTGGGCTGTCAGTCCAGGGTCTTGAGTAGTGACTCCGAGTCGTTCCTTCTACTGTCAACACTAGAGCAGGTGAAACCAACACACAAAGACTAGCAGCAAGGGTGGGAGACAAAGTCGTGGAGCCTGAGGGCTTGCGATGGGCGGATTCTTTCACCAGCCTTGCAGCGGTGCAAGAGCTGAGCCTTGTGTCATCACCGAATGAAACCAGCAACCAAGCGTGTATGTAGCTCCAGCCATGTGTCAGCAGTCACACTAAGGGCTGAGAAGCCACAGTTGAGGAGGATGGCAAATGACTGGTACAAAGAGATGCATACTAGAACTCTGGCAAGGGCCATGTGCTCTGGAAACCCAGCACCGGGGGAAGAGGGGAGAGACATCAGGGGAGGATGCACATAAGGCAAGACTTGCTGACTTAGACGGGTGATGTGGGGAGGCACTCTGAGACCAAAGTCATTTTGTGCAGACAAGGATGTCAACGAGTACTCAGAAGTGTGACCATGACCGGCGGAGATAGAGAAGACTGAGCAAGGAGAGTGACAGGAGCCAGCCAGTCAGGGAAGCAAATGGTGGGAAGTTCTTTGGGGGTCTGTACTGCAAGAGGCCAGAGACCCTTCTGTGAAAGAACTGTGCATTTGTACAACAATGCTGGCAGTGCTGAGCAGAGAGGGTAGAAGTAAGGGATGCGCAGCCTAAGCTGGAGCTGCCGAGCCACCGAGGAAGGAAGCCCACCTAAGGATGGGTAGCAGCAGAAACTGTGGTCACTGGACCACACAGGAGGAGGAACCGTGCAAAGCAGAATGGGAAATGAAGTGAAATTAGGAACCTCAGACGTGAACTTGGGGAGTTCTGTTTGGAAAATGTGGATGAGCTGTCTAGAATATTCAAAGTCAAGTACCTGATAGGCAGTCAGAGTGAATTTATAGAACTGGGGACAGGGATTAAACACACGGAGATCATCAGAATAGAGGCGAGAGCTGGAACTGTGGGAGACAGCCGCACTCCCAGGAAGAAGGGTCACAGATGCCAGAGTAGACAAAGACAGCTCTTCAGACAGTGGTCTTTCCAGCAGACGGTGGAGCAGCCTGGAGTCTGGGGTCAGTGGGAGAAGACTGGTCCACAGGGGATGTGATTTCAGTAAAGATGCTACGGAGGGAAGGTTGTGGGAAAACGGTAAGAAGAGGTGGCTCTCAGAAGTGAGAGTGCCTAGAAACCCTGGTGCCTGGTTAAGACCGAATGGCAGGACCCTGTCCCCACTACGTAGAGCCCAGGAATTTGCATGTCTAGCAAATGCCAAGTTGCTGCGGAGGTTGTAGGAATCATACTTTGTGAGCTGCTGATCTAGATGGCCAAACCTATACTCAATAAGGTCCAGCTATCTAATGCATCCCTTCTTATCATGACTCAAGTTTGACCTGATGAGAGGAGGAAGATGGGCTTTGTGTAAAGAATAGAGGTGGAGTATGTGAGCCGACTCCCTGGAAATAGAATGGGTGCTACCAAGAACAGGAGGAAGAGGAAGAGAGAAGATGCTGGAGGCTTGGCACGGGAATGGAAGGGCAAAGGAATATGATGGCCCAAGGCAGGTGGCCTTGACTACATAGAAGTGACTTTAGGTTACGTGTAGAGGGCAAAAAGTATGGCGACTGGAACAAGCATCAGACTTTGTTTGGCCAATGTCTGGTGTCTTCATCCAGAAGAATCTCGTCACTTTTCCTCAGCTCTGTCTTTCAACCTTTGAGGGTCACTGTTAGCCTCTGGGCCTCAACCTTACCCTCAGCACAGAGGGAGCTACCTTGTGCCTTCATACCATCACGAATAGAAGTTGCTCTGGAGACAGGAAGAACACACACTTTTTCTATTTTTCATCCAAGCTACCAGTTCGGACCCCAGCAGTAGGGTAAGGAGGCTCCTGATCCCAGTGCTAGTCTCCCTTTCCTATCCAGCCCACCTTGCCATGGAGACCCTAAGTTTACTCTGTACCAGTGGAGGAAGCCCATAAAACAAATCTAAATCCAATCCATTGGTGTCCAAGAGCACATTACCAAAATAGACGAGACACCATGGGCAGTATTTAATTATGAGCAGGCAGAACAAATAGGAAGGATGCAATAAAAATGCTAATCAGGAAGGAAAAAACAGACTTCATTTTCTTCTAGAGCAGACTAAAGCCCATCCCGTCCTCCTCCTTTCATACTCCTCAAACGAGGGCCACTGACTTTGCAAAGTGCCCCCTGACCAGCCTGAATTCATGTGTTGGGCTGTCTACAAGTGAACCCATCTCCAAGCTACTTAGGCTGAGTTTCGGGACACTCAGCCAAGCTCTATGCCACATGTTCTCAGGTCAGTTCCACCCAGCTTGGCTGCGCTTGACGTAGAAGTGTGATTCAGTATTTGAAGGCTCTCCTTGGCTGACAACTCGTGTAGTTGGATTCTTTCTGTCACTCTGTCCTTCCTTGTTAATTTGTTCCACTGCTGCGAATGACAGATTCAGTTCTTTAGTTTCCCCAGGTAGCTGGAATGTCTGAGACCCAGCATGTTATTTTTGGATAAAATTTTCTTTCTTCATAGCACCGACCACCAGGTCCTTGTCCTGGCTTGACCTTTCTGTTTCATGGTTACCCCAGCCACCCTTATTGATCCCCCAGCAATTTCCCCTTCAATTGATCGATATCTTTTGTTTCTTCAAATTCTTATGCAGATATGAGCTCTTCCCAATGTAACCTAGAGAAGAATTATCCTGAAGGACCACCAAACCATTTATCTTCTCTCTACACCCACAGAGAGCCAGCATCTAGTATCACAACCCCTGGCTACTGCTACTTCTTAGAAAAATGTCTGTTTGGATGTGAAGTTTACATTTCAGCTAACCTGCTTGCCTGCTATGAGACCTTGGGTGAATTTCCTACCATCGCTGTGCCTGTTGCCTCATTCCAAAAAATAGAGATGACATCCGTCACATAGTTATTAAATTAATTCAATGAAGAGGCACACAAAACGCTTAGAAATCTTCCTACCACATAAATAAACATCTAGTGCTAGCCACTGCTGTTGCTGTATTTGCTATTAAATATATTACTATGCTTACTATTTCCTATTAAAATCAGTGATAATCTTATTTGCTTGTATGCTTAGATACTAGGTAAAGTGTTTGGAGTGAATAAACATTCAATAATCTTGAACAGATGAATAAATGGTCTTTTAGGCTTCTTATTCCAAAGGTTTTTCAATTTAAAGAGATGACCTACATGTTGATAACCATGCTTAAAACTTATATAACTAACGGTATGATTTCAGCATCTATGGGGCAGCGATTTCCAATCAACAGTTTTTCCCACTTTGCTTTCTGTTTAATCTGGTGGTCAGTTCCTAGTAACATAGCTAGCTCTGATGTCCTGGTCAGTAGCTCGTTGTTCTTTTCCCTGGGGCTGAATCTCCTCCTTAACTGTAACAAAAGCAATAAAATGTTAGAAAGAACCAGCAAAGCAGTAAAGGATACAGAGGAAACTGCCAGCTCTGGAGACCGTATTTCCTGCTTTAGAAGCAGTACTTCCTGGGTTCTACCTGGGCCCCTAGTCATCACAATCATTGGAAAGACTGAGGCTCTAAAGTCAAGTGGGCTGTCCACTAGTAGACAGGGAGACTGAACTCTGCAGGAGGTGGAACTGAGCCCAGGCACAATGAGGATCCTTCTAGACTCAAGTGCCAGGCTCTCATGGGCAGAGCGTTGCTCTCTTCCACACCTCATTAGAGAGCTCTGGTAATGGAGAGTGGAAATACTTTATTCAAACATTGCTGGACAGCCGGGATATGAATTTGCTATGGATGATCAAGACCAAATCTCAATAGATAGCCAAGTTACTCCGTTCCAGCTCAGAAGAAGAAGCAAATGAAGACCTGAGAGCTGCAGTAGCCCCCACTGGTACCGCCCATGCTACTGACCACAGGGATAATCCCAGATGCTTCTTACAGAACACAAGTGGGTGGGCGGTGTTTCAATTCTCCCTCCTTTGCTTTGGCAGTCTTTGAAAATATATCCTTTATTTGCACATGGCTCAATCAAATGTCACCAACTCCCAGAGTGAACTGGAGTTATCTTATGTAAACACACACATACATTCTCCATTGCTGACATGGAGAGAAAGCTTGCTTTATCCAGTATTACACACCTTGTACTTTTTTCCCACTTAATATATTTTGGTGTTTGCGCTGTTTCAGAATACATGTACTTACACTATTGCTTTGGTGGATGCCTTAGATTGCGTTATAAAAAGCAGTTTATTTAACAAGCTTACTTACAATGTTTCCAATCATTAGCTTTCACAAATAAAGCCATTATGAATAGCTACAGGTTATTTGTGAGTGCATCACAAAATGACTCTCTACAAGAGGAATTGTTTGGTCAATGGTTTTTCCACAGGGAATTTTATTAACTATCGAAAACCAGTGTCTCACAGGTAGCCCCTCCCACTTTTTAGAATTGGTAAATCTGAAACTGCAAGAGGGCAAGCAACTTGACCAGTTGTGTAGACCCTAAATAAAATACCTGGAGCTGAGCATAGTGACGTGGGATCCCCTCTGGATGCTGTGAATATGTTTTATTACCATCGGTTAATAAAGAAACTGCTTTGGCCTATGGCAGGGCAGAATATAGCAAAGCAGAAAATCCAAGCAGAGAAATAGGAGGAAAGAAGGTAGAGTTAGAGAGAAGCCATGTAGCTGCCCTAAGAGAAAGACATTGGAATCTTACTGGTGAGCTACAGCCTCATGACAATACACAGATTAATGGAAATAGGTTATTTGAATATATAAGAGCTAGGTAGAAATATGCCTGAGCCATTAGCCAGTGTTATAATTAATATAGTTTTGTGTGATTATTTGGATCTGGATGACTGGAAACAAAAGTGCAGTTTCCATCTACAGCATAGTGGTTCACAGCTATAATCCCAACACTTCAGAGACTCCTGACCCAGCAGGATTGCCATGAGTTCAAGAACAACCTGGGCTACAAAGTGAGTTCCTATATCTAACAAAGCAAAACAAAATCCAAAACACAACCGGTATAAGAATTAGTGCTTTTGTTGTTTTGTTTTAGACGGTGTCTTACTATGTATTTCTGACTGACCTAAAATTCAATATCTATATCAGGATGGCTTCAAACTCACAGAGATCCACCTGCCTCTGCTTCTGCTTCCCAAGTACTGGTATTAAAGGTACACCACCATGCCTAGCTAGAATCAATGGTTTTGTTTGTTTGTTTGTTTAACAATTTCTAAGAAATGGGCTCAAAGCAATCTGGGCTAGACTTCTAGATTATAAGAAAATGTATGGCTTCACATACAATGTTTTGCAATGTGAACTGAATTTTGAAAAATAAACATATTCCCTTACATGAAAGCAAACCTGTATTCTGGAAGATGAGAGAGGCAAGGAAGGAAGCAATTTACTCATAACATGGTGGAATTTGGATGAGAGATGAGGTACAATGGCAGTCTGGGATGGGTACTTAGCAGAGGCTCCCAAAGGAAGAGGGATTTAAGTGTCATTAGATCATCTAAAAAAATGCCCTTTTAAATATTACCCATGACTTCCCTCTCACTATTTCCCATTTCAAAACATTCTTCATAGGTAGAAAATTGAATTACTCAGTGGAAGTACATCGGAGCTGGACAATGGTGTTGGTGGGGGGAGGTGGTAAGCACCGTAATGGTGTACTGAGTTCTTGTGTACCTGACACAGTTTTCTGGATCTGCGATTAACTAGCAGTATGACGACAGACGGATCACATCACATGTACATTGTTGTCCACAGCTAACATAAGAATAGTGAGCAGATGACTACAGCTCCTCACCAGTTCCACAGGCATGGCTCTGTGATGTGCAATATTATTTTAAGATGTGTTATGTGTGTTTATGCGGTGGCTCTTTTGCGTAATGATGCAAAGATTTGCTGCATTCTTTTATGTTGCATTTGTTTAACTCTGTGAAGCTGTGCTACTTTGACTGTCTATAACACCTGATTGGTCTAATAAAGAGCTGAACAGCCAATAGCAAGGCAGGAGAAAGGATAGGTGGGGCTGCCAGGCAGAGACAATAAATAGAAGAAAAGAGGGAGGAGTAAAAAAAGGAGAAGGAGAGGAGGACACCAGGGGCCCAGCCACCCAGCCATACAGCCAGCAACAGAGTAAGAAGTAAAAGAAGATATATAGACTAGAGAAAGGTAAAAGCCCAGAGGCAAAAGGCAGACAGGATAATTTAAGAACAGCTGGCTAGAAACAAGACAAGCTAAGGCTGGGCATTCATAAGTAAGAATAAGTCCCTATGTATTAATTTGGGAGCTGGGTAGTGGACCCTTAAAAAAGCAAAGAGTAAAACAATAACAACAAAAACATACTGCTCTGTCTATATGTCTCTTTCTGATATCACAGAGGTCCTTACTAGGAGGGTAGTATAAGGGCCTCAGGAACAAGGGCTAGATGATCCTTAAGCTAGCCAGCCTTGGGAAACTACTGTAGAGACATGCTGCTGTAGCACACGAGTAATAGTGGCTAAGCGTTGTAGTTCTCTTTTTCTGAAGTGACTGAGTGTGTTATTTCATGTTGTCCCCATAGCAATGAAGGGAAGGAAGTAGTTAGGTGGTTTCTAGTCTCTTCTGGGGATGAAGGAACTGAGGCGCAACTGAGGCGCAACCAATGTAGGCTTCTAGCTTAAGATCCATGGTGAAACAGGGTGGACTGGATCCAAGACTACAGCCCTGATATCTGATGTTTTGCATAGAAGGCATCGTTCTAGCTGGGACTAATGTGAAGTCCCCATGACCTCCAAAAGCCTACACTTAGATGGCCTTTGTGCTGCTACTTCTCCTCCCTCACCATTCCCCAGCAGAATAATAGGCCTTTCTCTTGATGCTGGAAGCAGCCTTTCTTTCCATAGAATGAGACTAGTTTCCATAGAATCAGGCTAGTCTAGTTTTGGTGACTCAATTGATCAGGACCTGCTCTGGCCTTTAATGAAGCTCCAGTAGGACATTTTCCTGGTTCGGTGAGCATGCTGGACTCCCTTGATTACCCTCCTTACCTCTTGGCTTGTCTGAGCCTGGACCTACCTTGTTTTTCAGAGTCCTTACTTTCTGAGGATTCCAGTCCTAGCCAAAACCTCTCCTTCCTGAGCCATTGTGCTCTGTTTATTTCTAGGTCTCCCTTTCTCTGTTCCGCTCAACATCTAGAGATCTTCTGTTGGACCTCTTTGAATGTCAACTGCAAGACAGGATGGCTGTCCACCTCCTGTAGTTTGTTCGCCAGTTCATTTGCCTGCTCAGATGCACACTGCTGCTGACTTTGCCCCAAAGCTGCTCCCCCATCACAATGGGTAATGTCTCAACCCCAAGCCCAGTTTGTATAGCCTGGAGCATTGACTGTTTGTAGGCCCTAAACTCTGCCTTGACACAGTCTTTTGGAGGGTCAGCAGCAGCTGGCTCTGTCGCCCTTTCTGCAGCCTTATTTGCCCATCTATGGCAGTGCCCCCTAGGTTTTCTTTCCTCGCAGGTATGAATAAGAACACAGCCATTCGAGGTCCCTCGAGGGAAAGCTCTGTCTGAAAACAGGCATGATTACTATTTCCATCACCTTTCTAATCCTGTAATCACACATTGGCAGCAGGGAGCCTGGCCAGGGAGAGGCCGCTTCCACAAGCGGCAGGAAAGAGGGGGCTGCGTGCTGCATGCCAACGGTGCTTATTGAAAACGTAGGCATGGCTGCCTTTCACGAGCAGGAAGGTGAATAATGGAGGCATTTATCCCAAGCAGCTCACATTCAAACTGTGCGGACCTGTGCTCACATTATGAAAGCTTTGTCAAAGACATATCACCCTTCCGGGCCAAGGGGATGCTGCCTGGGTTCTCAGTCCTGTCTGGTGGCTGGAAGGTGTGGGAGGGGAGGATGTCTGAAACTGCTGGCCGCCCATTCACAAAGATTCTCCCATGCTCCTCCTTTTGGATCTTGTAACTTTTAATTTGGAAGCCCGTCTTTCTATCATGAGTGGGAAAAAAAATCTTACAGATGTTTGGAAACTGTTGTTCAGAACAAATCCCTGGGGACAGGAGAGACAGCTTAGTGGTTAAGGGTACCCACTGCTCTTGCTGCAGACCAGAGTTTGATTCCCTGCATTCTGTCATGCAGCACAAGGGACCTATAGCTCCAGCTCCATGGATTCAACACCCTCTTCTGGCTTCCATGGGCATCTGCACTCACGTGTGCTATATGTAATTGTTATTATTATTTTTTTAATCTAGGAGGAGTCTCTAACAGATATGAGGTCAAGTTTTTTTTTTTTTTTTTGAGGTCATAAGAGAATGAAGACAAATGAGGCTAGACTTCAGAAGGGGAGGGGAATGTTCTACCAGGCCATCTGTGTGTGTGAAACAGATTTAACCAGCAGCCTTTGTGGCCGAGCAGAGAAAGAGGCCTTGGTAACACAGCAGCCACCCAGGTTACTGTAAGAGGGCAGCCCCAGCCAGAAAACATACCTGACTCTTATTGTTAGATAATTCCTTCCAATTGATCTACTTGCGTGTAAGAATCTCTTCCCTTGTGCGAAGGAAACTTTATCATTTGCTTTTGCTGCAACTCAGACCACCCCAGAGGTCAGCGGCATACAGGGAAAGCCTTTATTCAGCTTGCAGCTCTGAGGGTCACCTGCGGTCAATGGAGCTTGGCCAGCTTCTGCGCCATGTCCCTCCTGTCCCGACCTGCTGGTGAGCAGAAGCATGCAGTGCCTCTTACAACCTAGGCTCAGAACTACTGCACTTCCACGTGACCCCAAACTAAGCTAAGGAGTGGAGAGGGGTACTCCATTCATTTATGGGAAGACCTGAACGTATGGAGTGACCTTCTGAGGAGTCTAATTCTATCGACTCCAGATGAAGAAGACAATGACCAACCAAAGTAACTGTTCAACCTAAGTCCAATGTGGCAAACCAATAGGCTTGTTGGGTTTAGTGACAGAAGCCCGAATGACCCCAGCAGCTGCATCCCTGAAAATCCTGGGGTTTTACCCCAGCGTGGCTAACAGCTCAGGAATTCTGCATTCCTGACCTTCCTCATGCAACTTCCAAGCAGCTACACAACCAAAGAGTCTCCCCTGCCAAGAAACTTCATTCTTCTTTCAAAGCCTGGGGTAGGGACCCCTAATCCCAGGGGGAAGCCTGAAAGTCATGCAAGTTTCCCTAGCCTTGTGAGACTGTGAAGTTCCCTGTGAATCTCACGAGCCTCACCCGCAATCACCTAGAGGGAACGCTGCAATTGAGTGGAAACAGCTGCAGCAAGTGGCGCAGAGAGAGGGTAGAAGAGTCGTGAGCTAATGACACAGACTCGACATTCAGAACGCTGTCACGGTCATGCCCCCCTCCCCTGAGGCTTTAACAGAGCTCTTAAAACCCCTCATTGGGATGGAGGAAATATACAGGGCCCTCCAAAAGAGACTCAGTCGTCCAGGCTAAGCTGACCTCATGACTCCGACCCGTCCTTCCTGCAGCACATGCCTCCACAGCGAACAGCAAGGCAGAGTCTGCACTGAGCTGAATGATTCTTTCCATTTTGTTAAAGTTGGGTCCTCAGAAGCTGTGGTTTCCATGTCTGAAATTTCCCGGGGAAAACAGAGCAGCCAGAGGAGCACACAGCATAGAGCAAATAAATAGGAGACAGACGCTACAACTCGGGGGTCACGTGACCCGCATTACTGCTAAATGAGAGGCATGAAGCAGAGAGATGAGTAATGGCATGCCCAACCCCAACTCAAGACCAGCGCATGGAGCCGAGATCTCTTGTAAATGATCCAGACCGAGATTTCACAGAATTCTAATAAAAGAGCGAGGCCTTACCAGGCCCCCGGACACTTCCGGCTAACAGGTTCTGAGCACAAGTTGTTGAATTCCATCAGTGGGCATGGCTGAGAACTGGGCTACCAGCAATGGGCTATCAGCAGCAGCTCTGAGGGTTTCCAAAGATCTGCACATGACCCTGCCCCATTCCCAACCCTGCAATCCTCCCATCCCCCAGATTAAACAAATCCTTGATGCTCTTTTCCCTGCCATGAAGCATATCATTTCACAGTGTCTCATTTGCTAGAGGTTACCAAAAGAAAGCTAAATTGGGATTTTGTTCAGTTGCTGATGACTTGCCCCTATTACCCAAGCTCATTTTCAGTGGCATTTCAACACTTTGGTAATGAATTAGCTCTACCATTTCTGACACAAAGAGAAGAGGGTCTAAATTAATTTTCAGCGAGAGATACTATTGGTCCAGACCACTTCCCTCCCACTGTGTTAACATCAATGTCTTGTCTCGTTAAAAGCCGATAAACAAGTGTAACACTCTAACAAGCCACAAATTGGCTTATTGACACCTCTGGCAGCTGCTCTCTCCTTCCCAAACCCCTGTTTCATAGGCATTCTGTGGTTACCCAAAATGGGGGCTCTTACGGAGCACAGGAAGGAGGAGACCACGTAGCCACCCTAGGCTCCCAAGCTGCTAATTTTTGTTCTCTTTGATTTAAATCGAAGAGCAGACTATTGAAATTCCTTGCCTCTGCTCTGGGCTCCATCTGTGGCCCAGGTATTAATGGCTTCCCTGCAGAGTGGGTGGGCTCACTCTGACACCCTTCCATCACCTCTCAGGAATGACTCCGCCAATGACTGTGACCCTGAGTGGCCCTCTCTGTGTCAGCAAACCAGTAGCTCTTTAACTAGCCTACTTTGTTTGCTATTGGAGTGCTGAGACCCAGATGAACAGGTCAGTGTACAACTACACCTTGGGCAACATGCCCAAGAGGTCACAGGATGATCAAATGGCTGTTTCTTTGGGTGTATGGCAAAGGACTGACCTTACCTCTCTAGCAAGAAAACCATACTGGAAGATTAAAACAAAACAAGACTGATCAAGAGCAAAGGTGCTCATAGTTGCAGCCAATGCATTGATGGATGCCTGCATACACAGTCCCTATAGCTGATGGATGCCTGCGTACACAGTCCCTATAGCTGATGGATGCCTGCGTACACAGTCCCCATAGCTGATGGATGTCTGCACACAGTCATGGCCACGAGAGATCTCCCGCCATAACCCTGCTTGAGAGCCCAGGAACAGCATAGAGAGCGCATTCTGCTCACCTGGGACAGATCTAGGTATTTTCAGAGCAGGAGGATGAAGGAGAGGTCTAATTCTTTTCATGTGAGGTTTTTGTAGTTTTTCTGGTATTCGAAGTCACATGCTAGGTTTCAAGTTCACATTGTTGTGAATCCGTCCAGGAAATCTCTGCTCTGTAATTCCCCCATGAGCATAGCTGTGTTATCAGTGATCAGTAGAATCAACAATAGGAAAGGGATATGAAAACAACATTGCAGGGTGCTGATCGCCAGGGAGATAGTCTCCCCGGGCTCTGTCTAAGCCCTCAGCATGGCTAGGAAGGGGCTTTGCACGATCCCAGTTCTGCTCTGGATACAGAGCACAAAGGAATTGGGCGATAGCACGGAGTGCACATGGCCATGGCGGGACATGCGTGTGAGTCAGATGTCAGATGTAGAGGATGCTGGCATGGAGCTGAGAGGAGAGGGAAAGGGCTTATTAAGAATAAAGTTTGAGACATTAAGGTCTCCTTGGTGGTGGTTTCTTTTGACACTTTCCTTTGCAGGTTCTTATACCCATTTCCTGCCTTTCCTTTTCCATCTTTATCATGTCATACTTCTCATGTGTGTGTGTGTGTGCGTGCGTGCGCATGCATGCATGTGTGCATGTGTGTGTGTGTGCCCATACCTTCTGCTGGAAACCAAGTTCTCTTAGGGCAGACACACATAGTGGATGAGAGGATGTGGTTATTTACTGTGCCATTTGAATATAACCAGTGTCTGTTAACTAGGAACAGCTGAACACCACGCCCTAAATGCCACTTGCCATCTGAAGTCTCCGGCAGTGTGGCAGCACAGGGAAAGGACGGATCCGAGAGGAGGCCCTCCCCTAGCTGCATCCTGATCCAGAATGTTCGTCTCTCTCCATCTCACTGTAACTCCTCTTTGAGGGGTCAGTTGAAATATCACTTCTTCAGTCTGAGGGACTAAATTAAGCTCCTCTGGTAAGCGTCACGGCAGTCCTTGGTATTTCTTTCCGCAGCACTTGGCATGCTCACGGCTTTATAATAAATCATTCATAGCTGTTGTTTAATGCCTATTTTCCCCATTAGACTGTGAATGTCACCAGGCAGACACCGCCTTGGATTCTGTTCTCATCTGTACCACCACCACCCGCAACCCCAGGACATGGCCAGGAACAGCTGAAAGGACACGGGATCGAAAATGTTCAAGGGAAGCTGAATGACATGACAAGACCTCTACATGGTGTCACAGAGATGTCAGACCAAGGAAAAAATAGAGCTTGACAGGGTCTGGGTCTGATCCCCTTTGTCCTCTGAGTGGGCTGTTCCTTGTCATGAAACAAACTCAGGTTGAGAGTCGCGTTCTCGAGGGTCCCCAACTCCACTCACCATCAGGAGCCATGGATGGCTTGATGAGCAGCTTGCTCATGTTCTCCATCTTGACTTTACGTGTCCTCTGGGAGAAGGAACTACTCACTGAAATGCCACACAAACTCCAAAATCCAAAAGAGAACTTGTAACCCTGTCCTCTGGTTTTCTTTCATTTCACAGAGAAGAACACTGAGACCCAGACACTCCAGAACCTTCCCCAAGGGGCCTAAAGTATAGGTAAGAGTCCAGAAGTCTGGTGTGTGCTCTTGATGCTGTGCCTACATTATTTTCTTTTCCTCCTTAAATAAAAGTTCAATAATTGATAGAATACTAAACATGATGTTGAGATATGAAAGAGACTTCTTTAAGAAATTAAACTTTAAGTTGAATATGTTAGTTGCCATCTGTAATCTCATATAGTAAGGAGGCTAAGGCAAGAAAGTCTCAAGTTCAAGGCCAGACCAGACTACATAGAGTGTTTGAGGCCAGCCTGAGCAACTTAGTGATAGCTTATTTCAAAGTAAAGATCAAAAAGGGGGGGGGGAGAGGTAGCAAGCAAGGTGGGGCAGGGTCTGGGGATGCAGCTTGCCATCAAAGCATCTACTTAGCTTGCACGTAGCCCTGGGTTCAATCTAACACACACACTAATAATTAACAATAAACTTTGAAATGCCATCTGCATGGATTTATTATGTTTTTTAAATGATTTATTTATTTTTACTTTGTTCTGCTGGCATGTTTGTCTGTATGAGGGTGTCAGATCCCCCAGAGGTAGATTACAGACAGTTGTAAGCTGCCACATGGATACCCAGAATTGAACCCAGGCCCTTTAGAAGAACAGTCAGGACTCTTAACCACTGAGCCATCTCTCCAGCCCCTTGATTTATTATCTTTAACTTGTTTTCCCTTTATTTCTGTTCTCAGATTTGCTATTCTAAAATCAAAGTTCTGAGCTAGGGACAAAGCTCAGTTGGTAGAATGCTTATCTAGCATGCATGGAGCTCTGAGCTCAATCCCCAGCACCAGTTAAATCTGGATTGTGGGTGGGTAGAAGCAGCACATGCCTGTAAACCCAGCACTTGGGAAGAGGAAATTGGAGGATAAGACGTTCATTATTACCCTCAACTGTGTAGTAAGTTTGAGGCCAGCCTGAGCTAACTATCCCCTGCCTTCTCTCCATTTTTTGAAGGTGTGAACCTGTTATTTCTCTTTCCTGATACTTAAGTTCCTCTGAGAATCATTGACTTCCTTTTTCCACCTGTTTCTCCCACACTTTCAGTCAGGGTTGCCTGAGCTTTACTGTGACTGTGACTGTAACAAATATTATAACCTATGACCCTCTCTTCGAGCTGCACCTCAAACTTGAGTGTGAATACCAACCAAATGATTAGCTTGCATTTCTAAGGAAGGCCTGCAGAGGAAGACCCTCCATAATTGGGCATTTACTCCTGTTCCTAAACCAGGCATTTATCCCTGCTCCTGGCTTTTTGTTAATCCTTAGATCTTCTTGTCTGTGACCCACTGCAGCCTACCTTCTGATTAATAAAGCATGGTTAGAAAATATTTGAATGAAAAAAAAGAAGCTACACCTGTTGTGAACCTGTACAGACTTCTCCTTACCACTTTCTCCTGAACTGTACAGCATAGCAATTATTTACACAGCATTTGCATTGCAACAGGTATGAAAATAACCTAGATAGGATATCTTAGTCCCATTCTCTAAGAGTCTTGAACACCAAGTGGTTTGGACACCATGGGGGTTCTTGGAAGCAATCCTCCAGAGATGCTGAAGGATGTGTCTTCTCCTGCCTCACCTTCTCTACTTCCTCCACACCAGCCCTTTTGCCATAGCTGGAATGTCTGTGTGCCCCCTAAAAACTCATGTTGAAATGTAGTCCTTACTGTGATGCTATTTGAACGTAGAGGTTGAGGAGGTGAAAAGGTCATGAGCATACAGCCCTTGTCAATGGAATTAATGTCCTTACACATAAAGTCCCAGAAATCATCTTTGGTCATGATAGGGCCAAAAGATAACGTCTGGATATCAGGAAGTGGATCCTCAACCAGACACTGGCACTGCTGGGGCTTTGATCTTGAGTTTTCCAGAGCTATGACAAATGAATTTCTACTGCTATAAGCCTCTCAGACTATGACTAGCTGTTCTAGCAGCCCAAATAGACTAAGATACCATTCTTAGTGAACTACATGCCACATAGGTCCTTTCTATTGCCACTACACTGGCAGCTACCCCTTTCAAATCACACCTTTTCCTTGGGGTCTGACCCAGGAATAGTCTGGTTATTATATTACTAGCTGTTTTTCTCTTTTCTTCACCCTCTGCACTCACCATCTCCCAGCATTCTACGCAGCTCACCTGTCTCTCTGACATTGCTTACCTTTCTGTTGCTGTGATAAAATGCTGTGACCAAGGCAACTCATAAAGGAAACTATTCGGTTGGCTTTGCAGTTTCAGAGGGTTAGAGCCCATGACGTCGCAGCAAAAAACACAGCAGCAGGAACGGCTGAGGGCTCCCATTTTGGTTGGCAAGTGGGAAGCAGAGGGCACATTGCAGATGGCAGGAGGCTTTTGAAACCCACTCTCATAACATGCCTCCTCCAACGAGGCCACACCTCCTAATCCTTCCCAAACAGTTCCACCTACTGAGAACCAAGGATTCAAACACATGAGTCTATGACCACTACAACTGTCTTTACCTGCAAGGATGCTAAATTAACCTTTAAGGTTAAGGACTAATTTTCTATGTTTTGTTCCCAAGCACCTACAACTGTTCCGGGCATAGAACAATCACACACTTGAGAAATGTCTAGTAAACCGAACTGTTCAATTACTAAAGCCATCATAGTGTTGAGTAGCTGAAATGCCCTGAGTTCTACCTTTGTGTACAAGCTCAAGTTTTGTAGATGTATTTACTCCTTTAGCAGACAGCAATTACTAAGCTCTTTCTTTTAGGTATAAACTGCTCCTTTCCAAAGCAATTGTCAGTCAGATGAAGCCTGTTTATCTAAGGTCAGTGGGAGGAGGAGGCGCCTCAAGGAAAAGGGGAAGGAATGTGTGGTTTGAAATACAAGACTTGAGATACCAGCTACTTTTGTTGCAAATTACTCTACTCTGCTAGTCTGAGAAGTTATGGGAAGGGGAAATAAACAGAATAAGAAAATATTGCAAGTCCCTTGAATGAAAACGACATCCCTAAATGTAACCCTCATACTGCGTGAAAACAGAAGCACAAGGGCCAACCAACGGTTGACGAGATACGAGCACGCCTTCCTGTGGTACTGGGAGATAAAAGAACACGCACGCTTACCCTGGAGCTTGACTTTTAAAATACGGATGCAGTTCGAGGCCCCCCGAGCTTTTTACATCCATGGAAACAAGACCTCTCATTCCCACGGTTCTCATTCACAGAGTGGCTCTCAGCTCCACCTGGAAGTCCAGACCCGCTGTGGCCTCTTTTCCCCTCCTGTTGCTGAAGACCCTCACAGCAGCTGGCTTCTTCCTTGAGGGCAGTAAGGTGTAAGAAGACCTCAAGGGCAATCAATCTGGTCACCTGAACCCATTTTCCCACTAGCCCTGGCTATAGAGAAAGGAGAGCTGCTGTTCCTGTCTTAGAGTCCTTTCCCGTTGCTGTGATGCAATTCTCCCTGTCTTAGTCGGGGTTTTCTAGAGTAACAGAATTTAGACAATGTGTGCATACACTCCACCCACCTCCACACACATGCAAAACTGCCTGCTCCGAACCTGATCAGGTGCAGGTCTATGTTTTAGGCTGATTCCCAACAGAAAACCACTGTTGTCCAAGGACCACCCACCTCCATCCAGGTTTAGTAAGGTAAGCATCCAAATGCCTAGGCTCTCCCAAAGCCAGTACGTGCAGTAGGATCAAAAACCCATTGCCATTGTTCTTGAGTTCTCAGTAGTCCTCATTGTCCGCTATGTTCAGCAAGTCTGGTTTTATCCCATGCTTTTTTAGACCCAGGCCAGCTGGCCTTAGGGAACCCTGATTGCTCTTCGAGCTGCTGAGGGAGGGGGACTTGATCGGGGGAGGGGGAGGGAAATGGGAGGCGGTGGCGGGGAGCAGGCAGAAATCTTTAATAAATAAATAAACAAATAAATAAATAAATAAAAATAATGAAAAAAAAAAAGAAAAGAAAACCACTATTGTTTGATCAGGGCAGAAACCTCTCAGCTCCCCAGGCTGAAGAATCCTGGCCTAGAGTCTCAGTCTCTCTCTCCCTTCCTCCCTTTCCCCCTCCTCTCAATCTCCTTCCTCCCTCTCTCCCTCCTCTCGGTTTGCCTCCCTCCCTCCCCCTCCTCTCAAACTTCTTCCTTCTCCGTTTCTCTTTCCCCCTCCCTCTTTATGCTTGTTTAGCAATATATAAGTGGCTACAACACATTAGCGTAAAGAGGCTTCAAGAAGGAAGTGCGTATGTGTGGGGGCAAAGTTTGAACATAATTGAAAAAGTTGGTAAATCTGAAGGACAGTAGCAAATTGGGGTCCTGTAAGACTGGACCCCTGTGGCCATCTTCTGCTTCATCCTTCTTTCTGCTCTCTAGGCACACTGGATCAATCCAGTCTCATCAGGCTTGTTATTTCCTCAGGGCCTTGGGACAAACCACCCCCACTAGCTGGAAAACACTTGGCCCTTTATCTGTATACCTGGCTCCATTTTTTATCCCTCAAATCCCAGCTGAAGAGGTACTACTTTGGATAAAGGACCACTCAGGACATCCACTCTAACATGGATCCCTCGTGTTCTTGGTTTCCTTTATATTTCTTTCCCCAGCTTGTCACGGGAGCGGGTTGCTTGTTTGCATGCTTATTTGCAGTTTGGTAGAAACCGCTCAGCATCGCTTCTGATTCGCCACCCTCTTTACTTCCAGGGCGGCACGGCTTCCTGGTGAGGCCAGTGCTGTGGCCTCGCTGCTTTTCTGCCCTGCCCTATGGCTTGCTTTGACTAAGATGTTAGTTAGTATAAGTGGAATTACTGCATTTGACCCCAGGCTTTCAGACTTGCATGGCTTCATGGGATTTCTCGATCCTGCTTCTCTCCATTACAAGAACCTCCTGCATGGCTAGTTTCTACTTCCTGGGACCACAGTGAAGAACTGAGAAGCAGACTTAAGCCCAGTCATGGAAGTTGGAGAAGCTCCAATGCAGCCAGCCTGTTACTTTCTGGGCAATAAAAACAAACATTTGCTGTTGATGCACACTGTTAATTTGGGGGTAGTTTCTTATGGAGCATTGTTACAAAAATAGCTGACTACTACACGGGCAGCCACTAAAAAGCACACTAAATATTTGGTGAGTGAATGAATTTTGGTCCAAGAAAATAAAAGAAGTAGAGAGGGTTCTGACTTCACTGGTATGTGTTGGTAATCCCAGTGCCGGAGGAAGGTAAGAAGGTATGGCAAAAGGAAGAGGTGATCTTGAGGTCAGCCTGGGCTATATAACAAAAACTTAATACACCAAATAAAGAGAGAGAGAGAGAGAGAGAGAGAGAGAGAGAGAGAGAGAGAGAGAGGAAAAATATGGATCCGTAAACCTAGTTCCTCAGGAGACTGAGGCAGGAAGACTGAGTTCAAAGGTAACTTCCAGGTGGGCACCTGGCTCAGAGGCAGAATGCTCACCTTGTGTGAGGCCTGAGGGCCAACACCCAGTAACAAGAGGAGGCAAAGGTAGAGAGTGTAAAAGTGTGTCATGGGACTTTGGAAGCTCATACCCAAGAAGAAAAGGAATGGACTAAAATCCTTCACAAATGTCAAGAAAGTGCTATGTGGTTGGGAGAGAACTGACATTTAAATGTCCTACTTGGGGCTGGAGAGATGGCTCAGCGGCTAAGAGCACTTGCTGCTCTTCCAGAGGACCTGAGTTGAATTGAATTCATAGTCCTCACCTGTAACCACTCTGGCCTTCTTGGGCATATGCACACGTGTGTCACACACACACACACACACACACACACACACACAAGCAATAAATACTTTCTGGAAAGTACCCTAACACAGAAGTGGGCTGCAGCTAAGATGGCAGCGTGTCAGCCTAGTGCACACAAACCCAGAGTTTAATTCTCGGTCACCTAAGCCAGGCACGACAGTGTACACCTATAGTCCCAGCACGTGGGAGGTGGAGGCAGGAGGATAAAGAATTCAAGCTACATAGCAAGTTTAGAAGGGCCTGCCTGGGTCTACATGAGCCTGTCCTATCCCCCCCACCTACAAAAACAAAAAGAGTAATTGAATACCCTAACCAAGATTCTAGACAGAAAAGATATTTCAGAGAAGTTGAGAATTCTTGAGAGGCAACTTAGAAGCTAGGAGTTGGGCACAAGGGCTGTATAAAGAGCATATAAGGCACAGAACCATATAAAGAACAGGCTCTCTAGTCCAGGGGAGCCGAGGAGTGCATCACATCGGCCACAGACAGCTGTTTAGGGATGGAGTACAGACTTCCTACCGTGTGTGTGTGTGTGTGTGTGTGTGTGTGTGTGTGTGTGTGTTTGTCCCAGTGCCCTTTCCACTCCTCCGTGTTGAGTCTAATGAAGTCTGATGAGGGAAAAGAGGCAGGGCCGTATGTGGGATGACGTGTCAGTTCAAATGAGCATCAGGACTGAGAAAACAGTACCTTGTCTCTCCCCCAACAGTGTCTCCCTCGGGGGAGAGGCTGGTACCAAGACTGCCATGGAGATGTCCTCTGGTCCAAATCTTATGCTGTTTCTTTGAATCATGTGGGTTACTACATCCCTCCCTCCAAGACGCAGTTACACTGACTCAAGCTTGAAACATAGTCAGATGTTTTGCGAAGCTGCTCTCCTATCTGGACCGAGTTCAGCAAGGCAAACGTGGCACCTACGACACTCAGACGGATTCATGACATTTCTTTCTTGTCCCTCCAGTGGGCTGCATAGTGAAGGAGCAGCGCCTTGCTTCCGTAAAGGAAGGCTGTACCCTCCATGGCTGATGCTGCCACCGTTGCTCTTCTGGGCACTATGCCAGCCCGGTAGGCTGCTCACTGGGTATGCATGTTCACCGGCAACCTTGTCAGATGTTCTCAAGAAAGGCTGTGTCTGAAGGAAGGGAAAAACATAAATGTTTTGTTACATTTTTTAGGCTCTTTTTCAGGGCCTGGAATCCCAAAGGGACTGCACTGCACAGAGTTAAGGCCTTTCCATCTCTACCCTCCAGTTCATGTCCACTCCCCTATCCTGTTCTTGGTTGTCAGGAGCCTGGGGGGAGAGGCTGGTGGGGAGTCAGAAACAGGACATTTTCTGAAGTTGCTCCCATCTTGAGGCATCTTATTCCAAAAAGGTTTTTTATCAGAGGACTACATCCAGTGTGAGAAGGCCACAAGGATTCCCAGGTCATGTGACACAGGATGCCATGGTCACAGATGGAACCAGACCTAGGAAGTACAGCGTTCAACAGGAGTCTAAAGTAAGCCAAAGCCAAGACTCAGATTGGTTCCCAGGATGGGGAAGATTTGGAAGGAATCAGACCAGAGCCTCGATGTTGTGTATAGCAAGGTAGAGCCTGCTTAGTCACAGGCGTTCTCCTGGGCTCACTCCCGGTGTGTTTGCACATCTATCCCAGTAGAGCTTCCAGAGAGGAATAAATCCCAGGGTACCCAGTTGGAGTGTTACAAATAAAGCCGAGAGAACAGCCAGGCTCCTGTCTACAAAATCCTACAGAATCAGAAATGAAGTCATGTTGGACATCTGTCCCACAATCTAGTCCTTTTGCCTGGGAGGAGTTATATACATGCTTTGGGGGTCTGCTGATGCTGCAGGAGCCTGGAAATGTGTTTATGCTAATCATGGGCTGCGTGATCTACAGGGGGCTAGCTGTTTTCTGTGTAACAGGGATTAGGGAGGAAAGCCAGAGGGGAAGCTAAAAGACATGGGGAGTAGTGGCTTGAACTCTGAAAGCTTTGTCTATTGGCTTAGTCTCTGGTCATTCATAGGGGCAGCCACATAGGCTTCAGTACCTTATCTCAAGGAGGTTAGAAGTACGCTAATCCTGGATCCCAGGAAGGTCATACACAACTCCCACTCCTGCTGCTCCTGTGGCGGGGGAGGAGGGAGGGGTTAAATCTTTACTGAAGTGTAATCGTACTGCATATCCTGGCAGTAGGCAGAATTCTTGGTGGATCTTCAGCTATTGGCATTCAAGAAACCAAAACAGAGCCGACTGGAGGTGGAAAAACACCACAGCTTAATACATTTTGAAGGACAGTGAAGAAAGACCTTGGCCCCAAATCAGATTGTTCCTGATCTAAAATTAAAAGCGACTTAAGCCTTTGCTTTGGAGAAGAGCAGCAGATAATGGTTGTGAGGGTAGGCAGAGAGATTGCTTCTCTGTTCACCTTATGGCTCAGAGCAGACCTTTCCAAGCTTTCTCTGGGCAGGATTATTTACTGTCTTAAAAAAAAAAAACTTGCACTTTGCATGAAGATTTGCAAATGCCAGGCATACGGCATGCCCGGTGCCCAGCCAAGCCTCTTGTGGTTAGCCTTGAAATGAGATCATTTCATAGTAAGAAGGAGGTCAGGTTGCAAAGAGGGAAATTCGTTTGGCTACATCAATATGTAGGCTGCAGCAGGAGTCTCAGAAGGAAATATTGTGGCCCCACCATAACAATAAGCCCTGGACACAGATCTGAACTCTGAAAAGACCACCCACCTTCCAGTCCTGCCTACTCACTTCTCTCTTTTGTCTCATCAACCATCCTCCAAAATGATACGCCATGATAGATTCCATTTAACAAGGCAGGTGGATCGTAGGAAACTTTCCAAAAATATCCTCTGTTTACTTAGCTAACCTGAAAGCAGGGACCTTCCTGTGCCAACCCAACTAAAAAAGGGAGAGCCTTGCCCATCCCATCACTACCACCCCCCGGCTTTGTTTCAACTGGGAGTCATTGGGGCAGAGCTAAAAGCACATGTAGCTATCTCAGTGACTTAAGTATGGTTGGCTCTTTGTTGGTGAGTCAAATAGATATAAACAGAGAAAAATGCAAGAAAGTTCATAAAGACGAGTGGGACTCCAGCTGAGTACCAACAGGCTGTGAGGCAACTGAGACAAGGAAAGAGCTTCTGTAAAGAGGCAGGGCCATGTGTTGTAGGGTGGAGGACCAGCTTCTTGGTCCCGGCCACCCAGCTAGCTTAGCCCCGAAATAAGCACACAGAAGCCATATTAATTAAAACACTTCTTGGCCCATTTGCTCTTGTCTCTTATTGGCTAACTCTCACATATTGATTTAACCCATTTTTATTAATTTGTATATCGCCACGTGGCAGTGGCTTACTGGAAAAGATTCTAACCAGCATCTGTCTCAGTCAGAGGATCCATGGCTTCTCTGACTCTGCCCTTCTTCCTCCTAGCATTCAGTTCTGTTTTCCCAGCCTACCTAAGTTCTGCCCTATCAAAAGGCCAAGGCAGTTTCTTTATTCATTAACCAATGAAAGCAACAAACAAACAGAAGGAACTCCTACACCATTACCATGTTTGCTAAGTAAGTTTTTGATTACTATAACAAAATACTTAAGACAACTAAAAAGAGCAAAGTTTTGTTTGGGCTCATGGTTGGGAGGTTTCCATCCATGCTAAGTCGGTCTCACTGCTTTGGGGCCTGTAGCTGGGACAACCACGTCAAATGATAGACGCACACATAGAATGCAGCTTCTTACCTGATAGCTACCAGGAAATGAAGGAGTAAAGGTTCTTAAACCATTCCAAAGACATCCTAATGGCCATGCCTCCTATTAGGTCCCATCTTCTACAGGTCCTACCACTCTCAACAGTGCCAAGTTGGGGACTTCACTTTTAACACATTGGCTGTTGGGGAATGCTTCAGATCGAATTATAGCAATTTCTTTTCCTATTTCCATACTGATTAATTCTGTCAGGCATCATGCCCTTAGGATGATGCTTACATTCTTAGACTCTGAGCTTCCTGAGGTATACCAGAAGGCTCTGCTGGTGTAGATAAAGATCTTCTATAAAGGAAAGTTAGTAACAGCCTCCCCAGCAGGTTAGAGGCTAAGTATAACATGACAGTTGAATAAGGGGTGCTGGTGGACATCTTCTAGCCCAGGGGTGAGGTTTAAGAGACATTTAAATTCTTAGAGCCTCCACTTCTCAACTATGAAATAAGAATAATAAAATAACCTATGGTTTAGAGCTACTGTATGGGTGAAGTAGGGGTGTTCGTCAACACAGGATCTGATATACAGTAGTAATTCAGTAGCAATTTGCTGTCGCCAGTCCCCCCAACATTAATCCTATTTTATTATAGTATGCATGTATGGGGTGTATATGTGTGTGTACAAGTGTGACTGTGTTGCATACGTGTGTGTGCATGTATGTGCATGTGCAGGTGCACCCACCGGGGTTTGCATGTGGAGGCCAGAGGTCTACATAGGGTATCTTGCTCTATTACTCTCCACCTTATCTTTGGAACAGGGTGTCTCACCAAACTTGAAGTCCATGGATTGGCTAACCTGATTGGCCAGTGATCCCCTGGATCCTTCTCTCTCTACTTTCCCAGTAGTCGGTGGGGTCACGGGCACACATTGGTGAGCTCAGCCCTTTATATATGGGTGCTGCGGATATGCACTCAAGTCCTCATGCTTGTCCAGCAAACACTTTGCTCACGGATCCGTTATCCAATCCCCAATAGTCCTTTTCATAAACAGGATGTCCTGGTGCCTGATAGAGAGTTATAATAACTAAATAAGATGTCATGAGCTCAAGGAAATTACTCATCTGTTGATGGTGACCCCTGGCCATTTAACTTCCCTGTTCATGTATATCTTTCTAGAATCAGCTCTGACTCTCTCCTTAGAAAGAATAGAGGTACACAAATGGTCCCCCTCCAGTTGTTTCCAGCTATTTGTTGATTCTGGCCTTTTAATGGAAAGGGCATCGAAATAAACTGCAAGGTTCATTCCCCTGCCTTGGGTTTGTTTGTTTGTTGGCTTAGAAGCAAAACAGCAGAGACAAGCTTGCGGTGAATTTGAGATCTGCAAAAGAAAAATTAATTATCCCCAAGCAGAAGCTGACCTTTAGCTGGCCCCAGCTCTAGTGCCTGTGCCACAGCTGCACCTGCTCCAAAGATGACAATATCCACTTGCTAAATACTAATAATTAGTCACCAAAGTGGGATAAAGAATGCAGAGCCAAGTGAACCTGCAATTACTGTACTCATGTGCAGCCCCTGCGCCCTTGGAGGGCCAATTACTCCAGCACATTACCATAATTGGACTGACGTGCTAACAGCATCTTCCACTCTTTGAAGGTGTCGCCATCCCCCTTTCCTGGCCCTCATACCCCAGAGCCTGTGGACCGTTCTGCCCCATGCCTTATGGCTCATGCTGGCAGCAAATGTCAGAGTTGTTCATCTGAGGATACCAGATGAATCCCTTGCAGGCTGAGCATGTGCACAGAGGGTTCTGGAAGGAAGGTCAGTGCTCCCTCCCCCTACTCTCCAACTTCTCCCTCCCTCAGCTCTGCAAGAGACTCCAATTGATAAGATACCCCGGTTTTCTCTCTGGAATTTCAACTCTTTCTGGGAACCAATTGTGTCACTGACGTATAGTGGCCTTGGAAGACTGGGGTGGGCATTTGACAGCAAGGGCACATACTGCCTATGGTGAGGATATCACATTATCTCTAGGTTGCATCCCCTGGAGTGAGGAGCTGGTATCCTCTGGTTCCTGAGGCAATGAGAGAACAGTGTAACAGGCAGAGGCAGGCAGTGTGAGACTCAGCTAGCAGCTGTGTCCTGCAGAGATCTGCACTGGTGTGGTAGGCAAAGCTCCCTCCAGCGGCTTCTCCGCTGGCCCCTGCTGCCTCAACACCGCTTTATGAGGCGATCAGTGTCCAATTGATCGAGAGAGAGACTGCTGAGCATGAGTACCGGCTTCGCGTGGTGAAACAGCTGGCCTTTCCAAAGCGAAAGTCAGTTTTGATTTTTCTTCTTTGTTTTGTTTTCGTCTTCCTTTCCATTCGATTTCTTTTCCCATCCAGTGGCTGAACTTTTTCCTAACGAGTCGCTGTAACCTTGCAAGGGGAAAAGGCTTGCTTCTAGCTGTGCTTCCATCCCTGGAGACCAGAGCCACTGGGAATGAAGCCCAAGCCTCCAGTCAGAGAAATGTACTAACAAAGAACCTGCTGTTGCAACACTGGCTCAGCACGGGAGCTGGGCTGTTGGCAAGCAAGGACGGAAAACAGGCCTGGTGTCTACCACTGTCTTTGTAACCCATCTGCAGGACAAATCCCCCATTGGATTCCATGTGCGTGGCCCACTGGGATGTCTTGGAAGAAACAGAAAATTGGGTCCTTAGAGTTGGGAGTTGGGCAATGAGTGTTCTCTCTCTCTCTCTCTCTATCTCTCTCTCTCTCTCTCTCTCTCTCTCACACACACACACACACACACACCCCTTGCCTCTTCCTTTTCTCAAAGCTGCTTCTGGACCTTATAGGCCCCAGGCTTTCCACTGTCACTCATGCATAAAACTGTCCATGGGGACAGCTTCTGCTCTAATAAGCACCACAGTGTACCTTTGCAGAACCCATCATAAGCACGCACACTCATGGCCTGGTGGTTCCCTCACGACATTGCTTGTGATGGGCCCCGCTCTTGAACCACGGCTCTGTGGAGTGATTGTGGACTAGACAGTGAGTGTTCAAGCTCTCACTGAAGGAGAGTGGGAGATCTATTCTGAACTCATGAGGTATTTTGTTTCCTTACAGTCTCTCATACGTGGAGTGATTAATCAAAATCGTCACACTTCTACCCAGAGATCAAGGCAACCACCCACAGGGAGAGGTTTATAGTAGCCATGGGCACTCACCCATTCCCAGAGACACCCAGTCCTGGGCAGAGACACACTGGGACATAGAAACAGAGCCATGCCTTTATGCCATAAAACATATATTCATGAGTAAATCCACAATACACACACACACACACACAAACACACACACACAAAGGAACCCACCCATAAAGCAACACAAGCAACACCAGCAGGCTGTAAATGTGACTAGAATATGTCAGACAGTATATCCCATCATTATATCATCACAGCTTCTGGCTCATTCACGCTCTGTGGTAGGCATTGCCTTCTGGGTGGCCAGCCATTCACTGCTGGAAGTATGCAGGGCCAGTGGAGGATTTCTGTGGGGAGATTTAGGTCTGATTCCCTCCCACAGGAGTCCTTGCTCCTATCTGGCCATCACATTCCCTTAAGGGGGGTCGAGAGTTTCAGTGTCTTCCCACAAACGGCTGCACACAGCTGTGAGCTCCAGGGGCCTAAGGATTCCAGGCAGAATTTTCTTTCACCCAGAATGTGTGTTCTGGGATTCTCAGAAAGGACACGGGTCCTTCCTGAGCATGCTCTGATTCTGCTCCCAGATAAGGAAGGGAGGATTCAGCGTTGGCCACAGAAGGCGATTCTTCCCAGCTGACAGGGAGAAGAGCTTGGCACCGAGGCATCAGATGGAGGGAAAGAGACAGCCCCTGTGTCTCAAAGTGGAATCTGACTTCACAGCTTAATCGCTTTGCCTCAAACTTATCCCTAAATTGGCCTTTGAGGCAAGAGACTGGCTCCTCTTAAGACAGTTTCCAGAGAGCTCCCAGAGGGCTGTAAGGCTCTGATGGCACAAGATGAGGATGAGGCTGGTGTGGACTTGGTCACATATCAGGGGAGGAGAATATTCAAAGGACAGATGGAGGGTTCTGCAGCAGCTGCTGCCGTCACCATCATCATGTGGGGCATTTTTCTTTGAGATAGGATCTCCTGTTGTCTCAGGTTAGCCTTGAACTTGCTACACTGGCTGTGTAACGAACGATGACCTTGACCTCTCGCTCCTCAAGCCTCTGCCTCCCAAGTGCTGAGATTACAGATTACAGGCACACCCCACTCTGCCTGGAGTTGTATCTGTTGTTTATTAAAATGCTTGCGCACATTTGTACTTAGGTATGAAATGTTTGGCCCGAAGCAAAGCAAGTGAAACTGAGCTCTGAACTGAAGCAAAAGCTGCGACTTGGGAGGAAGCTGTAGGGAGGAAGAGGCAGGAGGGAGCTGTCTGGGGAGCCCGTGGATCAGGCTGGGAGTCAAGAAACGAGCGAGGGCAGGGAACGTGCCCTCTCTTCTCCTCTCCACAGCAGCCTCTGTGGCACCAAGCGGCTGCTTTGGGGAGACAAATGATCCCCATTAATTCCACCAGGTAATGAGCCAGTTGGTGCCGTCATTAATTAAACTAATTAAAACACACAGGCCTTTGAGGTTGGCATACATGACTATGCCACCCCAAATATTTCATTTCACTTTCTCTGTACCCGGGGTGACTACTTGGCCAAGACACGAGCCCCTGAGATCCCGTGAAAGAAAATAAACTGCCAGTGTAACCAGCTGAGTCAAAGCATCCCTCGTCTGCCTTGTTCATTCACCAATTCACCCTGCTAAGCAGCGAGGGCCACCAACCGCACCTGCCACCTCCTGTCACATCAGGACTTATAATCAAGGAATATAGAGTCCTCAACAGGCTTGTAGTGGACATGGACCTTACAGTTCACAACTCTTTGAAGAAGGAGCTGTCTTCTTCCCTATCCTGAAGTCAAGAAAACTGAGGTTGAGAGCCTTTGTTAGACTTTCTGCCCAGAGAGACCCTGGCTGGGGCCTTTGACTCTACTTCCCCATTACAACCCCAAACGCAGAAACTATGCTATGGATGGTTCTGTCTGGTGCCAGGAAGGCTTCCCTGAGGGGCTTTCATGAAAACTGAGGTTAGGGGATGAGCAGGCTGCATTGACGGAGAGGTGAAAGGGCTTTTCATAATAAAACGCTAGAGAAGATACATAGAACATTCCAGTGTCCTCTGGCAGGCTGTGTCGTAGGATACACAGGAACACGCAGTTGCAAGGCAGCATGAGGGCAAACTTAAAACAATCTAAGATTCTAAAATGCAAAACGTGTTTCTGGGATATTTCCCAGAGATCAAATGGAAAGTCAGGATGGGTTTAGATGGAAGTTTATCCTTCGAATCCCTCATGCTCTCAGAAATGCAAGCAACGGGGGCCGATGTCATTGTTCAGACCTCTTTTTCCATCATCCACTTTATCATTCTGCACTCTGTTTTTCCATAAGCTAAATATGCCTTCTCCTCTTGTCTAAACACTTGCTTCCAGGCTCCCTCCCAGCCGAGCGACCTGTCTTCTCCATCTCCCAGGCTGCACCCTGTGTGGGGTTTGGGCCCAGCTCCAGCCAAGTCTGTTCTTGCCTCCTCGGCTGCATGCCAGGGCAGCGCCTGTGGCCTCTTGGTACACAAAGACTTTTGCCTTGTTCAAAAGGAGAGACAGAGACGAGAGAGAGAGAGAGAGAGAGAGAGAGAGAGAGAGAGGAGGGAAGGAGGGAGGGAGAGACGAGAGAAAGAGAGAGACAGAGAGAGAGATAGAGAGAGACAGAGAGAGAGGGAGGGAGGAAGGAAGAGGTGAGAGAGAGAGAGAGAGAGAGAGGGAGGGAGGGAGAGAGAGACAGAGAGAGAGAGAGGAGGAGGAGGGAGGGAGGGAGGGAGGGAGGGAGGGAGGGAGGGAGAAAGGGAGGGAGAGAGGAGTTTTACATCTGCTGGTCTCTGCCAAGTCTCTGTCTGGACCGCGGTACCTCATGGCCTTCTTGTTTCTGGAAAGATCTGGATACTGAACTCCTCCTGCCCTCTACATCTTCACCCACAATTGTGTTCCACCCACAGAACACAGTATCTAGTAGGCTCCAGGCTTATTTCCTGAATAAATCAGGGCTTTAGACCCCTTGATGCTCGGGCAGGCTACTTAACAACGGCATGTGGACGAGTTTGCTCTGTGACCTGTGCCAAGGCATTCACATTGAATGAGGCTCCAGGGCTCGCCAGAGCCCTCTTCCCACCCTTGGTCATCAGGGCCACCAGATGCACATCTACTTAATTACAATTCATGAAGTGCTTGCCTATTAATAAAACCTAATTAATCTGGTCACACCACCCTCCGATGTCATTGGGGATACGGAGCCCATCCACCACCTTGGCGCCAGCCCTTTCATAACCCCCAGGAAGTAGTTAAAAAGATACCTAGCCCCAGATTTGACCTCCATCCACTAGAGGGCATGCAAAGCAGTTCCTCTTCATAGCAGCCTCATACTCAGAGACCAAGGGAAACCTTGCCTGCTGGTGTCTGTGCTAACCCACATAGCATGCAGTCTCCTGTTACTGCTCTGTGACTACCTTTCCCGGCAGACCGAATGCTTTTTTGAGCACAGGTCAGAGCTTCTTAACCATTGTAGCTACTCTGTCTTCCCTTCTCACTCCCTCTATGTCTTCCAGTTTGGGAGTGGTTGTATGTGTACGTACTTATACATGTGTGCGTGTGTGAGTGTGTGTTTGTGTGAGTGTGCACATATGTATGCACACTTGTATGAAGGGTGGAGGTGAGCTTCAACTGTTGTTCTCCAGAAGCCATCTATCTTTATTCTTTTTAAGAGAGACCATCTCTAGTTGGTTTGAGGACTCACTAAGTAGGCTAAGCTGACTAGCCAGTGAACCCCAGGGACTTACCTACCTCAACCTCCCCAACATTTGAATTGCAAGTGCTAACCACCAAGCCTAACTTTTTGTGTGGGTTCCGAGACAGAACTTGGGTTTTCATACTCCTGGACCATGCATCAGGCCTGGGGAGGCTGAGGACAAGAGGGTGTCTGAAGGCCACGGTTCCTGTGTAGTGGTGGGGGTGGGGAGAGAGGGCATGAATGTGGAGAGAAGAACTGCTTTCCAGCCAGGAAAAACTCAGCTGGAGCCTAACGTTGCTGTGCTGGGTCTCTGTAACTACGTGGCTTGGGCCAAGTTCATTAACCTTTCTGTACATCGCTGTCATCATTTGTAAAATGAAGACAGCGAATCTGCCTTGTGAATGCTGGTGAGGATTACATAAGGTAACTTTCTCCAAACTTTTTTTTCCAAAATAATATATGCAGTGAGAAAAGCCTCATGTCCTAAGAAGTGTTGAATTAATTTTCACAAATTGAATGCTGTCCTCAACCAGCAACCAGAATAAGAAAGAAACAATACCAGAACTCTGAAGACTCTTGCTTTGGTCCCCTGCAGTTAAAGCAACTTTCATGCCATGTTTAGTAGAGTGCTTGGTAGAAGCAGACACCTAGTAAGTGTTTCTACAATTCTACCATCACCACAGCAGCCTTGGGAGTCTCCTGAGGTCCAGAACCAACAGAACATCTCTGAAAAGAGAATCAAAGTCTGGGCTCCTGTGGTTCTGGAGCTTGAGAAGTGCTACTGCCTTCTAGCAACTGGTTGGAGAATCAGAAGTGCTGGAGGCATAGCTTCATCCCAGTCTCAAGGCTTGACAACCAGAAGATCTGATTATGTGATCAGATTTCCAGGCTGAGTACCAGAGAAGACCAATATCACAACTGACAATAAGCAACAAACAAACAATTTCCCCTATGCTGCCAGAGGTTTCTGTCCCACCCGGTTTCCACAGACCTTCAGTCCAAAAGAAATACACAGAGGTCTACATTAATTATAAACTGGTTGACCTATTCTTATTAATTAATTCTTATATCTTAACCTATAATTCTTACCTGTGTTAGCCACATGGCTTGGTACCTTTTATCTGGCTTCCTCTGTGTCGGGGTGATGACTGCAGACTGACTATTTCCTCTTCCCAGAATTCTCCTATTCTCATCACTCCACCTCGACTTCTCACCTGGCTACTAGTCAATCAGCGTTTTATTAAAATAATACAAATGACAGAGTATAGACCACTTCCCACAGCACCCCTATTGTTCCTCCTTTTTTACTGACTTTGGACTTCCAATGAATTGGATGAGGCTCACTCAACCTTGGGAAGAAAAGTTTATTTTATTCAGCCCACCCGTTTGAATATTTATCTCACCCCCAACACCCTCAGAGACATAACTAAGTGCTAATTTAATATCAGGGTATCCTTTAATCTAGCTGTGTGGACATATACGATAACCACAACAATAAGTCCCTCCTCAAACAAAGCTATTGACACTCCCAGCAACAGGCTTTATAAACATCTACCATGCAGTGCTTTTCTGAGTTGATCCCAGTGGATTAAAGTATTGTAGATCAATGAGAGTTGGGTCTCTCAGTAAAAACCAGACACTCTTGGCTGCCTCCCAGCGCTCTAGAAGAGTGACCTGGAAGGAGCTAGAGGCCATTGCATGATTTCTGTCTGTATACTGTAGTCATGGAATCCTTCCCTCATTCACCTTCTAATAACTTAGATCCCAGAAATGAGATGACTATAATAGAAATTATCTTCCAGTCAATACCATGAATCCCAGTTGCCACAATGAACATGGTGGTGACAGAACAGGTTCTGTGGCTTCCTTCTGCCACTGTCTGGTGCCCTGAACTCTGAAGAGATGGGATGCTCCAGCTCATGTGATGTGAAGCATTCTCTTTGTCCATCTGGAATGGTAAATCAGAAAAGAAGCTCCATTTTTGGATATTTTATTTTTATTCATATTTTTCACAGTGTGTATATACACGTGTGTCTGAGTGTGTGCTTACACATGCAGATGCAGTATCCGAAGACAACAGAAGAGGGCATCAGATCCTCTATAACTGGAGTTAAAGTTATGGTTGTGAGCTCCCCAACTTGGGTGCTGGGAATACAACACTAGCAAGCCCTTTTTACTGTGAAGCCATCTCTCCAGCACTAAAAAGGAATTCTGAGACCAAAGTTACACCAACAGAGTCTAGCCAATCTTTTGAATTCAGAAGGCTTTGAGGATTTGAAACCCAATGAAAAAAGAATCCACGTGGAAGAAAGTTTGAGGTAAGAAGGGGTATTTCTACCAAGAGAGATGCCAAACTATGTGGGCTCCCATGGAGAAGCTGAGTTCTGGTCCTGAAAGGGCTGGCACACAGGTCAGATCCCCAAAGGTACTGAGGAGAAAAGTCACACTCTTTGGAAGAGGAATTGGCTTTCTCTCTTTGTTGGGATCCCCTTATCAATGAGTTTCACACTAACCTGGAACACACATATTTGGATATTCAGGATCTCAGCGTTAGTGTCCTGAACCCACTGAGGGGGGCTGTCTTCCATAATCTTCTATCTGTTCTCCCACTTCACTCCACTTTGCCCATCCTTTGCCACTCATTTCTAGATCCACGGCCAGCGGACACCAATAGACAGGATTCAGCTGCATGTGACTATAGGTAACAGATGATTCATTAACTTCTGGGAAATGCCTGAACTTTTGCATTGCATTGGTTTACTACATGCCCCAACACATGAGTACACACACACACACACACACACACACACACACACACACACACGAAAGAGAGAGAGAGAGAGAGAGAGAGAGAGACTCTAAGTCTCTTGATGGCCCTAATGCTCATATATCTCTATTTTATAAGTTTTTTCTGCTTGACCTTTCAAACAGAAAGGTCGTGTTTGTAATCATGTTTGGAAAACCATAAAGCTCCATGCAAACGGGAAAGATTTATCTCAACATTCTGGGAGACATTTGTGACCTCTGCTACACACTAGGAGCGTGCGGGTGTGAGCTCTGGTCTGAAGGGAAGAGGAAAGTTGTGAACACAACCTCTGAAGTGGGGCAGACCGCCTGGAGGAAGAGAAAGTTTAAGAGAAGATGTGCTCCCTCCAGAACTGAGTTATTTGCCGTTCACAATAGCTCCTTGAGGCTTGTGTTGGGTAAAGGCTTCTGCCACATGCCAAGTGCTTGCAGTTCACTTATTACTCAATAAATCCCATTGAAGGGTCTCACACATTAATCCAGTGATGGGATTTCTGCCTTTTCTATATACATGAATTCAGTAATAACTGTAATTATTATGAAGTTATAATAAAACATGATGTCTTCTGCTGCTAATTCAGCAGCAATAGAATGAAGGATGAGAGCATCCTCACTCCGCATTCATCAGTGCTTCTCCTCAACCAGGGAACAATTCCTGTGCTAAAATGAGGCATGAGGATCAGTCCTGGCCCTGCCTCAGCAGGTTTCCTTATCAATGCAACTTCCCTCTGTGGGGCAAGAGGAGAGAATGGGTCTCCAGAGAGCCCTTCATGATTGCTACCCATCCTCAAGTGGAGAGATGGAGAGAAACTGCTAATCATTTCCCCCATCTTCTACTGCTACCTTATTGCTCCAGAATCCCTTGCCATCACTAGGCTGTGATGCCTTACCAGTGTTTCTCAACCCATGGGTTGAGATCTCTTTGGGGCCTGAATGACCCTTTCACAGGGGTCACCTAAGACTACTAGAAAACACAGATATTTGCCTTACAATACAGTAGTAAAATTACAGTTATGAAATAGTAACAAAAATAATTTTATGGTTGGGTGGCTACCACAACATGAGGAACTTATTAAAGAATTGAGAACCACTGCCTTAGGTCATATTTCACCAGGATGGACAGTTGGATACAAGGAACTGAATATCAAGACAAGACAGATCCTACAGGGGTTTGTTTGGGCTTCTAGAACCACGGACCCAGCAAGACCAGGTTAGGAGAAGAGCATGAGTTCTACAGAGAGAAGGGACCATGTGGAGGTTCCGCAGAGAGATGAGGGGAGACATCATCCACCCCTGTGGAACTCGAGAGAAACCTTGTGGTGTGAGCATGCAGGCCCTGTGTTAGCCATTTCTGGGGATTATGTAGTTTTGGAGCCTGTCCTGGAACTAGCTCTTGTAGACCAGGCTGGCCTTGAACTCACAAAGATCTGCTTGCCTCTGCCTCTGGAGTGCTGGGATTAAAGGTGTGTGCCACCACCGCCCAGCTGGTATTTCTTGTCCTTGGCCACTGAAAGTTATGCCTGCCACACTCCAACCAAACTGTCGCTATTATTTTATCAAGTATTGAGTGAGTTTCTAATTCTGTAGTTAAACAATAGTCAAGTTCTTACTGAGAATTCCATGCAGACAACACTCCTTTTTCCTTTGTTCCTGGCTGCTTTCTTAAGGTTCTGAACAGTGCTTAGCACAGACAATGTTCCCAGTCATGGTACTGAGTGAATGAGTGGATGGAGAAAGCTAGAGGACCTATAAGAAACAGTCTTCCCAAAGAGGGCCATTCCCCCATATTTAACTCTAAGAAATAATATTTTTTTTCTCTTTTTATGGGACAGAGTTTCTCTATATAACAGCCTTGGCTGTCCTGAAACTCAGTTTTTAGACCAGGCTGGCTTTGAACTCACGGAGATCTGCCTTTCTCTGCCTCCTGAGTGCTGGGATGAATGGCATGTGCCATCACAGCCCGCTGAAATAATACTTCTTATGAAAGTATAACTTCTAAGAAAGAACTGACTAGGCTGAGGCACAGAGGGTCTTAAGGACCAGTGACAAGGAGTTTACAACTATGCACTGCCCCTCAGTCCTAGTCTGAAAGCAGGCTCCTTCCTCTTTGAAGCAGCTTCTAGCAGATTCCTCGGCCTGACATCAAGAGACAGAGGGAACACAGGGATTCTCCTTCAGTCTGTTCCTGTGCTTCGGCGTAGATTGTTCCTAGTCCAAGGTGCCATGCTTTTATATGAGTTCAACAGTCACACCAAGCCCCCCTCTGAAGATGTAGGAGAAGGCACCAGACACAGGCTCCCGTCAGGGTTCTTGGAGTCTTCGAGGGGAGAATATCGACCTTTCCGATCCCCATCGCCAGAGAACTAAGTTGCACAATTGGTCATGCAACTCAGCCTGGCCTCTCAAAGGCCAGTAAGAAGTCGCAGGGAACCCCAATCCAGGATTCCTTCTGCTTTAAAAACCCACCCTCCAACTGGGATGGAACTCCTGCTCACCCACCTCTAAGCCTCTGAGGGACTGCCTGAGCCATCAGCATCAGCTGAATGGAGAATGTGAGGAGGAGATTGGCTTCTTAAGACAGCTGGGACATCAAACATGAAAATGTGTAAATGTCCCCTGAGCTGATGAGGGCAGGGAAAGGGCTGATTCTGGGTGACGGATTGTCTCAAGCTCTTGTCACGGTATTGCGATGCAATAATGATCTTGTTTCTCACTCCTTGTGCTCGTGGTTATCAAGGTCTGCAGGAAGCCTTCATGTGTTGAGTCAATTGTACTAGTCAAGGGAGGAGGAAGACCCAGCAAACCGGCCTCTTGTCTATCATGGAGAGACCCTGTGATGAAGGATGACTGCATGGAGCCGCCACAGGATCCCTGAGGGCAAGCAAAGGCGGGGTGGCCTCATGACCCTCTCCCCATGCTCCTCAGGCCTGTTCTTTACTCTCAGTGATGTGAACGGACTCCTCCCTAGTGCCTCAGTTCATCCATCCTTCATCCCTTCCTACCCAGCCATGCATGACACACAGTCCACTCCAGGTACCCTGCCGCTGACTTTCCCTGCCTTCCTACGGCATTCCAATCATCATTCTCATTTTCACTGAGCATGGAAAAATAAAAAACAAAGACTTCTGCCCTCGCTCTTTTGAAAGTTGCTAGAGAGGCAACCCCACATCCAGGCTGATGAGTTGGGTGTGAATAAAGTCTTTTCTGCGGCTCTTGGCGGCTTAACACTACTTTTGGAGACTTTCAAATCTTCCACATTTTCTCTTTTGACACTCTTTTCTGGCTCGAAATCTTTTATTGCCATGGCTATCCTCCATCACCTTGAACTCAGCACTTTTCTTGGATTTTGCCTAGCCCAAACCTGGCCATAGCTGATCAGACCAGAAATGGTATCTGTCTCAAACTGGGAACCAATTAGATTCCATTAAATTTCTTCTGAAATTTAAGAACTGGGAGACAGAGGGCCCTATGAATTCATATTGAACTTGGAGCTAAACGATTACAGATGAACAGACGAAGCTAATGGCAGGCGTGCAAGGAGCAGGAGAGATGGAGTACATTTATCTTCCAGGAAACTCCGGCTGAGACTTCCCTTCCAAACAAACATATTTGCTAAGACTCTGCAGGAGATTTTGCCTCCTGCTTTTGAGACCAAGGCCTCCAAGCACATTTCTGCATTCCTCACTATCTCTCCCTACTACCAGGTGAGAGAAACGTTGGTCCTGACTTTCTTCTCTGTTCATCCCCATGTACTTGACTCCCCTTCCTCCAGCCTCTGGAGCTGTCACTCACATTTGCCTTTTCCCCACCCCTATCCCAAAAGCCTGTAGACATGTTAAATATCCTAACAATCAGAATTAGCTGCAAAAAGTTTAAGTAGTAGAATATGTATTATAATACACAGGAATGGAAGGGAGGAGAGGAAGGCAGCAGTAGGTAGAGGGAGGAGGGGGGAGAGAGGAAGTCAATCTTCTTATATTATCCCTAACAGCTTTGGTTGTCCTCACAGGAAGCTCTGGAGATAAAATGTTTTTTGACCTAGCTTTCCTCTTAGACCACCAACTCATCTCCTTCTTCTCTTGTTTCTTCTCCTTTGTTTCAAAAGAGTCATTTGGTTTTCAAAACAAAGGGGGCATGGGAAGGTGAAAAGAGCACGGGATTGAGAGCCAGGACTTCAGATATTTGAATCTCAGCTCTACAGCGACATTAAAACTCAGAGACACAAAACAAGATCCTTCCCCTCTCTGACCTGAAGCGGGAGTGGAGGTCGTTTTGGTGAGCTTCCCACCAGCTTTACAGTTATTGTGAGAATTCAGTTATTGTGAGTTTATAAGGGTGAAAATAGCCAACATACAGGACATGATTTAGCAAATGTTAAATCAGAGGATTAATTTATCTAGCTTCTTCCACTTCCTACCTTCTTTTCAGCCCTCAATCATTTTTTACCTCCCCATCTCCCAGACACTGCAGCTGCCTAGGCCAAAGTCATCAACCACCACAGACTCCTACACACTCTGACTATCTCAGCATCTTGCCTTCCGTGTTCTACTCTCAACTGTGACAACTGAGCTTGACTCTTCATGTTTCCTTTTTCCAGGTGCCCCCACCCACTACCCCAGCTTCTCTGAGCAGCAGTACTTCTAATGGCCATTCCTTTTTCTTTGGTGGCTCTGTAGACCCATCCATCTTCAGCAGACACTGGCTTCTATCCTGAGCTGTCCCCCTTGCTCTCCTGACCTCATGGACCACCAATAAAAGAAGGAGCATCATATCTTTATTTCCACCCATCCCTTCCATTCTGAATCCCCTCTCACTGCCACAACAGGGAGCCATCTTCTCTTTCTTCCCCTTTAACACACAAACTTACTTCCCTTTCTGTGCCTCTCTTTGGTATCATTAGCCAACAAGTTATACAAACCAGGAGGAAAAAGGACATTCGTTTTCATTTCTATCTTCAGTCCCAGCCAGCCAGTTTCTTTTCAAGTTCTGCAAAATATTCTTCAAGCTGGCTCACTGTGCAGGCCCCTTGTCATTGTTTGTTGCTATGCTTGCTTGCTGTTGTACAGTCTCATCTTGTATAATTCTCTCAGGCTCCTGCTGGATCCTCCAAGTAGTCTTCTGTTCAAACCCATTCCAACACTGATCTTGAGTTTTCCTCTCAGAAAACACACACACCACCACCACTATCACTACCACCAGCGGCTGCAGCAGCAGCAGCAGCAGCAGCAGCAAGAGCCAGGAGTCTTGGTTGCAACTTACTTTGTGCTTTTGCATTCTCTTAGATGAAACCCACCCCTGAGCTGCAATGGATCCTTTGTCACTTCAGAACTTTGTCTCTTCTTGGACTAGGAGTCTCCCACCTCTACATTTCTTCTTAGAAATAACCAATTCATTTTTAGATCTGTATTCAAAGATTATCTCTGCTGGGAGAACCTTCAACGTTACATCTGTGCTTACATTCACTTTAGATGAACACCATGAGGGTTTCAGACCCTTTAATATCTTTTCACTGTTTCGACTTCCTGGAAAGCAGAGTAGAAAGGCAGAGTAAAGGATATGAAAAGGAGAAGGATCACCTCAACACAAGAATCCAGTGTGCCTTCCTTGCTGAGTGTGAGTCAAGAAATTTTAACACAACTGAAAGAGCCAGACTTGCCTACAGAGAGAACTCATGTTCTCCTACGGCCATCTTAAACAAAGATGCTGACAAACACGTGAGCCTCAGTTGCTTGGAACCAAGAAGTAGCCGTGAGTCTATTCATGACAGCCCTCTTCTCTTACCCTTCAGTTTAAACAGTGTACCTCACAAATGCACTTTACAGATTCATAGAGAAAAGAAACTCCTTAAGATAAGAAAAATAGGTAAACCAGCTCACGTATTTCTACTTAACTTACAAACTGTATTTCAGTTTTAAGCTGTACTTAATCTTTAAGTCTTATTATGAATTGCATTCTTTGAGAAATAAACCTTGGAAAGTCACAGGATATGTGTGTGTGTGTGCATACACACATACTTATATCTGTGAAGACACCCACGTGCCCCTCTGACTCAAAAGCTCACATTGCCTTGTACTACACTTTTCATATATGAGTCTAAATATTTCATAAACTCTCTAACTTTGCTTTCCCCTGACTTTGACTGAAATTCTTCTATGACAGAGAAATTCTTCTGGATCAAGGGTTTAGTTTTATCTGAGAGGAAGTCCCTCCAGTAAAAGATAATTCTTCAGGGTGAAGTCTCTCAGGTGAACGGAAACTCCCCAGGCTGTGGATGGCAGAGTTTGGCTCTGTCCCCCCACTACCACTTAGAGAATGCCATAACCACCCCACATATGACCCCACAATACTCCTTCTCTTCTTGCTGTGGTCCCTAGAGGTCGCACAGTGTTGTTTCATTCCTTCTTTGAGTTCTGCAAATCCTGACTCTCTCTCGGGTGAGTGGAGAAGCTCTCAGGAAAGCTAAGTCTGAGATAGTGTCAAGAAGCGGGGTGTGCTGAAGAGGACTCTTAGAAGCCACACAGGTGGAAGGGAGGGGAAGGAGGCAGGATAATGGGTTATAGTAAGGGAGAGGGAAGTTCATCTTCCATACAGTATTGCTGGCAACCTTGCATGAGCCACTGGAGGCTCTGGGGAGAAAGAACCGATGTAGAGTTGCGGTGTCTGGGGTGTGGTACTCTTTCGTGCCTCCACAGTTCATCAGAATGGGACCTCGCAACTGAGCATGACCTTGGGGCAGGGTGGCTCTGCCTCTGGAGGTGTTTGTCCTCTTGGTTTCAGAAGAGCTCATGCTCACTTCTGCATCTTGTCCAAAATTATTTTAGGTTTCTAGAGCTAAGAATAGATGCAAAAGTACAAAGAAACCCCCTAATTTGGAGGAAAAATGAAAGCTGTGCTTTCCTTTTTCAGCGATTGTTTGAAGCGCTCAGGCTCCAAGGCTTTCTTTCAAGTTCTCATCTTCACTAGCCTCATCGCTGGCCTCCAGCCAAGATGGAAAGAAGACAAAAGGGCCCTGGGCATCCCTCCAACTCACTGCCCTTAGCCTGGCCCTGCATGATGGCTCCAGTCCTTCCTGTAACTTAGAGGCCTGGTAGTGTGGAGGCCATGGTTTCTGCAAGATTAGCTGGAAGGGAAGACCCACTGGTTCTAAGAGGACTGGAGAGCCAAGGCTCTGAGATCTCTCTCTCTCTCTCTCTCTCTCTCTCTCTCTCTCTCTCTCTCTCTCTGACAGATGGAGTCAATAAGGATTATTCTCAAAGTCGTCATTCTTCCAGTGCTTATTGGAAAAAAGGAGGGCGGAGAAAATCCTCTTTTCTTCTTCTCCCTTCAAAGCTGATAAGGAAAGGGCAAAGCCCAGCATAGGAGCTCTCGGCCATCTTCCTCCTGTCTCCTTCTGTGGCATACCTGATCTCTCTCTAAATCTGCATTCACAAATGCCCTGGGGAGTCTCCCTGTTACTCTCCAGATCCTAGTTCACCTTAGAACCTTCAGAGGAGTGGGTCGGATGATGTACTAAGGGGAAGACTGCAGGCAGGGGGCACATAGACCTGTGCAGTGAATAGACCTGTGCAGTGAATAGACCTGTGCAGCCATTGACCTGTGCAGCACATAGACCCATGCAGCACATAAACCTGTGAAGACATAGATATGTGCAACCATAACTTGTGCATCCATAGAGTTATGCAGCACATAGACCCATGCAGTGCATAGACCTGTGCAGCCATAGACCTGTGCATTCATAGACCTGTGAAGCCATAGACCTGTGCAGCCATAGACCTGTGCATTCATAGATCTGTGAAGCACATAGACCTGTGTATATCTATGCAGCACATAGACCCATGCAGCTGTAGACCTGTGAAGCCATAGACCTCTGCAGGATTAAAGCAGAGGCTGTCTTGGGGTTGGACTCCAGCAGATGAGGAGACCAGACTAGACTGTCAGGGTTACATGGTAAACATTTGTATTCCTGGAACAGCTTAAGTCATCCTGATATACCTGCATGAGAGGTTAGTCTCCACAAATATTACACACAGACACACAGACACACAGACACACACACACACAGAGAGAGAGAGAGAGAGAGAGAGAGAGAGAGAGACCACTTAAATAAGCACCAAAACACTAAAGAGGGGATAGAGAGATGGTTCAAGTGATAAAAGTGATTTATGTTCGCAAGTCAACAGCCAACATCAAACTAAACGGAGACAAACTCAAAGCTATCCCACTGAAATCAGGAACAAGACAAGGTTGTCCACTAATGATGTGGGATGACCTTCTGTATATGTGTTGCTTTATTGATTGATGAATAAAGCTGCTTCAGCCTATAAAGGGCAGAATAAAACAAGGCAGGAAATCTGAACAGAGATATAGGGAGAGAGTAAGCAGAGTCAAGGAGATGCCATGTAGGTGCCGAAGGAGACAGACACCCCAGAACGTTTACTGGTAAGCCACAGCCTCATGGCAATATATAGATTAATAAAAATGTGTTAATTTAAGATATAAAATTTAGCTAGGAATATGTCTGAGACATTGGGCCAAACAGTTTTGTAATTAATATAGTTTCTGTCTGATTATTCAGATATGAGTGGCCAGGAAATGAACAAGCAATCTCTGCTTACACACTCTCTCCATACTATTCAATTTAGTACTTGAAGTTCTCACTAGAGCAATAAGACAAGAAAAGGAGATCAAGGAGATACACATTGGAAAAAAATCAAACTTTCAGTATTTGCTGAAGATATAATAGTATACATAAGTGACCGCAAAACTCTACCAGGGAACTCCTCAAACTCACAAACACCTTCAGTAATGTGGCCATATAAATGATTAACTAAAAAAAATAATTGATAGCCCTTCTTTATACAGAAGATAAATGGGATGAGGGAAAAAATCAGAGAAGCATCATCCTTCACAATACCCAGAAATAACATAAAGTATCTTGGGGTAACTCTAACCCAAAACAAGTGAAAGACCTGTATAACAAGAACTTTAAATCTTGAAGAAAGAATTGAAGAAGACACCAAAAATTGGAAAGACCTTCCATGCTCTTGGGTAGGTAGAATTAACATAGTAAAAAGACAATCTTACCAAAAGCAATCTACATATTCAATGGAATGCCCATCAAAATTCCAGCAAAATTCTTCACAGACATGGAAAGAACAATACTCAACTTCATACAGAAAAAATAAAAAACCCAGGAAAGCCAAAATAATCTTGTACAATAAAGGAACTTCTGAAGGATCACCATCCCTCACTTCAAACTCTACTATAGAGCTGCAGGAATGAAAACAGCCTGGTATTGGCATAAAAACAAACACAAGGCCCAAGGGAATCAAATCAAAGACCCAAGTATCAACCCATACACCTGATTTTTGACAAAATGCTAAAGACATAAAATTGAAAAAGAAAATATATTCAACAAATGGTGCTGGCATAACTGGATATCAACATGTAGAAGAATGCAAATAGAACCATACCTATCCCCATGCACAAAACTCAACTCCAAATGGATCAAAGACCTCAACATAAAATCAGTCACAGTAAAGAGAAAGTGGGAAGTAAACTTGAATGCATTGTCACAGGAGACCACTTCCTAAATATAACCCCAGTAGCACAGACACTGAGAGCAACAATTAACAAATGGGACCTCCTGAAACTGAGAAGCTTCTGTAAAGCAAAGGACATGGTCAACAAGTCAAAATGGCAGCCTACAGAATGGGAAAAGATCATCACCAACCTACATTAGACAGAGGACTGATCTCCAAATATAAAAAACTCAAGAAACTTGACATCAAAAGAACAAATAATCCAATTTAAAAAATGGGGTACGGACCTAAACAGAGAATTCTTGACAGATGAATTTCAAATGACTAAAAGACACTTAAGGAAATGCTCGACACCCTTAGTCATCAGAGAAATACATATCAAAACAACTCTGAGATTTCGTCTTACACCTGTAAGAATAGCCAAGATCAAAAACACTGATGACAGCTTATACTGGGGAGAATGTAGAGTAAGGAGAACATGCCTCCAATGCTAGTAAGAGTGCAAACTTGTACAGATGCCTTGGAAATCAGTATAGCAATTTCTCAGAAAATTAGGAAACAATCTACTGCAAGACCCAGCAGTATCACATTGGGGTATATACCCAAAGGATGCTCAATCATACCACAAGGACATGTGCTCAACTATGTTCATAGCAGCATTATTTGTAATAGCCAGAACCTGGAAACAACCTAGATGCTCCCTGACTGAAGAATGGATAATGAAAAAGTACATTTACACAACGGAGTACTTCTCAGCAGTAAAAAATAATGACATCTTGAAACTTGCAGGCAAATGGATGAATCTAGAAAGTACCATAATGAGTGAGGTAACCCAGTACCCGAAAGTCAAATATAATTTATACTCATTCATAAGTGGCCTTTAGACATAAAGCAAAGAAAAACCAACCTACAAATCACAATCACAGAGAACCTATGCAACAAAGAGGATCCTAAGAGAGACATGTATAGATCTGCATAGGAAAGAGTAAAAGACAAGATCTCCTGTGTAAGTTTGGAGCAGCGGGGATCACAGGAGAATGTAGAAGGAGAGAAAGGGAAGGGATCAGACAAAAATGTATAGCTCAATAAAAAACAATTAAAAATCAGAAAAAATAAATATTAAAACAGAAGGAACTTTAAGAAAAAAGACTTACAAAGGATATTCTTCCTTTATTTTTTTTTAAAAGTACTTGCTGCTCACATATGTAGTAGGAGGCCACTTGTTTGTTCCCAGCTGCTCAGTCCCAAAATAATCACACAGGAACCATATTATTTGCAATACTGTTTGTTCAATAGCTTAAGCAAATTTCTGGCTAACTCATATATCTTAATTTAAACCATTTCTATTAATCTTAATCTGTGTATTGTCATGTGACTGTGGCTTACCAGATAAAGTTCCCTCCGGCATCTATCTCTGGCAGGGCTACATGGCTTCTCTCTCACTCTGCCTTCTTTCTCCCAGCATTCAGTTTAGTTTTCCCTACTTAGCTAAGTTCTGCTTGCTATAGGACAAAGCAGTTTCTTTATTCATTAACCAATAAAAGCAACACATAGACAGAAGGACCTCCCACACAACACATAGAGCAGCAGAGTTTCAGAACACGTATCAGTCACTTACAACCGCCTTTGACTCCAGCTCCAATACATCTGATGTTCTCTTCTGCCCTCTGTGGGCACATGTATGCGTGTGCAAACATGTGCATGCAGACCACACTTAAATAGAGGTAAAATCAAAAATGAAAAGAATGATAAGCTACAACTTGGATCTAATTAGATCTTTAGTCTCCTGTTAACATGTACCCTAGCTTATACAAGAGCCAGGTCTCAAAGGGATAGCTTGCCCTCCTTCCTTGACATTCAAGTGAGGGACTGGATGAAAACTCAAGGCTAATCCAGCTATCTCCCTTTCACAGACAGCATGGTGGGGAGGGGTGGGTGTGCAGAAACTGTTTTTGGTCCCCATCTGGCAGTGTGGAGTGAGATGAGGTGAGTCCCTCTCCCCTGGCTTCTCTAGTGCCTTGCTACTGTCATGTCCCTCTTCCTTCACCTTCCAACTACCTACAGAATCTTTGGCAAACAGTCTGTATATTTTGTGTGTTTACTTAGGTGCTGCCTCACATGCAGGCATCTTTCTTTTAGGTCATGAGTGCCCAACTAGATCCTGAGATAAACTCCATGGGAATGTAACATGAAATAGCTGGACAAGTTTTGCTGTCTTTGGTTCCATGACAAAAAGATGATAGAACCCAGGCCCAAATTTCCAGGTTTTGCCCTAAATGACCTTTTTCAAGATGGAGCAGGGAAGGTGTTTTGGAGAGCTGTCACAGATTAGGGAGTACCTTGCAGGAGAGACTGGGGCCAAAACAATGTTGATGGTTGGGACCAGTTATGCATGCATCTTGCCTTCTATTTAAACATAACCTCACGCCAGGACCCCCAAGATGAGCTTGAAGGGTTCTTAGGTTCTTTGACTCAACGAGCATGCTGTATCTTTCCACAACATCGGATTTTACTGAATAACGATAAATTCACATGGTATAGTCATTTAAACAACATCCATTTGCCAGATAATCTCTCTTTTATTGGTAATCTGGCTAAGGCAAATGAGGATCTGTATTGATGAAACAGGGAAACCCAAAGCAGCCACAGAGAAGAAGCTATCGCTGTAGAGATCAAGCTTCAGGAAAGTCAAAGTTGAGAGCAAAGATCCTGCCAGCTGCAGAGACAAGAGAGCAAAAACAGATTGGAGGAGGAGACAGCTGGTTCAGGTCCAGGCGGGCAAGTAGGTGAGGCAGTGGTATCTGACTAGGCTATCTCAACAGCAGGGGACTGAGCCAAGCCGAAGCCCTAGGGACATCTGAGGGTTCTTTGCCTGTTGGTCCTTTCTGCTCATACCAGTATCAGACGATAGGCTGTTGTAGGCCTGTCCCAGCTGCTGTGCTTTATAAACCTAAGTGAGAGTCACAGCCTTTCTATGGTCTGCCACGTTTAATACATTCTTGAGTCTGGCTTCCTGATTTGATTTTAATATGCTCATGTGACCCTATAGTTTCAATTTGCCCCACTAAATTTATAGGGTGGCACACTTCCTACTTTCAGAAATAAGTCACTTATCAATCTGCACTGCATGGGTGATGTCAGAGAGATGGTGCCTAGGGACAGAATCCCCTGCCCCTGCCAATGGGGTCGTAAGCTGCAGCTAATCAAGTCAATGCCCAGCCTGAGAAACCAATATATAGAATATAGAGTAACCTAAAGCAGGACACAGCCTGAACTCAACAATCATTGAGTCTGGAGGTCTACCCAGGTCTACAGGGAGCTGAGGGAAGGGCCCACTTGGGAAGACTGAGGAGTTTGCGGTGGATGTCAGGAGATGCCTCTTTCTCTCTCTATAAAGTTGCCTCTACATTCTGCTCCTCCGGTCCAGCTAGCTCCTCCTTTGCCACCTGTTCAAACCTATGCTGAGTGAAGATGTCAGGACAACTCTGGGAGGTTTGTAGACATCTCTGTAGGGCTTTTGTTAGAGGAACAGTGGAAGGCTATTGTCTCAAATGGTATGAAGTTACAGCTCCTTGTCTGCACTTGAACCTTTCTCTGCGAAGCCCTTGTAAGAGGAACTGCAGGGCTCGGGAGCATGGAGAAATGAGTTTCCAGCTGGTGTGTTGATCACTGTGGGGGTGGTCCAACAGCAACTGTGCTGATCCCCCAGAGAGATACTCCCTTGAGGTCAGCACTGTTTAACAACTTGGGTGACAAAGTCCCCAAGGTCAAAGTGACACAGGTTGGACCAAACAACCCTTGTCTTTATTTCCAGCTGAGGCATCTGGTGAGTCCTGATTTTCATGTAAAGGACAGATGCACTAGGAGATGGCTGGGTGGGTGAAAGAGCTTGCTGTCCAACTGTGAAGATCCGAGTTTGAATTCCCAGAGCCCACGTGAAGATCAGATGTGGCATGTGCATCAGTAATCCCAGTGCTTCCATGAGGAGGTGGGAGATGGAGATCAGAGAATTCCTGGAAGCACACGAGAGAAGCAACAAAAAAAGTGGCCCCAGAAGGAGAAAGAAGAGGACATCCACGCAAGGCCATCCTCTGAGGAGAGTGACAGATGAGCAGGAATTGAGGGGCCGTGAGGGAAGAGCTAGGCAGATAAGCGAGAAGGAGTCTTGGGAATCCAGGCACAGGAAAGAGAGAAAAGAAAGGAAGAGAAAGAGGAAGAGGGGAAGGAGGGGAGCTGATGCAATGAGCAAGAAAAGGACATGGTCTGGGGCAGATGGCTTCATGGTCTAGGACCTGAGTTGACTTAAAGATTCATGAAACCTCCCTTTGGTGTTCAGGGTAAGTGTTGGGGGTCATTAGCATATATTTGGTATTAACTGAGACACAGAACGGTTTTTGCCAAACTGCAGAGGTGCCAGGGGTGGGTCTCTGCCATCCCTATGAATAGACCATTGTGAGACTTGACCTCCCACAGGGATTCTGTGCAGAACAGGACTTGTCTCTGAGCTTTCCCACTCCGCTGCTTAAAGGAGCTGGGCTCATTTATTCAGTTTTCAGATGGCTGCAGTGTGACACGCGCCACTTAGAGCCCAGCAGACATTGATGTACAGTGTTAATATTAAGCTCTAAGTGGCTTCTGTGTGCTATCCAAAGACAGGGAATAAAACTGAGCAAATGTGTTTCTTCTTTAAGAAAGAATGGGTAGTTTTTCAAAAGGATAATTCAGAACTACAGAGTCAGAAAATGAATCCCACATAGCGGGCCATCACCCGCGATCATGGCAAGTATGTATTTGCCTTGTTAGAAGAATCAGGGAAAAGAAAGTCCTGGAAGAAAGTCCTTGGGGCCTGAGCAATCTTCTCTACTCCTTGGATTCCCCTTGCCTGTCTGAGTAAAGCCAATTTTGGTGTTCTAGTCAAGCCCACCTTTGTTTTCCATTTTTATCCACTGGGGAAGAGGAAGTGTCATGGAGTCAAGTTTGCTATAGCCCCAGTTTCTCAGTCTTCTCATCTGCAAAATGGGAAAGAAGCATCTACTTTTTATTATGTCATTTTGAAGACTAAATGGCTTTACACAAGCAAAGCACATTGATATTCGTATGCCTGGGACATTTTAGAAGCTCAATAAACACTGTCATTACAACTATTATCATTCTCCCCAAGCATGCCTATTTCCAGGCAGTCTGGCCTTCTTCGCTCTTCTGGACCCAGCAGCCGGAGAAGTCGCCTTATCTCTGTGGGTGAATGAATGCTGCCTGTGCAGTGAGACTCAGTGTGAGTCCAAGGGACTGCAACAGCTTCCCTCTCTTCCTGTCCCTAATAGAACAGAGAACATAGAACAGTCAGCAAAACCAAGGGTTTTTAATAGAATGTCTTGTGTTCTCTGTTTTCTCTAGTATTATATAATTGTACAGGAGCATGCTTGGGTGTGTTTAATTTGTTGTTCTGTGGGTGAGAAGACAAGGATGTTGCCAGCCTGACAGGGGGCATCACTCTTCTGACTTGAAAGACATTCTTTAGAGAAAGGCTCCTTAGACAGAAGGCAGAATTGCCATCCATGTTCCTGGCGCCTTTCTGCTCACCACAGCTGCCTTACAACCATAGGGCATGGCCTCCGGTGTGGGACACCCCTCAATGGCTTGCTAGTCTCCAGACTCAGAGCCACTTCAGCTCAAGAAGTACAGTGTAGGGTAGGGTAGGTTGGGGGATGGACCATGGACTTTTCTGCACATGGGAGAGTTCTATAGGGTGAGAATCTGCAGAAGGAGGGAAGGAAGGCTGAGCAAAGTATTGGAGAAGAATCTCTGATGATGGGATCATAATCTCTAAGTAACCAAGAAGGAAACTGCAGGGCAACTTTCACCCTCTCATGTACTAGTTATTGCAACAAAATATTGACCACGGCCACAGAAGGTCCCAAGGACAGAAGAAGGAAGACTTTTGCTTTTTATTTACAATAGTTTTCTTCCCCCTCCCTCTCCCTCTCTCTCTCTCTCTCTCTCTCTCTCTCTGTCTCTCTCTCTGTCTCTCTCTCTGTCTCTCTTTCTCTCTCTCTGTCTCTCTCTATCCCTCTCTCCCTCTCCCTCTCCTCCCCCTCCCTCCCTCTCTCTCTCTCTCTCTCTCTCTCTCTCTCTCTCTCTCTCTCCCTCCTCACTGAGTAGCCTAGGCTGGCCTGGAACTCACGATTCCCCTCCTTCAGGCTCCCGACTGCTGGGATTACAGGCATACAACAACATGCTTGGCTTCAGTTCTCTAAACACGTACACCAAATATCCTCTTAGATGTCCACAGATGCGAAAATGGTCAGAGCAGCATTGGATACACCGGCATGTATAGATTCATGTATAATGCTTTTATAGAAATGACTATCTCTATATCCCTAAGCAATATTTTCCCAAAGTCCCTTGCTCTAGTCAGGTCTGCACACTGTTTATTACATTACTTTCCCTGGGAGACACAGAAATGCTTATTTACTCCAGATGCAGGAGGAAAACAGACCAAAGAAACAATTCCATCCATCTTGGTGAGTTTATTGAAGCTACTTGCATGAATGGTTCTTAGGCAGGTGCCTCCCTGAAAGACCCGGCCCAGCAGGAGTTGTGTCTCCCAGAAGCTGCTTCCCTGGAGTCCCCTTGCAGCTTCTGTGCAGTCACAGCACTCAAGAGTCCTTCCCTCAAAATGTGTTTAGTAGCCACACAAGCTCATGGAGGGGCCTCATGAGTCTTGTAAGCTTTGCGAACCACTGAGTTTTTTTTTTTAATTTATTTCATTTTACATACCAATCTCATTTCCCACTCCCTCCCCCTCCCATTTTCTCCACCTTCCTCCCCTACCCCCATCCACAGAGAAGGTAAGGCACATTGCTTTGGGGGAAGGAAGGTCCAAGGCCCTTCCTACTATATCTAGGCTGAACAAGGTATCCATCCTAAGAGAATAGGTTCCCCAAAAGCCAGTACAAGCAGTAGGGATAAATCCTGGTGCCGCTGCCAGTGGCCCCTCACTCTGTCCCAGCCATACAACTGTCACCTGTTATGCCCAGATCATGGAGTCTCCCCCAAAACCAACCAGGAGACCAAGTTCTGTATGTAAAAGCAAAGAGCCTTTTTTCTTACACAAGTTTGCAAACTCGGTTTCTCCATGTAGCCAACATATTGGAGACTTGAACTCCAACTCCTGGACTGAGTTGGGTTTTTATAGTAGCAAAGGTGGGGAAGGGATTGCTAAGGTTTAGAACCCTTGATTGGCTGACATTTGTCTAGGAGTGTCCTGGTGAAAAGTGATGGGTGTGTGCTGGCAGGTGATCTAATCTACAATGGTTGGAAGGTTAGTAATCTCCTTTGGATGATCTATTTCTGGATGGTGCCTGGGTAGTCTCAGTTTATGGTCTTTCTTGCAACCAGGTATTGCCTTAGGGAAAACTACTGAGACCCAGGCCTCTATTGAGCTTGTCATGGCTGGGTCCTACATCACCCACATTTAGAGGGTCTAGTTTGGTCTTATGTTGGTACCTTCCTTGTCCGGCTGGAGTTGGTGAGCTCTCATTAGCTCAGGTAAACTGTTTCAGTGGGTGCCCACATCATGGTCTTGGCCTCTTTGCTCATATTCTTACTTATCCCACTCTTCAACTGGACTTTGGAAGCTCAGCCCAGTGCTCCGCTGCGGGTCTCTGCCTCTGTTTCCATCAGTTGCTAGATGAAGGTTCTATGGTGACATTTAAGATATTCATCAATCTGACTACAGGGCAAGGCCAGTTCAGGCACCTTCTCCTCTATTGCTTAGCATCTTAGCTGGGGTCATCCTTGTGGAATCCTGGGAATTTCTCTAGTGTCAGGTTTTTTTCTAGTCCCGTATGGTGCCCTTAATAAGACATCTCTTTCCTTGCTCTCATTTCTGTCCTTCCTCCATCTTGACTATCCCATTCCCTCAAGTTCTCCTCTCCCTCCTCTTCCCCTACTGCCCTCCTTTCTCCTCCCACCCCCATGCTCCCAATTTTGTCAGGCGGTCTTGTTTGTGTCTTCCTTTCAGGTGGTTCTATATATGTTTTACTTAGGGTTCACCTTGTTCCTTAGCTTCTCTAGGGTCATGGACTATAGGCTCATTATCCTTTGCTTTACAGCTAGTATCCACTTATGACTGAATACATACCAAATTCATCAAACTCAAGATTCTTTTAAGTTCCATTCACTTGCATGCAAATTTCAAGATGTCATTACTTTTTACTGCTGAGTAGTACTCCATTGTGTAAATGTACCACATTTTCTGATAAGTACCTTCAGTAATATGGCGGGATACAAGATCAACTAAAAAAATATCTTCTAAAAGAAACTGAGAAAGAAATGAGAGAAACATCACCCTTCACAATAGCCACAAATAACATAAAATACCTTGGGATAACTCTAACCAAACAAGTGAAAACTTGCATGATGAGAACTTTAAGTCTTTGAAGAAAGAAATTGAAGACGATGCCAGAAAATGGAAGGATCTCCCATGCTCTTAGATAGGTAGGAACAACATAATAAAAATGGCAATCCTATCAAAAGCAATCTGCAGATTCAATGCAATCCCCATCAAAATCTCAATACAATTCTTCACAGACCTTGAAAGAACAATACTCAACTTTATATGGAAAAACAAAAAACCCAAGATAGCCAGAACAGTCCTGTACAATAAAGGAACTTCTGGAGGCCTCACCATACCTGACATCAAGCTCTATTATAGAACTACAGTAATGAAAACAGCTTGGTATTGGCATAAAAACAGACAGGTTGATCAATGGAATCAAACTGAAGACCTGAATATTAATCCACATACCTATGAACACCTGATTTTTGACAAAGAAGCTAAAATTATACAATGGAACAAAAGAAAGCAAATTCAACAAATGGTGCTGGCATAACTGGATATCAATATGTAGAAGAATGCAAATAGATCTATATTTATCCCTATGCACAAAACTCATGTCCAAATGGATTAAAGACCTCAATATAAATCTGATCACACTGAATTGGATAGAAGAGAAAGTGGCAAGTAGCCTTCAATGCATGGGCACAGGAGACCACTTCCTAAATATAATACCAGTAGCACTGACACTGAGAGCAACAATAAATAAATGGGACCTCATGAAACTGAGAAGCTTCTGTAAAGCAAAGGACACAGTCAATAAGACAAAAAGGCAGCCTACTGAATGGGAAAAGATCTTCACCAACTCCACATAAGACAGAGGACTGATCGGCAAAATATATAAAGAACTCAAGAAATTAGACATTAAAATTCCAAATAATCTAATTTAAAAACGGGGTATAGAACTAAACAGAAAATTCTCAACAGAAGAATCTCAAATGGCCAAAAGACACTTAAGGAAATGTTCTACATCCTTAGCCATCATGGAACTGCAAATCAAAACAACTCTGAGATACCATCTTACTCCTGTCAGAATGATTAAGATCAAAAACACCAATGATAGCTTATGCTGGGAGGATGTGGAGTGAGGGGAATACTCCTCCATTGCTGGTGGGAATGCAAACTTGTACAACCTCTGGAAATCAGTATGGTGGTTTCTCAGAAAACTGGGAACATCCTACCTCAGGACCCAGCAATACCACTCTTGGGCATATACCCAAAGGATGCCCAATCATACTACTAGGACATTTGTTCAACTATGTTTAGCAGCAATATTTGTAATAGCTGGAACCTGGAAACAACCTAGATGTCCCCCAACCAAAGAATGGATAAAGAACCACTGAGGCTATAAGTGTCTTGGGCCTCTTAAGCTTTCCTCTCCCCTCCCAGAGGAAATGTTTAAATTGGGAGGAAGGATAGACCAAACAGTGCTTTTGCAAATACATCTTCCTAAAACCAACTGAGTCTAGGATATTGGCTTTCTCATAACAGTACAAGGGGAACCGTGAATTTGCTTAGCTTTGCATCGAATGCTGCCTTCCCTTTTGCTCTTCTTGTTATTGTTATTTTCTTCATAGTCCCTGTAGCTAAAAGAGTATTCTAGGAAACACTGGAGCTTAGTTATGGAATAGCAAGGCGTCAGAGTGGTGGAAGAGCAGATGAGAGGAGAAGGTAGGCCGTGAGCTCGAAGAAGCAGGGGCACCATGTCCCTAGAGAGACTGCCAAGACCCGATTCTCACTTTCTCAATAACTTGACTGAAGACTAGAGGCTAGAGTTTGGTGGCAGACATGGAACTGGGAGAGCATTAAGGAGATGAGGTAAGAGATGGGATCAGAGTGGACCTGTGGAAGCTTATTGGAAGAATCCCTCTAGTGAAGCCCAAGGAGACTTAATTGTGTATTTCCTGGGAGGAAGTGGAAACTCATGGAATATCTCCACTTTTCAAAACCTTAATAAGGATGCCTTTTCATGAATTGATGAAAATTAGGCGAAAAGGGAGCATGTGATAGTGACTGGTGCTGAGAGTTACATTTTGAACACACTGAGCTTGGACTGTCTATCATCTCTCAAAAAGGAGACTGTTGGCTGCATGAGGCTGTCTTTCCAAAGGCTGCTGTTGGTTAACTCAGTTGCTTATGCAAAAATTTTAAATAAAAATCAAGTTGTTAGCATGTGTACAATAAGCACCCATTAAACACATTCTATTAGGTTGAGCCACATGAAGTAGCAATCTTTTTGTGACAAAAAAAAGGGTCAAATATTGTCCAATTTCATATCACTTAAGCTCACATATCTGAAGTGTCAGAATTGTGAAGGACAAAGATGTATTAAGCATAATACATGCTCCCCAGGAGCTGACAGCTCAGAGTGGGAATAACACTTTCATTTAAGTCTAGTGACATAATAAGTACTTACATAATGGCGACTGTGTTCAGGCACCATAATAAGCAGCTTTCTCACATGCAGTCATGTAATCATCACAACGACTCCGCGAAGTCGAAAGTGCCATTAGTTCTCGGAAATAACTTGTTTAACCAAACCGTGGCGGGTTAAAGATGGCGCTGCGCCTTTTACCACTCACTCAGTGGAAATGAGCGGAGGCTATCCTGCCGCACTCCTAATTGGCTTTGATGAATTGCATGAGTTGTAGGAGATGCTACGCAATCTGTCTTCCCTCGCAGAAGCCAGCTGCCATGTTAGAATCCTAACCCCCTTGGAGACCACCACACTGTGCGGAGCCCAAGCATATCACGTGTCAAGAGGAAGACAGCGTGTGAAAGAGCGCTGAGGTGCCTGGGTGACCTGGACCAACACCTGCCTGAGCAGAATAGCAACCTTGTTAAAAAGTATTCAGTGCCATTATGTCTTAGGATAACTTTCTGTGTTACAATAGATAACTGTAATACAATCAAAAAGTAGTTGAGTGGGGATTTAAACCTGGGCATCCATCCCCACAATCCATCCTCTGAACTATTACACCATTCTACCCCTTTAATGGAGGGGCTACCTGTGACAAGCACTAGTGAATGACTGTACTATAAAATCTAGATGTTTTTGTTTCCTAGCGCTTTATTGACACGCATCATCAATGAATGAATATTCTCATTTAGCAGATACATTTGAAACATATTTCTACAACGCACACATACATCTACATAACCTCAACAGGTGATTGCATCTTATCTTTAGTACCCAAAAAGAAGTGGTTGTGCATGATAAGTGGCCTCAAATGGTGTCAACCCTAATGGCGTGGCAAGTGCTCGCTTATGAGCTCAGTGTCTTTGGTAGAGAACCCAGACCCTGGTAAGTGGACCCTCTGCTTAGAGTCTCTGGCTTTCAGTGAAGTGTCTGGTGGGGCTGTGTTCCTCCCAGAGACCAGGCTCGTCTTCCAAGCTCACGTAGCAGATTTCACGTCCCACGAATGTAATACCAAAGCCCTTCCACTCTCATCGTCCTGCTATGCCTACCTGTGGCAGTCTCACTTCCCTGCCATATGCCCCATGGGTTCCAGGTTCTTAGAAGAGGGCAGCTTCCTTCCTCGGGAAGAGCTGTAGGCTCGCTCCAGTTTGCTATTCCAATTTCACATCACATGGTGAAGCTATTATGGGAATGACATCCATTATTTGCCGCTTCCTGTTGGATAGGAGCAAATCGTAGGTCTCGCTTGCTTTCAAGGCGAGGTGTTTAGGCAAATGCATAATTCATTGAGGGCCATCTTAGAGTGTTTCATCGTGATGAGCTCTCCTTTCCCTTCTGATTGTTATGCTTGTGCACACTGTACGACCTCAGTATTCTAGATGACCCACAATGGACAGGTCGTATGGAAGAAAGAAGTGGAAGATACCAATCTTTGTCACGTGCACTAGAACAAGAGGGCACACAGGCTGTGCCCCATGGTGCAGAATGCTCTGCTATGCTGTTGTGCAATGAGTCTTAGTTTGCAAATCAGAGGTCCTGTTTTGTGTAACACTAAGTGAACCATTTCATTTTCGTGATTTCCCCCTTTGTCTGTCCTCATCTCTGCAGTATGAGTAGACGGTATAACATGTACAAAGGGGCACTGGAAACAGGAAAGGACATAAGGCTTGGGAGTAAACTTAATCCCCATCTTCCTTTCTCAGACCAGAACAGTTAATAGCAGGGAAACAAGGAGACAAGAGCACAAAAGACAGGCTAGGCAGAGCCCCTCTGGTACCCAAAGTGTAAGGTAAGGATAGAAGCAGAGGTCACCATGCTTGAGAGATGGGATGAGTAAATGAATTGGGCAAACAAGTATATTTATTCATGATAGTGAGTGCTGTAGGGATTCCTACTGCCAGTACCCTTTAAGTTACCCGCCCACTTGGGTGTGGCCTCTTATACTATATATGCCGACGTAAAGTGCGTGTCTGGACTCTTTTCCAGCTGAGGGATTCGGTTGCTGTTCCCTGTTCCAGCAGAGTCTATCCCTAAATAAACAACCCTCTATTATTCTCAATTCTGAGTGGGGGTGGGATTTCTTTTAAGCGTCCTTCTTCATGTGAGAATCAACTTCCTCACTTTCGGAGAGGATCCCAACAAGAGGAGAGTCTCAAAAATATAGGATTGCAATTTAAGGAATCATTGTGATTCCCCCCCCCCCACACACACACATAAATAGTATGAATGTGTATGTACATATATACATACATATGCTTCCTAGCTCTACCTACTGAATGTGTCTAGATGCCATGTATCTTAGTTAGGTTTCTATTGCTGGGATAGAACACAGACTAAACCAACCTAGTGGAAGAAAGGGCTTATTTGACTTCCATGTCCCAGCCACAGACTGGCACTGAAGGAACCAAGGCAGGAACACAAGTAGGGTAAGAACCAAAGCAGAAATCATGTTTACTGACTTGCTTCCAGGGTTACTCATTTTGCTTTATTATACAACCTAAAGTATCACCCACCCTCTGGGCTGGGTCTTCCCCATCAGTCATTAGTAATGAAAATGTCACCCAAAGAGTTTCCTAAAGGTCAATTTGAGAGAGACAATTGCTCAGTTGAAGCTCTCTCTTCCCAGATTAAAGTAACCAGCATAGCATGACACCACAGCAACCATGAGTACATCATAGTTCAGATGCGCTTTTCAAAGTTCACTCATCATTAGAAGAAGCCGGTACTCCTTACAGAAAAGATTGATTTCAGGCTGGGATGGGGAAGATGAAAGATTATCTGAGCATGAAAATAAATAATAATAGTATCAGATACAACTTGGTGAACAAAATAGGAATCTCGGGGCCTCACACTGATAAGAATATTAAATTTGAGAGAGCTCTTTCAAAATATGACATCAGGGGCTGGGAAGATGGCTCAGCAGTTAAGAGCATCTATTAGTCTTTCATGGTTGCTGTGGTTCAGTTCCCAGTACCTGTGTTGAATGGTTCATAGCTGCTTACAATTCTAGCTCCAGGGTGGTCAGCGTTCTCCACTTGAACAGGCTACACTCATATGTACAAGCACACTCACTCCCAACACACACGCGCATATGTGTGTATGTGTGCACACACACACAAATTAAAATCAAATAATTTCAAATGTTGGAGCATGACACCAAATAAATAAGGATAGGATCCTGGAAATAGAGACTCATGAGTTAGTACCATCATGGGAATATCTGATCCAGAAAAGAATCAGCCATGGAGGCTAAGCATCATATAATACTAATGGGGTGACTTCCTGCTAGAGAACTTAGTAATGTGACCGGGGAATCACCCAGGTTTCTGCCAAGAAACTCTAATCTGTCTCTATCAGCCCACCTACGTGGAGGGGCACCACAGAGAAGGTAGGGCCTGTGTTCTTGAGAATGGTGATTACGTGAAGATGACTGGGAAACCTTCTGATAGGGGAGGCTCCAGTGACATCATACCCAGGGGAAAGCATCCCTGATGGCATCTTGGGTCCCAAGGGAGAGAGTCAGTTATGAAGGGAGTTTATGGGATTGCGTGGAGGTTGGACATGGTTCATGCTTGTCCCTTAAGGGTCCATGTCCTGATACATAATCTCCATTATGAGGTATGGAGAGGGTAGAGACTTAATATGATGGTGGTATTTTAGGTGTGAGGCTTTGAGCAGGTGATTAGAATTCAATAAGGACCCCATAATTGAGTATTACTAGCTATATAAGAAAAGAGAAAGGCCAGGAATAATTTACATTTCCAGACTTTGCATCTCACCATGAAATTCTCTGCATGGCCTCCTGCCTCTGCCAGAAAACAGGCCATCTCCAGATGTAGTCCACTGACCTTCCACTGAAGTTCTGAGCCAAAGCAAACCTCATTTGTAAACGTCTCCCTTCTGTGGTTGTCACCAGCTGAAAATGGATGCTGCAATGCTACTGGACCAGCGCTCCCTTTCTGAAGGCTACCGACATAGGGCGGTGATGTGCAGAAGCCTCTTGTTCTGGGCAAACATGGAGGACCTGAAGCCTGCAGCTCAGTTTCGAGTGCCTCGGAAAGAGACTGCTGATCCTCAGAGCAAACACAGTGACTCAACAGTCAGGATGTCTGGGTGGGGGAGTGTGGCACAGGGATTCTTCATTCTGATAACTCTGCAGGGCATTCATCTTATTGCAAAACAAACTGGTTTTTTACAAATCTTATGGAAAGAAAACAACTCTCTTTCTCAGGGGAATTGGTGCTCCATTTTAAAAACAAATAAATTTTTTTTGGAGATAACATCTCACTGTGTAGCCGAGGTTAGTGTCCTACTCTCAATCCTCCTGCCTCAACCTTCCAAATGCCAGGATTACAAGTATGTACTACCAGATCTGGTGAGCTGCCAGAGAATAAGGTTCTGTCGTCTGCTCAGTTTGTTTTCCTGGCTAAGACCAAAGCACACAAGCACTTGCACAGAATTGGCAGCAGGCAAACGATGGCACAAATGTTTCGTGTTTACCCTTGCAGATTCCAGGGCCTCCCATTTTGCCTGTGTTCATGCACTGTCCTGCATGTCACATGGTTGGTCAACTAGGAATTACAATTTGCCTCTACAAACCACCATTGGTTTCATCACCTCAGCTGCCGTCAGGGTCGATTGTACTGGATAAGGGATGGCATCGGTGCCGAAGGGCATGCCTCTTCTGCCTTGGCTGGCTGAGGATTTACTGGCCTTGCAACTGACCATCTGTGACTAGGAGCCAAGCTGCCATATACTTTGATGGTCTAGATAGAATCTTGTTAATTTGGATCTGGCTGTACATGTTTTCAGTATTCAGTGATGTTTGAGGTTGGTGTTGTCAGTTTTGATCAGCCAGAATATTATTTTTGGCTTTCAGTAACAAAACACACAGAGTTTTAAAAGTACTTTTATTGTTGCAATTTTTGCAGAAGTAATTTCTCTCTAAAAGCCTGAAATTCTCTGACTTCTCATCATCCCTTTTGTTCTTCAGAAAATAATTGTTTATGCAACACACTTTTTGATCTTTTTGTTTTGTTTTTCTCTAAAGGTTAGATCTAGTGCTAGAAGATTCTGGAATCTCAGGCTGGCAGGGGATTTAGAAGTTTTCTGGTGCACAGTGTTCTATCTAGCTGTGGACAGACTTCTCGACCATGGGCAGGACAGGAGCTGCTAAGGAGGAAGAAGGCAGAGACAGGGCTCCTGTCTTTCCCCCAGAAGGAATGGGACACAAGTCAGTGTGATTGATTTTTCTTAGCAATAACTAGGAGTGGAAAATGCTGACCCGCCCACACCTCCAAGCCCGTGCAAGCATTCTAGCAGTATGTCCTACAGGGTCCCCAGCTACTGTGTAACCCTTTCAGTGAAGAAGTCTTTAGTCTCCCAAACCCTTGCTAAAGCTTTTAAATCTAATACTCAACTGAGATCTTGGCCCTTTTCCCCTTCTTGACCTCTCTTTCCCTTGCGCCTTGCCACATCCCCTCCTTCTCTGTAGGCCCACCCTGGGCAGGTCATATCTGGAAGCACACTATTGAGACAGCTCGGCAGGTGGGAGGGGCTCCCCACTGCCCCCCGAAGGGTGCTGTGACTGTGGCTTGCCTGTAGTCTCTTTGACGCTTTGTGTTCTGTGCTATAAATAAATGATTTTGAATGCTTATCTGCTTCCCTCTGTCTGCTTTTCAAGTTATTTTTGGGCGACAGGCCTCTTCTGTGTTAGGTGGGGCCTGCATTATTGAAGACCGTGCACGCCTTGTCAAAGGGAAATAAGGTCAGAGAGAGTATGGTAGAGGCTGCAATGGGATGGTGGTGAGGCTCGCAGCAATGATCCTCTTCCTGACAGGCCTCAGGAAGTCCTTGGGGGTCCTCCGTCCAGCCCAAGCTATACCCAGTGATAATCCCCATTTAACTTTGCATTCACAGAGCAACGTGCATTGTGCCAGCCACCCTTGGTGCGGGGTTGGGACCCTTGAATGCCTACCTGAGCCTGCTCTGTTTCGGATGCTGTTATAACCACCCTGCCTGAGGGATGGAAGGTGAGCTTTTGTCTCCCTCTCCTGAAGCCCAGAAAACAGGGTTCACACTGCTCCCCCTTTCCTCCCTTTCCAGGCATTCAGGGGTCAGAGGCCAGGGCCAACGAGTGGAGCAGGGGATGGAGGGTGTGTTGTGTTGTAGCTTGGCCAATTAAACTGTCTGTTCTTGACCCCAAGTGTCCCTGAAAGAAACTCTAAAAAAAGAGAAACTGATTTATTAGCAATCCAGTGGTGGGCACACAGCAAACCTGAGACCACAGTCCCTCCCAACAATGATGCCTTCCTCAAGTGCCTATGATACCCTCCGTGCAGGCCCCCAGAGTCCTGCCTCTCCACTCTGGGTTCACCTCAACTCATACCATTTATCCAGAAGAGCCTACTCAGCCTCTTCTTTCTCAGATGTAGCCCCGCTGCTATCTCCAAAGCCCATTGCCACCTCTGTCAGAGCCTCTCTCTCAAGTCCCCACTGGCTTCCTCCACATCCGACAAGCTACTAAGGCCGCTGCCAGAGCTTACCTTGAAGGCAATGCAGACCTTCAACCTACACTATTACCTTTTACTCAGCCTAAGAGGGAAGAATGGGTTCGTGCACCAAAACTGCCTTGGAGAAGTACAGCAGGCAGCTGTTTGGTGCTTTAGGAATACACCTGCTGGACTTGGGACTCACCCCTTCCTTTCTGGGGAGCTCACCTCATCTGACATCTCATGTTCCCCCATGGAACTGAGTTTCAGTTCAGCTCCCGATTGCTAGGCTTTGTTTCCAAACCCTGGGATCTCAGTTTCTTTTGCAGGCCGTATGCTACCAGGCTCTCCCCCAGTGACATGACCTCCAGGTCCCCTGGCAGGACTCCCTGTTCCCAGCCAGGAGGTCTCTCCTCAGTCCGTTTGTACCAGCTGTTTCCCTGCCCTCTCCCCCTCCCTCATCTTGCCCTGTGTTCATCATCCAGGCGCTTTCTGCTTTTCACCCTCCACTGATTTGCAGCAGGCTCCAATTAATAATTTTAAATGGTCACCAATTTTCCTCCAGCCTCAGGCAATAATGGAGATTTAGGTCTAAATTAAAATTTGCTTATTTAAAAGCATTTTGCCTGCTAATGGCTGCTGAAGCACTATCTCTGCATCCAGAGATGGGTCTGCATCCAGAGGCATCCTCTTCTGGCCTCTCTTCTCTGTCTCTGGAGGGATTAATGCAATAGGAGATTGTGCACCTCAAGGCAACGTCTGGACAGGCTTTGGGATGATGCCGCTATCTGGGGTGGTACTGCTGGCTGTAGTGAGTAGAAGTGGGGCATCCTGCTGAACATCTTACAATACCCAGGACTCCCTGACAAGGAATGAGAGAGTTCCTAATGTCAGTAGAACTGAGGTTAAGAAAGGCTCCTCAGAAAATTCCCCAGGCTGCTTCTGCAGAAATCTTTTCTTGCATGACCCTGTGTTCTCAGGAAATATTTTGTTCTTCCTCTAGTACTAGGGACCAAACCTAGGGCCTCGAGCATGGTGGTAAACCATCTACCACTCAGCAACATCCTCACCCCTCGGAACAAGCCTTGAGTCGTTTGTTTCTTTAAATCTGCCGTGTTGTGCACATTTCAGATGGGTTTTCTTCAGCCCATATCCTGCTTGTTACAGCAGAGCCAGCTGTGGCTTGTTCGTCTATGCTGGGGCTCTCATCCACACTACCCAAGCACCCTAGCCTTAGCCTGCATTCCTCGGTCTCTAGAGCCCATAGTTCTTGACCTTTCAAGAAAACCCTTGTTTGCAGGTTTCTAGGCTTTCACAGCAAATGCGCAACTGCTGTTCTAATGGAACAATGACCACTTACATATCCCTTGTAGTTTGGAGAATGCCTGTTTGATCCTCACAACAATCCAATGGCAGGGGCAAGGCAAGGACCGTGGGAGGTAGGAGCAAACAGTTCTGGGTGCTGACTGGGTTCAGATGCTAGTTCTTCACATGCCTTTCCTCGTAGTGGCCTTGAGAAGTGATACTCTCAACTTTACATTCAGAGAAGTGGGCCTAAGGTCACCCCCATCTGTTTGGCTAGGGCAGGCACCACCTTGTCATCTTGGCTGTGTTCCATATAGGAGACACCATGCTGGGCTGTTTTCAAGGTGCTACGGGGACCCAGCAGGGCACTACTACTGGGCTGCTCCCTTCAGGACCCTGTGTCTCCCACTGGCAAGTTAAAAAGTGAGTGGAGACCAGTCACCTTAGGACCAGACTGCTGCCCTTCATTCTAGCACCTTCTCCCTGGATTACCAAAGGTGTAGCTGTCCCATGGGCAATTCCCTTGTTACTGAATTAGTACTGTCAGGTAGAGCTAGAAAGGCTAGGAGTGTGCCAGTCCCTGATCCTTCATGACCCTGAATACTGGTGGTGACAGAATGAAGCAGCTAGAGACCTGGGGGAAAGAGACTGGAAAAGAGGACAAAGGGAGGGGTCTGAGCTGAAAGGAACACAGCTCGAATGGCCACACTGGGGATAAGGGCCAAGGCATCAAGGCAAACAAAAGGCAACCGTGTGTTTCATTGCAAGCTGTCCAGTGGCCTGTGAAGGGGAATAGATTCAAAGCTTCAAGGAGTTGTAATCCTGCCTGATAGGACAGGCCACACAAAATCTACATATCTCCATGGAGCAATTTATGCCACATTAACTGTGTGCACTTGGACCCTTTGTGCAACCATTTGTGTCTTGGCATCTGTGTTTTGTGTGAGCAAGCAGGACGAGCCAAACCCAAGGGACCAGTAGATGGTTCCCTGCTTTGAAAATGTAGTGAAATACAGGGGAAGGGCTACCAACCCCAAAACATCTTTTTTACAGGCCTGTCCCAAAGCCCAGAACCTTTTGAGTATAGATTAGTAGGTATTCAATGTCATCCTGAAACCAGCTTCAGGTAGGTCACACATTTAAGGACGTTTCTGTCAAATGCAAAAGTCAACCGTTTTCTATTTTTGTCATTATAATTGTCAACAAAGATCAAGTGTCTACATGGTGACTACCTCTTTTATGATGTAAGAATATGTTGGCAGAAGAGATACTAGCAAAATGGTCAGACAGATAGGTACAGCAGCCTCAACTTTTGGTCATGACAGATGAGGCTGTCAGATGTTAGTCCGTTTTCTAAATAAAGAAGAAAGTAAGGAAAGAAAACCAACTTATAGAAACAATGGCTTGTTCTGTTGCATTGTTTCAGAGCTTTCAAAAGCCTGTGGTTTGTTGGCACTGTTGCTTAGGGCCTGAGGAAAGGCAGCATACCATGGTGATGACAATATGAATCCACGAGACTGCTCCTTCATGACCTCTAGGAAGCAAAGAAAGAGAGGGAAGAAAGAGCCAGGAGAAGATGGAGTCACCAGAGCATGGCCCCAAGGACCCATTTCTTTCAACTAGGTCTTGCCTTCTAAGTTCCCATCACCTTGGAATAGTCCATCCGACTATGAATCCGTGCATGGGTTAATCCGCTAAAGATGTCAGAATCCTTGGGATCCACACTCTTCTTCCAAAAGCCTCATCTCCTAACATTATTACACCGAGGACCAAATATTCAATATGTGAATCTTTGGGGAACATTCCAAATCCAAATAGTAAGAGGAAATAAGGTTTATTTCCTTAGAAGGGGGTTTTGAGTTCCAGACTGGGGACTCTGGACTTGTTTCAACAAGCATGCAGAAAGACAGGTGAAGGCTGGAAAGATGGCTCAGTGTTTAAGAGCATTCACTGGCTGCTCTTCCAGAGGACCTGGGTTCAAGTACCAATACCCACATGGCAGTTCACAGAGCCTGTGACTCTAGTTCCAAGGAATCTGGTACCCTCACCCTGACATACGTGTAGGCAAAATACCAATGCACATAAAAATAAATAAAATATTTTTTAAAAGAAAAGAAAGGGATGTGACTAGTTAGGCATGAACAAGATAAGTGGGCGTTTGGAAAAACAGTTAGGCAGCTGGCCTCGGTGGATCTGTAGGATCTATCTAGGAGTGACATGGTCATTATCTCAATTCTTAGATCTTTCCTGAGTACTCCCATGTATTCCCTATAAAGCTCGCTACGCTTTCTCCAATGGTCTTCTTCAACAACCTGGGAAGCAGGACTTTCTGCATTTGCTAAACAAGGAAACTGAGGCTTGCATCCAGGGAGTTGACAGGCGCCATAAGGTGGCAGCAGGCTAGGAGGGGCAGGCCCAGGAAGGCTTGTTGAGATGCACAGTAGGGATGGAGCAGAGAGTGGATATATGGAGCTGGCCCAACACGAGAGCCATGGACGGGAGACAGCAGCATGACTCCAAGCTCTGGACCTCAACAGTCTATCCTGAAGGAAAATCATGTCTGTTTGCAAGCTCCGAGAATCCACAATGGCCTTGGTGTTTGAGTCAGGGCATCTGAGGGGGACACTATGTGCAGCAAGGTTATGATTTAATGACAAAGCAAATCCTCGTCTTCCCTGCTGATTGGTATGCAAGGCCATAGATTCTGCTTCAGCCTGAGGTTCTCGTTGCCCTTTGAAGGCAATGTAAGCCCACCCCACTCCCCCTTTCCCATGACACATGTTTTACTATGGGCTGTAATGAAGACAAGGTGTGGGGGCAAGACTCTTGTTTCCAGCTCTCTCTCTCTCTCTCTGGCAAGATGCCATCCTTGTACTCACTGAGCCTTGGGAGCCCCATATGATATAAACCAAAATAAAATGAAACAGCTTCATTATATACCAGAGAAAACTGATTAACCTGGTCTACTTTGTATCCTGATGCGCTGTCTCTGAACCTTGTGTCCATTATCGAGTTCTGTCTGTATTAGAACAACAGCATAAACTGTCTGTGGGTTAATTAGTTTCTTGGAAGGTTTATTCATCTCTTCCTCTCCCCATTCTGAAGGCAAAGAGCTATTCACACTGAGTCAAAGAGCTATTCAGCTTCGAGTCCACATGTGCACATACCAACTTGATGCTCTATTACAGCCAGTTCCAAAGAGCAGTTTGTGGAGGTCCCTTCTCTAGCCTTGTCACACTCTGTCAGTGGAGCCTCCGCCACGCCAGGGATCACCTCAGGGTGCCTGATCTCTAGCTCCCTCCCCATGGCTCCTAGAAAGACCGGGCTGTGACAATGACCTGTCTTCCCTTCCTCTGCTTCCTATCAAATAGGTTCTGTCTTCAGGGTTTGACAAAGTCACCGCTCCCAGGAAGCCACCCTGGATTAGCTGCGCCTCTGTTCTGATCACAGTTGATGTGACATTCACCTACCCCCACCTTTCAGTTCTAACCACAAAGTTGTTCTGCTTAGTCATTAAGGCCAAGGGTAGAGGGAACGGTAGCTCTGTTTGCTGAGATCAAAGGCAATATATATATAGTTGCTTTGTTTGTGGCCCGTTTTTATTACTTTTGAGCCATTTTGCAGGTGTTTCTCTTGCCCCAATTATATCACAATTTCCTTTGAGGCAAGCCCCACATCTAATTATCTTCCAGTTCCAATACTCTGTAACAGATTTAGCTCACGGTGGAGTAGGCAGTTGATGGGAAGTGTTTGCCAGCTCCTAAGCTTGGTGCTGTCAGGCGGAGGTTCTGAGAAGGACTCTGAAGCCAAACCCTAGAGGCAAACCCTGGCTTTGCCACTCTCTTAGCCGTGTCAATTGGTCAACCTACTTCACTTCTGTCTGCTGCCCTCTTTGCACGTGTCTAAAACAGAGATGACAGTGGCAACCTCACCGGTTCTTTTGTGTGAATCGCGTGGCTCAAGATACAGAAAGTACCTAGAAGATGATCTGGAGCAGGGGAGCAGTATGTGCGTGGAGAGCTCTTAAAACCCCACAAGCAATTAGTACTACATTCCTTCCTTCTGGATATCCCAGAGCTGCTTGGCCAAGGTGAAGAGAGCACAGGGTTAGAGGTTCTGGTCTTTCTCTCTTCCCAAAAGAGAGGATGCCTTCCCTAAAGACCCAGGAATGAGGCCCTGAAACCATGGTGGGCTCTCTGACTTGTACCTTGGTGTCTTACTTTTCTATTGCTGTGATAAAACACCATGACCAAGGCAACTTATAGAAGACGGACCATGTTAGGCCTATGGTTCCAGGTGGATAGTTCATCATGGCAAGAAATTATGGTGGAAGAAACAGCTCAGAGCTCACGTCTCAAAACACGATGGGGACACGGAGAGCAAACTGGGAATAGTTTGTAGTTTTTGAAACCTCAAAGACAGCCACCAGTGACAGACACACTTCCTCCAGCAAGGAAGACCACATCTTCAGATCCTACCATTCCGCTTCAGAGCCCATGGGGGCCATCCTCATTCAAAGCAACACCCGTCCTCTAGGCCTGGAGCCTCCTGTCTATTGTTGCTATTTCCATTGCTACTCTTTCTCCTTCTGCCCCCAAGTCTGCCTTGCCGGTGCCTATGAAACTTTCATTTGTTGAAAAGAATCATGATTCAGCCGTGGTGGTCCCAGGACATGATTGAATTTCCCGGCAGATATTTATTACCAAAACATCTCTTTATATAACAATTTAATCAAAGCGAGGTGTGATAAGCAGCGAGGCAGCCATTAACGGAGGCTGTTAATTCAGCAGCTGAATCGGTTCCTGCTGATGGATGCGGCGTAGGCATGGCCGTTTGCTGGAAATTAAAGCGGAACCCAAATCCATTTGCTGCCTGGTGGCATGGAGCGCTGTTGTTACAGCTTAACATCGCCACCTCCCCGGGCATGTAAGGCTGACATATGCAAAGCGGCCGCCTCTCCTGCACCAGCTGTAATTCAGCTTTGCATGCTTCCTCCACGGCCATGGACAATCGGCCTTAGAGACACATGACGTCCCTGGAGCCACAGGTTGGAAGCTACAGGAAGAAGGGCATAAGAAGCAGATGAGGACAGTAAACACTCGTCTCCTCTAGGGATGAAAGGGGGCCTAGCTCTTCCTGCTCCCTGCGCTTAGAATAGCTTTCCATTCCACATTACCAAAGTGGTCTCTACTCTTCCACCAGGGCCTTCCCAGTCCCCCCTCTCTGTGAGTGGTCTCCACCATTGTTATCAGGAAGGTGCGGCAGGGTGAAGGGGTAGGGTGGGAAGGATGTCAGCGGAATGAGAGAGACGCAGCTCAGCAGCAGGCCCTGAGAGGTGAGGAAATTATTATCGTCATATTGGACAGGACTGGGTGAGCTTGAAGGAGTGGCTCTTCTCACTTCTGGTAGGCGCAGATGCCTGGTATGAATGCAGGCATCCAGGTCAGGCCCTGCCTAGTTCTTAGCACAGTCCCTACCTACAAAAAGCACAGCAGGTGGCTTGTTTCTTTGTCTCTGCGCTGGAGTTGTAGTGCAGGGACGAAATGCTTGCTTCTCACAGAGTTGGATCCCTAGCTACACACATACATACATGCACAGCGGGGGTGGGGGAGGGGAGAGGAGAGAGAGAGAGGAGAGTCTTGCCTGCTGTTTGTCTTCTTATCACTCATCACGGGAGCACTGCTGGGCACACAATGCCTCTGCTTTCTGATGAAGGGAATGGATGTATGAACCGAGCAGAATTTTCAGGCAGGCATTTTTCTCTCTGTAAGATTCCCACTCAGCAATCGCCCTAGGGTTCCCTCAAATACTTAGCACGTCTAATATATTTTAAATCCAATTTGACAGAATCTGCCTTTCTCTCCCCCTGAACACAATCAGGTTTCTGTGTGACTTTGTAGAGCAGTCTGATTTTGTAAAGTAATTGGTTCTTGTCCTTAAGTCTTGATGAAATTTCCACATTTAGAAGCACAAGCAGTAAGCACCCTCTGCACCTCCATGGTGCTTCGGGTAAGGGTGGGCTGTGCTTCCCCGAGTCCTCCGGCCTGAGTTCATGGCGCTAGCTGAAGGGCAGACTTTCAAACAGTTGCCCATTGCCAGACTGTCAGCAGCTTCCTGAGCTTTGGTCCAGAGCCAGGGAGATTCTAGAAACAAAACAAAACAGAAAAGGAAGGCTGTCAGCATTGCCTTCCCTGCCGAAGACTCAAATGTCCATTGTAAGAGACTATTAGGAGCCACTCGTTAGAGGCAACTGTATCGCTTGCAAACAACAATTCATTAGTTTAATGGATCTGAATGTCATTCCCATCCAAGGACCCACCAGACAATTAATTACAGTGCAAAGCTGAAAGGAAGAAAGGAAACCCAGTTAATAAACTAGTTGAGTTTTCTTGCTTTTGGAAATTTGGAATGAAGAGGCGTTCCAGCAGACGTGAATCCACAGAGACCTTGCAGGGAGATTTTGGGTGGCAGGCTTCTATCTGTCCCTCTCACTTCCTCTGCTGTGGGTCACCCCACAGGAATTGTTGTGCTGATCCTAAGTGAAGGACCAGATGTGGCCCAGATTTCCAAGTGGGAGCTTGCCATGTTGCACACAGCGCAGATCAGGACTGTTGGAGGCAGCCTGGACTATTCTGAGTTAGAAGATCCCGGAGACCTTGAGCAGCAGAAAGCTTCTGGCTGAGTCCTTGCATCTCACGCTGGGGCTACTGCTCCACACAACACAGGAGACCGAGGCTGGCTGCTGGTGCTGCTGACTGCGTTCAGGGCTGCCCCAGGCTCACAAGCTCGCTGTGCCCTGGCTTCCTTTCCAGAAGGCCTTGTGTCTCCCGTGCACCCAGCTTCTGACAGCTTCAAGACTCACCTTAGGCTTCCCCAGAATCAGAACAGGCTTCTCTGGAAAGACTGAGAAGTAAAAACAGGATAGTTCTCACATGACTGCCAACTATAAGATATATTGGTGTCACACGGAGGGCTTTTAACGCACACAATTCTTAGAATTACTTTCTTCCTTATCGCCCTTCCCATCATGTCTTAAATACCTTACCTAGCCAGCCAAAACTATGCTTGGTTTATCTTTGGGTTTTGAGGGTATTTTGTGCTATAATAAAAGTTTGTGTTTCTTTCCTCCTCCTTGTCCTCCACTTTCTCTTCCTCCTCTTCCTCCGCCTCCTCATCTGAGACAGGTCTCCCTGAAGCCAAGCCTCAGTCTGGAACTCATGATACAGTCCAGGCGTCTCAGACATTACTCTCCCATCTCAGTCTCCTGAGTGTTAGGATTACAAGCACAAACCACAATGCTTGCCTGTCTCCCCCCCCCCAATTTATTTATTATTTTATTTACATTGGTGTTTTGACATCAGTGTCAAGTCTCATGAAACTGGAATTACAGACAGTTATGAGCTGCCATGTGGGTGCTGGGAATTGAACCTGGATCCTTTAAAAGAACAGTCAGTGCTCTTAACCAGTGAGCTACCTCTCCAGGCCCAGGCTTGTCTATCTTATCCTTTCTCTCCTTCCTTCCTTCCTTCCTTCCTTCCTTCCTTCCTTCATTTTTCCTTCCTGCTTTCTTGCTCATTTCCTCTTTCTCCCCCTCCTCCTTCAAGTATTTCTTAGCTACTTAAATTAAAATGTCCATCAGTGGCATCAATGGCAGTGAGTGGAGGTCTGGATGAGCTAGACAAGCTTTTTTTCTGCTGGGTCTTTCCTTCCCCGAAGAGTCCTACCAACACACGAGAAAACATTCTTATCCTTGGCCAGACCCTTCCTTAGGTCCAGATGTTAAAGGGTGATGCCCAAGCACAGCCAAAGAAGGTAGATTTAAGCATACAATAGTAACAGCAAAGGGACATAGAAGTGTGGGTTAAATGTGAAGGCATTTGTCAGGGGAAATGGTTATGCAAAAGGAAAATGGTAGTTATGGTTAGAGGAGTTAAGGAGGCTTTGAGAGCTGTCAGACCATGACAGAAATCTAATACCAAGTGAGAGAGGGAGAAGGGTGGGTGGAATTTATCCTAGATTGTCAAGCACTGGAGGCTTGACAAAGGTACTGAGGAACGCTTGAGCCACACTGGTTGATAAGGGGGTCGCAGGTGCTGAACCCCTGCTGTGCTCAGTCATAAAGCAGGGGCAGCCTATGGAGTGCACACCCTACATGAGAGATGGCTCTAGATTTCAGAGCAGAGTGTCTAGCACCGTGGTCAGCTCTTCCTGTAGCAGGAGGCTTGTGAAACTTATTCTATGACTGTCTTAGGTAAGAAGTCTGCCTAAATGAGGAGCTATTGATCAGAGGGCAGGACACCCTGAAACCCCTGCAACCCCTTTTGGGGCATAAGAAATATCAAGCCAGAACATGTTAAGGAGACCCTGCTGGCCTTTCTGTCCCCTTTCATCTTCCGGTACGAATGTCTTTAAAACCCACCCAGCGTTCACCCCAGGCAAGTCACTCTCTTAAATGCAACTACCCTTGGAAGAGACAACACATGAAACGATTTCAGCTACTTTCCAAGATTAAACAGTCATCTAAAAGACTTCCTGATCCCACATAAAAGACAAAGGGAGCACATTGAGTAAAAGTCTGAGATTGTCAGCTACTCTAATGGAGGTTTGGTGACTCAGAAGCCGATCTGTGCACCCCCCATCCCATCCCACTTCCTCTCCATCCCCATTGTTCATGTCCTACAGATACAAACCCTTCCTTCCTAGGCTCAGCCCAGGGTGTCTTCCTCGTAGCCTACCTTACTCAGATGTTGGCAATGTCAGGTGCCATCCTACCCACTCCGCAGCAATTCTCCAGAGTTCCCTAGGAGAACCAGGTATCTGAACTCAGCAACCAGCACTTGCCTTACTACTGAAACAAATGCCTGGGTGCTCTGAGGTACTGGAGAGAGGCCACAAGGTTTGGCCTTGGATTCTGGTTTCATGACCCTGTCTGAGAAAATTGTGTACTCTGCTGAGGACTTAATTCCAGAAGGCGCGGGTTCTAAGGCACTCTTAGAATGGTTATGGTGAGCAACAGGAATATTGTGAAAGCAGCAGAGAGTCAGGTGGGGAGTGCTGTTGAGCAGGCAGGAAAAGGCCAGCTTCCAATAATAACATTTCCCAGAAAGGGCTTTGTAAGTCCTGCTGAGACCCGTGTTAAGACATTCCAGGCCCTAAAACACTTTCTTTTGGAGGGATCACAAAAGGAGTCACACAATGACCCCTCTTGGGTGAGGAATAACCTCGCCTCTCCCGTGCCTGTTTCTTATACACACAAGCCCATCTCCCCATTTCTCTCTCTGTCTAAGGAAATGTCCATGTCTGCAGTTAAGCCCTCATCTTTGAGCTCGGGACTCCGGCCTTCATGACAGTACCTTTGGCGTACCTCAGAGAAGTCTTTAAATGGTTGTATAAGCTTAACTCATGGCCTTCCACTACAGCCCCGTGACCTCTCTTTCAGGTTCCATTCGGAGGCACTATTTACTCTTCCTTCAGTTGTTCCCTCCAGAGATGGGTACCATATCCAACTCCATCCTGCATTCCCCACATCCAAAGCATCACCCTCTCCTGTCCATCTGCCTCCTCCCTATTTCTCGCTGCTTCCCATCTCTGCTTACCAACCCAACTGTGGCAGCAGCCTGCGTATGTGTCTTTCAACCCCAGCTCCAACGTATTCTTGCTAACACCTGCAGGGAACCTTTTAAAAAACCCATAAATTACCTCCATACTTCTGATTCAAAAGAGACTTTCAGTGGCCCTCGGTGCTCTTAGGATGAAATTGCACCGTTTTTACTGTAACCTCCAGGCAGCCCTGGCTTGATCCCTGTCTCTGCTCTGGAGTCAGCACTCAGTATTCTCTGCCCCACTCTCAGGCCCCAGCCACACTGTCCTTCAGCCTCCCTGCTGAGCAGTTCCAGAGCACGCGGTTTCCCTGCTAGTCTCTGCAAGCTAAAGGCACAAAGACAGCAAAGCACGTGTTCCCTGAGTGCCTAACAAATGCTCAGTTTCATAAGTGCTCCACACAATTCACAGAACAAACATCGTGAAGCAAGGGCTGCAGTTTTGAGAGAGGCCAGAACCCCTCCCAGAGCTCTCTTTTCTGCAGTAGGCTCCCCTGAATAACCATCCTCATGAAAACAACACAGAAAGGTGGATGAATTATACAAGAACACCTTCCTGTATATATCGCTGAGTGAGGAAGTAAGCAAGGGTCCTAAAGACCAAACACAAAGAGGAAGCCAAACCTGGGAGGGAGATGAGACCCTCAGTCAGCTTTGGCCCTTGGCAGGTCTGTGAGACCCGGGGTCTGGAAGCTCCTATCTTGCTGGGTAGCAGTTCAAACCAGGAAATACAGTCTCAGTTCACTCATCGTGAGGAAGTCAATACTACACATTGCATAAAGCTGAGGAAATGAAGGAGCCATAGCTCAGTGAAAGACTGGATTCAAAACATGGTTGTCTGTGCTCTCATTCCCAAACCCATTCCAGTTTACTCACGAGGAAAATGTAGGGTGAATCCCACTAAAGGAACACTATGAAATATCTCACCAATATCCTTCCAGATGATTACGGTAGGACTAGCGGTGTGACTCGGTGGTAGAGTGTTTGCCTAGCATGGCCCTTGGTTCTGTCTGCCGCACTGTGAGTGATACCAATGGCAAACATGTGTATGCTTGATATAGGTATGAATAATTTGCATTAGTATAGATTTTGCTTTATTGATAGAGATTTAAGGTCAATTTTGTTATATATATAAGTGTTTCTGATTTTGGTTAAGGTATTGTGATTGTGTAGTTCATTTAAATATGTACTGTATAATTAAGAAATATAGGTTGTTAATGGATAATCATTGTAGTCATGTTAGTTAGATTTTCTAGATATATAGAGATATATTTTAGATAGACATTCTTCATGTCTTTCAAAGATTACAGAATAGGACATTTAATGTTTTAATAACTGAGGACTTTTCATGACAATGAGACACTCTGCTCCTGGCAGCACCAATCTACTTCAAGAGGAAGATGGGCATCGAAGAGGCACCTGATGGAGTTTGATAGGCATTTGGGCAAGAAACTGCTCTTGCCTGGACTACTGCATAAACTGGACACAGAGAACCCGCAGAGAGAGGACTACTGAACTTGCCTAAGGTGAGATGATCTTTCGGGGTTCCTGATTCATGAAAGAGTCTGCGAGACATTCTGCAGGACACAGCAGAAAGTGACTGAACTGACTGAGAATTTTCCTGCTTTATGGAAATGTCTGCTGGATACCATGGGCCTGAAGGCTGAAGATGGATGCCCCAACGGTACAAAAGAACTTTGGGTGACTGTCCAGGCAGCGAGATGTCTTTGTCATTTCTAGAGTTTGAAGTTTCTTAGTTCTTGTTTACTTAGGTAATATATCTTTCTGGAGTCTTTGATGGAGTTAAGAATAGTTAGTTATAGTTATAGTTTTCCTTAGTTATGATAAAGATTATTGTAACTTTTACTTGATAACTGTTTTGTTATATGTAATTTTGCTATGTTAAAGTTAAAGCCTTTTTTTTTTGTTTAAACCGAAAAAGGGGAAATGATGGAGGAAGGTCATTGGCTAATAAAGGAACTGCCCTGGCCCATTTTATTGGTTAGAGGATAGGTGGGAGGAGAAAACAGGACAGAACGCTGGGAGGAAGAGGAAGTGAGGTCAGAGATGCCACAGCTCTCCTCTCGGGAGCATACGCCTGAGAGAGACGCCATGCCCTGCTCCCGGGATGAAGCTCCGACCCAGGATGGACATAGGCTAGAATCTTCCCGGTAAGCGCACCTTGGGGTGCTACACACAGATGATTAGAAATGGGCTAAATTAATATGTGAGAATTAGCCTAGAAGAGAATGGGCCAAGCAGTGCTTAAAAGAATACAGTGTCTGTGTAATTATTTTGGGGCATAAGCTAGCCGGGCAGGCGGCTGGGGTGTTGGGGACGCAGCCCCGCTGCCCTTACTACTTCATATGCTCCTACATACACATGTGCAATGACCAGTATAAATTGAAGAAATCAGAGTAAATTATAGGCATTAGGTAATACTAATCTATCATAGTGGTCCTTAATTGTGACAAAGGTCTCAAACGGATGTAAGATGTTAGGAAGAGAGGAACTAAGTGGGGGGTATAGAAGAGTCTGATCTCATCTTTAAACTTCCATTAAATTTAAAATCTAAAAGATTAAATTTGTATTAAAAAACAAATCCGTACAGAAGGGGACAATAGGAAAGTTGTAAATCTTAGCTCGGTGTTGGAAAGACAGCAATATTTTTCACTAAGATTCCTAACTGTTTTGAGTCTGTGGCCTAAATCATCAGGCAAACAGTTTAATTGCACATGGCCTTGGATTGCTATAACTTCCAAACACCTGGCAGAAACCGATACAAATTTTCTCTGGAAAAGAAATGCAGTTTCTCCGGAGGCCTCTGCTGATTTCCTTAGATGAAATTTCAAAGAGCATGAAATTATCATGGAAAGTCTCAAGGCATATAAGGTGCCAACCTGTTGTAAGTGAAATTCAGCAAAAATAAAAGGTAGCAAAATCAGAGCCCAAACATTTCAGACACAGAACATGAGTGTTTAGATGCTTCCACACATAACAAAGAACTTCACAATAGTGAGTGGAGAAAAAAAGACTACAAAATTACCAAATAAATAGAACTTCAGTGAGGAAAGTAGCTGATGAGCCAATAAATGGGTAAACAGGCGAGTTAATACAGCAGAAGGAAGAACCTGATTTGAAAGAAAATTCCAAAATATGACCAAGGGGAAAAGATAAACAGTATAGAATAAAGGAGGAACTGTAAGGATGTGGTAAGAAAATTTAACAATTGGAATGATGAGAAAAGAAGAAACAAGGCATGGCTTGAGAATTTCTCACCGCTGTGAATGGACATCCAGTTCATTTTCTGGAGTCGCGTGCAATGCTGGGCAGGGTATTGTGAAGTGAATTCCCCACCTAGAGAGAGCAGAGCAGATCTACAAAGTGAAAAGACAAAATAAAAAAAGAAAGAAAGAAAAGAAAAAAGAAACAAAGGACAACAAAAATCCATCCTACTAGGTTGGAAATGGTAAAACTCTTCTGTAAAGACAAATATAAAAATAGGCCTTGCCTTTGGAGGAGTGCGTGGTGATGAAGGAGGGGCCTTCACTTTTATTTTAAAGAATCTTGATGACAATGACACCGGTTTTCATTTTGTAAAAATCCTAGTCTGACTCACATGCACGGACATAAGAAACATTCTCTTAAATACAGAGCGAAATGACAGATTATATTCAAAGGAGTGGTAATTAGGCCAACAACCGGCTTTTCAGCAGCAGTAAAGGAAGCCAAAAAATAATGGAATGATACCATCAGTGTACCAGGAGAAGGACTTGACTTCCGTTCCCCGTGAAATCATCTTCCGAGACTGGGGATGAAGTGATAAGGGACAGTCACCAACGAGCCTAAAGAATGACTGTTCATTAAACAGGAAGAAAAATATTAATATAAAAATATCTGCAGTCACAGTAAAAAAAAATTCAGGCTAGATTTTACTTTAATCCAACCAAATGGATTTTATAATGTGAGAGCAAAAATTGCAAGTAAAAACTTGAAAACATGAGAAAAAGATAATACCAAGAGGCAGGAGTATTGGATGCTCCCTCTGACAGCTGAGTCAAAGCAGGAAGACAGCATTCTTTGAGTCTCTTGACTCTTGATGGGACTTTAAACAAACAAACAAACATCTACTGGAGAGACAAGCACAGTGAAGAAGCTACCACACAAAGGGAATGCAAGCACGGAGCCTCTTTGGAGGCCAAAATAATGCATACTGGAACTCTCCAGAGGAAACCTGTTTGTCAGAGAGAAAAGCAATCGTCCCCCACCACACCAACAAAAAGAAAATGGAAATCCAAGTTCTAAAGCCAGGATCCCTGCCGTTCATATTGATTAAGTGAAGAGACGTGTTTTCCCCAGGGGCAGGCCCAGCAGATGGTAGCCTGTGAGAACCAGCAGGCACCCCATCTCCTCCAACTTCAGGGGACCATCGCCCTCTCTTGCACTCACCCCAACTATGAGTCTCTGTAGAATTCATTTAAGTATTTTAAAACCAGGGGGAGAAAAATGATCCAATATGTTGAGGCTAGCCATGAACACGTCACCAAAAAATTAAATAAGACAAACGCGTGAGTGTGTGTGTGTGTGTGTGTGTGTGTGTGTGTGTGTGTGTGTGTAAGGGGGAGTAGAAAACAAAACAACAGGATTAACTAAGCTTCGGGTGAGTGTCTAATATACTTGACATTTTTCACAAGCACGTTGAAGCTTCCCCCATGTGCTGGTGACAATGATAATAATTGAATGCAAAGGGATAAAAATCTATTAAAAACAGTGACGGCAAGCGAAGCTGTGGAGAGCTTTAACATTCAGATTTCTGCTGGAATGCAAGGCCTGTAGCCTCTCCTCTCCTTGAGAACTTACTGGAGCCTCACCCCTGGAAAAGCTGTGTAGGAGGCTCTGAGCTCACAGGGAGGAGTCCACCACACCCTGTCCTCTAGGAATCTGGGGCCCTGGATCTTCAGGGACAGGCCCTCTTGGTGGCAGGGTGACCTTTCTATAGGGAGCCTGTCCTGGAACTGCTTTTTTTGGGTCTGGAGGCGTCCCACAGAAGCTCTCGGCTGTAGACTGGTGCATGGTGGGATTATTCCAGCCTAGTCCGTGTTAATCGAAAACCCTATTTTCGAAGGATGAATGTTATATGCAGCACGGTCTATGTCAAGTTCCAAAACATCTTCCATTATCCCCAAAATAAACTCTGTACCCACTGAACGGTTTCTCCCCACTCCCTCCTGCATCCCTGGGGATCCACTAATCTGTTTTCCTTCTCTGGGTCTACCTGTTCTAAACAGTTCACATATATCATGAAATCATACAGTTTGTGATGTTTTATGTTCCCTTCTTTCACTTTGTCTGTTTTCAAGATTCACCTACACTATAACATGCATTTTTATTTTATCCCTTGATAAAATTGCTACTTCATTTTATGTTTACCATGTTTTGTTTTGTTTATCTGTTTGTCAACTGATGGAAAGAAGGTCTTTGGGAGGCGCTCTGGGACTGTATCAGATAACAGTCGAGATTACAAAAGTAATTTGGGGCAGAGGAGATGGCACAGTCAATAAAGTGCTTGACATGCAAGCCTGAGGACCAGAGTTCAGACGTCTGCCTAGCCCCTACACAAAAGTAGGGCACCGTGACATACATCTGTAACCTCAATGCTGGGTTTGAGGAGGTAGACACATCCTTCGAGCTCACTATCTAGTCAGACCAGCCAAAATAATGGACTTCAAGTTCAATGAGAGACCCTGTCCACGAAAAGAGAGAGAGAGAGAGAGAGAGAGAGAAATAGAGAAAGACACTTGATGCTGACCTCTGGTGTCCAAGTGTGTTGACATATACACACAGAAACACACAGAGAGGCACACAGACCACCACCACCACCCACCACTCCTGAAAATAATAATCACCATCATCTAGAAAGTGTATTAGGCTCAAATTCTTTAATCTCAGGGAAAGGATAATGGATGCTAGGTGGATGGATGCATGGGTGAGTAGAAAGATGGATAAATAGCTTCAATAAATGGAAGAATACTAAATTTAAAGTTCAGAAACCCAGGCTCCATCTTGGCCACTGTGTAGTTCTATGAATACAAATCACTTCTTGATGGGTCTTTGTTCTCTCACACTGAAAAGGGAGGTCACTAGAGCAACTCACTTCTTGTGATCCCAAGACCTCTCTCCCCAGCGCTCCCTCGGGCGATCTTGGCTAACTGCTGAGTGACAGGTGAGGCTCCTCAGAGGCAGATACTCGGGCCAGCTGATTCACCTGATGTGAGTTCCCAACTGGGGCTGGGCTCACTCAGGACCTTCCTTTTGATTCAACCAAGTCCTGTCTTCTCATTACGCCTGCCTCCGACCATTTCTTACTCACCGATATCCAGCACCCTTTACTTACTACAGTTGTCTCCTCTATAACCTTTGTTTTCTCAAATGTGTGGTTTTTCCACTTCTTGCAAAACAACTGAAGCCACAGGCTAGCCTCCTGAGTCTGTGCTCCCAGCTCACTGCTAGTCGAGCCAATTCCCAGCCCAGATCCCATCAACATCAGGCACTTGTAAGTTATTTTATCAACAAACTTGTATGCAGCAAGTTGCCATGGAAATAGAAAACTGACTGTTGGCATTGGTATCTTGAAAATAAAGTGTGATCCAAGCTGAAAAATACCAGAGGAGGGGAGGGAGAGGCCAACGGAGAGGGATAGAAAAGATTTCTTTAGGAAAGGTGAGAGGGACACTTCTTACATTAGCCCTGGAGAAATTCTAGGTGGCCGTGGAAGAAGAGAAAGCTCCCAGGTCCCAGTTAAGACCAATATTTATACCCTGGTGTGGAGCCAAGAAACTCAGAGAGTCTGCACACTGTTTTCCCCCCAGTAAAGAAGATTAAAACCAGCAATTAAGTTAGGCTGGTACTCTGACCAATTACTATGCATCTTCCCAGAGCAGGAGGCAGGATGCTGTGTCCAGAGCTGGCCTCATGGATCACTGTGACAGCAACAGACCCAGGATGCTCATGACTTTTGACTCTCAGCATTTTCTTGTGGGTGTTCCTCCTTATGACCCACAGATGGGCTCTTTGAGGACTGCACCCTGGGGTGACTTCCAGAGAGTCTTCTATAGGGGGAGCCGCCTCCTTAGAGGCAAAGCCTCTGATGAAGTCATCGTGCCTGGCTTGGCCTCAGCATCGCTTGTTCAGTCTTCAGGGTCAGTCTGATTAAAGAAGCAGCCGGAACCCCGTGCCTGAGAGTCAGAGGGGCCTGACTGGCTGAGTCTGTGTACCCCACTATCACATGTGCTAGTCAATGCCTAGAACCTCTCATCTTCTCATTAGAATAATCTCCTCTGTTTTTTTTTTGTTTTGTTTCATTTTGTTTTTGTTTTTGTTTGTTTTTTTTTTTTTGTGGCTGAAGACATATGAGAAAGTAGCCAATACAATGTTTGGTACTTAACAAATATGCATGCATTTCTTCCTCTGAGTTCACTGTAAGTCTAGGAGTCTTTTTGCGGGGAAGTGGCTTCTCTGGGGACAGTCAGATGTCTCTTGTGTGCCCCTAAGTGGCACCTGAATACGGCAGCAGATTCTAACTGTGGAAGAGGAAGTGCTGGAGAGCTGTCATGAGCTGAGGTTGTAGGGAGAGATGTTTCTTCTGCCTTCACCACAAATATACAAACATGCTCATCTAGCCTAAGGAGCCCTACAGGATCCATGGCTAGCCATTTATCCTGTATTTACACACACACACACACACACACACACACACACACACACACACAATCCTCTCTCTCTCTCAATGTTTGGGGCAGGCGTCACGTTCTATTAGAGGAACTTTGGATTTCCCGGGGGGATAAAATCAGTATGATAGAAGGGACCCTTCCTTCCCAGAGCCCCAGAAATCATACCAAGAGAGCAGCTTCCTCACAGCTAGAACCAGGCATCGAGGCTGTTGGATGGTGTGGGCAAGCAAAGACAGAGGATAAGAACGTACTGCTGGTATCTCTGCCAGCTTCAGCAGGATCTTAGCCCCTCACTGCCCCCCCCCCAATAACTGTCAACCTGACACAGGCTTTCCTTAAGGAGCAGAGGGTGTACAGATCTCTGAGAGTGGTCCACATGCCCCCAGAGATTCAGCAGCCACCCCCAGTGACACCTTGCAGGAGAACCAGACTATAAGGGGGTGTTTCGCTGATAAGTTTTGTGTCTTTGAGATAAAAAAATCACTCTGGGTTTCTTAATTATTTTTAATGTGTTGCACTAGTGTTGGCTAATCTCGGAGGCATCTTGCAGATTGAGAGAATCTATGAATCTGTTTAAAGGGGTTCACTCTTAGGAAACCTTAAGGTGGCAATGATTTATTCATTCTCACCCACAAATGGCCAGAAGCTAATTGTGAGAGATGGGCCCCCGAGTTAGAAGCTCTCTTATTCACTCAACAGTTGTTAAGTGAGCATTTACATAGTCTGGACACTCACTTAGACAGACTTGCTTACAGACTCTACAGTCCAGTGAGGGGCAGCAAAAAGAAATGAGGGAAGAGGTAAACAGCAGATCTCCCAGGGACACATTGTGCAAGAAACAGAAACAGGGCGGGGCTACCATCTCCTTGTGCTGGAGTGGGAGGAGGATCCTTTGCAGGCTGGCTGGGGAAGACCTCTCTGGGTAAGAGATAGGTGGGCAGAGATTTGAAGGAAGAAAGAGTAGATGCATAGAAGGAATGAAGGAGAGAGAGAAAGGCCCATGTCCTCTTAGAAAGAATCATGTTGGAGAAGTAGCTTCCTTGTCTCCCGCAGGGGTCAATGCAAGCCTTAGGTCTCCTCTCAAACCCACCTCAGAAGCATCCTTTGATGGTAAACTTATTAACCCTTCTGCTGCCTCAGCATAGCCTAGCTCTGGAATCAGATGACCCAGGTGAGCTCTTACTTGTTATTTGTGTTTGACCAGTGCACTTAGCCTTCCCAAGCCCAAACTCTCATTGTATGGTAATAATTTAAAACCCAGAGCTTTCTTCGGTGGCTGAGGAGGGCGTTGGAGGAGCGAATGTACCTGTTGCCAGAAGCCACACAGCCCCACCCGAGTCTCCCGGGTATTGATAAGGTAAATCCTGTGCTTTAAAACCCTTCCCTTCCCACTCAAGGACAATCCCAGCAGTGATGAGGCTGCCCCTGCTAACCTCACTCTGTTTCTATAAACAGTCACATAGGGAAGAGTGGCCAGGAGGCCAAAGCGGGAGAGCACTTGAACCACGCGTCTGCTGGGACCACCTTGCAAACCAGCAGTACTCAGTGACTGGGGACAGGCCGGGGAGCTGCCTGCAAATGTGATGGTACAAGAAGCCATTTAAAGTTTTATTTTACAAAACAGAATAAATTAAAAATGCATTAGGAACGAGGCCCTTACTTAACTACAGGGTGTGCTAATGGGCTTGGAGCCTGCACTCCCTCCTCCTTTAAGCTCTTAATGACTGAGCTTTAATGTATTTTATTTCTTGAAAAACAATCCCACAAGCGCTCAGTACAGTCAAAAAAAAAACCATTTCTAAAATCATTAGACCGCTGCACGGTAAATATTCATCACAACCACAGCTCCCACCTGTCTGCAATGAGCCATCGATTTTTCTCCTTGCCGGGCTTCGCTCTCTCCCTCGCTTTTCATTTCTTCCCCCTCTCCCCCAACCTCATCTTCACTGGAAGCTCAGGCAAGGCTCTCTCTGAGGAGATGCATCTTCAAAGAGGGCAGAAGAGTCTCTGTCAATATTCAGTCCCATAAGAACTTCCCTGCCACCTGCCGCAAGGCCTCCAGGTATCTGCGGTGGGTGAGGGGCTTTGTGGCCCTGAAAACCCACTCACATCCCTCACCCAAAGCTTAAAATATAGCAGGATGCATAGCTCACACTGGGGAAATGATTACTTTGGCTATACTGGAATCTGGAAGGCAACCTCAGCCCAGGTGATATCACCAGTTGAGCCAAGCAAGTCACACTGCTGTCCTAACTCCTAGGTGACCATGTTAGACACATTACCCAATAGCTGGTAGTCTATGATCTCTTAGGTGAAGAGCTGATGACCATGCTAGACACATTGCCCAATAGCTGGTAGTCTATGATCTCTTAGGTGAAGAGCTGATGACCATGTTAGACACATTGCCCAATAGCTGGTAGTCTATGATCTCTTAGGTGAAGAGCTGATGACCATGCTAGACACATTGCCCAATAGCTGGTAGTCTATGATCTCTTAGGTGAAGAGCTGATGACCATGTTAGACACATTGCCCAATAGCTGGTAGTCTATGATCTCTTAGGTGAAGAGCTGATGACCATGTTAGACACATTGCCCAATAGCTGGTAGTCTATGATCTCTTAGGTGAAGAGCTGATGACCATGCTAGACACATTGCCCAATAGCTGGTATTCTATGATCTCTTAGGTGAAGAGCTTAGTTTCAACCTCACCATAACCCAATATATGAGCAACTATGAGTCCTTAGCCCTGTTCTAAATCATCTATCTTTCCCTCCATAGCTATGTAAGTTGGCCTCACACACTGATTTTCTTTTAAGGTTTATTTCTTTTAATTTTACATGTATGAATGTTTGACTCCATGTGTGTATGCATACTGTGTCTATGCCTGGTGTCCACAGAGGCCAGAAGAGGGTATTGGATCCCTTGGAAAGAGAGTTATAGATGGTTGTGAGCCATCATTAGGATGCTAGGAACCAAACACTTCCTCTACAAGAGCTATAAGCATTCCTAACCTCAGAGCAGTCTTTCCAGCTCCTGATTTTTTTAAAATTGATTTTTATTAAGTTCTACATTTTTCTCTGCTCCCCTCTCTGCCTCTCCTCTCCCTTTCAGCCCTCTCCTAAGGTCCCCATGCTCCCAATTTACTCAGGAGATCTTGTCTTTTTCTACTTCTCCAAGCTCCTGATTTTTAAAAAGCTTGTGAGGCACTGTAATAAGTAGCTATTACACATCATCTCAATTAATCTTTGCATCAACATCCCCATTTTACAGATGCATGAAAAGGAATGTTTCTTTAGGTCAAGTCATGTAGATAATGCAAGGTTTACAATTAGTCTCTCCCTTACTAGAGATTATAAAACTAAAAATAGCCTTTCATACCATTTTGACAACATGATGTAACTTAGTAAGACATGAGTTGACGTTTCTTGGGAATCTCCTTGAACACTGTTGAGTTTTTTTTTTTTTTGATTGATTGATTGGTTGGTTGGTTGGTTGATTTTTAAAGTACAGATTCATCTACCATGCTCCTGGCTGTTCTTCTTCAACTGAAACATATTCATGAAGCCTGGACCTCCAGTGTTGATTTTGGAACCCAGAAGGGAAAACTCTACATAATAGAAAAGCAACCTAGGAAGATGAAGGAGCAGAGGTTCTCAGTTGAGGCACAACAGCCTTCTGTTGCCTCATTTATATGAGGAATGATTAGCCTCTGTTTGCTCATGAAAGTTTGTTTTACGTTTGCTTGGAGATACATCTAATCCTGTGTGATACACAGAGTGATAGTATTTGATTTTTATTGTTATGGTTTCTTTTTTAAAATTTGTTCTTCAAGTTTCTATGACAAAGAACTGATGTAGCTGATCATCAGGGAAGCCTGTCATACATACATGAACATAATGTTTATCTCACTCAAGCCTCTCCAAGGCTCAAGGAGGACAAAGAACTATTGTGTAAGAAACAGAAGAAAGGTTCCCGGGATTAAAGTTGCTAACTGGCAAAGTTGGTGGTGATGGAATGTCAGAAGTGACAGAATGAGAAAGACAGGGGACCATGGTATTACCTCAGATTTTTATTATTTTATTATCCATGGGGGTTGTAAATCATCTAATTGAAAATACAGACAGGCACACAAGTACATGCATGCATATGTGTGAACTAACACACGTGCACAGACACACAGGCGGGGACCTATGATTCTGGTTTTGGCCATTAGATTGCATTTTGACCATTAGGTTGCCTGCTAAGAAGCATACTGGTAGCACTGTTGAATTTGGAGCCATTGAACTGAAGATATAAATAGGCCATACAGCAAACAATCACACAGAGAGGAAAGTTTTAACTAGGCCAATGGTGACAGGGTGTTATTTGTTTCAGATAACTTATGTACATCCTCAAAATGGATGCCAGGACAGCAATTCCATTAAATAAACTCATGGCGGATAAAAAAATGTGAACCCGAGGCTATTGGATTACAGATTCTAGTTTTTAACTACTGTAGTATCTGATGCTTGCCCAAACCTGGCTGTTTGCCAGTAAACGTTGGATAAATATGAGGAAAAGATTACCTAGAGCAGATAAAACAAATTCCACCCCTGCCACATGAGTACCATATTCAATTTCAATCAGCGATTTCAAAGATTTAGATCTCAAAGGCTTTTCCCACTTCCCTACCCTCAGGAAGGCCAACAACTTAGCAGATAACATGAAGGCTATTCTCCAGCTAAATGCCACTTTATTCTGGAGGCAGGACGAGAGTAAGAGATATGTGGACCCAGCTCTACTTGTTAATTAAGTGACGATCAGAAGAGGACAGCTCTGTACGGTTGATGGTTCAGAAGATCCAGAGATGACCAAATCCAGGCTCCGTGCAAAAAGAGGTCGGCTTTTTCAGCACCTTGGAGAGGGCACTGCTTTCTGACGGAAAGACACAGAGATAATGCTAGAAGCCCTGGAATTTCCCCAGTGCACCTTGTGGTAACTCTATCCCTGGGACCTGGGGCAGCAAATGCTGGTATCTAAAAGACTTATTCCCTTATGTTGGAAGCTAACCCTCTTTGTTTTCACTGGGCCACTGTGGGTACACAGCAAGTCTCAGAAGTCACTGCTTTCCACCATGACCAAAAAATTCATTGGTTGAAGAAGGCCTTCTGACACATACTACAAGGAGCTCAAAATGGTTGTTTAGTGAATGAATCATGCGAAGATCATTATGCAGTGCCTTTGTGATTGGGACTTTTGTCCTTGGGAAGCAGTACATATTACATCAGAGACACGGAGCTGCCGAGACTAAGGGATTAAATATCTCAGTGGTTAGGTTTAAAGGCGATAAGATACCTAATCTTGGGACTTCATAATACTAATGGAGTTGGCAAAAGTCGAATTGACTTGTTAGTTCTTTATTACAGATATATAAAAAAGAGAAAAACAAAGCGACCCTTCTTTTAAAGGGAAAATAGTATTTGTGAAGGAAGTTTATCTACTCTATTCCTTTCTATGGAGGAAGAACTTGAGGAAGTGAATCATATCTGTGGCAGGGGGTATTGTGGCCTAACCAAAGGAGAACTTCTCTGAGTACCGTGAGATATTTCCTGCGTTCGCTGCTGACACAGGAAAATCATGGAGGGAATACGAGCATGGCAGGGATGCTGAAACTGGATACAAACAGGAAAGGATTGGTCTGGTCCCTTCATCAGCAAGATTTGTTTGGTCCCTTACCCATTGGTACAGACCCTATGACTAAGAGCTAGATTGCTGCATTCAGTAGGGTTTTGGTGGTGGTGTTTGTTATCTTTTTTTCCCTTTTTGGGGGATGAGGACAATTAAGAGGCAGGGGCTATGTGAGGAAGAGAGATGGTGGACGATGCCTCTGACTCATATTTATTTTCCATTTTGAGATGCGAGTCAAGCCACTCCCATTGGTGTAGGAAATCTTTAAGTCAATTACACATAAGATTAATTTTTTTAAATATGGCATTTAATAAACATTCAGCCTGATGAGACTGGGAAGATAAAGAAGCAGACTGAGACATCCTCAGGAATGTCTTTTCCCCAGTGAGAGAAGATCTGACACATTCAGTGGGCCTTCTCAACTGTCAGCTTGATTGGACTAAGGCAAGGCGAGGAGATTAGCAGAGCACAGGTGCAAAGATGTTTCCAGAGATGAGTAGATCATGAGGGTTCAGACCTAATGGATGGATCAATCCCTTGAGAGAGTCAGAGTATGATACCCTTATTGGGAGGTGGTGGAAAGGGGGAGGGTCTTAGCTGGAGGCTCATCTTTGCAGCTCTATCATGCCCTGGTCCCATCCTGTACCCTATCTCCCTGCTTCCTGTCTGCCATGTGGATTGAGAAGATCCTTTGCTGTGTTTCCACTGCTGTGACATTCTGCCCAAGTGCATGGGACCAGACAACCATGGGTTAAACCCCTGAATCTGTGAGCCAAAATGAATCCTTCCTCCCTTAGGTCACTCTTGTCAGACATTTGCCATAGCAAGAAGCAAGGCAATGACAATATCCACAATCATTGTAAAAGTGAATGTCTCTACCCCAATGTGTTTGTGTCATTTAGTCAAACTTGTTACATTCATAATGCAACATAAAGTACAAAACTCAAGACACAAAATTGCATATGTGCTATAATTACAGTTTGTAAAATAATATGCAAAGAACTAAAAAAATGACAGGGCTAGATGAAATGATGAGTAATTTTAATTTTCTTCTCTAAGCTTTTATTTTTCAAATTTCCTCAGTGGATTTATATTACTTTCATAATCAGGAAAAATATTCCAAAAATTTTGCTTTCTATATGAGGTTTTTTTCCCCCAAGGCCCACTTTTGGGTACAGGCTCTCCATCATTCTTGGCTTCCTTGATGCTAATGTTCCCTCCAAAGACAAAGGCAGACATACGACTTGAGAGTGGACTACAGCTCCAGTCTAGCCGTGGTCTGTGACAGAGACTTATTTTGATATTTGACCTAGGCCTGCGGAGTCACAGCTTCTCAGATGATGGATCTGTGGCTCCATGGTCTTTTCTACTGGAAACTGAACGTTTTTAAAGGAGCCATGTTCCCAGGGGGAACTGATTACTATGTCAGCTCCAATTGGTTTTCCTGGGACTAGAGGAGCAGAATAGCAAGTGCTTGTAGTACATCATGAGAAGCCTGGTGGGATTTTATCCGTATAAATAATCCACATACTGTCAGATTAGATTTTTCATCCTTGGACATAGAAGAATGCTTAGAACAAGGTTAGAGAAACAGGACTTTCCCAAAATGCAGTTGTTTGCCTGAAGATGAGGCTTAAATGAAATAGTTTGCACAAAACCACTGACTCAAGCCCTCAGCTGCAAGCATCTAGCTATGTTCATGTTCAATTAAAGAGCCACAGCCACTGGCCTCAATGAAGGAGTAAGGAAAACCACTAGGGTTTGGAAGAAGGCAATAAAATAAGACTGCATTCCTACTCACAATTTTCTTTATCCAAGTGTTTATACTGTTTCTATTCAATTTATACAAGCAAAGACATAAAAAATAGAAAACTAGCAAAATGCAAAAGAGGGAGCTTCTCAAAGGCTGTCTCTGGGATGTCACTGCAATGCCTTGATGTTTGCTTTCAGCAGACAATAGTGGTTAGGAAGAGAGCTGTATGGAAGATGGACCTGCATTCCTAGAGGCTGGGTGTTCATCACTTATGCCTGGGACAGTAGTGACTCCAGTGAGCCTCATTTGTCCCATCACAGACAAAAGCCACAGTTCCAGCAGAAGCCAGGCACCACCCTTCTCAGAGGACATTCCTGTGTACTAAGAAGAGTATCAGTCTCTCAGACTGGCTCACTCCTGCTTCTTAATGCCCAACCCCTTTCCAAAGGGAGCAAAGCCTCTAAGGGAATTCAAAGGGAAAATCTTTGTGTAACCCTTGAGAAGTAAACAGCATTTCTTAGATTTACATTAAGGGGTAGGGGACTAATATAAATTGTGTTCCTGTGCTGATGGCAAGTTTTCATAGCAGGTGAAGGATAGAGATCAAGAGGTGATGTGTACAAAGAAGAAAAAAAGATCTAGCTGCCAAGAAAGGAGGAAAACATAAAGGAAGGGTGAGGGTGGTGGAGTTAATCTAACGGCGTCTGCGCAGAACTGGTGTGTTTTGCAAAAGGACACAGAAACCTTCTAACTCTGGGTGGGAAACTGACAGGCTCTGAAAAACCCTTCAGTGTTTCTTCTAATTCATTCCTCAGTTTTCAACCCTAGACTTGATCTACACGCAGGGCTCCCACTAAGAACAGAACTATTAAAACCAGGGTTTAACTATGCCGCATGCATGGTACACTTTCAATTATCCAGCCATGAAATGCCAGTTTGCCAAATTTGCCTTTCCAGTTGTGCATTTAACCGGTGTTTATTTTTAAGCAAGCTGGGCAGGAGATGGGAGGACAATCGGGCATATGAGTTAGGGAACACTCTCAACATGGCAATTACAACACCAGCTTCCGTTCCAAAGCCATTTGTGCTTCCCTTCTGAAGCACTTTCCATTACTGGCAGTGACTCCTCACACCACCTCCAAGAATTATCCAGTCTTTGACCACAGAATTTGGCATTGTCATAGATGTGGGCCCCCAGCCAGGGTTTGGAATGCTTTTGTTGTATATAGCAATATCCATCACAATAATGCTGGGTCAAAGCGCTATAATGTGATTTCCCACAATTAACTCATGTTAGCCTCAGATCGATTTCATTTCCTTCCCTCCTCCTTCCCCCACGCTCATAATGGTTGCCCTGTCAGTGGTCTTGCCCTTTCTCTACTCCCTTGGAAGAAAAGCTGCCTTTCTCCTACCTAAGGCTACCCTCACCTACTCCCTCTCCTACCCAAAGCTAACCTCACCTACTCCCTCTCCTACCCAAGGCTAACCTCACCTACACCCTCTCACCTCCTCAGGGACCAGACATTCCTCCTTCTTATGTCACCTGTAATAATAGATTCTTCTATTTGCTTAGGCTACAGGACCCTTTCCAATCCATAAGTTTACTTGTCTCCCCTACATTTGGCTTTAATGACCACGTCTCCTGAAAATGTACCTTCACTCTTTTGACCCTTATAGTGGGATAATATTTCTGTTTTTATAAATAAAGCTTGCATGAAGATCAGAGAACAAAGCAGCTATACTAGTCAGCCATACAGGTCAGGGAGTGGTGGCATACACCTTTAATCTCGGGAGAAGGAGCAGGAACTTGGGATTTAATTAATGAAAGGGTAGAGAGAAGCTTGGAAAGGATTTTCTTTCTGAATCTTTGGGAACACTGTGAGTAACAGTATAAAAAGTAATGTAGGCTGACAATGCAGCTCAGTGCTTGCCCAGAATGTGAAAAGTCACAGATTTCAAATCCAGCAATTAAAAAACTATCAACAAATCTGCTGGAGGCTCTTTAAGCGTTTCAGACCCTGCAGGTCCCGACTGCCCTTGTCATCTCTTCTTTCTCCCACCCTCCATTCTACCAAGACCTCCATTTCCTCTGTCTTCCCTATTTATTTCCAGTCTAACCTGGGTTACACAAGACTGAATCTGCCCAAAAGAGAAATAGATTTCACACAAAAGTGATCCCAACACGTGGGATCACACACCTTTAATCCCAGCTCTAGGGAGGTGGGGATAGGAGTGATATGGTGGGGCAGAGAGAGGAATATAAGTGAGAAGAGACAGGAAGTGGAGGGTGGAGGGTGGAGTCTTCAGGATTCATGGAGACAGTATCTCACCCATTTTTGGTCTGAGAAAGAGATAAGAGCCAGTGGCTGGCTGCTTTGCTTTTCTGATCTTCAGGTTAAACCCCAGTATCTGTCTCTGGGTTCTTATTATTCGTGCTATAGACCCTGGAATATAGACTCTGGAATATTCTGGACATTCCTTGTCTATCTCTCACCTGAGCTTCCCTTTTTCTCCTCACCCAGTGAATGTTGATGGTCCCTAAGTTGTTGTCTAGAGCTCTGTCACTGACTCTACACATTGCCTTGGGGTGGTGGGTGTTGTCCTTTATTTTGGTTCAACCACTACCACCAAGTGATGGTTCTTGCCTGTGTCTCTCCTCCCCAAACCTTCCCCAAGTTCCAATCTCATATATCTATTTTGAAGAGTTGAATTTGGGCATATCTACAATCAAGCATGTCCAGTCTGTGGTCTGTAATCACATGCAGCCCTTTGTGGTCAAGGGTAGCTATGAATACAGCATGAAACAAAATCATACTTAAAACATTACACAATTTTTTAAAAAACTCAATTGCATGGTCTTCAAATGTAAATTTTGTAGATGACAGTATCATGTTTCAGTCTCAAAAAGCTAGGTGTACCTGGAAGTTTAAGGTTACAATTTCCAAAACTAAACTTGTGCCTTTTTTTTTCCTATAAAAGTTAAATTCTTTCTATAGGATTTTTTGTTGGATGTCCTAAACCTACCAAATAAAGGAGAAAGTCATTTAGTGTGACCAACATGATCTTTGGTGGAATCACGGATAGCCCCTGCCTATCTCTTCCAGAGATCACCAGAACCTTCTCCCCAGCCTAAAGTACCTACCTCCACTCCTCTTTGGCCAACAGGACTTCTTGTATCCCATGAAGGCATCATACTTAAGTTCCCCCCCGCCCCATGCATCCTCTGCTTAGAATGGCCTCCATCTCATTTCCATTTCATTTTTTTCCAAATTCTACAGAGCAGCCCATACTCTGTGGACTCTCTTCTTGTGTCAGAGAGGAGGCTTCGCTCAAGTCCTAAGCCTTACACATATTTGGACTATGTTATGTATTTCCTAGGGGCCTACGTTTTTGTTGCATTATTTGTCTTTAGAGATCAGGGCTTTGTTTTATTAATCTCCATATCCCCCAAACCTCTGTCTGGCCCCTAGAAAATGCTCAGTAAATGCTTTTGTACCAAACTGGTTTTTCCCCTCCTAGAGTGAGAATCAAGTGAGTATTCTTGGTAAATGATGAGTATCTCTGGACTGTTCGTCATTACTGTTGAGAAGGAAAATCAGCAGGTTTTCCTCTCTTAGCCTTCCCCTTCCAATCTTGGTTGTCTTCAATTCCTTGATGAATCACTGACACGCTTCTCAATGTGCCCAAAGCATAGAGGGCCTCCACATGTAGGAACCATCTTGGAGTGAGTGATGCTGGGCAAGGATGAACATTTGTTAGAGAGGAATTCCCAACCGAGCATGCTCAGAAAATCAATACCTTGCTGACTTTAATAAAGGACAACAACTCAGAGAAGAAAGCAGTGCTCTCATTCATGTTAAGATCAAGGTCATCAGTATCAATAGGAAGGCAAACAGATGCTCCCAGGTCTAAACTTTTCTGGAGAAGGAGCAGGAACTTGGGATTTAATTAATGAAAGGGTAGAGAGAAGCTTGGAAGGATTTTCTTTCTGAATCTTTGGGAACACTGTGAGTAACAGTATAAAAAGTAATATAGGCTGACAATGCAGCTCAGTGCTTGCCCAGAATGTGAAAAATCACAGATTTCAAATCCAGCAATTAAAAACTATCAACAAATCTGCTGGAGGCTCTTTAAGCGTTTCAGACCCTGCAGGTCCCGACTGCCCTTGTCATCTCTTCTTTCTACCACCCTCCATTCTACCAAGACCTCCATTTCCTCTGACTTCCCTATGTATGATGCCCTAGCTTTATCCTCCCTCCCTCTCGTTATACACAGTCAAATGACAAGTCCCATTTAACTTGCCAACGAAGTGTTTTTCATGGCTGTGCTTCCCTGTCCATTACCACTGCCATGGTCTTTGTTTGGACCCTATTCCGTACCTTACAGTTCTTCCTAAGCATGTTGCCCTGTGGAGAAGTTACCCAACTTCTTTGCCTGACTATTTCAGTTTCTTTTGGTAATTTCTTTCTCCACCTTAAGAACCTTCAAATGATTAATCACATACACTATAGAATTTAGATGAGCTACTCTCTAATATTATGATTTCTTTATGTGGGGGGTGGGGTAACAAAGAGACAAGCTGGAAATCAGATGTAGGGTCTTGCGCATGCTAAGTAAGTACTGTACCACTGAGCCCTTACGATTCATTTTTAAGTGTTCTCTCTAATATGAAATTGGTTTTCTGTGTTGACCTCAGTTTATATTTATATCCTATTTCTCAGGTTCACCTCCCCCAGGTTGTTTTATATAATCAGAACTATTTCTTCTATGCTGTCATTTTCAGGTTTTGGAAAGCTTATCTTCAAAATAAAAACACCCTTCAGAGTCAGACTCAAATGTGACCTCTGACATTTGACCTGGTTTCCCTGTTACTAACCAAGGCAATGTCTCCTATAGCAACATGTTAAGCACTAAGATGATGCAACTTGCTTCCTGTCTCTGGGATGTGTGGGTACCACCAGACCAACTTCTGCAAGTATGTCAAGAGAAAGTGTTATGTCATATCAACTAGGACTTCTGCAATCTTAATTCAGTGTTACACATGAGGATGGATCATACTCATAAAATAAGTGAATGAAGTAGTAGAGGAAAAATGCCTGGGACTTTAGAGGGGATGCGCCACCCTGGGTCAAGAGTCTCTCTGGAGGATGATCTTCAGGACCAGAATTTCTGTTGCTTTCCCATCCACCTTGCTATCCGCTTCCCAAATCAGTCACAGATAAATCTGAGTGAGGAAAATAAGCAGGAAAGGATGAGCAGAAAATTGTCTTGGGGTAGATAAATTGGGACCTGTTTTTGGGGAAAAGTGAGGTGATGTTTCAATGAGAACAGATGAAGAGGAGCAGGCAGTCAAGGAAAGAGGCAGCGGACACATGACTATGAACGACACAGGGGAACGGTATAGTCATTGTTCTTGCAGGAGCAAAGATGTCCTCACATAGATACTTGCATCCATCCCTTTGTCTATCAGACAGTTGAGCTGAGAGACCACAAAGAAACTCTCCCCAGAAATCCCATGCTAAACAAGGAAATGCTGGAGCCCTGGCACCAGTCAGAGAGGAAGCTTGCCTCTAGATAAAAAATTCACAGCAAATCAATTCACAGCACAGATGAGAATTAGGGCCTGAGTCAATGATATTTCAGTGATGAGGAGGACCAGACCTTGACCAGGACTGTTTGATTATTAATACTGTTTGCCTCTGCTGAAACCTAAACCTATGTCAGGATCCAAAAGACAGCCTGGGGGGGGGGGGTCACTAAACCTCTTCGTTCCTCTTCCCAGTGTCGTCACATGAAATAAATCCCTTTTCTCTGCCATGTGCTCTTGCTTGCCTGTTTAATTGGCTTGTTGAGATGCGTGGCCAAGCTCAGATACTAGGGTTTGACTCTGGCAGCTCCAGCTGTCCAGTGAACTTAGGATGGAGAATACAGAAGAGAATCTTCACAATGGGGAGTGAGGAACTGAGGTTGCTAAGAAAGGAGTGGACAAGCACTTACACAAGTACCTAAATGCCAGGCAAAGTACACTAGTTATGTCTTCCTCTGAGCCCGGGTTCAACATAATCCCAGAGAACTTGAAAGTCAGGGTGTGAGAGAGAGGCGTACAGTCCTGGCTCTACCACTTCTTGTTTTCCCACTTGCTGGGAAAGTGATCTGACTTCCAAGCCTCAGTCTCCTTGTCCTAACGGGGGCTGTTCTCACACCTGGGCTTATTATAGCATCAAATAAGAAAATCACTTAGAATGGTAGCTAAATTATACAAGGTATTTAGTTGATTATTCTAGAGAGGACCCCCCCCCATCATCAGGTTTCAACACTCTGTGTCATAAAATTCACCAAAACAGATCAATATCAAAACTCAAGAGGCCCACCCTAGAAAAGACTTCCGTCTGTGCTCAATAAAGTTTCTCAGGGCAGATCCGGGGAGATGACATAGTCAGTTAGACAGCAAGTTCAGATCTTCTGAAGCTGGGTTGGTAAAGTTCTTGCTGTGCAAGAATGAAGGCCTAAGTTGAATCCCCAGAATCTACATAAAGCATCAGAGAACTCAGCGGGACAGAAACAAGCAGAGCCCTTTGACTCACTGGCTAGACAGCCTCGCCTATTTGGCAAGCTCCGGGCCATGAGAGAAGCAAAGGGAAAATGGTGTGTTTGTATTATAATCTCAAAACAATAAAAGAAAACAAGCAAACCAGGTGAACAGTAAGTACATAAGGAAAGACATCTGAGGTTGACTTTTGGTCATGTGTGTGTGGTGCGCGCGCGCACACGTGCACACATACACACACACACAAAGAGAAAAACTCTGTTAGCCTGCACTGGGCAGGAGACCCAAAAAGGACCAAGGCCAAGGTCAGTTACCATCATTCCTCGCAGGGGCAAAGTCCTACAGAAAAGGAGAATAAGCTCAGGAGAAAGGAGGTGATGCAAAGCTGGGAGCTGGCCACCCCCTCAAGAGAGCTAGGGAAGAGCACTAAGCTAGGAGCTTCATTAGCAAGGAGAAGTTGACTTCAGAGCAGCCACAACCTCACCCTATCTCTAGCAAAGCTCCGAGAAAGTCAGAAAGCAGGTATTTGGGGAGGCTTTCTCAAAATCCCCAGGAACACACTCTTAGCCAAGAATGTAAAGTTGAGAGCAAGGAGCTGCCAACTTGTGCACGGGCTGAGTATTTATGAAGTGAGCATTACATCCCCCTCTGGGAAGAAGGACTGACATAGCAAAGAAACTTAATGAGACTCAATATCCTGCTTCTTCGCTCCTCCTTTGCAAGGATTGGAGCGCAAAGCTCCTGAGTTGCGGAGGTTATTTGATGCAAAGTAAAAAGCAAGGGGGTTTTGCAGAAAGTGTTTGTTAAGTTTTCCTTGGACTTAAAAGGCCAGCAGGGACCTTTCTTTGCAAAACAAGAAAAAAGGGGAAAAACAAAGCCTGTATGAGGAGATCTTGCAAATTTTTGCTTTCATTACTTCTGCCAGAAAGGAGCCAGCCCACTGACGTGGTGTCTGCAAACCTTCCCCCCCACCCCAGCAGCCCTCAAGGGGACGGCGAGACCCTCTATAGGGCACAGCTCTCCAAACAGGGGAAATGTCACCATCTTTAAGAGACAACACCTCTTTCCACCGTGTGGCTGGAAAAATAAAAGCTGTCCCTTTTATTCCTACCAGGAAAGCAAGGATCAAAATAAAAATAAAAAATAAAAAAAAAACAAGAAGCTTGTCTTGAGGCTGAAGGGAGTGGGGAGTCACGTGATCCAATTCCCTTCCAAGTGCCAAATACCGAGCTAGACACACTGCATAAATTATCTGTTAGGAACACTAAGATAAAAGTCTAACCTTGGCTGAAAAAAGTGCAGGATGAATTGGGAAAGAAACAGAGACAGACAGACAGACTGAGAAACGGAGTGGAGAAGGAAGGATGGGAGGGAGAGAAGGAAAGGAGGAAAGACAGAAGGATTTGACAGTCAAATAAGTTTAAATCTCAGGTCTGCCCATTGCTGACAGGTCAGGATTTCCCTTTTCTTTCCTTGAATTAGGATGTGTGTTGCACAGATGTGGAATTTCCTAGCACAGAGCCCATCATTCACTTGTTTGCATTAAATGATGAGAGTGGGGTTTAGAATCTGCAGACGTGTAGTTGAGTTTGACTTTGCCTGGAAGTCACTCATTGTGTTGCTGAACAAATCATTCAGCTTCTCCTGGCTGCAGACTCCACCAGTGACCGCTAGAAACAACCTGGGCTACAGATTCTGCTAGTGACCGCCAGAAACAACCTATCTGATAAGACTGCTGGGACTGGTGAAGGGAGATGATTTCCACAAAGCGCTCAGCCCAATGCTGTGCCCTTTGAAATTGTCTGTGGACAGAAGTTAAGACTAGTTACTTGCTGGCAGGGATTTGGGGGTTGGGTGCTATAAACAGCAGTTGGCTTCCCAGGTAATTCAGTAGTGACAGGTACAGACTCCCAGTGGCTCAACGTGATCTTTCGAGTGAAAGCCCAAAGTGTAACTAGCCTGGCTGTCAAGAGAGATTGATCAGGTTTAAAAAGCACTGGGAACGGACCCCTCCCTGTTAATCAGCCCTGTGGAAGGAGAGGGAGGAAACTCCAGGGCTTGAAGTACTGGTCTACAAAACAGGATCTGAAATGCATGCTGGTTCTGGGTGGAGACATGACATTTTCAACTACCAAGAAGACAATAAGATGACAGCCTGGCTGAAGATTCCCTGGTTGAGAAAAAAGATATGCCATTGCCCCCTTCCTTTATAGTAACCCAATGGGTTTGGGCCTGTCAATCAACTGGGCAGGAAAACACACTTTAAGGGAATATGTCTGTTCTACAAACTTCAGGAACAGCCTAAAACCTGTTTAAGATGGAGTTGAAGCAGTGGTTCCTTTAGCCATTGGCCATGATCACTTCTCTTTCCTCCGTAATAAAGCCACCCTGTCTTCTATGCTGTGCTCTGCGTCTCTTGTCCGAATTCTTTCTCTGGAGAAAACAAAGACCATGGAGCCAGCAGGAGAGCAGAGTAAGACCCTGATGACAGGAAAGGCCAGGGAGTGGGCAAACATGCAGGAAAGCTGCACCCAAAGAGTTTGCAGGTATCTGAGCAGGAGCCTGTCCATCCTCCTAGCTCAGGAGGGAAGAGGGGTAAAGATATGAAAACTTTGTTTCCACCTATGGGGCTGTAGCATCTAACTCAGAAAGCACTGCCTACCTGTCACTCACTATAAGGAAAGTGTTAGACACCACATTCCACACACCAAATTGCATTGTTAGGAGAAAGGACAGCTGAACCATCTGGCTCTGCAGTAAACATGGTGAAGACGTCATGGAGAGAGCAGATAGGAGGAGAGGAGTAGAGAAGGCAGCTGACTCTCCTGCCCCACCCATGGGGTCTTGGCCCAGAGGGTAATTCCTCCTCTTATTCCTTGCTGGATTCTTCCCTGCTCTTGGTGAGCTGGGAAGTTGGGATGCTCCAAGCTTTGCCAGACTCATCTGTCATCTTCAATGACAGTATGAGTTTATTAAGAAGTTAGACGCTGCGTCTTCGCTGCCAGGTCTCGAGAAAGGTTGATGATTAATGTTCCCAAGGCTAGGAAGCAGAAAGGGGGAGGAGCCTGTGCTTCTGCCCTCTTACAGCGAGGAAAAAGAGGCCAAATAGGTATTTGAAGGGTACAAGAAGTGCAGAGTCAGCCCTCAGGAACTCTGTATTCTATCCTGTTTGAAGGAGACACAGCCAGATCAAGGATTTTGTTGGCATACAGAGACTCAGGTGATGTTCATTATCAGTCCCTTTGTTTGGGACAGTCTGGTATTCAGAAAAATATGTGGAACAAGGTGTGGTTGCCTACTGACCTTCTATTGCTTTCTAAACCAAGTTCTGGAAGAAGACCACATAGATTTTAACTCACATCCCCAAACACACACACGCACACACACACACACACACACACACACACACACACACACACGGCTGTATGTATCAAGAAAGTGACTGAGAGTTAGTAATCTTCAGCATAGCTAACAGGAGTCCCAGCTTCTGGTCTTCTACTTACTGAGGGTGTTGCATTTAGATGTCATTGGTACAATCAATGACGTTTTCCCCCTGCATCTCTAAAGTGGGTAAAATAATGTGGCTCATTCAATTGATACTTACAGACTTACTGATTGTACAGCTATGTACTAAGAATAATGGCAGGGCTCCTAAAATGAGTAAGACATGGCTTCTTCCCCCTGAGGATCTTATAGTTCTGTGTCCTTGTATCAGATATTCATGTGCCCCTTTGGGTCCTATGATTTCACTTGTCTCGTATCCCATTTGTCATTGAAGCTTTCGGGTTTATGTAGGCTCTAAATGTTGCATAGTGACATTATGATAACAGTGCATTTTCTCTTAACTCTGTTGTACAACTCCTGTCTCCTAGCTCAAGGGTTACTTGTTGATGGGGAGGATGGGACATCTTTCTGGTCCTTGTTTACGCAAAGACAACCCCAAAATGTAATGGAGGTAATAGTCCTTGGGGCAAAACTTTGACCACCACAAAACAAAATCCATAGATAATTCTTCAGTAGTTCATTTCCTGGGTGGAGTTTGCTAATTACAGTTTGCATGGCTTCTTAAAGATCGTCTTGAGAATCTAGGTAATCCGTCACATTTTGCCAGCTACCAGTTCATAACACATCCTCACAGTAGAGGAGCTCGCTGTTCTTCCCTGCTTCCCTCTTGATCATTTTGGTCCTGGGGATGAATTTTAAAAAAAACTAAACTAAATTAAAAGCTTGTGCATCTTTTTATCAGTCTGTTCTGTTAGGAACACAGATCAACACAGTTATCTCAGGAGTGACCGAGAAGGTAGACTTTCGGATGAGATTTTGAAGTGGAGTATTTATTCTCTGGGAGCAATAAGGACTCCATTGATAACCATGAGGAGGGTAGTGACAGTCTGTAGCATATACATCTCAGGTCTAAAGTCTGAACATATAAATACCTGGTGACTTGAAATGAAGTACAGGAAGACGTATTGGAATATGCAATAGCTATGATACTTGAGAAGTATTGTGGTATCGGTGATAATAGGGAATGAGTTGGAGTTTGTTAGCCACATCGGAAGCCTTAACTAAAGGCTTAGGAAAGTTATCTGCCAAACCAAAGAAAAATGTAAATGTTAGAGACTCTCTATGGGAGCTTTACAGAGACTTTTATTTCCGAAAGCTGCAGGACACACGGTGCTGAAAATCAAGCCCAGAATCTAATCACAAGGATGCTCTATCTGCCAAGAAGATGCTGTCCACAACCCCTACTGTCATACATTTGAGTTGAAGCTCAGCTAGGAAAAGACAGGAATTATGAAACCCAGAGTGGGAGCATTCGGGTGGATAAGCCTACGAATTTAGAACTCTTAGGTTTATCTGCAAGTTGGAAAAAAATTATTTCCTCTTGTTGGTAGAAAATATTTCCTCTTGCCTGAGAGCTATGTAAACTGCAAGTGAGGCAGGTTTCTAACAAAATAATGACTGTTCTCTTCAATATCGGCTGCCATTCATTATGCCTCCATAAGTTCATAAGATCTCAGTCTACCACAAACATGGAAATGTAGTTCTTGGTTCAGGAAAAAAAGTTGCGTGCTGAATGATTTGTAGATTCTCTGTGCTCAAGAACTAGAGTAACCTAAGTAGTGAGTCTTTGGCGGAGTAGGAGTCAAATTGAAACCCAGATAAGAAATACTGCTTAATGTAGGTGATTTCACCTATATTCTTACAAGAGAACATACAATGTCATTAGAGCGTGTCAGGGCATTGGCCCTAGGAAAGAGAATGAAGACTTGGGGGACTCCTTTTGGTATCAGAGAAGAAATCAGAAGGCTCAAGAAAGCAAGAATGTTAGCATGATGTGCGAGGTGAGATCTGAGAGCTCATTAACCACCCAGATCTTCCAGGATTTTCTGCAATGGAGCACTGAGGGACATCTAGATAAGGGAAGCGCTAGTCACCTTGAGAAGCTAAATGATGGCTTTCCTCCTTAAGTTGAAACTGTTTGTGGGATTAGCATTCCTGGCAGCAGTGACTTTGATAAGACTGAAGAAAGGCAGCACTTGGGGCCTGCACTTACTTAGCAGAAACATGGCAGTTATGGTCACTGTGACGTAGAGCAAGGGTAGAATCCAATGTGTCTTGCATACGAGGGTTCTCTGTGGTAACATGCTGGTAAGTGATTAACAACCATCCTCAAGTGAAAAGACAATCCTTCTTTATGGACATTTTCCAATCCCCACAATATAAGTACCTCCACCATAGCCGTTTTCCAGCTACCAGTCTGACTCTACTGAATGTAGATGTGGGGAGGATGTGCATTGTCAGCACCCTGGATAGCGGCTAACATCCCATGATGACCCTAGAATCATCTGCTGTTCCTCACCTTTATATACATATACTTATACACAGTTATTTACCATAGATAGTGTGTGCTTCTCAGATTTATATACATATACATGTATAAAATTCATGCACATATAGAGCTATTTATCTGTTAAAGTGTATATTTTTTATTTAGTCAGTCACTCATTTATTTCACTAATCTCAGGGATCAAATAGTTCCAGAGGCCACCAGCTTAAGAGAAAACTGGGTCTCCAGGAAAGACCCAAAATATTACAGCAATGACACATGCCAAACATTCTTCTGGTCCTTCCCAATAGGAGCACATGACCGTTTGCCACTGTCTAGTCAGTAGGATACCTTGACTTTTCAGTAACTACTGGGCACAGGTTCTGACAGCGTGACATGAGTTCTCACTCACGTCCTACAATGCCATCATAGGTTAGAGAATTACTTTATGTTTATGAGTAGAATCCTGCCCCTAGCCCATCCGCAGTTAGTCCATTGACTCTGCAGGCATGATCCATCATCACAGCCCTGGTCTCCAAGTATATGTAATTCAGACAGATGTAGTTAGCAGAATTCTCACTTTGGTTCTCTGACCTGTGAAATAAGGGTCACAAAGCTAGTAATAGCCAAGTGGAAGACTCTGAAATTGATCAACTTCCTACTCTCTACACTTACCAAAGTAGGAATCAGAAACACAGTCTGGGAAAGATCAAAGGTTAGTACAACTGTCAAAGTCTTATTCAGTTAAATGTTCTCATCTTCATTTCATTTAAATAGAATAAACAAAAATGCATTTAGGCACTATATCTAGCCTACCATAAATTTAAGGAAGTAGTCCTAATTATAGTTGTGGTGGATATGATATCTTAATGAAGATAAATTAATGACATTTGAGATGTCACTATTCAGCTTTTGAGGACATAGCTCTCAACCCCCATCAATAAGATCAATGTAGTTACCTGAATATGGCAGAGACAGCAATATACGTTCATTGTCATTCTCCAGGGAAATGCTAACTTCCTTCTTCTTCATCATAATATGGAGACCTTTACCATATTAGATTTCTGCAGAATACCATTATGTACTACAAGTGAGATCTCACCATTCTAGTTACCTTTCTGTTGTTGTAAGAAAGCATGGACCAAAAGCAACTTGGGGAAGAAAAGGGTTTATGCCGTACAGGTTACAGTCCATCCTGGAGGAAATTCAAGGCAGGAACTCAGGGCTGGAACGGGGAGGCAGGAATTGAAGTGAAAACCACAGGGGGATGCTGCTTGCTCATATGTTAGCTTACTCACCTGCCTTCTTATATAAGCCAGGATGATCTGCCCAGGGATGACACCACACATGGTGGTCTGGGCCCTCCCATATCAATCATCAATCAAGAAAACGTCTTTACAAACATGCTCATAGGCCAATCTGATGGAGGCAATTCCTCCATTGAGGTGTCCTCTTCCCAGGTGTCTCTAGTTTGTACCATCTGCAAACCAACCAGCAGAGACCATGACTGCACTCAGTACACAGAGGGTGACAAGCAATCTAGATGCCCTGAAAACATTTGCATGCTACAGTGTGAGAGAGGAGGCATAAACAGATCCAGGAATCTCACACACTGGTGACATTTTAGGGGTTCTATGGTTTGATGTTTACTAGATACTATCTTTAATGTAAAGGACAAATTGCTGTGTGAACCTGCTACTACATAGTGATGGCAGATTTGGGACTTTGGTGTAGACTATATCTCACTAAGGCATATTAATATGCCAAAAAAAATTGAATGACTCATAGCCAACTTCAAATAGGGCTATGAGCAATAAGGAACTCTGCACTAGCACCTACCTGCTGCTGGGGATGCGTGACTCAGCATCTGGAGGTGTTTGAGATGACCCAGTGGGTAAGGTTGCTCCTATTGGAAATCTTAATTGTTGAGTTGAAGTGCAGAACCCAAGGTTCTGGAAAGGGGATAGAACTTTTTGTAAGAGAGAAGTCATTTCCTTTTGAAAATAGTTCCTGGATCTGCTACTTGGTTCCCTAGTAGGAGCCAGATATGTCTGAGCACAGAGAACAAATGATTAATGTCACCTGAGCTGCCCCTACCTGATTACTACCAGACCCAGCAAATCCTAAAGTCTGATGAGCACAGCAACAACCGACTACTGACGAGAAGCCATAGTTTTAGAGTCAGGCCCACGTTAGCTCACAATACACAAATGAATCCCATGTCACATGTAACCCAGCCACCCATTTCACGTGTCTACGACAAACTCTCTCTCCCAGAATTCAGACTCTTAGTGCTCGGGACTTTGGATTACCAATAAACTAAAACAGCACCTTGGGACTGAGCTTTTGTGGGTACAGCACAGAGCTCCTTAGGATTGGTGGGTGGCCCAGCTGAGTAGTCTGGGGTTGAAGGGAGTATGACTGAAAAGTTGGAGGACAGAAGCCGAGGGGGTGAGAACGCTCTATGTGTTGCAGTAAAAGTCCCTCATCCTGGGGTGCTCCTGAGCCTCTCTTGGGTCACTCCTGTCCTAGCACAATGAGCCCATGAAGAACACGAACATGGGAGCATGAATGAAGTCATGGATGAAAGAAAGATGCCCACCCATCAAACTTAGAAGCAGGCTTCCGTGTGCTCTCTCTTGCTCATGGTTTTGTGCATCAAAGAGACTCAACAGGAGGCCAGAAATCCTTTATTTCCATCAGTTCGTCCTGATCCAGGGCTGGCTTCATTTACCAATCTGGTAACCCACACAAGATCAGATGACTTCTTTTTCGGCAAGGGGATGTGACAATGGACACATAGGCACGGGATTCCTTATTCTTATTATGAGTGTCATTATCCCACCTGGCAAACTGCTGGTCTAATAGACTGAAGGAATAAGGTGCTAAAACCCCATCTACAATTCTAGTCTGGGGGCAACATTGCAGAGCTCAGAGTAACCTCTTCAAAAGAATGAAGCAGAAGTCATTGCCCAGTGCTGTGGCCCAGGAGCCAGAACATTTGGAAACATAAGCAGGACGGGACCTTTCTCACTCCAGTGTCCTTCTCTGAGTCTGTTCAGCTTTGTCAGAAGTCCTATTAAGTAACATGTAGTGTTTCTTTCTTAAAATATTGTAGATCCCCATAAGTGACCCCAAAAATTCTACCAAGGAACTCCTACAACTCGTATACACCTTTAGTAATTTGTTCATAGCACCATTGTTTGTCATAGCCAGAACCTAAATGCCCCTTGACTGAAGAATGGATAAGAAAAATGTGGTACATTTACACAATGGAGTACTGCACAGCGGGAAAAAAATAATGACATCTTGAAATGTCAGGCAAATGGATGGGATCTAGAAAACATCATATTGAGTGAGGTAACCCTGACCCAAAAAGACAACTATCATATGTACTCACTCATAAGTGGGTTTTAGACACAAAGCAAAGAAAAACCAGCCTACAATTCACAATCCCAGAGAACCTACACAACAAAGAGGACCCTAAGAGAGACATACATGGATCTAATCTACACGAAAAGCAGAAAAAGACAAGATCTCCTGAGTAAATTGGGAGCTTGGGAATCATGGGAGAGGGTAGAAGGGGAGGGGAGAGGAAGAGAAGGAAGTAGAGAAAATTATATAGCTCAATAAAAAGAACCAAAAAAGGAAAATATTGCAAATTCCACACCAAACTTGAAACTGGTGTGGGAGAGACATTGAAACCCCGGGATCTTTTACTAGAAGATTGCAGGTGTTTCTGTGGTTAGTAATAGTGGAAAATTTGTAGAAGCCATAGCTAAGACTTCTTGGGGACAAAATTGGGTGTCCCAACTGTCAAGCAGTCCAGACCAGCTAAAGAGTTGGCCAAGTTGTGAGAGGAGTCCAGAAAGAACAGACACCAAAGGGACCTCATGCATGTCTGTTGTGGTTTGGGGCTGTAACTAACAATGGGGAATACAGTTTATCTCCCCAACTATCACTCTGCAGAGCTTGCTCCTGGCAAGCATCTTGAAAAACACTCTGCGACTGAACTGGTACCTCATTCCTCTGCAGGAGGGGGACGGGGGTTGAGCTCATTTTGTTCTCACACACATGGAGGCTTCAAATGGAAACTAGGTGTCAGATGTCATCAGGAGCACAAGACTACAAGGGTGAACTGTTCCAGATACCTTTCATTCTCTACTGGGGTGCTCTTGGGTCTGATTCCTGTCTCAGCTTTAGATATCCTATTCAACAACCGTGTCTGAGCTCGGGGTGACTTTGATTGTAGCAGCAGACAGTCTTACAGAGCCTTGATTTGTTCCTGTGCCCAGATCACCCTGCCTTTCAACAGTTTCCCTGTTGTCCCCTAGGCAACGGTGCTGGGGTCTGGGTGTGGATTTCCTGCTTCATATCCACACGTTTGTAATCCCCCAGATGTGAGGGTGTCAACATTCTAAAGGGCCAACATTTGGCTGTGGATAAATCATTTCTTGTTTCCTCTCGGATGGACCGTTATGAGAGGTAATTTATATAGCCTCTTAGAGGTTGACACGAGGAAATCAAGCAATCAGTCATACAGCAGCAGTCAACGCGATAATTCATCCATATATTGGAGCCTTGGCTTCCTCCCATCTCCCCTTACCTCTGTTCCTTGGGCTCGCATGCCCTAATAAATTAACATTGCATAAGCGATTACCTTAGACTCAGCTTCCTGGGAGACGCAAGCGAAGACGCCACTTGAAAACGTTGCTGTGAGGATTGGATTTTTCTAAAATACAGGATATCAAAGTACTTTGGAAGCCTATTATGTAACAGCTTGGGATGTAAATACCAGCTTCTAACTATTTGATCTATTTCAAGTTTATGTTATACATATAATGGAACAGAAGAATCCATAAGCAGTAGAGGGGTAAACAAGTGATTTCTTGGCTCCTCTCCCAGTCCTGATCTCTGAATCATAGCTGCCGTGAAGTAGAGTCCTTACCACCTAATCTACCTACTCTTCGTAAGTTTCAAAGGCCACTTTCTCCAGGAAGTTTCCTGGATTTATTCAGCCCCATATGCCACCCTCTGACGACCACCACCAATAGGAACAAGCCATCCCAGAGGAGGCCTCTGGGGACTAAGACTTGCTCTGTGTCATGAGTTTCCCGAGGGTCGTCTACGTTAGTGCTCAACTATGACTCGAGGTAGTAAAAACACTACCTTCTGGGATGCGAGGCTTCCCTAACACAGTGGGACCCTCACAGCTGCATGAGCCAATTCCTCAGAATGTGTCTGTCTCCTTACGTATGCATGCATACGTATGTATTTGAAGTCAAATGAGCTAGAATTCTCAGAACAATGAAGGACAATGGTGTAGTCCTTGTCTAAGGCCAAAGGTCTCTGATTCTTCCTTGGAGAATCATCTGTGCGAGTTCAGGTGCAGAGGCTGGAGGCTGATGCCTATCAGTGATGGCAGGAGCCATAGACACATTTGTCCAGGAAGAACTAGCACATGCTGACTGGCTTCCCTTCACTGCTATAGGTCTCTTTAGGTCTCTAATCCATTTGACAGTGCCACCTTGCAGGGTAAGCCTTCCTTTTTGGTTCCTGTCCCCCATTCCAGTCACCTCTGGAGATGCCCTTTGCAAACACATCCAGCAGTGTGTTTCACTAACATCCTGAGCATCTCACAGAACAAGCTAACAATCAGGATTAACCATCAAATCGTTTTCTAAATATTTATGTCTGTATGCATAGACCTGGGCTCTTCTCAGCCACAATTTATAGCAGCTTTTGTTTTGTTTTGTCTTGTTTTACAGTGAGCAGTAGTCAATACAGAGATGCGTAATTGGCCAAAGTTCTGCAAAAAGAGAGTATTTTTCTGCAAAAAAAAAAAAAAAAAAAGAGTGCAAAGCCCTAAATAGAGTATCTTTATCAGTCGTTCCCAGCCAAGGGGAACATCTGGGAAAAGGAAACAAAAAGGATGTGCGAGCCAGCGGATGGGGAAGATTGCTCTGAAATGCTGTCTGCTGAGCATGACACAGCTGTCATGGGCATGAACTCACGGTAGCCGTGGTTACCTACATCAGACCTGCACATGATCGAGACAATCAAACTCCTGGTACAGATGGAGGAGATGATCTCCAGGCCCTACACCTTGGCAGTTGAAAGCTTTTAGGGGATTGAGAACCATTCTTTCTTGAAGGTATTCCCATGGGTAGGTTTGCCATGCTCCAGGGGATGGCCTCACAACTGTGCACATATGGGCAGCACTAATTGGACTTAGTGGGCTACAAAAAAACAAAACAAAATACACACACAAAAAAAAAGACTGTGAAGTTCGGAGGGAAATAAGTTGGAGAAATACAGGAATAGTTGGAAGAGGGAAACCGGAGGCAGTTATGATATGATCAAATTTTATTGTATACATGTATTAAATTCTTAATAAAAATAAAATAAAAATGTTTGCTATGTGATATAGGTAGTATATAATATGGTGTCACTATATATTATATATTTATATATGCATAAATATATATAATCTCTTCCATTGATATATATCTTTGGAGAATCCGGGCTCTATTTTCTTTACCTGAAGAAACATGTATCTAGCTAGGAGCATCCCTCAGGATCTGGGGAGATGCATGAAAGGGCGCATACAGAAAGTAGATTTTAATATTTCCTAATTCACTCATTTAAATGAACAGCTGTACTGAGACACAGTTTGCACAACACAGATTTTACTCATTTAATGTGCACATTCCACTCCACTAGTTTTTCATCTTGTTCACATGGTTGTGTAACCATCTGTACAATCAAACTTCAAAAATCATTGTATACATATCAATTGTAGCTATCACTGCTCACTCTCTTTCTGTGTGTGTGCGCGCGTGCGTGCATGTGTGTGGAAAGAGAGAGAGAGACTCTTTCACTTGAAGAAGGATTTGTTTTGCAATTCACAAAGCACAGTGGGGACCTTTTCTGACATTTGACGTTAGGGCTGAGAGATTTGCCCTAAGTCACTGGGATCAGAAGAAGTGCGAGAAATCCAGCAAACAAAGCTACAGTCTAATATTTCTTTTTAACCAAAAATAGCTTCTATTTGTGAAGTGTTAGCATTTGCAGAGGCCTGCTCACAAAGCCCATCTCATTTTACTTTCACAACCCTGTGAGGCAAGCAGAGTTCCCCCCATTTTGCAGATAAAGAAACTGAATGTATTAGAGCTTGGGATCCGGTCTGAGGCCTCCCAGCGTAAGAAGAGCAGACAGGGAACCCACTCAGCACTGTTTAGTCACAATTGCAGGGTTTTCTCATTAAGATCTATTCAGCTAAACTTGGCCTAACCCATCAGCATGCTTCTGTTTGTTCAGTTCTGAACCTGGCAGCATATCTCGGGGACATCAGTGTCTCCTCAGCTCCTAGTGTACAGCTTAGATGCTAATGTCATTATGGAAACAACACACAACTCATTTGATTTCTGTCTTTGATGTCTGTTGAGGCTAAAGCTAGGTTCCCATCATTTTGGAGAGAGTACCACTTGAAAGAGAGCATCCAAAATTCCGTCTCCCATTAGGTCTCTCTTAGATCTGGGATTGAGAAGGACAAACCCACTCCACCCCATGCAGATCCCTGGGCCACTCACTCAGGTTGACCTGCAAGCTCTTTCCTGCTACTGTATCCCTTCTTGGGCTCTGAGTCCTCAAGGGTGTAGAAGGAAAGAATCCTCTAATCAGGAAATCACCTCTCAAGAAAAGAGACAGCATATGGAAAACAAAGTGACTTCCTTTTATTGGGGTTCTCAGGAGGGAGGTGAGTAATTCTCAGGAGCAAGTCAACTTTTGCATCTGGCTGATGCGGTAAGACACCATGAGATCATGAGACTGAATTGTAGAGACTTTGTTTATGAGACTGGACTTTCTGTGAGGCCACTCCGCTGACACCAGCCGCTTGCCTCATCTTCAATGAGAATCAAAATAGTTCACATTGGTTCCAGGTTGGCAATGGCTCTTCCCCATCATTAGAACCCCAGGATGGAGGCGAATTTGTGGTAAGATTCTAATGAAGTCAAATATTATGGTCGTTCAGTGCAGCTAACACACATTATCTCTCTTCATCAAGAGCAAAGCAAGGGCAATCAGATCCTTTAGGGGTCATCCATCCAGGGCCCAGACTGTCTTCCTCATAGGTCTTTCTGGAGAGCTACAGAAGCAGAGGACACACTGAGATTTCCCAGTCTCAGTCTATCAACAGTCAAATCTGTGAAACACAGGGCAGGAGAGAGTTGTCTAGCCATCCAGGACAATGAAAAAATCAATATAGTGTCAAAAATACAGCCACAGCCAGGATCAGCAGTGCCTGCCTATACTGCCAGTCTGTGGAGACAAAGAAAGGAAGATCGGGAGTTCGAGGTCATCCTCAACTACACAGTAAGTCTGAATTAAGAAAGAAAGACCACTGCCACCTAAAGGGCCAGAGCTGCTTGGGACCCTTTCCCTGCTACTGGGTTGACTACCTAGCCATGATAGCCATGGTTTGTGGCTAATCTTATTGCATCTTGTTATACCCAGTTTGGTTGATGTCCCTGGGAGGCCTGTTCTTTTCTGAAGAGAAATGGAGGAGCAGTGAATCTGGAGGAGAGGGGAGTTGTGGGAGGCAACTGGGAGGAGTGGAGGAAAGGGGGGCTTCAGTAGGGATGTATTGCATGAAAGAAGAATAAACTTAAAAGGGGAGGCAGAGGGGCCTCATCTGGTTGCTGCTGCTTCTCTTCTGCCTTGGTATGCAGTGGGGCATTATAAACTCTGTGTGCCTTCACTGCATATGGTTGTGGGATATTTGATCACACTGTGTGAGGATGTCTATGCTTTATCTCACCTGCCTAAAACACCTTCTGATTGATTTAATAGAGAGCTGAATAGCCAATAGCTAGGCAGGAGAGGATAGGTCAGACTTCCGGGGAGTGAGAGAGACTCGGGGAAGAATTAGAGAAGTGGGAATTTGCCAGTGAGACTGTGAGGAAGTTGGACATACAGTGTTGATAAAGGCTGTTAGCTCGTTCCCGGCTGCTCAGACCCAAAATAGTCACACGGAAACTATATTAATTGCAATACTGTTTGACCAATAGCTTAAGCGTATTTCTAGCTAGCTCTTACATCTTAAATTAACCCATTCCTATTATTTTTTACTTTACCACGAGACTCGTGGCCTGCTATCAAGGTTCCAGCTAGCAGCTTGTGTCTTTCTCCTCTGGCGACTACATGGCATCTCACTGACTCTGCCTACTCTCTCCTCTATCTGCTTGAAATTCCTGCCTTGCTCTATTCTGCTAAACCACTGGCCAAAACAGCTTTATTCATTAACCAATAAAAGCAACATATATATAGAATGACTTCCCACACCAGTATAGTACAGAGGAAAAGTAACAAGTTACTTAGCAGGATGTAGACTGATATAAACTGGTTAATTTAAGTTTTAAGAGCTAGTTGGGAACAAGCCTAAGGTAAGGCTAAGCTTTCACAATTAATAAGAAGTTTTCATGTTGTTATTAGGGAGCTTGGGGTCCAAAGAAAGTCTGACTATAGCATATCACTGAGCAAGTTACCCTGCCCCTAAACCACCAAAGCAGGACAGAGCACCCATGGAAATCATGGCCACTGAAACTGTTCTCTGTCTCCAGGAGTTGGCTTACTCTCCTGGCATGGGCTTTAGGATTGACCAGTCATTGGTTGGCCACTCCCTCAATCTCTAGGCCACCTACCCCAGCACATTCCATAGGTAAGTTTATTATCTCTACTTAGTATGTTGATGGGGGAGAACTATGGCATGCATGTAGAAGATAGAGGAAAATTTTTGCAGAAGTCACTTAATGACTTACATCACTTGGAAAGGCAAGGGTCACCAGCAGTGCCCTAGTAAGATAGATACCTGCATCACTTGTGACTGCCATCTACAGCCCAGGATGCTGGTGATGGTCACAGAGCTTGGCTGATTATCAATGTGGACAATGACCTAAATGCCCCTACATGAAGAAAGAGTATCTGTATTCTAACATTCAATCACCAGAAGCCAGAAACTTTCTATTTCCATAATGATTGGTTCCAAGGGAACCTGACCTGTAGAGATTTGTGAAGCTGAGTAATAGAACTCAGGGGTCCTAGCAGCAAAAACAGAGAAGCAGCCAATATGAGCTCTTCTTATTGCTTACAAGTACAAGAATGTACGACCAAATACTGTAATTAAATGTATGGTCAAATACTGTAATTAAAAAAGAACACAATTCTCTCTCTCCTCTCTTCTCCTCTCCTCCTCTCCTCCTCCTTCCCTTCCTTCCTTCCTCTCTTCTTCTCTTCCTATACCGAGTAAGAACCATCTGAGCACAAATGCTCACAGCGTTCTTCTGCATGGCTGCAGAGGCCATGTGACCAGCTGCTCCAAGCTCCTGCTGCCTTGACTCCCCTGTGGTGACAAAACCTCTCTTCCTTATGCTGGTTTTGCCATGGTATTTAGCACAGCAGCAGGAAAAGTGATGAAAGCATGACTTCCCTTATTCCTGTGACTAAATACCAGCAAGAAACTAGCTAGAGAAGGGGCTCTTTGCCTCCCAGTTTCAGAATTTCCAGCCTGCCGACCTTGCTTTTATTGATTCTCAGTCTGTTATGAGAAAGGGGGTCATGGAGACAGGAGCTTGCAGAGGAAACTGTTTCAACACAGACAGGATCAACTTTAACCTTCAATGGCATATCCCCAGTGAGTTCCAAAAAAACACTAGTCAGGACCGAGCATTGAACCCATGAGCCTGTGAGGGACATTTCACCTTCAAACCATAATGAGCGCAGAGGAAAGCTCAGCCAGGCACCACCTGTGATTCTACAGTAGTAAAATTCCTAGACACAATGCAAACCAATAAAATTTAGAATCACATTGTTTTTAGATAAATTTTGACTAAAACAAATCTTGCTTTAAAAATGTAAGTAGAGTTGCATATTGAAAATTACATTATGATAATTTACAGCATGAATGATTCATTGATAGATCAATCAGAAGACAGTTCCTAATAGATACCCATAAGTCAAGATCTCTTTTGGGGTATATATACATATGTATATATAATGTGTATATATATATATATATATATATTAAACTTCTGAGAAAACATTTAGAGGAGGATATTTTCTTTTTTAATTTTTTTTCCATTCAAAAATTTACACTTCTTCCCCTCCATCCATTCCCCTCCTGCTCCCCCACTCCCCCTCCTTCCTCCTCTTCCCTCCTTAAGAGAGAGCAGGGAACCCTGCCCTATGGGAAGTCCAAGGCCCTCCCCCCTACATCCAGGCCTAGGAAGCTTTACACCCAAATAGACTAGGGTCCCAAAAAGCCAGTACATGCAGTAGAAACAAGTCCCAGTTCCATTATCAATGGCTTCTCAGTCAGCCCCCATTGTCAGCCACTTTCAGAGTCCGGTTTGATCACATGCTCATTCAGTCCTGGTCCAGGATATTTTCTTAATACATGAATTTTTGTCTCACATAATAGCTAACATCATACTTGGTGCATTCTACATTTTTACTTGGTGCTGATGCCATACACATAGCTCCATTTGTTTAGAAATAATATAAGGATCTCTGAAGTGATCTGCATCACCAATTACTGCTCTGAAAGCCCTAGCTAAGTAAATAAGGCAAGATATGCAAATAATAATGAGAATGACTGAAGTTTTGTTGTGCATTTACTGTGTTCCAGACACTGCTCCAAGACCTTTGCAGCATTTGCTTAATTTACAGTTTCATTCTGTGAGATCATATCATCATTATATCAAGTTTTCAGGAGAGGGAATACGGTTCCAGATGTTTACATAACCTGTCAAAGTAAAAAATATTGAAAACAAGAACACAATAATTACAACCTCTGTGTATCATTCTTGCCTCCCTAGAAAATCTGGAGATTAGCTAGAAATTGCTTTTTTAAAGTTCTACTAAGAAAGCACCATCTACCCCACTCCTCCCAGACTTCTCTGGGATGCTACAGGAGCTGTTAGGCAAGGCAGCTGTTTAATTTAGTCCCGGCAAGAAGAGATGTCTGTCTTCCCATTTACTCATCTTAATCCTTAATTGCCACCTGTCCTACCAAGCAGTCAGCCTCCTTTACTTAGCTCCTACTTGCAATCAAGGGTTGAGCCCCAAAGACATCTGGAGTCTTAAAACCCACTAATGGCAATCAGAAACAAATAAACAAAATAAAAACCCTTTAGAAATCTCTGGCGATGGCTGCTGTGTGTCTGTAGAGTCCTGAAAGCAAGAGGCCTTCTGCTTAATTGCAGTGGAAGGAGAGGCAGGGTTGGCAGAAGTGCATTCCTATTGAGACCCAAACTTAGATTTCAACACTGACTCTGGCTGCCATCTGGCTAAGCCCTAATCCCAGCACCCGGATCTGAGTTCTCTGAGAGCCAGGACCAGGTCCAGAGTCTGGTGAGAGGCCAGTTGGGGCAGCTTAGGAAGGGCTCAAAGCATCACAAAACCCATGGACAACTGGGTCAGCGGTAGCAGTGGACAAGAGAAGAAGGAATGAAGAATGGACACACTAGCTAGAGTTGGCCAGAATTCAGACTTGTGTCCTACGTGGTCCCTAACTGTTTAGGAAATGGTATAGTTGGGTGGAAAACCCATTGCACAAAGATCCTGCCTCGCCAGGCCACTGCTAGCCATGTGCCTTTTGGTAAACCCCTCTATCTTCCTGAGTCTGCATGCTGTGTGGGATGTGAGTCTACCAGATAGTGTGGGAAGCAGGACATTAAGTAGGATAGACTAATGACAAGAACATGAGAAATCTTTTTGTGTTTCCATTCTTATTTTTTAATTTCAACTTTTAGTCTTTTTCTGGATACTATATTCATAAGCCTTTATTATAGGAGTCACCCTTCATGCTCTGTGGAAAGTAACACTAGCCCTGACTCCTGGGTGTAGTGAGCAGTCAAGAACCACATGCTTTAATGCATGAAATGGGAATGCATGTTACTTCCCTGACTGTCACATATATCCTAGGCCTCAAAAACAAACACAAAAGTGTTTTCTAAACTGCAATGTATGAAAGTAAAAGAATCCTCATCATTTGGTTGATGTATCCTAAAACCATCCCTCATCTGTCTCTACTCACTGGTCAGTAACTGTTGGATGACATCTTTCTCAGATTGTCTTTGTGAAGGAATAGGGGGAATAGCAAGTCAAGAGCATATGTAGAAGGCCAGGTTAAGCAAGTTTTTCATCAGGTTCCAGGGTTCAAACACACACTCAACTTCCTTCCTCCCCACCATCCCTTTTTACTTATCCTGCATCCCAAAGGCATTTGCAGTGGACCAGTTCTGATCCTGGAAGTCAGCCTTTCACACATGCGAGTTCTCTCCTCCTGTCTTGCCATCTTTATAACCCCATGCATGTATTCCCAATTTGGGAGGCCCTACATATTTTCATCTGCACTATGAGCACCATTTCTATATGATCAAATGAGCCCTTAAGTAATAAATCTGAGTCAGTCATCTGTGTGTCCCATCCCTGGAGAGAGCTTTCTCATTTCAAGACACGACTGCACCTTCTACATTCCCCATCTCCTTTAAAACAACAACAAGTGAATTTTATATACAATGTTTAATCCAAAGCGTGAAGGCCCATGAGAAGCTAGTTGCATACTTATCAGAGAAACTGAAGCAGGCAAAGCTGTAAGAGCAAACATGAGAGAAGAGGAAAAGAAAAGAAAAACAGGAGGAAAATTCTTTCCTTAATCCTAAAATCATGGTACTTTCTGAGTCCCATAGACTAAGTGGGTGGAGAGCAAGAAAAATTCCAGTCTTGACCCTCAAGCAGGAACACCCACCCAGCCAGAAGTGGATGATATCTAAAAAGCTTTAATGGGTTTGGAACTCTCCGAGGTGCTGACCAGGAACACCCAGTGATTTTGGACTCTTCAGAAGGTGATGGGGAAACGAACGCACACATCAAGGCAGTCAGGAGAGCTGAGCTAGAAAATTGAGGGGAAGGTGGGCAAGACGCAGTCTCCACCAGTCAGCAAAAATGCGAGAGGCAAGCTTAAGCCTGGGAACACACAAGCTCGTGCTCTTTAGCCGCTTCTCTGTGCACCAAAAGCATGATTTGTAAGGTGTGAGAAACATTCCTGCTGGGAGAAAGTCAGCTACATGATGTGGAGATCAACAGTTGAATTATGATATGAAGTGACTCACCTCTCAGGGAACCAGAGCTATCGTTGAGATTCTTAGGTGTGAGGGGTGGAAAGAGGGGAAACTGTTTCCAAGCGATCTGTCCTCAGCTGAGTCCCTGTGGTGCTTTCACCAGGCTGAAGATATGAAAATAATGCCCCATTTAATTCCCTTGGCTCTAAAGGATTGACATGGGCTCTGTCCTGTGCTCTTTTTACCCCCATTCTCTCTTCATGTTCCATTTTTGCTGAGCAACCTCCAAATGGGTCTGAACTTTTGAACACTCTTGGTCTGGGGCTTATGGACTCTGAACTCGGGCTTCTTAGATGAAGGTGATATCAAGTTGCCCCAGAGTTGCCCCCTGTGACTGTTAACATTGAAGCCATGGGACAAATAGGATGAAAGCAGTTTCCAGGCACAAAACTGGAAGTATCCCTGGGCTGTAATAATATTTTACCGTGGGAGAGAAACTGAGCTCTAAGCCTGCCTTCAAGATCCAAAAGGGGCCTCCTATTATGAGACAGAGACTACAAAAATTGCTGTTCTTTAGAGGGATCATTTATTTATGTCTGGCTTACTTAAAATGTCTGAATCACAGCTAGATGGAACAGGTTGACATGTTTAGCTTATATTTGCTAAAAACTGATGTGACCTGTGATTCCTCTTGAAGACCACACAGTAGGTGGTCTCCATCCCTCCTAAACATGTCTTTCCCCGCATCCTTGATCTCCCAAGGTGTTCTCTAGACCTTGCCTGTGGCTATTTCTTCAGGACTTCCTAGAATTTACCACATCTTGAACTGGCCTTCCAGGTAACCGAAGAAGACAGTTCCCTGTGCTGCGAGGTTTTACAGCCAGTAAAGCATTCATTTCTTGGTAGCACTTCCAGTAGTAATTGGCACAGTGTCTGAAATCTTACAAACAAAGATGTATTCCCATGTGGTAACATTTCTCCAGGAGTTCTACTTTTCAAAATTGTAGGTGAAGTTTCCCTGTCCTGACTGCCTGCTCCCAAGTAATCATTCAGGGGCTTCTATTAATTATAAATGCTCAGCCGATAACTCGGGCTTGTTGCTAAGCTAACTCTTACACTTAAATTAGCCCATATTTCTTATCTATGCTTTGCTATGTGACTCGTAGCTTGTTACCTCATTTTCTACATGTCCTGCATCCTGGGTGGCTGGCTGGCATCCCCTGATTCTGCCCTTCTTCATCCCACCATTCTCAGTTTGCCTTGCCCACCTAACTTAATCCTGTTCATCTATTTGCCAGCCATCTTGTTTAGTAAACCAAGCACAGCAACATATATTCACAATATACAGGAGGATTGTTCTACAGCAGAAAATGCCTTGACCATAAATAAATACCCTGACCCGTCATTTATATCCCAGTGTCATCCACCTCTCTCCAAAATAGCCCCTGAGCATTTCCAGGTGAGCCCACGTTATGAATATATGGCACACTGAAAGCCAGTTGCAAAAGATGGGAACTCTTGGGTAGGAGTTAGATCTATTCTTAGCTGAGAGAGTTTTAAAAAGCCACTTGTCATCTTGTCTGGACCTCAGCACCCCCCCCCATAGTCTCTATTCTAATTCACAGGAAAAATCATCCAAACTTACCATGAGTGCTCTGAGAAAGAAAAAAAACACACATTTTCACTACCATTTACTGTTCAGTGACCGTGGAGCAACCCAAAGATAGTAACTGGAAATTCTCAAATTACTTGAACTTAGACCTCTGCAAGACCCTTTGAACTCAGTAGGATCAATGCAGAACACTGATACACAAGGATTACAATGTACATTATACTCAGGTGAGCACAGAGGGCCATTTGAGCCCATCTTCAGTGCAGCTTTGAGCAAAGGAGATGAACCTGGGTTTATATTTCACAAAAAAAAATCACCCCAGAAAGGCACTGTGTGAGTGAAATGTTCATCTTGATTACTGATCCCTCTGAGTAGTGTAGCAGGTGGATCAGGAAGAGACAGAGAGCAGACACGCCCTGTCAGGTGACTGTAGTGTATCTCCAGTGGTGTGTCTAGCTTTACTGACCCATCTGCCTACTAGGATGCTGACTGAGCCATCATCATCATGGCTGCCTGACCCACACTAGGCTGGGGCTCCTTAAAGGGCTTCTGGCATGACCAATGGAAAGTTTTTCAATGCCTTCTTTATTCTCAGATAATAAAGGCACAGAGGATCACCCCAAAGGGATGTGTTGGATGTGCTACCACAACTGTCCCCTGCACTACATAGTTAACAATACGAATAGACATAAGAACTCAATAGTAAACACAGAGCTAACGTGTTATTTGATAGACTAAAGACCCTGAAAATATTCTGAGAGCATAGAATAGTAGTAAAAACCAAACAAGTGAATTTAACCAAATTAATGTTAAGCCCCGCTATCAGATTTCTCCCAAGTCAAATGCGTAAGGACTAGCTTTGGGATATCTGGCTTGATGGAAAAATAATCATGCACTCATAAGATGCTTGCTGAGAACCTACTAGAAGCCAAGTTCCCAGTTTTCTATGCTCACTTCTGTCACCACATAGGGTAGATTTCATTAAAACTAAGTCTGCTTCTTTTCTTACATGATCAGCCTTTTTTTTTTTGGAAGAAAATAAGTCTTATCTGTATATCCCAGGAGTCTAAGTCAAGTCCAGGGAAAGATAGAGCTCATCGTATGACCTAGGCTATCCTCAGACATTTTATCTTCCAGCTTACCCTACACAGATTTGGGATTACCAGTGTGTCCAACCACACCTAGCACCAAAGGATTTTTTGAGGACCCACATAGGCAACTGTTTCCATCTATAGACTGTTTAATTCTTACAACAAACCTATTATAACCATCTTATAGATGACACATTTAAGGATTAACGATGTTAATTGAATTTCCTGTGGCTTGGTTGCTAGTAGATCTTAGAGCATCTGAATCCAACTGGCTCTCTTTCCACACTCCGTACTGACTCCATGTTTGCGTATAATCCCAACAATATGGACTGAGGAGATGGTTCAGTCTGTAAAATGCCCACCTCACAAGCATGAGGACCTGAGTTGGATCTCCAGCACCCACATAAACCTGTGTGTGATGACATATACTTGTAATCTTGGTGCTGGGGAGGAGACAAGAGAACCCCTCGGGACCACTTATCAGTCAATTTGGTTTCATCTAGTCCCTAGGTCATAGCAGGATACCCTATCTCAGAAAAAAAGTGGCTCTTGCCGTGTGACACCTGAAGTCATACTCTGTCATCCATGTGCTTGTATACTACACATACACACAGACATGAACCTGTATTACACACATACACACAGACATGAACCTGTATTACACACATACACACACATTTCCAATAATGCACCTTGTTGTGAGGTATAGCTATAGCCGTACTCATCGGCTCTTTCCTCACTATCAGCAGCTTACTAGGTAGTTTTTGCCTGGCATAGAGGCTGGGCTGGTGGGAGGAGGTTCTTACTGACTGCCAATGCCACATGTCCCTCTGTTAGCACAGCTGATCAGAAGGGAAATAAGGTGAGGCTGCCCTGATGAGATGATGGAGTCAGAGCCAAGAGTGTGATGGCCCAGCGTACTCTCCACTACCCAGATCACACCCAGACTCCTGGTCCAATTTCAACCAGGGAACTTTGAAAGAAGCAACTGCCGATAGAGATGATTTAGAGGTCACTTTCAGCACCATTAGTGTCTAGAAGGCAGATCACCTGAAGAATGGGATACAAGTAACCGTTTGGTAGAAAATTTATTATTGCTTCTAAATACTTGACTATGCAGATGCGTAGCTTTCCTGCTAAGTTGGTGGACATCACTAGTGCTGATGTGTTGTGATTTCTCAGAGTCAGTGAGAAGAAAATTGACTCAATATACTGGTGTGTGCCTGGCCCCTCATATGCATCTGCTCTAATGCTTCCCAAAGTCGTCATCATCTCCATCAATCATCGTTATCACCATTATGTTTGTGTATGAGGGAGAGAATGGAGAGTGAGGGGCTATGTGTCACGGTGGAAATGTGGAGGTCAGAGGACTTTATGCAGTAGTTTCTCTCCTTCCACCTTTATGTGGGGTCTGAAGATTGAGTTCTGCTTTCAAGGTAAATGCCTTTACCCACTGAGCCATCTTACCAGCCCTGCTTTTATAATACCCTGCCGTATCCTCTCCAGTTAAGCAAGAGCCTAAGCAATTTGGTCAGTGCCATAGTTCAAAGATGGCAAAGCTAGGTTGCTGCTCTTGTACACCATACCTTTGGTCTTTTCCTACACTTTCCCTGTGATGGTGTTAGGCAGCTGCAATGAATAGGCTTCTTAAAGGCATTTCCCCACAGGAAGAGTTCACAGCTCAGGGATAATTCTTCTGTTTGTTGTATCAATTCCCATAACCCTGACCACCTATGCCCCAAGTCAAGAAGCTGAAGGACACTGTGGCAGGTGGCATTAACAGAGGATCTTCTCATTGAGACCTTCAATGCCGCTCAGAACCAAGTCCCCACCCGCCTCCCAACCTCACCTTTCACGGCCCACATCACCGCTTGTTTGTTCTCCCAACTAAACGGTTGTACAGATTCGTACTTCTGTCTAAAATACATTAACGATATTTTCTTTGCCTCCTTGATATCTGTTCAGCTCAGAACTTGCACGCCATTATTCCTCAATGGCCCCTGACCTTTGGCAGGGAGGAACATTCCTCCCGTGTGCATGCATTGACCTTTGTCTAGCAAAAGCTAAGCACTCTTCTTCCAGTTAGGATATCCCTTGACCCTGTAAAGGAAGGAATGGGGTTGTGTTTGTATTGTGTCTCTGGGCATAACTAGTAGCTGGTACAAAGCACTGATGGATGGATGGGTGGATGAATGAATATGTGTTTTGAGGCCGGTGAGATCTTAGTTCTTTGAGGGTAGCCTCCTTCACTCACAACCTTGGACACTTTATCAAATCGAAGACTGACGGTGCCACTATCTGTAATTGGTGATAGTAACACACACACTCACTGTAGGGATTATGATAGACTTCCACCTGTCAGTGAAGAAACCAGCCCACATAACTTCCATTGTGGTGAAAGCAGTGAAGCGTGATGTTCTTAGATTCTACACTGCTCTCTTGGCTCACTGAGAAGCTTTTCTTACTCTGTAAGGCACTTTATTTCCCAGAGCCAAGAGTCAAAAGCATTTATCAGTTATATATTTCTGGGGCTCAGTATGGACAGAATGCAAGTAGGTACTCTCATTGAGTGTGGCATACCTGCCCTCTCCTGTCCCATTACAACTGAGAAGCTAGAAGGAGGAGGTTAGCTACGTTGGGACACCACAAGCCACCAGTCCCCACTGTAAAACTTTTTAAGGTTTTCTGAGGTCCATACTGTCTTCTGAGTGGTCCCTTTGCCTTTCTTGGCAAGTTCCTGTGGGGTGCAGCTCAGATGTGACATGTGTCCAGCCCTTACCTCTACAGTAAGGACGAATGCTGTAAGGTTGCAAGGAAAACACTAATCAATTTCCCCTGACGGCTTTTCCCAAACCACTATCCTGACAGCCACTCTTAGATCAGGCCGTCTGGTGACTTTAAGACTCTCTAAGTATGTAAATAAGTTCCATTACATCATTAAGCTTGTAAGAAATAAGACATTAATTAGCATTAGCATATTGAATCACTTAGGTGTCAGTAACTAATATGGCTAATTGACATTTAATATGTCTTGCTATCTAATTTGCTATGAATTACGTTAAATGTTAATTAATTACTTAGTTATTCTTTACACAATTACTATATGTTAATGAGCATTTAATAGCTTATTATTTGGGTAGTTGTCTTAACAGTAAACAAGTTACCTGTAAACGTGCTTGGTTTGAGCGTATCTAGACCATTTCTGAAAGAGTTCTTTTGGACATAACTAAGGGCCAATTAAAATAATTTCAAACTATTGGAAAAAAAACACAGATCTTGTGGACACAATTCCTTAGTTAAATTGATCAGCTTCTACTTTATGCATTAGGAGCACCTAGGCGATACTGTCATTACCCATTCCATTGAACTGCTTACAATAACTCTATGAATGAGCACACCTTGGAGAGGGTTATTATTGGCCTATGTTTAAATCTCAGAAGTTTTGTTAATAGAGTAACGTGGCTGGCACAAAAACAGATGTGATTTGGGCTGCATTACTAGAAGCATAATGTCTAAGACAAAAAAAAAAATGGGAGCCCTACCTCGCTCTGGTCCAGTCGTACTTGAATAGTTTGTCATTTAAAGAGTTATAAGTTATATTAAGTGGAGGACTGAAGAAGAATTCAAGGGGTGTGTGTGTGTGTGTGTGTGTGAGTGTGTGTGTGTGTGTGTGTTTGCCAGACTTAAGGGAAAACTAGTAGCAAACAATCCTTCTTAACATGTACGACAACGATTGCAAAAGGCAAATTGTTTTTCTTTTTCAACTTACTGATTTGAGTGTGAGCACCGGGCCATATGGTAGAAGTGAAAAGGAACAGATTTGACACCCAGTCAGAGCTAAGGGTGGGAGAACGTGCCTCTGGAGTAATGAGATCCCCATCTCAGGAGGAATGCAAGCATTATCCTAGCATTGGCCTGTGCAGAAGGGACTTGAGCTCCAGGTAGGTGGCGGGAGGATGCCTGATGCCTTGGATGGCGGAGTCTGTGATTGTCATGACCTGTGTATGCCATCGCCCTCACTGGCCTGAGCGCAGCCTCATGCCCACATTGCCCAGCGGTTGCTGGTTCACTTTGGGGAAACCCTTCCAGGTGTATGCAAGTGCTGCTCTATTGTGTGGGTGTCCTGGTAGTGGGCACTATCTTGCCATCTGACTTCCCCTGGGTCTGCACTGCAGATTCCCTTCAGGTGTCCTCCACCAGCCCACGCTCCAGGTGGGGGCTCATAAGGGACTAGCCAAGGCTCTGTAGTCAATTATCTTTGACAGGACAGGACAGGAGAAAGGGCAGGCGCCAGGCAGGCAAATAAACTTAATGAAGTTTGTAATAGGCTGCGGAAATATCAGCCTCATGATCAAAGCAGGAATAAGCCACAAGAAACTATTAATTAAGACTCTCCCACTATCTCCTCTCCACATTTCCTCCTTCACTGTGGCAGGAACATTCTAATTGTTCCAAGCTCTTCATGATGCAAAGGCAACTTTTCTTTCCCAGATTTCAGAGTGTTCTTGGGGGTCAACTATCTGCTGCCATCACTGACAGATCCATGGGTCCCAACAGTCCAGCTCTGCCCTCTGCAAGCAGAGGAGGTACCTGTGTTGAGTGTCTGCTCCCTCCGCAGTCTCCTTGGCAGGCCATGATGTCCTTGCTGTCCTAGAGCCTCACCCCTTTCTCTATGTCCACACTGTTCCTCACAGACCCCTCCACCAGTCTGCTAGTTTGACCTTGAAACTCTTTCTAGTCTTTGGGTGTATGATTGGGCAAAGGAAATAGTCAAAACATTTCCCAGCCAGTGCTATAACTCTACACGTGAGTCAGTCTCTGAACAATGTGAAATCCCATTTCTTTTCATTCCTGAACTAAGGCTGCTCATCCTGTAAGTCGTCTATCAGATCAATTCAATCTCATCCTATTCATTGGTTGATTTTTCAGAATTGTTGGTGTGATCTTTTGTCTGACACAGGTGTCACCGAGTAAAGGTCTTACCACAGGAACCAGAATCAACCCCTCTCAGTCACTGCCAAATCAGTTCCTAGCCAGAAGAGCCTCCGCGTTGGGAGCTGTGTGCACAAGTTGTTCCGCAGTGAGACACACGACACATACCCGTGCTCCCCACCCTCCCTGAAGATGACCACTAGTCGTAGGTCCCTCTGACAGTATCCCCATCCCGCACCTGCTTCAGTGCCCCTTCAAGGCTAGACCGCTTTGGAGAAAAGAGACAAGGCTTGCTCAGCAGCTGCTGGGAACCTCAGCTGCTTTTCACTGTTCCCAGACCTAATTGCTGAGCACCGGCATCATCTCTCAGTGCCATCAGCTGGTTTATGATCTATTTCCCAGATAGTATGGACATGGCTTGATGTGGGAGTGTCATATATCAATCTGTTCATTTCATTGGTTAAGCAATAAAGAAACTGCTTGGCCCTCATAGGTTAAAACATAGGTGGGTGGAGTAAACAGAACAAAAGGCTGGGAGAAAGAAGCTGAGTCAGGGAGTTGCCATGATTCTTCCACTCCAGGCAGACACAGGTTAAGATCATTCCTGGGAAGCCAGCTCTTGGGCTACATAGATTATTAGAAATGGGCTAGTCCAGGTGTGAGAGTTAGCCGAAAAAAGGCTAGATATAATGGGCCAAGCGGTGTTTAAAAGACTACAGTTTCCGTGTAATTATTTCGGGGCATAAGCTAAGCTAGCCATGTGGGCGGCCGGGTGCCAGGGACGCAGCCCCGCCGCTCCTATTTCAACAATGGTTTAGCATCCCAACAGCCAGATTGTTACAGCTACACACTTCCCTGACTTCTCTGTCCTGCCTTCCCACAGGCCCTGTCACCTCTCCAAGGACAGGTGTCCTAGAAGGCATCTGACCCTTTCAAAAGGAAAAGCGAGTTGGCAAAGAGTCCCAGGAGACAGCACTGAATGCCAATTTTCCCTCCCCCAACACACGCCCAGACTGAAAGAGAGTCTCGACTCCATTCTCTGCCTGTCCAACCTTCAATATCTTCTGGCTCAGGTGGGTGATACCATGTGATAAAATCCCACAGTCCTCTCCTGAATGCTAGAGAGAATCAAGGGGTGCCCACAGCTGAGGCAGTCATGGCCCCTGTGGGAGATTTACAGAGACAGATGGCTACATGGAGCAAGAGGAACCAGAACTAGGAGCAAGAGATGACTTACGATCACTTCACTGTCAACACAGACAGACCCTTGTTGTTGGAAATGGCTTTCGTGTTGTCCGTGTTGGTGGAAACCTCAACAAATGTGGAGAGATGAACTGGGAGCTCCAGCAGGGGCTGAGGTCTTCAGAGGTGAAAACCATTAGCAAGAACAATTCCTCCCCCTGCTGAGCGTTTATCATCCGTGGCCTTGGCTGGGGTTGGTTGCATCTCAGTTCCAGAGAGGAGCAGTGGGCAGAATTAGGTCAGGCTGTGAATGACAGTGAGCAAATCCAAAGCTATTATCACCTGCCCCCCTGTCCCCCTGCCTTCCTAAGTTGGCCTGTTCAATTAGCTTAATGACATGGTGGAAGATGGTATTTCCAAACAGTAGAAACAGCTGGGCTGCAATCACTCGACTTGCTAGCGTGAAGCATGTCAGGCCGCCTCTGCAGTGACACAGGGACCCTATCAGCATGACACACGTTTGGGGGAAATGCTATAATTCGGGACTGACACCTCAATCAATGGTCCCCATTTCTAAGCTGTCTTCCCTGGGAAAGAGAGAGCGTATTGGCCTCAAATGACCCACCCCCAGACTCTGTGGCTATGATGTGTCTCGTCCATTGTCCTGCTTCCTGCTTCTGCTGGTTTTTGTGTGCCACTGTTCCACCCCATTGAGCATGTTGGCTGAGTGCAGCCTCTGAGGTTGGATGTGGCCTGAATCCTCCACCACTGAAGTGGCCTTGGACCCTGGGCTAGTTACTCAGTGTTCACTTTGACTTTCTAAAAATGGGAACCAACCAAGTCTAGCTGCTGAAGAACAAACAAACAAGCAAACAAGAAACCTTAAGACAATTTCCAGAAAAAATTCAGGGTCTTGTCCCACATACTGGAAGCCTTCCCTAAACTTAGTTGCCAGGCTGGGTTATCTTTTTCCACCCTTTGCCAGTCCTCTGACTCGGTTCTCTTTTGGTCTGCACATGTCCCCGCAGGCTCCCCTCCAATCTGGTGCCTAGCTGTGCCTCCCTTCCTGCTGTCTGGGCTTTTGCTTCTTTCTCAGGGCTCCCTGGGACTCTTTGTCAGGTTCTATGTCTCCCTGATGCACTCCTTGGCTATTTCCTATTGTCTGAGAGCCATACCTCATTCCCTATACCATGGCACACTGTGGAACCAGAGAGCTTTTAAATCCCAAGCAGAGAAAATCAACTCCTGCGAGTGGTGACTCCCCATAGCCTTGGTGAAGCTCAGGCTGTGAGATGCAGATTTTACTACTGTAATTATCCTGCCTGACGCTGTGCCAGCTTGGCTGGGCTGGCACAACAATGTGCCAGTCAGGATCCAATCACCCCCTCCCCACTGATCATAGAGAAGCTGCCTGGCCTTCAGCTGGATGCTAAAAATAGGCCTCAGGAGGCTGGAGCAGCTAAAAATATCCTTTGGCCAAAATAGCCTTCCTGTGTCCCACAGGCTGAAGGTAGGAGAGACCAGAGGCTTTAGGAACCCTGGGATCCACAGCTGTGTGGTTCCAGGTGGGCAGTATAGAACAGAGGAAACTCACAGGTGGGCGCTCAGGGTAGCAGGCCTACCAGTAACTTAGATAGCACTGAGAGGGAGAGCTGGTCCCAGAAGCTGGGTCTGTGCTGGGTCTACAGAGCACACACAAGCAGTGAGCTTCTCATGACTACCCATGTGGATAGACAGAAGGAAGACACAAGAAGGTTGGACACGGGAGGCCTCCTTAAACTTTGCCTCCTTACTCTGGCCTCCATTGTCCCCTGTGAAGCCACAGATGCCTCTACACTCCGTCCATTAAGTCTTGACTTCACTTTGCCCCTAAAAAGACGTTTCATCAGTCAACCCTGTCTCCATCCATCCAACTGTTTCAGAGCACTATCCAGCGTAAGAGGTAAGACGATGATTGTGCTTGCTGGATGCTGGCCTTAGGCAATCCCAGGAGTCATACTGGGGCCAGTGTTATCATTCTCTTCAAATGACAGATGAGGATCTGAACTCAGGAAGCCTCGGTAGCTTCCCCAAAGTTTCCTGGTTAGCCGGGGGCTATCCTGGGTATGAATCTTATTCTACCTGGCTATGGTTTCTCTATGGCACCCTCTCCATTAGTTGGCTTACATTCTGGGTGACTTTGCTTGCCCTGCAGGGCCTGATAGGCTCTGCAAACTATGTTGGTAATTCTACGGCAAGGGTCGTGACCAGCACCCAGTGGGCAATGATAAAGGACCCTGATAAACATCCCACAGTGTTCAGTGTACGTTAGAACAAAGCTCTTCAGCCCCAAATGTCAGACGGACCAACTCCCCTAAACCTACGGAGGACACCACTGCATGCTCCGGCAATCAGTGTTCCGTCTCTGTGGCTGTCAACGTGGGTGCAACAGAATTACCTAGAAATTGTGTTAACTCAGAGAACAGGGGTCTCTAGACATCTCTCCACCCCTCTTTAGGATATTCCCATTCAGATATTTAGTGCAGCAGGCCAAGAAACACTTTCCAAGAGCAAAATGGTAAAGGAGTGGATTCCGGGTTCCTGTATGCTCTAAATGAGAAGACACTTGGAAAATATTTCCAAATAACACACACACACACACACACACACACACACACACACACACACACACACACACACAAAGGTATCAAGATCCAGGTAGCCTCAAAAAGTAAAACCATTATGGTCCATGATGTTCACCTGGTAGCCTCTTTTACCTGCAGATCAATTATCCAACCAAACATTCACTTTGGCCAGCAGTCAGTGAGAGTGTGAATCAGTGCACCTTGCTCTCAGATCTTTGATATAAATACACCTTTCCATTTCCTTCCTCCTTCCTGCCTTTGCATCTTCCTCTATTCCTATCCAACTCACTTCATCAGTCCTGCCTGCTTGCCTCCTGAAGACTTCAAGTTTTGGTTGGTGGCCCCAATGGAAAGCATCCTCTACCCAGATTACTGAAGAATCTGCCAGCCAAGGCTCCGGCAGCACTGACTTTCAGACTGATGGTGAAGTCAGGACCAATTTTACCTTGGTCTCCATGATTCAGAAGAGGGGCCTAGCAGGACAATAGGACTCCATTCATTGAGAAGGTTTTTGGGTAGAGATAGGTGGTTCTCAGAACCAAGAAAAAAATGAGTTGATGACCACAGTAAGAAGATATCCTTAACTGTCAGATGTTGTGGAGTTTGAATGTAATTGGCTCCCATAAGCTCACAGGGAGTAATAACAGTATTAGGAGGTGTGGTTTTGTCGGAGTAGGTATGGCCTTGTTGGAGAAAGTATGTCACTGTCGGAGTGGGTTTGAGGTCTCATATATGCCCAAGTCACACCAGTGCTTCAATCCATTTCCTGTTGCCTTCTGATCAAGATGTAGCCAGCACCATGTCTATCTGCTGCCTTCATGCTCTCTGCCATGATGACAATGGGTTGAACCTTTGAACTATAAGTCAGTCCAATTAAATGTTTCCTCTTATAAGAGTTGCTGTGGTCATAGTGACTTTTCACTCACAGCAATAGAACCTGAACTGAGACAGATGTGGAACATACCAAAAAAAAAAAAAAAAAAAAAAAAAACAAACAAACAAACTCCTGTGTGATCCTGGTACTGTCAACTTCTACTGTGATCTGCCCACAAATTAAAAATATGCTTAATGAATATATACATCCTCTTTGTATCAGGGGAACTAAAGTGTGACCAACATCTTCTGATGGTATAATCTTTATCCTATCCTCTGTATCCCCACACTTGCTGCTTTGTGCATCTGAATCCACAGAGTCACAAATACAAAGCCCCTCACATGTCTGATTTACAACATAGTTGGTCAGCTCTTGGCAGTATCTGTTGCCCCTGAAAAGTGAGTAGGCTCCACCCCCTGCCTTTAGTTCCTAACCTCGATAGCCTCAGGTGATGAACCAGGCATGGATTTAATCCAGGCTGGACCAGTCATGCATACAACAAATATTTATTGAACTCTTAGTAATACAAATCATAGCGCTAACCAGTGAGAATACAATAAAAAAATAATAGATACAATCACTTTTCATCTAACTACATCCTGTATTCAGAGAATGACATTCATTAGATTTTGATAAAATGATAAAATTCAGCTCTGGCAATTGAGTCTTCTGGATGACGGGATGATGAGTACTTAATGAAGTTGACCTGACAAAGAAATCTTCCCTTGAAAACGTGGTACTTCACCTGGGATCAGTAGGACAAGCTGAGCGTGGAGATGGTGGGGTGGAAGGGCAAGGGTTTCTTCCTTTCTGGAGACCTCACACTTGAAGTTTCTTGCTGGTAAGAATATGAAGGCAAGGCAGCCAGAGAAAAGCCAGCACATATCACCAGCATGTCACCAACCCTTGGCAACCTGGTAGCACACTTCATGAGTGCGTGACCTGACCTTTCTTTCAGCTGAGTCTGTCCTATGTGACTTTGACTCAAGGCAGCGTGACAGAGTGGGGAAAGGAAAGGCGTGCCAGAAGATGAGGCCAGAAGGACAGGCAGGCTAGCTAGTGAAGAAGGACGGGAAGAATCTCGAACTCCATTAACTTAAGGGGAATTCATTAAGGAATTTTAGGCAATGACATGGCTTTATCAGCTGTGTTATTTTAATGTGTTTGTTGTTGTGAGTTTTTTTAAAAAAAAGTTTTCTCCTGAACCAATGGGCAGGGGTGGGGGGAGGGTAAAAATGACCAGAATGTTAGAGACAGGGCAAACATGTCTTTTAACAGACAGGTTAAGTAGCTCCATCATAAGCCAGGAAAGATAATAGTTTTAACTGGGGTGGGGGTGTTTTAGGAAGATAAAGAAGAGAAGAATGATTCTGAGAGATTTAGGAAAGAAAATCCATATATTTGATAATGGACTAGATATAGAGACTGAAGTGGGGGAGATATGAGGGACGATAGCGGAGCACTCAGCCTGCTGTGCAGAGCACAGGAATGCCAGCTGACTAGACGTGACTGGAGGTAAAGGTGAGAGGAAGATCATGTGCTTTGTATGGACATAGACAATTGTGTCTCTATGATCAAAGGCAACGAATTCATGAATAAACCATTAGGTTTATAACTCTTGAGCTGGACTGTTTTCAGTAGTCATTAATATGGTCCCTAAAATAGTGGAAATGGAGGAACCATTTGGGATATTGTGTGGAATAAAAGCATGAAGTATGGACAATCTTCAAATGACTGTCAGTGATGGCTGGCCATGAGATGCCAATCAGATCATCTCTGCCTCAGGCTTCAGGTTAGACCCAGAGTGAGCATCAGCTGGCTTTCAGTATCAGCACTGCGGGAGAATGGGAAGATGTACTGGGAGCCATTTCTGCCACATGCAGCTTGCGTGAGGAAAGGTAGCCTGGATGGGACAATGGAGGTGGCAGAGAAGAACCAAAAAGGGAAGGCAGTATGGGCCACATAGTAGAGAAAGACTTCCTTCTATGCTCCATAGCTGACGATATGGCCACATATCCTTCCTGTCACCATAATTAGGCTTGAGGTACAGAGCTAGCCATGGCAGGGATAACATGGAGCCCAGAGGATGAGATGAAGACAGACCGCTACTCCCAGTACAATGCACTGAGGACTGCACACATTCTCTCGGCTTACCTTCATAATGACTCTCACAGCCAACAATCACTTGTCCGGTTAGCTGAGAACACAGAGGCTTAGGCTTTCCCAAGGTCACAGAGCAACTCCACGACAGCTAATCCTTCCAGTGTTGTGTGCAGGAGAGCGAGGAGAAGAGAAAAGAGCGGTGTTTTCACACACAGAAGAAGATGAAGGATGCAATGGTCAAGTCGGTAACTCACAGAATGGAAGTGTCACCCAAGAAGGAGGATAAGAAGTCAAGGGGGCGCGTGAGTTAGAGAGGGAAGCTAGATATGGGAAACCCTATCCCCGTAGCTCAATTCTGCAAGAAATGGCAGCATCTCTTGGCTCTTCCTTCAGCAGCTAGGGATGAAGAAGGGAGGACTGGGCATATTTGCTCAGGCTGAAATGATGTTTGAAGGAACTAAAGAAATGCCTGCAAGGCAGGAGCTGACTTCCTCGGCTCTGTCCTCATTCTCAGTGATCTTCCATCTCCTCACACCCCAGGCCTCGCAAACTTCTGCCTTTCCCTCACATGTGGGTAGAGGATTATGGGAAAGGAAAGAGATAGGTTTGGGATAAGGAAGCTAACAAAACCCAGAAAACTTCATACAAGCTAGGGTTGGGCGCAGGAGAAGCAAAGCACGGGAAGGACAAAGAACACTTGTGTAAATCTCTCGGAAGTGAGTCTTGGAAACTGGCCTGATGGGAGAGGAGATGAGCCTGTAATATGGGATAGTTTGGAAGTGCAGGTGATTGGCAGAGGGCATCGTTGAATATTGAACTTTCTGGAATGGAAGAACTTGCTGGAAATGTGAAACTAAGCCCCGGAACATAGAAGGTGAAGCTGAGTAGGAAGTAGGACCTGGGAAGGAGACCACCCTGGAATGGAATTCAGTGTGAAGAGCTGGGAGACACACATCTGGAGCCCCAAGTTCATCCACAGCACAGCTGTGGGTCTGAAGGGCCAAGCAGGGACATCTGCTTCCGGAAAAGATTGTGTCCTCAGTGACTGTGAGGAAGGGACCCAGAGAGGGGCTGTGCTGGCCTCAGCGGGTGACGAATGTGCAGCAATTGGGCCAACGGCTGGCAAACATTTCTGTCAGATAGAAAACCCTGTCATCTCATTCCCAATTTTATTTCATTCTCTTTTGCCTCGTATTTCAGTTAATAGGAGCTGTCAAGAAGACTCTTTGGTTCTGTCCCTCCTCCTGCAGCAGCTCATGTATTCTGACAGCCTAAGAGATGGGTTTTTTAGAAGACCTGCATAAAATAAATTGTTAAAGTTTCCAGTCTGGGGGTTTATGTGTCTGTTTGCACTTCTGTGTGTGAAGACCCATCTGTGCTCATCTGAGCATGTATGTTTATCTGGAGGGCATACGTGTGATGAGATTGAAACAGCCTTGAATATGAAGCTGGATTATAGGTTTGTGAGTCTAGGTTTAGTATTTTGTGTGACCAGAGTCCCAATTTCTCCTACAACATGGGTATGGCAAGATAGTCCTTTCATTCTGCCATAGTTGTCATGAGCTTTGTGATACAAGGAACATGAATACCCTCTTGGGAGGCATACAGGCCACTGGTACATACTTATAGCTAGTGTCTGTGTCCGAAAGGGGTTTCCACCGAGCTGGCCTCAGTCCCATGGCATCTATTTCCATGCTGCCACTGTTGATACACTAGACCCCTAAGACCAGGTCTACTTGGAACCACTCTGGTGACTCCTGAGGGGAGCATCTCTGACTGCTTGCCCTGCCCCTGCTCACAGGCTGTTGAGCGTCACCAGGGAGTCAGCAAACACACTTAAATCCCCAGGCTTACTTGCCCATTCATTCAACAGTTATTAAGCATTTACCATGGGTGAGACTCTGTGCTGACCTCAGGGGACTCAGAGTTTAATAAAACAGATGCTCTGCACACAGGGAGCTTTCAAACTTCAAACTTAGAGTATATTATAAGGGGTATTGTAGTAGATCCAGACCCAGGAATCATGGCAGCAGGGAGGCGGGGCCCTGGACACAAGCAACTGAGAGTCCCCTCTACCGTGGAGCTGGAAAGACAAGAAGAAAGGTAGCTATATGAAGCTGACCATCTGGGCTTGCCAACCAGCTGCTCCTTGACTCTTTTTCCAATATCTTACCACATTCTTCAAGTTGCTCTCAGCTTTCAGAATTAGCTCCTTTGACATGTGGACCTGTGCTGAGGACCTGCTGCACTCACTGCTCGCTCTCATAACTGCCTTGTAGAAAACTAAGTCTCAATTGCCATCCCTGCTTTGCCAGGCCTCCTCGAATAATCTTTCGAGCTTCATATGTCCCACCCACCCACCCAATGCCATCCAACCACAGCTATTCACCAGTCTCGAACAGACACTGGTTCTCTCTTCTTCTCTGTCTTTACTCATGGACCTTATTCCTGGGAAGCCTTGTCTGGCTCCACATCTCATTTCTCTGATATGGCTGGTAAATTTGAGTCCCAGCTAAGATGCCACTACCTCAGAATGTCTTCTAGACCCCTACACCCCACACAGGAAATAGCATTTGTCGTCTCTGTCAGAACAGGTCACAAAAAAATTCATCTATAGATAAACGGGACTCCTTTCAGGCCACAACACCTATGAAATGTTTGGTATGAAAATTAATGGAAGGTTGGACTTAGAAAACCATGGTTCTCATAAAAATCATCACCCATACAAGATGGTGTCTGTCAGCATCCTGTCATAGAGAGGGAGGACCTCACCAAGCCCTACCTTCTTCCTGAGGATTTTAGACACAGTGACACACAGTTGAGACATGAGAACAGGAAGAGGGTTAGCAATAGGGGAAAGGGGGAGAGGGCAAGAAGGGTGGCATGATGGAAATGCATTATATACATGTGTGGAAGTATCATAATAAAAATGACTATTATGCATAATTGGCATACAATAATAAGACACTTTCAAATTGCACATGTCCACATAGGCTTTCATGAAAGAATAAGCTTATATCCACCTCCTCTAAAAACTTTTAAATGTCGAAAATGACTGAAAAATTTTTTAACTATTTATTTATTTATTATATATACAATGTTCTACCTGCATGTTTTCCTGCACATCAGTAGAGGGTGCCAGATCTCATTATAGATGGTTATCAACCACCATGTGGTTGCTGGGACTTCAACTCAGGACCTTTGGAAGAGCAGTCAGTGCTTTTAACCTTTGAACCTTCCCTCAAGTCCCCTGAAAATTAATTTTAAAATAGAAGTCCAGGGTGAAGAAAAAGGACTGATGTACGGTGTTAGTGGTGTAAGCACAATGACTTGAGTTTGGGTCCCCAGAGCCCAGATAAAGCTTGGATGTGATAGTGAGCATCCCTGCATCATCCCAGCACTCCTACAGTGAGACCGCAGGCTGAAACAAGAGAATCCCCAGAAGCGCATGGGCCAACTAGCCTGGCTGGCACATACAATAAGAAACAAGAGATCCTGACTCTAATGTAGTGGGAGGCAAGGCACACACTTAAGGGTATCATCGGATTTCCACATACACACTGTAGCAAGCATGTGCCGACACTCATGCATTCAAATATATACACACATGTATACATGCACACGTGTGTGCGCACACACACACACACGTTTATTCACCCATACAAAGAAAAGAAATCAAACACGAAAGCAAAGATCATAACAAACTAAAAATTCACAAAATTTTAGAACCTGGAATGTAGACGGCATATCTCAGTCTTAGCTGGGTAAGGAAGCAAACGAGGGGCAAGCTGATTCCACCTACATTAAGGGCCTATCCCTGCATCACTTCAGATCCACTTAGTGGCCTTTTACCACTTCATCACCACCCATAATGCCCTGGCTTACTGGGTCTGAGATCCAAACAAGTCTGTGCAGTCACGAGACCACAGCACCTCCCCTCGGGTCTGTATCACTGCCCGATAGCTTCCCTGGGGCGGGCGTGGGAAGCAACACTATGGGACTTGCTCGGTGCCCATCAGTCCCTGAGCAATTCAAGTCAGCTCTCTCCAGGGCAAAACTGTGATCAGTGGGAGCAAGTAGACGTTAACTTCTTCCTGTTTTTTGTGCTCATGTCAAACATACCCAAGTACAGATATTTGTATCTGAAAATCAGTCGGACAAGACTCAGGATCAGAGGTTCAGAAGCTGCTGGCTCACTCCAGCCCTGGCTTACCCCCAGAGCATAGGATTTTCCTTACTCCTGCTTCCTGACGTTATTTAGATCCGTTCAAAAGGGCAGTATTTTCTGAAGACATCATCACATACTCACAGAAAGAATAAAGAAAAGATGGTTCCCAGAGGCTTCCGAGGGATAGTTTAAAATCTGACTAAGAAACCCAACAGCCCATCTCCACGTCCAGTCTCTGACACCATGAAATTTTACCTCCACTACTCTGCCCATGTCTTGAGTAAAGTTCATTCTCAGTACAACTTTAAGATTTTTGAGTCTAGGAACATTAGGCATAATTGAGAGCAGGACTCAGTCACCTCACTAAAACACTGAGGTTAGCTAAGATTTTAGACAATGGGAAATAGAGTCAAATAAGCACCGACAATTAGCTTAAAGGAAACACGGACAGTGCAGAAAACAGAAAAAAAAAAAACACCTAAAATTTTCCAAAACAGAAGGCTAGTATGAAAATGTTAAGTAGCACAGAAGAATGTTTATATAAGTTGAAATATGACAGAAGCACAAATTTTAAAATATTGAAGGGAAAAGAGAAATAAATCACATAGTAACAAGAAGACAATGTAATGAGATCTTTTTTTTTTTTTGATCAAAGAAGTTATTTATGGGTCCTGTATCCAGCTAAGGAAATTTCCAAAGGAAAAATGAGGGAACACAAAGTATGTCCACTGTGATGGTTTTACATTTATTTATTTACTTTTGCAGGGGGTGGGTAAACATACACAAACCAGAGTATGTGTGTTCAAATCAGAGGATAACTTGTAGGTCTCAGGGGTCAAAGTTGGGTTGTCATGTTGGATAGTATATACCTTTATCTGTGGAGTTATCTTTCTGGTTTGAATTATTTATAAAAACCCATATCAAGATATGATTGTAAAGTTTTGAACATGAATAAAGAAGAGAAAATACATTAAATATCAGATATCAAAATGACATTACATTTGGATCAGAACTATCAGAGCTAAAAGACAATAGACCAATGCCACTAAATCTCTGAGAGGACGAATTTACTCTGAACTTAGAATTCAATACACAACCAAACTTTCTCACACTCTGACATTTTCAGTGAGATCTAAATATCCATCAACCACCAACTCCTCATAAGAAGTTCCACCAAAGTAAAAAAAAATATTAATGCATAATAAAAATATAAATCTAAAAAGGAAAAGTTGTCAATCTAAGAAACAAAAATTTAACATAGCTGGAAGATATGATTTCTTGGGGTGATAATAAGGGGAAGACAGGTCAAGTCCATGTATTGGGCTCAAGAGAGAAGAGTTCAAGGAACACAAAGTGAATAAGGGATCTTGTAAAAACCTGTCCTAGAAATAGCTTACTAAGACAGACACTGTCTTAGGTGTGCATCTTTCCTGAGAACAGTTGTATAGTTTGGTTGAGGAGTCTGAAGATGAACTGTTTGTATGTTACACACTAAACAAACAATCAAAACCAGAAAAGATAGATCCAAAGGAAAAGAAAAGACATTTAAGAAAAAAAAATAATCCTTGAGGAATGTAGCTGAACTGTTAACATTCACATAGTAACAATAATAGATAGACTAGGAAAAAAGGTAATATTTCTGGTGGGGAAGATGGAGAGAAGACATCAAAGGATCTAAGTATTCCTCTTCTCCATTAGGAAGACAAACAGCCAAGAGCCAACATTTTAGAATTTAATATCATGCATGTAAACTATTTAGAAAGTAGGAAGGAATGGTCAGATAAACCATGGAAAGGGTTAGAAAATGGTGGCTTATGGAAAATCATGCATAGATCCAACGTGAGTTGAGGTCGCCTTTGCTGCTCTCTCTATATTTGTTTATTTATTATAAATCCTACTTTCTATTATGCTATTTTGTCCATTTTATTTTCTTAAAGATTAAAAAAATGTTCCTGTGTGCCTGTGTGTATGTATGTGCACATACATGCCGTTTCCCACAGAGCCCAGAAGGTGCTGGATCTCCTGGAGCTGGAGTTTCAGGGATTGTGAGCCACAGATGTGGGTCCTGGGAACTGAACTCCAGTCCTCTGCAAGAGCAGTACCTACTCTTAACCACTGAACCATCTCTACAGCCCCTCAAGGATTTGATTTTAAAACTGTGTGCACTGTCACTGTGGTCAGAGGGGTAGGGGTACTTACTGTAATGTCTCCAAACCGGAACATCTTTATTGTTTCACAATTTGAGCTGAGAAAAATAATGACTAAGCACCCACACTTAAAGAGAGGGTGCTTAGAAGTATGCTTAGAAGTACACCATATGAAGGGTATAGTAGAAAACAAGGAAATTCAATGCACAACCCTAACCTTGGTAGCCACCTTGATCCCACTTGTAAAGAAGGGCCAGAGATTAACCAAACCTGTGCTCCATAGTGGGAAGCACTGGGGTTTGTTCACTCATTAAGAAGTCCTGGTCACTGTCCTTATTTTGGTCTTAGAGAAAGTGCACATTGATGTAAAGAAGGCAGGACATTTTCTACAGCATTGGAGCAAAGCAGAGACAGAGTCACGGGAGGTGTGCCATGCCTAGGAAGTGAGAGGTCACGGGACCAGAAGAACAGAAGGCTGTGGCTGATCACAGCCCCCAAGTGTCTCCATCTCTTTCCCTGGGATAAACAGGTTTCAGAGGGGGAGCTGCATGGATGTTATCTTGAGGACTGCCCAAGAGAGTGAGGTGACATCATCAAAGAAGCTGGGGATGAAGTCTTGAAGAGGAAAGTCAGGGACCATTATCAGAAGTCATACGGAGACCCAGTGTTGGAAATACATGAGGAAGAACTTTTAAAAGCCCACAAAAGCAGTTCATGAAGAAAAGGCAGCAATTCGGCATCTGGTGAGAACTTGTTTCTTTCCCACCTCAGCCCTGCAGGAGCTCTGGGCACTTGCCAGTAGCCAAGATGGGATGGAAAGGGAGCTTAAAGAAATTAACAACCATGTTCACCCCACAGCAGCAACTGAGCACCAGTAGGATCTGAGTTGGGAAGAAAGAGAAAAGCTTAAATTGGATGTGAAATGAAAGTATTGATTTAGATCCATCTGGCCTTTTTAATACCTGTAAGTAAAACTTCTAATATCTGAGAGTGACTGGAAAAGCTACAGAACCTGGCCAGGGGCAGAGAATGGTGACCCAAGAGCAGCTTAGGAAAGCAAGTGGGTTATTCGCTGGCCCACTTTTTAAAAGTTGCCGGATTTTAATTGTGAGTAGTTTCTCTCTATGTCTCTGTGTGTGTGTGTGTGTGTGTGTGTGTGTGTGTGTGTGTGCATTGTGTGTATCCATGTATGTCAATGCACACATTTGTGTGTGTGTGTGTGTGTAGCACAGTCCAAGGATAACCTCAGGTATTGGTCTCTACCTTTTACCCAATCTGAGACAGGGCCTTTCTTTTTGTTGTTGGTCACCTCGGCATATGTCAGACTAGCTGACCTATGAACTTCAGGGTCATCCCCATGGGAACATTGGGGTTATAGACGAATGCTACCCCACCAGCTTTACCTAAGTTCTGGACATTGGATATCAGGTCTCAAACTTATACAATAAGCCCCCTTTACTCACTGAGCCATCAGCTCCTTAGGCCACCTGGTTTTTCTTAGCACACATTGAGATCTACTATATAGTTGTCATATACATGCATACATAGGTATCTCATTTAATATCTCTGTCTCCCTTTTTGTTCCGGTTACTGTGATAAAATACCCTGGGGAAAAAAAGCAACTTAAGAAAGGATTTTTTTTTTTAACCCACAGCCTTCAGTTCCAGTCCAGTATTGTGGGGAGTCATGGCATTGGAGCCCATGACAACTGCTACATTACACCTGTATTGGGGAAGCGGAGAGCAAGGGCTGCACACACGTTTGTAATCAGGTCACTTCCTCCACTCTACAGTTCAGGATCCTCCTGCCTAGGGAACTGTGCTCTCCACGGTGAGTAAGCAGTTCTTGCCACCTCAGTTAATACAACCAAGACAATCCTCACAGACACGCCCTCTGGCCAACCTGACCAAGACAACCCTTCACTGAGACTCCTTCCAGGTGACTCTAGATTACATCAAGATGACAGTTAAAACGAGCCACCACAACTCCCAACAATCTTTCAAAATAGTGGTTATAATTTCTGCTCTGTAAATCAGGAAGATGGAACTTGGGGGTGGAGTGGTGTAGGGTAGGGAGAAGGGATTTCAAATTGCACGGCTAGCAAGTACTGAGACAGGAATCCGAGGTGGGACGTCCCCAGAGACCATTCACGTCTCAGGCAAAGATTCAAAGCCCATCTTCTGTTGCTAAACAGATGGTACTCAAACCCCAACATGTCAGCCACTGACCTCATCTCTCTTAGACTGGTTCCTCATTTCTAACATAGGAAAATAACGCCATAACCAGTGACTTGCGGTGAGCATTGGGTTTTAAAGAACAGGCAAAGGCGTTTTGTCTATCACAGAGTGAGTGGTCAATGAGCAGAACCTACTACTATCATTAATCTGCATTGCTCTCTGAGTAAGAAAGGATGAGATGAAATTCAGAGCTGTCTGGAATGCTACATACATGGGCTGAATGGAAGGCTGGGTTTCTTTTCGGCCCTTGCTTGTCTGTTCAATCTATTCACTCCAGCTTGCTCTTTGGCAGTGATTCTGGGTGCACTGGAGATGTCTACTGGTCTCAATCAGGAGCCTGATGGTGATTTGACCTGGTCATTTACTCAATTCCAAACAGGCCAAAGCGCTAGTGTCTTCACAGCTGTGGCTTGAAGAAGAGAGAGGAGTGGGTGCCCAGGGAGACTTGCTTCAACTTCAGCATATTAGATTTTTCCCCTCTCCAACCTTTCCTCTCATGCCCTGGCCCTGGGGGTAAATAGAGCGTGTGTGGTTCAGCCTACTTTCTCTGTTTTCTTCTCATTCTAGAAGCTCCAGGATTTCAGGACATAGACGTGTAAGCACACAAACACACACACACACACACACACACACACACACACACACACCCTGTTCTGATAGAAGCACCATGCGTGTGCCTGCTGGTGAGAGATTAACCTCAAGGGCACCACCCACCTTTCGGCTGCCTGCACGGCATTGCAATGGATGAACTGTGGGACTGCCCATCTTCCTTCATTAACACACCTCACCACCATATCAACAGGGTTCTCCATGTTGGGAATTCTACATTGGCAGTGCCCACTGATTGACATGCAAATGAACCAGGGAAGGATCTTGAAAAGCAGCCAACCTTTTGAGTGGAGAGTGGGTGGCACAAAAGTGTCTCGCAGGAGTGAGCGGAACTGACTCCAAGCAGAGACAAGGACTCCTGAGGAGTAGGGTCATTTTTACTATTCAGCTAAATTTCATTCTGTCCCAATGGCACTGTCCACCAACCATGTTCGCAGCACTGTTTGGGACACTGAGGAGAAACACCAACTGTGACTCTACCTAGAGGAGCTGGTGGTTTAGTGGTTGTATCCCAGAAAACAAGCACCAAGTACACAAACAAGTTGGAAGTGGTACAATGGGGAGAATGTTGTGGGAACCAAAGGGTGAAGGAGCCACCAAATACAGTGAGGAGATAAAGGTCAAGAAAGAATGTGTCATGAAGGAAGTGACACAAGAGCCAGATCGCAAAGCTTAGCACCAAGGTATACCTGGTCCATGTTTGAAAAGAAATGGCCATTTATAGTTGAGACTCTACAACAATATTCTTCAAGTCCAAAAGACTTCTGCTGTTGAGTGAGAACTGTTGGCGCTTATGACTTCTCTAAGAGACACAGGGCAGTAGCGACTTCTCTAGAGACAATGTGGCAAGAAATGCACAGATTGTGTGGTAAGGACTCTGAGTTTTTATCCCAGGCTCAACATCTTTCATACAGCCTTGGAAGGGCATTTTGCTGAGGTCAGCCTCAGTTTCCTCAAGGTGCCCTCTGCTCTGCCCGATCCTCAGGGTGCCATGAAGACTTGAGGAAATGAGCTCGGTGCACACACTCTTGACAGCCATGTCACTGCAGAAATGAGTCATTGTTATTCTCTGTTTTGGCAGATGCCTTCCTCTCTGCCTCTCGAGTGCCAGGATGAGCTTAACAAAGGACTTTTCTTCCCTGACACACCAACTGCAAGCTTCCAGACACATCCCATGGGGCTGCCATGAAGCCTCAAGCCTCCGTTCCCAGCTGCAGCCTCCAGACACAGGAAGCAAAAGTCTCCGTGGGGAGAAGAGCAAAGCAGAGGCTTGCCTGGAAACAAGATCCTTCAGACTTTGAGGTAATGAGTGTACCAGTCATGCAGTATTAATAACCACACACGGATTCTAGCAATGGTAGGGCTCGGACTCCTTGCCTTGCTGTTACTCACGGCATGTCTAGGCAGTATTTGTAACACCAAATATAACAACTCCTGGTCATTCTCTGTACACACCTGGGCCCCTTCCTTCTGTCCCATTTATTATGAAAATGAGGGACAAGCAGGAAATAAACAGATGCTCAAAGACGGGAGACCCAGAATTAAGAATGGGTAAGTAGGTCTCTTGATTTTGGCAGAGAATTGTGAATTGGATGGTTTTGGGAGTTACAGCCTCAGATAGATGAGAGCATCATGAAATAACTCAAGGCTTAAATCCTAGAGGAGCTGACCTTTGGTGGAGGAAGTGGAAATGCATGAATTTTTCAGAATTGTGAAAATAGCTATTTAGGACCTCAAAGACTGAGCTTAAATCTGAAGTCTGCTCGCTGACCTTTGGTGAGGAAGTTCTTAGCCTCATTTTCTCCTAAGACATTGGTTCTCAACTCATGGGTTGTGACCCTTGACCCTTTTACAAGGATTGCCTAAGACCACTGGAAAACACAGATACTTAGATTATGATTCATAATAGTAACAAAATTACAGTTATCAAGTAGCAATGAAAAGTAGCTATGATCATGACAAGATGAGGAACTGTATTAAAGGGTCACAGCATTAGAAAGGTTGAGAACCACTGCCCTGAGAGCTGTTGTGAATGAAGATAAAATGTCAACTGGCTTCTTAGATTCTTTATTAGCAAACATTAATAATAGATATTATCCACAGCTTCCCCTGTCCTATGGTCTTCTTCTGGGTCTTAGTCTATTGTTCCAAGTACCACACTAGACAACAATATCAAGGCCTTCCTTCAGGGTTGGAGCGATGCTCAGAGGTTAAGAACACTGCTCTTCTAGAGAACTCAGGTTCAATTCCCAGCACCCACATGGTGGCTCACTACCACCTGTAGATCCAATCCCAGAGGAATCTGACGCCATCTTTGGGTTTCAGAGGGCTCTGCATACATGCAATGCAGACATACATGTGGGCAAATCAGAAATACATGTAAAAATAAAGTCTCAAAAGAAAAACTTTAAAAGCCTTCATTCTGTGAACAGCACCTCCTTTTATAAATACAGCCCAAAAGCCTAATTTTTATGCTATTAGAAGGAAATTAAGCATTTTACCATTTTATCCTAAAGTGTGAGTCAATCCTTTTGTTTAGGAGCTGTGCTCTCTCGAGCCTGATACTCAAGATGCATTCATTCCTCCCAGAAATGCAAAATGATCTCTAATGGACTCAAAGAAACATAGTAAAGTAAACATTTTCCAGTGTCCTCAAACATTCTCCGCCCAGTCATATCAGCCTCTGCTTCATGAAATCTGTGTGTTCTTTGTTTTTTTGAAACAAGGTCTCACTATATAAATCTGTCTGGCTTGGAACTCACTGTGTAAACCAGGTTTGTCTCAGACTCACAGATATCCACCTGCTTCTGACTCCTGAGTGCTGGGGCTAAGGCATGCTAACATGCCTCACATAGATAGCAAAAGTCCTTAAGTGTTATTCAGAGCCTGGCACAGAACCATTTGTGATTTGATCTAGCATTTCTCTCTGGTGTTGCTTTTCACTAATTCCACTCAGTTTTCTGATAGTGAATTACGACCTCTTATTAGTCCACATCTCTATGTACTCTCTTCCATCTAGCTGGAATGCATATACCCTCATCTCTGCAGCCCACGATCTGCAGCGAAAGTTCTGTGATCTTTCACAAGGATGTTCTACTCTTGTCCACGGTGCATCTCTGACAGTCCCTTTTCCTGTCTTGAGCTGTGCTTATACCTACACACACCCTAACTCAAGAAAGACCAGTTCTCCCAGTACAGCATTATTCACACCTGAATTTCACCACTTGGCTTCTCAGCATAATAATTCTTAGTGAGCATAAACCAAGCAGAAACTATGGGGTATCCAGATGTATACCCGATGGAGCCTGTGGCTTCCCTGAGGACATCCTAGTTAATTCTTCATACGCAGCACATCTGGTTAGTAGAGCAAGGAGAGATCACCAAGGGTAAAATGGGCTGGTTTTGAGCAGGTACTGCCTTTCCAGAGATTCTGTTTGAACACACAGGTATTCCTGAGAGTGAACAGTATGCTCTCAAATACTGGCATGGATTGATGTATCAGATGGTTTCCCTGGTAACAAGGTAGGGAAGAAACAAAAGGGCATTAGCTGGACACTAGTGTATAAACATTAGCTATTTAGAATGGGTGGAACAGGGCCAGGACTAGAGTAAGATAAGGAGCAAGGTACTTAGAGTTTAAATTTTAAGAAAGCACTGACTCTCGGGTTCATGCAAATATAGAATCACCACTTACACAAATTACACAAACCTAAGAGTCCTGCCACCTGAATTTTCTTTTAAACCTAGAGCCCAGTGTTGACCCTGGAGGAGAGGAGTCATAAAAGCAAAGGATGGAGAGAAAGATAATTGGAATTTTTTTCTCTTTTTCACAGTGATGCTTGGAGCCAGCCTTGTGCATTAACTATGCTACCTCTGCCTCTTTCCTCCCCATTATATTTCATTTACCAAAGGTGGGGCTCTAACTTCTTCTCTCTTGACCCAGAGTCTCCAACATGAAATGGTGTGAAATCCCTTCCCATTTGAACAGCACCTCAAGAAAGAGCTTCCATTCCATGGTGGTCGATAATCACCCCTCCACCCTGGCTCCCACCCTGCACCCTGTATTTGTCAAGCTGATGCTATTCTAGGTACTCAATGTGGTAAATAATGCAGGAAGCATTATTTGTGCAGGTTCTAGAAGAGATGTCAGAAGGGAAGAGTTCTAAATGTCTCTAGGATAGTTTTGTACTGGGATGAAGAGTCATATTTTGGCATCTATTCAAAGAGAAATGAGAAGAGTTTATTTAAAAAATTTCCAACACTCTCCCTGCTATGATTGAAGTCTCAGCTTCTTTAAATGACATCCACTTTCTAAAGCACTTTCTAAAGCATCTCTGGGATGGAAGGAGAAAAGAGATGAGATGAATGGACAGCATTTCACCCCTGTGCCTTCCCAGCAATAGGCCCCTCCTATCCAAGCTCTTTCTAAAATGTCATTTAAAACAGACATAATCTGAAATGACCTAAAGGACCTCTGATCTAGGTCATTTTTAAAGCCCAGAGAAGGGACTAGGAAATGATGCACTGGCTGGCCTTAGATGCTACAATCTCGAATGAATTTACAACTCCCAGGAACACTTGTTTATTGGAAGCACTACTAGGATGCTTAGTTGACACATGGCATTTGGGTTTGTCTAGAACCAAACCAGCCTGCTACAGTGTGCCGACCTGCATCACTAATACATAGAGGAAAAGCTACCCTTGGGTTCAGTAATTTTATGTTTGTTATCTGTATGTCTTTTAGCTTGACCCACTGAAGATCTAATTTTACACAGTAAGGAATGTGAGCTAGAAGAGGGGCATGCCACACATCCACACACATGTGTAACCGTCCATGTGTGGAAGCCAGAAGCCAGGGCTGGGTATCTTCCTCCAGCATGTGTCCATTGTCTCTCAGTGAACTTGGTTTCTTTCCCACTCAGCTCGACTGGCTGGTCAGCAAGCTCCAGGGATCCTCCTGTCTCTGCTTCCTTGCACTAGAGTTATAGGAACACACCACCAGACCCAGCTTTCCTACATGGGTGCTAGGGATCTGAACTCAGATGCTTATGCTTGCACAGCAGGATTTTTACCGACTGAGCCATCTCCCCAACTCCCTGATTGTACATGTTCTAAATCACAGAGATCAGGGGTGATGCACGTTACCAGCTTTCCACCATCCCTCTACAAGATGTCTTAGAGAAGCTCCCACACTGTTCATATTCAAACCAACCTGTGCTCCACATAGCTGCATTTTCCCTTCCATAATAAAGGAATATATTGAGGAAAAATAAAGATAACCAAAAATGTTGTGACCTCCTCAGGGAGTTGTAATATGATGATACTAATCTAATTAGACGCAATTCATCATGACAACACCCCACTGGTTTATGTCACTGCACAAATACTCACACTTCACATCCTTGCAATATCCTTGTGGGGGTGTGGTGATCACCCCCACAATCAGTTTCTGTAGAATCTCTAAGAGGCTTCAGTGCCCAGGCATGGTCCTATGCATTGTATTGGACATTAGAATCATTTCTGAAATATTTGAAACATCTCAAAGCCTTGTTATCATTCCCACAGCTTCTCCCTCAAATATAGGACTCGGGTGGGACCAAGTTTCAATATTTTCAAAGGCTCCAGGTAACTCAGGGGTGTAGGCATCACAGAGAGCCACGGCTCTCAATGCAGTTTCCCACACTGAGTACCCAGATCACCCAGGGCATCTGCTGAGGCTTCAGAGGTTTTGATTCAGTTGGTCTGAGGTAGGAGATAAAAATTTGAATTTATAAACAGACTCATGGTGATGGTAATGCAGTCTCTCTCTCTCTCTCTCTCTCTCTCCCCATCTGTGTTGATAGATAGACTCTTGAGAGAAGTGTACTTTTAAATTACAAGGTTATTTATAAAAACTTACCTGGATACCCCAAATGTGTACCCAATAATTAGGATCGTATTGTGCTGGGGTGTCCATTGCAGGGATTTGACCGGGCACTGGATTCAGCACCATGGACATCACTCTGCGGTGCTAGTCCTGCCTTGATAGAACAATGAAGCTACTTCTCAGTGAAAAGCAGGAAGAATGAGAGACCCAGCAGTCTCTGAATTGTCACATTCATGAATCTACTAGACTAAACGTGTGAAATCTCTTGATAATAGTCAAAATTGCACTGTGTCATTTGTTCCCTTCTAACCATGTGCATGAACAATAACTCAGGAACACTCCTCTTTCACCTTCCATCCTCCCTCTGGCCTTCATTCCTGTTGACAAATACAAGACCTGGTAAGTGGCCAATAAATATTTATTGAATGATGTATTTAGATGGAAATATACCAGTTTCTCCAGCTTATCATGAAACACACCAAAACATTCGAGTGACTTGCATTTGAATGGGGAATGAAATCAGCTGGGGGGTATGTTAAAATGTTGATTTGGGTATGCCTCCAGAGTTTCCATTTATCAGGTCTGTGGTCTGTGGTCTGTGGTCTGGGGTGAGGGCCAAGTCGATTTGGTGTGTGATCAGACAGTTGAAGAGGCCCTAGCATGATTACATGCTAGGATAATGATGGCAGAACCTGGTTAGTGAGTATAGAGGTGCTGATTGCAATGATTTTCAACTTCTATGTATAATTTTAAATATCCATAATAAGAGACTCTTAAATCTCCAAAATAAAGCAATTCTAGTGTACTGCCCAGTGTCTAGGATCCTTGTTTTAAAGGCTCACAGAAATTTACAGTTACAACTCAAGTCTTTTCCTCTCCCTGTTTCCCTTCACTCTCTCCTTCCTCCCTCCTTTCCTCTTTGCCTCTTTCCCTCTCCTTTCCCATTCTTCCTAATTCAAAAAGACACTACCAAGTGAGGCCAAGGACCTAGAATTTCACCTTCTAAGAAATTAATGTCAGGCGGTGGTGGCACAGAAAGCAGAGGCAGGCGGATCTTGTTTGGCACAGCTTGGTCTAAAGAGTTAGTTCCAGGAGAGCCAGAGCTGTTACACAGAGAAACCCTATCTTGAAGAAAGAAAAAAAAAACAAGAGGGGAAAGAGAGAGAGAGAGAGAGAGAGAGAGAGAGAGAGAGAGAAAGAAAGAAAGAAAGAAAGAAAGAAAGAACTGGGAGGAGTGCTGTTTCAGCAGCCTGGCAAAGACAAAGGGCAGGCTTGGTCTGTCCCATGGAAAAGCACTCCAACAACGCCCTCCTCAGAAGCTGGATAGTTGGTACTCCAAGGACAGGGAATTGAGAAAGATTGGAAGACTAAGAGTAGGCATTGGCTCCCAGGAGGAGCCTCAGCAAGGCAAGAAAGAAAAACATTCATGCTACCACAGGGCAACCTCTGCCTACCCTACATACCTCTGGCTATCTCAGGGCAAAGACTGCACTTCCTCCTCCGTTCCAGCAAAGACTGTACCTCCTTCCTCTGTGCAGATCCAGGAAAGGAGTCTATTTGCATAAGGTCACACTACAAACTGCTCTAAGTTGAGAACCTCTCAAATGCTATGATGCAACTCACAATCAGCTGGAACTAGCTCAGCATCATATCAAGAATCCAACAAGCAAGGTCTTATGTTGGAGAGTCTCTCTTGAGTTGTTATGAAGCCAGAGTACTTTCCATGTTCTCAAATACCTGCCCCAATCTTCCCTACCAAGAGATATGTGAACAGTAACAGAAGAATGTGAGCTAGGCATAAGCGAGATCTGTTCTGACACCTTCTAAGGAATCTGTGGCACCTTGGTCCTCAAGGTCCTCAAGCAGCAGATTGCCAAGAACATGTTCATTTTGAGACCTACCAACAGTCTTTGGATGGTAATCCTTGCAGCATATCAGAGGATGGGGCTGGGAGTTCAAGGAAGATGGATATGCAGGATGCCTTAGGGATTTGCTTTCTGAGCTTGGGCTCAGCCCCTGGAGGAAGGTTTGTGCTTCTTTGCACCAGCATCTAGTTGCTGCTTCTCCATCCTGAATCCACTGCTCCACAGGCATGGACCAGGGGCAGCTCAGAAGACAGGAAGAACAAAGTGCCAGAGCCCAAGCCACTCAGAAAAGATCAATTGACTTTCCTTTTTGCCACACTTTTCCCTAGTGACCTTTTAATTAGCTTAATGAAGCCATCTCCCCTATGGGTGAAAAAACAAATCCACAAAACCCAAGAGATGATAGATAAAGAGATGGGAAAAATAATAACGTAAGACTAAAGAACCCTGATGACACGGGAGCTGAATTATAACTTGGGAAAGGGCAAAGCAAGTTTGAAGAACTCTCCTATTTCTCCCCTGCTCCCAATCTACACAGCATCACAGGCAACTGCAGAAGGAGGCGGGACCACAGCCTTGCTACTGAGGTTTGAAAGTGAAATCTCCCAAAGGTCCATGAGTTTGAACACTTGGTCTCAGCTAGTGGCATTGTTTTCGAAGGCAGAAGAACATTAGGTAGACACTCGCTGGAGGAAGGAAATCCCTACAAGCTGGTCTTGAGGTTTTACGACATGACGCTAGTCCCTGTCTTCCCTAATGGCAGAGTGGCCAGCCTCATACTCCTGCCGCTGTACCTTCGCCTTCATTGTGCGCTGTGCTCCTTCATAAACAGAGACAAAAACTAAAGCCTTTTTTCCCCTTAAGTCACCTCTTGTAGGGTATCTGATCACAGCTATAAGAAAAGTAACTAAACTGCCTGCCCTGCCCTGCCCTGCCCTGCCCTGCTCCTGACGTCTGCAGCTCCCTAAAGCCTACTCCAGAGCAAACCCAGAGATTGTCCTACCAACTGCCATGCTATCCCATTCAATGGTCCAGCATACATCCTGGTACACCAGAAGAGCTCAGTAGATGCTGGGCTCCTGGGTGTAGGAATATATGACAGCATCACACGTGTTCGTTCTCCTCCCACCATCATTGCTCCGTTGCAAAAGCAAAGAGACAAACAAGGGCAGCAGTCGGTGAGTGCTTAACACTCTCCTCACGGACCTGTCACTTCGGCACCAACGTGCTCTCCCTGCCGAGCGGGCCCCACATAGATTTCTTTCCTTTGAATTCTCCAGGAAGATATATTGATCCAGTCCAAGTGACATCAATAGACCCGGGTAACTGAATGAAGCTTCTGGAGTTTGCCTTAAAATATGTATGATGCAGTCTCAGGACACCACCCGGCAGCTTCACTCCACCCTCCCTCCCTTGCTGCCACTTCACCATCACCTCCCCGCCCCACCCACCTCACTCAGCTCTACCCTCCCTTCCCACCTGACACTACTCAGTCACATCTGAGATCTGAGGAAGTGATAAAAAGTGACAGGCACCGGAGGGAGCCATGCCGTTCTATCCCACAGTCTGAAACAGACCTTATCAGTGCCCTCAGGGGATCTGAGGCTCTCACCTCTGCTGCCCCATTTTCCACAAAGAAGTCACCCAGTGACCCAGTTCTTCCCCAGGCTAGAGTGTGTGTTTCTCTTTCCCCTTTCTAAGGGTTCCCTCTGCTCCAGGCCACCCAGGACGCCCCAGAGTGAGGACCAGTGCTAGAGGCCCCCCTCCCTGTGATGCGGAGGTAATAACACAGCATCTGCCTCACTGGAGCCCTGTAAGGATTAACTGAGATAAAACACACATGGAGTGCTTAGCCTGCTCATGATACACAGCATTAGTCATAAAATCGGCAGATTCCCTCTCCTGAGCACTTAGCATGCATTAGCCAACGCTTATGTTAATCAGACTAATCCTCATGACCACCCTGTGGGGTAAACACAATTGCCAGGGCCACAGGCAGATGTGGAAACTAAGAGAGAAGAAATGTGGCTGACCCCAAGCCTACAGTGATTGAGCAACAGAGCTGAGATTTGAACCCAGGTCTATTTGATTCCACTCTTAGGTGCTTAATCACTGTATCCGGTGGTGTCCAATGTGGGCGTTGTTTCTTTTCCATTTCTATTCACCTGTCTCCAGCTGCCACCTTACTGTGAAATCCTGCGTCGACACATAAGGTTTGACAGCAAGGAAAGGGCCAATGGAGTTTTTCTGTAAAAAGCAAAAATAGGAAATATTTTCCTCTTTGCGAGCCATACAGTCTCTGTCACAATCATTTGCCCCTGCAGTGTTGTGTGAAAGCAAGTGTGTGTGTGTTTATGTGTATGTATGCATGTGTGTGTGTCTGTGTCTGTGTGGGAAGGCTCAGTGGGTAAGAGTGCTTGCCCTGCAGGGCATGAGACACCTGGGTTCAAATCTTTACAAACCCGCAGCAAAAAAACAGGTGTGGTTGCATGTGCTACAACCCCAACACTGGGGGAGAGAGACCTGTGGATCCTGATAGTTTAGTGGCTAGCCACCCAACCCAAAACTGTTAGCTTCTGTTTGTCAGGGAGAGACCATGCTCATGTCTCATGTGAGTAAGATGGAGGATGTTAGAGGAAAGTCCTCAATGTCTTGCTCTGGCCTTCACATGCACACAAAAGGATGTAAACGGACACACAGGCAGTATACACATACACACAGATATGGTAGCTAGATCAGCCCAAGCGCCACAGTTCGCTGGCCCTAATCTAGATTCGCAACACAACTCTGGATAAAGGAGACTTAGGATGCAGAGGCTAGACAATCAGGAAGTGCTCAGTGAGGTCACTTTGTCCATCTACTTCAATCCAGGCAGTACGACCAATAAGCTTCCATTAACAGACCCTATGCTCACTCTAGCCTTCTTCTCCCTTGGAATCATACAGTGGTCTCTCCCTGGAATATTCCCTGGGATGCAGAGAGGAGACAAGAGGAATTTCTTTGAACAACTGGAGTGAGAATGGGGAAACAATCTCCAACATGAGCAGCATTTGTGGCGAGTTATAATCTCAGCACGTTGTTACACTGTGCTGTTCTCCTGGGTTCTTGCATCCGTCCTGAACTTATTTACTTGGGAATCGAGACTGCACTACTCACTTCCCTCCAGTCCCCAGGTGGGCGTTCGTCCGAGTCAGAGAAAAGGTGTTGGCTCATCTCAAGTTAAAGACTTTCTTGACTGGGAGCCAAAACAGCAATAAAGACACACGGTATGAGTCTCCAGCCAACAGGAAATAGAGTGGGAGGCTGCTGACACTCTATGTTCATCTCTAGACATTTCCTAACACCTCCTTCATGCTCACGTCATATACTAATATGCCTTTTCCCTTCAGGTTAGATTCCCTTCATCTTAGTCGAGCAGCTTCCCCCCAGCATCAAGTACACTTGTTCTCTTCAACACCCCCTAGTTCTTTGCACCACCTTCTCTGCCCTCCCTCAAGGCCCTCCCAGCTTTAAAAAGACAGTGTAGTAAAGTCAGTATGCAGGTTTTGCCCTCACGCTAATCTGGGTCGTACCAATTACTATTTGTAAACAAGTCATTTGAACCTCATTGAACCATGGAAAGCCATTTTCTTTCCATTTGATGAGATCACCTTTATGGGGTGTTGCGGGAAATTGAGTCAACATTACCTGTTTTCTGCACGTCTTAGCTTAGCGCATGACAGTCAGAATTCAGTGATGCCCTTTGTGGGCCATGATGCCTGTAATCCCAACAGTAGGATCAGAGAATCTCCACAAATTCAAGGTCAGCCTGCTCTACAAAGCAAGTTCCCCCACTATCTAGCCCCCGGCTAGATAGTGAGACTCTGTTTCAACTCCCACCCCCAGCGTTTTCCCAATAAACGCAGTCATATTATTCCATCAGCAGTCTCACATCTCTCCAATCAGCTTCCTCTAACTTTCTCTTTCTTTGCATCCATATCACCACACACATATGGTTTTGTTCAGTGAAACACTGGCACAGGATCTGAAGGTGGTCAAGATGCTTGGTCAAACTGTCCCCAGTGTTTCTGATTTTATCTCTCCTTTTACCTCCCCAGATTCTTCTATCCCTAAGGCATTTTACTTTCCTCACCTCTTCTGCAAACACCTGCAGAGCTAGTGGCTCCTGCATTATCAGTATTATGTAGTCACAAGCTGCATCTGCTGTCTAGTTAGAACATTTGGCTAAGAGAGCCCGGATATCTGCCACTTAGGCTCTCTTGCACTCTGCCCACCATGTTTAATTCATGTGCATGGCAGACCATTTAAGGAGGCTCGATGAGCTGTGAAGATCAAGATATGAGCCATACAGATTGTACATTACTGAATTACTGACGATACTAAATATGGTGTCTAAGTGAGGCCACAGAAGGAAAAACGAAAGCCTTCACAGTTTAGCAATAGAAGACAGAATGGTTGAGGTCTGCAGCAAATTGAGAAGACGCATGACTCCAAGGGAAGGACCATTTGTCATAGTGGAGTCACTCTCAATTTCTGCTTCTCCCTCATCCTTTACATCCAATCCATCACCGAGACCTGTCATTTCTACCTTGAAATAAATCTCAAGCATCCACTTCTCTTTATTCCCACAGCCACCACTCAAGGTCAAGGCCCTAGCTCTTTTCCCTCTGACGACTATAACAGACTCCATCAGCATTTCGGTTCTGTCTTGTCCTTCTCTGATACATCAATCTTACTAAAACATTAACCAAATTAGGTCATTCCTCTGTTTTAAAAAAACAAAACACTTCCATTGACATCTCATTGATCATGTAATAAAGGACAGTAAAATTTATTATAATGGTGTTTCGTTTTGTGTGCATGCATGTGTGTGTATTGCATGCGTGTGTGCATGCGTGTGTGCGTGTGTGTGTGTGTGTGTGTGTGTGTCTGTGTGTGTGTGTGCCTACGGAGGCCAGAAGAAGGTACCATATCCTCTAGAACTGAACCACCACGGATGCTGGGAACTGAGCTTGGATCCTTTAGAAGGGCATTAAATGCTCTTAACCTTCAAGTCGTTTCCCCAGCCCTATCATGCTTTTGAGCTCTTTGTACCCATGTTCATCGTTATCCATACTCCTCCATGCTTACTCTTCTCTGATCATTCTTGTATCTTTTATGCTTCCACAGCTGCCTTTTCCCTTCTGAAACTCTTACATTTGTTGTTCCTTAGGCCTTTGCTTCACCTAGCCAGATTTTGATATAAAACAGACTTCCTGGTCTCCTCTCAGCATAGCCTGCCCTGCTTATGATCAGCGTTTCACCAGAGGCTCCCTCCAGTGCAGAGGCCCTTGCCTCTCCAGTCCTTGTGATCTCTTCCAAAAGAATTTGAATTTGGCATACAGACTCTAGGATCAAAGATGGGACAGTGTCTATTATAGAGTGGAGGATAGCACACCAGGGGGTGAGTGTGGACAATGACCAAAAGGGACCATTATACCAATCCACATTTTAGGCAGGTTTTTTTTATTATTATTATTATTTCTAAAGTCTCTAGAATGGCAGCTCTTCTGAAGAATGTTTGCCTATCACGTGATTGATGACGTCATTTGAGTTGACTCTTTTGGAAGGGGACAATGGTATGTTCTTTAATGGCTAGCTCATGATCATATAAGGTTTAGACGTTTACCTATTAACAATCTCTTAGGTGGTTCAGAATGGCATATCTCTACCTAGATCGAGACAAAACAGATCCCCTTCCTTCATCCAGTAACTGGAAAGCTGCAGTTTCTCTTCTTGCTTTTACTAGCGTCTGATTTTGAGGGAAGGGTCCATCTCAGTGACCCCCAAGCCAGCTAATATCTAACTTTCTCACTACCAGCTCATCACCCTGCTTTCTCTTTCAACAACTTTGCCTACATTTCTTCCATCTGCTTGACGATCATAGAGAGCATCTTCTTCTTCCTTGTGTGTCCCGGTGTCTCTACAGTATGGGGAGGATGATAATCAATAAATGTGTGCCGAAATGAAATAAATGAACTTCTCATAGAAGGTTCCGTTCTAGGGTTTGATCTTTTATTGGCCAGTTATAGACTAACCTCATTCCTCACAGCCCTTCTCTTCTTGGCTCTAGGTTATAAATTCACAGCTAGCAAGGTAATTGAATGTAAAATGAAGACACGGATAATTTTTCCAAAAAGGAAAACTAAAACAAGGAAAGAACAGAGCTTACATATCGGTGGGGACAAACCATCGTTTACTCGCTGGGAGCCTTTCACGTGCCAGGGATAGACCAGGCACTCGCAGCACACTGGTACTTAGCAGCCTTTCAGTAGAGTTTAGAAGCTGGAGAGGCAGGCATCAAGCACAAAACTGTATACTTATGCCTGGGTTAAGTGCTCTGAAGGAGAGATAAGGTGTATTGAGAATAATACCAAAGGAGACAATGATGAAAAAAATACGACTATATATTTTAGTTTGTAGAATAGAAGCAGGGCCGACTCTACAGATTTTTGAAACAGCAGCCAGAACCCTCCTTTGTTCCAACCTGTTCATTCTGTCGATCACGTGCCTGTCCTTCTTGGAAGACCAGAGCTCATTTGAAAATCCTCAGCTCATCAACCTAACCTTAGGTGGCACGGATCTCTCTCGCCATCTCCAGAGAGAAAACCATTTACCTCCAATTCCTCTGGGTGGCTGACAGAGAACACATTAGAAAACACTTAGGTGCTGAGGAAACAGTTATTTAGGAAAAACACCTACATTATTTAATGGTCCTTAACTCCTGCCAGCTCGTTATGCAGCCTGAAAATGTGAACAGGGTGGGGAAGGAAGGAAGGACAGATAAAAACATCCATGCTGCTTGACCCCGGACCATTAACTGTTTTTTAGACAACCTATGTGCCAGGAGGATCCCTTGTCAGACATGACCACAGGGCCATCCAAGAGTTCCTCTTCTTAAACATTGAGGAGTCTATTGGACAAAACACTGGACCAGCAGTCTGCACACAGGACCAGAGTTCAGCTCATCGGGTCTTAGAATTTGCCCATCTCACTTTGTTGGCAGGTCTCTCTGTCTTTCTGAATTTCAAAATTGTCCCTTTCTTTGGAATAATAAAGTCATAAAATTAGATCAGGGTTTGAATCATTTCTTCAGTGGCCATTTACTGATGCCAGTACAGGTGCTTCTCCTTTTGTGTCACATCCCCACAATGCTGTCTGAGATGTCTTGTGCCCCTTGATACACTGCTTGGAAATTCCAGAATCAGAAACCTACATGGTCTTGGGTTTTTAAGGACTCAGAGGCTGAACTGTATCGCCTAAATTCTTATGTTGAACCCCCAATCTCCGATATGGCCATACCAGAAACCAGGCTTTTAGGCAGTGACAGTGTGAAGAGGATCAAATACTGGGATCCTCAGCCAATAGGATTCATGGCTTCCATCTCTCTGTCCATGTGAACACACGAAGAAAAGACCAGGGAAACACACAGGGAGAAGGCCACTGTCTGGAAGTCAGGAAAAAGAGCCCCGAGTCAGGAATAACTCAGCGAACACTGCTATCTCAGGCTCTAAGCCACTAGAACTTACAGAAATAAACCTGTTGTGTGAGCTACCCACTCTGAGATCTTTGGTAATGCAAGCCTGAACAAATACTTGCTCTAGAGAGGCTGCCTCTTAGCCAGCACATGAAGGACCATCAGAGCTCTGAGTCAACCCCTATCATAGCTGTAAGTCAGCATCCTAGTTGAAGACAAAGAAATGGTCACTTCTGACACGAATTTCCCCATATTTTCCAGACCACGCCAAGAGCCCCTGTCCAGATCTTCAGCTCCTACACTTCATTCAGCTACTTAATTACCTCATCTTAGAGTTAGAAAAGCCTAAGTTAAAATTGCATGGGTAGCCAGGTCTTTCCAGTACTTCTCATTCTGTATTTGTCTTCTAAACAAGTTTTTGATGGCTTTGCAAGTATCCAATCAACTCAAAAGTGTCACCATAGACATCATTCCTGACTTCAGTAACTCCCTACCCATGGGCTGCTCATGGGCCTCTCTACATCCCCTACACTGGACCTCACTGGTCCTTCAGTGTTTCTAGAATTCCTCCTCCATTACCTCTGGCTGTCTAAGCCCATTCACTTTGCAAGAGCCAGTTCAGACACCATCTTCAAGATGAAAACTCCTAAAAATCCCCAGAAGGATGTGCCATTTTTACCTCCTCTGCACTTGTTATCAGTAGTCACGCTGAACGTGGCACGCGGCACCTACTGCCCCGCTATAATTATATGACGGCTTCCTAAATCTCCCTCGATGTTGTAAATGTCTCCAGGACAAGAACTGTGCCTTGCATCTATCTTTTAATCTTAGATAGTCTGGCACTGTGCCTTGTAATTAGAACAGGCCCAATAAATAATGGTTAAAAGAACGAATGGATAAATGAATTTGAGAGTAACTGTCTCTGATTAGGTTGGGAACTACTTCCATATAGATGGAGCTTTAATGTGCACGTGCGTGGAAGGGGAAGTATGAGCCTGGAATACATGATGAGGCTGGGGGCAGATGTCAGAAATCAAAGGTGTAATCTCTCCTAACTCATTCAAAGGCTACGCGTTTGTTTTGAGTAACAATACGCCGGGAACTGTGCAGTGCTGGTGCACAAGAAAGACAAGGTCCCTCCCTGCCTTCCTGGAACTTGAGTGTAATAGGAGACACGCATGTTAAGTGGACACTTCAGTCTTACATTAAGTAACAATTACCACAAGTAGCTTGATGTATAAAGGAGGAGAAGCTGCGGGGGTGGAGGCGGTGAGGAAGAACAATCTAGATTGAGTGATCAGGAGAGGATTCTCTAAGGAGATAGAATTTCCAGTGGAGGTTAACTAGCTTAGGGCCTGAAGGGTGAGAGGAAGCCAAGACCCAGCAGCAGACAAGAACCCAAGATATGGAGCTGATGTCACAAGAAACTGCAAAGCTAGCAGACATGGGTGGTGGCAAAAGGAATGGGAGGGAAGGCTTGGAGTAAAAGAAGCCTGACTGGAGACTCTACTTAGCAGACTGTTTCAGAAAAGGGTAAGGGCGCTTTAGACTACAAGGTAAGTGACAACGGAGAAGGAGCTGGTACTGGAGGGATGATATTCTTTACACCCCTAAGCACTTATTGTTACCTAATTTGCTGTCTGTGTTCTCTTATTCATGGCCAGTGTCTTGTAATTAGAGCAAGGACTTGCTTTCTAAAGTGTCTCCACAGTACTTGGCTTACAACAGGTGCTGAGTAAATATTTGTGGAATTAAATCCCGATGTAATGACTGTTAAATTAGAGGCAAAGATGAAGAAGAAGGACTTATAGAGAATGAATTCCAGGCATTGGGCTTTGACGCTTAAAAGACTGAGACAATACTCATTAAGATGAGAAAAATGAGGAGTTGTCTTGGAGGATAAGAGCAGAAATTCATCTTTGGACAGGTTAAATTTCACAGATGCCCGTGAGATATCCAAATGGATGCCCCTGTCTGAAGACATCCATTTAGATAATGCTCCATAGCTCCAGTATTTCAAGTCAGGGGGTCACGTAAAACAGAATTCCTTTACCTAGAGGCTACAGTGGTCCACAGTCTCTGCCTGAAACTCAGAGGCTTCATTAACTTAACACGGGCAAACCTCACATCTTGTCACGGCAGAGTAGTGTTCCTTTCACAGGCATGTAGACAACAAACGACAGACTGGGGCTTCTGTCAATCAGAGAAATTACAGGCATTTTCATGCCACATTGAAACTGTTACAAGTGTCTTCTAAGAGCGTTAGTGCTAAACACTACTTCAGCACTGTAAAAGTCATTAGACTTCCTCTTAGATCTTGCTACTTAGCACACTGATTTAAAAGCACATAAATTGGCCTGGCAGAATAGTGCATGTCTATAATCCCAGCACTGAGGAAGTGGAGGCAGGAGGATTGCAAGTTCAAAGCCAGTATAGGCTACATCTCAAGACCTTGTCTCAAAAAAAGTCACATATATTGCTATAGCACAAATTTGCTTTTCAAAACAACACATGTTCTTTTTCATTCTATACATTGTACTTAATGTAGTTTAAAGCATTATCATGAGGAAGGTGTCTAGAAATCCAGACAGCCAGAGAATCTGTGTTCTAGGACAAGTTAGGGTGCCTAGAAATTGCCAGACAGCCAGAGAATCTGGGTTCCAGGACAAGTTAGGGTACTTAGATATCTCCAGACAGCTAGAGAATCTGGGTTCCAGGACAAGTTAGGGTGCCTAGACATTGCCAGACAGCCAGAGAATCTGGGTTACAGGACAAGTTTAAGGTCCTTTTGAGAAGAGAGAGACTGCACTTGAGGAAGAGGGACCCACCAAGAAGGTAGGAGCTCTCAGGGGTGTGAAGGGCAGATGAGAAAGGCAGAGAGGCATAGCAAAGAGATTAGAGGAACTAGGTCAGGACGAGAATAAACCATAAAGACCAAGAAAAGCAGTAGATGATGGAATTTTTGCTATTTGGGGAACAAAGGAAAATAACCACCAGGTCCAGGCACTGACCAAGGAGGGTCCCAGCAGGAAGGAGAAGGGAGACACATCTGCAAATGAAGGCTGGGACGCACACTCGAAGCTGTGGCCCACGGTCGGCTGGCCTACCATGAGCTGGACACTCTGGGCCACATCATCAGAAAGCAGCAGGGGCTCTCAGACTGGGTGTAAGGATTCTAGGCAGGAAATTCAGGACATTGATGATTGGGGACTAGGGGTCCAGGCCTAGCCTTTGACAGACTCTGAATCTTTAGTCCAATGTGCCTCCCCATGTGAACCTGTTTCCTTATTCTATAGCTGGGGTTTAAGCTGAAAGACCGCTAAAGGGTTCCTCTACTTTGAACAGAGTAGGATTCAGGCACTCCTCTTTTCCACTATGATAGCAGCTGGCTGGATTAGCACTTCCTATATCAACCCAGAAGCTCCAATTCCCCCCCCCCCTTTTATATTGTTCAGATGTCTCACAAATGCCCTGTGGCAATCACAGATCTGTTGTGTTCCAACCTCATGGCCATCACTGAGACGACAAACTCCAAAAGTTGCTCTGGGGATCACACTTTACAGATTAATATTTAAAGATACTTATTTTTATTTTCAATTATATATACACGTGCATGTTTCTGTTGGGGCATGTGCATGCGAATACAGATGGCTGCGGAGGCCAGACACCAGTTTCAGATCCCTTGGGCTTGGAGTTAAATGTGCTTATGAGGTTTGGTTCCCTGTGGGTCCTGGGAACCAAACCTGGGTTGTCTGCAGAAGCAAAACATGCTGTTAATTGCTTAGCAACCTCTCCCCAGATTAACGTTTTTGTCTCTGCTTCTTGGATCACTGAATTTTTGTGAGAAAAAAAATGAATGACAAAATTATATGCCTAGTTAATCGGTCAAGGATTAACTGATGGGGGTTATGAGTAAATGCCATTCATGCTGGACATTGTAGCACAGTCCTGTAATTAAAGCCCTTGGGAGATGGAGGAAAAGGAATTAGACGTCATCTTCAAACAACATAATGGGTTCAAGGTCAGTCTGAACCATATGAGACCCTATTGCAAAAAGACAAAAAAAAAAAAAAAAAGCCCAAAGATGGCTAAGCGTATCCTCATGTCTATACTAAACCTGGGCTACAGAAGAAAGCAGACATAATGAATTCACCCTGATCCCACTATGGGAATTCAGTTCTCCAATCCCATCTTTTCTTCCTCAAGATACCAGCAGGGAGTGGCTCAAAAGCCCATCTCACTGGTCAGATTCCAGGCCACTAACCATCCCCTCTTCTACTTTTTATCTGAAAGAACAGTAACAGAGCCTCTGTCCACCCAAGCTTGACAGCAGCTGCAGAGAGATCCTCGGTAGACTCTATCCCATGGTACATTCTCCATCCACTTCACCAGCAGCACCTGTAGGATGGTGTCAAGGCAGATCTGAGTGGCCCAGAGTCCTCTTAGGTTTCAAGGAGCCTCATTTCTGGAACACATGAAGAAAACACGCAAATAAATCAGATTATACTAATCCCTTGAAGGGGTCAGAGAGGTGAGCTGTGGAAATGAGGATGTCTTAGAGATTGTTTAATTACAAGGAACAGAAAGTCACTTCTAGTTACTGAGAAAGAGAGATCTTTATTGTGGAGGCGCAGGGAACGGGAGAAGCAAACTGTATCACGGGGAAAGCCGAAGATAGATGGAGCCGCAATAAGGATTATGAAAGGTTAAGCAAGACAGCAAAGGTGGGTGACTCTTTGGGAAAGTTCAGCAGTAAAACAGAGATATGAGTCGGCAGCCCAAGGGAGTGTTGGGGAAGACAAAAAGGTTCTCGGAATATCAACTGAGGGACGGGAGTTGTAGAGGATAAAGGAGAAGAAAGGAGAGGCCATGCGCAGTAACTGGTCAATAAATGCTCGCAAATTAATAGAAATCACCTGGGCTGAGGAGAAATAAAGTTAGATGTAACTCAAGAGACTGAAAATATTTTTCTTTCTGTCCTACACTGTAGGTGACTACTCTGATTCCTCAGACACCATGGTCTGGCTGAGGAAATCAACAGCTCCCTCAGGCTACAGCCACTGGAACAGAGAGACATGGCTACAATCCGCAGAGCCACAGTGAGTCTATCCTGCCAGCTGCCCAGAGTCCCTACCTATTGTGAGAGCGGACAGATTGGAAAGGAGCAGGAAGTAGGCGGGAACATCAAGGATCACGTTTCTAAACCGGCATCATGGATCATTATCAGCCAAATACAATCCACTCAGAAGCTAGCTTTTCTCTGAAAGGGGCCTCTTGCTTCTGGGTCAGGACAAGACCTAGAGATGGAGCTAGAAGTTCAGTCTACTTCTGCTAGTCATCACAGAGAATGGCAGGAGGTAAGGTCAACTGGGCAAACGACACACCCTGGAGGTGCTTTGGTTGAAAAGATGAGATGTGCACTCAAGCTGATTGGAATAAAATGAAATTTATTTTAAAAACCCAGAGGGATCTCATAAACTACTTTTATAAAATATATATTATATAAATAGATTTATATTTATTTATACTATTTATATATAATAAATATATAATATAGTATAGAAAAAGAATAAAATTATTCTTAAATTATAATGAGTCTTACAGGAATAGGCAGTTAATATGGTCTTTTTTGTCAGTTTTCTTCCACCTCAAATGCATGTATTTTATATCTTCTGTTATCACTGTCCTATTTCTCTCTCTCAAGCACCAGTTCCTATGCTTCATGATCTTGCTTTTCTGATGCCGTTGTTACTGTTGTTTTGAAATAAGGTCTGCTTATGTATGTGGCTCAAGATGATGCTGAAACCCATTGAGTAGCCTCAGCAGCCTTCAATCCATGGGCAATCTCCTGCCTCAGAGTCCCAAATGCTAGGATCATAAGTGTGTGCCACCTGCTTTCACAAGGACCATCATGAAAGCTGGCGACCTCCCCACACAGTTGATAGAACTTTGCGACGAGGTTGTCACCGTGTTCCCATCCCAACCTCACTGATCAGAGCTGTTTATTGCATCAGCTAGGCCAGATGTCTCTATCAATATAATTAAATCACATAGAGATAGACTCACAATAATTAGAATACCTTTCAGAATGTAAATGGGTAGATTGGCTAAGAATAAGGTAGCATGAGGAAAAATGATTAGCATGTGTAATTCAGAGTGTCTGGCTGAAGAATATGCTGAGATAAACTTGATTTACCAAGGGCTACTGTAAAGTCTGAGTCTAGTCCTTCAACTTCTTTAAAGAAAACTCTGCTGAGATTGGGTGAAAGGATAGAGAAATGCCTAAAGAACCTCTATTAGATTGTCGCATCCTCTGGGGCTCTATGCTCTTGCCATGTTCCTTTTCCGTCCTCACTCTTATACTGAGAAGTGAAATAGTCACCCTATTATGTGATTGGACCCTCCAAGAAACTTGTCACTATACTCAGGACAGCAGCCTCCTGGGGAATGCTGGGAGTATCCACATGTCTCTTCCTGTATTGGATCAAAGCAAACTGGTCCTCTCCCTTCAAACACAGATCTAATTCCATCTCTTTTGCAGTTTCTTCTTCATTTCGCCAAGAAGCATTAGTCACAACTCTGGAATTCCATTTCACATCTTCACTGAGCTTCATGGTCATCATCTGTCATAAACCTGTCTCCTCCAGACTGTGACTCCCCGGGGAAACATCTTAACATACATTCCTGAATCTTCAGACCACATCATAGCATGTCTTAAACATCTGATTGATACTCAATGAGAAAATGTCCCAGTGATTTGTGCTCCAAAACTACCTAACAACAGTCACTCTATGGCTGAAGCTCCCTGAAACACATTCAGATGTGATTCAAGATGATTCCCATTGACTAAGGCCCTTCTCCAATATTCTAAAACTGGAAAAAGAAAGGATGGGAGATGTATGGCTGAAAGGAGAATGAGCTGGCTGTCTTTATGTTTCAAGGCCTTTCATATAGAATTAAGATAAAACTTCCAATCAATAGTCATAAAGACAAAATAGACTCACACGCTGAAATGCAAAGGAAATAGATTCTAGATCAACCACAAGAACAACCTACAAGGCAGTAATGTCCAAAGATGGATCTGACTAGCCGCAGAGGTAGTAAGCAACTTGTCTCAAGTGTGCTGAAGAAAAATACCATCTTGAGATGGCTCATTGAACTCCATATGCTTTAACTTCATTGAAAATGGCACAATTAATCTGTTTATTATTGACAAACTTTTAAATGCGATTGAAAAAAATACTATTAATTCCACAACCCAAAGTGACAACATGTGTCTCTATAGATAATACCATTATATTCTTTCTGTGCATTTAAGCATTTAAAATGTGTAAAGTTGAGCATTTAAATGCTTACAAATATATATTATATCGCTTAGGCTTTATTGTATGAATGGATCTTTGGGTCTTCAAATCATATATTCCTTTAAAACATCTATTCAATATCATTTATGTTTATATAAAGTCTCTTGGAGCTATTGTTGTTTGGATGCATAATAATAAATACTCATCATATTTAAGGGCTGATGACAAATGACTCACTGTGAGCCAGGCACAATGGAAAGAGACCTGAGGTATAGTGTGAGAGACCTGGGGTCTAGCCTCGGATAAGATCAGAGCTACTTGTATCGCCTCTTTCCATCCTAGCTTACCCAGCTAACATGAAGGGTTTGAATGAGGTGGTCCAAACCATTCATTGGGGGTTTATTACTCCACTCATAAATGGGTGCAATACTCAAATATTCACTTCGGGAGCTACAAAGTGGCAAAACCAGAATATGTTTTCTAGAAGCTTAGGAACTCATATACACGAAACAGGTTAGTAGCAGTCTAGGACCATCGATGATAGAAGAGCCAAAAAAGAGTGGTAGAAGCCATGTCTATTGCAGAAAGTAAGCAGGGTATACCACTTCTGGATGAAGTGATGGTGAGCTCATGATACATTTGAAGAAGGCATTCTGCAGAGGGGGCTGCGATGTTTTACCTACATTTTTTCTTTAGGAGTGAGACATGTGTGAGCCCCAACTGCCAAGAATGCTAACTGAGGAAAATTTAGAGCTCTTGCTTCAAGGGAGCATCCTGACCTGAGGCATACCACCTCCCTGAGGGGAGCCTACACCCAGTGACTATCCAACTTGAGGCTTAGCACCCTCAGTTGAATATGAGACAACTTTGAGAGGCCATTTTGACTGCAAGAATATCAACAGGAAGTTCTGAGTGCATTTCCTTGTAACCCCACCACAGGGAAATCTCCCCCTGGTAAATATCCAAGGAACAAGTTATAGGAAAACTTCCTTTTCCTAAAAACGTGTTCTTCTCTCGTACATAACACCAGACTGTAGTTTCCCCTGCTCCATCCCTCCCAGTCCTCACTCTACCTCCCCTCTCCCAGACATCCTCTCCTCCATTTCCCTTCAGAAAAGAGCATGCCTCTCAGAGGTATCAACCAAACACAGTGTAACAAGTTACAACAAAAATAGATACATACACTCATGTCAAGGCTGGATGAGAGAACCCAGTAGGAGGAAAAGTCCCAAGAGTAGGCAAAAGAGTCAATGATAGCCCCCACTTCCATTATTAGGAGTCCTACAAAAACACCAAGCTAAACAACCATAACATATATGCAGAGGACCTAGCTCAGACCCATACAGGCTTCCTGATTTCTCCATCAGTCTCTACGAGCACTTATGAGACCTGCTTAGTTGATTCTATGAGTTTTACTCTTACGGTGTCCTCCACCCCTATGGCACCTACAATCTTTCCTCTCCCTCTTCAGTAGGATTCCCCAAGATCCGCCTAATGTTTAGTTGTGGGTGTCTGCATCTCCTTCCATCAGTTGCTGTTTCATAGCTTGTTACCTCACATCTTGCTTCTCTGGTGACTACACGAGTCTCTCTGACTCTGCCTTCTTTCTCCCTGTCTCTATTTGGATTTCCCACCTAGCTATATTCTGCCCTGTCATAGGCCAAATCAGCTTCTTTATTAACCAACAGTAATAAAAACATATTCACAGCATACATAGGGGTATCCCACATCAGAGATCTTTCCATCTTCTGTTATCTTCTTCAATTTCTTTTTTGAAAGACTTGAGTTGCTGTCATACAAATCTTTCACTTGTTTGCTTAGAGTTATCCCAAGATATTTTATGTTATTTGTGGCTATTGGGAAGAGTGCTGTTTCCCTTATTTTTTTTCAGCCAGTTTGTCATTTGTATATAGGAGGGCTCCCGATTTTTTTAGTTAATCTTTTGTCCAGCCACTTTGCTGAAGGTGTTTATCAACTGTAGGAGTTCCCTGATGGAATTTTGGGGATTGCTTATGTATACTATTATATTATCTGCAAATAACAATACTTTGACTTCTTTCTTCCTAATTTGTATCCCTTTGATCTTCTTCAGTTGTCTTATTGCTCTATCTAGAACTTCAAATACTATGTTGAATAATATGGAGAGAGTGGACAGCCTTGTCTTGCTCCTGATTTTAGTGGAATTGTTTTGAGATTCTCTTCATTTAATTTAATGTTGGCTATAGACTTTATTACTTTTATGTATGCCTTTTTTATCACTGATTTCTCCAAGACTTTTATCATGAAAGGGTACTGAATTTTGCCAGAGCTTTTTTTTTCAGCATCTAATGAGATGATCATGTGATTTTTTTTCTTTCAATTTATTTATATGGTGAATTACATTGACAAATTTTTATCTGATGAACCATCCCTGCATCTCTAGGATGATGATTACTTGATCATGCAGGATGATCTCCTGATGTGTTCTTATATTCAGTTTGTGAGTATTTAATTGAGTATTTTTGCATCAATGTTCACGAGGGAAGTTGGTCTGTAATTCTCTTTCTTTGTTGACTCTTTGTCTGGTTTGGGTATCAGTGTGACTATGGCTTCCTAAAGTGAATTTGGCAATGTTCTTCTTTTGTTTCTACTTGGTTGGATAATTTGAGGAGTATTGGCATTACCTCTTCTTTTAAAGTCTTGTAGAATTCTGCACTAAAAATTCCTGACCCTGGGATGCTTTTGGTTTGGGGACTTTTAATGAGTGCTTCTATTCCTTAGGGGTTATAGGTCAATATAAATTGTTTATATGATCTTGATTTAACTTTGTAGTTTTCTTTAATGACTTATTTTTCTAATAATGATCAATGATTGTTAATTCCTGTTATTTTATTGTTGGTGGTAGTGGTATGTGTTTGTGAGTGTGTGTGTCTGTGTGTGTGTGTGTTTCCCTTCTCTTGGTTTTGTTGGTAAGATTATTTATTTCCTCTGTTTCCATCCATGGGTGTAGCTAACCTCTTTGGGTTGGAGGGTTTTTTTCTAGTATCTTCTGTGAGAGCGAATTTGTATATATTGTTCGAATCTGATTTAACATGGAATATCTTGTTCTTTTCGTATATGGTGATTGAAAGTTTTGCTGTGTATAGTAGTCTGGTCTGGCATCTGGGGTTTCTTAGAGTCTGCACAACATCTATCCAGGTCCTTCTGGTTTTCAGAGTGTCCATTGAGTATATTACTATGAGGTCTATCTTTACAAATTACTTGCTCTTTTTCCTTTGCAACTTTTAATATTTTTCTTTGTTCTGTGCATTTAGTGTTTTTATTATTATGTGTAGAGGGGAATTTCTTTTCTGGTCTAGTCTATTTGATATTTTATATGCTTCTTATACCTTAATAGACATTTCCTTCTTTAGGTTAGGGAAATTTACTTCTACTATTTTGTTGAAAATATTTTCTGTCAGTTGCAGGATGAAGTTTCTATGGTGGTATTTAAGATATTCACCAATCTGACTATAGGGCAAGGCCAGTCAGGCACCCTCTCCTCTATTGTTTAGGGTCCCCGCTGGGGGGCAAGGTGGAGGGAATGGAAGGAGGGAAGGGAATGGGAACTGGTATGTAAAATTAAAAAGATAGTTTGTTTCCTTTTTAAAAAATATTTTAAAAGAAAATCTTTTCTGTGCCCTTAAACTGACTTTCTTTTCTTTTTTCTATTCCTATTATTCATAGGTTTGGTCTTTTCTTGGTGTCCCACATTTCCTGGATGTTTTATGTCAGGGATTTTTTAAACTTAACATTTTCTTTGGCCAATTATTCTATTTATCCTATCATACCTTCAACGTCTGAGATTCTCTCTTTCATCTCATGTATTCTGTTGATGATTGTACCTGTGGTTCCTGTTTGTTTACCTAGATTTTCCATTTCCAGATTTCCCTCTGTTTCTGTTTTCTTAATTGCTTCTATTTCCATTTTCAGGTCTTAGAAAGTTTGTGTTCTTGGCTGTTTGTTTTTTCTTTGCTTTTTAAAGGGGATTTATTCACTTACTTTTTAAGGCTGGCTTTAAGGTCTTTTTCTTGTGCTTCTATTGTATTGGAATTTTCAAGGCTTATTGTAGTAGGATAGGTGGGATTTGGTGGTACCATATTGCCCTGGCTGTTGTTGTGTCCTTAAACTGGTGTCTAGGCATCTGGGCTTTGCATGATTATAGGTCTAAGTGCTGATTTCTGAGTTTGTCTTTGTTGAATGGGTATTCGTTCCTTGGATTCTATTTCCTCTTTCGTCTTCTGGTCTTTGTTTCCTGGACTCTGACAGCCAATGTGATGTGGCCTCTGGTCCAGCAGGGAGTCTCCATCCACTGGGTTCTGGGACATGGTGATAAGGATGGGAGGAAGACTAGGGATAGCTGTAGGAGGCTCTGAAAGAGAGGAGGAGGTCCACGAGTGGGCTACCTATCTGGAGTTCTGGCAGCTGCTCTGGTCTCTGGTCCAGCAGAGATTCTTCGCCTGAGTTAACCTACGTGTTCTTCTGGTAGTGCCAATGGCCTGCACCACAGCAGGGAATATTGGGGGGGACACAGTGGGTGGAACAGGGTGGTAGCAGATTGGGTCTTTGGGAACTAGACCCAGAGTGTGGTTCCAGGGGCAGGTGTGCTTAGCTGTCTGTCCTTCCTTTTGTTTGCCATAAATTTTAAAGTAAAAACAAACAATACACCTGCAAATCAAAGAGACTCAGCAACTCTTAAGCTAAAGAGACATTTAAAAACACACAAGTGTCATAATGGCAGGGTGGGGGAGAGTGTTCAGCCACTAAGAGCACTCCTGGCTGTTGCAAAGGACCCAGGTTTGATTCCCAACATCCATATGGTACCACACAGCCCTCTATAACTCCAGTTCCAGAATCCAGTGCCTCTTCTGACCTCCACAGGCTCCTGTACACATGTGAAGCTCATATAAGATTGTGAAGCACACAATTTTGCACATAAAATAAGTATTCTATTATATTAATAATCAGATATTTAAGGTGGTACCAGTCTGTAATCCAGCACTCAGGAGGTTGAGGCAGGAGGACTGGGAGTTTGAGCTTGGCTAGGATATACAATCTATCTCAAAAATCAACCAAACAATTGTTGAAAACGAATAATAGAGATTAAAATGTAAAAAGTCAGTCAAAGAGAATAAGAGAAGTTATATTACCCAGAGAAATAAAAAATAAGAATGGCAACAGATTTCCCAGAAGAACTGATGTAAATCAGAAGACAGTGGAGTCATACACATCTTAGGAAAAACATGTCACCCTGGAATTTCATACGGAGTTAGAATATGATTTAACCAAAAAGGCAAAATAAAGGGTTTTCAGGTATACACAAAGAGAGATAATTCATCGCCAGCAGAGCAGCATTTGTAAGGCATAAAAAACCCTTCAGACAGAAGGGAAACAATGCAAGCTACAAATTAGGGCCTACAAAACTATGGAGAACACCCAAAATGGTAAACAAGAGGAGTACAAAAGATGCCTTGTCTTAGTCTTAAATCACTTTGAACAATAACGACTGTTTAAAGTAAAAATATTAACAACTCACTTGAAGAATTTACAACGCATGTCTAAGTAAAATGTGCAATAACCAAAACATAAAGGCTGGGTGGGGGAAACAGAACCATCTGTTATTGTACTGTTCTCTCACAGAACGCATAACAGGCTGTGATTTGAAGGTGGACTGTTTTAAGCTATTATTTTTTATTTTAATAATTATATACTATAATCCCCAGAACCATGAAAAGGCCAAAGTAAAAGGTAAAACAAATCTATAGATAAGTCTAGAGGAGAGGAAGGAGTGAGGAGATGGCTCAGTCACTGAAGGGCTTGTGTGCAAGTCTGATGACCTGAGTTTGATCCCATCTCCCAAGTAAAATCTGGGTGTGGTGGTGCCCAGCGGAACCCCAGCACCAGGAAGACCCTGAGGCTTGCTGATCAGCCTGCCTAGTCAACTAGTGAGCTGTAGGGTCAGTGAATATAATGGTAACAAGGCTGATCAGCAAGCCTCAGATTGTTCCCGTCTCAAAGCCTAAGGTGGAGAAGCAACTGAGGCTGCACATGCACACACGGTATGTGCTCAAATGCACATGCACACATACAGGCACATGCACACACTGTATGTACTCACATGCACACATACAGGCACATGCACACGCTGTATGTACTCACATGCACACATACAGGCACATGCACACACTGTATGTGCTCACATGCACACATACAGGCACATGCACACACTGTATGTGCTCACATGCACACATACAGGCACATGCACATGCTGTATGTGCTCATATGCACACATACAGGCACATGCACACGCTGTATGTGCTCACATGCACACATACAGGCACATGCACACACTGTATGTGCTCACATGCACACATACAGGCGCACACTGTATGTACTCACATGCACACATACAGGCACACGCTGTATGTACTCACATGCACACATACAGGCACATGCACACACTGTATGTGCTCACATGCACACATACAAGCACATGTACACACTGTATGTACTCACATGCACACATACAGGCACATGCACACGCTGTATGTGCTCACATGCACACATACAGGCACATGCTGTATGTACTCACATGCACACATACAGGCACATGCACATGCTGTATGTGCTCACATGCACACATACAGGCACATGCACATGCTGTATGTGCTCACATGCACACATACAGGCACATGCTGTATGTGCTCACATGCACGCATACAGGCACATGCACACACTGTATGTACTCACATGCACACATACAGGCACATGCACACACTTTATGTACTCACATGCACACATACAGGCACATGCACACGCTGTATGTACTCACATGCACACATACAGGCACATGCTGTATGTACTTACATGCACACATACAGGCACATGCTGTATGTACTCACATGCACACATACAGGCACATGCACACACTTTATGTACTCACATGCACACATACAGGCACATGCACACGCTGTATGTACTCACATGCACACATACAGGCACATGCTGTATGTACTTACATGCACACATACAGGCACATGCTGTATGTACTCACATGCACACATACAGGCACATGCTGTATGTACTCACATGCACACATACAGGCACATGCTGTATGTACTTACATGCACACATACAGGCACATGCTGTATGTACTCACATGCACACATACAGGCACATGCTGTATGTACTCACATGCACACATACAGGCACATGCTGTATGTACTCACATGCACACATACAGGCACATGCTGTATGTACTCACATGCACACATACAGGCACATGCACACACTGTATGTGCTCACATGCACACATACAGGCACATGGACACAGAAAGAAGACAGAGTGAAATCCTATACAACACGTAATTAATAAATTAAACCAGTAAAGGCAAAAATGAAAGGAAGCAGCCAGAATAAGAGTGTTAAATGGACAGCATGTAATATAAGACAAACAGCCCAAACACTTGTAGTCACAGTAAAAGTTAATAGTGTATGGGACTGAGGGACAGTAGAGTGCTTGTTTTGCAAGCATAGGGGCCTATGTTTGCTTTCTAGCATCCACATAAAAAGCTGGCATGGGAACATGTACTTATAACCCCAGCGCTGGGGATGCAGACACAGGAGGCTCCTTGGAGCTCCTTGGAGCATGCAGATCTGAGTTTGGACCCCAGAACCATGGGAAGCCCAAGTTTGGTGGTGTGCACTTGTAATCCCAGCACTGGAAAGACTGAGACAGGAGTATCGCGGGGTTCACTAACTGGCCGATGTAGCCTAGTTGCATGCAGAGCTCCAGGCAATAAGAGGGTTTGTCTCGAAGGAAGAAGGTGGTGTTTCTGAGGATGACATCCAAGGTGTCCCTCTGGCTACCACACACATGTGCACCTGACACACACTCAAGCATGCACACGCATTTAACACACTAACTAAATGAATAATAGGCAAAGACTACATAAAAGACAAGGTCGTCAGATTAAATTAAAATGTTAGATATTAAGATAAAAAAATCACAATTTTGTCTTCTACAAATAGAAAAGGGAAGAATTTGTTGACAAAAGACCTACTTTGCAAAAAGAAAATGATATAAATAAAAATTCCCAGGGACAAAGAAAAGTACCTAGGCCAGAATGTTGGATCTACAGAAAGAAAAAGCACTAGAGTAAAAAAAAAAAATAAATGAAGACAAAATAAAATGCTCCCTATTCTATCAAATGTAATAGATAAATGTTAATTTAGAATGGCAGTTGTATCAATGAATCAGGTAATTGCAGCTTAGTATAATAAAATGAGCCGCACAGTGGTAAGAGACAGGGGAGGATTTGGGAGTACCCTGTTTTAAGTTAACTACACGGTACGCAAGATGCACTGGGGTGTCATTTGGAAGTGTAGTGAGAGTAGCTGCAAATGGAGATTGCGAACTCTAGGGCAACCACTAAAAGGTTTTAAAGAAATAGAACTAATAAGATAAAGAGGAAGGAAAATTGAAACTTATGAAATGCTTGTTAAAACTAAAAAAGGCACCGGAAAAAAAAGTTCTTTTTCTTAAGAATGAAGTTCCTTACTTCTTAACAATTAAAAAACATAGCCAAGGAACTGGACATGATGGCACACATGGCTGTGTAATGAGTACGCAGGAGGATGAAGCAGGAACACAAGTGGAAGGGCCAACCTGGACTACACAGAGTGTCTGAAGCTGTCCTGAATTGTATAATGAGACAGAGAGAAAGGGAGGGAGGGAGAGAGGCAAGGAGAATGCTAACACTAATTAAACAGAAGTAGCAATACTAATTTGAGACAGTGGATTTCAAAACAAGGAAAATCATCAGTGATAAAGATGCCAATTAATCAAGAAGATCTTGTGATAATACATATTTACCTAGCTAATGACAGACCACTAGAATACAGGAAGCAGAAAAAGCATCGCAGGAACAAATAAACAAAGAAAATAAAGACATTGTGGAAATGATCCCCAACATTAGGCAACCTGACCAGACATTGTAGAGTGTCCCAACAGCAGAAGATACATTCTTTTCAAGAGCATACACTAAATGCTTACTGAGATAAATCACATTTGCATCCATAAAACAAGTTTGATCAATTTAAAGAAGCTGGAGTCATGCAGGGTAAGAGCTCTGACAATAGTGGAATTATACACATCAGAGATGGAAAATACACAGAAAGGAGTCAAATATTTGGAAACTAAGCAATTTAAATAATCTGTGGGCCAAAACATAGCTCATATAGGACATTAGAAAATGTTTGATTAAAAAACTAAAGGACGATATGTTGACATTTATTTTTAAGCAGGGCTTACAGGGTAATTCCTAGCACTGAAACCTTCTATCAGAGAAATGGAAAGGCTTAAAGCCAATTATCCAGGCTTCCTCATAAGAAGCTAGAGAATTCAAAAGCAAGCCCAGAGCAAAAGGAGGTAAATTGTAAAGACAAGAGTGGATATCAATGCAAGAGGAAACAGAAAACAATAGTGAAAACCGATAAACCCAAACTTGTTTCTTTAAACAGCAGAACCCCTTAAACTCATCAGAGGAAAGAGCGAGAGGAAGTGGGGGTTAGAGGAAGGCAGGGAGCAAGAGAAAGAGAAACAAATAGCCAATGGCATCCCAAACGAGAGTAGGATAGGGTTGTTACTGAGAGCGCAATGACACTAAATGAACACCATAAAAACTTAGATGCCAATAATGCAATCTAGATAAGACACACACATTCCCTTAAAAAACGCAAACTACAGAGACAAAACTCTGTCAAGGTGAGTTAGACTGAAAATAAACATCAGTCTGGGTCTCTCTGTAAAGAGATCTTTGGCTATAAGTAGCTTTACTAGGAAATTTTACCAAAAATTAAGAAATGTGTATCTATTGTATGTAAACTTACATACCCGCACACAACACACACACACACACACACACACACACACACACACACACTGCTCAAAACTCTTTCTCTTAGCTCCAGCCTTGCCCTGACCCCACAATAACACAGCTGGCAGAATACCAAACTGCAAAGTAATTTCCACAATGAACATAGACCAAAATCTCCTTAATAAAACTTTAACAAATTGGACCCAGCCAAATATATAAAGGTTAATGCATAATAACCAGATGGAACTAATCCCCAGACTACAAAATCAGATTAGCATTCAGTGTAGTTATCATATGAACAATCTACAAGAAAAAAAAACCCACACTATCACCTCAATAAACACAGGAAACCATATGCCAAACTCCCAAACATCCCTTTATGATACAAATTCTCAGTCACTATGGAGCTTGAAGAAGCTGAAGAGCTGGAGTAAGGGATATCGATGGAACATCTACAGCTAACGTGATAATATTGTTTTTAATGCTTTTTTTTTTTTTTTTTGGTTTCTCGACACAGGGTTTCTCTGTAACTTTGGAGCCTGTCCTGGAACTAACTCTTGTAGACCAGGCTGGCCTCAAACTCACAGAGATCCGCCTACCTCTACCTCCGGAGTGTTGGAATTAAAGGCGTGCGCCACCACCACCCAGCTAAGCAAGACAAAAACTTTGCTTCCTCATTCCCATTCAACACCAGACTGGAAGCTACTCAGCTGTGGTCAACATAAGTAAATAAATGGCAAATGAACAAGAAAAACAATAATAAAATTCTTCATTCTAAATTTTATCTCCTTCAAGTTTCTAAGTCCACTGCCTGGATAGGAAAGACTACGGAAAGCAGCTTCCCTATGTCCTCTGCTCCACATTCCTCCCCTCACACCAGTGGAGATTTCTTTAGATTGGACTTCTATCAGGATGTCACAGTTCTGGGGTCACAGTAACTCTCATGGCTGGGGAGATGGTTCCGTACAAACATGAGGATCGAATTTTGGATTCCGAAAATTAACGCAGAGCCCAGGTTTAATGGTGTGTACCTGTAATCTCGGCACTGTGGAGACCAAGATGAAGGGATCTCAGAGGGTCACTAACCAGTCAGCCTAGCCATTTGGTGACCTCTAAGTTCCGTGAAAGACCCCCTCTCAAAAGAATAGGGCAAGAAGCTGTAAGGAAGGCAGCACCCAGCGTCAACCTCTGGCCTCCACATGTGTACCCGTGGGCATGTGGCACACACACACACACACACAAGTTAAAAATATAAACAGTTCCTCCCCTGTCTTGAAGAGCTTCTCTGTCCTCAGTAGAGCAGAGAGCTGAGGAGGTCAGTGCTGAGCTTCTCCCAGAGGAGGCTTACCCATTTTTCTCCCTTCAACCCCCTCCCTCAGTTGCATGAGTCCAGATGGTCAAGCAGTCTCAAAGATGCTTAGACCTGGGTATTTCCACTTCCTGAAGCTGAAGAGGAGAGGGTGGTGGCAGGCACATCCTAACAAATTATATCTACCGGCTAAAGTCTCTTCCGACCTAGAAACAGATGTCATTTGGGTGAACGCAGAGAAGAGGCTCAGGAGCTCAGCCTTCTGGAGTCTTTGCCTCCAGTCTAGGCCATAGGAGTCACCTGTGCCAGAAGAGCATCTGCGTTGTGGTACCAAAGCTTTCCAGCCATAAATCTGAGCAGTTCCCAGGCTTGCCCTTAGCATAAACACTGCAGAGCTGCCAGGGGCTGGCAGAGAAAGTCAACAAGCCAGAAAGCTGGGTCTCTGTCATCTCTTGCTGAGTCTTCCACTTCGCAACTAGGTTTGACCGTCCTACTGGTACAAAAGCTGGAGGCACCTGGCTTTCTTAGAAACTTGCCCTGGTGTGGCACAGAAGAAATGAAAGCAAGAGGGCTGGAAAGCTTTAAGCCATCAGACATCAAATATGGAGTTGAACTCTCTTGCACCGACACAATCACTAAAGCCCTTCTAGTATCCTTCTTCTCCTCCCTCTCAGCGAGAGGAGCGGCTCCCTCAGTGCCATTGAGGCGAGGCGACAGCCACCTTCAGCAGAGTAAGCTGTGGGGGTGGAAGAGCCACTCCCACACACAGAACAGCGTGTGTGAGGAAGTGACAGGACCTAACGAGCTCGAGGAGAACATTTAAACTGCTAAACAAGAAACCATATTTACTACCGTGTTTATCCCTAAGCATGTGCAATAAAAATCAAAATGATGGCACTATGTGATTCCCCAGTGGCATGTGCTTGGAAGCTCTTCTTTCTCAGCCCAAATTGACTTGGGGCTGTATATAATTCTTCCTTTCAAAGAGCAATTGAAAATCTGGAGAGTGGAAGCAGAAAGAATGGGCAGGAGCTGCAATCAGGGGCAGGGAAGACTGCTCAGCTGCTGCTGAAAGATGGAGCTGACAGCCCATCCCTCTCCGACATGCTCAAGCAGAGCCGAGCAGTATGGCATACAAGAAAGCACCTCGGCTTCAAAGCCAACAGACTTTGCCTTTAACTCTGGTTCCATTGCTAAACACGAGACCTTTGGAAATTTATTGTCTTGCAACCTCGCTTTGACCATCTTTAAATTAAAGCTATCAATACCCACAACAATAAAAGCATCATAGAGAATAGATTAGAAAATTCATGTAGATTCCAGCGTAGCATATGCCACATACACCACACGTACCCTGTAAGGACACATCTGCCCACACCGTCAGAATAGCCATCGACAGGGAATTGTGGGCTTCAACAAACGTCCACACTTTTCTCTCCACTCTTCTGTTTGAGCCTCATAAATTTTGCCCTAAAATTACCAGTAAAAATTCTGCACTTTGAAACCTCCAGAGAACTCGCAAGTCCTCAACACACTCCATCTTCCAGACTGAGAGAAAGCTCAGTCTGAAGAGAACCATCGCCCGACTTGCCAGGGCACTGTATCTCTCAAACAGCTGCTAGCAGAAAAAATTCCTTGGGAGATGTTGGCTGCTGCACACAGAAAATGAAATGAAGTCTTTGATTTCCATTCCTGACAGCATTTCAGGACAGATACTCTGAAAAACCACTGAGATACAAAGAACCCAAAGGCTGTGGGAAACATTGCTAATATGTTTTTGAATTCGCAGAGCAAAGTGGAGGTGGAATGGCAGTAAAGAAAATCCCCATAAACCAAAAATGACACGGAGCACCAGCCCAGAGATGAGAGCGCATGAGCATTCAGATGCCCTGGGGACTCCTGGTAACCTGGGGTGTCCCTCTGAATGGGGCTTTTCCTGGAGAAAAGAAAAGAAGCCCAGTTTCCATGTGACAGGCAGGTGACACTGAGACCAAGATTGGCACAGAGCCTTTGTACAGCTCTACAGAGAAATGAGTTAGGGTGGAGAACCAACTGAACAAAGGAACCCGCCCACAAAGGGACAGCGGGAAATGTGCTTGCCTTAGTCTTTGGCCAGCAGCTTTCACGGGTTATGTCTGGAGCTCACACCTCACTGCCCAATTCTATCTAATTTCTAAGGAAGAGCTGTCACCGATGCTCCTCAAGCAATTCCACAAAATAGAAGAGAAAGGAATGTCGCGGCTTCGGTCGTCTTGCTTGTTTTATCTGTTTAAGCTGCTCCCATCCTCCTGATTCATTCCGGGAGGCCATGTGCACCTAAAAGTTTATTCTTCTAGCCTTTCCAGGTTTGGAGAATGCACATATTTAAAATAGTCTCCAATGATCCTCTGGGTTTGTTTACTCTTTATGACATTTTCTTTTTCATCCTTCACTTTATTTGAGTCCTTTCTCTCGTTCTTAAGACTAGCTTGGCTAATGGCTTGACAATCTTGTTTAACTTTTCCAAGAACTAAATCTTCAATTGGTTCTATATAATTCTTTTGTTTCAAATTATTTCACTAATTTCTGTTCTGACTGATTTCCACTATGTCTTCTCACATACTGCTTTGGAGTGGTCAGCTTTTTCTTCATTTTCTAAGACCTTAAAGTGGATGGTTAGACAATTTGTTTCAAATCTCTCTCTAGATAGATAGATAGATAGATAGATAGATAGATAGATAGACAGATATAGATATCACACACACACAATACACACAATGTAAGCGCTATAGCTACAAGCTTTCCTCTTCAAACTTCCTTTGTTGTATCTCCCTGGCTCTAATAAGTTATGCTTCAGTTTTTATTTGATTCTAGGAACTTTTAATTTTCTCCTTTATTTCTTCAATGGAAGACTGTTCATTCTAGAGTATCTGTTTCTCCAAGTATACATACACATGTAATTTCTCTTGCTGTTTTTTAATTTTAACCACTGTAATGTGATAAGATATATAAAATTGTCTTAATCATTTTATATTTATTAAGGCTCACTATGTGGCCCAAATGTCATCTATTTTAGAGAAGACTCCATAGGCTGTTAAAAACAATGTATAATATTTATCTATGGGGTAAAATATTCTGTAGATATCTGTTGTCTGACTGATTTATGATATAATTAGGAATAGGAGAAATATATCCAAAAGTATTTCCTTTAAAGTTGGGAATATGACAAGAAGGCCCAATCTTTTGTTCTTATTCAAGATAGTGCTAGTTCTAGTCATTTGCCTGCAAATTAAAAATTAAAAAAAGTAAATTAAAAAGATAGCAATTTTTAGCTAGAGCAATAAGACAAAAGAGGGGAAAGAAACACAAAAAGGAAGTAGAAAGGCCAAAATATTCCTATATGCAAGTGAGGGGATCCTATGCTCGGTAGGATCTAAATGCTTCACCAGAAAACATTCAGTCCTGCTGAACACTTCCAGAAAAACAGAAGGATACAAAATTAATATACAAAAACTGGACAATAGCTGCCCAGAGAAATAACTCCAAAATCGGAGTCCTCTTTTCAGGAGTCACAGAGCATGGATAGGACCATGTAGGCGGATAGGAGTGACAGTGGCCAACAATAGCAAATAATTCAGAATAGTGGCTATGCCATCGGCCACAGGAAAATGCCAAGATTTGTAGACAAGGCATTGCCTCAATAGTAAGGAATAATTAACCCTTGGCAAAGCACTACTCTATCCCCAGAGCTAAGGTCTGAATAGGAAGGACCCCTCCAAAATGTTCATGCTCTAAAAACTGGACTGCAGAGAGTGGATTGACCATGACTAAACCATCGGTACGTTACTCATCAGGAGGTTCATAATTTGATGTTAGAAGGTTTTGAAGATTGTTGGACGTGCTGCCTAATTGGAAGAAACAGGTCCTTGGCGTGTTCTTGGAGGGTTGTATATTATCCTGGAACCCTTTGTATCTGTTATGCCTCCAAATCGCCATAAAGTAATCAGCTTACCAAGTCTTCCTCTAATAACATCTCTGCTTTGTCTCAAACCTTGGGAACTGAGCCAAAATAAACCTTTCCTGCTTGAACTTGCTGTTCTGGGTATTTTGTCACAGTGGTAAAAAATTAATGCACCCACCTGACATCATATAGGCAAAGTTCTGAAAGGAGTAATTTCCAACGAACTTAAGAGCATCTTCAAACAAATCCTAAATATGTTTAATTAAATACAAAGTAAATGGACTTTGGAAGCCCATACCAACGTTCCTCTGTGGTTCTCTGCATCTGCTTCCATCAGTTGCTGGATGTAGGTTCTATGATGACATTCAAGACAGAGAGTCATCGACCTGACTACAGGGTAAGGCCAATGCAGGCACCCTCTCAGCTATTGCTTAGGGTCTTAGCTGGGGTCATCCTTGTAAATTTCTGGGAATTTCTGTAGTGCTAGGCTTCTTGATAGCCCCATAACGGCTCCCTCAATCAAGGTATCTCTTTTCTTGTTTTCCATCTCTGTCCTTCCCCCATCTCAACTATCTCTTTCCCTCTAGGTCTCCTGATCCCCTCCCATTCTCCCTTCATCTTCCCATTCAGCCTTCCCTCTTCCCCCTTCCCCAGGCTCCTAATTTTCTCAGGAGATCTTGTCTATTTTTCCTTTCCAAGGGAATCTATATATAGTTCTCTTAGGGTTCTCCTTGTTACTTAGCTTCCCTGGGGTCGTGAACTATAGGCTGGCTATCCTTTGCTTCACAGCTAGTATTCACCTATGAGTGGGCACATATCATGCTCATCATTCTGGGTCTGGGTTACTTCACTCAGGATGTTTTTTTTTCTAGTGCCATCCATTTGCATGTAAATTTTAAGAAGTCATTGCTTTACCGCTGAGTAGTGCTCCATTGGGTAAATGTATCACATTTTCTTTATCCATTCTTCAGCTGAGGGGCATCTAGGTTGTTTCCAGGTTTTGGCTACTACAAATGATGCTGCTATGAACATAGTTTAACAAATGTCCTTGTTGTATGGTTGAGCATCCTTTGGGTATATGCCCAAGGGTAGTATTGCTGGGTCTTACCATTTCGGAGTAACCGCCATACTGATTTCTAAAGTGGTGGTACAAATTTACATTCCCACCAGCAATGGAGGACTGTTCCCCTTACTCCACATCTTCTCCAGCATAAGCAATAATTGGTGTTTTTGATCTTAGCCATTCTGACAGGTGTGAGATGGTATCTCAGAGTTGTTTGATTTGCATTTCCCTGATGGCTAAGGATGTTAAACATTTCCTTAAGTGTCTTTCAGCCATTTGAGGTTCCTCTGCTGAGAAATCTGTTTCGATTTGTACCCAATTTTTTAATTGGATTGTTTGGAAATTTGATGTCTAATTTCTTGAGTTCTTTATATATTTTGGAGATCAGTCCTCTGTCCGATGTGGGGTTGGTGAAGATCTTTTCCTATTCAGTAGGCTGCCTTTTTGTCTTAGTGATTGTGACCTTTGCTTTACATAAGCTTCTCAATTTCGGGAAGTCCCATTTGTTTATTGTTGCTCTCAGTGTCTGTGCTACTGATGTTATATTTAGGAAGTGGTCTCCTGTGCTTCCCACTTTCTCTTCTATCAGGTTCAGTGTGGTCAGATTTATATTGAGGTTTTTAATCCATTTGGACTTGAGTTTTGTGTATGGGGATAGGTATGGATCTTTCTACATGCTGACATCCAATTATACCAACACCATTTGTTGAAGATGCTTTCTTTTTTCAGTTTTATATTTTTAGCTTCTTTGTCAAAAATCAGGTGTTCACGGGCATGTGAATTAACATTCAGGTCTTTGATTTGATTCCATTGATCAACCTGTCTGTTTTTATGCCAATACCAAGCTGCTTCCTTTATTGCAGCACTATAATAGAGCTTGATGTCAGGGATGGTGATGCATCCAGAAGTTCCTTTATTATACAGGATTATATTTGTTCTCCTGGGTTTTTGTTTTTTCATGTAAAATTGATTATTATTTTTTCAAGGTCTATGAAGAATTGTGTTGGGATTTTGATGGGAATTGCATTGAATCTATAGATTGCTTTTGGTAGGATTGCCATTTTTATTATGTTGATCCTACCTATCCAAGAGCATTGGATATCTTTCCATTTTTTTTATGTCTTCTTCAATTTCTTTATTCAAAGACTTACAGTTCTTGTTGAAAGGGTCTTTCACCAGTTTTGTTGGTGTTACCTCAAGATATTTTATATTATTTGTGGCTACTGTGAATGGTGATGTTTCTCTGATTTCTTTCCCAGCTTCCTTATCATTTGTATATATGAGGGCTACTGATTTTTTTTTTTAAATAAAACAGTGAGCTAATGGAAGCCTTTCAACTCTGGCCTGACAATGGGAGAACCAGCATACGACCAAACTAGGCCCTCTGAATGTGAGAGGCATTTGTATGACTGGGGCAGATTGAGGCCATGGGCAGTGAGACCAGGATTTATCCCTACTGCTTGTTCTGGCTTTTTGGAACCCATTCTTCTGGAGGGAAACCTTGCTCAGCCTAGATATAGTGGGGAGGGCCTTGGTCCTGCCTCAAAGCAATGTGCTAGACTTTGTTGACTCTCCATGGGAAGCCTTAAATTCTCTGAGAAGAGGATAGGGGTAGGATGGGGATAGCAGAAAGGGAGGTGGAGAGACAGGAGAAGGGGGGAGTGGGAAATGGATCTGGCATGTAAAATGAGAAAAAATAATTTTTTAATAAATTAAAATAGAAATACTAATAGTACATGTGAAGTTTTGAATAGGAATGGTCACCATAGGCTTATGTACTTGAAGGCTTGGCCCAAAGGCAGTGGTACTATTAGGGGGGTGGCCTTGCTTGAGGAAGTATGTCACTGTTGGCGGTGGGCTTTGCGGTCTCAGATGTTCAAGTCAGTCTCTGCTTAAGGATCAAGATGTAGACCTCTCAGCACCATGTCTGCTTGCATGTTGCCATGTCCCACCATGATGATAATAGACTAAACCTCTGAAACTGGAAGCCAGCCCCAATTAAATGTTCCCCCCTTCCTCTTTGCCAACAAATCAGGATGCCGCTCTCAGCTACTGCTCCAATGCCTACCTGCCTGACACCGTGCTCCCCACCACCATGATAATGAGAGACTAAACTTCTGAAACTATAATCAAGACCCCATCTAAATCCTTTATCTCTAGCTGTGTACCCACTGTGAACCCAACAGGCTCCAATGGTTACTTTCAAATCCATGGCCACACAGCTGGCCCTGGCTGAATTCAGTGGTGTCAGAAAAGACAGTAAACAAACAAACAAAAATCCATGAAGGTGGGAAGGGAGACAGATGGAGTGGGAGCAAGAGAAGAGAGGAGAGTGTGGTGATAATCAGACAGCATTATCCACCTGCATGAAAATTTCCAACAGGTTTCATGCAAACAAACAACAAAATAAAATGAAACAAAGCCTCAGGCTCTGGAGCTGCAGGATGGCTCAAGCCTCTCCCAATTCCTCACTTTTAATCAATGTAGACATTCACAACTGGAAACTAAAGATGAAGCATATGAGACGAAGATAGGCTGAGCAAGATTAAGAGCCGGTCAGCCATCAAACAAGAAAAAAAGCAATAAGCTTCAAGACAGTAACAGAAACTGTAAACCATAAATAGTGAGAAAAAGATACATTTAAAATCTCAATTGTTGTGATTATTTTGTCAGTGCATGTATGAAATATTTTGGTTCTCACTGTTTCTGGCGCTTTAAATTAGCGTGCTGATCAAGCATCACTGCGCTATCTTTTTCTCTTCTCTATACATCTCGAGCAGACAGTAGCAGTGTGTTAATGTTTTTGCAAACTATTTTAAATGTCACAGAAAATTATAATATTTCCATGGATTCAAATGCTTTGCATAAAACCAGGCTTGGTGGCATATGTCTGTAATCCCAGAACTTTGGAACCTGAGGCTGTAGAATCTTGAGTTCCATGTCAGCCTGGAATATACAACTCCACAGTAATCTGGGAAACAGTGTGGGGCTCTGTCTCAAAAAGAATGAGAGGAAGGAAAGAAGGAAGGAAGGAAGGAAGGAAGGAAGGAAGGAAGAAAAGAACTTTGGATTCCTTCAGCTCTTCAAAACCTTTGTAGGTCCTCCATCACCCCATTTGTCTTTAGCAGTCATGACCAAGTTGTGTTTGTTTTGGGAATGTGAGGCTGGATTAACATTAGAACACAAATCTGTTATTTCACTAGACTAACTGGCTCTGGCTAATAAATTTGAAAGTCTCAGCAATAACTCTTTAAAAGAAACTAAAAATTTCAGGATGGAAGTGAATACTCCTAGCCAATATCCTATCTTCCCATTTGTAGATTTGGAGGTTTTAAAACATAGAGGTTTTCATTGACTTACCACTTGAATTGTATCTAGAGAACAATACCTACAGGTAGCAATTTTTGAGTAATTTAAATTTTTTAACACTTTGACTAAAAGATTTAAATTTTTTACTCAAATAAATTTTAAAGCTCATGATAACCTTGCCAAAAGTTATCAAACCTGAATCTGATTAAGCTTCTCTGCCCTATCTACCAGGTTACCATCTACCAGATTTCCGGAAACATATGGAAGAAAAATATTATATAATGGGGATAAAGTTATTAAAACCCAGACTATGGGGCTGGTGAGATGGTTTATTGGGTAAGGCACTTGCTGCCAAGCCTAACCATTTTAATTTAATCTCCAGAACTAAGGCGGTTACACAAGAGAGGAGACTCCTACACATTATCCTCTAACCTCCCACGTGGGCACCACTTGTGGTACATATTAGCCTATACAAACACACGGGCACTGAATAAACAAATGTTGTTCTAAAAGACAGTGATGAACCATGGGGGAGGGGGGACAATCAGCTCAGCTTGCTAAGCACGTCAGTCTTAGCAAGGAGAGGAGTGAAAAAGAGGAAATAAGAGGAAGAGGAAACGGAACGCCACCAGCTAGAAGCATTGCGCAGACTCCATCTGCAAAGGCTGAGGAGGTGAGAGGACATCCAGAGAAAGGGACATATCCAAACACCAGCTGGATATTGAGTTAATAAGATGCTTGGGGCTCGATTAAAAGATCAAAAGGAATTAGTGGGAAGTGTCTCAGTAAAACAGGATGGATTACTACGAACTGGCAATCCCTAGCTGGTGAGAGCATGGGGGGCACGTGAAGTTATCCTGCTTGTGTGCACCTTAGAAGTTCTCAGCGATAAAATCAAAAGGAACTAACAGACTCCTCATGAAGATGAGCATCCCTAGATAGTCTTCCTCATTGCTGTTCACAACAGCTAGTCACTCATCATTGTCAACCCACACCTTCCTTTAATACTATGATCTATACCCTGGGGCTTGAAGTCTCAGAAAGCATTTTTCCCTTTATTTGCTCACTGAATTTCTCTTTCCTCAATTTTTGTTGTTGTCTATACTAACTGTACAAAATAATAAGCTTCACTGTGATATTTGTGAACATGGGTACAGGGCACTTTATTCATGTCCATCTTCTCTGTTACCCACTTATACCCACATCCTCCCACTGGTCCTCTTCCTATTCCCTAAAGACCCCTGGCTTTCTTTCAGATCCCACTAACAGTGGTGTGAAGTTAGCGTTAGAAAAACAGAGATGGACAGAGAGCAGGTCTCCATATTTGGCTCTGTTGATGCAGCCACTGCAGGTTGTCATGGTGCCAGGGGCGCTAGGGACATTACACACCCCTGAAGCCTGGACCAAGGTATTCTCTCCTGTGAGTGCAGCCTTGGACCGGACAGCATCTCTTCGATGAGTCCAGAGCAGACTTAGATCATTTCTACAACAGCTCAGCAGCAGCTGCCGCTGACACGGCCCAGCATAGGATAGCACAAGGTAGCTTCTAACCTTTAGGGCTCACCTCTTCTTCCTCTCCACTCCCGAATTCCTTTCCTTCTCCATTTTGCTCTTTCAACCTTTCCAAAACATTTTAATTCGTTCCCTTTATTGAATTCCTGTTCTTTTTCCCAAAACACCTGTTCTTTATTCCCAACTTGAGTCTGCTTTGGTATCAGGAGTGCTGGCAGAGGAAAGGTGGGGAAAAGGGGACCTGAGAGTAGATGGCCATGGCCGCCTGTGTGAACACGAGTGTGTGATTGCAGCGGTGGGAAATGGATGCTCTAAATCTATGCCTTGTTGTGTGCTTATTTCTCCATCCTACCTAAGACTATCGGGAAGGTGGTGCTTACGAAAGGCCCACTCTGGGAGGCCAAGCAACGGCTACAGCTGACTGCTGGGATAGCAAGTAGATGAGGAGGAGGAGGAGGAGGAGGAGGAGGAGGAGGAGGAGGAGGAGCAGACACTTGCAAGCTTCTGTCAAGCAACAAGAACCCATCTACATTTTTAAGTCCTAACTCAGAAAAACAAACTTTTCCTTGCCTTTCTATCTCTTTTCATTTGGATATTGGCCCAAAACCTAAGTGTACTTTCCCTGACACCCCGGCCTTTCTCACCCTTCCCCTGAAGCCTTCGGACACCCGACCTCACATCCACCAACTGTCTGCTTGTGGACCTCTCTAGCCTTTCTCTCTTCCACTTCACCATGTCTGACTCTGAACAGCTGACAAGGTTTGCAAGGTTTATGCCCTGTTGCCTGTTTCTATTAAACTTGAGCTTTAAAAACAGAAAAAAAATAAGGGAATAAGATAGTTCTGCCCTCTGCCATACAGAGAGAGTTTACACTCATGAAAAATGACAAATTCAAAGACTTAAATTTCCAGGGTAAGGCATGGTCAGAGGAATAGGAGGGTCGTTGGCAGCACAGCAGTAACCTCTTCACTCCAGTTCTGAAGTTGCCCGTGGTCTTTGCATACGGCCCAATTCAACAGCACAATTTAATTCCAGGCATCAGTTCTTTTACAGGAAAATCCAGGTGCAGCTATGAGTAGGAACTCAACAGAGACATTCTGGCAGGTCTGGAACACTCTAAGAAACTAACTTCTATAAATCTCCTGAGTTCCCTTACTAAAAGACTTGTTACTTTTTCCCCTATGCAAAGAGACTTCCCAAACTTTGGTCTAATGACCTCACTTGAGGCCACTTCCTTCAAGAGATCTCTGTCCTCCTCAGGGCATACCCCACTCTACCTGTGGCTTCCAGAATCATAACTATAGGCAGGTCTCATTAAAGTGTCATGTAGAAGGACCTAGGCTCTATCCCCAGAGGAAATGCGTGGCATGTTTCTGTTCATTCATATTATTAGAAATCCAAAGAGCAGATGTAGGACTTAGAAAGAGGACGTTCTGTGTGTAATGCCTCAGCTTAGGCACGAGTCTGGAAGGCTTTCACAGCTTGCTTAAGTGACTAGGATTTAGTCTCTGTGATGATCTATAAAAAATGCAATCGAGATGCCAACATTTCTGGGTGTAAGAGAAAAGAAGTGAGTTGGAAATCAGAGGACTCCGGCATCGTGAGAACTGCCCCCTGGAAGTCTCCCAGCAGTGCTAGCCTCTGTAAACTGACAAGTCCTGTGGACACAGTTCTGCTTTGTTTCCCGACAGTCATCCTGACCTTGTCCCAAGTCTGCTCCTGTAGCCTTCCTGTACCAGGCAACATGTGTACAGACCTCTCTACAACCATCTTTTCCAAACTTCCACTTAGAGTTGCCTACAACAAAGAATCCTAACTTTCCCATTAATTTTTTTCTTTCGGCAGATAGTCAATGTGGTGGTCTCATTGTGTTTCATTAGTTATAATTCTATGTCATGAACAACACCTGTGAAAAACATTGAACGAAGTGGTGGGGGTAGTAAACCAGGAAAACATAACTTGAAACCATAATGAGATATTAGTTCAGTAGGAGGATGAAGGACAAACTCTGAAAATGCAAAGTATTGTTTAGTCTGTAGACAGTGCCGGGCAGTGACGTAGTACAAGTAGTCTCTAGTCTAGTGTGCAGCCCACAGCACTCCTGAGACACAGAAATTTCTACTTTGAGACAGTGATGAGGGAAACGCTGCTGAACACGGAAAGAAAAGCACAAGAATGTTTGTTCATAGAAGTGTTCGAATTTTAAGAGAGGGAGGTGGAAGAACCCTAAATGCTTGACGGGAAAATGGATACATAGCCTGTGATGTAGTCATATGATAGAATATTAAACAGCTATGAAAATGATGCAACTCTAGGACTTGTCAACATAGATGAATCCCGCCCATATAATGTTTGGTAAGAGGAAAAGCAATTCACAAGACTACAAAAAGAGCAATTCTAAACTTCTATGGCATTTAAAAGGCGTTAAACTAAGCCATGCATTGGGTAAGGATAACTAAAGGAGTGAAAAATTCACCCTGGAGTGACCTCTGGAGAAGGGAGGGATGACAGCTGGATGGGATGTGGAGTGATGTAAGGTGATTGATTGGCAACATTCTGTTTCATAAAGTATTCGTGGACTAATATTTGAGAGCCACTTATGTGCATTATAATGCCTTATAATTATGCAATAATCATTTTAAAGCCATCTTATGGCTCAACTAGCAGCCATTTAAGATGCTCATGAAGTTGAGAAAAAAAAATCATTTCTTAAAAATGTCTTCTGCCTAAACAGTCTCGCTTGCATGTAAAGCAGGTATTGCTTTGTTTATAGTTGCAACGCTCAAGACCTTTAATACAGTAATGTGAATCATGAATGCCCAAGAGAGGTTTAGAATCCCAGCATTCCCAAACTCGAAAGGAACATAATTGACATGCGACAACGGTGCTTGCTTCTAAGGTTCAGCGTAGAACTTCAATCCAGGAATCCAGCGTGTAATGATCGCACGCGGTAATTGGCATATCCGTCATCGTGAACGCTTATCATTTCTTTGTGTTGGAAACATTCAAGCTCTTTGCTAGCTATTTCGAAACATACAATTAATTGTTATCAACCAAGTTATCTGACTGTGTCACAGAACACGAATAATCGCTCCTATTCAACTGCACCCCTGCCCCAAACTTTTAAAATCATATAATATTTAGACTCGAAGTGCCTAAAATATGGATACGATTAGAGAAAAATACATTCCTACTGCTGTGTTCCAGTTCTGTGCCTCACCGCCCACCTCAACACTTGACAATTCATTTCTACACCTTGATCCTGAATCGCAGCTGAGTATATAGAACACGGTTTCTCTAGCTGTCACCGAGACTCCCGTTCACCACCAGCTCCCCGGATTCCTAGAGGCAACATAAGACCTACTAGCTTGGCACAGCACACTGTAGCCAAAGCAGGTTTTTCAGGACATGGTCAATACTGCACTCTCTGGTGTTGTGGGTTGTTTGGGAGGCCTTGGTGTGAGACACAATGGTCCTCACTTCCTAATAAGCATGCTGGAGGCAAAGATAGTCAATTTTGCAAAGTTGGGTAATGGTTTATATAAAATGCAAAAAAAAAATAGCTGATGCACTTAGTTAGCATAAACAGTGGTTTTATATTTCTGATTGCATGTCTGTCCCCTGAACTCCTTATTGGCTGAGTCCTCAGGGAGGTACAGTCTTCCCAGTGTCTAGGATTGCTCTCCAGACTCCCCATCCTATTGGTTTAGAACACAGAGTCTTACCCAACTTACATCCTGGAGCTCAGGGCTCCCTCCCTCCATTTCTGTTAAGTGGTCTCAGCCACATAGATGACTGCTTGTAACTTTTCTTTTTTTTCTTGTTTTGTTAATTAAGACTTTTATAATGCAATCTTTTATCATTTTACATAACTATCCCGTTCCCCCTCTCTCCCCTCCTCCCACTACTTCCACCTTAACCCCCACCCCACCTCCCACCCACTTCTCAGAAAGGGTAAGGTTTCCCCTGGGGAGTCAACAAAGTCTGACACTTCATTTTGAGGGAAGATCAAGGCCCTCCCACCTGTATATCTAGGCTGAGCAAGGTATCCCTCCAAACAAATCATGCTCCTAGATGCCAGTTCAAGCACCAGGGATAAATCCTGGTCCCACTGGCAGTGGCCCCACAGACTGTCCAAGCCTCATCACTGTCCCCCACATTCATTGGGACCTAATTTGGTCCTATGCAGGTTCATCTGCTTTCTGTCCAGGGTCAGTGAGCTCTCACTAGCTCAGGTCAGCTGTTTCAGGGTATCACCATCATGGTCTTAATGTTGGTTTTTGTTGCTGTTGTTTTGTTTATTTGTTTGGTTGGGGGTTTTTTGTTGTTTGTTTTTGTTGTTGTTGTTTTGCTTTTTCTCATGTTATTGTTCCTCCTTCTCCTGGACTGGTCTCAGGTAGCTCAGCTCAGTGCATAGCCTTTACTGGAGAGGATATGGAGTAAGGGGAGCACTCCTCCCATGTTTGTGGTAGTGCAAACTTGTACAGTCACTTTGGAAATCAGCATGGTAGTTTCTCAGAAAATTTGGAATCAGTCTACCTCAGGACCCAGCAATACCACTCTTGGGCATATACCCAAGGATGCCCACTCATACCACAAGGACACTTGCTCAGCTATACTCATAGCAGGATTATTAATAATAACCAGAAGCTGGAAACAACCTAGGTACCCCTCAACTGAAGAATGGGTAAAGAAAATGTGGTATATTTACACAATGGAGTACGACTCAGTGGTAAAAAAACAATGACATCTTGAAATTTGCATGCAAATAAGATGGAACCAGAAAAAAAAAATCCCGAATAAAGTAACTTAGACCCAAATAGACAAAATGGCATGTACTCACTCATAAATGGATACTAGACATAAAGCAAAGGATAACCAGCCTATAGTCCACAATCCCAAAGAAGCTAGGTAACAAGGAGAACCCTAAAAGAGACATACATGGATCCCTTTGGGAAGGGGAAACAGACAAGCCCTCCTAAGAAAATTAGGAAGGAGGGAGGGTAAAAGGGGAGCAGAGAAGGGAGGAGGGAAAGGAGGAGGAGAACATGAGGGAATAGGATGCTCAAGAAGGAAAAAGAACAGTGAGGCAGAGAAAGGAAAGAGATACCTTGATTGAGGGAGCCATTAAAGGGCTATCAAGAAACATAGCACTAGGGAAAATCCCAGGAATCCTCAAGGATGACCCCAGCTAAGACTCTAAGCAACAGTGGAGAGGACGCCTAAATTGGCTTTTCCCAGTAATCAGACTGATGAGTACCTTAACTGTCATCAAAAACCTCAACCAGCAGCTGATGGAAGCAGATACAGAGATCAACAGCTCGGAACTCCTCAACCCTACATTAAACCAGAAGTGCACAAGAGGAAGGCAGAAGCTTCCAGCTGGGGAAGACAGGGTCTTAGGGCCCCCTGCTCATGTGTGATTCTCTGGTGAACTCTGAGTTCGTCTCATACTGAAATGGACCATAATGATTACTTCTTACACCAGCCGCACCTCTGCGTATGTGATGTATCTGCTGGCTAGTCCCTTGCACCCAAACAGGAGGCAAATATAGCTCAGGTCATCACCACCTCCCAGTTTCCTCCTTCTTTACCCTTATTCACATCATATCGGATGTGACCCATCATGAGATCATGACACTTGAAACATCATTTCCATGGTGATGGGCAGGACTGGAAATGACATAAGAAATGCCTAGGCAGGCAAGCCCTGGCAAAGTGAGGTCACCACTGAGCACATGGTCATTTCTGAAACCAGATTACAGCTGAGAGTGATAGCTGCAATGGCTGGGACTTACCAATTTGCCTTAACGGTCGGTTAGTGGATATGATTCAAACAATCCAGCCAACTCATGGACAGATGAGTCGTAGAAGAAAGCCCCTACAAGAGCAGATCCCCCAGAAGTTTCAGAAGTGGGCAAAGGAGGAACTGTGGGGATAAATGCCAAGCGGTTAAAAGCACAGAAATGCTACTAGGGAGGTTTCCAAAGCAAAGGCTTGAGTTCCCTCTATCGCAGGCAAGGGGGAGCCCAGGGATCTTGTTATGATTATTTTTTGTCTCTTTCACCCCTCTCCCACTCCCCATTCACATGACCGAGGGAAACAGGTTACAAATTACAACTGGAATTCAAATTATATGGTCTACTCTGCAGTGTTTGAATCTGGAAGACAAAAATCAAATCACATAAATTAAGTTTATTTCCTTAAGCAGTTCTGGCTAGCATGAAGAAAAAGGAGAGCCAGATGTGGCGGCACACACCTGTAATATCAGCAATCAAGAGGCTAAGGTAGAAATACTACAAACCCAAAGAAAATCTGGACTACATAGCAAGACCCTGTCTTGAATAACAATCCCCCATCACTCACATACATATACATAAACATTTTTGAAGAATATCAAATAATTCATAAAATCAACCATATGTTGGAGAACTGCTCCAAGAAACAGGCCCAATACCCAGGATAGCCAATTGGAATGTCCAGGTTACTCCTGAGGGCCCATCTGGGTAGGACAGCATCTCTGCTGACTTACTCCACTGCAGCCTAGGGACACCAAAAACAACATGGCTAAGAGCCAAATCTCAGAGGCTCTGAGTCTCCATAAGTAACATTGAAGCTCCTCCTGATTCTTAGTGAGGCTCCCTTGAGCTTCAGAGTGTGAGATGGTCAGACCTGATTGGCTGAACAAGATCACAGACCAGCTTCCTCCTGGCCTGGGCTGGAAGAGAGAGGCTGCCTTTGGTTTTTACTGTGAGGGAAGAGTAGTCTGAGTAGGGAAGTAGAGAATCCTAACCCTAGAGTGGGGGTGTTGCTTTCTGAATGCCCCTCAAAGGCCAACATCCACTATAGTGCAGTAATACTTACGGTGCAGTATCTCAGTACCAGCTTTGAAATGGTGTACCCGTGCACCATTAAAGTGTGTTTGAAACAACTGTGTGTATAAATAAATGCGTGTGTAAAAGGGGTGCAACATGGATTACAACAGAAAGTGGAATGATCCAACTCCAGGGACTCCAAACTGAAGCCAGTGAGTAGATCCAGCACCAAGCCCAGGCTCATAGGAACTGCCCTGACCTCCAGCAGACGGGGCCAGGGTTCTACACGTGTACAACGCCTGCCACAAGACTCACGGAGACCAGAGTCATAGAGGGCTCAAATAAAAGCCTAAACCCAACAGAACCCTCCAGTGATTCCAGAAAATTACAACCATGGCTTGACAGAGGTCACTTCTGAATGATGAGGTTCACAGAAAGGATTGCCTTCTGCCTAGAATCTTCTTTCCCTGTCTTCTCCCCGGTAAGAATGTGTGGTTCTAGTAATCAGAGAAGAAAGGGTGAAAGAACAAGACACACTCTGGTGGGAGCCACCCCTCCTTCTCTCTTCCTGTCAGAGTAAATAAATCATCCTAGGATAACAATTAGGAGCTAAGTGTGCAAGAGGGAATATGTGTCTGGCGTGTGGTTCAAAGAGAGAATAGCACAGTGGAAAAACGTCTGTACGATCCCAGCACTCAGCCCGCACAGTTTGGTTTGGGTTCATTGTCAATTCAGTTGCTCCTAACTGAGCTCTCATGAATGAAAAAAGAAAGGAAAGAGCCAACAAAATGACTTACCGGGTGCAGACAATGAGTTGCTGCCATGTTTGACAATCTGCATTTGATCCCTGGAATTCATATGATAGAAAGAGAGAACCGACTTGTGCAAGCTGTCCTCTGACCTCCATGTGTCAGGTCCACAAATGCACAGAGAGGGAGAGAGAGAGGGAGGGAGGGAGGGAGGGAGGGAGGGAGGGAGGGAGAAAGGGAGGGAGGGAGAGAGGAGAGGAGAGGAGAGGAGAGGAGAGAAGAGAAGAGAAGAGAAGAGAAGAGAAGAGAAGAGAAGAGAAGAGAAGAGAAGGGAGAGACAGAGAAAGAGGAGAGAAAAAGAGACAGATACAGAGACAGACAGAGAGATAAATGTACCTTTAAACATCAAAAAGGGAGACTAAAGAGTTGACTCAGTGGTTAAGAGCAATGTCTACTCTTCCCAAGGGCCAGGGTTCAATTTCTAGCACCCATGTCAACTTACAACCATCCGTGGTGTCATTTCAGGTTCAGGGGATCTGATGTCTTCTTCTAACCTCTGTGTGCTCTGGTACATAAATTCTGTATAGACATACATGCAGGCAAAACACCCATACACACAATAAAGTAAACAATTTTTAAAACAAAATAATATTTTTAAAAATGAAAAAAGTAGAGGAGGCTAAGGGAGGGAGAAAGAAAAGTGAACACCCCAAGCCCTACAGAAAGGGCTTTGACTTTAACTCAACGGGACCGGGGCTTGTACCTTCCAGCCCCACCTCACCCCTACTTTCCCAGAAGGCCATTTGTTCTTCTTCAGAGCAGCTCATTCTGCCCCCCAAAGAATAAGCAGGAACTGTTCTTCTATCAGGAAGTCCTTCTTGGAGAGCACGTAGACACTGCCTGCTGCAGGTGACCCAGGCAGGTGTCTGAGCACCGAAATGACTAAGCTTGTAATAAAAGGACCCCGATGCAGGATTTGCATGCCCCTAAAGATGCCAGAGCTCCTGGAAACCAGGACAGGGTGAGGAGGAAATCCAGGCCCACAGGATGGCAGCTGGTATGACCTGGGGAGCAAAGGAGATCATTTCTGAGAAACTGCACCAGTGTTGAGACAAGGAAAGCATCCCAGGAGGGTGAGGGTGGACAGAGCTAAGAACCTGGCCTGAGAGGCAAGGACTGTTCCCAGGCACCATGTCCAACCTGTGCTGGGCCTTTGTGTGGTATCGCAACCTCCCACAGACTATGCGTTCAAGACTTACTAAGCCACACAGCCTATCGGGACAGGTCCACACCTCTCATCCGATGCTCTGATCTCCACTGTTAGTGTCTCTGCTTCCTGTGTTCTGCCACTCCCTGCCAACGTGTTCCCCTCCTGTGGAAGCAATGCTGACAGGTCATCCCCTTTACTGGAGACACATCAGGGTCAAGAGGTGGTGATGATGAGTTAATGCCTGTGACGGTTAATCTTGACTGTCGGCTCAACAAGGTTTCAAATCACGCAGGACACAAACCCCCAGACCTGTCTGTGAGGGCATTCCAAGAGATTTGGGGCAGAGAAGACACACCCTGAATGTGGCTGGCACCATCCCATGGTCTAGAGTCGCAGAATGAATCAAAAGGTGGGAAGCGAGTATACAACCAGAATTCACCTCTCTGCTTCCTTTCTGTGGACACTGTGTAACCGGCCGGCTCATGCTCTCCATACTATGTCCTGTCACAATGGACTCTATCCCCTCAACTTGAGCCAAATAAACCCTTCTTAGGTCGCTTTCCTCAAAAATAAGAAAAGTAGCTAATACTCTACCTTAAAGAGATCCCCTCCCCATGAAGTTAGAAAAGCCATGAATTAGAAGAGAGCCGTGAAACAAACTGGGGCATACAGGGAGCTGATGTCCTCCATGCAGGTGAGGGAAATATCCACTTCCGGCATTGCTTAGACCTCTCAGTGCAAGGTGGTGATAAAAAGCAGAGGGACTGTCCATGATGTCATTCTGGTTTTCAAATTCTCTCTAGACAATACATCTCCTAAGTCCTTGCACTCAAGAAGGCCCCACATACCCTGCCCTCAGCGCCCACCAGCTCTCTGAGTCTTGCTGTCTTATAAACAAGCCTGTACCTTTTCTATCTTTCTCATCAATGGTCTTTGATTTCTCTAGCCACAAGAAAACATCCACAAACATCAGACAGTTGGGGTCAGGGGGACAGAGAGCATGCAGTCCCTGGATGGAAGGGGGTGCACTGGATGCCATGCCTATCACAAGTTAGTGACAGAGCTAGGTCGTGACCTCAAGCCTATGGTCCTCTGTGTCTGGCACAGAGCATGGCAGAGCTAATTCTGGATTTTGCAGTTTTTATAGATCCCTTTGCCAATTTAAACAACAACTCTCTCTTAACTCTTGAAGGTGCTAAAAGAGTGATAGGTTAGAAGTAACTCAAAGAAATTCATGGGCCATGACAACTTTCTCAGAGGAAGGAGCAAAAGCTCTCTCCTCACAGTCCCCCAAATTCAGCCTTGACAGCTCCCCTGGATTCTATTCACAGAATGTCCCTGCATTGCTGCAATAAAAAGTGAAGAAAATGATCGCCTCTTGCAGACATGTGGGCTTCAGGGTCAACGCTTCCTGCGCTGTTCTGACTTTTATAGCCTTTTCAATCGGCTGTTCTGTGCCACTTGCAACATTAATCACTCTCTACCCTTCATCTGAGGCCAGAGCTTCACTAAAACCTCCAAGCTCCTCTCAGCTCCAGCCATCCCAGCAACTTCAGTCCCTGTGGGACAGAGAGCTCCCAGTCACCTTTTTTGGTATCACTGATAACTTAGCGATTCCATGGGTTAACTTTTTTTCCATCCTGCCATCCTTAGCCCTGCAATATAGACTGGCCTGATGACACTCAGGAACTGGCTGCAGTGAAGGGTCAAAGTGCTTGCCTTGCCAATGTGAGGACCTGAATCCAACCCCCAGAACCAATGTATTTTTTTTAATCTATATATGCACTTGTAATACCAGTCCTGGAGAGGTAGAAACAGATGGATCATAGGAGCTCACTAGCCAGTCAGTCTAGCCTACTTGATAAGTTCCAAGCCAGAGGCTGAAGCAATGGCTCACAGGTTAAAAGCACTAAGTGCTCTTCAAGAGGACCCAAGTTCCATTCCCAGCACCCATGTGGCAGCTCGCAACTGTCTGCAATTACAGTCCCAGGGGATATGGCACCCTCACGGAGACATATTTGCAGGCAAATACCAACACACACGAAATAAAATAAATAAATCTTAAAAAAAAAAAAAGACAAGCTCCAAGCCAATGGGAAATTTTGTCCCCAAAAAACTAAGGTAGATGGCACCTGAGGAATGACAACCTAAGTTGCTCTCTGGCCTCCACATACATGCAGAGACATGTGTAAGTGCACATGCATGAACACACACACAAGAATTGGCCACAGGTGCACTCACAAAGCGCAGCTATAACATGTACTGAAGTTGAGCACCTAGAATTAATTAGGCAAATAAGCATCCCCTACAGCAGAAAGCCACAGCAGGCAGCACTCCATGGCAGGCCACACTCCACGGCAGGCCAGACTCCATGGCCAGCCGCACTCCATGGCAGGCCACACTCCATGGCAGGCCACACTCCACGGCAGGCTGCACTCCATGCCAGCCGCACTCCATGGCAGGCCATACTGCATGGCAGGCCACACTGCATGGCAGGCCGCACTGCATGGCAGGCCACACTGCATGGCAGGCCGCACTGCATGGCAGGCCACACTCCACGGCAGGCCACACTCCACGGCAGGCTGGCAATGTGTCCAACTGCCCGTTATTTTCAGATCATCAATACCGTTCTCTTCATTATCCCAAGTCACTGAGAGTTCACACCGGGCATGGCTGAGTCATCGCCCAAGTGACTCAGTCTCCTGATTAAAAACAGACCAGAAATGCTGGTGAGCTCATCACTGTTTACGGAATGAAGTATCAGCTCCCTAGCAGAACATCCATGGCTTTCCTAAAATGGTCCCAGCCAACCTCGCCAGCTCCATCATCCACGTCATCGTAAGCTCCTTTATTTTCTTCCCCATATGACCACTTTCCATGTGTAATGCCTACTCTGGGACTCAGCTGATGTCACCTTTTCCAAATACCTACCTCGACTGTCTCTGAGGCCCTGCTTAACCCCTCTCCTCCTGGGAACAATGCCACCCTGCATGGCCATCATTCTTATCTGACTACGGGCTCCAGGGTCTCCACTGCAGAACAAATACTCAACTGTAGACAAGCATTCGAACCAAAGCTTATTTCATGTATGGGCAAGAATAAGAATGACGCCCTCTTGTGTGGTTGTTGGGAGGAATGAATGAGCTAATGTATACAGTTGGCATTCAATACAGATTTGCTCTTGCTACGCTCTGTGTGCATGGCAGAGAAGGCTCATAATTTTTATTGGGCTCAATATCTGCTACACAGTAATTTCTTGCTGAATAGATTAAGAAATTAATATAGTCCACCCAAATAGAACCACTTACTGTTACCTAAATACCCCATAGCTCAAATGGTTCCTGGTCTTCACAAACTCTGAAATACTGATTTCCCCCCCACCACCCCCCTTTCTACCCAGCAAACTCTTATCTTCCTTCAAGACCAAGACCAATGTCAACTCCTCTTTTCACCTTCCCACGTTCCACTGGCGCAGATTTATGTGAGCGTGCCCAGGACGTCACCCGTGCCTTATTACCACACTCGTGCCTTTGCCCTACACTCCCTGCCATTGTCTGTGTCTGTGCCAGTCTCTGTCACCTGGCAGGGAACGTCTCCGGGGCTGTGGGTGCTTTCCATGCTGTCTGCCCCAGCCCCAGCTCGGTAGCTAGTGTGCTGCTGGCATATGCCGGGTGCTTAATAATCAAATGAGAGCCTCCTTAGTGAGTTCAAAGGATTCTCTTTAGGACATAGAGATGCTGGTAAGGGGTGTAAAATCCTCTCCTGGGGAGGCCAAGACCAGCCTATCTGCTTAGTGTAACGCTGTATTTCTGCTGCTTAACAATGCATAAACACCCAAACAACAATTTCAAAAGTCATTTAAAATGAGAAGTTCCCTGGCCTATCATCTAACATCAACCACTTCCATTTGTCTTTGTTCCTCCCTGGCCTTTTATTTATATGAATACATAATTTTACATAGTTGCACTCATGATGTAGATATAATTTGGCATGCTAAGTATTTTTCTTTTCTTTACTTGAGAAAAAAATCAAAGCAATATCTTTATCTTCAGAAACATTTTTAGCCAGGCAGTGATGGTGCATGCCTTTAATTCCAGCAGCTGGGAGACAGAAGCAGGCTGATCTCTGAGTTCGAGGCCAGTCTGGCCTACAGAGAGAGTTCCAGGACAGTCAGAGCTACATAGAAAAACCCAGTCTCAAAAAAACCAATAGGTAAAAAAATAACATTTTTGTGAGCTACAACACTGTGCACAAACCATTCATTTTGGCTGTATCACATTCCATGTGGCCATGTCTAATTTACAACTGCTAAACAGAATGCCATGCCAAATTTTGCTTACAACTTTCCCCTTAATTAGTAAGGTTCTTTTTTTCCAAAAAGAGTTTCCTAAGACTTTAGACTCTAACAAAACAGACAGACCGAGAGCTGGTGAACTGCATGTGTTTGTCATACATGTGGAGCAGAGGACAGCCTTGGACATTCCTTGGAATCTGTCCACCGGAATTTCAGGAGCACCACTGGCCTGGAACTCAGCAAGCAGGCTAGGTCAGTCCCTCCCCCCCCACTCCATCCCCCACCCTCCACCCCCCACACACACACCCTGCAGTCTCAATCCCCCAAGCAGGCGAGGTTCGCCCACCAGCAAGTCCCACCTGTCTCCAGGCTGAGATGTCAAGGATGCCTGTGCACAGCTTTTCCCACATGGTTCTGGGTCTCAAACTCATGTGCTCATGCTTGTATAGCAAACCCTTCACTGCGTTATCTCCCCAGCCCCTCCCCTGCTCTTCTGCATCCCTGCAAAGAGTGAAGCACAGGGTTAGTTAAGGCAAGAGTTTAGAGTAATAACTTAAACCTCTTGCTGGGCTTTAGGACCCAACGAGTTCAAGATTTTCATTTGAAAATCATTTAGAACTGCTAGCCTACAAGCCCTGTCCCAGACTAGCTGAGTCAGAACCAGGAGAACTGAGAAACGCGTGGTTATTAGATGTCTCAGGAATTGCAATACCAGTATGAATCACAGATCCAGACAGAAGGATTTGAGAATTAGCAAAGGCATCATGACAAAGATGCCTGTTCCTTGTTCTAGAGACGTCCAACTCCTCTTCTAGGAATGGTCTCTTTAGGCTACAGGGACCAGGCATGCAGAGGGTCCTGATCAGTACTACAATTGCCTATTCAACAAGCAAATACAACTGTACCCCTGAATTCCAGTCAGACATATCCAACTCCCTGTTCGATGTTTCTGTGGCCAATGGCTGGCGGATGCTCCCAAGACTCCTGGCATGTCCTGGCAGCAAAGGAAAAGAAAGCTCCCAGGTCTCTGAATTCTGAGTCATCTTTGAAACTATCTCCCTTGGGCAAGAGAGATGGCTCTGTGGTTAAAAGAGCTTTTCAGGAAGATGCTAAGAGAGACATTCATGGATTGCCCTACGAAGAAGAAATCGATAAGATTTCCTAGGTAAACTGGGGGTACAGGGAGGGAAGGGGATGAGGAATGAGAACATGAAGGAATAAGATGGTCGAGTTGGAGGAGGGACCGAGAAGGAGAGCACAGGAAGAGATATCTTGATAGAGGGAGCCATTATGGGGTTAGGGAGAAACCTGGTGCTAGGTTAAATTCCCAGGAATCCACAAGGACGGTCCAAGCTAAGACTCCTAGCAATAGTGGAGAGGGTGCCTGAACTGACCTTCTTCTGTAATCAGATTGATGACTACCTTAATTGTCATCATAGAACCTTCACCCAGTAATTGGTGGTAGCAGATGCAGAGATCCCCAGCTAAGCACTGGGAGAGGGAGGAGGGATGATATGAGTAGTGGGTGGGGTCAAGATCATGATGGGGAAACCCAAAGAGACAGCTGACCCAAGCTAGTAGGAGCTCATGGACTCTGGACATACAGCTGGAGAGCCTGTATGGGACCGAACTAGGCCCTCTGAATGTGGGTGACAGTTCTGTGGCTTGGTCTCTTAGTGGGGCCCTTGGCATTAGGACCAGGATTTATCCCTGTGCATAAACTAGCTTTTCGGGGCCCAGTCCCTCGGTGGGATACCTTGCCCAGCCTGATGCAGGAGGGAGGGACTTGGTCCTGCCTCAACTTGATATGCCAGGCTTAGTTGACTCCCCATGGGAGGCCTTACCCTCTCTGAGGAGTTGAGGAGTGGGTGAGGGGATGAAGTGAGAGTGGGGAAGGAGGGGAAACTGTGGTTGGTATGTAAAATGAATAATAATAATAATAATAATAACAATAATATTAATAAAAAGAGTGCTTGTTGCACAGTCAGTGGGAACAAGAATTTGGATTACAGTCACTCTGTAGCACACTTGTAACTAACCCCAGGCCTGAGCTGGGGCTAGGGGTTGACACAAAATCGTCACTGGCGCTGCTGCCAACCCTGAAAATGTGAGCCCCAGGTTTAGAGGGAGACCTTGCCTCATAGGAGGACATCTGGAGCTGACGTTGGAAGGTCATTGGCTAATAAAAAAATAACTGCCTTGACCCATCTGATAGGGCAGAATTTAGATAGGCGGAGTAAACAGAACAGAATGCTGGGAGGAAGAGGAAGTGAGCTCAGACTCGACAGCTCTGCTCTCTGGAGCAGAGGCCATGCTCCCCTCTCCCAGGCAGATGCACGCGATGAAGCAAGCAGCCAGGTCAGACATGTTGAATCTTTCCCGGTAAGACTGGTGCTACACAGTTTATTAGAGATGGGTTGATCGGGATATCAGAATTAGCCAGTAAGGGCTAGAGTTAATGGGCCAAGCACTGTTTAAAAGAATACAGTTTGTGTGTTGTTATTTCAGAGTATAAGTTAGCCAGGCGACCAGGAGCTGGGGCGGCAGGAAGACAGCCCGCAGGCTCCTACTATATGGAGCTGAAGAGCTGGTTCAGTGGTAAAGAGCACTTGTTGCTCCTGCAGAGTACCCAGGTTCAATTCCCACCACCCACATGGCGACTCACAACTGTCTTTAACTCTAGTCCCAGGGGATCCAGCTCCCTCTTCTGACCTCCACAGGTACCAGGCATGCACATGGTACACAGGCATACATGAAGGCAAAACACTCATACATGTAAAAATAATAAAATAAATTTTTAGAAAAAGGACAGTAGATGCCTTCTTCTGGCCTCAGTGTCTGCACAGACACACATACACACTGTGCAAATACCATGCCTGCACATTTAAAGACATACACATATGTGTGAATGTGTGTATGACTGTGTGAGAGTGTGTGTGTGAGTGTGTGGGGGGGGGAGAGAAGGAGGAAGGGAGGGAGGGAGGGGGGAAGGAGGGAGGGAGGGAGGAAGGGAGGGAGTGAGGAAAAGAGGGAGGGAAGGAGGGAGGGGGAAGGGAGAAAGGGGGGAGGGAGGGAGGGAGGGAGGGAGGGAGGGAGGGAGGGAGGAAGGGAGAAAGGGTGTGTAGGTGTCCCAGAGCCCTTGGCGGGCCTGAACCATGTATCCATGTCTGTGTTGTCTTCTTCTCTTCCTCCTGTACTTCTAGGACTTCCAGACAGACATCCCCTGGCCTTACTTCGGCTGAAAGTCTCATTTTGGAATACAGCTTCCTACAGAAAGCTCAGCTGAAGCGCCGAGATACTTCTCAATCCTCACTTCCTATCTGTGAAAATAACACAAGACTCTGCAGGGGAAGCAGTGTGCAGGGAGGGCTATGGTCACAGGCAGGAGACACTGCTCCTACCCAGGGGGACTGTTCTGATCCAAGCCTTTTATACTGGGCCCCCACAAAATAAAGTGTGATATTCAAATCAGGCTGAGAAGGCCTGGAGGGAGAGGCTGGCTGCACAGGCTTGGTGGTGAATTTACAGAACAGATTAAACCAATCTGCATACTTAAGAGAATGCAAATTATGTTATTTCAACCCATAAGTATAGGCATGTCCACAGGAATAAAGATTTATGCCAGCGGTAAGATGTATGGTTGGTGTGAATGCGCTAGCCCAAGCAAAATACGCTAAAGGGGCTGCGGAAAACTGTCCAAGGGAAGGCAATGATGCCGGCTTCAGCGGCATGGCAAGGACACCTGGTCCCAGCTCTTGGGGCAGCTCTCTGCTACCTCCAGTCCCTACAAAGAGGAGAATATAGCACTCCTGCTACAGTTCCTAGAGTGAGCACTGCACCTTTGGGGGTCTGCCTTAGAGGTGGAGCAGAAATCACTATAAGGTCCAAAAGTCTTCACAGTCACAGAAGTAGCCAAGACTTCTGAGAACTTAGTAGGTACCTAGCTTAGTCCTGGGACCTCTGTCTCCTCATTTGATCCTCCAACCGCTCCCTGAGGAAGGGGCTGTTCATTCCGTGTCCCCCTTTAGGATGATGGAACTGAGGCTCAGAGGTTAGACACAACAGCAAGCAGTAGAATTGAATTCAGGTGACCGGCCCGGGGTCTGCACACAGAACCAAACAATCCTGTGGCTACCATTGAGCAGGGTACCGGAAGGAACTTCGAGAGTCATTTATCCCAGCCCCTTTGCAAAGGACGACATAGTGAGCTGCCCAAGGTCAAGCAGCTGGTCAACGGCAGAGCCTGTGATTTCAGATACACAGTCAGAGATCTTTCAAAGGCCCAGGGATCCGGAAAGGCCCGAGAGGCTAGAACGAGGTGAGATTGCCAGGCCTATTTCTCTTTCTCGTGAGCCCCAACTCTCAGGTAGAGGTCTGCCTCAGTGGGTCTGCCACACAGGGTAGGGCGAGATGGGAAAATGGGCTCCCGTTCTCAGATCCTCTTAGCAGGAAGCTCTGCCATGCCTTTTAGGGGTGAGAGTACACAGCAAAATGACACCAGCCGCCTCTGGTGCTTGCCATGGGGCTCAACTCTGTCCCTTGGCTCATTGTTCATCACTCCCAAGAATCAGGTTTTCTCGCCCAATGCTCATTCTGCTGCACGCGTTCAACTCCAAACTCAAACCAGCTAAGTCGAAGAGGTTCGGCAGGGCCAGGGAACCCAGAGCAGAGCAGGTGGGATCTGGAGACTCTGACGGTGTCTTTAGAACTTGCTGTCTCCTTCCACACACGGTTCACATACCCAGAGAGAGACTCTGCACTGGTGGGAAAGGGAACGTTTAGCTTGCGTTGAAAAGCCGACAGAGCAACGGGGAGAAAGACCACTCTCCCACCTGTTCCCTCCCAAAGGGTTTTTAAAGCGTCTATTGTGGTCAGGCACCAGCAACGCTGCCATAAACGAAACGAGGTCGTCCAGCCAGTAAGTGGCAGAACACGCCACTGGAAACAGCGTGGGGAAGGAATAAAAAGCAAGATGAGTAGGTGAAGGGCATAGTATGCCGTGTCGCGATAATTGGAAGGCAAATAAAGGCAGAAGGCGGCAGGAGTGCCAGGTGGCACGTTATTAAGCTAGAAGTGGTGGGCAGAGAAGACGACAAGGAGTTTGAGCAGGGCTCAGGAAGCAGAGAGTAAGCCAGGATGAAGGAGGAACAACAGCCCAAGCAGGCAGCAGGGAGCATACGTGCATTGGGGGGGGGGGGGGGGGGCAGAGAAGGAACAGCTGAGCTGGCTAGGGCAGAGTGGGGAAAGGTAACCATACGACCTCTTAGATCATAGCCTTAGTCTCCAGAACAAACCTCTGAGGTGGATAAACTTATCATCCCCTGTTTATAGACAGCCAAGCAGTTTGATCAAGGTCACTGGAGTAAGAGGCAGAATTTGAACTTGCAAGGCCTGGATTCAAAGAGACAATAGGGTACAGAAAATCACAAGTAGGCAGGCCTTTTTTTTTTTTTTTAAGTACAGCCCTGAAAAGAAAGAGCTGGGTTGTCACTGAGGAGTCTGGGAAGAAATGAATGACCCAGTGACCATTATCCTAAGCCCCCTCAGCACGCTCAGCCCCTCCTTGAAGTCAACAGCTCTTTCCTAAGCCCTTTTAGTCTGTCACAATGCAATGGCCTCTCTGTTCCAAGCTGCCCCGGGTCTTCAGTTTTCCTTGATTTCTATATAAAGGCAGAGATGAATGAAAGGTAGGCAGAAAGGAGACCTCCTTAGTGCCCCTGTATGGCTTCCATAGCCCTCAACACTTGCTGGCTCCAGGAGCAAGTGAAAGGAGAGTGCATTAACAAAGGAGTCAGTACCTCAAGAGCGGAGGTAGAGGAAGATGCAGAGTATATGAATGGGACTGATGAGTAGGCCCAGTAGGCGAAGCCACCAAGCCTGGCAACCTGAGCCCAAGCCCCTATACATACTGTGGTATATGTACACCTACACACACACACACACTGAATAAATAAATAAATAAATAAATAAATAAATAAATAAACAAACAAGACATTCCCTGATCTTTGCAAGGGAACACGTCACACAGAGAAGGAAAAGCCAAGGGCATAGCTCCATCACCAAGGTAACAGCTGTCCCCAGACAACAAATCATGACTTAACCAAGCAAGAGGCCTTGACTGAGGATGGCATCCAAGTAAGCGCACGACCAAAGAAGAGCAAAGATGGGGCCGTGGGGAGCCTCGGAGAGCTTGGTTAAGAGCAGGGACTTCAGTCCTATGTTCAAATCCCATCTGCTTCCTATTTAGTCCAAGACCTTGACCAAGCTGTTCCCTCTCCCCATCTATAAACTGGGAGAGATTGCAGTTCCTACCTCCGAGACTTGTTGCAGAGACTGATGTTATGGGAAGCAGAAGCCCTTAGGACAACAGCCTCTGCCAAGCAGCAAGCGCCATGCTACTGTGAAAGACAAAAACAAATCCGCATGAGCAGGATGGCTGAGCGCCAGCTGGGTGGGCATGCTACTAGGAACGCTAGCACCATTTCTCCTTCATATTTTCTAATTTATTCTCCCCACCAAATGTGATGTTTATTATACCCCTTCGAAACAACCACGGCCCACTTGAGAGCCACAGAACCAATTCCATCTTCTTTTGGTACTGCTCTGTAAAGTTTCTGATATGATTTTCTTCCCCTCCAGGAAGTTGAGGTCCATCTGCTACCTGTCCCACGGGACTTGGTATAAAAGTCCAGTCCAGAAAAGGGGGATAGCAATTCTGCCTGGGGCTAGACCCAGACAGAGACAGGATAGTAGGTGTCAACCAAGTCATAGACTAGGGTAAGAGTTCAAATCTCACAGGGGTACTGTGGGATCTTGGGAAAGTGGCAACTGCCATAGCTTGAGTTTCCTGCAGGCGAGGGAGAAGAGAACATGGCTCAGGTAAGTGAAAGAACCTTGCTCTACAGAGTGGCTGACTCCGTCCAGCTCTGTGACACAGCCTGCTGCACTTTGACCTTCCTGGTTCCCTGGAAAAACACCTTTACGTCACAATGGCTACCACGGAGCAGGGAACAACAGGGCAGATGGGAGGGGGCATGTGGTCCTTGACTCCCGGGGTGGTCTCCTGATAGGAAAGCTCTTTCCTGGCAGAAGCTTCCAATCCTTTTCCAGTTGCTCCAGGGCTCCTCTGAGCCGGCCCTTTTTCCAGAATCATCCAAAGACTCCTCAAAGCGCACCTGCCTTCAGGAGGATGAAAAGCAAGCTCAGGCATAGCTTTGAAGCTGCCACAACACTGCCCAGCTCCTCCTCCCTGTTCAGGACGTCCCCTGAAGGGGAAGACACAAAGAGAATCTGTGATGAGCGAGCAGGAGGCAGCCAGAGGGCCAGGATTGTATCAACAGTTTAATTCTCTGCTTTTTTGTCAGCACTGATGGCTGGCAACGAGGATAATTTGAAATGAAGAATGCTTTTTTATTCAAGGAGGAGCAAGAGTCCCTCGTCTGAAGCTAATTTGTTGTCCAAAATTGTACTGCAGAAGTTGTTAGAGGAGGCAGATTAAGTTGTGTGCGCATCAACACAGCCAACTCTTCTGATTAGCCACACTCGTGGATAATCTAAAAACAACAGACACTTCAAAGCGATTTCTATTTGGTTTCATAATGCAGGATTATTTTTCCCCCTCAACATTTTCTGTTTCCTGTACTTAATTGTCTTCGGGGTATATCTAGAGGACTAGGGGACCTATAAACTTCTGTTTATTGCAAAACAACCAAGGTTTGAGCGCCCTGCCATGTCACGCATGAGCTTCCTGGATGGCATTGGTAGATAAAAAACATTCTCTGGGAGAAGGAAGGAGGAAGAAGGGAAACTACTGGATCTGCTTACCACACACTCACCAAGGAGCGCCAGCTACAAACACAGGTTTCACAAACTGATGCCCAATTCAAATCCCACAGTTTGGGACAAGTCAAACCTCATGCACCCTCGGTTTCACATCTGTATTTTGGGGGTAAGAAGCCATTATCAAAGGTACTAGGCCATTTTGAGGTAAATAAGGTCATCCATGGTCACAAGAGAGGCATTCAGTGTTTGCAAACTCATTCTAGAATGTTTGTCACAGCCAGTTCTTAGCAAGCTGGGTGGCTGATCTCCTGCGACCTGTGCTGGATTCCATCCTAGGGGATTCAGGGAAGGACCTCAGAGCCTGTTAACCATGAACAGTTCCCTCTAAGGCCCCAGGAAGGGGGATAATGCCAGGTTTCATGGGAAAACATGACAGTAGCGAAAGACAAGAGCTAGTGTTCACTGGACAGGGCAGATATCAGGTACCGTGTGCTGAGCAAGCAGGCCCACCATCCAGTCTGAATGATCCCGGATAATGGAATAAGGTAATTACGGGCCACAGAAAATGGGCCATTAGCAGCTTGGCCAGAGAAAGCAAACAGCTGCCCCACTCAGCAGAAGTACTGAGTCAAGAGAGAGGTTGAGGTGAACTGAGAAGGAAGCCGATTCCAGGGGCTCGGGCTCCTGAGAGGAAAAGCCATGCATAAAGAGAGATGGGAGCCTTCTGGCCTGCTCAGATGAGGCCTGAGAGGTGGGAGAGTAGAATAAGGAAGAAGCTAACAGCCAGAGTAGAGAGCACTTTGCAGGCACTGGTAGAGCTATTTAGGGGCCCGAAGGTCTAGAGTGCATCTCAGCTGTCCATCCCCCTGCCTCTGAGAAACTCAAAGCAGCTCAGGTCAGAATGGAATTGCACATTAACCCTAACCCTAGAGCAAGCAGACCTGGCTTCCAGATCTGCCTGGACCATACTAACAATCACAGCTTTTTATTCCAAACCAGGTGCTGTGCTCATGGGTCCCCTTGAGCCCTCACGCCAGCCGCCTTTACGAGGGAAGTCCTATGCTGTCTGTTTCACAGGCTGTGAGATGAGTCTCCAGTTGTAAAGAAATGACCTCAAGTCATCCAAGGAAGCGGATGGATGATCCAGGGTTCCAGCCGAGGTCCCTCTGTGTGGTGATTAGTTCTAATCAACTTGACACTGTCCAGGGTCAGCTGTGGAAATGACCTCAGTGAAATATAGTCTAGATCAGATTAAGCTGTGGGCGTGTCAGCGGGAATTGTCTTGATTGTGTTGAGGTGTGAAAATCTGCCCACTATGGGTGGCACAGTTCCCTAGACAGGAAATCTTAACCTGTGTAAGAGTCGAGAAAACAAACCTAATATAAGGCTGCATACATTTATTCTCTCTCTCTATTCTTGTCTGTGGATTTGACTAAGTTACTGCCACCTTGAATCCCCGCTACGATGGACTACCCTGGAATGGTGAACTAAAATAAAACCTTTCTCTGCTAAATTGTTTTTGCGCCATGGGAAACAAAAGTAATGAGCGAGGTGCTTGCCTCTACCGCTCCCCGGGGTCAGTCAGTCACTTTACCTGTAAAAGGAGGAGTGTCCAGCTCAAAGTTTGGTTGGAAACTGCAGACAGAGAACTGCCAGAGGTGGAAGCTCTTGCTTCCTGACTCCTGGGCGCGCGAATGAATGCGCCAATGGAGAGCTGGGGCTGTAAAGGCTGGACTTTGAGTGGCTGCCAGGCAAGAAGCTGGAGTGAGGCTCCTTCCCTTTGAAGTGTCTCCCCGGTGCTTTTGCACCCATCCTTTGGGACTTTCCTCCCTATTCCCACTTCCCAGATCCACAGAGCCTTGAGGCAGATGCTCGCTCCCCTGACACTACTCAGCAGCCACCTATGGCCACTGTTCCTTTCTTGGCCCTAGGATACCCCACCACCAGCAATTAAAACATATACATTCAGAAGACTTTTGAGCCAACTTGGGGTTGTGCTAGACCCCAGGGGGAAAAGGACAGAGGCAATCACTTCTGAAAGAGTCTCTCCATCCCTCCTTTCTTCTCCACCCTGCTCCCCTCAGGACACCTTTATCCCCACAGGACCAGCTGGAGGCAGGTGGCACCTGACTCAGCTAAGCCAGTCTGAATGACACCGAGCCTGTCTGTCTAGTCTGGGGAGAAGCTGGTGCTGGGCTGATCAGTATGCAAATAACAATAGTCATCATTATCATCCCCCACTGTCCTCTCAGCCCTCCAACATCTCAGCTGCTGAGCTAGCCCTACGTGGTCAGCAGACTGAGTGTTACGAGTCTGTGCATAACCCTCAGCTCTCATCCATCACCCCTCCTCCCTGCACCCAGTCCTTTCCCTTTCCCTGGACACAGTCTCTCCCTTTCTCTTTCCCTCACCCTGGCTCCCAACCAGCCGACCCATCCTCCCACACAACAGGGAACTAGAAGGAAGTGGTGTCAAGGGCTGCATAAGTTTCTTTACGCAACTCTCAGTCTGCAAGTGGGAGACTCAGGGTGGAAGGTCAGCTAATCCAAAGTCATACAGGTGGTTAAAGTTAAGAACTGTAAATAGCAGAAAGAGTAGTGAATGGCATGTTACCTATCTTTCCCCTAAACTGACCAATTGCTAGCATTCTCCTGCTTGTTTATATAACTGAACCCTAGAACCCTTTATCCCTGTTCAGTGTTACCTTCTTCCAGAGGGGAAATTGGTCAAAAATCTTCCAATAAGGATCAGGTACTCAGGAGCATCTCAGCAAAGGTGGCTGACTAGCAAGCTTTTTGTTTTATGGTATTCTGAGACAAGATGTCACAATGTAGTCTAGGCTGATTTCAAACTTCCAGCCAGCCTCCTGCCTCGCTGTCCTGGGTTCTGGAATTCCAGGCATGGATCGCCACATCCAGCTGTTATCTATCTTATCATCCCGCTTGTTCTCTCTCTCTCTTTGGTGTTGCCAGGAAGACCATAGATCAAACAATGCCAGATGGGTTAACGAAATTCTGCACCCAGTCCTCGTTCCTTCTCCCTGTTCCTTCGAGGTGGTGGGAAGCTCCTGAGGTTCGCATGTAGGTCAGGAGGTGGACGTCATAGCCCATAGAGACCGTCAGGCCAAAGAAACAGGTGATGTGTAATTACTCTCAGTCCCTAGGGGCTGCTTCATCACCCCACCCCAGACACCGGCCCTTCGAGCACTTGGACGAAGTTTCTCTCATCAGAGAGTAATTGCCCCTGGCTCCCCTCACTTCTAATCACTAAGCCATGGTATTAGTTCCTAGGAGCATGATTGATTTCCAGGGACTTGGAACTTAATTACATTTTAGTAAAGTCTGTTTGGAAGCTATAGGGAAGAGAGACAGTTCTTATACCATGTAAGAGGGCTTCCAACATATCAAATCTCCCATTCCTTCATGCTCCCAGAAGCCACAGGAGGGGCATCCCATAGCTATCACCTTTACTCCTTATTCAAGATCTCTAAGCCCTAGAGTTTGGCCAGAAGAGCTTGGGTTTGCCATGCAGAACTTTCCACACCCACCTTATGGTCCCCAAACAAGTTCTGCTGGGGCTCCAGGCCTGTGTGCTCCCCAACAGTTACAGCAGATTCAAGCTCCAGAATCACCTGCCCTGCCAAGCTGGCCCAGGTTTCTTGTTCTAACCTCAACCTCAACCGTATTCCTTCCTTTATCCAGACCACTACTTGGAACTTCCATTTATGAAACACTAATCTTTCCATTTAACTACCAGTTCATTCCACCCTCTGAATTAAGGCTGTAGTTCAGTAGCAGAACACTTGCTGCATGTACAAAGCTCTGGGTTCGATCCCCAGTACTGCAAATAAATAAGGGAATAAAAGCATTCAGGTGCCAGGCATGGTGACTCACACCTTTGACCCCAGCACATGCGAGGCAGAGGCAGGCAGATCTCTGTGAATTTGAGAATAGCAAGGGCTATACAGGGAAACCTTGTCTCAAAAACAATCAAAAAAGAACAACCATCCAGGCACTGAACCCTGATCTAAACCTCAGAATGAAACCCTGGCATGCTACCTTACTAACCAGTCAGGAAATAAGAGGGTAGAGGGGGTCAGCTTACAGTCAGCTGTTCCACCAGCTTCGCCACACTCGTCTCTCCAGGACCCTGTGATTACAGACTGGCCTCACGGCTTGGGTACCATTGTTTATAAGGATACCTGAGCATCACAGAACACATGAGACAAAATGACAGAGTAAATACTAGACTAGAGGTCACCTTGGAATTCTTATAACTTCTTTAAGTTTGGAGATTTATCAAAATTTAAAACTTAGAGGAACAGGACCTGGAAAGATGGCTCAGCAGTTAAGAGCACTCTCTGCTCTTTTCGGAGGACCCAAGTACAGTTCTCAGCACCCACGTCAAGCAGCTCACAACCACCTTTAACTCTTGATCCAGGGATCGAACACCCTCTTCTAGCCTCCCAGGATACTTGCATGTGCGCATACATGCATACACACACGTGTGCATACACACACACAACTAAAATAAAATAAATTTTTTAACTTGGAAAAATCGAGTTCTGGTTCAATTGACGTGGCTATTAATAGTTGTTTTTCAGCTGTAGTTTGTATCTTACATTGTATATTAATGACTAAAAGCTCAAGGATGATTTTAGTAACATTCATATTACAAAGCCATGTGATGCGGCTGTAGAGATGATGGAGAGTTATAAATAAGCAAATGGAAGAAACAGTGTGGGGGAAGTGTTCTTAATGACAACCATATGTTTGTTGACCTTCAAGAACCACATAAGCTGGATTTATTGTCTCTCTGCAAACCTGCCTGTCAGGATGTCTTCCACAAGACCTGCATCCTCCTCGGCCCTGTAGTCTCACGCCTGCTGACCGTTCACCTGCACGGTTGCTCCTGAAAATCCAGTTCGGAGCTTATTCACCATGGTTATTTATCCAGGCCTGCCCCGTCCCAAGGATGAACCCAAACTAGAGTTTGCTTCATCCTACAAAATCACACTCATTCTATACGTAGGCCTGGGCCATGGAGTGTACCCCAGGCTGAAGAGAGTCTGAACCATAGAAAGCCAGTCCCTTGGTCCACTGCAACCTGCCTTACTTCATGAACCCAGAGTTTCTTGGATTATCAGAGAAGATGTGAGCTCATTGGAAGTCCTTTCTCACAGACTTTCATAATCCCAAGACGGACTTCAGTAATGTGTCAGCGCAAGAGCTTCCTACAAAACGTGTGTCCTGTTAAATCAGTAAAGATTTTGAGGGCACAGCGAGGATGAAGACCAGTGGTTTCGGGAAGATTTATAACCAACTTTCTTTCTAAAAGGCTGGAGGTGAGCCCAAATCTAATTGCTGAAAGTCAGGGTTGGTAAGAATATGCTGCTTAATAAAAAGGTAGTAAGAACAGCCCTAAGATGCGGATTATCTCAGCAGTGAGGTGTGTGGAGAACCGTGGCCATCTCCATGTCAACATCACCAGCCGTGATCTCCTCCACATTCTTCAGATAGTGTCAGTGTCACACCGTGTCTAAAGCTTCTCTCCAACATGGCCAAAGGAACAGTACGCTGGCTCCCTAGAGCATGGTCAACCATTTTGCAAATGCATGGCTCTACTCCAGTCATGCCTGGGAAGTGCAGCCATTTCCCCAAACCCTATCTAGGGCCCAGGTCAAGGTAAAGGTCGGGGATTCTCACAGTTTACTGGTATCTGCAAGGCTACCCTCAGAAGAACTCTAGGTTAGACTTTTTAAAAGAATTCCATTCACCCAAGAAGTTTTACACAACTCCAGGTGTACAAACACATAAATAATGTATAATGTATAAAAAATATATAAATAAAACATTACTTGATAATAGATCATGAAAATTTTTATCTGTAAAAAAAAATTCTTTGGGAGTCAGAAAGATTGTCCAGTGGGTAAAGGCATTTGCCATGATGCCTAATCTCTGAGTTCCATGCTTAGGACTCACAAAATGAAAGGGAATAGCTAAGTCCCAGATGATGGAGGAAGGTCATTGGCTAATAAAGGAACTGCCTTGGCCCATTTTATTGGTTAGAAGATAGGTGGGAGGAGTAAACAGAACAGAACGCTGGGAGGAAGAGGAAGTGAGCTCAGACTCCACAGCTCTCCTCTTGGGAGCAGACGCCTCAGAGAGAGACGCCATGCCCCGCTCCCGGGCAGACACACGCCATGAAGCTCCGACCCAGGATGGACTAGGCTAGAATCTTCCCGGTAAGACCGGTTCTCACAGATTATTAGAGATGGGTTGACCGGGATAACAGAATTAGCCAGTAAGGGCTAGGGCTAAAGGGCCAAGCAGTGTTTAAATGAATACAGTTTGTGTGTTGTTATATTGGGGCATAAGCTAGCCAAGCAGGCGGCCAGGGTGATGGGAACGCAGCCCCGCCGCTCTTATTACTACACCCAGAAGCTTCCTCCGATCTCCATAAGCATGCCCCCACTGACAACACACAGACACACACACACACACACACACACACACACACACACACTGACACAGAGCTATCATCACATGGCACTGTGGAGCCTCCTGGTTTTCTGAGTTACTACGAAAAGCGTAATGTTTCTCTCTCCTTCAATTTCTTTTCTTTAAAATACTGGTCAAAGCCTGGGCACTGTTCCCCGGACACTCAAGGCTTTCTGGTTCTTTTTCTCTGAAGCTCCCAGCCCTGCTTCTACACAACTGCTTGCCCAGCATGCTGCTACTTACAAATGCCATGGCTTTCTCGCTTCCTCTCCTTCCTCTCCTTTCTCCTGGCAGCTGCTGAGACCTTGCCTGCCGTAGGGTTTTCTTTTAAACTTGAATAAATTTGTCCTTGAGGTTTAAAATAAATAAATAAATAATAAATTGGTTGCTTACAATTCCACCATTTCCTAAAGCCAAAAGAAGGAACTGGAGAGATGCCTCAGCAATTAAGAGTGAGCAGCGTTTCTACAAAGGACTGAAGTTTGGTACCCAGCACCCATGTCAGGTAACTCACAACTTATAACTCTAGGTCCAAAGGATGCAACACTTCTGCCTTCTGAAGGCACCTGCACCTACACGCACCTACCCACATACATAAACATATTTTTTAATTAAATCTTTTTTTTAAGCCCAAAGCAAATTTGCATATTGCTAGCTGGTTTTATATTAACTAGACACAAGTTAAAGTCATCTGAAAGAAATGATTCTCAAATTAAGTAAATGCTTCCAGGGGCTGGAGAGATGGCTCAGAGGTTAAGGGCCTTGACTGCTCTTCCAGAGGTCCTGAGTTCAATTCCCACCAACCACAGAGTGACTTATAACCATCTATAATGACATATGATACATTCTTCTGGCATGCATGGAAACATACAGATAGAACACTGTATACATAATAAATAAATAAGTCTTTTAAAAAAGAAAGAGAAAGAACATGCTTTTATAAGATCATGCTGCAGCCAAGCCTGTAGAACATTTTCTTAAATAATACTTGTTGTGGCAGGGCTTGGTCCATTGTGGGAGGGCCTGCCCCTAGGCAGGTGATCCTGGGTTCTATAAGAAATCAGGCTGAGCAAGGCATGGGAAGCAAGCCAGTAAGCAGCACCCGTCCATGGTCTCCGCATCAGTTCCTGCCTCCAGGTTCCTGCCCTGTCTGAGTTCCTGTCCTGACTTCCTTCAGTGATGGAAGTGTAAGCCAGATAAACCCTTTCCTCTCCAAGTTGCTTTTTGTCATACTGTTTCGTTACAGCAATGGTAACCCTAACTGAAACAGCATACTAACGAGATGGATGTGCTTATTAATTTTTACAGAAAATAGAATCTTGGCTGAATTTTTAATACTGCAGAATGTAGAACATCTCTAACATCTTTCAGAGTTGATCAATATTTTTATTTTATAATTGTCAGTGCTGAAAATACTGCTTTGCATAAGACACACAGTACAAAATAGCAGAAGTTTGTGGAGGGCCATTCAGGATTTACTGAAAAATCCATTCCTAATCCCAGGTCAAAATTCACTTAATGATTTTTTTATACAATCTGAAATCAACAACTCAAACTGAAAATTTTGAAATCAAACATTCTAGCATAACACAGTCTAAGAATGTATTCACTTGATACTTGTGTGCTGAGGAACGATGTGAAGACAATGTTGTCTTTATTTTGATGTGCTTGGTAGCACGGGCCTTAAAATCCAGCACTTGGGAAGCAGAGGCAGGTGGAACTCGATGAGCTGGAATCCAGCCTGGTCTACTTAGTGAGTTTCAGACTCACCAGGGCTACATAGCAAGACCCTGTGTCTAAACAAGTAAATAAATAAAGTCTTTGTCTTCTCATAATTATTCTATTGTTTATATTTTGGTTTAGTGCGGTTTTCCAAGACAGCATTCCTCTGCGTAGCCTTGGCTGTCCCATAATTCTCTGTGTAGAATGAATACATTACGTAGAGGTTGGCCTAGAACTCAAAGCTCCCAAGTGCTGAGGTTAAAGGCACGCACCCCCACACCTGTCTTGTGCTGTTAGGTTTCTTAAAGAGCAGTAAAGAACTGTAGTAAAAAGTAGAGTTAAAACCCTGCAGTTTATAATCTAAAATAATCTCATAAGTGAGCAAAGATGTTGCAGGCAGCATTTGTTACAACTAGCGGCATGCTGCATGCACAATTCGGGAGTGTGCACATTGTGTTTTCAGAACCAAGGCTGCAGTGCAGCCGCATGGTGCAACCAGGTGAGCACCGCCACAAACACCACCTTTACATGGGTTGGAGTGATCAGACTCGAGCATGCAGGCCTCACTAGCAGGGCAAGCACCTTTATTTACTGAGTCAACTCACCAGCCCTAAACATTTGATTGTGAATTAATTCTCGGTTGCTGCACACTCAGAAACCTTTTATTGGTGTCCACATTTTTGTTTTACAATGCCACATTCACAAGGGCTCACAACCCATGGTGTAAGAAGCTGTGCTTTTGCGGCAGGCATCCCAGATACTGGGATGAGGAAGGGAACCAACCCAAGGACTGGGTTAGAAAAAAGAAATCAATATCTACAGAAATTTCCAAACCTGTCACTGAAGTCAAGGAGCCCTCTAGCTCGGCTCACCCTCCCCTCCCGCCTACTTGCCACCCACATTTACAGGGGCCCATGCATCAAGCAGCCTGGAAATGTCGCAGCCAGATCCAATCTCACAAGATAACGGTGAAGGCCAGCCCTGCTCGGCGGCAAATCCCGGTTCTGACTGCCCCTGGGATAAAGGCAAAGAACAGAGGCAGCACGTGGCACAAAGGATGTGGTTCAGAGAAATGGGCCTCCAGCCTGAATGTGAGCAGCCGGCTCGGGGGAAAATGCATGGTGAGAGGAGAGCCAGTCAGGGCCCGCTTGACGCCATGCGAGGGGAGAACAGCCAAGCACAGGTTCATGGGATCCTATCAGGAGTCACACTGGGTGGGGGACCTAGGGCAGTCTGGGAGACTGAGGCAGATCCCACCGGAAGTGAAAGCAGTTCGTGCTGTCACAAATAGACCTGGCTGAAAGGGACCCGCGTGGAGACCTCCTGTCTAGCTTTCTCACTGTCAAGACTGAGTCTGCCAGTCTGTTCTCTCCAATCCTCATTCCCTGGGGATTTTTATCTGAGGCTTCTTGTTGATTTTCTTCATTGCAGTGAAACAAGCTCTTATGTTTGCATCTTCACTGCTCCTACCCAGATGTGCCAGCATTCAGAAGAGTGATCTCTGGATCTTTTGAATGAGTCAACCCTTAACCATGACTCACCCCGACCCCGTAGCCAGCAGTCCTGGGTCCCTCCTGAGACCTCCTCCTTCTTCTCCTTGCACCTGGCCGCGGGGGACTGGGGAAGAGGGTGGTGGGAGGAAGAGCAGCGGAGGCTCTTGGTTTTCAGGCAGTCCACCACAGTTTGGTCATACTCCAAAGTTGAGGTCAGAGCCGAGGGCAAGGGCGGGGAGCTGGGAGGGTGCGGTCAAAGTCATCCCCACTCCAAATACCCACTGATTGTCATGTGCCAAGCACCGGCTGCACCCTATCTCACTTAATACTTTAACAGCCTTCAGGAAGAAATCCAACTGCCGTATAGACCGAGTAACTTGTCCACAGCCCCAAAACAGCAAGGCCAGTATTCAAGGAAATCCTGGCTGTTGGGCCAAGGACAATCTGAGTTTTGCTTCTCCTCTTTCATATCTGGCCAGTAAACTTGAGGAAGTGGCTGTGAGGGGGGCTACACAGAAACCTCGGAGGGCCCCGCCACTTGTTCCGCTGTCCACTGAGGGAGGAGAGGCTCACCACCCCATGGTGGAGTGCAGGCTCCTACCGCACAGCATCCAGTCTGGGCCCTCTGAACTCTCTGGGGGAAGCATTTAGAGATGGAAAAAGATAGAAATCCCGGCATTCTAAGAGGAAAACGTTACCGACATTAACACTTAACCTGCACACAAGAGGTTCCTCTCCAGCCCCACTGCCGCCTGCCTTTCCACACTGACTGGATCAATAGAGTCAGAAGCCCATAAACTTGAGGAAAAAATGGATTCCCTGGAAAAGACAACCTGATAGTACTATTCCCCTGGGCCAATCAGGACCCTAAAGATCTAGGCAAGACCAGGTGTGGGGGTACTCTTACTTGGCGGGGGCAGGGGAAGGGATAAATTTGGAGTGGCAAGGGAGAAAGGATTCTTTTTATTTTTTCCCCTGCGTATAAAACTTCACCTAAATGATCAAGCTTGCCAAGCAGTCTGAGCTATTCCAGCATAAGGGAGCTCTTCCTGGTGGTGCTTGGCCAGGCTGGGCTGAGAAACCACATCTATAAAACATCAAAAGGAAGGCACCATTAGCTGCTCTCAGCTCTCAGTCCCGCTCTCCTAGGAATTTCTGCCTAGCAGGATAATTCTAGAGTCTGAAGCGTGGGACAGACAGACTTGGCAATGGCCTCGATGGCCCTACTAGCTGGTAAACATCACCCCTGGGGAGAAGAGAAGACTGCAGCTCTCCAAAAGGAGAGGCTCCCTTCATCTGTCTGGGTGATGGAAGCACCATCAGGATGTCAGTTCAAGGTCTGCTGATGACTTCGTGTTCATTGTGCCACACATCGTGATGAAGACGAGGCCCTGTGCCCCAGGAACTTCTGACGAATGAAGAAAAGCCATGGGTATACTAACATCTACCACACACATCATACCATGGACAGCACCAGAAACATACGAAATGCCAAAGGACCAGAGGAGGAAGAACAAAGTCTCCACAAAGATGGGACAGTAAATCTGGCTGTCCAAAGAAAAGTGAGGAATCCACGCAGAGCAGAGAGGGGTGAGAACCACTGGGACAGGGGGAGTACTTCCAGCCACTGAGAGGGTGGGGAAGAACGTGGTTGACTTGTTTGGCTGGAGTGGGGAATACATGGGACCTGGAGCGCTGGGCCAGTGCTCAAGCGTCAGGAACAATCATTTGCTATGTCTACAGCCAACTCAATCGCCCCTGCTCACAGTCAGACCTTGTATAACATGCCCATGTTGGGGAGAGCACTTAGTCTGTTAGTGGGTCTTAGAGAGTCATTAGGATATTCTACCAAGGTCCCGGTCTTCTTCTGGAGGTTATGCTCAAAAATCAGGCAGATTTAACTAGAGTCCAGGTGGAGGTGATGTTCTTTCTCCAGTCCTCATTCTAGGTCTAGACTGGCGCTAACTATCATCCTTCAAAGTCATCCTCACCCATGCTGGGCTCCATTTTATACTTTAGTGGAGACGAGGAGTCTGGCCCATGAGGCTTGCATCCCCCAGATTTCTGGCTGTATCCAGCCAGTTAGAGGTACTATTGGGAGGGCAGAAGAGACAAAAAAGGTCAAGTCCCATGCCTTAAAACTCCAGTTAAATACATTTATTCTAGTTCAAATCCCTAGCAAACGCAACCACCATGTCTGCCCCTGATGGCCTAGCTCTCGGACTCTGATAGCATCTCACACCCCCTTTATCCTTCTCCAGCTTAGGGGTGTCGGTTTCAGTGCCTTCCGAGTGTTCCTGACTTTTGAGCTGCTGTGCAATTTCCTGTTTGGCTTCTAGCAAAAACCTTTCTATCGCCACCTCTTATACTAAATTTCCCCTGTTGTAAATACTTAATGCGATATTCTCTCTCTCTCTCTCTCTCTCTCTCTCTCTCTCTCTCTCTCTCTCTGCTGGCATTCTGACAAATGCATAGACTGTGTCTGAGTCATCTTTGGGTCCCCTCATCACCTGATACAGCAACCAATTCTCGGAGTGGGTAAGTGCTAAGTAACATTTAATAGATGGACAGATGGACAGATAGGTGATTAACTAGATGGAGGGCTAGATGAAAGACGGATGGATCATCGTGATTTAATGAGAACGTTTTAATCTTGTGACAGTCAAGGGGGGAAATTCCAAGAGAAGCTGAAGAAAGCGATCCTGAGACAGGGCCAGGGTTTACAACCACTGGGAAGCCGCGGTTCCAGCCAGGGAGAACCCAACAGTGTAAGGCAGAGAGGAGAGGAAGCTTATTCCAGCTTCTGAACTGACACTCCTCCCCCTCCCCACCGGGTCTCTTCTGATCCTGACGGGATGGGGAGAGCATGTTAAAGGCAATACTTCTTAATTTTCATCCGGCAGACGTCTCCACGTTGTGTATTACACCCGAGCCTCTGAAAAGGCAGGAGATATAATAGGAAGAACCTCATCACCATCCATTCTCAGTCATATGTACTTGAAGAAGACGCCAAATGGCTGTAGTCCTAGGCTGCAAGGATTGGCCAGACAAATGCCATCTACAAGGTTCCTGGGGGTTTTCCACAATTACATTCCCCGAAACTCACATCCTTTTTCTAAGTAGATTGTCTTGAATAATTAAGAACTCAGAGACCCAGCCCTTCAGAAGCCTCTTTGCTCATCCTCCTGATAATGAGGGTGATACTAAAAGATGCATAATAGAGATATTTCCACCTTAGCCACTGGCACACAAGAGCTTTGAACATCCTAATCCTGGCTCTGCCACTTTCTTGCTGACTTCCATAGCAAGTCAGCTCCCTTCGATGAGTTTAACATTCCTCCATTCACTGACGATTTTTGCAGAGCCCCGATGAGTGTGAAAGCAAATTGAACATGGGTAGAGCTCAACACCACAATGTCATTCTTTTTCTAAACAACCAGTTTTCTGCATGCAACGAGCATAACAGCCTCTAGCTGTTTATCCGCAACCCAGGTCATCTTGCCCTGTGCTATAGAATTGATCTGCCTTCTGACAAACCAGAATGAACCAGGTCATGTTAGGAGTCTGAGAGAAGTAAGGTGAAAGACCCTCAACAAGGACCTCTTTTCAGGAGGAGACCTCCCCAACGCCAAGGAACAGGCCGAGACCGCACGGATGCAAATTGCAAGAGGTTTATTGAGTAGACACAGGTACCTGTGGGCAGCAAGATCTCTCGGAAGATTTGCGCACCTGCCAACCGGAGGGCGGGCTTTTTATAGGGAAGAGCAAAAAGCAAGTTTACAGAAGCAAAAGTGTGGTTATAGGTCAACCGGAGTGAGGCGGGGGCATGAATGGTTTCCTCTCTCAGTATGGGTGTCAGCAAGAAGCAAGTTTACAGAAACAAAAGCGTGGTTATCGGAATGCGGCGGGGGGCATGAATGGTTTCCTCTCTCAGCATGGATGCCTGGCAACAATCATCCTGTTCCTATCTTATAGCTAACCTGCTTTGTTGACATCCTATCTTATTGACATCTTGCCTTGCAGTCTTCCTATCTCTATCTCCTGCTCTCTCAGGCACATGGGATGTTCTTACGGGAGCAGGCTGGCTACTGATCCGGAGAATTTTTTTAAAGCAAACAGGACGTTCCCCCGGGAGCATGCTAGCTACGGGTTTTGAGGAGGGGGTCTGTAGGGTCTTTCAAAGGTATAGTAGCACATGTCTATAACCCCAGAACTTGGGAGGTGGTTATAGGGGATCTGGAGTTTAAGGTCATCCTCAGCTGTATAACAAGTCTGAGGACGTATTGAGCTACAAGAGAATCTATCTTTAAAGATAGATAGATAGATAGATAGATAGATAGATAGATAGATATCAGAGAGAAACCTGGATATGGTAATGCAATAGTAAGTCCAGTACTTACAAGACTGAGACAGAAAGATTGAAAGATCAAAGCCAGACTGAGCTCTACTGTAAATTCAAGATCAGTCTAGGTTCTGTAAGGAAGCCTTATCTCAAAAGGAAAAATATTCAAGATGTCTACCAAACCTGTATTAATAAAGATTTACTAAAGCAAATGGGGTGTGTCCTCCCCCCGCCTTCCTGTCCCCCTTTCTTCTTATTCCTAACAAGAAAAACATAAAAGTCCTTCTGAGATTTTCTCCAAAGATCAGTACACGGAATCTAGCAGACTGTATCCATCTTTCACCCTTCCCGTTTCCTTACAAAGACTTCTTCCTCTTCCTGTGCTGCCAATCTCCCTCCACATCCCCAACAAATAATGCTGGAAACAGTCACCCCAAGGCATAATAAAGCCTGGTATACCTTTAGTCCAAACAGGATGCTATCTTTTCAAAGGTCAGGCATCAGCCGTGATGTCTTCAGCTAGCGTTTCAGACAGGGCAAAAGCGATCAGGGCAGCAGAAAGCAGAAGACATGTCTTCCTAAAAGTCATCAAGTTACATGTTGACTGGGGAAAAGCTAAACTCAAAGTAAGCATAGTGCTGCCCCTGAGAGTCTCCCCTTCAGTCTGCTTCTCCTCCTGGCCCCATTCACAGCCGGAGGTTGAGACAAGCTGACCCTAGGGGTTTGAGCTCCTCCATCTCTCAAGTTAGGTTTTTGTGTTGCTAGCTGTTGGGATGGGAGAGACTCTTTCAAGACCAGCCTTCAGCCATGAGTAAGCATTCTCATGAGGACTAATTGTTTCCTAACATTTCTCTGAATTCCTGCCAGGCTGACCTCTCCCACCACTCCGGTTGTGCCCCTTCCTTCTTCTCTGCACCCTGGGTTGGTAATTGTTCCCATCTCAAATCTACGTCTCACTTTAGCCTCAACAAAGCCTAAAGAAATCGGGAAGTCTGAGGGCGCCGGCTCCCACAATGCATTGCAGAATCAATTTAAAGGATCACGTCCATCAGCCCTTCTCTGTTGAGCATCAAAATCAGCAGCTCTGGCTACACCCCGCTACTCAGAAAGCCCTGTCCCCCCACCTCCACTACCCCTTCACAGCCCTCCCACTGGCCCCACCACCACAGCCGTTACAAATTATCGATAATCCAATTGACAGATCCTAGGCAGCTGTCCAGACTGTCAGAATTGTCTGTCAAACCAGGGGGCGCGGGGGTGGGGCGGGGGGGGGGGGGGGATGGGATTAAGCGGCTTCCTTTTCCTCTCTCAGCCAGAAGCAGATGGGGAAGGTGGGAGGAAAGCGATTATTTATTTTCTAGTCTTGCCCAAAGCCATCTCTATTTTGAGGGTCAGTTCCTTCCACCCGCATCTCCAGCGCGCCGCCGTTAGTTGACTGACAGTAGCCCCCATCCAAGCACAGTTCCAAGAGGCCCCAGCCGAGCCTGCTCACACCTCCCGGAAGTGCCTCTGCACTGCAGAACTTTCAGTTTCAAGATTTTGCAAATTTTATGAGAATTTTTCAGGCAAGCTGATTTTTTTTTCTTTTGCTCCCTCTTTCCCCTCCAGCTAAAATCAAGATCTTTCATGCAGCTCTGATCTCAGAAGGACTTTTTTTTCTCCCCTCAGCACTTGGGACATGATTAAATAACAGGCACACGTGCGGGCACCATCCGCAAACCCTTTTATTTCCCAGTTCTTTCTTCAGTAATGAAGCCTGAAATGGAAAACTACTGTGCAGGGAAACCGTAGCAAAGAGAGGATGAGGAATAGACGATGCCCCAGCCTGACTCCTTCTGGGGAAAGAGGTTTGCTCAGAACATGGAACAAATTAAGTCTATGTATCAGATGGAAACCTGTCCGAAGAGAAGTTTCTGGAGTTCAGGGACTACCCGCTGGGGGTCCATTGGTCGTGAATAAAGAGAAGTTGGAAAACATGTATCTTTGTATCCTCTCCAGAGAGCCTTAGAGAGGAAGGGATTGGCTGTTGTGAGTGTTCTTTTCATAGTCCAGTTGACATGATCATTAACTCTACCAATTATGGCAATATAAAGAAATCATTAAAATGCAATTATTACAGCTGTATAAGTTTATAGCTGCATAACTACACCAAAAGCCTGCCTTTGTAGGTCTTTATGTGCTCCATAAACCTGAAAAAATTGCAGCAAAGAGAAAAAGATTGCTTCAATATGAATCAAGAACAAATGTGTGGTTTCTCTTTCTGTCTCTCTGTGTCTCTCTGTCTCTGTGTGTGTGTGCGTGTGTGTGGTGTGTGTGTGTGTGTGTGTGTGTGTGTGTGTGTGTGTGTGTAGACAGCAGTAATGCAAGCTGGCTCCCTCCCTCCACCCTGTCCTGGGTGCCTGCCACAGTTTTCCCTTTGCTTTGGACTTACATGGACTTGTCACTCACCAGATGGGTCCAAACAAAGAATGGTTAGCTAAGTCAACACGCAGGAAACAAAATCAACCTATAATGTTTTGCCAGCAGAGTAACCAAATGCAACCAGAAACTGTTAGGAATATTTTCTAACACAAGCTCTCTGTTACCACAAAAATCCCAATCAAGCCAAATCAAAACAAGCCAAATTAAAAAATATCCAAGTTTAATAGGACTCCTGTGCTCTCGGGTGGTCCCTTGTTGGGGGAGGGAGATGTCACATGTTGACTTTCCAGGGAGCGGTTTAGATAGACTGGAGGAGTGGTCCTGACCTCCTCTGGGAGGAGTCAAGGTTTGGCAGGCACAGGAGATGGAGGCCAGAGACCAGGATTTACCTGGCAGAAACAACTTAAAGGGCAAATTGTTTATTTTAGCTCATGTCTTCGGAGCTTTCCATCTGTGGTCCTTGGATCCATGGATTCTGGGCTGGCGAGGCAGGGCTGGTGATCACAGCAGTGAGACTGGAAAAATGTGGCAAAAAAAAAAAAAGGCTGTTCACCTGACTCATGGCAGAGAGAAACAGAAAGAGGCCAGGGTCATGACACCCTGAGGTCCTAAACCCGGGACTATGCTTCCTCTCATTATGTTCTGACTACTAAGGTTTCCAGAGTCTTTCACCCGGTAGTAACACTACCTGGGTACCAAGACCCTGACGTTCATGCCCTTTGGAGGCATACTTCATATCCAAATCACAATACAAGCCCATACATTTTGTCTTAAGGTTCTCACATTTAGTAGTCTGGAGTGGCTAGATTGCCATCCTTGCCTTACAAACGAAAAACTGAAAATCCTAAGAAACTTTTATCCAAAAGCACATGGTAGGCCGAGTGATCTTGGTCTGTATCCTTTCTCCAACCCCATATTGGTAGTCCAAGCTTCTTCCTACTGTTCTATTCCTAGAGGGACTATGGCAGAAGTTCTTTGACCCTCTGACTTTTAGTCAGGTTGAGCTAACTTGAGGTTATAAGCAAGAAGATAGAAGGTAAAAGAAGAGAGAAATTGGGGTTCCCCTGGCCACTATTATCCAGGTATGACAGCATGGGTTTGTAATCCCAGCATCAGTAGGAGTGGGCAGAGACAGGCAGATCCCAGGGACTCACCGGCCAGCCATTCTAGCCCAAAGATCAAGCTCCAGATTCAGTAAGAGATTTTGTCTCAGACAATAAATGCGGAGGGTGATAGAGGAAGACACCCAATGTAGACTCTGACTCTTGCATACATTCAATCAAGTAGCAAACATACCCATATACAATATGTATATTTGCATATAAACCACACACAGAGAGAGAAAGAGAGAGAGAGAGAGAGAGAGAGAGAGAGAGACAGAGAGACAGAGAGACAGAGAGAGAGAGTCTCCTCTCAGGATCCAGACTGAGATGCGCAGCTAATGAGTGCTGGGACCTGAACTAGAACCCAGATCATCATCAAAACCCTAGGAGTCCAGGCTTGAATGATTTAGAAAATTTAATTTGCTCCAGACACAGACATACTAATTGTCATCACCATCAAAGTTTCATGCCTCACTTGGCACTGTGCTGGGATGCCTCCTGCATCAAGTACGCTGACATAAACCATGAGGTAGAGTGTGGGGGCTGGCAGGGACACCCCAAAACAACTCCTACATGAACGGAGATGGGAGGGTGAGGGTCATCCTACAGAATTGAGGTGAATGCACTTACAAGTTGAGAGCAGGCTGTCTAGAAATCACACGCTCTCTTTCAAGCCAGGTGAAGAAACACACTGGATCCGATCACAGAAAATTGCAAATGATCTCCAAACATTTCTGTTTGGCTTTGCCATGCATGATTAGACAATACATCATTGATTTGTTTGGGGATTTCTCCTGTAAATGTGTCTACCTAATGAATGTTCATTAGACTAATAGCGAAGAGAGCTGGAATTCTTGGAGTTCACACATATGACTACCACCTGGAAGGTAGAAACGAAGCAATCTGTCCTCCTATGTTTCTATGAGCAGGCTAAAAAGCAGATTGCCCAGACATGGCTCATCATAGTTCCCTGCCTATTTCTGTACCGTAAGAACTGATATTCTGCTTGTAGAATGTAGTTCAGGATACAAAAGGCCATGACTGATCCGTAGTCTGTGGATTCAGCATGTGGCTCCATGCTCCTTCCCCTGAGGTTCCAAATACCTCTGTGTAGCAAGGTAAATCTTCTTACTCACTCTTAGATGGGGAACAACAGGAGGAATAGGATGAAACCAGAAGATGCTGTCTCCAGGAATCTATGCACGGTCTCCCTGGGAAGTCCTTGAACCTCAAGGACTTTCAATGCCTGATGCTTTAAGATGATGAAACTAATAATTATATTTAGAATCAAAGTTCAGAGAGGAGGCTAGAAAAATAGCTCAAATGATGAAGTACTTGCCATGACTTCAATCCCCAGACCCCACACTAAACTGGCATGAACATTGATTGATACCCACTTCTAATTCCAGCACTGGGAAGACAGAGACAGGAGGATCCCTGGGCTTTCTGGCCAGCCCATCTAGCTTAATTGGTGAGTTCCGGTTCAGTGAGAGACGTGTGTGTTTAAAGAGAGAGTGAGACACTGGCCCTAACACGCAGAGTACACTCAACACTATGGATGGACAGCTGCTCGTACATCTTAACACATGTGTGCCACCATTTTTACTAGAGATGTAGGGCTGGAGTTCTCTTGCCTAGTTTGCAAACATTTTACTGAATTCTGCCCATTATAAATCAATAGTCTAATGTGGGGGTGTCATATATCAATCTGTTGATTTCATTGGTTAAGCAATAAAGAAACTGCTTGGCCCTCATAGATTAAAACATAGGTGGGAGGAGTAAACAGAACAGGATGCTGGGAGAAAGAAGCTGAGTCAGAGAGTCTCCATGATTCTCCCATTCCAGGCAGACGCAGATTAAGATCATTCCTGGTAAGCCAGCTCGTGGGCTACAGCAGATTATTAGAAATGGGCTAGTCCAGGTGCGAGAGCTAGCCTAGAAGAGGCTAGATAGAAATGGGCCAAGTGGTGTTTAAAAGAATACAGTTTCCGTGTAATTATTTCGGGTAAAGCTAGCAGTGGGGGCGGCGGGGTGCCGGGGACACAGCCCTGCCACGCCTATTTCAACAATAGTCGTCTGGCTTTAATTTTTTATTGTGTTTTGTTTTAATTTTCTTGCCAGTATAGATTATGTGTTAAGCCTATTATCCCCTACCCCTTAACGACCCCCATTCTTTTCTTTTTCCTTTGATTTTCTTTTCTTTCTCCCTCTTTCTTTGAGGTAGGACTTTATGTAAGCCAAGAAAACCTCAGACTCTCTACATAACTAAGGGTAATTCTCCTACACCTGTCTCAAGTGGATGGTGAGAGGATAGATGGGAGGTGGGGGGAGGGAATGGAAACAGAAGACCAAGGGGAAACTGTGGTTGGTATGCAAAATAAATGAAAAATAATAAAAAAAGAAAAAAGACTATAACATCTGTATGCCTCAAGTGTGGAAATGAACCGGGCAGGTGGATGAAGAAGGAAGACTGTCCCAGGAAGAAAGTTGGCAGCACTCTGAAGAGCCAGCCTGGGTGCTTCTCTGACATAGAGCACAAGACCATGCAGACATTGGTGAGGCACACAAACGTAAGCTGTTGTCTAAGTTTTCTATCCTGCCCAGTTCCCACAGTCATTAAGTCCCAAAGAAATCACACAGAGGTCCACATTAGTTATAAACTGATTGGCCCATTTGCTCAGGCTTCTTATTAACTCTTATAACTTATATAGCCCATTATTCTTATCTGTTTTAGCCATGTGGCTCAGCACCTTTTTCAGCAGGGCAATCACATCTTGCTTCTTCTGTGATCGGGTTGGGACTGCAGAGGCTTCCTTCTTCCCAGAATTCTCCTGTTCTCATTGACCCACCTCTACTTCCTGTCTGGTTGTCCCGCCTATACTTCCTGCCTGGTCAATCAGCATTTATTTAAAATATAATTGACAGAATACAGACCATTTTCCCATACCAGGTAATGACAAGATGTCAGAGAGAAAAGCAGGGAGTGCCTGAGTCAGACCTGCAGAACTAATGGGCAGAGCTGTGCCTCCGGTTACCTGGACGTTCCCACGGCCACGCACTGTGCTGAGGATTCAGAGGTGAAAGAAGCATCCTCTCTCTGTTGTGGAGCAGAAAAACCCTAGACAAAGAATCCGAACCTGTTCAGTGCTGCTTGAAGGCCTCTGTGGGTTCTAACTTAGTCTGGGGAACCGTCACATCCTTGGGTGTGACGGTTCTAGGTTGACTGGGTCTTGCAGGGCTGGGCCACTAGTGGCCCCAGCAAATCTGGTGGAGAACATCTAGCTGTCCTTTGGCCAAACTCAGAACGGGCATTATTAAAGGAAGAGGAGGAGGCTTGAGGGTCTCCTTATGACCCAGTCCCTGGCTCCAGGAACTGAGACCTGGGATACTGAAAGACATGAACTAAATCTGAGAAACAGATCCCTTCCATGGAACAGACTAGTTTGGGTTAATGATCTCCATCTTTTTGCCAATCCTGGCTCAAACACAACTCTGCAATAGGCCAGTGGGTCTGCTTAGTGATCCATCACTTAGCAAGGAATGGGTGTAGGGAAGACTCAAGGGGACAATGGTGGCAGAAATGAGTCTTGGAGCAGTTAGGACCTAGTGAAGAGGGTTGGGTGGAGACTGATATTAGAAGTGGCCTGTGCTAGAAGCAACAGAAGGATGAATGAACGCCATTAATTTTCTGTTTATTGTGGTTTCTATCATACATGTAAAAAATTTTATGTTCACTTCAAAGATCAATAATGTTCATCCACCCTTCAGATTCCTTAAGCAAGAAGATTCTTCATACACTGGAACGTTTTTCATTCTCCCTGAGGTTTTGGCAAGAATTGCCTTTGTTGTTTATTGTTTTATATCTATTCCTAAACAATATGCTGACTGTAGTTTGATGACATTTATTCCACCGGGGGAGGGCTACTGAACTTCTTTAATCTTAATATTTATAAGCTTTGTTTTAGAAAAAAAAATATTGGGAAACTCTGAGTTTAAAAGAGAGGGCATTTATCTCCTAAATGGCACAGCTGGAATTTAAAGTCTGAGTCTGACCTGTAGCACTGCTCCCTACCACCATATTCTCTTGCCTCAGAAAATGCTGGCACGGGGAGCTGTCATCAGTACCACCAGTGTTTTCTGGCGAGAGTGACCAGAAGTCATGACCATTAGTGAAGTCCAAGAAGATCTGAAGAACCTGCATATGGACATCCGCTATAAACAGGACCAGGGTGGGAAGTTCTGTGGTGCGTTAAAATGACAGCAAGCAGTCCCCAAAGGCCGTGAGCAATAAGGACAAAAGCTTAAAGGTGGGCCAGAATGCTGCCTTCCCAGAATACTAGGCAAAGCACGCGATTCCTGGAGGGAATAGGGAGTCACTCACCAAATGTGTTTGAGCAGGAGTTCAACCGGATCAGGATGGTATCTGAGAGTAAATCAGGTGACAGTTGTGTGTAGGATGATGGTGTGAGGGGGAAAGACTGCAAGACAGGGAGACCATGTGTCCCAGCCATCCAATAGGCTGCTCTGCACCCGCTGAGATAAATAAAGACTTGTTGACCAACTGACAGACAAGCTGATTGATGCACTGCCTCTAAACCACAAGACCCATCCAAAGTCCCTTCCCCCATAATCTACCCACAGCAGGAGCTCTGCCAGCAGAGGGGCCTGGAGCTGAGGCTAAGGCAGTTAAAAGAAGCAGAAAGCGACATTTGTCGATGGAGAGGAACTGAAAATGAGGAGCCAACCCACAACTGAGACAAATCCCTTCTCCAAGGAAGGTGGCCAGCGACCAGAGCAAATGCCCCGGAGAACTAAAGACAATCCCAAGTCTTTCCAGTTCTCTCTTGGATTCCTCAGTAAAGGAGGGAGATGCACAGCTGCTGTGTTAAAACAAAAATGATAGTTTTATTTCCACACGTGAGGCTGTCTAGGAATTTAGCTGTAATCTTTTATTAGACGTTAATAATTTAGAAGAGGGAGAAACATTTCCCCAGTCAAATCTAATCTCACACAAATAAATACAGGAAATGATTGCATCACATCCATCCTGGTTCAGTAGGCGACTGTCAGCCCTGATGCTGCCAACATCTGTCACCTGAGCCACTGGCTGTGGTTAATGACAGTTACACTGCCTGCCTTGGGTCTGTCTCCGCAATTGGATTCATAGTCGTGCTTGTCTGTCTTCTAGACTGACTTCCCAAGGCTTCCCTCAATACCATCTAGAGACTTGGTTCTGATGCATTTCAGTGTGCACACTAACAGATACGGATGGGGAAGTACCCTGTAGTGTCTGATGTTCACCACTAAGCCGAAGTCCAACCTTGTCCCCACACCCCGTGTTGAATGTTCAGTTAAAGCCACGGCATTCATCAGAGTGAGGAAGTGTCTTGCTTACCAGCAGGGGCATCCATGTCAAGGAAAAATTGACATTTGGTGATTAGCTTCCCAGGTTTTTGTTATCCTCACCTCAAATTGATACCTGGGTACAAGCTGGCCTTCTGCATCACTCTGCACACTACGAGCTGTTAAATGTGAGTCGTAACATGTTCCGTCATGTGTCTGTTGGGGTTTGGGATTCACAAGCCACCTTTCCCCTCCACAAAAGAAGGAACAGAAATAAAGCAAAGCTATGGTAGATAAAATAACCTGAAGAGGGATCCAGGAAGATGGCTCCTAAGATAAGCTCTTGCCCTGCAAGCATGAAAATCAAAGTTCAGGTCCCCAGAACCAACGTGAATGGTACCATGTAATTCCAGTACTCAGAAAGCAAAGACACAGGATCCCTACAGCAAGCTGGCTAGCTAGACTAGCATGTCTGTGAGCTCTGGGTTCAACTGAGACATCCTGCAGCTATAATTAGGTGGAGAGAAACCCTTAGGAAGCTCCCTGTCTTACTTAGGGTTTCTTTTTTTATTATTGTTTCCTCCTCCCACTTCCTTCCCGCTCCCCCACACATCCTCCCCCCTCCCTCCAGTCCTGAAAGAGGGCAAGGTACCCTGCCCTGTGGGGAGTCCAAGGCCCTCCCCCCTACATCCAGGCTTAGGAAGGTATGCATCCAAATAGAATAGGATCCCAAAAAGCCAGTACATGCAGTAGAGACAAATCCCAGTGCCATTATTATTGGCCCCTCAGTCTGCCCCAATTGTTAGCCACATTCAGAGGGTCCAGTTTGATCCCACGCTCGTTTAGTCCCAATCCAACAGGAGTTGGTGAGCTCCCATTAGCTTGGCACACTGTCTCAGTGGGTGAACTAACCCCTCGTGGTCCTGACTTCCTTGTTTATATTCTCCCCTCTTTTGCTCTTCAACTGGACCTTGGGAGCTTAGTCCAGTGCTCCGATGTGGGTCTCTGTCTCTATCTCCATCCGTCGCCGGACAAAGGTTCTATGGTGATATTCAAGATATTCAGTGTGACTATGGGACAAGGCCAGTTCAGGCACCCTCTCCTCCACTGCCCAGGGTCCTAACTGGGATCATCCCCATGGACTCCTGGGAACCCCTCCAGAGTCAAGCCTCGTGCCAACCCCAAAATGGCTCCCTCAATTAAGATATCTCCTTCCCTGCTCCCATATCCATTCATCCTCCATCTCAACAATCCCACTCTCCCAAGCTCTCCCCAACCCTCCCCTTCTCCCCTCTCTTCCCCTCTCCCCTTCCCCCCATCCCATCCCACCCTCATGTTCCCAACTTTTGCCTGGTGATCTTGTCTGCTTCTAATTTCCAGGTGGGTCTACATATGTTTTTCATTGGGTTCACCTTATTACTTAGCTTCTCTAGGATCACAATCTATAGGCTCAATGTCCTTTGTTTATGGCTAGAATCCACTAATGAGCAAGTACATACCATATTCATATTTTTGGGTCTGGGTTATCTCACTCAGGATAGTGTTTTCTATTTCCACCCATTTGCATGCAAAATTCAAGATGTCATTTTTTATTTATTTTTTTATTTATTTTTACTGCTGAGTAGTACTCTAATGTGTAGATGTGCCACAATTTCCTTATCCATTCTTCCATTGAGGGGCATCTAGGTTGTTTCCAGGTTCTGGCTATTACAAATAATGCTGCTATGAACATAGTTGAACAAATGCTTTTGTAGTATGGTTGAGCATCTCTTGGGTATGCTGGACCCTGAGGTAGGTTGACTCCCAATTTTCTGAGAAACCGCCACACTGATTTCCAAAGTGGTTGCACAAGTTTGCATTCCCACCAGCAATGGATGAGTATTCCCCTTGCCCCACATCCTCTCCAGCATAGGCTATCATTTGGTGTTTTTGAGTTTAGCCATTCTGACAGGTGTAAGATGGTATCTCAAAGTTCTTTTGATTTGCATTTCCATGATAGCTAAGGAAGTTGAACATGTCCTTAAGTATCTTTTGGCCATTTGAAATTATTCTGTTGAGAATTCTCTGTTCAGTTCAGTACCCCATTTTTTTAATTGGGTTATTTAGAATTTTAATGTCTAGTTTCTTGAGTTCTTTATATATTTTGGAGATCAGACCTTTGTCTGATGTGGGGTTGGTGAAGATCTTCTCCCATTCAGTAGGTTGCCTTTTTGTCTTAATGACAGTTTCCTTTGCTTTACAGAAGCTTCTCAGTTTCAGAAGGTTCCATTTATTCATTGTTGCTTATTGTCTGAGCTACTGGAGTTATACGTAGGAAGTGGTCTCCTGTGCCCATGTATTTCAGGCTACTTCCCACTTTCTCTTCTATCAAGTTCAGTGTGGTCAGATTTATATTGAGGTCTTTAATCCATTTGGACTTAAGTTTTGTGCATGGTGACAGATAATAGATCTATTTTCATTCTTCAGCAGGTTGACATCCAGTTAATGCCAGCACCATTTGTTAAAAATGCTTTCTTTCTTCCATTGTATAATTTTAGCTTCTTTGTCAAAAATCAGGTGTTCATAAGTTTGTGGATTAATATCTGGGTCTTCGATTCGATTCCATTGGTCAACGTCTCTTTTTTCATTCTAATACCAAGCTGTTTTCATTACTGTAGCTCCGTAATAGAGTTTTATGTCAGGGATAGTAATGTCTCCAGAAGTGCTTTTATTGTATAGGATTGTTTGGCTATCCTTGGTTTTTTGTTTTTCTATATAAAGTTGATTATTATTCTCTCAAGGTCTGTGAAGAATTTTGTTGGGATTTTGATGGGGATTGCATTGAATCTATAGATTGCCTTTGGTAGAGTAGCTATTTTTACTATGTTGATCCTACCAATTCAAGAGCATGGGAGATTTTTTCCATTTTCTGGTATCCTCTACAAATTCTTTCTTCAAAAACTTCAAGTTCTTGTCAAATAGATCTTTCACTTCCTTGGTTAGTATTACCCCAAGATACTTTATGCTATTTGTGGCTATCATGAAAGATGATGTTTCTCTGATTTTCCTCTCAGCTTCTTTATCCTTTTTAGTTAGGGTTTCTATTGCTGTGAAGAGAAACCATGACCATGGCAACTCTCATAAAGGGAAATCTTTAACTGTAATGGCTTCCTTACAGTTCAGAGGTTTAGTCCATTATCATTCTGGTAGGACACAGTGGCATGCAGGCAGATGTGGTGCTAGAGAAGGGGCTGAGAGTTCTTACATTTTGACAGGAAGTGACCTAAAACACTGGATATGTCTTAAGAACATAGGAGATCTCAAAACCTGCCTCTACAGTGACATACTTCCTCCAACAAGACCACACCTCCTAGTAGTGCCACTCCCTTGGGGGGCCATTTTCTTTCAAACCACCACAACCCCAACATCAGCCTCAGACCTACATGCGCACGCGCACACACACACATGCACACATCAACACACAGGGAACATACACCATAAACATGGATCCATTTGTTTTCAAGATAACCAAGAGAGAAATTTGTTGTGATAAATACTTCTTAGTGAAGTTTTTCAGTGTTAACAGTCACTAAGCTCTGACTTTTCCTGTCCTGGGCCTGTGGACCAGGAGAGACACTTGGCCACAACTCTGCCTTGCTCGGCAGAATGGAGGTCTACTTAGTTTTGTTTTTCTGTTCCTCTCCTAAACTAACCTTCTCATCCTTCAGGGAAGCAGCTCTCCACAGCCAGGCCAGGAGTCTCTCTATCCAGGCTGAACCCCTGGGCAAAGCCCCAAGCTTCAGGCTGCTGTCTCTCTCTCCCCTGAGAGTCCCGAGTGAGGCTGTTTCCATGCAAGGCTGGTAAACAAGTTCTCCAGGGGAAGTAACTAACCCGAGTGACAGTGTTTTCCTGGTGTTAAAAAACACCCAATATGGCCAATTTCAAGCCACACCTTTTTTCTTTTTCTTTCTTTCTTTTTTTTTTGTGACCAAATGATGCAAACATTTATTTGAAAGAATCAGTGTGGGAGACCAAGTAGGCAAGAAGCTTGTAGAAGTTCCCAAAATATTGGTTCCAGAGTTACATGGGAATCAGACAATGGATGGGTTTGTCTGAGGGTAAATTTGCTTTAAGTCCTTGGTGTCTGTGATCAAATTCAAGCCACCACTTTTTAAGGTGTAACATTAATGTAACAGCTTGTAACATTCTTAAACATTTTACAGTCCTCCTGTGTGATCCAGCCTCAGCAGAGCCCTATCAGGTCCCCTGACCCCCACAGTCCCCAAAGGCCTCTGGCTTAGGTGGGTGATGGGAAACCCTCACCCACAGGCTTGGTCTTCACACTCCCTGTGCAGCCTTTGGAGTCTGTGAAACAGAAAGAACTCAACGTGTCCTTAATCAACATCTTGTTCAGAATGTGTCACTTGCCATAAATACAGGCTTTTAACCTGTCTCTGGCAGCTACCTCTGGGAGTAGGGACAGGGAATTCATCATAAATTTCAAAGCTGGTAGATTTCAAGGGAGTAGGAGAGACTCTTTGTCCACAGAAACCACGAAGTGAACACATCTCCCAAGCACCGTCACAGAGCAGGCAGACAACCTCCCATCTCTTCAACAACTGGCCCTGCCCTGAGTGTCCAGGCCAGAGCGAAAACCAGCATGGTCTCTGCCGTCATGAGGGTCAGGAGAGAGGCTAAGGGAACGTGGACCTCAGAGTGTACGATTGGGATTAAGAGCTGGAAACACATCAGCAGTTATTAAGAGAATTATAGGGAATGTTTTATAAGCATAAAAGCTGCTGCCAGGGACTGGAGAGAAGAAATAAATAGAGAACTGGAAACTAAGATCTAAGATGGGGTCAGAGGCAGAAATGGGGGACGGTGGACAAAGATGAGGGGACACCAAATCACACCCTGCCAAACCTAAGATGGGGTCAGAGGCAGAAATGGGGGAGATAGGTATACAAAGATGAGGGGGTGCCGAACCACATTCTGCTGAACCTAAATGTTCCAAACAGGTCTATTTCTCCATTGAGTCCAAGCCCCCAGATGTAGTTCCAAACCTGTTCAGCCGCTGCTCTTCCATGCCCTCCTTTCTTTTATGGTTGATGCTCTCATTCTGGCTGACAGAACAACCTCCATCTTGTTCACAATCACACAGGCCTAACCACATGCTGTAACCTGACTGTGCCTTTCCTTGGGCTGTATCCCTTCTGGAAACATTCTCTTCCCCTCTAAATTACTTTTTCTTTTCCTAACCTCGTTTGAACCCTCACCTCACCCAAGAGACATCCTGTCTTAGTTCTAAGCACCTTATTTCTCTGTTACTTCCTTAGTACTTAGATAAACAATTTGAATGAATCTTATTTGTGTGCAGGTATGTATGTGTGCGCATGTGCATATGCTATAGTATATGCGTGGGGGGGAGTAGGAATGCCTGCACCTGTGCATGCATGTTTGGCGGCCACAGATCAGTGTCAGGAGTCTTCCTTCATATCTCTCCACTATACTTTTTGAGACAGGGTCTCTCACTGAACCTGGAGCTCACTGTTTCATACAGATTGGTCGTCTAGCAATCCCCACGGATCCTCTTGTCTTTGCTCCCCATCACTGGGATCACAAACACAAGTCAGCATGCCCAGCTTTTACCCAGCGTATCTAAACTCAGGTCCTTATGCTTGCCCAGAAAGCAATTTCACCTGGTGTCTTTGGTAAATTTCTACCACTGTGATAAAGCACCAGGACCAAAAGCAACTTGAGTCGTAAAGGATTAATTCCATCCTGCAACTGTCGAGTCGCACTGTCACTGAGGGAAATCAGGACAGGAACTCAAGGCAGAAACCCAGAGGAAGGACGTGAAGCAGAAGTCAAAGAATACTGCTTACTGGCTTACTCTCTATGGTTGACTCAGACGGCTTTCTTTTACATCCAGGACCACCTGCCAAGGAATGACACCGCCCACACTGGGCAGGACCCTCTGACATCAATCGTTAACCAAGAAAATGCCCTACACATTTGCCTATAGGCAATCCAATAGAGACAACTCTTTACCTGAGGCTCCTCTTCCCAAATAACTCTAACTTGTGTCAAGATCACAACAAACAAAAAACCAACCAGGATACCCACTAGGACATCTCCCTAGTCCCTGAACAAATCTTTATTACAGTGGTCCATCCCACCACAGTGCAGCAGCGTGACAGACCTCAGTCATGCCGATTCTTGCATCTTCACTGCAACTGTTCAAGGAAAATGCCATACAGAACGTTTCATTCATCAGCTCCAAGTGGCGAGGGCCACCCAGAGAAAGATTGATGGGGGAGAACAATAGATGGGGTGGCCAGAAGATGGCTGAGAGTGATGGATGGTAGCAGGGTGTCCTGACTTCTAAGGGCCCCAGTAGCCACTCTTTCCCCCCTCCTGTGGCTACCACCCCACCCAGGAGAAAGGTTACACATCCCGACAGATGCTTCCAACTTGACTTGACTATATTCTGACGTATCAGACTCAAGTGAGAGAGATGTGTAAGAATATGTGGGAACAGAACACACCTCATCAGTTGCTCCCTTTTCTTCTTTATCTCTTCCTTCACCCTGCCGCTTTGGGTGTGGATGTGATGGCTGGAACACTGACCTCCCAGTTTGTCTGTTAGCAAGAAGACTACAGTGATCTGGAAAGAGGCCGTCTTGTAAAAGACTTCCCCTCAGAGATAGTAGGAAAGCCTCCCATTTAAGACATGGTTACTTTGGGTTCCCTAAAGCTGAACTTAATCCTAAATGATTCAAAGAGGGTTATAAGGTTGAGGGAGAATTACCAAGAGGGGCAGACAAACAGATGGCAGAGTGAATAGTGAAGAAGGGATAAAAGACACTGGGCAGGCGAAGGGAAAAGGGGAATTGGCAGGGGGAAGACAGAGCCACACCCTGGCCTGTCCTCTAGCAGGTGGTCTCAGGTCCATCCCTAAATCTGCTTCCTCCAGGAAACTGCCTCTCCTTTTGTCTAGCCCAACACCCCCAGGGTCTGTGGTCCTCCAGTCTCCCGTCCACTATCTTGCTTATTTAGGGCTCCCTTTCCAGGTGATCCCCATTTCCAGCTAGACCACTGCTGTGTACCAGTTTCCTTCCCCTCGAAACATTCCATCCTAGAGGGGGGTTCACTAAGCCTCAAGGAAGCTCCTAGGCCTCCTGAAGTCAGGATGCAAACAACTCCACAGCCTCCAAAGGACCTTCAAACTGGCCACATTCTCAAGGCTGCTCCCTCCGAGGTTATGTACTGAGTAAGGATGGCTACACACAGGAGACCCTCCAACCTTTTTAGCTGCCGGCACGCTGTGTAAAGAGCTCCAGGGTTCTAGTCTCCATGAGTCCAGAAAGCTGACAGTCATTGATACAGCTGCCTTTGAGTCACCCATATTCCTGTAAGACACCCTCACCCATAGTCCTGTGAGTGACCCCAATAAACTCACTGGTTTACCAAGTTGGACTTCGGTGGTAACCTAATTTTGAGCTGACATCAGCTCCCTGTCTGAGGTGAGTAGATGTTTGTCTCCTCAGGATAGAGTTACAGAGCAGGATGCATGTCCTCTTACGTTCCCCCAGGTACAAATGATGATGTTCCACATTTTATGGCACAGACCAGATTTCAAGAATTCTGTCTGGTACTCCTGAATTTAAAAAAAAAAATGCTAGCATTTAAACTGCATCAGGAGTTTAAATTTTGTTTACTGTACACCTCAGGAAGCTAGAAGAAATTATCTGAAATGTGTTCACCATAAAGAAATGGTAAGTGTTTGAAGATATAAATATGTTTACCCTGGCAAACATTATGCATGTATACATGTATCAAAACATCACATGGTAGCACATTAATATGCTAAGTTTTATGTACCTGTTAAAAAATAAATTTAACTTAAAATTCAAAATATTTTAATTGTTAAATCAGCAAAGTAATATTTTAAACATAAGAGCAAACTCTAAGTCCCAATTTAAATTCCAGAAAATCCAATTCCCATGCTCATCAACCTACCTAGGTAGTCGATTTTTTTTTCTTTTACTCTATTGATTCTCCTCTCCCCCCGAAGCCGCGCCCCTTGATGGATTAAGAGTGTCTTGACAAGGCCCCACAGGCACCAAAGTGAAAAGAATGATGTGCAGGTTTAGGAGTGGTGCTGAAGTAGGGCAGACAGAGGCAGTGTGACTGACAGGGGTATCATCAGGACCAGGGAGAAGATGCTGGGCCTGAGACAATGACCCAGGCCACCTGGCAGGGACCATAGGGCTTTGCTGACGATGGCATGGGAAGTACCCAGGATCAGACCCTGGCTCAGAGGAAAGCGACAGATGAAAGTAAACATCCAGACCTGCTGTGGAGACTGAGAGCAAGGAGTGGGCATGTCATCCCCTCCTCCCCTCACCTCACTCAGAGTGCAGCGAAGGGACTGTTTAAAGAGAGACAAACTCGCAAGGACAAGACGGAGTAGGAAAGGAGGAAACAGGGATAAATCTTGAAAGCTGCAAAAGTATACAGGCAAAGGACAATGAACTTGACAGAATCAAGAAATCTTAAGTCAGGCCTGGTAGTCTGGAAAACCAAAAAGTCAGCTCAGTAATACACCACAGAGCCCTCAGAGCTCCCTGGAGTTGGCAGCACTGGGTATTTCTAGAAGTAAAAGAATAAAAAAAGAGATAAATACTGTTCACACAGCGGTCTCTGCATGCCACCCCTATTTTGATCTGGATCAGGGTCCCTCCCCACTGCACGCATTTTGTCTGTAGAGGAAAGATGAATGGAAGGTTCCGGTGCCCTCCTCAAGGTAGCTTACTTTACCTCAACAGGACAACCATTTGAGTCCTTCTCCAACATTACCAAATGTCACATAAGGGCCAGCTTGAGTAACCGTGGCTCTCTCTAGCTCTCGGTCAGCCTTGTGTGCCCTGCCACTCATCCCACGTAAGCCCCGCCCCAGCTTCTTCCATCTTCCTGTTGCTGTTGACGACCAAACGTCTCCATCATTTGGTATAAGAAACACTATCTTTTGTCCTTATCGCGTTAGCCGTTCACTGTCATCACCATGAGACAAAACACTAGAAATGCCATGTTTTCAAAACATTTATTTAGCTTGTTTAAACTTAAAATCAAATAAGAAGAAAAAGAATGCAAAAAAGGGAAGAATATGTTCAAACAATTCTCCACCACAAGGCATAGTGATGAGCGACTCGGGTTGCTCATTGGACCACACGGATGTGTATGATTCCCTCCTTGTGGCCTGAGGGGCTGGGAGAGGATCCACAGGGTATTCATCAGTGTAGCTGAAAGAGGAGATGCAGAGAGCTACCAGATCATTGCCTATGATAAAGAAGAAAAAACGGCAAGGGGAAGCCAGTTCCCTTGCTAGTAACAGAGGTCACTATCTCTATATTCCTGCATGTCCCCTGCAGGTCGCCGAGACCTCTCTGTCTTCTGCCTCACTCAGAATCTTCACAACACTCAGCTTCTTGGCCAACTAGCCAAGGGAACCAAGAATTTGTGGGGACGGTGACAGATTCCAGGGTAGAGGCCACATACGCGGAATCTGAAGATGATTTATGAGAAGGTCTTGGATTCTCTTGTTTCAACTCCCTCTGGAACTCTCTGGAAGATTCTGGTCATTTTGTTTCATTTAAATCACCAGACTGTCCTTCACCCTAGCACCTGGCCCTGGGACTTAAAGAGAACTGGTCAGGTACAGTCATTAATCACAAACCTGTTGGGCTTTGGGGGAGCAAGCTCTCCTCTCCTTCTCTGCCCCAACAGAGCAAAGTGTCCTCTCTCCGGCGCTCTGTGTGCTGACTTGGTTTCCACATTGAGAGGTCCAGGCCTCATGTGGGAAAGCCTCTCCAAAAGAGAAAACATGGCTTGGTCTATTCCTGCTGCTTTAACTAGATACCACTGGATGGGTTGTTCATAAATAATAAAAAATGTGTTTTTAACATTTCTGGCAACTGCGAGGTCCAAGATCAAGATGTCAGCACATTTGATGTCTGGCGAAGAATTCTTCCTTCTTGCGGCACCTTCACGTGGTAGAGGGGTCAGAAAGGGATTACACAGGAGACCATCTTTCCCAGGAAGATGCAGAGATTCAGAAGTGGTCTGTGCTCCTTTGTATCTCCCATCCCCTGTGGAGACAGCAGGTTGCCCTCCCCTTTCCCATCTGCCCTATCCTAAGGAAGAAGGCTTCTCTACTCTGTAAATATAAAAGGCCCCGGAAGGAGCCTCATCTTGCAGCTGGATAGCCAACACTCAGACCTCCAGTTATTATTTAGGCAGAGATGTGTTAAGATTCATCAGCGAAATACACAGGACAGAGACCTCAGATGGAAAGAAACGTATGTAGATTAAGGATGTGAAAGACCTCTGGGATAGTCTGCCCCTTTTCGTGTTACCTCGCCGCCTTTGGAGGATGCTGTACCTCCTTCCATCCATCTCTGCATAGAGCCCACATTAACGTCATACTTAGTTATCACTTAGAAAAAAACATGACAAGGACGCCCTCCATCACTGCACTTACAATACATCCCTGGAAGTACCAGCCAGGGCAAACCAGTCAAGAGAAAGAAATAAAGAACATCAGATATGAAACAAGGAAAACAAACCGTCATTGTTTGCAGCTAATACGATCTTATACATAGAAAACTCCATCAAAATAATATATTAGAACTAATAAAGGAACCCAGCCAAGCCACAAGATACAAAATCAACATTCCATTTGTAGCATTTCTGTGTTCCAACAGCAAGTTGCCTGAAAAGAAATCAACAAAGCAATCCTACTTATAATAGCTACTAAAAAAAAAAAAATTTAATGCCTAGGAATAAATTTAACCAGGGAAAGAGAACGGTTGTACATCGAGGACACACATTTCCTAAGGTCTGTGACGAGCCAGGTGTGAGGAAGAGCTGTCCCTGCCCTCAGAAGGTCCACGGCGAAGGAGGGAGGAGCGTGCCTATAAAGCTCTAACTAAATGCAAGAGCACAGCCAACACAGAAAGCTGCAGAGCACAGGGGGAAGACGGATGCATTTTTAATGAACACCGGGAAACTTCACTGTGAAGATGACATTTGAGCCAAAACTGGGAGGAGGAGAAAGTTATCCAGGACATTAAGGGCTGAGGACAGCATAGCAGAGGGGCATTCAAAACCCAGATTAGCTTCCTACAGCTTCAGGACAAATTAGCCCAGGCTGGTGGCTTACCACACCAGAAACGTATTCTTCTGCATTCCAAGAGACCAGAAATCCAAGATCATGGTGTCTGGGGAACTGTGTCTCTCTAGAAACTTGGAGGAAGAGCGACCCTGTGCACTTTCTGCCTCCTGCTGGTCACCTGAGAGTCTGTGCTGCTGCCTGGTCTGCAGCTGCCTTCATCCCTGTTCATCTCCCCCAGCTCTCTCATCTTCTCACAAAGACACTTCCTGCTAGGTCAGCCCGAAACCCACAAAAATTTTCACCTGATATCTCATGTAGTTATACCTATGAGAACCTCATTTCGAATATTACATCACTTCCTGAGGGTCTCCGTGGGTATGAATTTAACCTACGGCTGTGGTTTGACTTCTGATGTGGTGTGTCATAGTCAATATGCAAATATTTTCTCCATCCATTGACGGGATATGCTAATGTTCCTGCAACCTGGCTGGATATGAGCTCAAAGGTGATAATGACTGAGACTCTGTATCCCGATGCCTTTCTCCCGGGAAAAGACTTGTGGATGCCACCTTCAGGTGAGGAAGGGACCAATAGCAATGCTCCCAACAAGCCAGGACTCAGATGACTCCTGTGTCCCTGGGCCTCTGCCCATTCAGAGTTCAGGCTTCCCTTTCAGCATTTCTCCGTTTGCTAAGAAAACAAGCGATGCTCTCTCAGGCCCCACCCCTCCCTCCTTCTCTCCTTACAGCTGGGTACAGCGTGTTCTGAACAGAGAGGAGCTTCAGTGAGGTATGAAATGAAACAAATCCGCAGGCAAACAGCAAAGGAAGCTGCTGTATTTTTTAATATGCAGATACCACTTTGGGGGATTGTGGGGAAAGTTTTCCCTCTTCGTACTGAAAAAGCAGTGCTGTGGAAAGGGAGCCAGAGGTGGCAGGGGACGAGCACACAGCCTTCTCCTGGCACCACAGCCTTTCTTCAGGAAGCAATTGATTAAAGACAGAGGGTAGGGAACTGGCTGTTCACACTCGCCAAATATTTCTAAAGGTTTCAAAATCACTCAAGGTGGTGGATTTTTTCCCATAAAGTGTCTACGGAATCTGTCACCTTGTCACCCAGTGTTCAAACAGGGCAGTGTCTTGAGAAATGACTTTGTTCTCGGGAGCTTTCGCAGCATTGGCCTGACAGGGATTCTATTTTCTGCATCAGTGTGAAACTGCTGTTAAGAGAGAGAGAGAGAGAGAGAGAGAGAGAGAGAGAGAGAGAGAAAGGAAAACCTTTGCAGCACACTTTTCAGTCCAACAGCTGACAACGGCCAGGAGAAACAGCCTCCATCACTCCTGTCCCCGACCTCTTCCGCCATGAGCCTAGGAGCAGCCCAAAGGCTCATCACCTCTCACCTGAAACAAGGGACCAGAGCGGTTGACTCCGGAGTCCAAAGGGAATGGGCGGCCTCGGCACCACAGGCCTGGAAGCAACTTAACCTTCTCTCTAAAGAGGAGGAAACTCAGAAACGGAGAAGGCAGGGACTTGCCCAGTGGGCTGATGGGCGCTTCTCATTTGCTTTGGTATTCTGAAGCTTGGGTCCAACCTTTGTTTGGGAGTAGAGATATCTCCTTAATATTAGATAACTCCCAAATATTAGTTCCTTCCCTCAAATCCCTGACGCAGGCAGCTTAAGGCAAAGAGGTTTCTTTTAGGTCAGGATTTCGAGGCAGTGTGGCAGGAACGTTACTACAGCAGCGCCAGCTCCTTTCCACGGTGGCAGGGTCGTGAGGCACATGGGACAGCCAGTCACATCATGGCAGCAGTCCTAAAGCAAACAGATCTGCCACAAGCAGGAGGCAAGCTGGTATCCTCCAAGGCTTGCTTGCCCCCAGCAACCTCCCTCCATAAGCCGTATCCAAATCACGAGACAATCAAGATCCTCACGAGAAAGCGTTTGCCTCTAGCGGCACCAAAGGGAACTTTACCTTTAACACCAGTTCTTAAGTTCTCAACTCCAGGCCTCAAATGAAAATTAAGAATTTGTTTTCCCGCGTATTAGAAGAATACTTTTTACCTGCTGCAAGAGACACAAATCAAGCTAACGTTTGTTCTTGAAGATGGCTGCGTTACAAGACTAGCTTCATTTGCAGCCTCATGCTGCCCCGCTTAGGTGAAAATTAGGGCATTGATTAGCCGAGAGGTAGAACTAAAAATTGAAACTGTTTTATGGCATGAGTCGGATGACTCAGAGAACACCAAACTCCTAAACTGCACTGATCCTGATACCTCTCGTCGGCCAAATCAGTCCCTGCGCTCCGTGTTCAGCTGGACCACCTGGATAAAAACCTTGCCCCGATCTAACTTGAGGGCGTGTGTCAGTTAGACTTTGGGTTGCTATGGCAACATACCTGCCCGAAGTGACTTAGAGGAGGAAGAATTGATTGTGCTCACATTTACATGTATGGAGGCTTTGGGTCTCCTCAGGGAGCAGTTCAGCAGAGTAAAAGCTTGTATCACTGAGGCCAGAAGAGAGGGAAGGAGGGAGGGGTGGCACGAGGTACCTGCTGGGCCTCGTATTTCCCCTTTATTACATCTAGGCCTCGGACTATGGGATAGCACCATGCACAGTCAGGCAAATCTTCCCCCTTTTTCCTTAATGCTCTCTGGAAAGGCTTTACTGCTCAGACAGTCTCTATTCAAGCAGGTTGACAGTCAAAGATTCACCACATCAACCCGTCATCATCCTGACACACTCATCTTACCCGGGCCTCCCGAAGGCTTACATCCATCGCCTAATGCAAAAAAAAAAAAAAAAAAAAAGCATCCCATCTACCCGCAAACGGTTCCAAAGTTTCAATAGCGCCTTCTTTGCTCCAAAATCCAAGTTCAAAATGTCCCCTGAGACTTAAGGCAAACCCTTAGCTATGGATTTTTCAAACAGAAAATTATATACTTTCAACACACAGTGACACAGAGTAAATATTCCCATCGCAAATAAGAGGAATCAGAAAATAATAAGGAAAGATTCAACTAAAGCAAAGCCAAAGCCTGAGAGAGCAAACATAAATCCTGTCGCCCCGGATGCAGCCTCCGGGGCATGTGGTATCGGGATGCGAGCGCCAATGCTCTTGAGTAGCCCTGAGCCTATGGCCTTGCCGGTTACACACCACATGGACTCTCTCTAGCCAACTCTGCTCACTGCCTGCTGCTTTTGATAAAGGCGCCAGGCAAGAAGCAGACCACTACCACAGTTTTTGAGCCAGATTTGAAGCAAGCTTGATTCAATACTGGACGATGGACACTGACCAGGTTCCTACCTGGGATTCCCAGAGAATGGCCCCGAATTACATTAGTCAGGTATTTGTAATGGCAAAACCCACAAGACTGCTTGCTTCTCACCTTCATCCAATGGGGACGGACATACGTAGATCCTGAAGTACTTCCTGCCTACGCACCTCCCACCTATGTGTGATGAAGTACAGCCGTGCAGTTGGGGCAACCAACCTTGTTTACAAAAGTGAAAACACATGGCTTGTTATCTTACATGAACGGGGCCCAGCGTTCTAGGAAATTATCTGTCCTCGAGCAAGTGGGACTTACAGGTTAGAGGCCATTTGTTTCACTCCCGAGCACAGTAATTAAAACCTAAAACACACTTTCTTCAGCAGGCAGCTCGTGTTCCTGGCATCTCTAACTTCCTATGATTTGACCTCACCTCTCACCTTTGGCTCCATCCACACAATTTCCTGCATAGCCCTTTCAGGGGCTGCCTGAAGGGATCTTAGCCCTGCCACACATTGCTTACCCTCCAGGCTTTTCTCTAAAACCTGGTGGGCACTTCTGTGACCCCATAACTTTTACACTTGGTATGCCTGCAAAACTAGTAGCATGAAGGTAATGTCAGGCCCTTGGGCCCCTGGACAATGGCTGGAGCAGCTTTAGTTCCTGGATAGTGGAATGTGGGGACGCACTTCTGTAATAGACCTGTGCAAGCAGGGTGCTGGTGTGCTCTCTTCTCAAAGCTAAGCCTTTCACATGAGTCAAAAACTTCTGTATTCTTGATGCCATTGTGAGTGGGGTCTGGCCGTTAGCTGAGATTCCCTCAACATTCCTCTCCCTCTGTCAAGATACAGCATACTTGGTTTCTTCCTATCAGCCCTGATTTCCTCAACAAGTATGTTCTATCTGTGTCCACAACTCTAAAAGAGTTCCTTTTCTGCCCACACTGCGTAGTTTCAAAATCTTTCCTCTCTATTTTTGCTCCCAGCTCTCACTGTAAACTGGAATAAAAGCAGCACACAATAACTGTCTTATAACTTAAATGCTGGGTTGCCTTGAAAGGTCCCCTACCATTTTAATAGTCTGTCACCATTAAATTCAGCCTCACACAAAGTCCTGAGACAAGGAGAAAATGTAAACAAGGTCTTTGCCAAACTATTCTGGCAAAATAAAAAATCTAGTCTAATCTCCAATAGAGTTCTTGTTCCCATCTGAAACCCCCACAAGTACAGTCTCTGCTGTCTATGTTCCCATTTGTGTTCTGGCCTTCCATTTTCCTATCAAAGATGCCCACTCAATTGTGTTACAGACTTCCAGGGTTCTGTAGTCTGCGTCTCCAAAGTCTTCCAAACTCCTTCTGTACACCAGCACCAACGGCTTTGTATGACATGGCCAGACAGTCACAACACCGGCCCCCCTCAAGGAATGAATTTCCTGTATTAAACTCTTCGTCACTATGACAAAATATCTAGCAGGAAGACTTTAGGGAGGAGGACATGTTTACTCAGAAGTTTTGGTCCACGGTGGTGTGGAAAGACTAGCAGAACAGGAGTGTTCGCATCATGTTGACCAGGAAGCCAAGGGAGAATGCCTGATGCTACTGGCTTTTCCCTTTCTCTTCCCTTATTCCATCAAGCTCCCCCTCTCCACTTACAAGATAGTACCTGCCACATTCAATTAGAAAGTATTGTCCTTACTTAGTTGATCCTGTCTATAAATGGCCTCACAGATACAGCCAAAGGTATATTTTACTAATCCCCTAGGTATTTTTCAGTCCAATCAAGTTGACAATCAGGGTTCATATGACATCACATTACCTTGCAAAGAGAAATCAATTTTTTTTCATGCCCACCCTCCCTTGATGTTGCCTCTACAACTATTGTTTGATCGCAGCATATCCTGGGACAGGATGGGGTAAGGCGTAAGTATATCTCATGTCCCTACCTAAGGTATGAAAGAAAGAGCTAATGGACAAAAATGCATGCCTCTGGTAACTGAAACTGATGGAGAGCTGGGCAATAAATGAACTAGCTAGGTTTACTAATACCTCTGCATTCGATGCACTACTTGAAGAATTAGGAGACACTGTAATTGTTTGCTAGTTAAGCTGACAGAAAACTGGACTCATTGGTGCCTTGTATGAAATGCAGCTTTGCTTCTAGAAATTACAAAGCATAATTTAAAAGAAGGAAATTCAAAAGCCTAAGGAGACAGAAGTTTTGGAGCAGAATTATCACTGAGTGCTTAGTTACCCCTAACTGCATCTCCCAACTCCCAGGAGTACTCCAAACTTGGGACTGCCTCCCAGACAACAGTAAATACACTAGCGATAAGAGTCCCTACATTTTCACCAAAAGCCATCGTGACTAGTCCCCGTCAGCAAACGGTACTGGAGAGAAGCTCTGTATGGAAACAGTATGTGTATTTCCAAGCATATTGAGTGTTATAAAATAGTGCAAGCTGGGAAAAACCATGAATGACAGAGACACATGGAGCTTGGCTAGCATACCAGACAGTGGACAGTCAATCCATATACATCTTGGCATGGCAGTTCATTAAAGTCTCAGAATAAAAGAGATGGGCATGTCAGCAAGACCCTTATTTCTATTTGACAGACCTGACATACAGAAGTCTGACCTTTGTCACCATAATTGAGAATGACAAACCTACAGAATAAAGTAGATGACAGACTATATTCATTTACCATCAGTAATCTCACCAACCCTTCTCTTCCTCCTTTCTAATGACAGTCCTGCTGAGAATTCTGGGCAGTGATTCTTTCCTCCAAGAATCAGATTCTAAAATGCCCTCTTCTGTTGACCATCATCTGACCGCATGTGGAGCCTACATTCAGGATGAAGCTGGGTTGCAACCACAGAGGTAGTAAACCAGAGCTAGGAGGGGCAGAGCAAAGGACAGGAAAGAGCTCGGGTCTTCAGAGAGAGAGAGAGAGAGAGAGAGAGAGAGAGAGAGAGAGAGAGACATATATCATATATATATCGTATTACCTTGCAAAGAAAAATCAATTATTTTCATGTTTATCCTTCCTCCTTGTTGCCTCTACAATTATTGTTTGATCTCAGCATATCCTTACATACTTATTAAAATACACACACACAGACATAGATATAGAGATAGATAGATAGATAGATAGATAGATAGATAGATAGATATAGAGAGAGTAAGATTTATATGTGTGTGATGTACGATGACAGTGAAACTAGAAGCAAAACTAATTTGGAGAGCAAAGGAAGGGGAGGAAAGAGACAGCGAAAGATGGGGCAGGGCCATGGAGGAGCATATGCTCAACACATAATATATACTTATACACCAATATCCTTATGTAAAAGTTCTACATACAGCAATAAATGTGATAAAATTTTAAAATAAACAATTAAAGTATCTGTTATAAAAAGTTAAAAATAGCTAGGCAGTGGTAGTACATTCCTTTAATCCCAGCACTAGGGATGCAGAGGCAGGAGGATCTCTGTGAGTTTGAAGCCAGTCTGGGCTACAGAGTGAGTTCTGGAACAACCATGGCTACACTGAGAAACCCTATCTCAGGGGGTGGGCAAGAGGAAGGGGTCAAAAGTAGCAAATTGTAGCAAATTGTAGTTATGACGTAATAACGAAATAATTTTATGGTTGGGGTCACTACGCATGTATTAAAGGCTTGCAGCATCAGGAAGGTTGAGGACCACAGCCTTAGAGAGGGCAACAGCAGGAGGTAAAGCAGTGGGGTGTGAGAGGCAGTGCGAGTGACTCCTTGGGTGAGCTTCCAAAGCTCTTGGGTCCAAAGCCAAGTCTGTCACCAACCACTGAGTGGTTTTGACAAGTCTCATCCTCCTTGATGCACCTGCCTCTCTTATAGAATGAAAGGATAGAGTAGCAGGTATCTGAGATGCCTTCTAGTTTCATCGTCTGTGAGTCTGGGCCTTTGGGGGGAAGGAGGGAGAGAGAGAGAGAGAGAGAGAGAGAGAGAGAGAGAGAGAGAGAAGAAGAAGAAGAAGAAGAAGAAGAAGAAGAAGAAGAAGAAGAAGAAGAATGAAGAGGAGGAGGAGGAAGAGGAGAAAGGGAGGGAGAGGTAGAAAGAGAGAGAAGGAGGAGGAGGAAGGGTGGGAGAGGAGAGAGGAAGAAAAGGAAGAAGAAGAAGAAGAAGAAGAAGAAGAAGAAGAAGAAGAAGAAGAAGAAGAAGAAGAAGAAGAAGAAGGGAGAAAGAGAGAGAGCCAGAGGGAAAAGGAAGAAGGGAGGGGGGAAGGAGGGAGGGAGAGAGGGAAAAAGAGAGGGAGGTAGAAAGAGAAGATTGAATCTCCATTTAACTGTCCATCCCAGGGGGTAAGGAAAAGACTAGAGGATCTGCCCAAAGGGAGTGAGTAGGGGCATCTTCTGGGGTTAGACTCTTTCATGCTTGCCAGTCCAGGCATATCAAGCCAATTACCAGATGGAAAAAATGAGGAAAGGAGGTTGGTAAAGATACATCTATCCCTGACGGGCATCAGAAGACTCGGCAGAGCCATGCTGCCGGCCCCTGGGAATTCTGTTCTGGACCTGGAGACTTGAGGGAGGCAAGACAAGGACCCCCAAAGGCCCTGCAGCTGAGCCTGATTCCAATTTGAAGCTGTCAGAACTGCAGTTTGAATTCTGATCAGTCTTGGTCTCAGGGGGTTAGGGGCTTCTCGTGGCTGCCAGAAGAAATTACTCACTTGGATAAACCCAAATTAAACTTGGGCAAGTGGCACATTTCTCTTTACCCCTGAAGTCCGGAACGTTTCTCCACTGGTCTGCCCCTCCACCTTCCTTCCCTCTCTCCAGCCACTTCCAGTCACAGTCCGGGAAAGTTCTCAGGCCTCTGGGGTCTCTGGTGTTTTACAGACATGTTGGAGGTTATGCTGAATTGCAGCAGTGTGGAGAGTGCAGGCAACCCATTCACAGGGATGGTGGGCATGGAGAAAAGAAGCCAGTGAGCGCCCTACCAGGCTGCATTAGACCCCCGGGAACTCGCTGGAGACATTAAAAAAGCTTTTTGACTCCCCTGCACCATCTTTCAGGGAAGGACCTCCTGTCCTCGATTCCTTCTTCTGAGCAATAAAATGCAAAGCCCACACTTGCTTCCTCCCTTGGTCTGATTGGACCGAGGGTAGAGTACTTGGCCCCAGACTCAGTTCATCATCATCTTCTTGAATCTAGGATGCAGACTTGAACACAGTCACACAGAAAGTAGCAGGCAGTTGGAGCTACTGGAATCCATTGTCCTGGAGACAAAATCCAAGGTGACCTACTAGGAACCTAGAGCCACTCTCTTTGTTCGGTTTTCCCTTTTGTTTAATGACAGTATCTTCCACCTTGAGCTGGCTGGAGTCAGCTATGAGAAGCTAAATGATTAAATAAATAAATAAATAGAATCAATCCTGGGTGAAACACATCCTTTTCCCCTGGGGCAGCTTCATGCTATTGAAATAGTACTCTCCCTTGGCCTTGTCTTTGGCTCCCTAGTTGTGGTGGTTTGAACAGGAATGGCCTCATAGCCTCCCATGTTTGAATACCTGGGCCCAGTTGGTAGAACCCGTTGGGAAGGATTAAGAGGTGTGGCCTTGTTGGAGGAGGTGTGTCATTGGAGCACGCTCTGAACTGTCCCAGCTCCTCTACCTCCTACTTCTGGTTCAAGATGTGAGCTCTCAGCCATTCCTGCCACTGTGCCTTGACTCACCATCGTGGACTCTAACCCTCTGGAATTCTAAGCTCGGTTAAAGGCTTTCTTAGGGAACTTATCTTGGTATTTTGGCATAGCAAAAGCAAAGCAACTAGTAGACTAGCCGTACTTCCAACTAACTCCAACCTTCCCTCAGATCACAAGTGAACAGCCACTAGCCACTGTCTCCTGCACCCCTCACTGGGGACGAGTTCCCCTGGCAACAGGTTCTTTTCCCGTGGAAATGAGCTATGTGCTCACCTGTCTCCTCCGCTGGGCCAATGAACTGATCACTTACGACAAAGCTATAGCTGCTGGAGGCATTTTGGGTGTTCTGTCTCCAGCACATAATGCAATGCCTGAGACATAGGAAGCACATGGTAAATATTTGCTGGATAAACACATGAATGAATGAAGACATCCACAGCGATCTTTACTCCTCCTTCTCACAGGAAAGTAATAGAAATTAATTACCTGGTCCAAATTATTATTCATCTCAGAATACAACCAGTCAGTCAATAAATTAGGACTAATTGGTATGCCAAAATCTGTATTAAGCTGTGCAGCTTGGACAAACAAACTAAATACCAGGAAGGGTGTGGAGGAGGGGCTTCCTTATGAAAATTGTGATCTGCAATAGGTCCCTCTCACTTTCTTTTTGCCTGATCTGAAGTCATCTACACCTCCACTTTCCATATCTTGAGGATGGACGGTTATGAACTCCTGTTAACAGAGGCTGGGGCTGTAGCTTGGTGGAAAAGCACTGGCCTTGCATGCTGAGTTCAGCCCTTGGCACTACAGGAAAAATCACCATTAATGATTTATTAGGTTTGCAACTGGCCCTGAATCAATGAGCAGATACTTCTAGAATCTCACTTGATTCAAATGAGGTAGAAACCTTTGGACAAAACTCTACTTTCTGTCTGGCTGCTGCTGTGGACTGGTGTTTACTTCACCTCTGCCTGTGTCTGGCTCAAAAGAGCCCCCCACGCTAAAGATCATGGACTGAGAGGCCCCAGGGCAAGGGACAGGAGTCAGGTCTGAGTTTTTTCTCAGGGAACCTGTTCCTATCATCCTTGCTTTATAGAAGAGAGAGAGAGAGAGAGAGAGAGAGAGAGAGAGAGAGAGAGAGATGCTCTTTTTTGCCCCCAGGCTAGCAATTACAAGAACCAAATTGTCTCTTGCAAGAGGCATTGTGGTTCTGGTGTCGTTTCAACATACAATAAATTGGGCTGCCCATCAGGCTGCTGGAGGCCAGCCCTTGTTGGCGGCTCCTATGGCTCCCAGAAAGAGCCTGTGCAGATGTGAAGACAAGTCAGCCAGCTGCAGCTAGAGCCAAGAGTAACCCCCGCTGGCTGAGGGGGTGTCATTCTGTCATGCAAGGGCCCAGTACATGCCTGAAAGGGCACAGCTTCAAGCTGGCACCGGCGACAGCTCTGCCAGGCCTGTCTTCTACTTGTTAAATCCCAGCAGAGAGTAGGATAAACAATTCAAAGCGATACAGAGTAAAACCATGCCACAAATGTGATGTCTGTTATTCCAGGGTGAGGGTGAATGTGTGTGTGTGTGTGGTGTCTGACACTGCCGAGGCCGCTCATCATCTCCTGCCTGGATGATTTCAGTGAGTTTTTCATGGGTCTCATGACTCTGAATCCCCTCTCCTCGCCAGTCCTCTCTCTCCTGCCTCAAAACTCCTCTTTCAGGACTAGGGAGATGATTCCCTGGGTCTAAGCATGAGACCCTAACTTCAAATCCTCAGAACCCATTTAAAACCAGACACACAGCTCAGGCCCTTAGTGCTCCTGTTGGGAGATAAGAGACAGGGACAGGAGAACCCCCAGAATCTGTGATCCAGCTAGCCTGGGGTATGCAGAAGCAGGATGGAAGGCAGGGACCAACACTTGAGGCTGTTCTCTAGCTCCCATGCTGTGGATTTATGCGAGCACAGTCACATACATGAATGCACACATATTCAGCCTCTTGTTTTTTTAAAAAACCCTCAATGTTCATAAAACTTTCCTCTTTGGCACCCTGTATTCCCAGCAAACTGGTCACATCTCTGCTGTGATGTACATCCCGTTTCAAGTGTGTATCCTATGGGATCTTAAGAGTCTATCCTAAATATTCCCTCACTCATGACAGTCCCTCCACTCTCACCATGAAACTCCAGAAGCTCAGAGTTCCCTTTCCTCCCTCTAGGAAGCACAATTGCCAATACTATCTCTTGCTTTCCAATTTATGTGCATTATATTGACACTATTAGTATGCCCATTTTACAGATGGGAGAGCTGAGGTTTTGGTAACTTATCCAAGATCACCAAATTCCTCCATTACCCAACCAGAACTTGGACCCAGAACTGCTGTCTCCAACATCCACCCATAATGACTGCACAGCCCTCTCGTTCACCTGAAGGCATGAGTTAGGATAGTGTGCTTCCCATCACCAGGTGAATTCGTAATCTAAACAATGATCGTAGATGAAGCCTGAACCCACAAAGACTTAATCACCAAGGCCCTTCACCCTTGAAACCCTTCCCGAGTTTCCAGAGCTACCCTGGAAATGTTTCAGCAAAACATTCTTTGGTGCTATGTTTTAACCACATTTTATCAAAGCAAGTGTCCCTATCCCAACATCTTTCTGTCTTCCTGTCACTGGCTAGGTGCAGAGTTGCCTTGAGCATTTAAGGACACGGAGTAGGGGGAACTGAACTGAAGGAGTTTGTTGTGGGTTTTTATATCCACACAGTTCCTGGCTGGAACTGGAATTAGCTGGGCCACTCCACCCTGCAGAAGTGACTCTGGGAGGAGGTCCCACCCTTCCTACCAACAACTCCAGCCCACCCGGCTTGATGACACAGCAGTGCAGGAGCAGAGGTAGGGACGGTGCCTGGACACAACCGAGACTTCTCCTCCTGGCCTTTGCTAGAAAATCTGTGTCACGGAGCACAACCCCGTAGCCCTGTCCCCAAAAACAAACGTATCAGTGAGTGGAGTCTCATGCTTTATGGATCTTGTCAATAATTCAAAACAGACTTGATCAGTTGTGTTGGAAGAGAAACAGGGTTATCTTTTATATTCTGCCTTGAGGATACGACATGCCAAACTGTTGTCATTTGAGGGAAGATCAAAGAGGACCCAACCTAAATTGTAGGAAGAAAGCGCCCGAGAGGCATGTCAGCCACCCAGTTCATCTTTAGTCTTGCTACTTTTCTGTTCTTGCGCTGTCTGTCCACTTTGAGATGTACGATTTATAGCTATCTATCTGTTTGTTTGTGAGAAGTGTCCAATTTTATACCTAGCTCTGCTCTCACAATCTTCTTCCTTTCTCTTAAATAACTGTCCTACTAATTAATCATATTTTGCCCTTCCTCAGAAAAAGCCTGGATCTGCCCCCATAAATCCTGGTTTTAAAAAAAAAAAACAAAAAAAAAACAGCATTCTTGCTATGCTGACCCTACTTGACCTTCTAAGTCCACCCTTTCCATTTAGCTGCAACGTTTACTCTGGTCTGTGCAGGAATTCCAAGACCACAGCTGCAGTTACACAAAGCAGGCCTCTCTGATGGTGTCCACCACAGGTATTCCAATGACCACACTCAAGGCCTTACAGATTTGATAGTGTTTCCAAAGAAGAGCCCCATCTTGAGACAAAGGGTTTGGAGTAGACAAGGACCCTTTGGTCCTGGTCTGTATGCTGGTGATGGCAGAATATGGTTCTGATGTTCCTCTTTGTGCATCAAACTGCACGGGCGAGAGCCTTCCTCTTGCCCTGCATCTCAGTTGCTAATGTGCATTTTTTGTCTCTATGATCTCCCTCTTCTCCCTTTCCTTCTACCTCCCAGCCATGCTAATTTGAATTATACTAATATAACAGTTTCTGAAAGGAGCAAGAATGAGAACACAGGAAGTATTCACAGTTCCAGGCTTTTCCATCCTGGGAAGAATCAGGAAAAGACAGGCAGTATTCCAGGTGAAAATCAGACTCAGGCTGTTTCTGCGTGGCTTGAGCCAGGAACAACCTGATGCACCCACATTCCTTGAAGGCAGGAGTCTGTCTCATCAGTGACCTGTGAGATGAGAGGCCCCCAGGGAGCAAAGCTAAAAGCAATGAAATCCATTTCAAAGATCAGAAGGTGTGGTCTCCACCCAGGAAATGAATCTACCAGCCAACTAGATGGGAAAGAAAAGAAAGAGTATTGGAAGCGCACAATTACTGCCTGACTAAATTAATTGTTACATTCGTCTAAATGGATGAGACATTTTAATTAGCAGGGTCTGGTTGTTTACCGAAATTGGATATTTGGCATGTAGGTGTTATGTGCACATGTATGTTTGTGCTAGCAGAGCCCGTGCTGGAGCAAATCTACACTGATTCCATTCTCCACGGATGAAGGGGACGGCAGCGTGGGGAAGCCAGTCTTCTCTCTGCAGATCCTGAGCTGAGTAGAGAACGCGCAGTCCTCACCTGGCCACCACAGGGGACTTTGCAGCTGGAGAACACATCTGTGTGCTTACGGTTAGCTGAGAACAGGAAAGGGAGGGTGGAGGGAGTAGTGCCTGATATTAGAATGTCCTCTTGGTTTACAGGGGTTTTGGAAGGGGTTTATGAGCCGTGAGAATGTGCACCCCCAGAGGGCAGCAGAGAATCAACCCTCTGTTTCCTAGTTGTGACCAGAACCACAGGATTGGTTAAACAGAGGGTTTAGTGACAGAGAAGAGCAATTTGGAGAGAGAGGTTGCAAAAATTCAAACCACCTGGGTCTTTAGGGGGTCAGTGCCAGTGGGCAGGAAGAAGAGCCAAATTGGGAGAGGAAGAAATAAGCTGGGGCAATAAGAACTGCAAACGGATTCACCTTCTTATTTAACTTCTCTAGGAACATGAATTATAAGCTCAATGTCCTTTATTTATGGCTAGAAACCAAATATGAGTGAGTACATCCCATGTTCCTCTTTTTGGGTCTGGCTTACCTCACTCAGGAGGCATCCTCCTGAATATTAACCTTCACCAGGCGATGAAAGGAGACAGAGACAGAGACCCACACGGGAGCACCGGACAGAAATCTCAAGGTCCAAATCAGGAGCAGAAGGAGACGGAGCACGAGCAAGAAACTCAGGACCACGAGGGGTGCACCCACACACTGAGACAATGGGGATGTTTTATCGGGAACTCACCAAGGCCAGCTGGCCTAGGTCTGAAAAAGCATGGGATAAATCCGGACTAGCTGAACATAGCGGACAAGGAGGACTACTGAGAATTCAAGAACAATTGCAGTGGGTTTTTGATCCTACTGCACATACTGGCTTTGTGGGAGCCTAGGCAGTTTGGATGCTCACCTTACGAGACCTGGATAGAGATGGGCGGTCCTTGGGCTTCCCACAGGTCAGGGAACCCTGATTGCTCTTCAAGCAGATGAGAGAGGGGGACTTGATCGGGGGAGGGGGAGGGAAATGGGAAGCGGTTGCGGGGAGGAGGCAGAAATCCTTAATAAATAAATAAATTAAAAAAAAAAAAGAACTGCAAACGGGCTGGCTTTCTCAGGAGAGAAAATGGAACTGAGGACCCATCGTGAAATTCAAAATTCTGGAGCAAACCCAGTAAGGTGCAGGACCTGGAGCACGAACAGAAAGCAAGGGTAGACCCTACCACCCTAGATGCCATCTGTAAAGAATGGCAAAACATTCCTGAAGATGCAGGAGGCTAGAGAGTTTGCCAAAATCCCCCTGCCGAGAGGACTGTAGGGGTGTGCTGAGTACGTGGTTGAGCCTTGGTGAGACCACATGCGTGCATCAAGAGGTAGGTTGGAGAATTTAAAAAGGAGTATTCAGAGAAACAGGAAGCAAAAGCAGGGTGTGCCCTTGTTATGTGTGCTAGATGACACTTTTAACATCGAGGCTTTTATGTCACTGGTGGGATATGCGTACGTGGTTAGGAATAGCACTGAATGCCTGGGGACAGCACTGAAGAGGCAAGGCCTGCCACCAGCTGGGGACACAAAGCTCTCTCAGCCTTAACTAGAAAGGAGACAAATTATGATCCTAACAGGTGCTCGGTCTAGATCTGGCTCCGCTTGCAACAGCCTGTGTCACTAACACACTAGAGTGGGGTGGGGGGCCTTCTATCCCTCACTCTACCCTCCCCCCGCATCTAACTTCTTCAGTGCTTGAAGAATTGGCGGTCAAGCGGGACTGGAGCATCTTTTCAAGAAACTGAAGGAAAGTATTCTTCTGCTGGACCAGGGAAAAAGCCTCAGCCTGAAGACACAGAAAAGGAAGGTTTTTGATTCTCTTTCACTTCAGTCTGCCACCGGGGCCTGTCCTGCATCTGTTACAAAAAGATGCCGTAATGCGCTCGTGGCTACACAGTCAGTGGAGCAGAGGCAATGAGATTGTCTGTGGACAAGAGGAGATAATCGCATTTTCTCTGTCTTTTTGATCATGGGAGCAAGGGGGAAATGAAATTTCATGGAACTTACTCCTTTCTCCTGCAGCTGATGGCAACAGTTATTTAACATGTCTTGAGTGCCGAAGAACAGCACGGCACTGCAAGGCATCGGTGGTGAGGGTCTCTTGAGCTGGGAGGATGAAACCGGCACAGAATCAGCACCACGCAGTTCCAGAGAAGGCTAAATTCCCAAGATTATCTTATCCAGGCCGCACGTCTCTGGGCTGGAGTGTGCAGAGAACACACAGTTATAGGGAGAAGGGTGGCCAATCTTCACATTTCTCCCACTGGTCACTTGGGAACCTGGCTTGCACTTAGCGAATTCCCACTTCATGGTGCGCTGTAACATGAGGGCCTTATTTGTTAGGGTTTCTGTCCTGCCCAGTTCCCACAGTCAGTAAGTCCCAAAGAAAATCACACAGCGTCTACATTAGGTTATAAACTGATTGGCCCATTAGCTCAGGCTTCGTATTAGCTCTTATAACATATGTCAACCCATTATTCTTATCTATGTTAGCCACATGGCTCAGTACCTTTTTCAGCAGGGCAGATCACATCCTGCTTCTTCCGTGGTCTGGGTAGGACTGTGGGAAGAGCTTCCTTCTTCCCAGAACACTCCTGTTCTCCTTGCCCCGCCTCTACTTCCTGTCTGGTTGTCTCGCCTATACTTCCTGTATGGCTACTGACCAATCAGCATCTATTTAAAACATAATTGACAGAATACAGAATTGTACCACACCAGTGTCCCTACTGCCACAATAGATCACATTCAAACCACTTCTTGCTCGGTGGAAGAGGGTTTGTGCTTGACAGCTAAAACCATCAGATCTGCCTTCTAGATGAGAAGAACTTAAAAATACTGTGTCCTATTATTCCTCTGCCCATTTCCCAACCCAGCACATCCTACCCTCATCCTCCTACATGGGTAGGGAAGCAACAAATCAAACACACTTGAATAAACTACACTCTCCTCTGGTTTCAGTTTCCCCATTTAGGAAATATCACACAGTTGGGCCAGATAACATCTAAACCCAGCCCTGACATCAGACTCACTCGCAAGGAGAAACAGCCCAAAGAGGAAGCTGAAATGAGGGCCCAAGCTAAGTGGATGTGGGCAAATGAGAGGAAGCCGGAGCAGCCGGAACTGTAGTAAAAGAAGAGCAAGAAAAGCGAGCAGACAGAGAAGGGGCTGAAAAACAGAGTTGTGAGGGTCTTTAGCTTGCTTCTTCTGAGCCTTCAACAGAAAGCCACTTGAAATAGCAAGTCTGAGTGCCTTGAGTGGTGGAGCTAAAGGAGGAAGCTGCCTCTCTAGAGGCTGGAGTTAATGGGAGTATGTGGGGTGTGGTCCATGAGGCTCCATCAGAACCCTGCCCAAGGATGCTGTTAGCAGCTTTGTGGCAAGGAGGCACCCATGAAAGCATCAGTGGGCTCGTGCACTCAAGCCCTTGGTCCAAGCCACACCAGCAGAGGCCGTTCCACAGTGAGAATTGCAACAAGACACAAGGGTCACAAAGAATAAAAGGCCTGCCTTTCCAATGCCGAGATATGGGATTATAACTTGGCAGGCTCTGGAAGCTTTAAAGCTGGAGACGGCATAGGGAAGGGGATGGGGGAAAGATTTACAGGGCAATGGTAATAATCCTTCCATTTTTACGGAGCTCCCAGAGTGTGAGGCCCACTCAATACATCACCTCATTTATCCTGCGGCTCAAAGATGCAGCAAGGTGGCTGTCTGTTCTTCTCTGCTGTTTTGTAGGTAAAGAAACTGAAGTGTAAACGAGTTGAGTCGCCTGCCTATGGTCACACAGACAACTGGATAGAGAATCAGGAGTGACACCCACTTGGCAGACACAAACAGACCCAGGCCTCTTTGCTCCTCTGTCTGGACTTCGGCCTTGTCTGAGTTTTGGGTTTTATTCTATAAAATCGAGCAAAAACAATTTGGGCAGGTGAGATAGATCTACTCTTTATTTCCTTCCTAGGACTGAGACCATGGCTCAGTGGTCATATATGCTTGGGTAACCCACTGGTTTATGCCTTAACTCCACCTACTACAGCAGAAATTGTCCTTTCTTTAGGATAGACACTTAAAGGGGGTGGGGTGGGAGTGTCAGGGGACCTGATTTCAAATCCTGTTCACTACCTCTGGCAATGTGATCCTAAACCAAGTTACTAAATTTTCTAGTAATTTTTCTTTCTGGAAATGGAAAACCAGATTGCCCACCTCACAGAAGTACTTGACAGCTAAGAAACTGCACAGAGAACAGATTTAACACCATTCCGTCTTAACAAACGAGATGTCTGCTCTGTCAACAGCAGGTATGAGCAGTCATCTTTTCAGGAACCCACTAACAATTCTCAGAACCCCTTCTATCTTTGAATAAGAATAACTGTTACTATCTTTGCTGTTGTTTACCAAGAACTTCTTCTGGCTCAGACACAGTGTTTAGCCTGAATTAGCTTGTTTTGGAGGCTGGGATTAGTTGTTGCTGTTGTTATTGTTGTTTTAGGGTTTTTTTTGTTTTTTTTTTTTTTTTTGAGACAGAGTCTCACGTGGCCCTCGCTGGCCTCTAACTCTCTAGGTAGTCAAAGTTTACCTTGAATCCCTGATCCTCCTACCTTAACCCCCCAAGCTCTGCAATTATGAATGTGTCCCTGACGGGCTAGCCTACTTAATTCTTACTTAGGTAAGAACTGGTCTAAAACAGAGATAGAAAGAGTTCAGAAGCTCACCCAAGGTCACGCTGTCAATGATGGTAGAGATGAAATAGGCCCGAAAGCTTCCGACCCAACTAGGCTCTACTGACTGCACCTCTTGCCGAAGACCTCACTCTTTTTTTTTTAATATTTATTTATTATGTATACAATATTCTGTCTGTGTGTATGCCTGCAGACCAGAAGAGGGCACCAGACCCCATTACAGATGGTTGTGAGCCACCATGTGGTTGCTGGGAATTGAACTCAGGACCTTTGGAAGAGCAGGCAATGCTCTTAACCTCTGAGCCATCTCTCTAGCCCCGAAGACCCCACTCTTTCCGTGTATGAGCGCCCCACCTTGGAGTCAGAGGGACCTGGCAAGCTGGGAAGCACCCTGGCCAAATTGAAAGTGCAGACCTAATCATTTATGCAAATTCCAGGATTCTGTTTGCTTAAGAGGTTTCAAGTTGAGTTGCGTTTGAGAATCTGGAGGATGTGGATGATCGCAGAAAGCCGATTAGTACACAAAGGGATATTATCCCTGGCTGGAAAAGCCAGCCAGGCAGTGAGGATATCAAGAAAACTTACCGTGTGCAAAGTATTCAATTAGAGAATCAACCAGCGGGATCAGGAGCCAAAAAATGAACACTAAGAGTGGGTGCCCTCCCTTGACACCTGCAGAGGAGAGTTGGTTGATAGACCTTCAGGGAAGATGAAGCATCTCAAGAAGGTCTGGATTCCTGGTCTTCAACACAGACCCTGGTGCTGTGTAAGTGTTCATAAAAGATACCTAAATGAATGGATGGATGGGTGGGTGGATGGATGATGATGATGATGGGTGAATGAATGGATGGATGGATGATGATGATGATGATGATGATGATGATGATGATGGGTGGATGAATAGATGGATGGATGGATGGATGGATGATGATGATGATGATGATGGGTGGATGAATAGATGGATGGATGGATGGATGGATGGATGGATGGATGGATGGACAGATGGATGGATAGAAAACAATTCTCTTACCAAAGAACGCAGCACATTTCTTAACACCCAATAACTTCAGGAAAGTCAGAAGACTTAAAAAAAAAAAAACTCTTGGACAGTTGAAAAACAGGAAGTGAAAATGAGAGAAGACATGCCAACCCCAGGAAAATATCAGGACAGGGTCAGAAGATCACCTTGCTAGGGAGCTGAGGATGGGCAGAAGGGCACCAGCCTCCTGAGTCCTAGAGTAACAGGGCCATCAAGCAGAGAAGAGCCAGACCATGAGGGATATGCAGCTGCAACGTGATTATCTTTTAATAGAAATCGATATATTGGGAAACCAAGCTGGCCTCCCCTTCTTGATAGCCTGCTCACTTCTCACCCTGCAAGTCTGCCCCGAATCCCAGGAGCTTCCCACTAAGTGACAGTTTCTGGAGGATCTAGCATTCTGCGAAGTCCACACTAGATATACTCATAGGACAGTCTTCACGGGGACATAGCTTTTTTCCTGTTCTGTACCTGTGATTTTAAAAGTCACCTCTGAAAGATGCTGGTCACTTTAGGAAGCAGTGGTAAGAGCTTCAGTTCAGAGGGTCCTAATGCAGGCAGGCGGGGGACTCAAACGAACCCTGGTTTAGCTTCAGAATAACCCAATGACATTTGTATTTAATTAGCCATTGTTTTACTTAGGGAAACTCTGAAGCTGAAAGAAGTTAAGAATTTGACCCAGGGGACTGGAGAGATGGTTCTGTGCTTATGAACAGTGGCTGCTTGTCCAGAGGGTTTGATTCCCAGCATCACAGGGCAGCTCACAAGGGTCTACAACTCTAGTCTCGAGGGATCTAGCACCCTCTTCTGTCCTCACTAGGTAAAAGGCATACACATGGTATACAGACATGCAGGCAGGCAAAACACCCATATGCATTTTTTTAAAAAATCATGAAATATTTTTCTTAAAAAGAATTTGACCCAGAACACAACTAATAAATGAAGGACTCAGCATTTGAGACCCAAGACATGGAAAAGAGGATGCCACTCCCTCCAGATAGAAGGCAAAGACAGGACATCAGGGGTAAATAGATATAGAGTTCTGCAAAGGCCTTGGTTTCCCCGGACTCTTTTAAATACAAGAGTTTTAAATATAATTGTTTATCAGTGGCAGCTGCTTACAAAGTCTCGCCCATTTTTCTGAACTCTAACTCAAAAAACATCATCTTCCCTTTCCCTTTCTTTCACTTTTTACAACACAGCATGAGCCTAAGTGTGTTCTCTGACCCTCTGGGCTTCCTTGCTATTCGCTGAAGACCCCATACCTCGCCCCCATGCTACTGCTTTCTGACTTCCATGTCTAACTTTAAAGACATGACCTCTCCTCTTCTTCACCTCCCTCCTTCTGGCAACTGCCAAGATTTACGGCTTGCCTGCCTGTTGTTCTTCTCTCAAACTCAGATAATATGATCCCTGAGCTTTAACAAAAAGAAAAGAAAAACTTCCTTAACTATAAGTCTACCAGGATGAATAAGCCAGGGCTGCCTACTCTGAGTTCCTTTTTGTAAACCTACTTTTATTAAGTATTTGACAATTTCATACATACATACATACAGTACATTTTTACCATATTCGCTCCCTACTCCTCCCCCAACTCTTCTCAGAGCCACCCACCACTTCCCACACCCCTCCCAATTCTAAGCCTTTTTTCTTAGTTTTAACGCTCCAAGCGCAGTTTGTGCTACTCCTGTACTCCAGAGTGTGGGGCTAGAGGTGTGGTTGACTTACCAGGGGCCACACAATTAAAGAAGACTGACTCTCCCTCCCCCAGAGGTCACCAACAATCAATAGCCCCTTAGCTAGGAGTGGGGCCTCATGAGCAATCCCCTCTCCATAGCCATGAGTTCCTAACCAGAATTTTCCATTACTAAGTGTTTTTTCCCAGCAGTCAGAGCTTCCAGAGCCCTGCCATCCTCCCAGGAACCCTAAGCATCTGTTTCTTTGCAGAAGAGGTCAGAAAGTAGATTTTGCTGGGGGTGGGGTGTGATGAGGAATTTGACTAAGGTTGTTTGAGCTCAAATCTGAGAGAAGAGATTATAAGCAATCTGCTGGTTCACTAGGAACTTAGACTTCTTATCTGAGCCAAAGTAATCACTTGCAGAAGGGCAAACCCATCCAGTGTGGGAGGATTCTTCTCTATCTTTGCCAGGAGCTGAAGAGCTTTTGCCTTCATAATCAGCTTCTAAGAAGAGGCTGCCACTCAGGCTTGTCTAGGAAGCCCAGAAAGTGCCCAGATCCAACAGGTCCTGTGAAAAGAGAAGGACCTAGGTGTGCCCTGATGCCCTCCACACCTTGGACAAGTTGAACTCAGCAACTTTGTGGCCCTGCTTCCTGGAATGATTCTCAACTGAGATGCTCAAGGCCAAGATCATCGAAAGAAAAGAGTTCAAGCGGCATCCAGTCTCCCAAACATTGCTTTTCCCCTGCATTTACTATGGGAGACAATTTCGGCTGTCTTTGCCCTGTCCTCCTGCCTGGAACACATATCACACTTGTAAGGATCACTTCTGTCATCAGAGGAAGCATTCCTGTGACACTGTTCCATCCGTGGCTGATAGACCAAAGTGGGGTGTTGAGCACCAGCTGGGTTGGTCATGTCCTTCTCTCTTAGGTTTAGACATAAAGACCTGGAAGCATGGTACCCCTGGAGCTCAGAGAGCTGATGACTTACACCAGGGTAGGGTAGCCATGCTTTGCTGTTGGGGCCCATGAAATGCCACCCAAAAGTACAGCCCCATGGAGGAGGCCTGGAAGGCTTCTGAAGGAGCCTGAGAAACAAAGTCTCTGTGAGCCTCTGATATGCTTTTGTCAACATCCGCTCTTTGTGTATAAAAGTGTGTCAGAGAAATAGCATCCCTCTCCCCAACATGTACGCAAAGGCCGCTTGTTCATTTCCCGGCTATCCAGACCCAAAATAATCACACAGAAACTATATTAATTACAATACTGCTTGGTCAATTAGCTCATGCATAGTTCTAGCTAACTCTTACGTCTTGAATTAACCCATTTCTACTAATCTATGTATCACCACGAGATTTGTGGTTTACCAGTAAGGTTCTCCAACATCTGTCTCCCTCAGCAGCTACATGGCATCTCCCTAACCCCACCTTCTTTCCTCCTCTATCTGTTTGGAATTCCTGGCCTTGCTCTACTCTGCTCTGCCATAGGCCCAAGCAGCTTCTTTATTAACCAATGGCAATAAAACATATTAACAACATACAGAGGGGAATCCCACATCACCAAGTTACATCATGGAGGTTAGAACCCTCTTTCCCCCAAATTAGTGATAAAACCTAGAAGGTCACTCTTCCCTTCTCCCTTGATCCAGAGGCCTGGAAAGAAGGAAGGCTGCAGTGAGGCTGAAAGGAATCTGCCACAGCCAGGCCTTGCTTCGTCCCATTCTGCCGGTGACATCATGGCACACCCTTTTGTCTGATGTCATTTACCACAGCTGTCCTTTCTTCATTGACCCTAAGCATAACCAGTTTCTGCTGGGTCTTCACGACCTTGTTTCTGAAGCCTCTTATGTCACAAAATGCTAAGACATTCTGCTGGTCTCTGATTGCCTTTTGTTACAAGATTGTCAGCTGTGATTCTTAGGATGGATGAGGGAAGGTGCCCTCTGCCCCATTTCCATTTCCATCCCAATTAAACCAAGTACATAGAAAAGAAAAGAATAAAGGGGGACGAGATGAAACCACACAAGGACAGCAGCTATCCCAATGCTTGATAGCATCGTACTTCCTGGCTCCTGACTCTAAAGAAGCCCAAGTTCATCTTCTGCCCTTGGGTGTGCACTAGGCTCCACCCCACTGGGCTTCCTTCCTCCAGAAGCCCCTTTGAGTCAGTTCCCATTATTGGCAATCAAAAAGAGAGTCTTGGAAAGCAATTAGCACTACCATCCAGAATTAAGAGACTACTAATGGTTATTGAATACCTATTTCACTCGGTCCAGAAACTGTCATGATTTATCTCACTTATCGTCATCTCTTCATCAGCAACGTCATGCACATTAGCATCCAAAAGTATTTATGTTTCCCATGGCAACACTTAGTTAGACTGAAAGGGAGTGACACCAGCCACGTCCAAGTCCCCTGACAATTTCCTAGACATTTTTCTAGACAGGCACGCTGACATGAAGACAAATGGACGGGGCATTAGATTAAAACAGGAAGAGACAATGAGCAGCTTCCCTCGTTGTCAGGTAAGAAGAGAGGGAGGGAAGCCAGAGCAAACCCGGCAGATAAGCTGAGGGCATGCTAGGTCAGGGCGGAGAGAATGGTCCCAGCTAAGGGGTAACTCCAGGCTTGCTCAATTTGTCCAAGAAAATGCCAAGAAAGGAACCCAAAAGAGAATGAAAGAGTAGTCTGGTACCTAGGCCAGTTTCAACAATCAGAATGTATACGTTTAATCTAGGAATTTAGAAAGGACAGGGAATTGAGGGGAGATTGAAGCAGCTGACAGAGGTGGAAGGGCTAAGAGAAGAAAAGTAAAAAAAAAAAAATTGTCAGTGTTGGTATCGATCCATCTGGCAGATCTCAAAAAAATACCCACCATGCAAAACTGAATGGGCAGATGACTAATAGGAAAAAAAGGAGAGATGAGATAAACCCTGAAGGGCAACGCACCAAGTGGTGTTGGAAAGAGAAAAGGCTAGAAAGATCTGAGGGTGAAGGAGAGAAGACGGAAGAAAGGAGAGATCAGAGTGAGGGGCCGGCTGGGATCACAAGTAGGGAACACCAAGAGCTAAGCCAGGTAAAGAGGATACAAGGAATCCCAAGGCAGGGAACCAGAGAGGATCCGAGAAAAGGGCAGTAAAGCCAGGCTGCGAAGGAGGGTGGGAAGCCTCGTGAGAAACCTCGTGAGAAGAGAGGCCTCTCCTGCAGGCCTCAACAATTCCCTCAGGATGCTGCCATTCTTGGCCTGCTCCAGCCTCTGTATGGACAGTAGGCACACTGCTGTGTCATTCTTCCAAACACGCAATCATTCTCCACCCCACTCCGGGTGACTGACAACAAACTTGTCCTTGCCTCTAGTAGACATGCTAAGTCAGTGGCTCTCAACCTGGGGGTCGCAACCCTTTTGGCAAACCTCCTTTTCCAAAAACATTTACCGGGCTGTTCAATTCCCAGCAACCACATGGTGGCTCACAACCATCTGTAATGAGGTCTGGTGCCCTCTTCTGACCTTCAGGCATACACACAGACAGAATATTGTATACATAATAAATAAATAAATAAATCATTTACCTTATGACTCATAACAGTAGCACAGTTACAGTTATAAAGTAGCGATGAAAATAATTTTATGCCTGGGGGTCACCACAGCATGAGGAACTTTGTTAAAGGGTTGCAGGATTAGGTTGAGAGTCACTGCCCTACATGGTCTTTATTTCTGCCCGTGCAACAGTGATTGCGCCCATTAATCTTTAGCTTTGCAACGATCTTATGAGATGGCCTTACATCCTCCCAGCTGCCGTGTGAATTAATATCACCATACCCATTTCAAGGTGCATTCGGTCATTAGGTACACGCTTCCTGGTAACTGCCCCAACTTCATGCTCCTTGCTGGAGAGTCAGCCCTGAACACCATAGAGCAATAGCTGATCTACAGAACTTGGGGACTCACAGCCAAGTCAGGAATTAATCAACCAACCAATTACGACTATGACAAGTTCCACATGGGAGTAGCAGAGGGAGCCATGAAAAGGTAGGACTGGTTGGACACTTGGCTGTTAGAGCACCGGAGTGGTAATGTTTCCGCTGAGCTCTGAAGACATGGGAGAGTCCTCATTTGACAGTCCAGTGACCTGTGCCTGTGATTCCAGCAGCTGAGAGGCAGAAGCAGAAAGAACAAGAGTTCTTAGCCAACCTAGGCTGTGGAGCAAATTCCAGGCCATCAGTCTGTGCTATAAAACAAGACCCTGTCTGTTGTTTTTAACAAAATCTCAATTGTTCAATCTTACCAGTAAAGACTCGGGAGCCAGATGCTGGAGGTGAAAGCCTGCTAGATCAGAGATGCAGAGGAAGTACCCAGTTTGCCTTCCTGCTTAGCAGCTTCCCCTGAAGCCTCTCATCTCTCCTACTGTCTCAAGCAAGAATTCTTTAACTCAATGTCCCTCCCCTCTACTTCCTGTTTGTCTCTCTATCCATCCTCCTGACTCCCTCTTACTCTCGATAGTTTTTTTATTAATAATCTTATGCTCACTTTCTGTCAACTGGCTGCTTGTTCAGCCTCTTGGCCTATGGTTGTCTTTATTTAATCCTGTTAAAAAATATTCAAGCCGATGGGCTGGAGAGATGGCTCAGAGATTAAGAGCATTGCCTGCTCTTCCAAAGGTCCTGAGTTCAATTCCCAGCAACCACATGGTGGCTTACAACCATCTGTAATGAGGTCTGGTGCCCTCTTCTGGCGTACAGGCATATACACAGAATGCTGTATACATAATAAATAAATAAACATTTTAAAAAAATATTCAAGCCAAAAGCTCTTGAATTGAAGGTGTGGCCTAGGGCTGAGCCATACCACAAGTAGGAGCAGGTTTTTCCAGTAAATTAAGCAGCCTCATGGTTCACATTGTGATCAAATATCATGCAACAGCTATCTCATATTAAGAACAAGAGAAGAAAGAAGTAAAGGAGGAAGCAATTGGAGAGATTGTTAGGCTCGTCCTTCCGTGGGATCTGGAAACTCAAAGCTGTCTTCATCTGGGAGCATTCTTTTCTTCCTGCATTACCTCTGTGTCCCTGAGAACACCATTCAATGGGCATAGCACAGACAAGGCTAGACACGATTGCCTTTCCTCCAGGGAAGACTCCATGCTCCGCCCCCAACCCCAGTGTCTCCACCCAACCCAAACTCCTCTGCCGGCACACGCAGGACCCACAACCTAGTCACACCCTCCTCTGTAGGACAAGCCCCCTGTACATTAATTGGAATCCCACTGGCCTAGCACAAGGGGTATTCTGGACTTCATTGGTGTGTTTACTCTTTCATCCAACACTTTTTAGCCTCTACTGTGCCAAGCAGGCAGCTGCTGCTGCTGCTATTACTCCACCCTGAAATGTGCTTCCCACCATTCTAAACCCTACTCACCTGGAGTCTCATTTCCTCTTTCTTCAGTCCTTGGCATACTGCGAGAAAAGGGTAAGGAACCCAAAGTCAGAGCCAGTGTTCAATTATTGCTGAAATTCTCTCAGCCTGTGGTCCTGTCAGCAAAATGGAGACTTAACAGAAATGGTGACAGAGGCATCAAAATATCAGAAAAAGATAACAATTTCTATCCAAAAATTTTTCATAAACTGAGAAGCAAATTCAAGGAATGAGAGATTGATTGATTGTCCCAGTCGTCAGAGGCCCTCTCTCCACACACCTGCTCATGCAAATAGCATGACACTTGTGTCCCCACTTGAACCCTGGTCTTAATTTTCTTCCTCCGTTAGGTTACAAGCCACCTGAGAGACAGGAACACTTCTCTGCGGTAGGTAGGGAAGAGCTCGGTACTCAAGTCAATACATCCAGGTAAAGCTAGGACAGTTGGAGGTCTGTGGATATGACGTGAGATGTTCTCATCTCAAGCAGGCTTAACTCAAGGGCAAAGGTGCCAGACATTCATGCTCACCGCAGCTTCCGTTAGTCAGGGGCTCCGGGTCCTCTGTCTCCCAAATTCCAAGAAGGAATTTCAAGGACAACAATGGGTGAAGTCAGAAAGTTTTATTAGAAAGAGAATGCAAACAGAGCCTCCACACAGCAGAAGGTTCACAAGAGGGTCACTAGCAAAGTTTAGACTCGGGGTACAATGGGAGGGGGCCAGAGGTAGAGTTGCTGCCAAGAGACTTTTATCTAGTTTTCTTCCTTTTGCTAAGGAAGTCAATTGGACTTTGAAAGGATTTGGCTGAGATATGGGGTGGTGGGCTGATCAATCCAGCTGGTCAGGCCACAGAGTCCTGTGAGGTGACCCTTCCCTCTGCATCCTGGTGACTAGACAGGCTTCAGCACGCATGTCCAAAGATCAGTGAAATATCTGACCACACGTATCTTCCAGGTGGCTCTGCTCGTTCATTTTCTGTGCAAAAGAAGAAAGATTTAAAACCTAGGACACAAACCAACGTCTCTCTAGTCAGAACATTTTCGACATTTCTGGTGATGAACAAGCCTGCCTCCATCTTAGGCTTAAAAGTCATCTTATGGTAAAGACAAATTAGGCTCAAGAATCGGACTATGGCCCGCCTGTAGTCTTGACTACAAATGGTTCTGCACTGCCTGCTCCTGGAAACAGAAACCATGTCTTTGTTTCAAAATGTTATAACCATCTTGCAACCCTACCTTTGCTTCCAAAAAGGTTGTCATGGCAACCTTGTGATGCCCAACTTGCGACCATGTCTTTGTGCCTTCGCTTCAGGAGGTGGTTATGACTAACTTGTTATGTTTATGCTTTGTTCCTGTAACCCTGACTTTTCCTGCCAAAACCCCCTTTTGGGAACCCCTTGCCCCTGAACTATAAAACAACCTTGTCTTCCTCATAGCGCTGACCTCTCAAACCCCACCCTAGAGGAAGGCAACCCAAGTATGCAAATATAAAAACTTGCTTTAATTAATTTGGCTCAAATGATTTGGGTCTGTGGTCCTTCTCCTTGTACCTTGGGGATTAACACTGGCCACCAGCCAGGACACAACTGCTAATAGAACCAAGGAGACTCATGACAGGCCTGGCTGATTTAGGGGTCTTCACTTTCTCTCTCCTCGTCTCATCACAGGCTTAAGGTTGGGCTCTCCTGAAGGATCAGTAGACTTGGGGACGATGGTGGTAGTGGAGTCACTGACACCTACAAAACTGTCTAGGAAATGAGCCAGCTCTTCATGCCCCTAACCTCAGGCTACCCACATCCCAGAGATGTCAACACCCCTGATGTCACCAAAACCATCAGCCATTAGATTGATTTAGAGACACTTGTTTTTTTGTTTTTTTTTTTCTCCCCAGAAATTTCTGGAGTTCTGTTCTTCTTGCCAACCTAGCTGAAGCCTTTCTATAGCCCTGGGATTATAGCAATAAATTTCCATTTAGCCGTGACAAATGACTCCACGGCTCCCTTCCTCCTGTAGCCCCCACCTCCTTGCTCTGAAGTTTTCCTCTCAGAGGCAGCTCTAGGGCCTTGCCTTTGTGTGACACTGACGGAGAGACTGCCATGCACAGTTGCCTACGCAGGTGTTATTCCAGAGTAGACGGTGCCCTGGGGGGAAAGCAGCCAGCCTTCCCTAGGTAAAGTCCCTGGTGATTGGGGCTCAGGCTAGAAGGATCTGAATAATAAGAGGCTGGTAGCAGAGGGAAAGAGCAAGTGGCAAAAAAAAGAAAAAAGGAAAAAAAAAGTTCATTAGTTGCATTGATTCAAGGGGAAGACAAGTGATTAAATAATTCACCCCCAAGGAAGAGGCTCCCATCCTGGCAGGGTGCAGAGATAAATTTAAATTTGTAGTGAAACAGCTCTTGCTCTGTCTGAGCTGGCGCTAGGGTGAGGGGGTTGTTGGTAAGGCCACCACACCTCCCCCAGCCAACTCTTAGCCAGGCGTCTTAGAGGAGGAGAGGGCAGCGCCCTCTGGCTTCTGAAATAGTTACTTGGAGGTCTGCTGAGGCAAATTAGGTCCAGCACCACAAGGAACTGGTGACTGAGGGGAGAGGAGAGAAGGTGGACCAAGGACTGGGAAATGTACAAAGTAAGCAGTCTTTATTTGCAGGGTCCAAAGCCAATGGTCGTGCCACTTAGAAGAGATGGGAGATGGCCTGCTTGGTTCTGAGTACATTCAGCCTGCCGACTAACCTGTTCTTACTATCCTCTTGTTATCTGCCAGACAGAGGGACAGAACACAGGGGACAGTCCCTCAAGGCTCTCAGTCACTCTAGATAGGAAAAGGAAGTGCCAATAAGTAACTGCCATCAATATAATTTAAGACCTGCAAAAGGTGGGGATATATAAGAAGGTGGGAGAAGGCTGAGGGCTTCTAAAGTTTCCCAGGGGAGGTGGGTGCTGGGCTGGTTAAGATACCCCTAGGTCTGCTGTTCCAATGTTCTGTTACAGACTCCTTTGCTAGTTTACAGCTGGCCAGCCCTGGCTAGCATCCCTCCCATTTTCCCCTGCCTAGGATCCCTGTTGTAGGATCACTTGCTAGGAGATGTAGTTCAGCCCCTTCCTTGAACACCTGAGAGAGAGCTTCTTCATACCCATTTCCACAGGCAGACTCAGCCCTGCCAACTTATCACCATGCTTTGGTGAGTCTGAGCAACTCTCGGGGCATCCTCTTTCAATCTACGCCTTAGGTTAAAGTCCAAATTCAGGCTGGGAGACGGAGTGTCCAGCTGCCCTGGGCTGCTCCTTCATTCAGACAGAAGAGAAAGAAGCTCCTTCCTACGTCCCTCACCCCTACATCCCTACTGTCGCCTCCACTTTCCTTCCCGGGTGTCCCTCACTCGCCCATGACCAGGTACCCCCTAAGACAGGAGCTACCGAAAGAGGAGAGAAGGCAGAATAGACTCCTGCGTCCAGCTTGTTCCCCAACACCTGAAGTCTGTCAGCTTCCACCTACCCTGCACTGCTAAGCACTTGAAGTCCTTCAGGCAAGATTCTGACTTCCATTAGCCCAACCCTGCAATCGATAAGTGCTTTGGTTAAGAGCAGCCTGGCCTCATCTTTGGCCAGTTGCTGCTCCCGTCTCCCAGGAGCCAAAGCCCCATTAAAGCCTTGCCTGGCAGGGGCTCGTTTCTCTTACTTTACAGCCAGAAGACCCAAGTCCCCAGTAAACACACCCACTTCCTACCTAACCAAGGGCTTTCCAGCAACAAATTCACAGAGTAAGAGCAGATCTTTTTCTCTGTGAGAACTCCAGAAAGAAGTAAAATTAGTAACTTTCAGCTAGGCTGAAGGAGAAGCTCGATGGTCACGTAACTGAGCCCAAAATTTCAACCTCATGCTCTCGAGTTTCTCTCATGTGGCACTAACTCCTGCTTCCCAGGCAAGCATTGCACCTGGAGGTCTCACAACAATTCCAGAACTTTGTCTCAGCCATAGTTCTCTCTCTGAAAGCATCCCTAAAGGACAAGCCTCAGCTGTCCACGTGAAGAAGGTGTCAGAGTGTCCCTTTCTGATCAAAGGCTAATCTGAGCCAGACCGCATGTCTCCTTTTCTCAGATGAAGTATATGGCGTTCCTTTGGCCTCCACCTAGCGTACTGCTCGCATTTAACAACCTCAGCAAGACTGGAATAAGGAGTTCTGAATTTTTCCAAATTGGTAGGCTCTTCCCTCCCAATAGAAGCCAGGGTTTCAGTGACCAAGTAAGAAGTACAAGTTTTCTCCAAGTATTAACGAAGGCTTTGTGTAGGTGTTCACATGTGTGCACGTATCCATATTTATGGGATTGTCCGTTGACCTGAATTCAATAGGGAAAATGGGGACTGCGAAGCAAGCTCACTTAAGCCACAACCATGGTTAAGCATAGAGAGATGGGCTAACATGTACATCAGAGGGGAGGTGTTTATACCCATTGAGTCTGGTTCTCAGCTGAAAACAGTTTACGGTAACTTAGCTCCAGGTGCAAAGAGTTGGGGAGCATTTCAAGGTCTCCACTTCTTTGACACTCACTTTCCCTAAGAACTGAGATGTACAAAGGACCGAGAGAGCATCTAAGCAAAGTCCTGGAGGCCCAAAGCTGAGAGGAACTTAACCTCTGGGTCACCTGGCTCCCAATACTGGGTTTTGGGTGATCATCACACAACCACTGGTTTTTCCAAGAGAGGAAAGATGGATAAAAACTGGCAGGTGAAAACATTCGTAATGACTGCTGTCGATCACAAAGCATTGATCGATCAGCTTCTGTGGGCTTAGTGCTTCTCGGGGCACTTTGGTAAGCAAAGAAGGGAAATCTAAACAGAGGATGCTCAATGTCAAACCTCAGCCTGAATCACGTCATAGGTGCTCATTAAACATTTGTAGTGTTGCATCCCATTAAACCATGGTAATGCCAACCATCCTTTACTGAGTGCTTAGTGTGTGCCAGGGATCTTGTTCAACGCTCTTTCCGTGTTTTTTTCTCGTTCGGTGCTAACCACAGCTTCAGAGGTGGACACATCTAGTTACCATTTTCCAGATAATGCAACTGGAGGGCAGAGAGGCCAAGCCCAAAGCCATGCCCTGGGTAAAGGGACAGGGTAAGAACATGCATTTAACCACAGGATTGCAGAAATCTCGAGACATGCATATTGCATGTGCAAATGAAGCACTTCTAGCTGAACTACATTTGCAAAATGGGTGAAATACTCATTCTCGCTCGGGTTCTGACAATGAAGACTTGTCAGGCTGTGGCTAGGAGAGCCTCTGAACAACAACTGTTACTGTATAGTGTGCCCATGTCCCTTTCCTTCCACGGGCACAGTGGGGGCAAGCACTAACATACACCCAAAAACAAAAAAACCAAAGGCCTTAAAAAAGTATTTCTGTACCATCAAGATAGGGATAATGCCTTTATCTGCCTGAAAAGGAACTTTATTAGGAATAGACTGAGTTAATAGAAAGAGGAACTTGAAGAGAACCTGGCAGTGTGTATGCATGTCACGAATGCCAACTGCCACCATTAGTATTGTACCCCCATCATCGCTGGTTGCAGACACGCACTACCATGGGGCTGCAGAAAACAGGGGAAGAGTACCTAGAAAATGTTTCTGTGACTAGCAGAGCCCGGGTTAGACCCCAAAGAATGGCTGAGGCTTACACTGACAAGAGATACCGTGCCTGGCTAACAGGACCAGAAATGGCGTGCCAGCCTTCTAGCAAGCAGAGGAGTGTTTACATGAGCCTGAAACACTTGCACTGCTTCCTTTCAAACTGTGGGCAGGAGTACTGAAGAAAAGGTCTTGAGTTAGAACTACAAGCCCTAGGAGGGTACCCCACCTTCCTGAGAGGTGGTGGGTCAGCAGGGTCCAGGCACTTAGAGAACTCCCTGTGATTTGTGAGTATTCCCCCAAGAACTCCTATGGCACAGACCTTGGTAGTGCTGTGGGAAGGGGAGAACTCTTAGGAGGCAGAACCCCGTGGGACATCCTTAGGTCATTGGAGACATGCCCTTGAAGAGGATTGGAGGATCCCGAGCCTCTTGCTCTCCCTCTCTTATTTCTGGCCACGGGGTGGGCAGTTTCCTCTGCCACGTGCGTCTCACTGCCACGCATCCCACCAGGGGCTCAAAGTAGTGACTTGTCTAACCCTGGACTAGAACTTCTAAACCCAAGGGCCAAAGTGAGTCTTTTCTCTTTATAAATTCATTATCTCGTTTAATTTGTTATGGTGATGGAAGCTGACTATGACCAGGAGTCTAGTAGGGCCACCCCTGCTGCAAGCCCTAAAAAAGGCATAACTCAGCCTGTCTCCCCAGCTGAGTACCCAGCAGCCCTATCCTCTCCCCGCTTCCCTCAGCCTGGCCAAGCTGTATGGGATCTGTGTGCTGTCTGCGGTGCTGTCCTTCTATTCCTAAACCTGAAAGCTTTACGGGGCATTAAATTCCAGCGTCAGACTGCTATCTGTGCTCCTGAGTGAAGGAAAAGAGTCAGGGCTTTAACACTTTCCAAAAGCAGAGCCTGAATCATTTATGAACGGGCACCACGGGAAGCTCCAAGCTGTCTTAGGACAAGCGCTGCTTCCAGGAGGGAAGGTGGGGTGCTGTCCTCACTCCGTCAGTCCCTAAGTCTGTATGCGGGATCACGTGCACCAGCCCCTTTATCACTAATGGATCTTCCGGCAGCATCTGTTATGGGGAAGTAAGTCAGCCCACTACGTCGGGGCAGAGAGGGCTCTGACCTTCTCTTTCTGTGACAGGAGACAGCTCGGTACTGACTCCCATGGTTTCTTCAGCTTCGGTTTTGTTCTTGTTGAAATGCTTAACCCTCCTTGGGCCTCTCCTGGAGAAGCTGGTGGCAGAGGAAAGGTCCAGGCTGATGACGCCCAGTGAGTTGACAACAGATTCCAGCTGCTTTCCCAGGCCCGAGCCCAGGTGGGGAATGTGCAATGTCAGAGCTGAATAGCTCCTACCGTTTCTTTTCCTTGAAGCCGGTAGCCCAACCCTTCCACTAGAAAGGCTATAATCAGACAACAGAATGCTCCCTTTGAGCACTATAGCATTACACTGCTGAAAGGACCCGAGACAACAAAACAAGACCAAGCTTCAAGGACATTTAGAAGAGAGATCTTTCTCCATACCCAAGCACCCCTCACCTCCCTCATCGCTCGGCAACTCCAGAAATGTTCCAGATATCACGTGGCTGTCATTCCTTCTTACAGCTGAAGGGATCTGGTCCTTTTAGCTGCTGTGGACTACTCATTCTCGAGGCAGCCAGGGCCCTGAAATACAGAATATGGTTGCTTCCAGAGAGATCGTGAAGGTGCTGGTGTTACCCTAGCCAGTGGCTGCCAGGTCCCTCAAAATCCCATGTCAGCTATGAAAATCCAAAAAGGACCAAGAAGTCAGGTTTCAGAGCACCAGGTAGGATTCTGCACAGCTGGGAGAACAGATGTGCTGCCTGCTTTGCTGGCCTCACGGAGCTGCTAGGCAGCCATACTGGTGATGGCCTCTTGCTTGGCCTTTGCCCTGGAAAGTAATGCCAGCTCTGTCACTAATTGTAGCACACCACGCCCATGTGCGCTGTATGTGCTACCATAGAGTTCATGAACTGGGCAAGGGGCTGGAGATTGAAACACACAAAGACTCACACAGTGACACAGGTCATCCTTGAAACAGGAATGCCCCCAAGAATGCCCCCTTTATTGTGTCCAAGAGGCAGCCTATATAGGGATAGTCACGCCCCAGCCAAACGCACCAGAAACCACTCCCCTGCCATCAGGAACTCCTGAGGGTCTCATGCTCAGAGCAGCTACAAGCATTACAAGTTGTTTACCAGAAATTCAGGATCTGGGGGTTCACAGCTCCCAACAACTAATAAACTGTGGGGACTGGGTTCCCATCTCCCTGGTCTCCAGCATCCCCATCCTAGACAGGAAGGAATTAGCTGAAGCTCCAACGATCTCCCTAGTTCTGGAAGCCTGGGTAAAATTAGTTGTGAAGACCATCAGAAGTTTCTGTCCTGCCTGGCATGAGTGAAAACGCGATCCTGGTACCCAGAGCTGCAAGCTAAGGCAGCTACCCAGACCCCATGCCCTGGAGTGAGACAGGATATAGTGGGGAACAAAATATCTTAGCAAAACATCAACAGCTTCCCTCAGGATCTAAGTCAGACTCACAGGAGTCTGGTGACCAAGATGCTACCCTCATCTGGGAAGCGAGTTTCCTCCAGAAATGAACTCCCTCCTAGCCAGGCAGTGGTGGTGTAGGCGGATCTCTGTGAGTTTGAGGCTAGCCTGGTCTACAAAGCAAGTTCCAGGACAGCCAGAGCTGTTACACAGAGAAACTATGTATCAAAACAGAGAGAGAAACAGAGAGAGAGAGAGAGAGAGAGAGAGAGAGAGAGAGAGAGATTCCCTCCCCTGCCTCCTTACACTGTCAGTAACAGGGTCCTCCTCTATGGTCCTAAGGACCTTGAGTCAGTCTGGAGCTCTGGAGGTCAGAGAAATCCCAGGTAGGTCTAATGGATGCTTCACAAGAACAAGAGTCCCAGGAGTTGGAAGGGCCAGAGCAGAGACCCACCTGTGCAGGGCACAGGTGCCGAGAGGAGTTGTCTGGCAACGCCCAGGATAGAAAGCCCGAAGGGCTCTGCAAACACAGCAGCTAACACCCAGGAGCACATGGGCAGGAGAAAGCCTGTTAGCTGACAGTGCAGTTTTGCCAGGAAAGCATTATCCTGGGAGCTTGTGCCAACGGCCACCTGCAACTGGCCCTGCGTTACAGCCTCAGCTCATCTGGGATCACATCAGCTCAGAACTGTCATGGCATCGGGCCACACGGCCCAGAGCCCTCTTCTGTGACAGGCACAGGTTCCAGACAAATGGTCATCCCTCTGGGAAGGATGGAGGGGGGAAACAAGCTGTTTTGGAGTTTGAAGATATCTGAGAGACTCTTTCCATGATTTTTTCCCATAGCCAAAGAAATATTTGAGGTTGATAATCTTAAAACACCTTCTACTCCCACGTTTTGGGATTCTATTATTGTTTAAGAATAAATAAATAAGATAATATGTGGTATTTGTCTTTGTCTACTTTACTTAGTATAACATTTTGTGTTAGGTTGTAACTATGTTAACCAGATTTATTTAATCACCTTACAATGGCTGTCAATGCGTCACGTTATACAAATATCAAACATCATGTTATACACTATAAATAGATATAAACTTTATTTGTCAATATCTTAAAGCTGAGGGGAAATATTTTGAAACAATAAATAAGAACAGAGTGGAAAGTGGGCAGAGAAGAAGAGGTGAGAAAGAAAAGTACAAGGGAGGAAAAGGTCAGTTTATGTCCTGGTGACCATCGGGGTAGAGACTCCCCAGGTCCAGCCAGACACAGGAGACAAGGACTGGCTCTTTTCTGCTTTGCTGCATGCAAGAGAACTCTTGGAGTGGCATGATGGAGATTAGTTTATAGAACTCAGCACTTTCCTATAAAGCCTTAGCTAAACTGTAAGAGGCCCTGGGTCATTTGGAATCCTTCCATTTAAGCCTTCACATTGTACTGGGGACAACATATACCCTACTCTTACCGGTCAGCTGACTCAGGACCCTGGAACCTCTGATTACATCATCAGCAAAGGAAACCAAGCCCTTGGGCCTATAGCCATTGCCAAAGCCCTGCCACTCATGCCTAAGTGGGACAGGGCCAGCCCAGGCAGGAGGATTAATGACACTGATTGAATATTTTATATGGGGAATATTGTGTATTTTCCAAAACCAAATGGAATGTCATTTTTCTCCCCAAGAAAGATGGGGAACGTCACTGTCCTCAGTTCCCATTCAGACCACATACTCCATGGCAAACAAGATGAATAAACCAGAGGTTTCCAGGGGAGGGAGAGAAGCAAGAGAGAAAGAGTCCCACAGTTCCTCCTGCTGCCAGTCCCAAATCGCACGGCCGCCTCCATCATCACCCAATCGCTGAACCCCCATTACCCTGGATCACTCTGGCTGCCTGCTAGGGATGGACCACCTTCCTTGGTCCCAAGGTAGTCTCTGTCTCACGGGGAGGTTAAATCAAAATGCCACGTAATCTGTCTCTCTCTCTCTCTCTCTCTCTCTTTTTTTTTTTAGGAAATACAGAATATCAGAAATAGAGAACACATCTCCAACTTGTCCTTGTGTTCTTAGCTCAAGCTCTCATTTATTATTAAGTGTGTGAGTGGGGGGGAGTGTGAAAGAGAAAGCGAGAGAGAGCCAGAGATCGAGAGAGCGAGAAAGAAGGAGGAGGAGGAGGAGGAGGAGGAGGAGGAGGAGGAGGAGAGACCATACACATAGGGAAGCCGGAGGGCAACTTTGTGAAGTTCCTCTACTTCCACATTGATGTGGATTCTGGGGAATCAAACTTAGGTCGCTATGCTTGCACTGTAAACACTTTTACCCATCGGGCCATCTCGCCACCCCTGCTGCCGCCAAGCCTTCACAGGGGAAGGAATTCCTTCCTTCAGTCTAACTGAGGCCCATACTCTCTGAATGTTGACTCTTGTGAGGAATGAAAGGTAAGCAGCCTCCCTCCTGAGGGAGGAAATTCTACCTGTTCTCAACGTGAAAGTCTCCGGAGTGCTCCTGCAGCCCTAGATCTAGCGTGGCCTCCTAAGCCAGGCTCTTGTGCGAACGATACTGCTTGATTAGCCCTGGGGTGGCGCGAGGCCCTTCTCTGCTCAGTGCCCTCTTACACGCTGCAGGGCCACCCACAAGCTCTGCTGCTTTGCATTTGCCCTGCAATCTTTCATGCCAGTTGACTTCTCATCTCCAAATCCCTTCTCACATTAAACACAAACCCACACACTCTGTCCCATTTTCCTTTGAAATAAATCATAAGCCCATGCCAGAAACGACTCAGGGTGTTCTCTGGAATTTGTAAACAGCATTAAAGTCTTGTGGGAAATGTCACAGAGTGTTGGGCTGAATTTATTAAGTAATTTCTCAGCTTAAAATATATCTTCCCAGCCCGCTGTCTGACAACGTTTACCTCTAATGGAATTTTATCCACTCTTGATCACTAAGCACAGTCTCATCCAAGGGTTCAGATGCCCAAGCGCCACTCGTCCTGTTAGGCTCGCAGTGGGAGAGCTTCAGACTCATACCAGGCCGCTTCCGTCCACAACTGCTTGAAGCTCCGAGTGCCCAACCAGCTTCTGTAGTCAGGATGTCAGTGCGTCTGTCACCAGACAACATGCACGTGCATGTGACCAAACTGGGGACCAAATACACGGCTTGCACCTACATTCAGTCGCATCAGTGGCAGAACCAGGGGGAGTCTGTTGTAAGGTCAGACTGGCCCTTGGCTCCAACCTATTCTGAACACAATATTTGAAATGAAAACCACTATTCTCTGTACAAAATAGCTTCTAGACACATTCTTTATTGTCCGTCTCTTCTCCAGCCAATTATTGCCTTTGAGTCTTCCTTGGTAGAAAGGAAGACTTTTGGGAGCTTTTGACCTCTGGTCTCAATTAAGTTAGGTTACACACATCTATAAAGAGTAACTGATTTATTAAAATTGATAAAGAAGAGTATGAATGAAGAGGCTGTTCATTTCAGTTCTTCCTACATTACCTCCTGGTTGCTGTCCTCTGTGGTCTCTAGCCTGTGTCTTCAGGACCCATCCTAAGCAAGGCAGCTTTGTCAGACAGGACCGGCAACTGTAAGGAAGACTGTCTGTTAGGATTCAGGCATTGTGCTGGCCTGCCCTGTCCTCTGGTAGGATACACCCAGGCTTAGTATCCTAGTATTTTGGTTTGGTTTTTGATTTCTTTTTTTTTCTCAACCAACAGCTTTCTAACCATACAACTAAAGTCTAGAGGATATTTTGAGTCAGCCAACCAAAAGACAAAATAAACCATACATTTATTTATTTGATGCATACATTGTGTTTTTAAATAAATGCAAAGAATTATGAGACCGTTTAAAATATTTGCTCTGCCTCTTAAGTCCCAGTTAAAACGTCGGAACAAAAGAATGTTCCTATAAGTTACAATGAAGGCTCAGGTGGCTGGGGAGGTGGGACTGCTCATGACCCAAGAGAGGGACCTGATCTGGGAAGAGTGCCTCTTCCTCAGGGCTGTAAACTCCAACAGTTAATGAACAAAACTATGGAAACAGCAGGGAGAAAGCAGACAGGAAGGAAGGTCAAGAGCAAACAGGCCAGGGCTGAGAATAAACCAGGGATTAATTATAAATGAATTAAAGCTAGCGGCACAAATTAAATAGGCGATTTCAATTTGACATTTACAAGTATTTTTGTTAGTTATTGTTTTAGTGTGTGTGCACTCTCAGAGATGATCTACTTGTGTGTCCTTAAAACATGTTAAGAAATTCCCAGTTCTGGGGCCAGAGAGATGGCTCAGCAGGAAAAAGAGCTGGCCTTGAAAGCCTGGCATCCTGAGTTCAACCTTAGAAAGCACATAAAGGTGAAGAGAAAACTGACTAGACACACACACGAACACACCATGTATACACACACACATACACACATACGAACACACCATGTATATACACACACACTTAAAAAAACTAACTAAACTCACATGTCAAAATAAAAGAAAAAAGCATAAATCTTCTTTTTCTTAAATAAACTCTTGTTAGCAATGCATGTGGTTGCTGGGGATGTAGCTTACTTGGTAAAGTTCCTGCCTTGTATTCATGAAGCTCTGGATGTGACCCCATCACCAAATAAACTAGGTGTGGTGGCTCACGCCTCTGATGTCATCACTCAAAAGGTGAAGGTGGGAGGTTCAGAATTACAAGGTCATCCTCAGCAACTCAGAATTTTTGGGCAGTCTAAACTAGAACCCTGTCTTTAAAATAATTCACGTGAGATTTGGTCTCTGTATAGTGGATCTTGCAAGTCTTGGTCCCAGCAAGTTGTTCTCAAATCATGTTCTATATCAGAGTCCCTGAGAATCCTGGCAATAAAGCCCACGTGAGCTGGAGGGTTGTAGTGATGAGGCGAGCAGGCCTGCTTTTTGTCCTGCCCAGCTCCCACCTGGCTAGCTCAGTCGGTAGAGCATGAGACTTAATCTCAGGGTCGTGGGTTTGAGTCCCACATTGGGTGCCAGATAATGCGCGAAACAATCCCACACCAGTTTGGATTCAAAGGGGTATTTATTTTAGGGGGAAAACTTACAGAACACTGACAGCCAGGAAAGGAGTCTAGTCATTGGAACAAGAGCCAGAAGCAAGACAGTGAGCAGAGGGCTGCTGCTCTTTTTTAAAGAGCAATAGACCACGCCCAGAGGGCTGGTATTTCAGCGGCTATTGGCTGAAGGAGCGGAAGTGACCCACAGCACTGGGTCACTGAAACATGAGAAACGTAGTTCTAGACAGCAGCTTGCTTCCTTCTGAGACTGTCTGACCAGTGCTTTCCCTCGTTTTTGTCTCAGTTCACACTTGGGAGCCCATGAACTTCTAAGGAAGGACACCAGGTTAATATGGAAACAAAACCTGAAGATGTGGTCCTGACCCTCAAGTACTTAACCTGGAGAACCTAATGGGCTGTCAGGCACAGACGGGGAAGTCAATTACTCTCCCGAGGCAATCAATGCAGGCACAGAGGTGGAAATGTTGTACATCAGCAAACATGGCGGCACTCAGACCACTAAAGCCAAGGTTGTGGTACCAGAGGAATCTTTGTGATGCAAATAAGTATTGAGCAAGCCCTGAGGGATAGGCACAGATGACTACTTGGAGGTAGGTGGGCAGGGTGAGAGAAGGCAGCAATGGAGGTTGCAAAGCGATGATCCAGGTTCCTCTTTACTGTAGTAAGATGCTAATTAAAATTGCCTTCGGTTCCCACAGGCACTATCTAGTTAAAGCTCAAAGAGGTGGAATTAAAAAAAGAGAGAGTCCATAAAATTTAGTACCAGCTTAATTTTTATTCATTGTGAATCAATGTAGAAACCAGAACAGACCTAACACATCGTTGTGGAGTGGGGCTTGAAATCACAACACATACTTGGCTGGAATCAGAAAGGTAATAAAACTAAAGAGGAAGTACCAGGTCTTCAATCCCTCTGGTGGCTGTCATTCTCTCCTTGGCATCTCCCTACAGAACAATCTCTGGGAACAAGAAGTCAGCAAAAGCCAGTGTTTGCGGAGGAAATCAAGTCTACATCCTCTACAGCCTCTGTGCACAATACTAGCCTTGGCCAGGGTAGCCAGGACATTAGGGCCTCGGTTTAGAAACCTGTATGGCACCCAACCTCCTGACCCACTTGTAACCCATCATACATGGGAAGAATCCACAGGATTAAGAGATATGCGTGTCCATCAGGATCTGGTACTGTTGCTCATAAATGGTAGTGTAGATAACAGAGACACTAAAATTGCCTGCCCATCGTAGGCCTCTTCTCTAGGTCTGTCCAACATAGACAGTCTGCACTCTTCAGACCTAAAAGATGCTTTGGGGAGGTTTTGGGAGATGGTGTGGATAGAGCTTAGACAAATGGGGAAATTCATGAGGGAAGAAGGAGGGATGGTGTCTGGAATGGAAATAAAAAAGAATTGTCTAGTGGGACTAGAATGCCTCGATTTGCTAGACTACAGAAGGTTGGGGGAAAGAACCGCCTGAGCCTCAACTTCTTAGGGGTTTGACAGCCCCTTCCCCACCATGGTGGTTTGAATGAGAATGACCCTGAAAGCTCATATATTTGAATACTTGGTCCCCAGTTGGTAGAACTCTCTGGGGAGGTAAGAAGGTGTGGCATAATTGGAAAAACTGTGTCACTAGGGATGGGCTTTGAGGTTTCAAAAGTACACACCATTCCCCGTTACCTTTCTCTGTCTCATTCTTGTGGATTAAGATGTGATCTCTCAGCTATTGCTCCAGCACTGTCTGTCTGCCTACTGCCATGCTCCCCACCATGGTAGCCATGGACTCTAACCCTCTGGAACAAGGAGCCCCAAATTAGATGCTTTCTTTTATAAGTTGTCTTGCTCGAAGTATCTTAGCACAGCAATCGAAAAGTAACTAAGACACTCTTCCCCACATAAATACTGGACACTGCACAATGAAGTGGGAATTTTATTCTGTCCCAGAAGGGAAAAAAAAATGAGCCTCTCTCTATCTAAAGAGTGTAGTAACTTGGGTGGTGGGGAAAGTTGGGGAAATGCCCGTAAGTGCCTAAGGCAGCCTTTCCCACCGGCCCACTTGCTGGAATCCCTCACCTTTTCCTCACCTGTTAGGAATCACAGATGAAAACCCGAAGCTTTTCTACCCAGTTCTGGCCTACCTGTGGACCCAGTTGTGGAAAGAAAGAGTAGAAGGCTGCCTTTGGCTCTGGACCGAACCTTGTCTTCCAGCACAGAAGCAGGCATGGGTTCCCCCAGGACGCTCCAGCACCAGCTCAGGCATGGGGAGCTGGACAGGTGGCTCAGGCAAAGCTATGTCTTAAAACATGCAATGGGGAGCCAGCCTGTGGCTAAAAAGGCAATTGGAAGCACAAAAGAAACCGGAAGCAGTTTTCACTTAGGAGAGACCGCAGCCAGAGCACTGAGTGAGACACCGAGGACAGCAAACTATAAAGAGCCACCTGGACAGGGCTGCCGAGGAAACAGCTCGAAATGTGCAGAAGGGAACAGACCTGACCTTGACCCAGGAGCTAAAGGTTAGGGATCGTTACTAGTGGGACATCCCCTAGGCCTTGGAGCACAGAGAGAAATCACTCTGAGAACTTAACAGCGCCTCCATTGGGGACACCTAGCCTAACCTGCTTCAGAGAGTGAGAAACAGGAAGCTAGAGGAAGGGCTTAGCAAATCAAATACCAAGAGTGGCCATATGGTTTAAAGTCCACCTTGTATCTTAGACTTGGTTAAAATGTATTTATGACTCGGCCAGGAGCGGTTCCAATCTGCGTATGCCTTGAAACTTGGAGCTTCTCCCTGGAGAGCAGTGCTCTGTGTGGACTTGGAGAATGAACGAGTGTGCTTGTGAGTCACGGTGTGCTCATGTGGACCACACAAGCCCAGCGTCTAAAGCCAAGTCTGCGGTTCCTAGATCTTGTAGTTCCTAGTTCCACAGGCCTCAGAGGTGCCCAGAGGGGACAGGCAGGCGCCGACAGAGGCCTTGTCCTTTTAGGCAGATTTTTATTGATCTAAATTGAGTGACAGTTGGGCAGAGAAGGGATTATTTTGTTTTAGAATTTCCCAACTGTATCTTGGTTTAATTGAAAGCAGCACCTTGGGGGTATGAAAAAAACTACACATTGAAATTCATAAAACTATTCATCTGTGGAGTTGTGTGCCCAGAACTAGAGAGATGAGTTCACATCCGTGGGCATGAGGAATGGGGAAACTGGACGGCAGAATGGGAGGCTTAGGCGGGGTCTTTCAAGAGGAGATGTGTTTTAGAGAAATAGCCAGCGCCATGGCCTGCCCGCAAGCCTGCCAGCCTGAGTTTGACCCCTGGGTTCCACATGGTGAAAGGAGAGAACAGAATCCCACAAGCTGTTCGTGCAGGCCAGGGCACATATGTGGGCACACATACATACACATACAAGTAAATAAAATAAGTATCTTTTTTAATATTTATTTATTTATTATGCATACAATATTCTGTCTGTGTGTATGCCTGAAAGCCAGAAGAGGGCACCGGACCTCATTACAGATGGTTGTGAGCTACCATGTGGTTGCTGGGAATTGAACTCAGGATCTTTGAAAGAGCAGGCAATGCTCTTAACCACTGAGCCATCTCTCCAGCCCCAATAAGTATCTTTTTTAATTAAAGACGGATCTTAGGAAGACAGCTCAGCAGTTAAGAACACTGGCTGCTCTTCCACGGAACCAGGGTTCAGTTCCCAGCATCTACAAGGCAGATCACAACATTCCGCAGCTCCAGTTCCAGGGGATCTAATGTCCTTTTCTGGCCTTCATAGGCACTATACACACATGGTACACAGACATACATGCAGACAAACATTTATATACATAAAATAAAAATAAAGTATTTTAAAAAGACTTTTAGATGAAAAAGACATAGATATAGAGACAGGAAGTTGTTTAATAGGAGAAAAAGAAGAAAGTGGGGGGTGAAAAGAGGAGGAAGGGGGAGGGTTTGAGGGTGGGAGGCAGGGAGGGAGAGAAGACGGGAGAGGGGGAAATAAATGGACACGGGGAAGAGAGGAAAGAAAAGAAAACCTGGATGTTCTGTAAGTAAAACATCCTCACCTGAAACAAGGATGTTTTCAGCATTTCATTCAGCCACTTTGCGGGTGCTTGGCTCTCAATCCAGCAGGCAACGCCAAACAGCTGTTTCAGAGCTCCTGTCGCTCATCAAAACTGGCCTGCGCTGTCTGACTGCGGGCACAGCAGACACTGCACTGGGGGCCAGTCATTCTGGGTAGCAGATGGGCAGAATCCGCAGGCACTGTGGTGAGGAACATGACGAATGCCCAGCTCTCCCTCTGGAACGGAACTTGGAACCAGGACCCCTGGGAACACCGCTGGGAAGAGATAAGCAAACAGTCCTAGCAGGATATCTCTTTCCAATTTTGAAAATATCTAGGAATAATCTTCCCTCAGTGAAAACACTACAAAACACAGACAAGGCTCCAACTTGATCACAGACCAGTTGGTTCACCTCCAAGCCTCAGTTTCCCCATTTACCGATTGTTGGTAATATTCACTGGGGTTTTTATGTGAATTAAATTACATGATAACATGGCACGCAGCCTAAATATAATCTCCCCTAGGTTATTTTTTTTAATATTGTGGGAAAACAAACCTAGATGCACGGATTCATGGATGCATAAATGCATGGATGCATGGGTGCAGGGATGCATGGGTGCTCGGATGCATGAGTGCATGGATTCATGGCTAGATATCAGAGATGAGATGGGGACAGAGGTCCAGGAAACCCTTCAAATAATATTTTGCTTCTGATAAATATCAAAAGGGGCTTTTTATGTTCCTTTCTACTCCATGACAGCAAAGCTACTTGGAAATCACAGAAGTAACACTCTTTCCACTTCCCCTTCCACATAAAGTCTCCATCAGTACTGCTCTTAAAACTGCCCTCCATCCAAGCTAGATGCCCATCATGCCATGGGACCCCAAAGCCCAGACTTCCTCCCAGTGGCTTATTTCCTCCTGAAAGTTACTGCACAACTTCCTGATATATCTACATTGGGGTGGAGTGGGCTGCCTGGGTGAGAAGATCTGGGGATCTCAATAGCAGCACTGTGAAAGAGATGAGGACAGCATATCTGCCTGTCTCATAAGATGGTCAAAAAAGGAGTCAAAGGTCAAAGAACCAGAGTTCTAGCCCATTCTCACAAGATCATTGTTTAACAAAAGATACATCATGATGCTTTGACCAGTTCCATCAGTATCCCTATCCTCAGCTTCAGCATCCTTGTCTTTATCAGCAGCATCTTTATCTTCATCATCAGCATCCTTGTCTTCACTGTTCTCAACCCAGAGCAAATCATCCCAGAAGACAAGTGAGTCTTTCCCACAGGGCACAGGGAGACCAGCCATTCCACTCTCCTGACTTCACTTAAGTGCCTTGAGACCATAGCCTGGGGCCAGCCTGCTTCAGGGAGGTCTCAGAGCCTGTCCCCCCCCCCATCTGTTCCAGGACTACCTCCAACTCCCAGGGCCAAGATCGTGAGAGCTAAAACATATAAAACAAGCCAACAGACTGTTAAAACAAATATACTCCCCCCTTGTACCTCAACAAACACACTTTTTATAAGCCTGGAAGGTTTAAATTTAGAATTCTTGGGCTCCTTGGAGTTCTGCACTGGAATGGGGGAGCTGTGGGGGGAGACGACTTCTAGCCTGCAGCCCATTCCCACCTGTTCCCACATTGAACTCTCTTACCCTAGAGAGACCACACACACACACAGGCATGCACGCACGCAGGCAGACACCCCAACCTGAATGTCCAAGCTCAGTCCCACCCCATTCACAGAGTCAGCCTCTAAAAGACTGCTGGGAAGAGGCTTATAAGGACATGAGATGCAGGCTTGGGACCACTTAGCAGGGAACTGCCAGTTCTGAACGTACAAAGTACGTGAGGAGAGGGAGCCGTGGCCCTCCCATGTTCTCTTTTCTTATTGCTGTGAGAAAAGCAATTCGAGGAAGGAAGGGTTCTTTTTGGCTCATGATTTGAGGGTACAGACCATAGTGGCAATGGAGGCGTGACAGCAGAAACAGGAGACGGCTGGCCCCATTGAATCCAGAGTAGGGAAGCAGAAAATAAAGAAGCAGGTGCTTAGATCATAGTCTCCTTTTTATCCAGCCCGGTACCCCAGCCCATGGGGCAGTGTTCCTCACATTGGGAGTAGATTTTTCCCTCCTCATTTAAACCTTTCTAGACAAATCTAGGTGATTTCAAATCCAGACAAACTGACCAAGGAGTTGAATCATCATCGACCTTAAGGGGGTGTATCTTCTGGAATCTAAGGGTTCCTTTCCCTTTAGGGAGAGTAATGACTCAAAAGGGAACAGCAAGCGTACCCAGAGCAGGGTATCCCTGGCCACACTGTCCTTGCTGCCAGCAGCATCCTCACCAAAGCATGCCCGGTACCATCCAAGGCGGCAGACATCCCTCAGATCTGCTTCCTGCCTGCACCTTGCTGTAGACTTCTGGCTGTGTCTGTCTTTTTTGTTTTGCTTTTTGTTTTGTTTTGTTTTTCAAGACAGGATTTCTCTGTGAATCTTTGGCTGTCCTGGAACTCACTCCATCAAGTAGACCAGGCTGGCCTTGAACTCAGCGATCTACCTGCCTCTGCTGGGATTAAAGGTGTGTGCCACGGCCAGCTGGCTTTCACGCCACATCTTTAACAACTCCACCAGAAGCACAGAGACACTCGAGCCTGAAGGCCTTGTGAAAAGAAACTACAATGGACTAACAAAAGGAGACCATGCGAAGCTGAGGAGAGCTAGGATTCCTCAGCTAGGTCCCATTGTTAAGCACACACACACAGACACACACACGCACACACACGCACGCACACATCACCACCACCAGATTTAATGGTGCTATTCTGCTGTGCTTTTCACAGTGCTGAGGCTCTTAATAGGCTTCCCTGGTGGGCCACTCAGGGCCCACGCTGCCTCCGAGCAGCTGCTGTGCTGAGCCAAGGAGCACACGAGATCCTTTGCAAACCACCCTGCCTGTGGCTTTCTCAGGGAACCATCACAGCAGGTCCTGGAACAGGCGTCCAAGGAAGCGGCACGGTTTCGTGTAATTCGTCAACTCCGCAGCTGCTGCTTGGGTGAGAGGAAGCTGCAGAAGCCAACGCCAAGCCCCTCAGGAATCTCGGAGCATCCCCTGGGCTTCAGAGAGAGAGGGACGTCCCAACAATGTGGGCAGGGGTTCCACATGTGTCTGACTTTACCTCCAGCCTGGCAGAGGGCAGGAGATGTCCCAGAGGAGGTTAACCGTTTGCTCAGACCTCTGTTGACCTTGAGAGAGAGCTGCCAACTGGAGAACTCAAGGAAAGATTCAGATCATCAGGGTGAGGTGGACTCGAACCCCAACCCCTCCATCAGTCACTATTGTGTGATTTTCATCGCTGTCTCTGTTTGCCCATCTGTAAAATGGAAAGGAAAGTATTTCCTACACTCGGGGCTGTGCCAGTTCACAGAATACTAAAGAGTTAGTTACGAGTCATGGGTTCTAGACCAGGATCATCAGCGCATCACCTGGGACGTGCGAGAAATTTGTACCCAGGCTTACCTAATCAGGAACTCTGGCTACAGGGCCCAGTGATAGATTTTCGCGAGTTTTTCCAAGTCATTCTGCTATCACGTATGTGTGAGAACCCCTGATCAAGCTGCACAGCCGTGAGCTCCCTACCCCCAAAGCCAGAACTGCCCAGATTGTCGAGTAACCCAGCAGCTAAAGATTTAGCCCCTGAAATAAAAGAGGCCTCCAGGCTCTTTCCCAGCTGCCTCCATTCTGTGTGATCAGGGCCCAGGTCATGCCAGTTTAGATGTTTTCACTATAAGCCTTACTGTGGTCAGCATTTGGTGAGTCCAGCCCATAGGCACCAGGCGGAACCCCTGGCTTAAGAAAGACGACGCTCTGGTGTTATTTGAAGGGCTCTTGCTGTTCTTCCAAACCTCTGGGTGCACAGCACTGTTCTGAGTACAGCTCTGTCTTCCTTCTGCCGGCAGAGATTAAATTCTAATGCTCAACAGACCTTCACTGGCCCCGACCTACCTAGAAACAGCAGAACATCTACTTCCCACCCCACCCACCTTATTCCTAAAGAAAAACCTCAGCGAGCAGCACAGGGAATGGAGGGTTTACTCCAGCTCAGCTCCAGAGGACGCAGCCCATGGTGGCAGAGAAGGCGTGGCAGCAGGAGGCAGCGGGCCACACTGCACCCAGTCAGGAAGCAATGAGAAGAGACTACTTGTGCTCGGTTTGTTTGCTTCTTTCTGTTCAGTCTGAGGGTCTCAGCACCTCAGCTAACCTAATCTAGATAACCCCTCACAGGCGTGCCCAGAGAGCTCTTTCCATGCTGATGCTGAGCCCAGGGAGCTGACGGTGAAGATTAGCTGCCAAGGTTGATGTCCTTTTGGTTCTGCTGCGTTGCTTGTATCTTAGCTGGCTGCAGTTTGTTTTTATTTTTTTTTTATTTATTTTACAGACCAACCACAGTTCTCCCTCCCTCCCCCCTTCCTGTTCCCCTCCTCTTCACCTCCCCATCCACTCCTCAGAGAGCGTAAGGACTCCCATGGGTATCAAGTAAGGCTGACACATGGAATTGAGGCAGGACCAAGTCCTTCACCGCTGCATCAAGGCTGAGCAAGGTATCCCACCATAGGAAAGGGGCTCAAGAAGTCAGTTCATGCACCAGAGATAAATTCTGGTCCCACTGCCCGGGGTCCCACAAACAGACCAAGTCAGACAACTGTCACTTATTCAGGGGTCCTAGATGGGTCCCACACCGGCTCCTCAGATGTCAGTACAGAGTTCATGAGCTCCCACTAGCTCGGGTCAGCTGTCTCTGTGGGTTTCCCCATCATGGTCTTGACGTCCCCTTGCTCATATATGACCTCTGAACCTGTAACTGCTCCAGAAGGCCTGTGTATAAACCACAGCCAGACTAGTAGATGTAAAGCAAAGAATAACCCGGCTGTAGTTTACAAACAGACTTTTAGCACAGTTTCAGGTTCAGAGCAAAACTGAGCAGAAAGTACAGAATGTGCTGTGTACTCCCCACCTCCGAATAAGCACAGCCTCCCTCTCGATCAGCATCCTTCACTGGAGTAGGAACAGTTCCTTCAACCAGTAATTCTACCCTGCCATGCCATTACCACCCAGACTCCACAGTTGATACTGGGGTTCGCTCTTGGCAAGACAAAACTGTGGGCTTGGGCAAATGTATGATGGCATGTGTCCTGTGTGATAGCAGCACAGCCCAGAGAGCCCTGAAGACCCACTAGGCTCTGCACATTCCCCCAACCACGGATGACCTCGGGGATTTTTCCTGTGACTTTTACTGGGTTTGTCATTTGAGGAGTGTCGTGCGGTTGGAATCATTCAGTTACAGCCTTCCAGGTTGACTTCTTTCACTCAGTCATTTGCATCCACATGTCCTCCATATTGCCTCCTGGCTCCCAGCAGCACTGGACAGCATTCCTCTGGACCAGGAGTGCCCCAGCTTCTCCTAAGGAAGAGTATTTGCTTGATTCCAAGTTTGGGCAATTATGAATAAAACTACCATCAATATTCGTGTGTAGTTTCTTGTGTAGACATACATTTTCAACTGATTTGGGTAGAGGCCAGGAGGTACGTGGTGGCTGGATTATACAAGAGTGTGTTTCCTTTTGCAAGTACCTGCCATGTCATCTTGCAGGGGGCCAGACCACACTGTGCTTCCTACTGTGGTGCAGAAGCACTCCTGTTGTCCCATTGCTCCCCAACTTTACCAGCATTTGGAGCTGTCCCAGTATTAGGCCATTCTAATAAGTGTGTGTCAGATCCTGCTTTCATTTTCAATTCTCTAGTGATGTATAAGGTTGAGCATTTTCACCATGTTTAATTGGCCTCTGGATGTTTGATGAGGCCTCTGTTCGGATCATTAGTCTATTTTTGATCTGTTCATTTCTTGACTGTTGAATTTTAAGAGCTTTTGGTATACGTTAGTAACTATCCTTTATCAGAAATGTCTTCTGCAAATATTTTCTCCTTGTCAGTGAACTGCCTTCTCAGTCTCTTGAAGTTGGTCACTTTGCATTTAATGTTTCGTTTTGTTTCCTTTTTTTTTCCTCCTTAATAAATGGAAAAGAAGTTCATCCCTCTATCCTCTTGTGGTGGTTGGAATAAAAAATGTCCCCTATAGACCCATAGGGAATGGTATTATTAGGAGGTGTGGCCTCATTGGAGTAGGTGTGGCCTTGTTGGAGGAAATGTGTCCCTGGGAGGTTTGAGATCTCAGATGCTCGAGCTAGGCCCAGTGTGGCATTCTCTTCCTGTTGCCTGTGAATCAGATGCAGAACTCTCAGCTCTTTCTCCAGCACCATGCCTGCCTGCCTGCCACCATGCTTCCTAACATAATGGCAATGGACCCTTGAAGCTGTAAGCCAGCCCCAACTAAATGTTTTCCTTTATACGAGTTGCTATGGTCATGGAGTCTCTTCACAGCAACAGAAATCCTGAGACACCTCTTAAGGTTCACTGAAATAAACTGACAAAGGTTAAAAAGAAGGAAAACCATTCAAGGTTAAAAATGTACAAAAGGGAGAACCCACAGCAGGGGAAATCACAGAAATACGTTTACCTCTTCTCTTTATTTAAAAACGTATATGCTCGTTTTTCTATAAGGGAAGCTGGAAATGGGAGTGTAGACAATTTTGAGAGCTTAAAAGTGGTGGTTGGGGGAAGCCAATGGTCTCTGGAGTCTGAATGAGCCCCAGGGACTGACGTTGTCTTGGAGGGAAGTCTGTCCTAGAGTGGCTAAGTTACCTGGCCTCCTTTTACAAAGAAAAACCTGAAATGGGTGGAAGGTATCTGCTCTGAATGCAGACTAGGGAATTCCTGGGTCTCTCCCTATCTTGGGGGCCAAAGGAACAAGATTGTTTTAAAGGCCTTTTAATTTTCTCTATATCAGAATGCTCAACATTGCAAAAAAAATGCCATATTTTCAGGGCAGCTTTCACTGAACCCCAACAGCAAAGATCCAAAGGGGGAAAGAGTGAGTGTGTAGGAACAAGCTCTAAAATGTTCTGTTCTGAAAGTCTCCAAGCTCCTGTCCTCAGTCTCACCCAGTCCCAGAGACAAGACTCTGCCCTCAGATAGGAATCCCCGCAGCAGCAGCAGCAGCAACAGCAAACGGCCCAAAACAGCCTTCATCTCCAACCGGCAAGTGGTCACACTTTAGGGCCAATGGTCTCTCTGAAAATCTGACCAAAGCATAAAGTTCACATATATACACAATGCATGCATTTACATAGTGTCTCAAGGTACTTTTAGACTCCCTGAGGTCCATTCAACATTTGGTGAGCATATTAAGAGGTCTTGCTAGAGGCAGGAAAAAAAAATTGAACTGCTAAAAGACAGCCTGGCAGAGTACCAAAGATTAAAGTGTAAGCCATTCTCCTTTAATGAAAATGTCCCAAATTGTCCCAAATTCATAGCCCATATCCTCAAAGCCCCTGAGGCCATTTCCTGGCCCATCTCTTGCTCTTCAGAGATTTGTAGAAGAAAAACACAAAAAAGACTTGGAAAGTCATCTAGCCCCGATGGCACTACCTCATATAACCCCAAACCAGACAGAATCCACGGTCTACCCTCACCACATCTTGTGACATCCACTCCTCCCGTCCCACCCTCATAGGTCTTCCCACAGCTCTCCTTTGCTCCAAAGGTTCCATCTGGTGGGCATGCTACATTAGGCTTTGCTGGTCCACAAAGACAATTGGGATCTGGGTAAAACAAATGAAGAACTAACACTGCAAACTTTAAGGGGACTGTGCCACCAAGCATAACAGTGGAAACCTCCAGATGACCTCTGACTTTCCTTCCCTTTGCCTAGCATTCTAAATTCCTAAGGAAAAAAAATTCCAATTAAATGATTAAGACATTGCTAAGTAATCTTTCCTTAGTTGGAAAAACAAAGCAAAATAGAACATCTGGTGCCCTTGGAAAATATCAGCGTATGTAGCAACCCATCCCTCCCACAGTCCAGTTCTGTGCATCAGTCAACACAAAACACACAAACTGGTGTCAGATTGAACTTGCAGGAAAGTAATATGCTTGTCTACAGAATTACAGTAATGGGGCTGGAGAGGTGGCTCAATGGTGAATGCTCTTGTTGTTCTTACAGAGGATCTGGGTTTGAGTCCCTGACCCCATATAGCGGCCCACAACCATCTGTAGCTCTAGTTCTAGGAGACACCACACCCTCCTCTGGCATCCACAGGCACCAGGCATGCATGTAATGTAACAGGCCCCTAGACCTTAGCACAACTGATGCCATCCATGTTAGAGGCACCATTCTAACCTTAAAACCCTAGCATGTAGGCCCCAACACCTACCAAAACAGCAGCAACTATGTCATCTCTCAAAGGCCTAGTCCACAGTTCCAGGAAAGTCCCTACGTGTACTAACCTTGCTTTTCGGCTTCTGTGCTCTATTTCTTACTAACTGAAGTATGGCATCCAGGATATGGGTTTTGTGTAGACAAGACAGAGGGCAATAAGGTTTGGGGCTGCATGCTGTGGGCAGGTTCCGTGTGCAGCCCCTGGCCAACCATAAAGACTTTCTTTTCAGCTTTAAGAGTACCCATATGGAAGCCTCTGGTGGACTTTATCTTACGACATTTGTTCACAGTCATATATACAGGCAAAACATTAACACAAAAAATAAAATAAAAACAAATACAACTTTTTTAAAGAAAGATTGCAGTAACTAGTTCTAGAGACATACCTCAAGCAGGTTGCCCTTGCTTATATATGCAAGGCCCTGGGTTCAATTCCCAAGACTGCAAAGGAAAAACATATTATGAAAGAATTATTGCAACTAGAACCAGAAGTCAAGGCTAATTTGCAATGCTCTGCCCAGAAGTAAAATTTAAAAGGTAATGCAGGGGGGCTGGAGAGATGGCTCAGTGGTTAAGAGCACAGTCTGCTCTTCCAGAGGTCCTGAGTTCAATTCCCAGCAACCACATGGTGGCTCCAAACCATCCGTACAGAGATCTAGTGCCCTCCTCTGGCGTGTGGGTATAAATGGAGGCAGAAAGTTGTATACATAATAAATAAATCTTTAAAAAAAAAAAAAGGTAATGCAGGCCCTGGATGCCAAAGATCCCACATGGCACATGGTTGGCCGCCACCTGTGCCTGCTCTCCTGATCTACAGAAGGCTATTGGACCTGGTTTCCTGAGATGGACTTTGCAGAATGGTGACAACAGCTCTTCCCACCTTCTCTGGCTGATCCTTAAGTAAATATGGTCTCCTTCCCACCAACCCTCAGCCCTTGAGTGTTGGCTTCTGAGCAGCAAGCCGATGGACTTCCATCCAGGAGGTAGCTGGCTAGCAGTCTTACCAGTTGATGGAACTGCTGACTATCAAGAGGGTGGAAAGACTGTGGCTCGACCAAAACAAGTTCATTTAAAGCAGCGACGGCTACCCCAAGATCAAACTCTGTCATTTCACAAATCCCAAACTCACCTCTGGTGTTCCTGAGAGGGTAGGGAGAATAGACCTTCTCCCATACACGAAAGAGGACACAGACGTTACCAGCACTTCCCACAGAGCCCCGGAGAAGCTGACCGAATGTAAGGTTGAGGGTCTTTTCCCACACCGCTCTGGGTGGGTGTGCCACCATGTCTGCTTAGCCAGCTCCTTCGATAAGTTGAACTGACGAGAGCTACGTCATAAGAGCCAAATACGGCATAAATCTCACACAGAATACTCTTACCAGCTTCTGCCCTGAACTCTCCAGAGCCCTTTCTACAATTCTGCATTCTCACCACGCCTTTCCCATAGAAGTCAGCCAGCAAACTCCAGCTCTTGGCTTCCTTCGGCCCTTCCCACACTCTTGTCTGTCAGCTGGCTGAGGCTTCCCGAGTATTTCCAGGTCTAGCAAATACCGGTTGTGTAGAAAAGATGCAAAGATCACCCTGCCTGCCTTCTGGCCCAGCCTCTGCCTACTGTGGCAGGGAAGAAGGGAGAGGAACGTGGTGGAGCAGCCAGTGACTGATAATGGCAGGAGCGGCTCATCAGCAGTTACTCAGGTGTGAAGCCGGTGAGCCCGGGAAGCTAAATAGGGTGTGAAATGCATCCTTAATGTCTTTTCCGATGTGGAAGTCTTCATGTGCTGTCAGTCTAGGCAATCAAGGAGGCAGGAGAGATGGGATCTACGTCTCCAATTTAGGATGTACTCTCCCCATCCATGGGCCAGACTCCCCTCCGCTTGCCTGTTCTTTCTGCCTTTTCTCAGGTGTGATCAACTTGCCTGTCACAGATGCTCCATTAGACCTTGGAAAAGACTCACGCTGAGGCCACTGAAATAGGAAGGGACAGGGAAGGGGGAGGACTAGAAACTGAAGAAATTTTTTTTTCCTACTCATTTCTCTTAAGGAAAGGAGTTTTCAGATTTAGAAGACTACAGATAGTAAATTTACTGGGAAAAGAAACTGCCCTACAAAGAATGGAAAGCCTATAAAGAATTTAAAGTGTTCAAGCAAAAGACCATTTGAAGGCCTCAGAAAAGCTGGAAATCTAGAGGTCAGTCACGTACCTTCACAACACAATGCAGCTTCCTCACTCAGAAAGCATCACACAAAATGTTTTGCCTTTCTGGACTTCAGGAACATGACAGATTCACTAACCCTCTTCACTGGACCAGCCACTGGGCTAAGCATTGCAGATCCAATTAGTAACAGCCACATTAACTATGTTTCTTATGCATAACCAGGGATGGCCAAGGTTTCCTAAGACCTTTATCACACTGAACTCTCAATGGTCAATCCATCAGGTAGATGCTGCTATTATCATGTTAATTAAAGTTTCACAGTCCACGGCTGGGAAGCAGTAGGACAGGATGTAGACCTGCAGGTCAAGTCCACGCTCTTACCCATGCAGAAGATGAGTCACAGCTCTCTTCAACGGTATTTCCTTGGCCTGTTTTGATTCAGATGCTCAGAGAAATTGTAGACCTTTGTAGACCACAGGAACGGCTACACAAGTCTGCCTCTGTGAAAGAGCATTCCATCTATGAAGGAAGCAGCCAGGGAATGTAGTCAGGCTGTTCCACAGGGCCTCTTTCTTTCTGCCTGGAAAGAATCATTTCCCAGGAAGAGAAGAACAGAGTGAGATGTCTGCCCAAGTGAGGATGGCCACGAGCAGCAAGAATGGGACAGCATATAGTGCTTGCTGTGTTCCTCAGCTTGATCTTCTACACTTGTGTCCCATTCCTTCTCCAAAGCTCATGCCCTGCTTGTTCATGCCAGGCTTGTTGGTCTGTCCAGCCCTGTTCCCACAGGTTCCAAAGAAAATCACACAGAGGTCTATATTAATGATAAACTGGCCCATTAGCTCAGGCTTCTTGCTAACTCTTATAACTTATATCAACCCATTATTCTTATCTATGTTAGCCACATGGCTTGGTACCTTTTTCAGCAGGGTAGGTCACACCTTGCTTCTTCCATGGTCTGGGCAGGACTGGGAGAAAGCTTCCTTCTTTCCAGAATACTCCTGTTCTCCTTGCTCCACCTCCACTTCCTGTCTGGTTGTCCCACCTATACTTCCTGCCTGGCTCCTGACCAATCAGCGTTTATTTAAAACATAATTGACAGAATACAGAATTGTCCCCACCACATCCTGTTTAAGGATTCCACCGTCTCTCTCTGAACATTGTACAGTTGTGATTCTCTGCATGAGTTCCCATCTGCTGCAGGAGGAAGCTTCTCTGATGGTGGCTGAGTCAGACACTGATCTATGGGCATAGTGGAATGTCCTGAGGAGTCCTTTAGCAGAACAGTAGCATTTTGTTTTATGGGCCACAAATCTTAAAGCATTACAAGATAGTCCTTCAGTGCATTAGACTTTCATTGCTGTGACCAAATGCCTAACAGAAATAAGGGAGGAAAGAGTTATCTCAGTTCACGGTTTCAGAGGACTTGGGCCATGGTCACATGAGCAGGACATCATGACAGCAGGGACATATACCAGTTGCCATCCTTCACTTCTTGGCATGCAGGAAACAGGGGAAAGTCACACACAGGAAGTGGCATAGGCAGGATGCTCTCCCAGTGAGTGACATACTCTTCCAACTAGCTCTTACTGCTACCATTCCCTCCTCCTCCCCAAAATCCCAAATACTGTGACATTCACTAGTTTGTCACATGTGTAGTATACACGATTTGTATATGTATAGCCAAGATTCTTTGGTTCAGTCTTTATTAAATGACATTTAATGAAAAAAATCAAGTAAAGAAGATATTGACACACACACCTTGAAGATGTGAAACCTTAGGTTAGCCTGGGCTTTGCATTGACAGGTGGAAAAGGTTAGAAAATATTTACATATCAGAAGCAAACTTGTGGTCAAATCCATACCTCTTCACATCTTGTCATCATACAGTTGAGTTTCCATTTAAGTCTGTTTATGAAAAACATTCAAAGAATTTCTCTATCGTATTGAATAGTTTAAGAGTTCTACTGCCAACTCATAACCAAGAGACCACTGAGGTTTGCTGTCACAGACAGCATGTGTGAAAACGTTTGCAGTAACAAATTGTCACTTAGAGTAGCTAAGCTGCGTTTATCAACGGAGGTTGGATTTGTCTTGCCCTCCTCACTAGAATTAATCCACTGCCTATGACCTCATTGGTCTTGTTATAATTTAGCCAGTGAAAAGAGACTCAGCCGAGCCTCTTAAAACTAGGAGCGTGACTAAAGGCATTCCTTCTGTTAAAAGGAAATTTATTTAGAAAGTCAAATAAACAAGCGGTCCTGACAGATGAGCTTCAAAACGCCATGCAGAATCTTGATTTTCCAGCACAGCGGAGTTGTTGTATCAGGAGGTTTGAAGGGACAGACCGCCTGAAGATCTCCCCCTCTTTAAAGCCGGATGTGGGCGCATCTTCAGGTCATCAGGCCTACGGCTACTCATTCCTACTCGCTCCGGGTCTCAGAAAAATATGCAAAGTGCATCCCTTCCCCAAGCCAGTAGCCTGACTCCTCATCACTTCCCTGCAGTTTAGCCTGCAGAAAGCCTCTGGAAAAGCTGGTGGTGGCTGAGAGCAGGGAAGTTCCCTGGAGGACTCCAGCTGTTCTCTTCCCCAGCCTGGAGCCTCCCGGAGCCAAAGACCTGTGACTGGAAATGCAATTTGCTCTTCAGTGCATTTTCCCCTCCCAATCAGGGACAGAGAAGTGGTGTTAGCTGCTGCAGAAGATTTTGGGTTAGACACAAAAATTAATGGAATGTCAGCTGGCGAAAGGCTAACAGCACTGCCACACCGGGTGACTTGGGAGAGTTGGCTGGGTGACCCCAGAAGGGCTGCCAGAACCTATGTGGTGTCGTCCAGTGTAGCCTGCCATGCCAGGAACGTTGGAACCAGGGGATGACTTCTCTTACAAGTCCCAATGCAGGCTCCTGCTGAGCTGTGGCCCATATGACCCCAGGAAGACTTAGAGGGGGACAAGGTGAGATCTGTTACTCAAGAGTTTGTTTTGTTTTTCAAACAGGGTCTCTTGTAGCCTTCACTGTTCTCAGTGGTGGTGATCTTGATTTTCTGGGCCTCTGTCTCTACTTCCACCTTCAAAAGTGCTGAGATTGCAGGCATGTGCCCTAGGCTCTGTTTTATGGGGTGCTGGGGATTGAACTCAAGGTTTCCTGCTTACCAGGTCAGCACTCTATCAACAGAATTAATCCCCAGCCCTGCAACTCGACTGTGAACAGCTGAAACTCTTGTCAGCTTGCAGACTAAACTGGGAACCAGCTAAAAGGCCATTACTCCCCACCCTCAGGTTTCCAAGTGCTGGAGGACACCTGGACACCCAGAGGCAGTCTGTCACCTCCCTCCCACCCAGAACACCTGTGACTCCAGGGGAAGTGGTGTCTCCTCCTCCCCATTTCCTTTTTTTCTAGGCTTTAACTTCTCAGCTGTTACTTCTTCCTCCTCCTTTTTTACCTCTTCCCTTACGACTTCCCTTTCCTTTGCTGATCAATCCAGACTCAGAAACTGCGAGCTAAATGGGGTTCTAGCTGTAAGAGCAGGAATCATACCTATCTCAGAGGTGTGAAGATTAAAGAGTTCTTGCAGATACACGTCTGGACCAGAACTGGTGAACAATGACGTAAGCCAGGCAGGCCCCTTTCCTTCCCTCTTTTTTCTGTGAGTCGGTAGCGGCATTGGAAAAATGGCTCAGGAGATGATCCATCCATATTATGCTTCACTGTCTACCCACATCCTAGGACATCAACATCTGCAGTGTTTCCTGTGTCTTTTATCAATCCCCTTCTGGGTCGGGTTGGAAGGCCCTGGTTAAGAACAGAATAGGGGCCTGGGAAGGTGGTTCTGCCAATGAAGTGCTTGCTGCACAAGCATGAGGACCTGAGTTCAGATCCCCAGTACTCACATAAAAATCAAGGTATGGCAGTGCCTGCCGATAACGCAACATGAGGGAAGCAGAGACAGGAGAACCCCCTGGGCCTGCTAGGCAGTCAAAACAGTGGACCCCAGGTTAAGTGACAGACTCTGTCTCAAAGAATATAGTAGAGAGCAGTGGAGGAAGGCTTATGATATTAACCTCTGTCTTATGACACATGGATGCACACAAATACATACACACAAATACACAAACACATGTACACATGCGCATGCATACACACACACACACATAAGCAAGTCAACTGGGATCAAACACTGAAGCAATCATGTATGAAGAGAACAGAACTCCAAGTGGTTCAAATGATCAACCAGGTCTCCCAGGGCCTGTTGACAGTTGCTTCAATTCCATCCCCTTTTCTTTGGCCCTAGGATGCTCAGGCCATGAGTAGATAGATAGCTACGGGCCCATCTGATGCCCCCCCTTCACACCCCAGACCCTGAATCACATACTGCCACCCAGTGCCTGTTCTGAGATAGGCCTGCTCTTCCACGTATGAGGAAACAGCCAATCAGAACTGTTCTTCCTGGAAGCGTGGTCCATTTTAACCCTTAGAGCCCTTCACTTACACAGAGGCATGCTTAGTCAGACCACTGTATAAAGGCCAAGGGTCTCCCTTGGTCCTCTCCATCCCGGAAAAGATATGAGGACTATATATAAAACCTGGGGGGAAAATCTCCAGCTGTGTTCTCAGAAGGTTCTCTAGAATAAAAGTCATAATAATAACCAGCAACAGTAGTGTAACTCTTTGAAGTTTCTGAAGAATTTCTCCCTGTTTAAACTCTGTCAAAAGTAGGCTAAATGCTACAAAGAGTGACCTCAAAATTTCAGCAGCATGACAGAATCAAAGCATTTTTTGTTCTCAACCAAAGTCAATGCAGACAGAGATGAGCCTGGTAGGAGGGAAAATCTGAAATGGAGAAAGGGGACCTAGGCTCCTTTCAGGTACCACTGTCACCACCTGGAGCCCAAGTCTTTCTCTTCCAGCACTCAGGCATGGACCGAGATAGCATGGAGGGCCACAGCGGAGGTTACTATGGAAATGGGAATATCAGTTCCACCCATGTTCATTGACAGTCACGGGTCCACCCAACTCCAAGGGAGGCTGGTGCCCAGAAGGGGAAGAGCCAGGATACAGTAAATGCTCTAACACCACAAGACAAGTGCTGACCCCCGGAGCAGGAAACTAAAACTGAGAAGAGTTGATGTGTCCCATATACCAGTCAATGAACACACTTAAATGTACATCTCCTTCCATTCCTTATCTCAAGAAGAACCTTTTTCTCCCAAGGATACAAGCTACCGAGCAACTTATAGAGTCCCAAGCATGACCCGGTCCTGTCAATACCGGGTCTTTTCTTCCCTGCCACCAAGTATTGGAAAGCAGGAGAGAGCCATTACTGTATACTGCCCCCCCCCATATCCCCTGGTCAACTCTAACTTCTTTATCACAGAAGTGGGACAAAGCCCCTCCCTCTGGGTTTCAACCGTGGAAATAAAGATGCTCACCGGCTATTGCATTTCTGACCCTGGGGAGAAAACATGGTCCTCTATTTCTGAGAGTGCACAATCTAATGACAGAAACATAAACTGCTGTAACTCGGCTTGATTAGACATCAGTAGGGTCTCTGTAAAGCCCTCTGAGAACACACGTGAGCAGAAAACTGATTTTCTCCGAGTCAGAGAAAGTTACCAAGAGCGGGTCTTGCTTGCCCTGGGCTGTGAGTCAGAAATACCTGGACAGGGGAGATGAAGGAAACATGGTAATCCAGAAAAGAGCATTTGCTCAGACACAGACAGGAAAATGATGGTCAAGTCCTTGACAGGAAACAGGGAATAATCCTGCAAATCTGCAGAAGCCCCTGTCTGCTCCTTGGCCTTAATGGAGCCCTGAGAAATGGAAGAATGTCACTGGGTAGAGTTCCCGGGCATTATGCTGCAGGGCTGAAAGGCTGGAAGACCATGGCTTCATTGGTTGTGCAATACAAAATCTAGAGGGCCTTGTAAATGATCGCCGCCTCTCTTCATTATGCAGCTGAGGGAAGCAAACGTTAGGGGAGTTTAGTCAATGAGGAGCAGCAGGATGAGAATTCACCCCAGATCCTGTACTCCAAAGGCCATACAGTAGAGAGCTGAGAGCATGATCCAACAGGACCCCAGGGCACCACCCCAATCTAAGGGATGAGCCCCTGATTCTGGAGAAGACCTACCTCTCCCTTCCTTAATCATCAACAGTTCCAAGAGGAACTATTGACTGGGTACTGTATTTCACAGCATTTCTCCCCGTCCTCTGGTTCTTGGAGTTTTCCTGCTCCTTTTTTCACAGTACTCATTAAGCCTTGTGGACGGTTGGTATAGATATCCCATCTAGGACTGAGCACCAGTAATCACTTATTCTCAATACATTGACTAGTCTCTGCATTAACATCTGCCCGCTGCAGAAGTTGAAAGCAGCACCAATCTATGAGTATAAACATAAATATTTGGAAGCTAGTTTAACAGCGTGTCCATTTATCAAAACAACAGTTTAGATTCCCCACTTCGGGCCTATGACCTCCAGAGCATGAGCTTTTGACCAGGTTTGTAGTACCAAGAACAAATTCTTGTCTGTGGAGCAGGCCTCTAATCCAATCGGAAAGTGATTGGTTGTACCCACAACCTTCATACCACTACTGTACCAAAGGGCACTTCTTGCCTGGCAGGTCAGTTTGTAGCACACAGGATTTACTGCTGGGTAATACTGCTGATGGCTTTTTCCCCCAGCAGCCTACATAGCACCTTCTGGCATGATGAAAACTAACCAACAGGGAGGCAGTTTTCCGATCAGTTCCAGTTTCTTTTCTCTACATCCTACAGTCAAAGTGTGTTATATCTTCAGCAACAGGGTCTTACCATCTAGTGACGGTGGGCAACCAAGAGCATGGCAGAAGCCTGTGTGCCTGTAGAGTCTCCCTGATGAGTGACTCATTTTTGCAACACTTTTGGGGATGTACATATTAGGCGTCTGTGAGACCACAGTCATCACTGTCTTCATCTTACTGACACAAAGCCTCACTGGGACCCATTAAAAATTTATAAACTGACCCTTCTGTGAACTGGGAGTCTGCAAGCTGTGCCCACCAGGAAATCAATGTCTTAGAAACTTACTAAGAACTCTGCTCTTGAGTTTGTCTTCTTAACTTCAGAGTAAAAATTCTTCTAAAAAACATACTCTGTTGGTTGCAATCCAATACACTCTCTTGGTTTTTCATGCCAAAACATAATGGTAACAATAAAATTAAGTTCAGGGTTCATTTCAGGGGTAGATGAAGACTATTCATGGAAGAAATTGGTAAGCTTCCTAATTTTTCTTAACTAACACTGAATTAAGAATGTGCAGCTAAACCCCAAGCTATACAGATTCCAAGGATCATTCGACACCAAGGAGTCAAAAAAAAAAAAACTGTTTTAGTATGAGAGAAGATATTTTAAAAATAATTGTCATCATAACTAATTAATTAATTAATCAAGCAGATAGTGAAAACAGCCAGGAAGATCTGTTTTCCATCTACTAAGAAAAACTTCATCAGAAGAAACCTTAGAAACTCGGTACTAAGATGGTTATAGGAGCTCCCATCACACTGTGCTATCTACCTCCAAGTCTCTTAAGAGTGATATAATCAATTGATATTGAAGACCACTGCAAGGGTCTCCAACTAACTTTTTTCATTTTTATTTGTATCATAAAGAATACTGCTTTACAAGCTTGATTACACACACACACACACACAGAGAGAGAGAGAGAGAGAGAGAGAGAGAGAGAGAGAGAGAGAGGAATTCCATGCGTGATAAGTTTGATGGCCTTAAGGAATTAGGAAAGGCATGCACATTAGCTAGGCAAATAAGGAAAGCAGCTGGTTCTCCTCAGTTATTTAATGCAATTCTGCTCTATTTGTAAGGGGAAAAGTTCTTCCTCGCCAGGGAGCTCAACAAAACATTTATTGAGGATTCTCTGTATATTACATTGAGTAGATACAGCCAGATAGTAATTAATATAGGCCAAACTTTGGTGACAAATCCCCAAAGTATACTCAGGGGTCTTGTACTGTTTGGGGTTTCTTTTTATGGGGTTCTAGAGAAGGGGGAACTAGCTTCTAGGGATATAGCTTGGGTGATTCTGTTTTGAGTAGCAAATTTGTTTTTGTAAACTTTCCTTTGTTAAGTATGTCTTTCCCCATAATGCATCTGATTGTAATCATTTGTATACCCAATTAATAACCATTAAATGATAAGTATAATATTTTCCCTAGTTCATTCAAAAGTCACAGTTTGTTTTATTTGCATATATCCACAATCCCTTCAGACCTGACATGGGCTGTCCTTCTCTATATGTGTTGCTCTTATTGGTTGATATAAATAAAGCTGTTTCAGCCAATGGCTTAGCAGAATATAGCCAGGCTGGAAAAATATAGGCAGAAAGTAGGCAGAATATAAGAGACACCGTGTAGCTGCCGAAAGAGACAGATACCACCAGAACTTTTACCAGTAAGCCACAGCCTCATGACGATACACAGATTAATAGAAATTGGTTAATTTAGGATGTAAAAGTTAGTTAATAAGAAGCCTGAGCTAAGGTCAAACGGTGTTGTAATTAATAAAGTTTCTATGTAATTATTTGGGTCTAAGTAGTCTCCTCTTACAAATTGGCACACAGCATGGGTCAACTACATCCGCATAAAAACTGAGAGAGCTTGGGAAGGAATTCTAGACACAAAATAACGGAGTTAAGCACAGCTTCTTGGTAGCTGCGATTTTTTCAGATAAGCTCTGTTTGCTGACAGCAAAAAGAGGCGCAGCTCCTCTAAGAGAAGGCTTCCTGACAGTATTAGCATAAAAAAACTGTGCACCTTCTTTAAGAAATGACAGCTTCCTGGTTTGTGCTGGCAGCATGAACTCTGGTTCTTTCAGGAGGTCCTGCAGTTGAATGGGGTTTGTAAGCAGCATGCTCCGAGTTGCTTAATGGCAGCATAGACCCACTGAGGTCCCTGGAGCTGGGGCAGTGAGCATGGATGCAGAGGTGATGAACATATTTCTGCCATGTTGGAAGGAGCAGAGCCAAGAGACAGAGCCACAGAGTTGGTCCAAGTTGAATGCTTTAAGTGGGGCTTAGTGGGCCATACTAGTAGGAGCATGGAAGACAGTATTAATGGGAGTGATTTGAACTGTGGGGACCTGGATCAAGAGGTTTCAGAGGAGAAGAATATTAGTATGTGGCCTAGAGACTAGTCTTGTGATATTTTGGTGATGAATGTAGCTGCTTTTTGCCCTTGTCTGAAAAGTCTTCCTAAGGGTAAGTGAAGAGTTTTGGATTAATTCCATTGGCAGAAGAAATCTCAAAAACATCCTAGTATAGACTTTGTCATATGGTTATTAGTGTTCACCCTTATAAAGATCTATAATGAAAAGAAGCAACCTGAGCAAGCAAAAGGGGCACCAGGAAATGGAATGGAGATGAATCCTATGTTCAAGAAGATAAACAGATTAAAGAAGTGTTAGGTGATAAATGGAATAAAGGGAGCTGTGACTTCAGGGAAAGCTATGCTTCCAGCTTATGAAAAGGAATTAAAGAACATCTTAAGTACAGGAGTGGTGGTGCATAACTTTAATCCTAGTAATCAGGGGGCAGAGCCTGGTGGATCTCTGAGTTTGAGGCCAGCCTGGTCTACAGAACAAGTTCCAGGATAGCCAAACTGAGACAGGGAAGAAAACCATCAAGAACAGAACTATGGTGAAGATGTAACTGAACTAGGGGACCATGTTCCAGACCCAGCAAGCAGCAGAACTTAGCAATTTTGTTCATGTCGTTCAGGATTTAGAGTAAAGAATAGAAGAAAGGGGATATGGAATCTTCCTCCATGACTAAGGAAAGCCACTGAGGCCAGGTGTAAGGCAGGGGTGTCCCTGTGTGGAGGCCTAGAGAGGCCATTGTATGAAGCTGTGAAGGTGAAGCCTGAATTACCTTGGAGACTGCAAGATGTTGGAGATGCCAGAGCTGTGGGATACCTGCCGGGGAGAGCTGCTAACAGGGAGTGAAGCCAGCCCAAGAGAAAAAAGTGTGTTGCAGTCAGCAAAGACAAAAGGAGCTGGAGATCTGAAGTTTTGACATCAGACGGAGATTCAGAGTTTGGAGTTTGCCCAACTGGTTTTTAGTATTGCTTTGGTCCAGTATTTCTTCACGATTCTCCGTTTCCTCCATTTTGGAATGGTAATATATATCTTGTGCCATTCCATGTTGGAAGTATGTGATATGTTTTTCATTTTGATTTTATACGGGATTACAATTAAAAGATTGTATGACTCTCGGAAGAGACTTTGAACTTTGGACTTTTAAGCATTGTTGAGACTATGATAGACTATGGGAACTTTTGAAATTGAACTAAGTGTATAGGTACAAGCCTGTGAGGGGCAGGAAGTGGAATGTGGTGGTTTGAATAGGTGTGGCCCCCATAGACTCATGAGTTTGAATGCTTGTCACATAGGGAGTGGCACTATTAGGAGGTATAGCCTTATTGGAGTAGGTATAGCCTTATTGGAGAAGATATGTCACTGTGGGTAGACTTTGAGGTCTCATATGTTCAAGCTAAGCCCAGTGTAACACACAGTCTTCCTCTGCTGCCTAAAGATCAAGATGTAGAACTTCTCCAGCACCATGTTTGCCCTTACACCACCACATCCCACCATGATGATAATGGACTAAACCTCTGAAAGCATAAGCCACTTCCAATTAAAAGTTTTCCTTTATAAGAATTGCTATATCATGGTGTCTCTTCACAGCAAGAGAATCCTAACTAACACAAATGCTAAAGGGAATGACTTCTTTCCATTGTTTAAAGTGTATACACGCAGCTCTATAAAGGAGAGGGTTCCAAGCTGTCAACGGTTTGTTGAGAGCATATTAGGAGAAAGGTATTCTCAGTTGCCCAAGTCACATCAAGTCCCACATTGCTAAACTACTCCTATGTTTGCTGGTCTCACTCTCATGAAGTTCCTATGTGTTAGGGGAAACAAAAATTCAATAAATAAATGAGATCAGAAATAACATCAAATCAAGTCATGGTAGGAGATCAGAAGAAAGAGTGAGACAGAGCGGGGTAGTTGGTTGATGGAGCAGCTTCTGCATGCGGGAACGAATAGCACGTGCTGTAGTGAGGTGACCAAAGGCCTGGAGGAAGAGAAGGGGTACACAGGTGAGTGAGGAGCAGCTTCCCAAGAGCACATGGTCGATGGACAAGTGGGGGTGCCCAGCTAAGTCTGAAATTCAGGTAAATGAGAATGATATGGGGCATGTCTAATCTAAGAATCATTGTTTATCTGAAATTCTGTTTGAACTGGATGCCCTGTATTTCCATTTGCTAAACTCGCAAGCATAAGAGAGGCGGAACAGAACATGGGAAGACCCGAATGTGAGAGCATGTGTTACATAATCAAAGGACACCATGGCAGGTGCCTGGGGCGGGCATGTGGTAGGAGAGAAGGCTGGAAGGGAAGCAGGTGCCGAAGCACATTAGACCATGTGGAACAGAACCATGCCTGAAAATCAGAGGCACACATGGCCACCCTCCTTTAGTGTCTGCTCCGGAAGAGCCATCTGGAAGAAATTGGTAACCAAGCTTATTCTGGGCCTCACCAGGCCACTGTGAAGTGTGAAGATGGGAATCAGGGAGTTTTGTTGTCACCCATACAAAAGGGGACATCATCACATGGGCAGGAATCATGAGCACCCTCCCCAACTTCTCTTCTCACTCAGTGAGAAAGCAATGGGTTAACCAGATTCTCCACCACTATTTCCTCATTCTATGCAGAAAACCTGGTTAATGCCCCTGCTATTCACAGACCCCTGGGCAGAGCTCTAGGGACCATGGGCAGCTACCTCCACACCACTTGAGCTGCTTCTCTCCTTCCTAAACAGGGCAGAAGGAGAAGGGGAGGGGAGAGGGAAAGGGTGAGCGAGAGGGCAAGAGCAAGGTCAGAATAAGGACAGTTGGGAAGGGGAGGAAGAAAATAAAAAGCAACCTCTCCCCCTTCTTCCTTTGACCTGGCCCTCTTCTGATAAGTCTGGGAGAGAAAGGCCTAGGCTCCTCTGGGTTCTGCTGATGCTATTGATTCTTTTCCCACACTCAGACTGCTGCTCCAGCTGTCTCCTTCAATCAACAACAAGAGTAAATACAGGCAGATGTTGATGACTCCCAGGATGCTTTATAGCGCTTCTCGTGCTCTGCTTGAAAAGGAGTGTTTTCTGGAATTGATTCAGGATATGTGACCCCACAAGCATCCAGACCGGAGCCCAGGAGACAAGCAAGGAGCTTTGTCACAAAGACGTGAAAGAGGGAGGTTTGCTTTGTGGCTTAAGAAGCTGTAGACTTCAGTTTCCAGTGGCAGTATCTGATTCCAACGTCAACAGTTGCCTGAGCTTGTGTGCAGGGTATTGATTCCAGGATTGGTGTGAGAAGCATAGACCTTCCACTGGAGCTGCTCCTGTGACTTGTCTCTGCCCTTGGTTTTGTCCTATGCGGCATTGCTTTAGGCAGCCTGAACAAAACCACAACATCAGCGCGGTGCGATACAGGAGAGACGCTGAGCCACCACAGTAACCGGCTGAGCTTTTGTTTATGGTTTATCTGAAATTCTGTTTAAACTGGATGTCCTGCATTTTCATTGCTTAAACACAGCAACCACAAGAGAGGAGAAACAGAAAATGTAAAGACCCAAGGCAGGAGGCTGGTAGGGAAGCAGATGCCTGGATGATTTGCTGAACCGCTCGGAACTGCTCTTCCCACCCATATACATGTAAATTCAGTTCTGCCTCTTCAGGTTGCACTAAGATTCATTGAGATGATCCATGCAAAAACACTTGGCTCACTGTCTGGCACAAAGAACCTTTCATCTGTAAAATGGAGACAGTAAAATTATACTTGACATTCGAACCCAAAACCCAACTGACTCCAGAAAAGAGGACTTAATTATTGGAAAGCTACCACGCACTCAACTAATAGATCAGAATTAAGACAATGGACATTAATAAGCCATGCAATTAAAAACCAATATCAGCACGGAGACTAAATATGAGCTTGATAACGATTCCAATGAAAAAGACTCAGGAGTTTCAATTAGCCGCGAGCTTGGCTTGAAACGAGAGGGGAGCGAGGAGCTGGTGCAGTGGTAGATTGTGTAATGATAATTCCCACACAGTGAGCACTTACTGTGTCCCAAGTGCTGCTTTAAGTACTGTGCTTTAGTTATTCAGCGTCCTCAGCAACCCAATGAGATGCTCCTTTTATGGCCGGTTTATAGATGACAGCACTGGGCAGAGAACACGAAGTAAACTGCCTGTGCTCATAGACCTTGTGACCAGCAGCGCTGGGACCGGCTGATTTCCCTCTTTGCACAGTTCTTCCAGATTTACTGGCTAAACTCTGAGTACTCTGCCAAGGCACAGCCAGTTCCCTGCCCCGGGCCACTGCAACCTTCAGCTGTTCCATGACAACAGGCTGAGGAGGAGTCCAGAGATAGTCCGGCTTCAGCTTCAAGTTAAGCTCCTTCCCCAACACTAGGCTCAAAGATCAAGCCTTGACTTCAAGATGCCCACGTAGCTTTGCATTTCGCTGTCCTTTGGGCGAGGGACTCTGGGCCTCAAGCAATGGCTGTGAATACTATGTTCCTCCTAATTGCCACTTCTATCTCCTCCAGCTCCCAGTTCTCCTCAGCCTACTCAGCTGAACCCCAGGAACTAATATCTACATGCCATTAAAAATGTTGAGGGCTCAGCTGGGTGGTGGGGCACATGCCTTTAATTCCAGCACTCTGGAAGCAGAGGCAGGCAGAACTCCATGAGTTCGAGGCCAGCCTGGTCTACAAGAGCTAGTTTCAGAACAAGCTACAAAACTACAAAGAGACCCTGTCTCGAAAAGCAAAAACAAAGTATCGAGGGCTCACATCCCCCACAAAATTTATATGCAGTTAGTGGTCAATGAAAAAGGAGAGACGTTTACTTAGGTGGTGTAGCCACTGAGAAGGGGCTCATGATCCTGTACTCAAACTCTGATAAAACTCATTAGGTCACAAAGGGAAAATAAAGCCATAAAAGGAGGAAGGAGGGGGCTGGAGAGATGGCTCAGTGGTTAAGAGCATTGCCTGCTCTTCCAAAGGTCCTGAGTTCAATTCCCAGCAACCACATGGTGGCTCACAACCATCTGTAATGAGGTCTGGTTCAGACATACAGACAGAATATTGTATACATAATAAATAAATATTTTTAAAAAAAAGAAGTAAAAAAGGAGGAAGGAGGCTGGTTAACAACAGAAAGGGGATTATCAGGAGTGGGGAGATGAGTGTGATATAAATATATTGTGTTCTTGTATGAAAGGGTCACGATGAAGACTGTTGCTATGCACAATTAATTCATTCTAATAAACATCTTTTAAATGATGGTGCCAGAAAAGGAGGCAAACCTGACATCTTCGGTGCCTCACATCTCCTAAAAATCCATGATTATTCTTTAGTCTGCTTCACATTACATCTCATTTTGTTTTAGCATAGCAATAGTATTTTAGGCAATTTAGCACTGGGTACAATTGATGCTCCAAGTGTGATGAACCATCCCTTCTGTTTCATGACTCCAGCACACTGTTAAAATCTCAGGACGACAGATTTGTATTTCATAACATGGAGAGATGTTCAGGGCGTATCACCAAGGGATACCGAGTAGGATACCAAGCATCACAATATCTTTTACATTCCTGAAAGGCTGTATTGTCTATATATGTACACTAAAAAACTCACAGAGATTATATATACAGCTTATAAAATGTGGGAGGTTTGTATCTTGCTCTTTTTATCTGATTATGCCATGTTATTTTTCTACTATGAGCATATGAAAAGATTATATAATTTGTAGTAAGTTTCTTTGAGAAAAGGTGGTTAGATTTGCTTGGAAATTTGTTGTTGTTCAGAGTTTCAGCTTTTTAAAGATTTCTTTTTGTTTCTGTGTGTATGCACAAGCACGTGTGTGAGAGCGTGCATTTGGACATGCGTGCCAATGTGTGTGAGAGCGTGCATTTGGACATGCGTGCCATATGTGTGTGGGTGCCCATGGAGACTGGACCTGGAAGGACAGGTAGTTGTGAGGGACCTAACTTAGGTACTGTGAAGCGAAAGTCTTCCAGGCCTCCAGGAGAGTAGCAAATGCTCTCACTGCTGAGCCATCTCTCCATCCAGTCTTGGTTTTTTTGAGTCAGGATTCCATATTATATCCTAGACTAGCCTAGAACTCACTATGTAGTCCAAGATAGTCACTAACTAGAACAATCCTCCTGCCTCAGTGCTGGGATGACAGGCATGAGTCACTTTGATGGGCTGTTAGGTTTGCTTTTTAAGATTCAAGAGTTAACTGCTGCCTGAATTATTTAGACACCTCTTCAGCAGGCTTATCCTGTAAAAGCCTGAAGTCATTTCCCTGATGCAGGGACACCAAAGTGCAGAAACCCGCAGTACATGAGAATGTACATTCTCCCTGGCTGCCCTCTTTGTCACTTCCAGCAGTGACCTGGAATTCCTGGGATGCTTATACAAACTCCTCTCCCCTTAAGAGTGTGCTGTGATTAGCCCAGCCAGCCACCTGTTTGCCAACACTGTTGAGTTTTCCAGCCCAGCTTTCTGCATCCTGCTTACGCCATCCTAGCTGTCAGCTCCAGTCTACCCAAAGCTTTGCATTTAACACAAGGGATTCACAGATACCGCTGTAAGCAGAGACGTAAAGAGCCCCCCACACTGGACTGATTGTCCTCAAGCTGATGCTGGCTGACACTTGTCATAACCCACTAGATATCTGGAACTTGTGGACTAGCCTGGCCCTCTTCTTACTCTCAGAGATGCCTCTACTGCAAGCTCAGCCTCCTGTCCTTCTGCCTTTACCTCATTCCTAGGTCCCAACCCAGATCCCATTACTGTCCTTCTTATGACATCATTAATCACGTTTGTTCATTGCAGAATCATGGTCTGAAAAGCACAGGTCGAATATGCTCCTTTGATTTTTCAGATGGAGTCTCATGTGTCCTCAGCTGGTCTCAGACTCACTGCATAACAGAGGATGCCCTCTGATCGTCCTCCTCCTGAATACTGGGATTAGAGGCATGTGCGCCAGGCTTGAGTTATATGGTGCTGTCGACTGAACCCAGGGCTCTGTGCGTGCTGGGCAAGCTCTCTAGCCACTGAACCACGCCTCCAGCCCCGTGCTTTTTCTTTTAATGTCCATGGTAACCCTGTGAGGTAGATTTCACTAACCTTACTTCACAGATGAGGGAACGGAAATGTGAAGAGCCCTAATAAAGCCTAAAATAATGATCCTGTTGTCTTCTGCTGCCTAGTGAACCACTCCTAAACTTAGCAGCTCTTTGATTCAGAGGTCGCCTAGCCCCAGTCGAATGATTCTTACCTGAGATTGTTCATGCTTTTGCAATTAAATGGTTTTTCAGTTAAGGGTCAAGTCAAGCAATTCAGGGGTTTCCTAACAACATACAATTACCTTGATGACTGTCTTTTTTCTATTAACCAGGGTCTTACTATGTAGCTTAGGCTAGCCTATAACTCACTTATATAGCCCAGGCTGGCCCTGAGCCTCCACTCCTCTTCCTTCAGGTCCCCCCAGCGCGGGGATTAAAAGCATGGTGTCCACTGCACCCTCTTTTCAAAGTTTTTCTTAGAGGTCTAAAGGTTGACACTGGTATGAACTAGGACTTCAAATCTGAAAAAGCACCCATAGATAGCTTCACTGTGGCATCTTTCCCCTTGAGTCTTTTGTGACGTTCTCACAGTGTGATGGCTGAGTTCTACAGCATATGAGAGCGATGGTTTACATGATGGCTGTCTCTGTCAACTTCACGCATTGAGATTTAATCCCCCAGGGTAATGGTATTTTACTCTTTAAAAGATAGGACCTGGTGAGAAATGATTAGGCCATGAGGGCATCGTCTTCAGAAGGGATGAATATAGTTCTTAAAGGACCAAGTAAGTTCTTGTGAGAATGGGGTATGCAGGAAGGCCACTCCATTGAGCCTTTTATGCCCTATAATGGTTGGCTCCCTTCCTCCATCTCCACCATGTGACACAGTCAGATGGCAGCACCATGGTATCAGCCTTTCCAGCCACACCAAAACCGTGAGTCAAAGAAGCCTCTTTTTATATAGCAGGCATTAGTTATGTCATTGCATCAACAGTGGGGCGAGCTGTCATCCGAGGGAAACACACTAAGTGCAGGCATTTTTGTGACTTACCCCCAGAAGTCACACGGCACTTCTCAAAGGTCTGCCCAGGCTTCAGCAGAAAGAATATAGATTGCACCAAATGGTAAATGCAGCATCGTCACACTGCAGGAAGAACATGCTGGATGGGACATATTGTGGTGGCCATCTTTAGAATATACAATCTGCTACAGTCACATGGCGAAAAGCTTGGGCAGAGGCAGCATTCGGACCTAGTTTGCCCTAACTTAACAGGCCTGTCCTTTGTTTGCTAGGGTTTTTCATCCTGTAGCTAGTTGGATGGGTGTGTTATTTTGGTTTTGTTGTTGTAGTTTATTTGAAACAACATCTCACCATTGAAGCTCAGACCTCCAATTCTCATCGTGACTCAGCCTCCTGGGTGCTGAGATTACCGGCCTCCGCGCTTCCCTATCAGCTAGCTTATGTTCTTAAACCATGAGAGTATACTGCCAAGTCAGATCCATAACATCCCAAGCACTAGTCTGTGATGGAGAACACAGCACATCCGAGAGACATTAAACAATAAGTGTACCCTGGAAGGGGAAGCTGGGGTATTGAGATGCCCGGGAACAGAACAGTACCATACAATTTAACAAACAGTCGAGAATATTTAGCCTAAGAAAAAAACTTAAAAGTGGCGTTACATCCTTCTTCAAATGTGCTAAGGCAAACGTAGCTGAAAAAAAAAAACAAGTCTTTATGGGCTCTAACAGATAAAGAACCAGGGGGGCAGGTCCCCGTCTTGATGCGGTTTGGTGCATGTGGCCTGACGCTGACTTCAGATTCAAGCAAGCCTGGTTCGCTGACTAACTGCAGCAAATCACCTACCTTCCCTGAGCCTCATGCTCTGCATCTGTCAGACATTAATAGTTTATCCCACCACTGAGAGCAAGGGCTCAGTACTTAGTATATCCAGGTTTGCAACAGTGCTGTTCACAGTCATCTAATTGTAGACGCAACCTGGGCGTCTACCAGTGGGCAATTGTGCAAGCCCACTGTGTTTGTAAATGTGTGCAGCAGAGTAGAATTCAGCCTTGAAAAGAAAGGGGAGGCTGATGTGTGTGCCCAGGGGTAAACCTTGAAGATGCCATATAAACTGAGATAAGCCAGGCTAGTGTTTTGCAATGTGAAGAGAGTTCTAGAGATGGGCAAATGGTTCCCAACAGTATAACAGTACTTCCTATCATTGAACTGCATGCTAGGAAATGGCTACAATGTGGCTAGTGACATGTGGAGCATATGAGTTCTAGACCCCCTGCCCAAAGAGAATGATTAAGACATTATATTTTACATTGTGTCAATTTATTTCATCAAAATGTAAATGCCGGAAGAAACATGTAAGTTGTTTCAGAAAAATGGAGATCGTGCATGTACAGCCTTCTGCTCGTTGGAGCTTCTTAAGAAGAAGACCATCTGCTGGCAAAAGCAAACCCACACCAGGGCAGGTAAAATGACTCAATGACTAGCTAAACCTGACGTGAGTTCAGTTCCTGGAATTCACATAAAGGTGGAAGGAGAGAATCAACTCCAGAGTTGTCTCCTTACTTCCACAGAGATGCTACAGCGCTTGCTCCCCTTTCCCCATCCCACCACCCCCACACACATACACACATTATTTTTTTTCAAAAGCAAAGCACCAATGTTTTCAAAACAGGTTGTTATACAAGAGAGAAAAAATTATACTTGGCAATAGAACTCTCTGGATGGAATGAATGTTGGACTATAAACACTTGAGTCTTTGGCCCACTTGGCCCACCCAAGATGAAGTCTGAAGTCCCAGCTTTTAAGGCTGTTCATTGTCTTCTGCTGGGCTTAACCCTAGGGCCTCCCTGGGACTTTGGCAGAACTTGCTAGGGAACAAAAGAAGGAGACCAGGCAAGCATGGAACTGCTGCAGGGTCAGCACTGGACCCTTGAGAAGTGTGGCTGAGGCAGCAGGTGTCACCAGCAGTGATTAGAGTCAGAAAGATGTCAAAGCAGTTCTAGAAACATCCACCTAGACCGGATTGACCTAGATGTGACCTCTGCAATCAGGCTCCAATCGCTAAGAGAAGGACATAGTAGGAATTGGGATTCCCATCCACATACACAAGAAGTACTGATAACAAATCAAGAAGTTAAGTCTCGAATCAGCAGCAAGAAGGAAGGGGAGGTGGGGAAATTTTGACTCCGTTTATTTGAATGGTCTGTGCAGCGCACACCATGTCCAGGGATGATTTTAAGTGTTTCATGAATTTTAACTAGTTTAAGCATCATGATGCTCTTTTAAAGTATTGCTGTGTGTGCAGCAACACACACACCTGTTAAGCGTAAGGAAACCCACGCAGAAAGACTAATTTAATTGCCTCCATACCCACAGCTACAAAGCTGTAGAGTCCTGGAGGCTGGAGGCGCAGCTCAGTTAGCTGAGTGCTTACCTAACACGCAGGAAGCCCTGGATTTGACTCCCAGAACCACGTAACTAAGCGCAGTGGCTCAGACCTAGCGCTTGGGAGTTGGATTCAGGAGGACCGGAAGTCCAAGGCCATCCTTGGCTACAAAGAAAGTTTGAGGTCAGCCTGGGCTACATAAGACCCTGTCTCCAAAAAGGGGACAGGAGTGGCAGTGGGTGGCGGGGAGGCTGGTGAAATGGCTCAGCAGTTAAGGGCATTTGCTTTTCTTCCAGAAGACCCAAGTTTGAGTCTCTGTATGAACCTCAGGCAGAGGCCTGTAACTCACATTCCACCATGGGATTCAACAGCCTGTTTGGGCACCTGCACAATTATGGCATGTACTCACACAAACACACATACACACACACTCATAAATAAAAAAAAATATATTTTTTTTTCATTTGTCAAAATCAGGCTTGAGCCCAGGAAGCCTAGCTCCAGATACATAGTCTTTACAGTTTCACTTCCTCCTCACGGGAGCCAGGCAAATGTACACACACACCATGGAATTCAGCTCCGTAGAGAGGCAGTTAGTATGGCCTCCTATCCAGGGAAAGAAAGCTGAGGTACCAAGGAACAGAGATGCTCGCCGACATCATTCAGCCAATAGAGAACTGAGATAAGGCGCTAACACAGCTCTCAGCTCTTTACGGGGCAAGTTCAATAGGCTCAAGAACACATGCCCGCCAGGTGCCAGGCACCAGCTCAGAGTTACAGGACCCATCAGACGCCTTCACTATACCTAGAGGCTGGGGAGCAGATCAAGTCTCAGGGTCAAGGCAGAGTCTCAGTACCATCCCCTAACCTACCACTTCTCCCTTATTAACGCAGCCCTGCTTGGGCTTGGTGTCACAGTGATAAATGTCTTCTCTGATGGCAGCTCTCCCAGGCCCCATCCCTGACTGCCTGTTAGGCTGCAAAACCTTTTCCTGGCTCAACAGGGAAAACCTTGGAGAAGAAGGTAAGAGACTGTGGCTTTCCAGAACATTAAACTTCCATCGCCATTGCTGCCTGCCAATCTCTGTGCTAATCACTTGGAGAAAAGCAAGCCAATGCTCCTCAGAGGGAGCCTGAGCAGGGCCCGCTCTCAACAGCCCTGCCCACTAAGAAACCCTTGTCTTTCCAGCAGGAAGGGACCTTGGAAGGTCAATGTGTCCTTTCTCCTACCCTGGCTCCAATGCACTTCATGCAGAAGAAGAGGTCTGGCGTGACCAAAGAGATGTCTCTCTCCCCATATTTGGTGACAAAAAATACCAACCAGAGTCTATTCAAAAGCTAACAGATGCTCAGTGAGTACTTCCTATGTGCCAGACTGATTAGCCAGGCCTTCATTTCGTCACTGCAGTTGATATTCAGAAGTTAAGCAGCAAGGCCCAAGGACAGCTGCTCCTCAGATCTGAGGGTGTAGATGCCGATCCTTTCCACTCCAGCACCTCCACCCCACTCTGCCTTTTCTCCCGGCTTGACTGACCTAGGGATGATTTTTGTCTGGCGTTCAACCAGCAGTGGGTATAGTAAAATAACCATAGAGTTCTGACTGGGCTGTTTGTTTCTTCAAAAAAAAAAAACTGCATTGAATTTAAGGTCAATAATATGGCTCATCAGATAAAAGTGCTTACCATACACCTAGCAAGCAAGTTAAATCTCCAGAAATAAAAGTAGGAGAGAAATAATTCCCCCAAGTTGTCCTCTGGCCTCCCCAAATGTGCCATGACACACACACACACACACACACACACACACACCAACAACAACAACAACAACATCATCAACAACAACAATAATAGTTTTTAAACTACATTTGGTGAGTCAGTTATGTTTGTTTTGTTTTTGATATAGGGTCTCTAGCTCAGGATGACCTAGAATCCACAAGCCTCCTGCTTCCGCCTCCCAACTGCTAAGGTTATACGTGTGGGTTACCACACACGGCACTGTATTGAGTCTCTGGTGAGCGGGGTAGAGGATCCAAACTAAAGATCTCACGCTGGTGTAGCAAGTCCTTTACCCACTGACACATCTGCCCAGCTCTGGATGGGTTCTTAATATGAGCCCGGGAAATCACTCAAACTCTGTGAGTCCCAGTTTCCTTATAAAGTGGGATTTATTAGACCATGTACTTTATGAATGGCCATTCCATCCCAGTCTCTTCACCATGTTGCTGTATTCAACAACAACAACAAAAAAAAAACATTTTCTTAAAAAACCCATGAAAAGGTGTGAAGGGTGGGTCCTCTTTTGCACTGCTTGGAAGGTTGTAAGTTGGTGTGCCCTTTTGGGAGTGTGAACAGGCTTCTCCTCAGACTTTCTTCCATGGTCTTTCCAGGTGTTTACCACAAGGGTCATCATAAGTCACAGAATTCTCCATTTTTTATCATATCAGACACATAAACCACATATATGATAGATACCTGTACTTTGAAGAATGGCCATAACAAAAATAATCAGCCGAGGACCCAACCTCTCCTTACAGGTCAGACCTGCGGCTGCATGCCTCCCACCCCAGCTACTCAGAAAGCCAAAGCAGGAAGACTGCAAGTTCGAGGCTAGCCTGGGAAAAGTTAGTGAGATCCTGTCTCAAAATAGCTATATCTCAATGATAGGATGTTTGCTTAGCTTGTAAAGAGCCAAAGTTTTCATCTCTACTGTGCTGGCTAGTTTTATGTCAACTTGACACAAGCTAGAGTCATTCAGGAGGGAACTCAATTGAAAAAAAAGTTTGTGTTTTATATCTCACAAAAAATTAGATAAAAGCATTTAAAATTAATGATTTTTAATTTAACAACAAATTCATTTAATATCATTTTAGTCAACCAGTATTTAAACACCTGCCATTTGCCCTCTTCACTGTTTATCCTTGTCCTTTAAATCTTCTAGGGACATTTTCCTCCCTCCTGGTGTGCATTTTAATAAGTTCCTTTAGTAAGTGCTCTTAGTAGCCAATTGTTTAATATTTTAAAACATTTTTAGGGGCTGGAGAGATGGCTCAGCAGTTAAGAGCATTGCCTGCTCTTCCAAAGGTCCTGAGTTCAATTCCCAGCAACCACATGGTGGCTCACAACCATCTGTAATGAGGCCTGCAGGAAGAATACTGTATACATAATAAACAAATAAATAAACATTTTTTAAAAAATAAATAAAACATTTTTAATGTCTTTATTTTATACATTGCACATACTTTTGAGGGGTAAGAGCAGGGTCTCTCAACCTATGGGTCACGATCCCATTTGGGGTCATATATCAGGTATCCTGCTTACCAGATATTTGCATTAAGATTTATAAGAGTAGCAAAATTGCAATCATGAAATAGCAACACAAACAATGTTATGGTTGGGGTCACCAAACATGAGGAACTGTATTAAAGGGCCGCAGCATTAGGAAGGTGGAGAACCACTGGCTGAGAGTTTAACATGGCAGCCATTTTCATATTGTGGTACAAAGCTGCCATCCCGTAGTTTTCTTGGCTTCCCCTGTTTCTGTTGCAAAACTGTTGTTCGAATTCCCATGGTTGTGTGGGCAATCTTTTTTATCTGGTTACTTCTGCCGTCCTCTCTTTGCCTTCAGCGTTTCCAGTTTTCTATACAACATGAAATTCAAGAATCTGGGAGCAACACAACTGGGTTCCCCAGCCCGGGGGTCTTTCTGGAGATGGCTGTCCAGATGTTAACAGGAACTACAGTCACCTGAGATCTGGTGGGCCAGACAGCCCCCTCCAGGATGGCTGGCATGGGGTAGTTCCCAGGATCTTTGATCTTACCATGTAGACTTGTCCGTCGGCTGCTTTGGTGCCCTCACAGTGTGGAAGCTGGCTTCTCCCAGAGCAGGCAAGGTAAGAGTGGAAAAGAGGATGGACACAATGTCTTGTGTGGTTTTAATCTCTGAAATCACACAGCATCACTATCCCTTGGAAGTAATCATCAAAACTGTTGGAAGTCAATAAGACCAATCTTCTCAGATGTAGAGAGACTGTGTTCCACTTCTTGGAAAAGGGAGTATGAAGGCACTTGTGAGTTACTGTAGGGTCATGACAGGGGCATGAGGTGCCCAACGTCTTTGATCTCCCTAAAAGAGCCCTGTCAGTACATGGTTCAGTCAATTTAGCATACCCTGGGTAACTATTGGTCATTAAAAGTCAAGAAAAAAGAAAACAAGAGGGAGAGGTAGGGAGAGATTAAAGTGTGGTGATTTCTCATGGCCCATCTGGAAGATATACCATGTGGCTGGACAACTCGGACGGTATTCTCATCAGGCTATGGTTCCCTGTTTTTTTGTTTTGTTTTGTTTTGTTTTTTTGGTGTGTGTTTCTTTTTGTTGTTGTTGTTTGGTTTTGGTTTTTCGAGACAGGGTTCCTCTGTAGCTTTGGAGCCTATCCTGGAGCTAGCTCTTGTAGACCAGGCTGGCCTCAAACTCACAGAGATCCGCCTTCCTCTACCTCCTGAGTACGGGGATTAAAGGCATGCATCACTACTGCCCAGCTTTTTTACTTTATTCTTGGTACCACAGAAACATTTTAACACATTCTCTTCTCAAGCTCACACTCAGAAACTTGACTTGAGAGAAGACTTGTATGTTATCTTTGAGAGAAAATCTCTTGAATCCCAGGCTAGCCTACAACTCACTATAAATCCCAGGCTAGCCTCAAACACGAAGCAGTCCTCCCATCTGTGCCTCATGGGTGCTGAAATTATAGATGGGAGCTACCACACCTGGCTTAAGCCATGAGCATAAAACCTTGAAGATACTAAATATGAGATGCATGACTTTTTGATGGCTTGTCTATCTGCAAAAACTTACTTAGATTTATTTCCAAATTCCCTTCCTGGACACCGCTCCACCATTCTGGCTCTGCCTTGGTGGTAACCGATAGATGGGGAGCTTCCTTGAGCTTGAGACGATTGTTGGGAAGAATGAGGCTCTGTCCTCTGTCTAGATTATCCATCTAGTCTGGTTTTTAGACTTTTCCACACGCGATGCCGACTTGTCAGGATGACGCGCACCCAACATCCACAGCCAAAGACTGCAATTCTGGCCCTTTTGTACCAGGAGCAGAGTCTCCCGACCTAGAAACTCTATGTCCCAACACCAGACCTCTGTGGGAGGGCCAGGAGCTCAGCCAGTGCACAGGAGTTTTCTGAGTCTAAGTGTACAAACTTCCTAAGCCCAGACAAGAACTGCCTGAGTCCCATCTAACTTCCCACCTTCCTCTCCTTAGCTCCTGTGCCAGGTTAAGGAGACTAAGGGTCTGGGGGCATTAATCCTCATGTTCTTGAGTTCCTTCATAGATACCTGGATGTTTCTGCAGAGTCCTGTAATTTAGACATTTGACGTTTCATAGGAGTGGAAAAGAGGAGGAGACTTTGACTCTTCTGTTCTTCAAGTTTCTGTGATACTGGGGGAGGAATCTGGGGCCTTGTGTATGCCAAGCAGGGGACAAACTGAGCGACATCTCCAGAACCTCTGTTCTGTTCTTCATAGAAACTGTCTTCTCCCACTATAAGGATATTAATTATTTTAAAATTTTCTTTCTATATAATAAAACCTTACTTCTAAGACTTTTGCCCAAGAGAACCCTGAAACAAAGAGCTGGCTTGGAGATTTAAAAACAAACAGTGGTTTCCTTTTCTGGGGTGCTTCCTGACTTCTCTGAAGCACTGAAAACCCCTTTGTTCTCATGGGAGGAAAGCAAAATGTCCCCAATATAGGTAGTCTTCCAAAATCACTCAATCTGTCCCCTTGAAACATGTAAGATGTTTTCTCTGAAATGACCTCGTTGCCATCGATTTTTTTATTAAGACCACCAGCATCTAGCCTGTTAGGTGCATCTCCCTCTCTTTCAGAATTCAATCCCAAATGCTCAGTTTTCCCTCTTTTTGAGCAGCTGAGTTTGGGCCTGTTTTCCTGGTTTTGAACTGAGCGGTCCTCCCAGACTGCGAGCTCCAGTACTTACCCTTTGAAGGCAGAATAAGAAGAGAATCTTTCTGGCGCCTTTTGTTGATAAAAGAGAAGTCAACCGCAGGCACAGTCTAAGTCATGCTAAGAAATTATATATGCAGATTATATTATACTTCGCAAACGGTCATGCACTACATAGCTATCAAGTATTATTTCCCGGAAGAAGCTGAGGATGGCACTTTTCTTGCTATTGCCCCCTCTATATACTTGCCTTTGTGGTAACGTATGTCCCCGGGGCCAGGAAGGAGAACCCTGCGGTCAGAAGGTGTCTTCTTAAGTCTCTAGTGGAAAAGGGTGGCACCAGAGGGGACACCTGTGGCAAGGCATTACAGACGCAGCTCATCTGCCCTGACAGCCACTGGCTCCAGGCATCTGCTGGCAGAGTGGTATGAGAAAATGCAACTTACAGACCACATCTAGAGAGGTTCAGGTCACAGGTCACAGAGGCTCATCAGAGCCTCAAAGCCACCATCGGTCACTTCTGCGGCCCTGGGCAGAGATCCACCCAGGCTGCTGTCCAGATTCTCTCTGAGGAGTAGAGGAGGAACTGATTTATATCTCCAGCAGGTATGCCAGAGAAAATTCAAATTGATCAAAAATTAAATATTCATAGGACATTATTCATTAAGATTCATCTCAGCGAGTGGATGAAATGAGGCAAGGGAAGAAATTAGCTTGCCTGAGAGTGTCAAAGTGATTATGTGATTAAATTGCAATTTATAATTTCTCCTTCAAAAAAAAGTGTTACTTCATGATTTGTGTTTTCTCCTCCTTTCCGTGCCCCCTTGTTGTCTAGACCTGAGCCAAGGACACTTGGGGTTAATGAGAAACAGGAGGACTCCAAAGCCAGGGTCTGGATCATTCCCTCCGCCCTCCCTAATCCACAGGGACTCCATCCAGGGGCCTGGGATTGCTCTTTCTACTCATCTTATCCATGCTGACTCCACAAAAAATCCTTCCCCCAGCCTCTGGCCTCCGCTCTTGGTACCAAGGTCAGGAACTCCAGAAGCGAGTGACCAACCCCCAGAGGAGATCATACAATCTCCACAGCGCCATTCAGTGGACAGTCTCCCGACCTGGGCCGCTGCCTTTCCTCCCTCCACATGGAACTTCAAATGTATGCAATTCAACATCACCATCCTTTCAGTTATCCTGACAGGATATATCTAAGGATGCCCCCGCCGCCACCACCTCCAGCTAGGGTCCAGAAGGGAAGTCCTTCCCATATCTGGGGTCCCCTCTCCTGAACTTCCAAAACACTTTGAGGCAAAGTCTGGATCAGGAGGTCGATTGATGAAGCTCCTTTCCGACCCCCAAGAAAACTTTACCCAGAAGTCAGAAAACCAGTTCCCAAGCTCTGCCAACAAAGGTCACTGGGGGAAAGATTGTCAGAGTCCAAGAACCCAAGAGGTTCAGAAGCAAGTGGAAACCCACCTCCGGGGCCACGTGACACTTCCTGTCCTCTACACTCTGGCCTAGGTGGTGCCAGGCTCAGCCTGAATCCAGGCGCAATGCAGACTCGAGCCCCTAGGCGGCATTAGTTTTCCAGCTGTGTTCTTTCTGGTCTGACAACCCTGTGGAGGAGACAAAGTGACCCAGAGGAGTAATAAGTCCCAACCGCCACAGCTCAGCTTTTATCTGTTTTAGACACGATGTTTCTGCGTGCAATTTCATTTCAAGAAAAAGCTTTACTGCTAAAAATAATTGAAAAACCGCTGAATTAGATGACCCCTTCTGTGGCCCTTCCTGTCCTGGAGCCTCTGATGCCCTAACTTCAGTGGTGCAGGAATCAAAACGTTCTCTGAGCTAGACAAAGACTCCTACTCATAGAAAGAAACTTTGCCTGCCTGTCTGTCTGTCCATTTGTCTGTCTGTCTGTCTGGATTCCAGACTCTAGCTAAGCTGCTATGTATGGACATGGAGACAGATGGAGAACTGTATTTATCTTCCCCCGTCTTTCTATCTTCTTCCTCTTGGCCTTTTCCTGTCTCTCTAACTCGCCCCGTCTTGCTCTTCCTACTTCCCAATAAAGATTTCGAGGCTGGCTCCAGCAGCTGAGAAGGGCAATATTAATTCCAAACTTGTTTCCAAACACCACGGAGGCCTGCCCGGGTTAATTAGTTGCACAGGCTTTTCTTCAAGTGAGCGATCCGGCAGGATTTTTTTTTTTTTTAACAGTTCTGGCACTGCATTTATTTGTTTGTTTTCTGTTTTATTTGAAAATACATTTATCTGACAATAAATAACATCCACCAGGACTAGGGCTGATAAAGACAATGAATAGCCCTTCCCAAGGGTTGGAGAAGTTACTTTTAGAAGGTTTCCTGGTCTAGGTTCCCTATCCCGAAGGTTGTCTCCAGCCCTTGGGAAATGGATAGACCTGGGCTGAAGTAGGAGGCTGCAGGAAGTGATGGGACCACGAGCAGGGACTTGTAAGTAGATGTCATCTGGGGGAAACAACCACGAACAAGGGGGTGGGCACCCGAGGTCTCGGCAAAGGACAGAAGAATGCACCTGCAACTTGCTAGGGCGAGACAGGCGTGTCCCCAGCCGCAGTTCTCCCGCGGATAAACTGCGCCACCTCCGCTGCTCACCTCCATCCCCTCGGGCTTCTCCACACAAAAATGAGAATGATAATCACACCTTTCTGCCCAGACTGCTTGCAAATCCATCGAGGAGATGATGGAAGTGAAAGCTCTGTGCAAACAATAGGCTCTCTCTCAGACAAGCAATGTTCAGGTGCACTCGCCTGGAATATATAGGCAGATCCTGAATCTCCCTGGGAAAAAAACCAATCTAAGACATTAAAAAGGGCATTGGTGAGAGAGCATCAGCCTTCTGTCTACAGGGTTCGGTGCTGAAAACCAACCTAATGGCATCGTCTGTGTAGTCCTCCCAGGTCTCAATCGGCTCTTGCATAAGCCCTAGCTGGGAAGATTTTGTTATTGCAAACAAAAGAATACTGTGCTGTGTACCTCACCCTGATTCAACAGGGCTCCGTGAAAGACGGGAGGGGCAAGGGACAGAAGGGTGTAGCATAAAACCAAGCAGGCAGTCCGTCCTGGTTTGACTTCTGTCGCTGTGACTAAACACTGACGGAAATCAGGCTGGGAAGGAGAAGAAGAATTCCATTTTACAGTCCAGTTCACAGCAGAACATGCAGGAACTCAGTGTCGGAACCAGAAGGCAGGAACTGAAGCGAAGCAGAGGCCACGGAAGAGCACCATTTACCACCTCGCTCTCCATTTTCTCAGACTGCTTTCTTAAACAACCCAGCACCGCCCACAGTGGGCAGGGAAGGGCGGGGGGCGGGGCGGGGCTCTCCCCTCCCACATAAGCCCCTCCTGTATAAATCATCAATCAAGAAAATGCCCCACAAACTTACCTATAGGTCAATCTGAGGAAGGCATATTTTTCTCAGTTGAAGTTCCTGTCTTCCCTGATGACTGTAGCTTGTCAATGGACCAAACAAACAAAAAACCCAGCATGCAGTCCTACTTGTGGATAGAATGAGCCCAGGGGTCAGATCATCTCACTATCTCTCTTCTCTCCCCGCCCCTTTTGTTTGTTTGTTTGTTTGTTTGGGGATTTTGCTTTGGGTTGGTTAGTTCGGTTTTTCGAGACAGGGTCTGGAACTCACAGAGATCCTCCTGCCTCTGCCTCGAGAGTGCTGGGATTAAAGGCGTGTGCTACCACCACAGCCCGGTCAGATCATCTCTTTGTGCAGTGTTTAACGTTTCTGTCTTAGTTTAGTGTCCTCATCTGCAAAGAGGATAATGATGGTACCTGACTCAGCCGGTTATGGTGTGAGAACTGGGTGAAATGAATGTGTAGGGCGTGCGCCAGACACGGGATGGCACACAGTAAGAGCTCAGTAAACACGAGCTATCCTTAAAATGCATGGGCACTGTGTAAGATACGTGCAAAGACACTAAGTAGATCTGAACTCACTGCCAACTGAGAGCCTAAGGCACATGGCGAAGGAAAATTCCAGAGGGATGGGATTTACTCGAAGAATGCTTGCCCGAGGAAGAACCCACTTAAACACGGTCTTTAAAAGAAGGCACAAAACTGTGCATGTTTGTTCCTGTACTTCCAGCACTGAGGCAGGAGGATTGCCATGAGTTCAAACCTGGACTACATAATGAGTTCCAGATCAGCTTCAGTTAGGGAGTAGGACCCTGTCTCAAAATGATGATGATGATGATGATGATGATGATGATGATGATGATGATGATGATGATCGCCAGGATCATGATAGTGATGATGGGCAGGAGAAAAGATATCCCTGAACACTGCCTGACTTGCCTCCCAAGTCTCCCCATTGGACAGCAATTAAAGCCAAGAGTAGCCAACACCATAGTTACCAACAGTCACCAGCAGATGGAACCAGTCACCACCACACAGGGCTGAGCGAACACCAGCACGCCACACCCCAAAATGTACCAGCACCCAATCCAGCTCAGAAACCGGTGACTTGATGGTTTAAGTGCAGAGAGGCTACAATCCCTCTCTCCTGGGGAGAAGCTGACATGGGTGCTTTCTGCCCAAAGTGAAGGGAGAGAGAATCCAGACTAGCAATGGCCCAGGGCCTCCTCAGGGGCCTCTAGTATACGTAGTAACGAGTACAGCTATAGTACTGAGTATTCCAATAAACTGGAGTCTGGTAGTCTGAGATGCAGCCCAGTGCGCTTTCTGCTCCACTCCCCCACTGTGGGAAGAGGGAGCAAAATGCCTGATCCTCTGGCCTAGGGTCTGGAGTTACACTTGACTGCAGACAATGTTTTAATGACCTTTTTATTTTATGGTGCTAGAGATTGAACCCAAGACACTGCACATGCTAAGCATGTGTGTTTGTGCGCACGCACGCAGGTTCACACATGTTTGTGCATGGATGCAGGTACACTCATGCCACAGTGCACAGGAGGAGGTTGGAGGACAAACTCAGGTCAACCCTTGGCTTCTACCTTGTATGAGACAGAATCTCTCTTTTGTCACTGTGAAAATCAAACTAGCTAGTCCACAAGCTCCCAAGGGTTCTCGTACCTCCTCCGTCCATCTGAACAAAGGAATACTGAGACTACAGACACATGCTAACATGCCCCTCTTTACATGGACTCTGGAGGATTCGAACGTGGGTCCTCGCACTTGTTTGGTAAGTGCTTCTATCCACTGAGCCGTCTTTCCAAGCACTCTTGAGTAGAAACTGGCCCTCACCTGAGGCCTGGAGGTTCTGAAAGCAGGAAGACCACTGACTTCCATCCAGAAGCGACAGACAAGGCTGCTGCAGCATGCCCGAGCAGAAGACAGAGTGCCCTTTCCATCCAATCTCATAGAGTTGCTGGAGGGCATCCAGCAGACCCTGTGGCTCCACGGGCAATGCACGGAAGTCAATAGAATGACCAGAACCCAGATTTTCCTGGCAGCTTCTTAACTAAGAGTTAGACACCCAGGGCCGAGATGGAGTCAGTGGGAACCTGCACTACTGGTGCGGCCAAAGACAAGGTGTAGCTAGCGGGTGAGGAGAGGAAGGGGCTGAGCCACACTGGAACAGGAAGGGGTAAAGGACACTAGCCCCTCCCTGTAAGTCATGTGAGGAGGGCTATCATTCCCCATCCTGCCTTTCTACCCAGGGACACTGAGGTCTCACAAAAGAGGATGGTGGGGTGCCTTCAAAGCAAACGACATTTCTCAACCACTGCTCCAAACAGCTGTGGGCCCACTCCAGCGTGTGTTGAAAGGGAAAGAGAAGAGCTTAAATCAATGCAATTTTTTTTCACGTAAAAGACTGTGTCTCAATGAGCATAGTAAGACCATTGTAGAGGTGAAAGTGGCTGGGAAGTCCTGGAAACAGACAGATGGTGCGGAGAGCTGTTCCTCAGCAGGAAAGAGGCCTGGCCCCTCACAGGGCAAACACATGCAGCAGCTAACTGGAATAACAAAACTGCTTCATGCTCAAGCCCCAATGAGTTGAGACCATCCAGTAAATCAAACCAAATTGCATACATGTGAAAAGTAACAGGACCTTGGGGACCCTGTCCCCACCTTGGTCAGCACCCTGGTGAAGAGTAAAGACTCACACAGAACACAACCCACCATGGCCATTCAGGCATTGACCTACTTACTTCCTGGGGCACATGAGGCAGAAGATGCTGTCCCAGGCTTTTAAGGAGGCCCTTACAGAGGGAACACAATGGTCTCTCCTTGGTGGGATATGCTGTCGGAGATGCAGTTTGGTTATCCTCTCTCTGGGATATTCTAGAAAACACTAACCTCACCTCACAGGAACAGGAGCTGGTGGACCCACCTGGGAGGGTCAAAAGCCAAGGAGGTCCTGAGTCTCCAAGCTGAGATCTGGAGAGAAACAAGTCAGGAGGACACTGCAGGTCCTGGGACACACATCCAGAAGCTAGAGATGCTGCCATTGGTGCTGGGAAGAAGTGAAGCTTAAAAGAGCAGAGTGGAGGCTGGTTTAGAGAACACATCCACTTGGTGTATTTCCACCCAGCAAAGAGGACCGCTGATTAGTATCTGCACTGTAACGGGGAGTGTGCTCCACCTTTTCTGTCCTTCGGTTCATCTGTGTTTTAAGGCAAGGCCTGACTCTGTAGCCCAGCCTGAGCTCACACTCCTATCCTCCTGCTTCGGCCTCCCAGTGCTGGGCTTCCAGGCATGAGTTACCTCACCCAACATCACCCTTGTTTTAGCCTCCTCACAACCCCGTAGGGAAATATTTCCTCTGTCTTACAGACAGGGAAAATGAGACACAGAGGTCACCCAGAGTCACACGTTGCTGGAATTAGAACCTTGGGCCTGTCTGTATGGCAGACATAGTGATCGCATACCCGTATGGGATCAAAGCACTGACTCCTGAAACTGTTGGTTTTAGTTTCTTCAGAGGCCACCTCAGCTTTTGAGATACAATCAGACTTCTCTTAGTGGTATCTCCTGCCAGTAGCTGAACAAGGTAGTAGTGTGAGATCATAGCCCTTTGCTACCAACCAGGAATTCTTGTCAAGCATTTTTCGCCCGACATGTGCCACTGGACTGGCAGGAACCTCTACCTGTCTGAATCACCCACTAGGTGTTATAGATATTACTGTAAGACGTGCTAGGTTTGTTTATGCTGCGGAGCATTTGTTTAATGATGGAAAGGTGTGTTGCATTCTTTCATGTTGCATTTCTTTAACTCGGTGAAGCTGTGTGGTTTTGGCTGCCCGAAACACCTGATTGGTCTAATAAAGAGCTGAATGGAAAAGCTGAACAGCCACTAGCAAGGCAGGAGAAAGGATGGGGGAGGGGCTGACAAACAGAGAGAATAAGTAGTGAGAGAAAGGGGATTGAAAAGGAACAAGGAAAGGAGGAGAGGAGGACTCCAGGGAGCAGCCACCCAACTATACAGCAAGCCACAGAGAAAGAAGTAAAGAAGGGTATACAAATAAAAAAGTGATAAATGCCCAGAGGCAAAAAATAGGATAATTTAAGTTAAGAAAAGCTGGGTAGGAATAAGTCAATCTAAGTTTGGGCGCTTACAAGTAAGAATAAGACTTTATGTGATTGATTTGAGACTAGGTGGCTGACCCCTACTAAGAGCCCAAAGAGTAGAGTAAAACAACCAACTAGGGCTGGAGAGATGGCTCAGAGGTTAAGAGCACTGGTTGCTCTTCCAGAGGTCCTGAGTTCAATTCCCAGCAACCGTATGTTGGCTCACAACCATCCATAAAAAGAGATCTAGTGCCCTCTTCTGGCATGCGGGCAGAACACTGTATAAATAATAAATAAACATATTTTTAAAAAAACATAAAAACAACCAACTACAACTGAGAGCCAACCTGCTGCCTCGCTTTGCCTGTCCTTCCACAGCTGCCGTGCCCCTGTATGCACCTAAGTCTGTCCCTAAGTCTGTCTCACTCAGCATCTGCTTCAGAAGCCACAGCTCTGCCTCCCCAACGGTCTGGCTCCAAACTCCTCTCTTCCTTACACTCTTCTTCCTCACTCATCTCCAGGCAATGCGGCTGGAGACTCCAGGCTCTCTCGGCAGCTGAAGCTTCACTTGGTCCAAAGCTTCTAAACTAGAAAGAACTAGGGCAGTTCCCAAAGAGCGACTTAACCTTGGCCATTAGATGCTAACGCTCAAAGACAGTGGCTAATGAGCCTGTGGTCGCCAAGGGCGGGATGGAATGGGTTGAAAGGGAAATGTCGGCTGTTTGTTCCTGTGCTTGAACCCTTGGGTCCCAGCCAGAGGCACTATTTAGAAAAGCTGTGTGAGTTTTCTGAGTGACCTCAATGACACCGCAGCCTAACTTCCTTCTGGATCCCTGTTTACTGTTTCACTAAGGTGTGAGGGGGCGGAGTCCCAGCTACTTGCTCTCATTGAAGCCGCATATACCTACGGCCATGCCTTCCCAGCCATGGTGGACTGTATCCTCTCAAACTTTAAACGCTTCTTTCATTAAACATTTTTTGAAAAATTGAACAATGAGGCTGGAGAGATGGCTCAGTCGTTAAGAGCGCTTGTTGCTCTTCCAGAGGGCTTGGGTTCAATTCTCAGATTGTGGCTCAACCATCTGCAACTCTAGTTCCAGGGGATCCGACTCCATCGTCTAACCTCTTCAGTTTCTGGGCACACAAGTGGTGTACAGACAGGCAAGGAAAACACTTATACACACAAAACATGTTTTTATTTTAATTGAACACGTGACTGAAGTGCCACCATACTTAGAATCGAAGTTCCGGGAAAAGAATTTGCCCCACTTTCTTCCTTTTCCTCTCACCACTCCTATTCCATAAACTGCAACAAGGCAGAGCTGAGCCCTGTGGTTCGTTATATGCTGTGCTCGATGGGGAAGCTTTTTGACACCTGTCTTTGGCTGTCAAAAGCAAATGGTCATAAGCCACAATAAGAATCTGTATAAAGGAGCTTCATCAAAAGAAAAGCCTTTTGTGCTTAAAGGGACTCCATCAAGAGGGTGAAAAGCCAGCCCTAAGAATGGGAACTGTGTTTGCAAACTACACATTCGATAAGAAATTAGTATCTGCAAGATATAATTAGCTCCCACAATTCAACAATAAAAGGATAAGAAACTCGATTAAAAATGAGCAAAAAAAATTGAACATTTTTCTGAAGAAAATATACAACTGGCCAATATGAGCATAAAAAGATGTTCAGCTGTATTCAGCATGGTAGAAATGCAAATCAAAACCACAGTGAGTGGCAGGGCATACAGCTGAGAGATAAATAACATGCATGATGAGAGGAGAGAACCAGCGCCTGCATGCATACCTGATCTCTACATCCATACACTCAAAAATAAATGAATGAGTAAATAAATAAATACAAAAATAAGAAAAGGAAGAGGAGGAGGAGGAGGAAGAGGAGGAGGAGGAGGAGTAGCATGCCCATTAGTGTGACTATATTAAAAAAAAAATAGGCATCACTTGGGAGGCAGAGAAAGGGAGAACTCTGAGTCTGAGGCAAGCTTGTTGTACATGCAAGTTCCAGGTCAGCCAAGGTTATATAATAAGACTCTGCCTTTAAAATAATAACAATACACAGATGCCAGGGGTCTAAGCCATAACCTGTGTCCTTTTTGGGGGGACAGGGGGAGGGACATACAGATCTGAGTGGCCTGTGCTACTACCTGGTGTCGTCCAGACCCAGAATGCTTCTGAGGGCCATGTCTGGGTCCTTGGTCCTATAGCAATCAGGGTCTGTGTTGATATCCATGGTTCCTGTTGCCTCAAGGGTCATGCAGATTCTCAGAGTCTGGGCCACCATCTGAGGCTCTGTGGCATCTGAGTGACCTTCACTGCCACCTGGGACAATGGCAACAACCAGACCCAGCTGCTGTCTAGGTTCATGATCCTACCACAGCCCCAGCTATACTGAAGTCTGTGTTGAAGTCCAAGGCCTGCATTGCCACCAGAGGTTACACAGGATTGGGCCACAACTGCTGTCTCATTGTTGTTTGGGGACCACAAGAGCCATTCTTATCTGAGTGACCTGAACTTCTTCCGGAGCCAGAATGTTGTCCATCCCAAGCTGCTCTTAAGGGCCATGTCTGGGTTCATGGTCCAGATGTAACTGGGTCTGTGTTGACGTCTGTAGCCCTTGTCTCCTCAGGGGGCCATGCTGAGCTAACCTCGCCCTTTACTGGCCCTGTGGTAGCTATCCCTGCCTACCACATCTAGAACCTGCTGGAGCTCATGAAGGGGCTGGTCCTGCGGAACACCTACAGGATCGCCATGACTCAGGGCAACCACAGGATGTCCACAGGATGTCTGAGAGGAGTGCCGGTGAGGATCCAGTGATGATGGTGTACCAGAAACCAGAGGCCTTGAACCAGACCAATGACTCATTGCAATGAACATTTGCAAGTAAAGCTGATTGAACATAAGGGTAGACTGTGTGATACCCTGCAGCTCCCAAGGCAACCAAAATCAGTGAAGAGGTGTTGGAGAGGCAAGAAAGATGGAGGAGTGAAGAGGTTTTTTTTTTTTGTCTGTTTGATTTTTGTTCTGTTTTGTTTGTTTTTCTTTTTCTTTTTGTTTTCTTGCCTGTTTAGTTTTGGATTGGTTTGATTTTTTTCTTTGGGGGGCACTGTAGGGGTGAGGGGAGGATATGGAGGGACTGGGAGATAAATAGAATTAGGGTGCATGATGTGAAATTCCCAAAGATTCAGTAAAGAAATTATGGTAAAGATAATGATCATAATAATAACTGGGCTGTGGTGGCACACACCTTTAATTCCAGCACTCAGGAGGCAGAGGCAGGCAGATCTCTGTGAGTTCAAAGCCAGTCTGGTATACAAAGGGAGTTCCAGGACAGCCAAGGCTACACAGAGAAACCCTGTCTCAAAAAACAAAAAAATAAAATAAAATAAAAAAATAATGATAATAATAACATGCATTAAGATATCAGAGAGCATGGGAGGAAATTGGAACCAAGTATAAAGCAAGGTAGTCACTTTGGAAAACAGTTCAGGCAATTGATTAGACAGTTAACAATAGAGTTTTTATCCTGGTTACTTTTGTGTGGCTGTGATCAAAAGCACCTACTTCAATGGGGGAGATTCCTTGCAGCTCATGGTTTCAGAGGACTCTGCTTATTATGACGTAGAACACACGGCAGAGCAGTTGCAAATCACTGAAGCTGGCAGGTGCGGTGGAGATGGAGGCTGTTCACATCATGGTGGACTAGGAAACTGACAACACAGGAACCAGGAATTAGATGTAAGCTTCAAAGGCCTGCTGCTGGTGATCTTCTGCAGCCAGGAAGGTCTCACCTCCCAGATTGGTTAGCCTTTCAAAACAGCAACTATCACCAGCTAGGGAAGGAGCATTGCAAGCATAAGTCTGTGGGAAACATTTCAGATTCAAACCATAACAGTTGCCATATGACCATCAACTCCACATCCTGGTGTGTATCCAAGAGAACAGAAAACATATGCAAAAACAAAAACAAAAAACTCATACACAACTGTCCAAAGACACCATTAAAAAATTATAAAAATACAAATGTCCAGCAATTGATAAACCAAATACAGTATATTGTCATCAGTCAAGTGATGTGGAATTCCTTTCTGTATGCTGTGAATACCATTGGTGAATAAAAAAACTGCTTTGGCCTGTTGATAGGGCAGAACTTAGGTAAGGGGGGGGGGGGGCGGGCAGGACTAAACTGAATGCTGGGAGAAAGGAGGCAGAGTCAGGGAAAAGCCATGGAGCTGCTGGAAACAGACATGTTGAAACTTTGTTGGTGGACCACGACCTTGTGGTGATGCACAGATTAATAGAAATGGATTAAATTAATATGTAAGAGTTAGCCAATAAGAAGCTAGAGCTAATGGGCCAAGCAGTGATTTAAATAATATGGTTTCTGTGTGATTATTTCGGGTCTGAGCTGCTGGACAGCTGGGAAACAAACTAACAGCTTCCTTACAGCAATCAAGTATTATTCAGTCACAGACAGAAATGGAGTTCTTATACATTACACAACACAATGAACCTCAAGAGTAAAGTGAAGACATCAGATACAAAAGGTCACACACTAGTTGGGTGGTGATGGTGTATGCCTTTAATCCCAGCACTTGGGAGGCAGAGGCAGGCCTCTGTGAGTTTGAGGCCAGCTTGGTCTACAGAGTGAGTTTCAGGACAAGTTCCAAAGTTACAGAGAAACCCTGTCTCAAAAAAAAAAAAAAAAGAAAGAAAGAAAAGAAGAGAAAAAGAAAGAGAGAGAGACAGAGAAAGAAAGAAAGAAAGAAAGAAAGAAAGAAAGAAAGAAAGAAAGAAAGAAAGCCACACACTGTATGATTCCACCTACGTTAGCTGTCCAGAATGACCAGTCCTTAGAAACAATGGGTTCACATGGTTGTCAGGGACTAGGGGAAGGAGTAATGGAGAGACTGCTCAGTGGGTCTGGGCTTTCTTTTTAGGGTGATGGAAAGGTTCTGAAATGGCATAATGGTGATGGGTTCACAACTTTCTGAATATACTAAAAATTACTGAAATGTGCACTTTTAAAGGGTAAATTTTATGGTATGTGAATTATATCGTAATAGAAAATTTTAAGCCAATAAGTTAGATATTTTATATTTCTCTAAGGAGACCAAACCACTTCAAATTTGGTGTCTCAAGACGTGACCTTTGACTGATTTCGTCCCACTAGGTTGATGGTCTTTGTCAAAAGACCCATCCTTGGTCTAAGAGGGTCATATTTCAGGCAGATTCATACGTCAGAACAAGGACTAGAATGACTGAAGTCATTAAGGCTTTTATTGTAGCAGATCAAAGAAGGAAACTAATGAGACCCAGCGAAAAGCCAAGTGCGACAATTAGAGCAGGTCATTCAACCAGAAACAGAAATCCCAGTGTGTGTCTGTCAAGTCATAAGAATGCAGTTCACCAATAGACAACCCATGAGACAAAGGGCCACCCTAATCCTAAATTTATACCCAGCCCACACTGTGTAGCTGTGATCCCAAGAAAGGCCTAAAGCTATAAAGGCAGCATTAAAGCTTCGTAGTGAGAAGTTGGTATGGGTCATTGGGTTTATAAAATGGCCATGTAACTCCTGTTTTTAAAAAGCAAGAACATTAATAACCTATATATACTAAACATGTATGTGTGTGAATATGCACATGTATGTGTGTACATAAATGGAACTGGATTTTGACAAAGAATAAAAGATAGAATTTCAGTAAAGGATACTCAAATAATTGGGTGTTGACCATGCGAAAACTAAAGTGAATTTTAATCCTGGCACTTGGGCCATACCATGTATATTATATGGATTATAAAAATTAAAATAGACCACAAATCTGAATATAAAATCTAAAACTAAAAAACAAGGTGGCAAACATAAAAACTTTCAAAAATATATAAAAGAGATTTAATATAGGACTTAGGGGTTAAGAGCACTGGCTGCTCTTCCAGAGGTCCTGAGTTCTATTTCCAGCAACCACATGGAGGCTCACGACCATCTCTAATAGGATCTGGTGCCCTCTTCTGGCATAAAGTCGTATATACAGATAGAGCATTCATACATAAAATAAATAAATAAATATAAAAAATACATATAAAAGAAAAACTTTTTGGCAAATTTGTCTTAGATGTGTCATCAAAAACACAATCTATGGAAGGGAAAATTAATAAATTGGGCTTCACCAAAAATCCAAATATTTGCTCTTTAAAGGCTACTGCTAGAGCCAGGCACCAGCGACACACACCTTTAATCCCAGCACTACCACTAGAGAATGATCAGATAAGGGACACTCTGCGAGAGCGCTTTGCTGAGTATATACCAGACAAAGGCTTATGCCTAGAAGATACACCAGGCTAAAAATTCGGCCATAAGAAAGCAAACATCATTTTTTAAAGTACGACAAATTTGAACAACCACCTTAACAAGGAAAACAATTGCAAACTGGCTCAGGAGAAGGTGATCAATACAATTAATCATTAGAAATACAAATTGGCACACCATGAGGGTCTGCCACTTTCAACAGGACGCTTACAGTTTTTAAAGGCCACACATGTGTTGATGGAAGTTAGAGCAGCTGGAGCTTTTAAAGTCTGAAAATAGTATGGCAGGTTCTTCAAAATCTATATATAGGGGGCTGGGGAGATGGTTCAGCCAGTCAAGTTCTTGCCGAGAAAACATAAAGACCTGAGTTTGACCCCCAGAACCCACATAGAAAGTGAGCCGTGGTGGCCCATGCCTGCAACCCAACCATGGGGAGGAAGAGACAGGCTAGCCTACTTGGCCAGCCTCAGGTCAGGGAGAGATTCTTCTCAAAAAACAAACAAGAAAACAAACAAGAAACAAAAAGTAAGGCAACAGGTCCTGAGGAATGGCACTCAAGGTTGACCTTTCACCTTCATACTTGTTTTACACACTTGTACACATGCACACACACCAATGTGCACACAAATCCATGCATAAACACTCAGACACCACAAAAGCCTGTAACCTCAGCCCTTGCGAGACTGGAGCAGAAAGATCACCGAGTTTCCAAGGTGGTCCTCCTTTTGAAGGCGTGAAAAAGTCACAGAGAGTAGCTTGGTTGGACACTACTCAAAATGAAAACTTTCTGGGGTTTCCTTTTAGGAAGAAGGAACTGCCCACAGAAGAGCTACGAACTGGTGGTAGGAAGATAAGCAAGTGATAGCCCAAGAAACGGGTAGTCCTCTGCCAGAATACAGCTTTATACATTACATCATCTCTTATTAAGACTCTGGAAACATCACTAAAAATCTTAGTTGTGCTTCATAGCATTTTATGAGGAGAAGCCTTACTATACAGCAGCATTAACAGGATTGGAAATTTGAAAAGGCTTCAGGCCTTGGGCCTTGATAATGTCACAAGTGCCCAAGAGCTCTGGTGCACGGGTCGCACTATAATCCTGTTTTTAGCGATCTTGTCTCCAGTCTCAGAAGCAGAGTGGTTCTGAGCCTGGCACTAGATTATCTGGGGTCAGATCCCAGATTGCTAAACAGTGAGGTGAACTTGAACGTGTCATTTTTACCTCTGCTAGCCACCATTTCCTCATTTTTAAAGTGAAATAGCACCTGACTGATGGAGCTAATTTTCAGGAATGAATATGGCAATACATAAAAAGCACTTCAATCAATGTCTGACCCATCAAAATCGATTGATAAATTTCAATAATTAGCTGGAGACTTCCCTCTGGGGCAGAGTTTAAGTCTTGGAGGCAGCGGTTAAGGTTTCTAGCTTTCCAGTGGCCCATGAAGTGTTTGGTGCTTGGTACGGCCGCAAACAGAACTTGGTAGATGGATAAGTCAGTACATGACCTAAAGCCCTGCCATTTTGTTCCTAGCATCGGGTTTGCTTTGTTGTTAGTGTGCTGGGGGCATTTTACCCCGGCATGCCTGGTATCTTGACACCACTAACACGGCCTTCCTTCCCACCATAGCCACCTCTACCGCTACAGTCAGTTTGCAGTTATTGAAGGTCATGGTGCAGTGATTGCGAGCAGACAGAGAGGCTTGACGGAGCCACACCTCTGCCTCTGTACTGCATCTTGCCACCATGATACTGAGACGAGGGCTAGAATCGGACAAAACTGCCGAAGAGAGAGGCGGACCAATAGCTGCCTCAGGATTCCAGGAGTGAAGCTGGAGAGATGGCTCAGTAATTAAGACCACTGACTGCTCTTCCAGAGAGTTGAGACTCAGTTTCCAGCACCCTCATGGTGGCTCACAACTGCCTGTACCTCCAGTCCCACTGGATTTGATGTTCTCCACTGTCTCTGTGGGCACCAGACACACGAGTAGTGTACAGAAATGTATGCAGGCAAGCCATACATAAAAAGTAATAAGTAAATAAAATGTTAAACCGGGTAGTGGTGGCGCATCCCTTTAATCCCAGCACTCGGGAGTCAGAGGTAGACGGACCTTTGTGAGCTCAAGACCAACCTAATCTACAGAATGAGTTCCAGGACAGCCAAGGCTACACAAAGAAACCCTGTCTTGAAAAACAAAAACAAAACAAAGCAAAAAAAGGATTCAAGTAGCAAGCACCCTTGCTACCTGGAATCTATCCTCAACCTAGCGCTCAGAATGATCCTGCTAAGATCTCAACTGAGTCCTGTCCACGTCTTTGCACAAATCCCTCCTCCACTGACTTCTCTCTCCTCTTGGTTGGAGCAAAGCCTAAAATTCCCACAGTAGCCCAGTGGGCAATCTCCACCCTCTCCCAGTTCATCCCTTACCTCATGTCTTCTTGCACACACTGCTCCAGCCTTTTTATAAGTACCAGCCTTGCTGCAGCTCAGACATTCCTAGAGGGCTCTTGCCTGGAGTCTCTGCACTTGCCTGTCCCTCTGCCTGCTATGCTTTTCCCCAGAAATTCATCGATTCTCTGTTCAAAGACCATCTCATCAAAGAGGCCTCTTCTGCCCTCTTGTCTAAAACTGCATGAGTGTGAAGACTGTATCCAGTGCTCCCCTCCATCCCAACAGCTAGCCCGGCCAGTGGCACAGCGGACTGGTGAGCACTTATCAACTGATCAGCGAGTCAAATCCTAAGGTTCACTTGTTTTCTGCATGTTTCCTTTTCGGGCTAATCCTTCGCAAAGGGAAGCTCCTCCAGGAGTGCCCAGAGATGGCTCCTGGACCCACAGCAAGACAAGGAACATGAAAGCAAAATTAAAGCAAATCCCTGGAGCAACGGAGAGCAGCTGACTAGAATTCTCTGCTGGAAAACTTGAGGGTCCCTGGCTTAGCATGATGAATTGTGTTTGTCAGTGTTTCCAAGGCAAGATATAATGTGTCAGTGTCCAAGAATCCTAAGTACTCATTGTGTGACTTTAATAAACAGTGAGTATAACTAAAGGGGACACAGAAGAGAGAGAGACAGAGAGAGAGACAGAGAGAGAGACAGAGAGAGAGACAGAGAGAGAGAAGAGAGAAGAGAGAGAGAGAGAAGGAGAAGAGAGGAGAGAGGAGAGGAGAGGAGAGGAGAGGAGAGGAGAGGAGAGGAAAAACCTGTTACAGAGGGCAGAGGGGTGTCCAACCTTTTGACATTGAAATATGACAGTTACCAACAAATGTTTTAGTCCACATTTTCTTTTTAAAATTTATTTGTTTTATTATTTTATGTGTATGAGTGTGGTCAGAGACTGCTTGTTTGTTTCCTGGCCACCCAAACCTTAAATATTCACTCAGAAACTATATTAAAACACTGCTTGGCCTATTAGCTTAGGCTTCTTATTAACTAACTCTTACATCTTAAATTAACCCATTTCCATTATTTTATATTTTACCCCAAGGCTTGTGGTATACCAACAAGGTTCCCGGGCATTTGTCTCCTTCAGCCGCTACATGGCATCTCCCTGACTTCGCCTACTCTCTCTATATATATCTTTTCCAGCCTGGGTATATTCTGCCCCTGCCATAAGCCAAAACAGCTTTATTCATTAAGCAATAAAAGCAATACATATACAGAAGGACTTTCCACACCATATGAGTATTTTGCCGAGTAAATGTCTGGTGCCCTCAGAGTTCAGAAAAGAGTCTGAGATCCCCTGACACTGGAGTTCCAGACAGCTGTGAGTCACCATGTGGGTGCTGGGAATCAAACTCAGGACCTCTGCAAGAGCACTAAGTGCTCTTAACCACTGAGCCATCTCTCCAGCATCAGTTTTAGTAAAGTGTGAGGTTGCTTAAATGGGAAACACATAAGCTATTACAGCCCAAAAGGTGTGGGTTCAAATTCTGCTGTAATTACTTATTACATGTATAGCATCCTGCTACTACTTATTCCTGAAATCTTGGGTGTCCATTTCTAGTTGAAGTAGAAGGCTATGCATATCTTTTTTAAAAGATTTATTTATTCATATATTTTATGTATGTGAGTACTCTGTCTTCATGCACACCAGAAGAAATCTGATCCCATTACAGATGCTTGTGAGCCACCGCATGGTTGCCGGGAATTAAACTCAGGACCTCTGGAAGAGCAGTCAAGTGCTCTTAACCGCTGAGCCATCTCTCTAACCCCAGCATATCTTAGTAGGATGTTGAGATAGTAAAGAATAAAATGTACCTGGGACACAGTAAATGCTTAATAGTGGCAAATTGCTATTATTATTTATATAATTTATTATTATTCTGTGTGTATAGTCATTTCTCTCCTTCCAATTTTATATGGGTTCTGGGATCAAACTCAGGTTGTTTGTGTAGCAAATACCTCTACCTGCTGAGCTGTCTTGCCAGTCCACTATTACTTGTTTTTATAGCGTCTATATTTTTCTGAGTGCTTAAAACTCATTCTCTGTCTCTGTCTCTCTCTCTCTCTCTCTCTCTCTCTCTCACACACACACACACACACACACAAAATGGCATCACAGAGATGAAAACATAATTCCAAAAAGCTTGTGTTACGCTAGAAAACTCTCTCAAACCAGGAGGTGGTGGAACACGCCTTTAATCCCAGCACTCGGGAGGCAGAGGCAGGCAGATCTCTGTGAGTTCGAGGCCAGCCTGGTCTACAAGAGTGAGTTCCAGAACAGGCTCCAAAGCTACAGAGAAATCCTGTCTCGAAAAACCAAAAAGAAAAGAAAACCCTCTGGAAACCCTTCCCTAGAGTCCTATTTGCCCTCTACAGTAGACCAGGTGACACATTTTGCTCTTAACTACTGTTGATCATTAATAATAAATCCATATATGTTTGGAGTCCGCACTCTACCAGAGTTTTTGAACGTCTTGTTTCAGGACTGAAGCTTGAGAAGGTGCCCGAACAGACTCCCTAATCTCTCACAGTGAGTGGTCTGTCAGTGAGAATGTTATTGTACCTGGATTCAGAGACCGCAGTGTGCACAGTCCTTTAGGAAGCTGCCCCTGTCATTTGGACCTTCGGACGCCAAGCTCGAGTACAGAGGAGAGAGAGGCAGCGGCCACACCACGCTATTCCTTCCTCTCCTTCACCAGCCTCTGGAGCTCTGAAATAACAGTTGAAGAGTGGAGTTGGTCTCCTAAACTCGGCTCTGCCTTGTCCCAGCAGTCCCTTCTGCGCGAGATTGCCAGCCTTCCACAACTCCACACTCCCACCTGCTGGAAGCTGCCTTGCGCAGCCGGCCCATTCACAGCCGGCTCTGACTGCAGCTCCCCAAGGTTCGCTGTGCATGAAGGGGCTGCTCTGGGAGCCATGGCACAGGCTGTAACTGGGAGAAGGAACTCGGTTACTTTCTTAATCTTACCTGAGTCTCCATCTATGCTGTTTTGTGATTGTTGCACCCTTGGAATTTTAGGTTCTCCCAACTTGTAACCAGGGGGACACAGCCCTGACTTTCTCTGCCCTGGGCTGCATGGGTGAAATGGATAGATTGACAAACTGCCCACTAGGCCAGATGGAAAGAATTGAGATGTTGGACAGGGCACTAGTGTAAGCTTCATTACTAAGGGGATAAAAGCAGAAGCATCCCCAGTAAACAGATGGAAAGGGGAAGACCCAGAAAATCAATGTATGCAGCCATAGGAAAGAGACTTCTTCCATAGGGAAGAGATTTCTTTCCTTCTTTACCCAATTCTGTTGACACAACTCCCACTGCAAACTGACAAGGACAACCACAGACAAAAAGGTCACCCTCCCTATCTTCAGCCCTTCACAAAGTGACTCGTCCCTCTGTCCATCTTCTTAACCATCTGACTTCCAATTACGCCCCTCTGTGGCCTTGGCAACCTCATTCTGATAGGAAAGAAGACAGCACACTCCAAGAATTTGCCCTCCTGTCTCTCCCTCCCATTGCTGAGTCCTGATCTACCCACCCAAGGACACTGGTGTCCTCAAAGTCCTCTTCAAGGAGCTGTTCTTTCACCCACATGAGGTCTGTTTTCCAGCCAGAAAGGGAGTGCCTGGGATCAGCAACTTCCCTACTCACCTCTCGCCTCTACCAGATCCATACTGTCTCTCTGAACAGCTCACTTAAAGCACTCTGTGTGCAGAATGGTGTGTTCATTCGCCTAGCCTCTTCTGGTCATTGCTATTGACCCTGGCCCACATCAGCTGACAACTTCCCATTGATCAATGGGTATTAAATGTCACCATCATCCAGAGACAAATTGCCACAGCCCACTCACCTTGTCTTCTCTCAGTACCCTCCTCTCTTCCAGTAACCTGCTTTCTCCACCTCCTCCTCTAATGGCCATTACTGACATGCACCTCTCAACTTAGACAACAGCGCTACCCACGAGCCTCTTCCTCCCACTTTCCCACTCCTGACCGCCCTGAGCCCCAGCACTTCAATCCTTTCCCTGTCTCCAAGTTTATCCTCCCTCTCTTCCCACTCCCACCCCAGGTCTACTGGCATATGCCTTTAACCCCAGTTCTCGGGAGCCAGAGTCAGACAGATTTCTATGAGTTCAAGCCCAGCCCAGACAACCTAGTGAGACTCAGTCTCAAACCAAAGAATCGAAGCCTCTTAGCAGTCTTAAATGACTCCCCATTCCTTCCTCCGTTCTCTTGCTCCCTTTTTCTTCTACTCCTAAACCCTAGAAAACCCTGCATCCCAAGGCAATTCTACCACAGCTTGCCCTGAACTTAAGCCCGGACTTCAGAATCCTGAAAGAAAGAACAAACTGGTCACTCATAAGTTTCTTGAAAGGCCATTACAAATCTGTCTGACTCTCCTGTCTCTCATCAGGCTGCCTGGCCTTTTTCTTGCTGAGGAAAATTAAAGTCAACAGTGGCTGGAGAGACAGCTCAGTAGCTAAGAGCACTTGTTCTTGCAGAGGACCCAGGTTCGGTTCCCAGCTCCCTCAGTTCACAACCATGCATAACTCCAGGTCCAGGGCACACACGATACACAGACATACATGCAAGCAAAACATTAAAACACATGAAATAGTAATAATAACAATGATGATGATGACGATGAAGCCAAGAGCCCCCTCAACATTACATCTCTTTTATTCTTGTCCTTCCCTCAGTCTCTACACTCTGAAGATGACCCTCTCTCTGTTCAGAGTCGGTCTTTCAGCTCGTACATAAATCCTCCTCTCCCACGCCAGAGCTATAACTCAATGACAGGATGTTTGCTTAGTGTGTCCAAAGCCTTACTATGCTGCCGTCCCTTTCGATGTTCTAGCACAGCTCTAACTGCCACTATCCGAGGAAATTTCCACAGTCACGCTCTTCAATGAAATTCAAAGCATATTTTTTAACCTCGAATTTTTTTTATTTTATGTATATATGGGCGTTTTACCTGTACACATATCTGTGTGCCACTTGTATGCCTAGTACCCACAGAGGCCAGAAGAGGGCATCAGATTCCTTGGAACTGGAGTTACAGGTGGTTGTGAGCTGCCATGCCGGCTCTAGGGATCAATGCTGGGTACTCTGGAAGAGCAGCCACTATTCTGAACCTCTGAGCCATCTCCCCAGTCCCAAAAAAGAGGCTGTAAGACAATTGCAAAGTTCTAGTCACCTCCTTGCACCCCAGTCTTCAGCAACAGGAAGCAAGTGGTCGCGTCACTGCTTCTCCACAAGGCCCAAATCCAGTGAGTCACACAGCGAGTGCACAGACCCCAGCCACAGCCACCAGAGCCAATCCACCCACCTTAAACACAAAGCCAGTGCTCACTGCTTAAGTCATTAAGACAAAAGGATCCTGCAAGGCAGAAAGAACTAAGAGACCCACACTATATAAATTATTTTTAAACTTAATTTTTTATTGATTCTTTTGGAAATTTCACATCGAGCACCCCAATCCCACTCATTTTCCAGTCCCCCCATACCCACCCTTTACCCTTGCAGCATCCCCCAAAATAATTTTTTTTTGGTTGTGAGCCTAGCCTTTAACGGCTGAGCCATCCCTCCAGGCCCAAAATAATTTTTTTTAATTAAAACATTCGTCTTAGTGGCACCGGAAGCTGCAGTGTGTCACCGAACATAACTTTTTGTCCAAACAGCTTTACTTGGCAATAGTTCATTATAATGAGTTGTTGGTCTGGTTCAAGGCCTCTCTGGCGTTGGGTACACCACCAATACTGGACCCTCACCAAAACTCCTCTTGGGTATCCTGCTGTTGTCCTAAGATTCTGCAGCTCTGGTTCCATAGGACCAATCCATTCACATGCTCCAGCAGGTCATAGATGGGGTAGATGCTAGAGTGGGCCAGCTTAAGAGCACTGGATGTAGGCCTGGGTAGTAACTGAGCTGGCCAATCTGGGCCTCCACTGGGACCACTTTTCTCGGTCAAAGGGCAGAGCCAGCTTTCCTGAGCCCGTGGTGAGGGGTGGAGCCAGCTCTCCCAGGGCTGGTGTCACGGGCGGGGGGGGGGGGGGGGGGGGGGGGGTTGGTTCGTGGGTGGGGCAACTCTTCCGTGTGGGGTGGGGCCAGCTCTCCTGCTGCAGCCAGGGAGGGGCAGGACCAGATCTCCCAGAGTCAGCAAGAGGCACGACCAGCTCAGCATGGCCCTCGGATTTCAGCATACACCCAGTAATAAAAGGGACCACGGCCATCAACACGGATCCAGAAATGGTACTCCGCAGCAGCGCAGACCAAGATGTCACTATGGTTCTGGGCGGCAGCGTAAGCCACTCAGATCACTATGGACCCGACAGCAGTATGATCCTCAGACACCAACATGGCCTCAGGTAGCTGCCCATTTCCTGGGCATCAGCACAGCCTTTGGCGGTAACAGGAGCCACAGACATCAACACAGACCCTGGCTGAGGTAGGACCATGGGATAAATTATTTCTTAGTGGAGGGTGATACAAATTTCAAATGTCAGGAATGAAAGGAAGAACCAGTAGATCTTAAAATGATGCTTACTGAACAGATTCCTTGAAAGACAAATTATCAAAGCTGACACAGGAGAAATAGAAAATGTGAGGAGCCCTTTATCCACCAAGTATATTGAGGTTTCTATTTAAAAAAAAAAAAACTGTATGAGGCTGGGGTAAGTACATACTTAAGATACAAAACCCTTAGTTCAATCTACTACTCCTCAAAACAAAAATTTCCACAATGAAATCCCTAAGCCAAACAGCTTCATTAAGGAATTCTATCTCTCACATCAGAGGAAGAGATAATTTAATTTGTTAGTAGTCTTATACTGCTACTAGAACCAACTAGAAGGTAAAACTGGATCAGTACCTCTCAGGGAATATTGATTCACTATCCCTAATAAAACATTAATAACTAGAAGAAGCAATATGTAAAAAAAAGGTTTTGAAAGAATTTGTTATGATTAAATAGAACTTCTCGAGAGCACAATGTTTAGTCAAATAATCCCCATGGTTTGCTACATCAAGAGAATAAAGGAGACAAATCGTATGATTATCTCAACAGATGCAGAAAATGCATTTGTTAACAACTTGACAGCTGTTCATGGTAAGGCTCGCAACAGACGGGATAGAAAATGATTTCTTGACCCAATAAAGCACCTACAGAAAGTCTACTGGTCACACCACACATAGCTGGGCACTGAATACGCTCCATCCTAGCAGAGAGAACAAGGCAAGAACGCCCTTTCTTTCCACATCCATTCCACACTGCTCCTAAGACAGTAAGGGGCAAAAGAGGCAGGGAGGGTGGCAGAGACCCAAAGAGACGGCAAGAACTGGGCTTTCTGAACTCACACGATTATGCTTGCAGGAGCTTCAAGGACTCCGTCTCCAAGATTGCACAATACAAGGTCAGTGTCAACATCACTCTTTTTTTCTGGAATGTATTAGCGTAGTTTTTATCTTTAGAGAGTGTTAAATTGAACCACTTTCTCCAGGGTCCCTAAAAAAGGCTACAGAGGTATGGAAGGCAAGGGTCCTTGAACTTTCTCTCAGGTTGGTCACCCAGTGCTGTGACGGTTGGCCTGAGGAGGAAGCCAAACATACGAACATGCTGTCGCTTGTGTTTATTGTAAATGAATAGCGTAATTTTTAAAATTTAGTACCATAAAATAGCAGCAGGACTTCTAATACTGACCAAGACGGAGTAACAGGGACTAGTTGTACACTCCAACCTGAAACAGCTAAAACTCCAGACAAAATGCATGAAGATTTTCAGACTTTAGCAGCAAGGCAGGCGGGGTGAGCACAGCATCTTCCTCAGGCTGTGACAGGAACAAGTTCCCAGGTGTTAATCTAAGAAGGGGATCTCCAAATCTCCCTCCATTCAAGATATCATGCAGGCCAGGTCAGAATTCAAAGATGGAACTAAAGAGATATCGGGGAGTCTGAGGAAGGTCTCCATCAAGGCTGACCCACGTTCGCTCGTGGCTGACTGGGCGTTCTTCCGCCCAATCCAGAGAGATGGCAAAGATAGCTAAGCTCCCTCGATGTTGAAGGACCTGAGTTCCAGAGTCTCACATCTAAGCTTCCAAATCCAGCGGCTTAAAGCGCTAAGCCTCCAAGATGAGAGGTTTACAGCTCCACGCTCTCCAAGCTGGAGGCTTACTGCTCCCGGTGCTCAAGGCGCAGACTTAGAGTGCTAACACTTGACAGCAATTGCTGGAGCCCTGAGCTTTAGGTATAGGGGACTCCCAGCTCTTCAGCTCCCTGCGGCTCACTCAAGCTCTTCTGGCATCTGGGGCTTGCAACCCGCATAGTGTCAGCTCGGACTCCTTTGTTCAGCTCTTCACAGCCCCTCGTCTTCTGTGGTCTCAACTCCCCCATGCTCACTTTCCTTCTCAGCACTTCCAAGGTCCTGTCAAGTCTTAAGGTCTTTGGAGTCTGCAAGCCCCTGTGCTGCACCTCGGGGCTTCTGTCCTCTGAGCATTTAGCTCTCACTAGCTCCGAGGACTCGGTGTTGTGACTTCAAACTTTTGTTATCAAGTTCCTTAGCCCCTGGCGACTCTGGAATATTTTTCAGGAGCCTCTACTGCTGCTGCTAGGAAAATCCAGGCATTTATCTACTCTTCATACTTTGCCTGTTTTACCCAAAGGAGACTTTTCTGAGACCTAACATTGCAGCATGGGAGGCAGGGGTGCCACTTGGGGTGGGAGGGTGGTGCCCAGGAGAGATCTGAGACCTAACATTGCAGGATGGGGAGCAGGGGTGCCACTTTGGGGTGAGGGTCTTAGTGTCCTGGAGAGAACCCTCCCAGACTAAGCTGGAACACGAGAAAACTGCATGAGGAAGAGCGTGGCATGCTTGTGTACAGACTATAATTTCATCGGTCACAGCCCCATGTGTGCAGTTTCTAACTCCACCAATCAGAAGCCTTACACTGCACCAATCAACGACTTTTGCTGAGGCACTGGGGAAGTGCCTAGTAAATGGAAGTTCCTGTCTCACTCAGTCCTGCAGCAGTTCAGTCCTAAAGAAACACATAGAAGATTACATTAATTGCAAACTGTTTGGCCTATTGGCTCAGGCTTATTATTAACCAGCTCTTACAATGTAAATTAACTCATAATTCTTATCTATGTTTAGTCATGTGGCTTGGTACCCTTGTACCTTGATACAGCATTGATGTCTTGCTTCTTCTGCATCTGGCTGGTCCCTGCATCTCTCTGCCTTTCCTCTTCCCAGAATTCTTAGTCTGGTTGCCCTGCCTATACTTCCTGCCTGACAACTGGCTAATCAGCATTTTATTAAACTAATACAAGTGACAAATCTATACAGTGAACAAGAGCATTCTCCCACAGCAGTGCCCACATCCTATCCTGAGCTGAAGAGCTGCCAGGTAAACAGATCACCCAAAGTCCATCCAGGATTGTCTGGTTAGAAATGAGGTCTACTGAAGTTGTTGCAAATTGCCTGGGGTGCATGGTGTAGTGATATTTCATTTCTACTTTAATAAATAAAGCTTTCCTGAAGTTGAGAGAGTAAAACAGCCACACTGGCCAGACATACAGACCAGGCTGCAATAACACATATCTTTAATCCCAGTAGCCACACTAGTTTGCCATAGTGACTGGGCAGTACATGACTTTAATCCCAGTGGTGCACACTTTTAATCCCAGAACTAGAGAGGATTCTAAAACAGGAGGAGACAGCTCTCAGGCTCAGGCTCATTCTGAGATTACTGAAGGCAGGATTGCCTTTTTTAACTAAGGTCGAGGTAAGAGCCAGTGGCTGGCTGTTTTGTTTTACGGATCTTCAGATTGAACCCCAATTCTCTGAGTTTTTATCATGATTCAGGGTGGTCCTGACTGGAGTAAGGTTCCTTTGCAGCTAGAGTGGAGTGTTCAACATGGCCCTCTGGTTGCTGTTCCTCACTCATGGAAGCCAGGCATCAGGGAAGGACATGGTAACTGCCAAATACGGGGTCAAAACAACTGACCTCAAACAGCATTTCTCATTTAAAGAAAAAATAAACATTAAAAGATTGGGGGCTAGAGAGACAGCCCAGAGGTTAAGAGCACCTGTTGCTCTTGCAGAAGACCCAGGTTCAATTTCTAGCACCCATGTGCTATGAAATGAATCACAATTCTCTCCAGTTCCAGGGGATCATATAACTTCTGTGAACACCAAGCCCATATGTGGTATACACATACACATTGTAGATCTAATTTAAAAATTTTTAAACCAGGTAGTAGTGGTGCACGCCTTTAATCCCAGCACTCAGGAGGCAGAGGCAGGTGAATCTCTGTGAGTTTGAGGTCAAGGTGGTCTACAAAACAAGTTCCAGGACAACCAGGGCTATAAAAAGAAACCCTGTCTCAAAAACAAAACAAAACAAGAGTGTAAGTGCCTACTGTCCTGCCACCATAGGCCTCCCTCCAGTCCTGCTCTCATGAGCCGGCTTTGCCCAGGAAGTGCAGCTCCCAGCCCTCACTGAAGAAGCTTCTCTTCGCAGCAGATGAACACATTACCAAAAACACACAACTGGTCAAAATGCAGAGGACAACTGATCATGGAGAGCTGAACTCCAAAAGCTACATCTACAAAACAACCTCCACACCCACAGCTCAAGGAACAGTGAGGAAGCAGAGGGGTGAGATCGTAAGAGGCAGAGGACCAGGAAATCTGCTGTGAGATTGTGCCTAGAATCTTCTAGGATGGCAGAGAAGCCTCAATAATACGGCTACCTAAACAAGGACAATTCCAATAGACATGGAAGGTGGAAATTTCACAAAGCCCTGTGTCTAGAGAAGAACCACAGGAAACTAAGGAATGCCGAGCAGGTGATGGGCTTCCCCAGTTAGGAGCACCGTGATTGGCTATCCGATACCAAGTGGTCAACCCTAAAACTGTGTACATATAGGCAATCATAAATGGATGCAGCAGGGTGTGTGTGTGTGTGTGTGTGTGTGTGTGTGTGTGTGTGTGTGTAAAACAATAACAATTAAAGAAAAAGAGGCCATAAATTTGACAGGTATTAAGGAGGAGTGGGCAGGAGACATGGGAGAGGTTGAAGGGAGAAGTAATATAGTAGTATTTCAATAATAAAAAAAAGTGTTATAACCACATTTTAAGAACAAAATGAAAGTGTTTACAATAAAGATCTATCATGATATTAACGTGTTAACAGTATTTATAACTCCTAGCCAAACACCTCAGGGAGAGTCTTTTGGTTGTCTCAGAAGCACTCAAGGTTGAAATAAAATTGTATTTGAAAGGAGTAGAGGAGGAAATTCTCAGGATTTGGTTGTCCACTGGCCTGCTGGCTACGAGCCTTCATGGAAACCCTCATAATGCACAAGCCATCACTTTTCTCTAGCTGGTCTTTACCGTAGCGGTGGAGCAATAGGAGACAGAGACTAAAAATCGCTCTGGCTGTACCTAAACAAAGCAAATTCAAAAGATCGAGTTGTTTGTTCCCAGAAGCCTAATTGTGTCACAGAACAAGGCCCAAAAGCATCTGTAGAAATATAAAATATCCAACGCAACAAGCCAAAATACAGCCGGGCGGTGGTGGCACACGCCTTTAATCTCAGCACTCAGGAGGCAGAGGCAGGCGGATCTCTGTGAGTTTGAGGCCAGCCTGGTCTACAAGAGCTAGTTCCAGGACAGGAACCAAAAGCTATGGAGAAACCCTGTCTCAAAAATCCAAAAAAAAAAAAAAAAAAAAAAGCCAAAATACGCAGTATTGGGAATTCAACCAATACATGGTTTTAAGCTGCCCTGGTCATGGTGTTTCTCCATAACAAATAAAACAGTAACTAAGACCCAAGAATTATGGCACACACAAATAAGCAGGAAAATATATAATCAGTTCAAAACAGTTCAAAATAGAGATAAAGAGCAATGAAAACTGGTCTAAAATGGATGTAAGGGATAGAATTAGTAGACAGTTATTAAAATCGACATTAAAACAACATTCCATCTATTAGAAAAAATAACAGAAATAATCAAGCAGATTAACTAAAAATTGTTTTGTTTGTATGTGTCTGTATGTATGTCTATGCACCACATGCAAGTCTGGAGTCCACAGAGGCCATAAGGGGACATCAGGGTCCTGGAGCTAGGGTTACAGACAGTTGTGAACTGCCACATGAGTGCTGGGAACAAGTCTGGTCCTCTGGAAGAGCAGCTGCTGCTCTTAACCACTGAGCGGTCTCCCCAGTCTCAACAGTACATGTTTTAAAGCATAATGGAGATAAATGTTCCATGCATCATACATGATGTTATTAAACCGAGCTATGGCTCAATACTAGAGCACTTGTTAGCACACTCAAGGCTCTGAGTTCAATCCTCACGCTGAAAAAGGAATTTCATCTTGTTCTCTTGTTCCTTCCTCCTCCCCACCGCCACCTCTAGCCCTTTCCAGGAGAAGGGGTGAGAATGATTGACACACATCTCTGAATGGCACATACACAGCTTTTCTTGCTCCCCTTTTCCCTCTGGCAACATGGGTACCACCATACCTGCTGGCAACTGGTATTTCAGGCAGATGTGCCCAGCTGCAGCGGCACTGCTATCCGATGGTGCATCTCCCTGGGAAACTAGAAAAGGGAACGCTGTGTTTAGCAGGTGTATTTTCTCCCTCTCCAGGTAAGCAGGAGAAATAATGGAATTCAAATTGGAATGACCATGTGGTAAAACTTCTGCCCACCAGGTGTTTATCCCGGTTCATAAAAACAACTTTTTGAAGGTAATGAAAAACCACTCCCTGTTGGGGAAGCAAATGGAACCAAATGGTTCTGAACAGTTTGAGAGAAAACAGCAAACCCGCGGAGCAGACAGCGAATGCATGTCAAACAGGATCGGCACAGACTCCCTCAGGAATTCTTCCCAGATGAGGCCTCAGGGAGGCCTGAAACTCTAGAAATCCAACCACCCAACAGCATGCGGTATGCCTTCCATTGTCAAACACACAGGCTGCCCTGCTTCTGTGGGTTGTGGGAAGGCTTCCCCCTTTCCCTCTACCCAGCGCCTAAGTATGCATCTTCCTCTCAGTTCCTGTTTTGATGCCCTACTGCTCCGTTCCATTGGACTTCCCTGCCCGGTTCTTTCTTTCTTCCTCCATTACCCCTAACGATAAACGCACAGGCTTTTTACGGCTGGCAGAGTTTACTGCTAATCACACAAGTGGAATAGGGAATAAGACCAACAAAGATGAAGACACTTATTTACCTAATAGCCCTTTATATGTATGTGACCAAATGTCCTCTATTCCAAGGACAGCTCTGGCTTACACCTGTTCTCCTGTCATATTCTTAATAGTGTTCTTTCAATCTCAAAAGTACTCATTTTCGTCTTAAAGTAGCATAAGTTATTTTATTCATATAGCATTTACTTTATTCCAAGATTATAAGTACAAACCTAATTAATGCCCAAGCCCATGAAGTAAGAAATATTTTTAAAATAATAAAACCAAGGGCTGGAGAGATGGCTCAGTGGTTAAGAGCATTGCCTGTTCTTCCAAAGGTCCTGAGTTCAATTCCCAGCAACCACATGGTGGCTCACAACCATCTGCAATGAGGTCTGGTGCCCTCTTCTGGCCTGCAAGCACACACGCAGACAGAATATTGTATACATAATAAATAAATAAATATTTTTAAAAAAATAATAAAACCAAGGGATGGAGATGTTTTTAGAGAGTCAGTGTCTGAGCCAGGATTTGAACTGAGGCAACCTGGCTGCAGTGTACTGATGTGGGAGTGTCATATATCAATCTGTTGATTTCATTGGTTAAGCAATAAAGAAACTGCTTGGCCCTGATAGGTTAAAACATAGGTGGGAGGAGTAAACAGAACAGAATGCTGGGAGGAAGAGGAAGTGAGCTCAGAGAGGACATGCTCCGCCCCCCCGGGCAGACGCGCGCACAATGAAGCAAGCCGCCAGGTCAGACATGCTGAATCTTTCCCGGTAAGACCGGAGCTACACAGTTTATTAGAGATGGGTTGATCGGGATATCAGAATTAGCCAGTAAGGGCTAGAGCTAATGGGCCAAGCAGAATGGGCCAAGCAGTGTTTAAAAGAATACAGTGTCCATGTAATTATTTTGAGGCATAAGCTAGCAGGCAGTCAGGGTGCTGGGGATGCAGCCCTGCACTCCTATTACAACAGTGTACCTGCCCTTCTGAAGGTCTGATGGTCAGTCCTCACTGTCTGCTTGTCTGGATTTAGAATCATCTCTGGGTGCGTCTGTGAGAGTGTTTCCTGAGAGGCTTAACTGTGAAGGGAATGCACACCCTAAATGTGAGCAATGCCATACTGTGGCCTAGGAACCCATACTGAATAAAAAAGAAAAAGAAGAAGAAAGGGATCTAGAGAAATGGCTCGGTGGTTAAGAGCGTTGGCTGCTCTTCCAGAGGAACTGGGTTCAATTCCCAGCAGTCACATGTTGGCTCACACCTGCTGATCACTCCAATTCCAGGGGATCCGATGCCCTCTTCTGACCTCTGTGGGTCCCAAGCATTCATGTGTTGTACATACGTACATACACACACACCAAACACATACACACACACCAAACACATACACACACACCAAACACATACACACACACCAAACACATACACACACACCAAACACATATACACACACCAAACACATACACACACACCAAACACATACATACACACCAAACACATATACATACACACCAAACAAACATATACACACACACCAAACACACACATGCAAGCAAAACAAACGCATAAAATCAAAAACAATTTCTTAAATGCCCTTCCTTCCTTCCTTCCTTCCTTCTGTTGTTTTTGCTAGGTATTTTATCCCATCAATGAGAAAAGTAACTAATACAGAAAACTGGCACCATAGAGTGGGGTTGTCGCTGTGACAAATCTGACCATGTGGTTCACAGGCCTTTAGAGGTGGCTTGTGAAAGGAATGTGGCAAGGTCTGGGGCTGTGATCTAGAGAAGCCCTCGGATACTGTAAACCCGGCTTAATGAGCTGTTCTGGGAGGGACTGGGGAGACCAGAACGCCCACAGGAAGCATACAGCAAAGACTATCCCTACAAGGTTTCAAAGAGGAATAAAGACTATTGGGAACTGGGCTAAAGACTATCTGTGTTATATATTGGGGGCGGGGTCTGGCTGCCCTCCGGCACATGACTTTCAGTCCATGTGCTGGAAATTTGTATGAGTCTCAATTGAAAGCTAATGGACTAAGCTGCTGAAGGAAACTTCAAGACAGCATAGCATTAGGTGGGACACGGTTATTGCTTAAAACTCCTTGTGAGCTACACAATAAGAGAGCATAAATATACAAAAGTGTGCAGTTTGTGGGCTAGAGAGAGTCTTGGCAGTGAAGAGAAGTGATGACTCCCATTCCCAGCACCCACATAGCAGCTCACAACTATCTGTAACTCCAGTCTTGGGGATCTAGTGCCCTCTCCTGGCTTCCAGTGGTACCAGACACACATGCAGTGCACAGACATACATGTAGGAAAAACACCAATGCACATAAAAATAAATAAATAAAATATTAAAAAGAAAGAAAAGTGTCCAGTTTGGTGAGGAAGAACATGTGAGCAAGTTTAAAGCTGCAGACAAGGCTTGTGGGGAAAATTAAAAGAAACTTCCTGCTGTTCATCGGAATAGTGAGGAAGGGAAGCCCCCAACCTTGTGTGAAATATAAATTCATCCCAAAGCAGAGAGCCTGGACTGAGAATGAAGAGGGAAGCATCTTCTCAGACTTAGACATCAGGGCACATAGAAGGCTCTGCAGCCATGGCATCACAGAAAGGGGTCAGACTTGAGCTTGGCAGCAGAACTTAGCAGCATTGTCGATGTGGTTTTGTAGCCAAGCAAAATACAATCATTAGGGGACTATGAAAGCTTAAACCAAGGCAAAGTCTAAGAAAGTTGTTGAAGCCAGACAACATGTGATGGACCAGATTCTCTACAAGGATGCCCTGACAAGCCATTGCATGAAGCTGGGAAAGTGACTGACAAGGAAAGCTTCAAACATGGAGTAGAACAGGCCTATGAGTACTATAGCAGGCTGAGCTGGAAAACAGGATAAGCAAGGACAATGGGGCCCAGATGATTCCATCATGAGGCCCAGATGCCAAATATGGAGCTGTAAGATTTGGTGTTTACCGTGCTTGGCTTTGGTCTTTCTTTGGCCTTTCTTTCTGTGTTTCTATCCTTTCCTTTTGGAATGGCAATATTTACTTCTGTGCTGTCGTATACTGGAAGGACATGCTTTGGTTTGTTTTGATTTAATCTAATGGGAACTTACAATAGTGAGATTGCCTTCAGTCCCAGAAGAGACTGAGCTGAAGGGTTTTTGAACAATGTCAGAACTGCTAAGATTTTGGGGGACCCTTTTAAATGTACTAAGTCCACTTGCATTGAGCTAACTATGACCGTATGAGGATCTCAGTGGAAGGGCACTGGCAAGAGTGATGTGCTCGGGGGTGAAGCGGACAAGGGGCAGAGTGTGGTGACTGGTCTCCATTGTCAGCTTAGCTGGGTTGGGAATCACCTAGGAGACACAGCTCTAGGGGTGACTCTTAAAATGCTTTCCAGCAGTGTTAAGATGAGGAGGGAAGACTCATCCTGAATGTAGGGAGAACGCCCCATAGGCTAGAGGTCTGGACTGAATAAAAGGGGGAAAGGAGAAAGACACTGCGCACCACATGCTCCATTTCCTAACTAAATGCAATCACCCTGCCTGCCATGATCCTGCCCACGTGCCTTCCCTACCATGATGCCCTGCATCCTCAAACAAAACCTTCTTCCCTTTAGCTGTTCTTGTCAGGCAGGAGAAGAGAAGCTAAGACACGACCTCAACTTTAAAAACCTCTATTCTTAAAACATCTTTTAGGCTGGGCGGTGGTGGCGCACGCCTTTAATCCCAACAGAGGCAGGTGGATCTCTGTGAGTTCAAGGCCAGCCTGGTCTACAAGAGCTAGTCCAGGACAGGCTCCAAAGCTACAGAGAAACCCTGTCTCTGGAAAAAACAAACAAACAAGTAAAACATCTTAGCTAACCAGGTCCTTTAATAATGACAGCCACTCACAGAGAATTGGGGGAGCTGGGATAGGAGATCCAACAACACAGTATCTCCAATTCCCTTCCCATTTGGGGCCCCCAAATCCTCCATAAAAGTCAGCTATACACCAGTCTCTTGTTAACAGGTCTCCTCTGGACAACAAAGAATAAAGATGGGGAGCCTAAACATCACGCCGGGGATCTACAGCGAGGAAACCTTGGCCAAGGCCAATTCCAGACAAGGTGAGGAATCAGGTAACTGCTGGATAGCAGACTGAATCTCAGACTCCCGTGAGAACAAATGCAGACAACCCCTCAGCATACAGCAGATACTTATGATTTGCTTTTCAAAGCATCCAGTCTCGCTCTTGCTAGTGGTAAATAGACAAGACAACAGATAAGTAGATGATTGACAGACAGGCAGGCAATACAGAGACATAGACGATTATGATGATAGATAGCTATCTTTGACTTCATTTGAGGTTGTAGCTTTTCACCATTCTTGATTCGCATCTCCCAGTGGAGGCCACGACATATACCAAACCATGAAAGCTGCCATCCCCTGGCTGCAATCACCAGTACAAGCATGACTATATAGATGCTGGGCACAAGGCATGCCTGTAATCCCAGCACTTAGAACATGAAAGGAGAATTGTGAGTTAAAGATAAACCTGGGCTCTATAGTGAAACTCTATCTGAAACAAACAAACGAGCAAGCAAATAAAAAGAATGAACATATGGACAGAGCCCAGCCAGAGACGCAGTGAGATTTTTCTCAGTCTCCCCGGAAAGAGCAGGCTGAAGGTAGCAGGTCATGGAATGGAACCCAAGGTGCCTGGCGGCTGAGGAGGAAGAAAGTATGATGGAGAACAGAGCCAACACACAGGAGACAGAGTCGCAAACTACACAAAGAGAAACTCGACCTTGGTAAATTTTTGAGAAGCTAGATCAAGCCACATCTGAAGTCAGATTCCACAGACTTTTCCATCGCATGGGCCAATAAAAACCTTCTTTCCTTATGGCCAGTTTGGCTGGAGCTCTCTGTCCCTTCCATCTGGAGGAGGTCTGATCATGATGTAAGATAATGATTTCAGTTATTTTCTTTGGGAAGCGTGAGTCCCGATTATGGTGTGAGATAGTGGGGTTTGAGCTATTTTATTTGGCACGTGTGGCGGCAAGAAAGCAGAACTTCTTGGGGTCAGCAAGTTACACAAGACTAACACCGGGACCTGGGTGTTCCAGGTCCCAAGCTGAAAGGTGGTGGTTATTGCTGTAATGGGAATCGGCACTGAGTGGTAGTTTTTAAAGTGAAAGGAAGACGCATGGCCAGAAGAAAGGGGGACACGCAGTATACAAACTCTTTCCAAAGAAGCAGCAATCCTGGTCACTTTGCTCAGGTCAGACGGCCCGACAAGAGCAGTGAGGCAGGAACTGGAGGGACAGATGCCTCCAGCATGTGCTTGCGCCAAAGGCCACTTACCAGGAAATTGCCTAGAAATGACGGTACAGCCAACAGCCATAACCGGCCCATTACTTTTCCTACAAATATGTCTCCCTTTCGTGAGCAACAAGGACCCATTCAGCCAACTGCGTGGTGCTTCAGCTGAAATAACAGACTGGAGGAAATGCCTAATTGGCTCTCATCAAATCAAAACTGTGGAGCAGCGCTGTCTCTGGCCCTAGTTTGGAAATGATTTTCTGCTTAATGTCAGGCCATGTGTGGAGAAGAAGATGGGGATAAAGAGAAAAGAAAGGGAAGGCCAGACTTTGGACCATCTTTAACCTTTTTGTAAGGCCATAGCCCAGAAGGGACAGAAAGGGATTTCGCCTAGGCATGGGAAGAAGAAAAGGAAAGGCAGCCAGGCAAGAAAGGGCTGGGAAGACAGCTTCATTGGTAAAGTGCCTGTGCTGCCTTGCAAGCGTGAGGACCCGAGGTCAAATGTGGTGGTTTATGATCAATTAATTCCTCTGCTGCCGAGAGAGAAACCAAAGGCTCCCTGGGACTCGCCAGCCAGCCAGACTAGACTAGATGATAAGTTCCACGTCGGCAAGAGACCCAGTCTTAAAGGAGCTTAACAATGTACCAGAGGACAGCACCTGAGGTTATCCTATGTACGACACTCACACATACACACACAGCAAATGGGCAATTAACATAAAATATGTAGCCAATTAGGTGTGATAACATGCCTTTAATCCCTGCAGTCAGGAGGCAAAGGCAGGTAGATATCTGTTGACTTTGAAGCCAGCCTGGTCTACAGAGTGAGTTCCAGGACAACCAGGGCTACAGAGAGAGACTCTAAAAATTAAAAATTTATATATATATATAGTCAACTACTACCTTCTCCCAGCTGTCCAACTGTACAAAATTTACATTTAAAAATAATAATTGGGGGTGTGTGTTCCTTTAATCTCAGTACCTGGGAGGCAGAAACAGGTTGATCTCTGCGAGTCTGAGACCAGTCTGGTCTACACAGCAAGTTCTAGGACAGCTAAGGCTACAGTGAGGCCCTGTGAAAAGAAATGAGATTTAAGAAAAAAGTCAGTTTGCCGGCTCATTGCTCAAAATGTGCAGTGATAATAGTTAACAATCTCAAAGCTGTCAGTGGGAAGGAAAGTGTGTGACTCACTCAGAGACACGAAGCATTATTCCAGAGATCTGTGACTAATGAGCGTTTGCAGGCTGAGAGGAGGAGCTAAAAATAATCCAGATTCTTGGGAACCTCGCGGGATGGTTTGAGAACCCTGTAATTTCTCTATTTCCAGGAATTTCCCCTCTAACGTTCCTTTCACGCCCTATGAGAGCTGAATCCTGCACCCTGGCACACCAACCTCAGGGGAAGATGGGGATCTCACCCGAGTCCTCTGGCTGTTCTTCCTGACTTCACTGTTGTCGTGAAGACCCAGGCACTTCTGCCTTAACTTCTTCATTCCTGCCTCAGGTCTCGAGAGAGATCTGAAAAAACACATGACACTGGTTATCTGGTCCTCAGAAGGACCTTAGTCAGCAACGCAAAAATCCTCCAAGTGACACCGACCTAGTCTAGGGACCCACTTCTGTCGCCCAACAGCACTGTGAGGCAGTAAAAGACTGAAGGGCCCTGCGCTGTGACTCTGGGCAAGCTGTTTAGCTATTCCTTTTTTAAAGTATTGAGATCTGTTACCTTATCAGCTGAATGACGTTAAAGCTTTGCTGGGATGAGGACCCGCACGATGCACCTGGTGCGAGCGAAATGGACAAGTACTAACTGGCACAGGTGTTGCATTGGTACCACGTGACCTTGAGCCAAGCAGTCTCTCTGAACACGCTTCTTCCCTTGAAGGGCTGGAAGTCGTAACAATTACCTCTCAGAGTGCTTATGAGGATTAGATATGTGAAGACTACGAGGTGTATATGCAAAAGGCCTGGCCCCGTGTCTGATAGAGTAGTCACTCAATATTTGTTTTCTTTTGTTTTGTTTTGTTTCTTCCTCCTCTGAGATCTACCTCCACCGCAATCAAGGATAAAGGTTTTCCGCCTCTATCGTAACCACACTGGCCCCAAGTTCAACTATAATACTACTACTACTACTACTACTACTACTACTAATAATAATAATAATAATAATAATAATAATAATAAGTAATCTGTTCCTGGAGTTGGCTTTTTGAACTGCCTGCAGGTCTTTAGAGTCCCCTACCTGATGGGCTTTCTGCCTACAACCCATAAAAGGAAAAGCTATCAGCGCACCACGGAGACCACCGGGAAAGAAGCAGACAGTTGCAGGACTCAACAATGAACACTAGAGGGAGCAATAAGCTCGGGAAAGTGGTAAGGGCCACACCCAAAAATCTCAGAACGCTCCAGCTTCCCTGCCTCTCGGGTCCCTGCAAGAAGAGAAGGATTAAGTGTTGCCCAGAAAGACCTTCATGAGGACAAAAGATGCGAGGGGAATGAGGGAGCAGGGATGAAACACCTTCCCTTCGGTTTTGGCCCAGCACCGAGCTAGAGAGCCTCTCGGGTCTGGTTCTGGAGTGGGTAGGACACTCTTGGCAGTCACTCCAGCTTCTTCTAGCTCACCCAGCGACACCTCATGGGCTCTGGGCCACAGCTAAAAGACTACTCCAGACTATTACAGAGTCCCAGGTGTATAGTCGGAGAGCTGGGACCCACAAGGAGAAAGGGCTTCAGAAAGGTCTCTAGGTGGTTTACAAAATCCCATGTGGACATCTGTGTGATGAGCTAGTGTCATGTGTATCATCTTACTGAATAGTCACAGACTGGTGTCTGGGGCAGAGGCGAGCATCTCATTTTAAAAGTGAGGAAGCTGGATTCGGGTAACCGCCCACACTTTGGCTACTATGCTCCATCATCACTCACCGTTTGCTCCTCTCTTGCTGCCCTTGTTTGGTTTTTATTTGGTTGGGAGATCTAATCCAGACCCTTGTCTGTGCTAGGCAGGTGTTCTATCACTGAGCCCCCAGCCCCCTGCCCTTGTTTTAAAATTAGTTCAAACTACACACATAACTGCAGGAGAACTACTCAGCCCCAAGTATTCCATAAATCTTTTTAAAAAATTTAAAAGTTTTATTTTACCTTTTTAAAAAGATTTGTTTGTTTGTTTGTTTGTTTATTTTATAGGCATGCTCTTATGTATATGTGCTCCTTATATCAGAAAAGGGCACCAGATCTCACAGTAGATGGTAGTGAGCCACCATGTGGTTGCTGGGAATTGAACTCAAGACTTATGGAAGAGCAGCCAGTGCGCTTAACCACTGAGCCATCCAGCCCTTATTTTACTTTTTATGTGTATGAATATTTTACCTTCATGAATGTTTGTGCACCATGCGCATGTCTGGTGTCCTGGAAAGCCAGAAGAGGGTGTCAGTTCCCCTGAAACTGGAGTTGTGAGCCACCATGTGAGTGCTGGGAATGGAATCCTGGTCCTCTGGAAAAGTAGTCCATGTTCTTAACTGCTGAGCCACCTCTCCAGGTCCCATAAATCAGCAAATGTCATTGCCTTTATTCATTCGTGTGTGTGTGTGTGTGTGTGTGTGTGTATGCATTGCCATGCTTTGGGTGTAGAAATTAAGGGACAATCTGTAGAAGTTCATTCTTTCCTTCCGCCATGTGGGTTCCAAGAATGGAACTTGGGTCATCAGGCTTGGCAGCAGGTGCTTTTGCCCACTGAGCTATCTTGCTGGCCTCGTAAATCAAAAGGGCATTGCTGCACTCTCAATTTTCCTAACCCTCTGAGCATAGTGGAGAGAGGACACAACATAGTAATCAAGAGGGTGCACTTCTGTATGGACCACAAGATTCCTCAGTCGGGGACCTATTGGTGCTCAATTTCCAAATCTGCAAAATGGGGACATTAATGTTCTTCCCAGGGTACTGACACAGATACTTTTTGGAAATTAAGTCCACAGCACCTGGCACATAATTTAATAGTAATTCAATGATGAATATATATATATATATAATGGTTTGACAATCATAGCATGTAATGATATTTAATAATCCATCTATTTCTTTCGTGCTAATTACCAAAGTGGAGTTAGAATTAAGTGGGGAAGATTACTTTGTCAACTAGATTTGTACGTGCTGGTCCTCTAGAAGTTACTGTCTACCCAGAATCTCAGAATGTGAACCTAGTTTGGAAACGGGATCTTTGCAAATGTCATGAAGATAATAAATGTCATGAAGATAAGCAAAACATAGCGGTACATGCTTATAAATCCACCTATTCATGATTCCCAAGCCAGCATGGTCTATATATGGAGACTGGGGGTGGGGGAACAGTCTCTAACTCCCACATGTCCACTGTCTTTAGGAAAGAGGAGGACACGTAGGAACATGAGACAAAGGGAAGACAGCCAGGTGGTGATGGAAGCAGAGTCTGCAGTGATGTGACTGTAGCCTAGGAGTGCCGAAGACTGCCTGGAGCCACACCATAGTCACAGGTGGATTGCCTTCCCAGCCCCCAGAAGAGCTCGCTTGCAGGCCTCTAGCCTCCAGACAGGGAGAGCATGTGCTCTGTTGTCCTAAGCCATCCACGCCCTGGTGATTTGTTACAACAGCTTGTGACAGAGCAGCATCAAATCCCGGGTTGTTTTTTCCATTTCCAGTCTAACCTCTTTTACTCTGTCATTGCCTCCCAAGCCAGCAACAGAAACTTAGAACATTTACCTACAAAGTTTGCCATTGTATTAAAAACTTGATCCAAACTGCAATCTTTCAGCATGCAAACAACATAAAGTTGTTGCCGGACACACTGGAACCATTTAATAAATATCAGCTGACAAGCCGCTAAAACAATACACCAAAACATGACATAATGTGGTATACCTATTTAAGACATCATGAGCCTATTCTCTCCCTCTCTATACCAAGACCCTAAATCTATTTACAAGCCTTCTATATGGAATTACAAGATCCCAGAACTCACTGGCACTGTTGAAGCCTTCCGTTGAAGGCTGAAGGTTATCAGACACTCAAAAGCCCTGCCTGTTCACTACCTCCGGGGTGACAAATTGAAAGCCATCTACACCCTCCCAGGACTCTGAATCTTAAAAGGCGAGGGTGATCTCATCCTTGTTGAACCCTTCTGCACTCGCTCAGGAATGGGCTTGAAGGAACCTGGCGAGTCAGAGGAGCTGCTCACTGCTGTAGAGGATGTGGGTCACACGGTAGTTTCCATTAGGTCAGCTTCGGAGTAGAATGGGTGATGGTGGATTAACAGCTACAAAGGGAGGGAGAGGGAGGCCGGGAGAGCTGATTCACTGGAGCCAATCTTAGAGTGAGTCAGACTCGAGCAGAAAAATAGCCTGTTGTCCCACATCTGCCTCATTGTCTGGCAATGAGACACTTCCTCCACGCATACCCACAGGCCAAGCAAAAGGAAGGAGGAGGAAATGGATTCCTTTCAAGCTTGTGGTACTATTCCTGTACAGAATACAGTGTCTTTTAACCACCTCAGACACTGTGCTCTGTTCTGAGAGGTCTCCTATAGCCCAGGGTGCTCTACAACTCACCATGGAGCCAAGAAAGGTCCTGCATTCCTGATTCTCCTCTGCCTCCACCTCCCAGATGTTGGGATTACAGGTGTGCACCACCCTATCCAACCGGATTGTCTTTGTGAAGCTAGTTCTCCATGCCCTCCCTCGCCGTTCCAAAAGCACCTGGGCTGTGCTGGAGCATTTACATGTGACTGTCTCCCTGACCTTCCCAAGCCTGTAATGGCCAGGGAAGTAAGGAGTTGCTGCCTTTGTTCTGAATCACTCACTACCCATGCCCCTGGTCCACCTGGTGAGAGTGGGGGAGGGAAGGCTAGCAGAATATAGCATAGGTTTGGAGTTACTTATTCTTGTAATTTTCTTTACCATCTACTAACTCTATAACCTTCCTCTGGTTCTCTTGGGTTTTTTAACTATCTTCTCATTATAAATTAGTCACAGTGATGACCACCTTACAGGGCAAGACAGACTTCTCACACAACACTGACACAAATATTATATGGAGGAACATAGCTGTGATGACGAGAAATACCTTTTTATTTACTCTAAATCATGATTACACAGGCTGGTATCTCGCTACCAGACTGTAAATTGCACCTGTCTTGAGGACTGTGTTTGCCTAAGGCAGTGGTTCTCAACCCTCCCAATGTGGCCCTTTAACACAGTTGCTCATGTTGTGGTGACCCCCAACCATAAAATTATTTTCGTTGCTACTTCATAACTGTAATTTTGCTACCGTTATGAATCATAATGTAAATATTTTTGAAGATAGAGGTGTGCCAAAGGGGTTGCGTTCCACATATTGAGAACGGCTGGCTATGGTGTACTAAGTCTCTAATATTCCTCCTGCAAAAAATTATGAAGATTAGGAATAATGTATCCAGAGTAATTCATTATTTGCGCTTTTAAATATTAGGCAACTTCTTTTTTATTTTATTTATTTGTTTATTTATTTATTGGCTTTTCAAGATGGGGTTTCTCTGTGTACCTTTGGAGCCTGTCCTGGAACTCTGCTGTTGACCAGGTTGGCCTTGAACTCCTTGAGACCCGTGAGTGCTGAGCTTAAAGGTGTGCGCCAGCACCGCCGGCAGATATTCGGCTTCTTGTATGTACTTGTTACACGTCCTTTAAAACAATGTGGTTATTAATCCAGCTCAATCACTTGTGGGCTGAAGTGCAGCCTACGGAAACAGAAACCAACATCTCTTATCTCAGGTGGAGGGCAGTCTCTTCCCTGCAGGTTATCTGGTCCTGTTTCTAGGGTTTGCTGTCACTAAGATCTGCATTCGTGTGTTCACAAGGAAAGCCATTCCCTCTCATCCAACTGCTCTTTGTTTCAGCTTCGAATCAAACGCCATTGCCCACGGTAGGATGGGGCCCAAACATACAAGAGCATCCCATGTACCCAAATAGCAAGCATAGCGTGGGAAAAGAACGCACAAGTTTGCAATTATTTGACTCCGGCCTGAAAGGGAGGTCGGCAGGGCTTACGCCCTCTTCTACCGTGTGCTTGTTCCGGCCAGGGGCTCCATCACCAGAACTCTTCTGTGCACCTGGTGTGTGATGTGGTTATGAGGGTGATCTCCCGGCGCTTCATCTTTATCTTTGCGCCCTTACTTCCAACACTACACCCAGAGGCCGGTGCAAGAAAAAAGAGCAAAGAAGCCACATTACCAGGATTTCGATAATTAACTCTAAAGCAGAAGCTAAAACTCACTTGGCTTATTCACATTTTGGATAAAAACCCAATTAAGCAACTTCAAGGTGTTCCCAGAGCCCTGCCCCTCAGTCTCCTTGGAGGGGGAAAGTTGCAGAACCTTGGCGAAGGAAAGAGCGAGCGAAGAAGACTCCAGCCGGTCTGAGGAGGATACTTCCTCCCGGAAGTGACGCGAGTTCAATCCCAGCCTGGCTCTCCCAAACAAAAGGGATCCTGGGGCCCCTGGAGGAGCTGGGATGACTTTGGAGAAGCCCCGCCTCTAGTCGGCGCGAATTGGTGGCAGGGACGCAAGAACGAAGCTTCGATTGGCCGAAGCATCTGCCAGTCGCTGCGCCGGCGGACGAGGGGGAGGGTCCTGGAAGGCTGGGGATGGGGAGCGGGCGGCGGAGGCGGCGGCGGGGAAGGATCCCGGAGAGCCGAGACCAGGTACGGAGCGCAGGCTGTGGGCCCGGCGGTGCTGGGGGCCGGGTCCCCAAGAGAGCCTCGTGGCCCGGAGCGTGGGTGGCTTCCCGCAGCGGCCCCTGTCGCGATAGGGCTGGTCCTCTAGGGGGCGGGGCCGCCGCCTCCAGCTCCCGGGATTCCCCGAGGAGGCGCCGCGGCATCCTCGGGGGTCCTCGCGGCTGTTCATTGTCTCTCGCTAGCAGCCGCCCCTCAGCAGGGGTCCCCTCCTGTCCCGGTTCACTCCACGGTACGTCGTGCCCAGCCCCAGCCTCGGAGACGGACGGTGGGTTTAGTCTTCCAGGCTGCAGCCCCCACCCCCTATATTAGACCCCCACGAATTCCGGCAACCCTTCTCACACCTGTCCTTTCTCACAAGGGTGGAACCAGACTAGTGTTCTGCATAAGGTAAAAACGGCGTTTTCCTTATGAGGGGTGGGCGAAAAAAAAAAGAAAAAAGACTGGACCCAGACAGACATTTCCAACAGCCATAGCGGCCTTGCCCCCTTTTTTTAGCCCGTCCCATCCCCCAGCCTCTGATGCTCAGCATTGCTCCTGCATCCCCTCGGATCCAGTATTCTCTAGTCGAGTGTTTGAGAACTGCCCGGCTTCGGGACGTTTTTAGAATGTGGCAGGTGAAATCATACATTACCTCCTTCCCGTCGCCCTTTGTACCTTCTTCACCCTCCTAGTTCTTGTGGGAGAAGCCAGCTTTTAGGGTGTTTTAGGTTTGTGTTGGCTTTCGGTTTTGCTTTCCACCCGGTTTCTTCCCTGAGAACTCGATAGGAAAGCATCCGCATATTTCCTAGCGAGGTGGGTGTGTTAGCTATCAGCAGAGTTGGCCTTGTGTGGGTAGGAATGCAGCGTGTATTGTTTGACAGTCAGTGAATAATAGCATATTTTCAAATGAACCGGTGTTAAGGAGTCAATAAATGGCTCTGCACTAAGAATCCCCATCTCCCAGTTTGAAGTGGGCTGGTCCGTTGCTCAGGGAGACTGCAGTTAACCTTGAAGGTGTGTGGCAGGTTGGAACAAAAGACAGGAAGTATTTGAACAAAATTCAGGTTCAGTTGGCTAGGTTTATGATTAATCTGGTCCTTTGGCCTTTGAGTACTCTCTTGCCCTTCTTTTATAGTGGGGTTTTACCCTCAAAGGAAACAAATACCCCTACGATGTGATTCTGCCATGCCAGCATCATCAACCAAAATTTAGAGCATTAAAATAAAAGGTAGTTTTCAGTTTCAGAGAGGATAAATAAAGGCCTGGTGAATTCTGTGCTCATGTAAAACTACCTAAGTGTCTCTGGAGTACCTGTGAAGACTTGCTCAAGTCATCAATGGTAAAGTACAAATGCCTTTTGCCTGATGTTAATGTCATCCCATCTCCAGTAATCATGTATGGCTCGCTGTACCGCCTATTAATTTCCCCATATTTTTAGCATTTTAAAAGTTTAATCTCGAGTTCGAGTTACTACTGGTTATTTATAGCTGGTAGCGGTGAGATGCGGGGTTGCAGTCACAGAGAGTGATTGTAGTGGCTGTTGTCGCTAACCTCCGAGGAGACTTCCCGAAGGTAATTATTTTTGAATAGTCAGGTTCCAAGGTTTCTGAGCCACTCTGGGGGCTTGCAGATCTGCTCCGTGATTGTTTCCAGATATGTAGTGAAAGGAAGCACAAAGGAGAAACTGTGTTCAGGGCCTCTCCAGCAAACACAGTTTACTGCTGTGGGCGGGAAGGATACATTATCCCAGCAATAGCAGGGGAAAAAAAAATCTAGAAGCAGAACAGGAAATCCCCGAAAGATATATCTTATTACATGAGGAGAGAACAGAAAATAAACTAAGGTAGAAGACTTCAGGAATCCAAGGAGCAGTGATTGCCAGGGTCTTGATAAACAGAGAGGGAAAAGAAAATAAAGTCCGTCTGTGTTTTGGCACAATAAAAAAAGACCTGTCTGATAGACCTTTGCATCCTGAGGGTGTTTTGGTTTTTGTTTTGGGTTTTGTTCTTTTAAATTGAGGGTGGGGCATTCAGTCTCACCATGTTTCTGGAAGTTAAGTGTGTAGCCCAGGGGGGCTTCCATGTCCTGTGTTGGAATTATAGCTGGCACTACTGTGTTCAACTCTGGTGGAGCTCTTTCCTCTTGCCTTCTCAGTGTCTTTTTTGGTCATGTTAGATGAAGAAAGGTGTTGTGTACAGATAATTTGTGTCTGTGTGTGTGTGTGTGTGTGCATGTGTTTAGTGGATTCCATTAAACTATCCTTTGAGGACATAAAGTCAGCTCTTGGTAACTTCCACAGTACCTGATATGAACACTGAGTTTAGTTTAAAACTCTCACCGAAGGATCAAACCAGACAGATCATAAAGTGATAAAATATGGCAAATCTTGTTAGTTTGAAACATCTGCCTTCTTGTCTTCATGTAATTTTGTTCTTCCTTATCTGATACGATAGGGAATTGCCGTATCTGAAGTGACTAAAATTTTGACTTTCCTATGGGAAAATATCTCTGGTGAGGTATTGTTTGTTCTTCTGTTATGAAATTTGAGCCAGACTTACAAACACGATGTGTCGTAGTCATTGTAAAGTTACGTATGTATAGAAATCTCATCTGATGGGGATGAAGTGGATTCTGGAGAACACACTAGGAACTGTTGGTTATTTTTTATTTTAGTTTCTGAGTATACTGGCTAGTTTATGTCAGCTTCACAAAGCTCAAGTTGTCTGGGAAGAAGGAATCTCAGTTGAGAAAATGCTCCCCCCAGAGTGGCCTGTGGGACAGCCTGTGCGGCATCTTCTTGATTGATGGATGATGGGTATGGGAGGGTCCAGCTCACTGTGGGTGGTGCCACAAGGGTCTGGGGGCCTGAGTGATGTAAGAAATCAGGCTGAGCAAGCCAGGAAGTAGCACTCCTCTGTGGTCTCTGCCTCAGTACCTCTGTCCAGGTTCCTGCCTTGAGTTCCTGCCCTGGCTTTTCCTCATTGGTGGAATGTGATCGGAGAATTGTAAGATGACATAACCCTTTCCTCCTGAAGTTGCTTTTGGCTGTAGTATGGTTATGTAGTATGGTTAAAAGCACTTGTTTAATATACTATATAATATATAGAAACCCAAAACTATGAAAGAGGTCTCCTTTAATTGTTTTTTAGTGGATTTTTCATTGATTAATTTTTTGTGCCTTTCTCTTAACCCTGTGCTGGGGCTTGAACCTCGGCCCTTCCACCTGAGCTTTACCTCCAACCTCAATTTGTGTGCTTTAACTTACCACTAAGTGTGTCAACGGCACAGGACATCAGGGGACTCTTAACACCATCTCCCTAGTCTGTTAGGAATTTGTGCCAAGTCAGAATCACATTGACGGTGCAGCCAGTTGGTTTGCTAACCAGAACTTGAATTCTTGGCTCTCTGTGGTATTTCTTAGAGGCTGCCATTGAACTGATGTTCATTGGCATGAGGGAGAGAGATTATTTCTATATAGGAAAATTGTGATAGTGGTCTGTGGGGTTGGCCCCCAGGAGCGGCTTGCCAGCCTGCTTTTAAAGGCTGTTTTTAATTCCTGAATGTTTTCAGTCAGTAACTGAAAATCAAGTGCCAACTTTTAGTTCAGAGCTCTCTCAATGGCTGTTTCCTACATGAGGCAACTCAGTAAGTTCACACATCGGAATGTAAGATTGACTGTGAACCTACCAAGGTGTCTCATGTAGGAAAGTCATTAGCACTTGGCATTTGAGTCAGAGAAGTTTATCATGCACACATTCTGCTCTCTGGATGCTGAGGCAGGGGGCTGTCCTTTGAGACCACCTTAGTCAAAAAAGAAAGCGAGAAAGAAGGGGAAAGACACTAAATAGTCTCCGTAAGCAGAAGTGGAATAGTATTTGTTGATTGGCTTTGTTTTAAATTTGTCTGTAAATAGGTATGATTTGGGCTGAAGAGATAGATGCTCGGTGGTTAAGAGCGCCTGTTTCTCTCGCAGAGGACCCAGGTTCAATCCCAGCACCCAGAGGGAGGCTCACAACCATCTTTAGTTCCAGTCCCTGTTTTTTTTGAAACAGGGTATGCTCTTTGTAACAGTCCTGACTCTCCTGGAACTCGCTTTATAGACCAGACTGGCCTCAAACTCCCAGAGATCCGCCTGCCTCCGCCTCCTGAGTGCTGGGATTAAAGGCGTGCACCACTGCCACCTGGCAAGCTTTGCTTTTTAAATGCTGCCATCCTGCATCTTTTATAAATGGTTTTGTGGGTGCTGTGCTTACTGTACGGGTTGTGTCTTCTATAAGATTTAAGAGATTTTTCAATGGTAATTTTGATTTAAAGTATTTTCCTTATTTTTGAAGGCTACCTCCCCTGTTAGTCCAAAAATAAGGAAAGATTTTAGGAACGGGCAAGAAAGGGGAATTGAGAATGGCTGTGGGGGGTGGCAAGGGCAAGGGTTTGGGGACTGAAGACAGGACTTCAGACGTCCTTGAAGTAAAGAGTGCTATAAGACGGCCTCTCCTTGAAAAGTAGATCCAAAAGATGAGCCAAGTGCAGAGCCAGAGCGTCCCATCTAAGCGTGCCTTTGCCGGTAAAGGTATTTTGTTAGAAAACACGGCAGGGAATTGGCAGGGAGAGCGCTACTGAAGGCGTGAGGGGAGCCGTGCTACTGATTCTCCTAGCTAGTCCTTGGTGTTGGTACGCGGGAGAGAAAGCAGAGCAGTCTAGTTATTCTTTAGCCCACCCGGGGAAAGGACCTTGTACATGGCAGGCACACACTCTGCTCCTGAGCTGTGGCCCCACCCCTCCTTTTTCTTTCTTCCTTTTTTTTAAAATTTGAGACCGAGTTTCACTAAATAATTGCCCCAGCTTGAACTCTTTATGTAGTCCAGACAGTCCTTGACATTGAGATCCTCTGGTCTCGGACTCGCGAGTAGCTGGGATTGTGGGTTTGTGCCACCAGGCCAGGCTATAGTCTCATTTTAACTGACAGTATTTGAGGACACAGATCTGGTCCTGTATGTCAGGTTTACCCCTTGTCTTTAGATTAAAGACACCAAAATAGATTTCTTTAGGAGCCCATTTCCTGAGACCTTGCCTCTCAGCACACTAGCCGACTCCCACAGGTTCCTCTTGGGGGGCTGCGTGGTTCTTAGTCAGCATGTCTCATTTTGTAGTCATCATTTCCCCCTAAAACCAGTTCCCGTTCTAACATCCCTGTTTCTGTTGACCACATTGTCATTGGTCACCGAGTCTCTAAACCTCTGCTGGATTTGGATTATTTCCCCATTAAGCTCTCTAAATGGAATCGGTCTCCAAGTCACTGTGCGTAAATCCCTCCTGCTTCCTCCTCCTCTTTCCACCAGACGGAACAGCTGTCCGCAGAGTTCAGAATTGCGAAACCCGTAAGCAGATGTGTAAATGGGTGAATTGATAAAATAGAGTGGACTAGCTGCTCCCGAGTTCAGAGCTGGGTTCATGGCTATTACATGTCTAATGTCAAAATCAGCTGTGATAGCTTTAGCAGCCCCGTTTCTCAGCCATTACAAGTTGAAAGCTGTAACTTGTTTAAACACTGTACAGTTTCACTAGAAGCAGAGACCCGCTTTTCCTTTCCATTGCAGACTGCGCAAGGGGCTGGTGGAGGTGGAGGAGTGTCCTTCCGTGTTTCCAAGTAGTGTGCAGCTATCATCATAGGCTTAGACATGTGTGGGGCATGTCCCTAAACTGACATTTTTGGGAACTCGAGATGCCCTCTCCTCCTTGGATCAGGTCAACCTCCTGAGTTGGGTTAAAGAATAAATACATTTATTTTCATTTGTAAATTAGACACCTGAAAGATAGACAGTGATGCTCTATTGGAAAAAAATAAACAAATAAAATAATGTCCTGTCCTTGTAGGTGTTAGTATTCAGGCATCTGTACTGGTCTGACCATGGGGTATACATCCTCAGCTGTAGCCACTAAGAGCACCTCCTGTGCTCATTCAATGTGGTCCCTTTTAAAAGGGCCCTGCCCACCTCCCACCCTTCCCCTTCTCTCCCCCTCCCCATCCATCTGTCTGTCCCTCCCCCTCCCCCCTTCCCTCCCTTCCCCTCCTCTCCTCCTTCTCTTCTGTCCCCAGAGAACAGTCTTCCCTGTCACCCCCCTTTTCCCATTCAGTTTGCCCCAATTAAAAAAAACCCTCCACCTGAGGTCCATCCCATGGCGCCTTTCTCTCCCGTGCGTCTTTTTCTAAATTACAGCAGTAGTTGGACTTGGATGTTCTTTGATGCAGAGTGAGAACTGACAGCCACAGGCACTAGCTCATGGAGTCCACACAGCCTCCTGCTAGAATGTATGTCATCCTGTTTTCTACATGAAGAGCTACAGCTCAGATGTTAAATGAACCAGAGGCAGCTTGAAATCCCAGTTGTCAGGCTCCAAAGTCCATGCTCTCTCCGGTTCAGAGCACTGTCTCCCATGAGGATGATTTCCCCTGAAGGACCGGAGCAGAAGACATTGCTGCTTGCTCGTAATAGTCAGGTGGCAACAGATTGTTAAAACTAGGCTCGTGTGGAGGTTTTCAGAGTCCAGGGAAAGGCACGAGCACAGTTCAGACACCGTGACTGTGGCGGTTAGTCCTCCAAACTGCTGGTGTGTCTCTGCAATCCCCATGGAGCTGGTGACTTCATCTCCTGCAGCTACTGAGGGTTTTTCCATCCAGGCCGCCTCAAGAATTGTGACCCATGAAACATCTTATTGAAAATGAAATCAACCTACACAACCATTGTTCCCTTGTTCTGGTTTTGTCAGAAGAGTGGAATTTTGGAGGACTCTGATAGCTAAAATAGACATGTTAGACTAGAATCTTGTTATAATTTCATTTAAACTAACTAGCAAGTATGAAAACCAAATTATGATAATCTGATGTTTAAAGATATGTGTCTTTTCTTAAAATTACAATGAAAAATGTTTTGTTAAAACTTAATAATTTTTAGTTCCAGGACAGGAACCAGAAGCTACGGAGAAACCCTGTCTCGAAAAATCCAAAAAAGAAAAAAAAAACTTAATAATTTTCATTCACACCCGTTCCAGAAACTAAAATTATATGGTCTTCTGTGGGCGAGAAAAGTGAAAGGGTGTGAACAGATACTCAGGTAAACAGACCTGGCTTCTTGTTTTGTTTTTGAAGCTGGGTTTTACTGTGTAGTCCTGGCTTGCCTTGAACTTGTAGAAATCCTCTTTCCTCAGCCTCCTGCATGCTGGGATTACAGCTGTGCACCCATGCCCAGTCAGAAGGCCTGTTTTTGATAGCTTTGTCTTGGCATCCTCAAACAGATAGAGAGATGCTTGTTTACAGACAGCTGCTCCTCAATGCACATGTACTCCTGCTGACAACATGTCAGAGAAATAACAAGAGAGACAGACGCACAGACACACACACAGAAGACCCTAAGAACCAAACCCAAACTTAATCACAGTGTCCGAAAGAGCAAGGTAGACGAGATTTCAGAGATGAGTAAGTAGGGCTAGCAGGATGGCCCAGTGGGTAAGGACATTTGCTGTGGTCAGTCCTGGGCCCAACATGGTACAGAACCATTTCTGGCAGGTTGTCTTCAGAACTCCACATGGATGCCATGGCATGCGCACGTGCACGCGCGCGCACACACAACAAATAAGTAAATATAATAAATTGTAATGCGCAGTGCTAGACCTGGTTCTCTTTAGCTGTGCCGTATGCTCAGTCCTTGTTTGTGAATGAGGGGCTGAATTAGGTTATTTCTGAGGCCCCATCACCTCAGGCTGATAAAGTGAGATTAGCTGTGAATAGTGGTTTACTGGGTTCAAACCCCTTTTCTTCCACATACTGGCTGTGAGACTGAGCGAGTCCTTCAGCCACAGTGCCTCGGCTTGGCCGTTTTTAACTGGGATTGCAGTGACACGTTGTTGAGGGGTGTGACTTCTGTCACCAAGATAGTGATAATATATGTCAGGTCCTTAGCAATGTCTGGCACACATTCATGTGTAGCCCAATAAATGCTTATTGTTTTTTATTATTTCTCATTTGAATTCTCCAAAAGTTATGCTGTAGAATGCTGAGGTAGTGGTGATTAATGTTCTCGTTGTTCATAGGAAGCATAAGCGGGGAGAGTCCTTGAATCTGCCTTAAAGGTGTACTCCAATGTCTTAATGCTGACCTTGAGGAGTTTTAGCAACCGCAGAGCTCCTCAGTGTTAAGTAAATAAATGTCTCGATCCGCCAGCGCCGTGACAGCTCCCTAAGTGCGTTATTCAGACGTCTTTCACGTTAATTCAGAGAGAGGGTCCTGCAGTGTACAATCTCTAAAGCATTCTCCCAAACCATCCTTTTTATCGTAATGCTGTGTATTGCGTGGCCAGTTAAAAAGGTGACGCTGTCTGAGAAAGGGCGTGCACTGCTGTGTGTCACTTACTAGGCAGGAGGCTCGGGTCTGGTTGTTCCCGTGCACTTTCAGAGTAGAAGTGAGCCAGGCCTAGTGGCACATGTCTGTAACCCCAGCATTGGGAAGCAGAGGCAGCAAGGTTGTTGAAAGTTTTAAGTCAGCCTAGTCTAGATAACAAGTTCCAGGCCAACCAGGACATCGGAAACAAACAAACAAAAAGTGGTTAGTATATTGTTTTATTGGGTGGCCGCAGACTGGTTGGTTTAAATAAAAAGGTCTTTTCTCACCTGTTGGCTAAAAGTTTAGCCCACTGTTCTGTTTAGGGTGCGCTCTGCCTTGCACTTTGCCATGACTGGCCTGTATACTAATTTTCACTCCTAAGGATACTAGTCTTATTGAATTAGGATTATATTGACCTTTTTTATTGAGATTTTTTTTTTTTTTTTTTTTTTTTTTTTTGGTTTTTCAAGACAGGGTTTCTCTGTGGCTTTGGAGCCTGTCCTGGAACTAGCTCTTGTAGACCAGGCTGGTCTCGAACTCACAGAGATCCGCCTGCCTCTGCCTCCTGAGTGCTGGGATTAAAGGCGTGCGCCACCACTGCCCGGCTATTGAGATTTTTTCATACAATATATTTTGATCATATCACTTCCCTTCCCCCAACTTCCTGCCTTGCAACTTCATGTTCATTCTCCTGTGTAAACAAAATAAAAAAAATCCTGAAAATCAAAACAAAAATAAAGTACACAAAAAACCATGAAGTCTACTTTGTATTGGCCACCCACTCCTGGGCCTGCCCTGGGGTATGGCTGTTGTAACCAGTGACACTCCATTGGAGAAAACATTTTCTTTCCCCTCCCCCCACATCAGGTGTCAATTGCAAATATCTAAAAAGACCAGGAATGGGGCCTGTGTCCACTTTCCTTTCTCCATGCCGAAATTTTCTCCTGCTTGAACCTGCACAGGTCTTGAGGTGCTCCTGGAGTCTGTTTAGTCTTGTTTATCAGTCCTGTTGGGTCTGGATGACTGTTGCCTTAGAGTCTTCCTTACCTCTGCCTCATGTCTGTCCACCTCCTCTTCCATGTGGATCCCGGAGCCTGTGGGGAGAGGTTTGATAGACATCTCATTTAGGACGGAGTCCTCGCTCCTCTCGCTCTAATGCTGCACGTAGTGGTGACCTCATTTTAACTTAATTGCCTCTCTAAAGTCTCTGGGGCTGGAAAATAGCTCACTGGTCCAGCACTTGCCTAACAAGTTCAAGGCCCCGGGTTCAACCACCAGTCCTGGAGAAAAAGAAAAAAGGAAGGCGGGGGAGGGGGAGCGTTCCTTGTGTCTTCAGGTGTAATCACATTCTCAGAGGCTGGACTTAAGAGTCAACAGGAGTGTGGGGTAAGGGCTCAGCCCATTAACATATAGGAATGGAAATAGTCTTGTAATGATATCTTCAGCTGAAAAAAAGCTTGATTTATAGTATGGTTAATTAAGTTTATATTACTTAATAGTTTAAAATGAAATTGTATTTTTCACCTTGACGTTAGGAATTTTTAAACACTTTGGGGCGGGGGGGGGGGGCGTATTTTGAGACAGGGTTTCTCTGTAGCTTTGATGCCTGTCCTGGAACTAGCTCTTGTAGACCAGGCTGGCCTCGAATTCGCAGAGATCTGCCTTCCTCTGCCTCCCAAGTTTTGGGATTAAAGGCATGCACCACCACTGCCCAGCTTCTAAAAACCGCTTTTTAAAACAAATCAGAAAATCGTTTTGTTAAAGCATGTTGATATGATCTTCTTCCCTGTTCAGGTCCTAAAACACATTAAAAGGGGGCGGAACTGTTTGGAGAATTGTTACTGTCTTACCAGAGAGGAGCAGAAGTTTTTAATCTTTTGACATAGTCTAACATGCCAGTACTTTTCACCTCCTAACCGTGCGTCTGTGCCCACATTTAGGTTTGGTAGCTTTAAACAGTGTTTCATGTTCATTTTCTTAATATCTCATGTATACTGGTTTTCTGTCATTTGGTTTGGTTTAGTTTGGTTTTGGTTTTTAATTTTGTTTCTAGAAAGGTCTCGGTTAATGTAGGCAGGCCTTGACTCCAACAGGCGTTCATGCCCAGGCTGGCCTTGAATGTTTTATCCTCCTGCCTCCCACTTCCCTGGTGCTGGGATAATAGGTCTGCACAGCCATGCCCGGGTGTACACTGGATTTTTAAAGTAGTGTACTGTTTAGTGGACAGATTCAAAGTGCCTATGTTTGTGTATTATCTCTTTGAGTTTTAAGAAGTAACTGACCCATATTTTGGTTTTATACAAATATATTTGAAGCTACATAATTGGAACAAATTTATTTTATATATCTGGTCATATCTAATTACTGATTCCAAAATCACACTGAATGACCTATGAGGCAGTTTTAGCCCAAGTATGAGTTATTTAAATTGGATTATTTGAGTGTATAACAAAATGATCTCCTAGTAAAATAACTGAATTTTTAGAAAATTGAGTTGTTATTTTTTCCTTTTGTTTTTGAGGTCACACTGTCAAGAACTAAGACTCATCTAAAATGTTGATTTTTTTTTTAATCCATGTTCCTTATTACTAACTACTTAGAGAGTAAACCTTCCCTTGATACACCCAGATACTAAACATTTTACCTGTGCTCCGCCCTGCCCCGCCCTGCCCTGCCCTGCCCTGTTACTTACAGGGCTGTAAAAGCTGTTTGGGGTGTTTCTTTTTCTGCCACCTCGTCTCTCTGTGCCTGTTGGCCTACAAAATTAGTTCAGTTCCAGGGCGCAGGCTTCGTCAAGAAGCAGGAAACACAGTGAGAAACAGAATGAGCGGAGCTTGGGTGTTCCTCAGAGACAGGAAGGTTGGGAACAAAGTGTTGGGATCGCAGCAATGTATTTCCCAGGCAGAATCAGCAGGGCAGTTTAGAAGGCTGTTTGGGTGTGTGAACGAGGGGGGTGTAGCCTGCGTGTGCATATACACTCCCTCCTCCCTGATTCCCATAACTCCTCCTGATTGTTGTCACATTTAGGCCAGACACACCTTTAGTCTCAGTGCTTGAGGAGTTGAAGCAAAGGGGTAAATTCATGGCCAGACCCCCATCTCAAAAAGGAAAAGGAGGCCTGCATGCACTCGGGAGGCAGAGGTAGGTGGATCTTTTGAGTTCAAGACTAGCCTGCTTTACATAGTGAGTTCCAGACCAGCCTGGGCTATGTAGTAAGACTGCCTCAAAAGACAGACAGGAAAAAACAAGAGAGAAGTCTGTTTAGTGAAGACTTACAATCTCAGCTGTTAGCTGGAGAAGCGGGAAGGAGCCTGTGACAGGTATGCTGAGCAAGCTTGTTTGAAACCACCTACCATAACGTAAATAAAGTCTCATGCTTAGTCTTTAAGTGGGCTTATTTTTCCAGGGCATTGAAATACTTGTAACATTTTTATTGTGTGTGTTTCTATGTATTTTTATTAAGAAAACTCTGAAGTTTAGTGTACTGTCAGCCGGCACTGGGATCTGTCCAGACAACGTATGCACAAGTGGTTTTTCTTTCTGATTCATAGATTGTCTCATTCCTTAGATAGAATGGGGGTAAACTCGGGCAGACTGGGCTTTGGAGGGGTCTGCTGGAAAGAGCAAGCTGGGCATCTGGTTGGCATGATCCTGTCTTTCAAAGTCACTTCATGGATGGTGTCAATGACAAGTAACAGCTCACTTGGAAAACAGAGCAGCCTATAGCCTGTAGTATAGCATGGCATACGCGCCCAAAACCTGGCAACAATGATTCAAATGAGTGACAGCCTTTTTCTGAAAATCTTGTGCTATGTAATTCTGCCCATATACTGGCAGAAATTGCTGGAATAGCTTAGTTAGTGTTTCCCTGCGTGCTATTGGTCTTCTGCTCTTGACTGTGTGATAGACCCAAACTTCCTCTTCTAACTTGGGAGGTTCAGAGTTTAACTATTGACTCAGTAAATAAATTGGAATAAATTGAATAAAATTAAAGATCCCCATTTCCTTTTTCTTCTTGGGTTTTTTATTTCATTTTTTTCAAGTTTTCATACATGTATATATTATATGTTGAGCCTGACTCCCCTACATCCCCATTCCCCTTCCCTCCTACCCTCCCTTTTCTGACTCCACTCCTTTCCCAGTGCCCCGTTTTTTCTCTGGTCAATTTCACTTCTTGCATATTGAGGGGTGTGTGTATCTTTTTTTTTTTTAACTATAGCTTAGTACCATTGGGGAAATATAAGCAAAACCATTTGTTTGTAAGTCAGCATTTAATGTGTAGACATGATGGGAAAATAGAAGCTGGCAGTGTTTGGTCATCCTTGTAAACAGTGGAAAAGGTCACAGCTTGGTTTGTTTCTTTGTGGTTGTCAGGAAGTGAGATGAGACGTTTTCTTACACAGATTTGGCAGGTGGAACATTTTGGTTGTGATTATGTTCTGAGTGCATTGTGGCATTGTGCATGACTCATGCTGTCTGTTGCTCAGGCTTTTGTCGATCCAGGGAAAGTGAGTGTCCAATGCCCTTGACGAGATAGTCCTTAGAGTGGCCCTGGACATCAGAAGAGATTCTGGATGCTAGAGGCTGAAGCGAGAGGATCAGCATTGGAGTTTGAGGTCCCCCAGGCTCTGTAGCAAGCCCCTGTCTTAGAAGAAAAGGGGGGCGGGTTTCATTAGCTCCCACCCTCCATGATTACATTAGCAGCCTGGCGCCCTCAGACCTTACCAGCTGTGGTCCTATTGGCCACCAATGGGGCTCACTACACTGTTCATAGTGTGGTCTCAAAGACAATGAACTTCTTCTTGTTTTGCAGTGTTGGACACTTTTCTACCATGCTGACGGCATTTTAAATATCTGTCAATTTTCCAAAATTTTGACTGAAGGAAATCTCTAAGACTTTGTTCCAGAGGACGCAAGTGCAGCAACCAATACCAGGTCAGTGTCACCTCTCCACCCACAGATTCACCACTGCCGTACTAAATCATAATGCAGCTTGGATGTCTCTAATTCAGACAAGATTTTATGGTAAGAAGATTATAATGTATATTGAGAATAGAATTTTGGTGGCGATTGCATTGATTCTGTAAATTGCTTTCGGTAAGAGTCATTCTCATGATATCAACTCTGCCGACCCATGAACATACAAGATCTTTCTATCTTCCAGAGTCTTCTTCAGTTATTCTTCAGTGTTCCAGCACTTTCCCTGCAGAAATAGTTTACTTCCCGGCTAGGTTTACTCCCGGGCATTTTAGTTTTACCCGATTTTTGAAGCTACTGTGAATAGGGCTGATCTCCTGAGTCCTTTCTCATGGTGTTTGCCACTGGCACACGGGAAAGGTACTGTTTTCTACTGGTTTTGTATTCTCCTACTTTGCTGAGTGTTTACCAGTTCTAAGAGGTGTTTTCAGTCAACCTGTTTAATAAGCTCACATTTCTCCAAGGATCTGCTAAATAGTGTGGCACCAACTCTAGCTACTGTCTCGGAACACACGCAGGTAGAAGGCAGTGGTTCCACCAGCTATGAAGGGTCTCCTACCCGGGAACACTGCACACGACTCCGTAGCTTCCAAGGGAGGACACACACTACCTTCCTTCCATTTTATACCTCAACTGTAACTGTCATGGCTTTTCTTTGGAGTGACAGCAACACGGTGAATTCATATACTCTCCTTATTCTTCAATTGAAAGCTCAGAGGCACTCAGAGAAGCCACTCACTTGCCTCCAGGGCTGCTGTGCTCAAGTGACGGAGACCATGCACAGATGTGTACTTAAGTGTATCACCAGAGCACGTTCTAGCATGTAGTCCTCAACATAACCTCTTCCTGATAGTGGAGTCCAGTGAGGCTCACAGTAGCATTAAAGACTGTGTGCCATCAGTTACTGTGGGGGAGACAACGACAAAGAACACAATCTCAATTAGAAACCCCCAACAAGCCTAGGTCTGAAAAAGCATGGGATAAATCCGGACTAGCTGAACATAGCGGACAATGAGGAATACTGAGAATTCAAGAACAATTGCAGTGGGTTTTTGATCCTACTGCACGTACTGGCTTTGTGGGAGCCTAGGCAATTTGAATGCTCACCTTACGAGACCTGGATAGAGGTGGGCAGTCCTTGGGCTTCCCACAGGTCAGGGAACCCTGATTGCTCTTCGAGCAGATGAGGGGGGGGGGGGACTTGATCGGGGGAGGGGGAGGGAAATGGGAAGCGGTTTGTGGGGACGAGGCAGAAATCCTTAATAAATAAATAAATAAATAAAAAGAAAAAAAAAAGAAAAAAAAAAAGAAACCCCCAACAATTAATAAACCTGTCTATCAGTCCTGCCTTAAGCGACATGGGGCACAACAAAGAACCCAAGTCTTTGCGGCCAGTGCCAGGTCTGCATCTTCCTATTTGAATGACTGGGAGACTTCCTCCTCCAGATGGACTGGGCGGTGGGGCTTTAGAAAGCTTTACTGGAAGATGGCCAGAGCTGTTTCAAGGACCAAGTTCCTTCCCTGTTTTTTCCTTTTCTTTTTTTTTCTTTTTTTTTCTTTTTTTTTTTTTTTTTTTTTTTTTTGGAGATAGGGTCTTTCTCTGAAGTCCAGACTAGCCTTGAACTCACAACAAGCAGTCTTCCTGTCTCGGCCTCTCCGGTGCTCAGAGTATAAGCATAAAGCACTACACCTCCATCAATTACTTTAAATAAAAATTTAATAGCTTATCTACTTCTTATTTTGTGCGGATGTTAGGAGGGCAACACGCGTGCCATGGCGTGCACAGGGAAGTCAGACAGCAACATTCAGGAGCCAGCTTTCTCCTTTACCTTCCGTTCCAGGGATCAAACCTAGGTCATCAGGCTTGGGCAGCAAGTGATTTTATTCAGTGAGCCATCTCAATGGTCCTGATTGAGTAATTATTATTTTTGACTTGTTATTATTATTTATTTATGTATATATGTACATCTGTGCTATGTGTGGATGCCATTAAAGGTCAGACAAGAGCATCAAATCCCCTGAGACTGGAGTTAACCTGTAGCTGTCACCCACCAAGCTCAGGTTCCCTAAAGAACAACAAGCACTCTTATTTTCCCCCTGACCTTGAGCTCACAGAGTTTGGCCTGGCCTCTTCTGACCTCGGGGATTGAAGGCACTTGCCACCACACCCAGCCCTCCTAAGCCCTGAGCTATCTCCCAGGTGGTTACCGTCTCAAACAGGTCTAAAGAAGGCTTTGAAGGAGCTGCCCCTCCGCAGTCCTGACCACACCCCGAGGCCAGGACGCCCGCAGTGAAGCTGGGCGAGGGATTTAACACCGCCGAGCCATGCGGGCTCCTTCCCTAGGTTCATGCTCTTGCTTCCCTCCCCAAGATCAGAAGGTAGAAGGAGATCCTTCCATGCTCTTCCTCTTTCCCTTGATGCAAAGAAGGCGCACCACAGTACCAAAGGAGCAGAGCAGAGCAACGGCCAGACAAGCACCCAGGCCAGGTGGCAGCAACACCCTCAATGACTGTTCACGTTACTCCCTTTTCTTCAATGTTTTTAGAGTCTTTAAATATTTTTGTTTAGAGGTCCAAAACTATAACTACAAGTCGAGTGCCAGAGAGTAAAACAAACACAGGGGGCCACTGACAGTGCACAGTGCCAGAGAGTAAAACACAGTAAAACACAGGGGGCCACTGACAGTGCACAGTGCCAGAGAGTAAAACACAGGGGGCCACTGACAGTGCACAGTGCCAGAGAGTAAAACACAGTAAAACACAGGGGGCCACTGACAGTGCACAGTGCCAGAGAGTAAAACACAGTAAAACACAGGGGGCCACTGACAGTGCACAGTGCCAGAGAGTAAAACACAGTAAAACACAGGGGGCCACTGACAGTGCACAGTGCCAGAGAGTAAAACACAGGGGGCCACTGACAGTGCACAGTGCCAGACAGTAAAACACAGGGGGCCACTGACAGTGCACAGTGCCAGAGAGTAAAACACAGTAAAACACAGGGGGCCACTGACAGTGCACAGTGCCAGAGAGTAAAACACAGGGGGCCACTGACAGTGCACAGTGCGAGTCCTGGCTTGGACAGGAACAGCTAGATGGCTGTGAGGAACACACAGGTAAACAAAACAATTAGGCTGGGTGGTGCACACCTTTAATCCCAGCATGCAGGAGGCAGAGGCAGGTGGATCTGAGTGGAGGCCAGCCTAGGCTACAGAATGAGTTGGAGGAGAGCCAGGGCAACATGTCTGGACAGCCAGGAAAACCATGTCTCAAAACCCAAAACCTAAACAACAAAAAACAAATTAGTGCTCTCCAAAATCCTTCCTAGTCCACACTCCGCCTAAGGACTGAAGGTGAAGCTCCGTAATGTGCGCTGGCAGTCTAGATCCTGGGTCTACCCCTACACCACGAAAACAAAAGCCAACACACACAAACACACACACTCACCCACCCTAGCTAAATCAGACTGTACCCAGATCAAAGTCTCTGACCTGCTACAGTAATATACATTTCTATGAAAGAATAAAATTGCTGTCACCTTCGGAGTCACTTAAATTATAAAGCAGCCTAGCCTACACAAGAAAAAAAATATATAAATAGAAACAACAACCCGAACGCAAATTTGGAATCACAAAAGACCTGGAACAACCAAAGCAATCCTGAGTGAGTGATTTAGAGATGTCACAATACCTCAAGGTATAGTCTACTTATATTTATCGTAGGTCTCAAATTATAGTAATGAAAATAGTGTGCTACTAGCTCAAAAACAGATGTGTGGATCAATGGGACAGAACACAGGGCCTGGATATAAACCTGCACAGTTGTGACCACTTGATGCCAAAGGCATACATTGGAGAAAAGACATCTTCCTCAACAAATGTGCTAGATAAATGATATCCCTGTACTACAATCAATTGAATGTGGTGGATCAAAGACCTCAATATAAGACCTGAAACTATTAGGGGATACATTTGATGTAGATACAGGCATTTCTAAAAAAGACTAGTTAGCTCAGGAAATAAAACCAAGAACTGACGAATGGAATGAGAGAACGTTTCTGCACAGCAAAGGAAACAGTCGTGGACAGAGACAGCTACAGAATTGGGGGGAAACTTCGCCAGCTATACAAGGCTGAAGAGTAGTGTTTGCAAGACAGCCCAGTGGGTGAAAAAGAACTTCCTTCTAAGCCTTGTACCGTGAGCTGGATCATGGAAGCCCACATGGTGGAATGAGAGACCCAACCCCACCCGTTGTTTTCTGATCTCCATACATGTGCTTTGGCATGTGTGTCTGTGCACACTCACACAACACACAAAAAATACATAAATAAATACATGTAAAATAAATACAAATAACAAAAAAACCCACCCAACCTCATCAATAATGGGCAAATGAGACAAACACTTTTCAAAAGAAGTGCAGATGGCCAAAAAAACAGGAAAATTAAAATACTTGACATTCTCAGACAGCAAATAAATGCATTGAGATTACATCTCACCTGTCAGGGTGACTATCAAGATGATGATAAGACCAGTGTGATGTAATTCCAGGAAGCAGAAGCAGAAAGATTGTGCAACTTCAAGACTAGCCATGACTATGTAGAGACAAGGAAGAGGGCAGCAGAGAGAAAGGAGACAAACCTAAGACACACACACAACCTGGAAGTAGAAGCAAGACTGTGGGGGGCGGGAGAGGACTGGTGTGTCTGGGGAGAAAGGAGAACATTTGAGGAGGGGAATATGGTCAAGATTGTGATACAGTTGAATGAAAAGGTCTTTGTGGAAGCCACCACTGTGAACAAGGAATACTGACTGTAATCCTGGCCCTTGGAAAGTAAAGGCCAAGGATTGCCACAAGTGAAGACCAGCTTGATCCACATAGGAAGTTTGGCCAAGCTGCTCTATATAGTGAGACCATATCTCAAGGAACAAAATAATGGCCATAAAAAGTTAAATTTGTTGTAGCCTAGCTCATTAAGATATTTAACTCACGACTCCTCCTGGCTCTCTGGAGGCTGAGGTAGCAGGACTAAGAGTTCAAGGCCAGCCTGAACTACATAGTGAGTTTTAGGCCAGCCTGCACCACATAGGCTGGTTATTAAAAAAAGAAATAAACTAAAGGATGAAGGACGGCTCCTTGGTTAAGAGCACTGGCTGCCCTTGCACACATCAGCTGGTCCCAGCCTCCTGTGCCTCCCGCTCCAGAGGAGTCGGTGTTGTCCTCTGGCCCACGGGCTCTGTCCTCATGCACAGATCTGCACACAGGCACACAATTAAAGAGAAGAGTAAGATCTTTTTAAAATATGAGGCTACTCGTTTAATTTTATCCTTTTTTGTTGGTGGGTTTTTTTTTTCGGTTTTGGTTTTTGTTTTTTTGAGAGGCTGGGACTCTCAAAAATGCATTTCTTTATACTGGGTTGTGTTTAGTTCATTTATATTTTTTCATAATTTATCAATTGTGGATAAAGTCATTTTCAGGTTTCTGAGAAAAACACTTATTTGGTTTACTTCACATTTTAACATGTTTTTTTTTGTTTTTGTTTCTTTGGGTTTTTTTGAGACAATCTGTCTCTTTATCTGTGCTCCAGATAAATTATCTTAAGGCTTGGACCAGGACTTCTTTCTAAGCACTCCTAGGTCTGGTGGTGATGTGCCCGCCTTTAATCCCAGCAGAGACCAGAGGCTGTCTGTGAATTCAAGGCCAGCTTGGTCTACAGAGCGTGTTCCAGGACAGCCTAGACTATTACACAGAGAAATACTGTCTCAAAAAGCCCAAAAAAAAAAAAAAAGGAAACCACACAAGGGCTTCTCTCCATTTTAGGCCTGTTCTACTGAAGGATGGGGAAACATTGTGAGCACTACTCCTCTGCTCACAGCACATATTACCTTTGGTTAAACTTCAACCAAACAGAAGGGAGATCCCAGAATGTTCTGCGTGCATTACCTAAACTGAGGATCTCTGTGGGATCCAGTAATTCTTTAGTGAAATGGTACCCAGTGGAACCCAATTCTACCTCAGTTTCTAGCACACAGAATTAGTTCCTGAACCTTTCTGAGACCGGGTTGCAAACCAGCCTGGAAAAGGTAATGAATAATTGATGTTAGTGATGGAATCAATAATTCATAGGGGATTTTATTTGTCTCTTCCTGCTCAGTTTATGATTGGCATCAGAAACCTTGGGTGTTGTTTTGGGTCGCAGCTCCCAAGGGTATATTCTGTCTTGCCTTCTTACCCTTCATTCCTGTCAAGCTCCCTCCTCTTCCAGAGACTGATTGTTGTCTTTGTTTAAGACTTTCAGGATGAATCTGGAAAAACTCAGCAAGCCTGAACTCCTGACACTGTTCAGTATTCTTGAAGGAGAACTTGAAGCAAGGGACCTCGTTATAGAAGCTTTAAAGGTATGTAGAGAGAGGGCCTGGGGATCCTGTGTTGAAGGTCATTTCTGTAGTGTATTTAAGTGAATATTGGTGTCGTTTTTGGAGTGGCAGTGGGACATATTGACAGTTGCTTTAGGCACCCACCTCTGTGTCAAGATTTTTAAGTCAAGAGTGGTGGCACATACCTTTCCAGTGCTTGGGAGGCAGAGACGGGTATGTATCTCTGACTTTGAGGTCAGCCTGGTCTACATAGCAATTTACAGATCATCTAAAGCTACATAGACCCTGTCTCAAGAAATAAACCACCGGGCGGTGATGGTGCATGCCTTTAATCCCAGCACTCGGGAAGCCGAGGCAGACAGATCTCTGTGAGTTAGAGGCCAGCCTGGTCTACAGAGCGAGTTCCAGGACAGGCTCCAAAACCACAGAGAAACCCTGTCTCAAAAAACCAAAATAAAAACAAACAAAAAAGAAAAGAAACAAACCAAGGGAGGGAAAAGTGATGAAGCTTTTCTGCCCAAAAATAGCCCCCTTAGTCTCTGCTAGGTTTCTAAACCTTGAGCCTTGCACTTCTTTTGTGTTTTGACTGTTTTTAAGTGCTGACGCCCTTTGAGAACTTGCTGAGATCTATTTCATGAGCAGTATATATGCATTCATATACTGATGCTCGGGATAAAATGTCCAGGACATCAAGGTTTCCGTAAAGCTATTGCTAGGCAGGATGTGGTTGCGTCGTGGCACATGCCTCTAATTCCAATACTCCTGAGACAAAGGCAGTTAGATCTCTTGAGTGAGTTCTAGGACAGCCAGGGCTACACAGAGAAACCCTGTCTCAAAAATTAAAAAAAAAAAAAAATTAGAACTGGAGAGATGGCTCAACAGTTAAGAGCACTGGCTGCTTTTCCAGAGGTCCTGAGTTCAATTCCCAGCAAACGCATGGTGGCTCACAACCATCTATAGTGAGATCTGGTGCCCTCTTCAGGCCTGAAAGCATACATGCAGTCAGAACACTGTAGTATACATAATCACTAAATAAGACCTTTTTTTTAAAAAAAAAAAATAAAAGGAAATTCGGTTACTTAATTTGTTATCAGTTAGAATGCAAAGCTTGGGAAAGGTGTATTAGTGAGGAGAGACAATCTATGGAAACTCTGCCAGCCTATAAAAACCCAAGCAGATGCACCCCCTTTCAACTTGGAGCTTTTTACACTTGCACGGAGATCTTTCCCTTCTGTCTTAACATGTTTAGATAAGAGGAGAAGAGACTTTTCCGAGTATTGGTTGAATCTCTGCAGACGAGACCCCCCAAAGCCAAAGGGCAGTAACCAAAGCAGGCGAAAGTTGAGCGTGCTGAAGACAAATGACTCCCTACGAAGAGCAGCGCATCTCGACAGCAAACATGTCGTTGTCAGGTTTAGAGTGATGCTAGTTTATAAAAGACTGACTTTACTAGTTAGCTTGGCCTCAGGACACCTCACCTTCCCATTCCTTGTCCTTGCCTGACAATGAGGAGAACAGGAAAAGAACCAAGGATGGTTTGATCCCATTCTTAACCCTGCTAGTACCTGTTGTTCTGTGTCCTTCATCCGCCCTCATCCCCTCGGAATTGGATGGGGTGGGAGAGGACGCCTGCAACGGAAAGAGACCGTTTGGATGGGGTGGCAGAGGACGCCTGCAATGGAAAGGGACCGTTTCCCCGGCCTAGGAGGGTGCAGAATGGCACCTGCTACGTGTGTCACTTCGCTGTTCGTTTCCCCTAAGCTTGACAGCCTGATGTAGATACCTGGTAAATATTTGCTGTAGTAATTTTTGTTGTTGAAGTTTAACTCGGGGACACGATCAGTCACTAAGCCACATCCCTAGCGTCAAATATTTGTTGAACAAATAAAATGACTGCCATTTTGATGCATTGCCTTAAGATTGCCATAGTACTCCCAGGCAAGTGTTGGAGTTAGCAGAAGCTGTTCTCTGTTCTGTGCCATAGGGTGCCTTGGCTGCTTGCTGCGCGTGTTTCCTAGCGGTTTTTCTACATGTGTCTAGTTCTCTTTACTATAAGAATGGTCTGAAAAGTTGAAAGGATCCAGAGAAGCAGGAGCTGTAAGCTCTATAAGGGAGTTGTTTAGACAGCCAGTGGCATTCTCCATCTGTGTGGCCTGTAGGTGATGTAGCTGAGCTCGGCCTCCATCCAGTGTGGCTCCCCACAAGACAGGCGTCTTTAAACATCTCCCTGAGTCAGTTACTCACAGGCGGGTTAGAGGCACAGTCCTCAACAAGATCCTTTGCTGCTGCTGTTGTGAATTTATTTGTATTTATGTGTAGGAGTGTTTTACCTTCATGTATGTATGTGCAATGTATGTGTACCTGGGAAGCCAGAGGAGGAAATCAGATTCCCTGAAATGAGTTACAGACTTTTGTGAGGCACCATGCTCTTAACCACCTAGCCATCTCTCTGGCCCCCTGCCAGATTCTTTACATTAAAGTGAAATCTCATTTCATCTGTGGGATCATTTCTGTCTGCCTGCCTGTTAGGGTTCTGTAGCAATGCTAGATGTCATCTTACAGCTCTTTTGCTTAACAAATACTTGGTAGATTTTCTTTTTTTTTTTTTTTTTTTTTGATTTTTCGAGACAGGGTTTCTCTGTAGATTTTCTAAACTAACAATGATTTTCTTTTTATTATTAGTTCCTAATTCATATTCAGTGAGTTAAAAAGCTTTGGTCTTTGTTTTTTGGGTTTGGTCTTTTTTTTTTTTGAGGGGTTTTTGTGTTTTGGAGTTGTTTTTTGGGGGGTCGTTTTATTTGTGTGTGTGTGTGCTCACGCGTGTAGACGCACAAGCACATACAAACAAGTGGAGGTCTCTGCGAGGCCAGAGGTGCTGGATCCCTTCCAGCTGGAGTTACAGGTTGCCGTGTGCTGTCTGAAGTGGGTTCTGGGAACCAAACTCTAGTCCCCCTGCAAGAACAGTATGCCCAGTTAACCACTGAGCCTTCTCTTACCTCTTCAGGCCATTTCCACCCACCCTCACTCACTTTTTTACACAATCCCATTATGTAGCCTGACTGACCTAGACCTCAGGCTCCATAAAGACCCCTCTGCCTCTTGAGTACTGGGATTAAAGTTGTGATCTAGAAATGGCCAGCTTGGTCTTTTTTAAGCAGCTTTGATTGCTCTTTTCTTTTGCTTTCAAAGGGGAAGGACAGTCTTTTTTTCTACTTTAAGTTTTTGTTTCTGAACAAAACCACATGGCTACCTGTTGCTTCTTAGTGAATATCAAGTCACACAGGTTTTGTTTCTTTAGGGAACAATTGTAAATGTCCTACAGTTTGTAAAAATGAATCCCTGTCTAGAGCTGGGATTGTAAAAGTGTTAATTCACTCTCTGGAATTGTTGCCACGTGCTAGGTTGCACTGCAGTTCCTACAGTCTCCCAGTAGTGTGCTTCTCCTGCCCATAGAAAAGCCGCCGGGCCCTTCTCTGCTGCAGCTGAAGCATGTTTGCATAAAACCATGAAAGGCAGTGTTTCTATGGTGTAATAACCAGTCTTCCTGTATGTAAATTAGTTGTTAAAGAGACCATTTATAGTGTGTTTGGTCTCAATTGAACCTCAGGTAAACATGATTTTCTGTTTAGAAGCATGTGTCAGGGAAAAACAATCTTCATGAAAGTCACATAAACTTTTATTTTCCCGAGTGAGCACACTGTAGAAATCCCTTCAGTGGTAAAAGGAAAATTACATTGTTAGAAGCCAGGGGTGGAGCTACACAATTCAGCAAGAAAGTCCCAGTTCAGTAGAAATAGAAAGTGCCTGCCCAGAGGAGGACAGGGGACTGCTATCATGGCCATTTAAAACTCTGGGAAATTGATCAGATTTAGAGCACACACTCCACACACGTCTTCCTCTGATACAGAGCCACACTTAGCTCTATCCACATAGCATCTGTCTGGGGGGAAAAAGGAAAATAATAAAGAAAGACATCTTCCATCCGACTTTGCACATGTGTGTGCACACCAGCACAGATTGGGCTCTCGTCTGATGAACTGAGAGAGAGACCCCAACTTGACGGGTATGACCACTTTACCCATAGTTACTATCATTACGATCCACGCTACAGAGTTCGTCGGTTTAGGGCAGAACTACGTTCATAAAGCCTGCAGTGCTGATGGGATGCTGTCTTGCGGGGAAGATCCGCGTTTTGCTTTTCATTGGCATTTTCTGATGTCCCCAGTAGTGCTTGTCTGGAATTACTCCATCCCTACCCTGATAACCAAATGTCTGTCTTTTGAAACAGCTGACAAAGGGTAAGGTTGACTTGGTGGCTTGGAGCAGATGGTATGTTGTAGCTTCCCCCACCCAAACCCCTCCATAGTTTTGTGTTTGGACATAGTCTTGCAATTCAGCCCAAGCTGGCCTTGAGCCTAAGACCCGTCCATCCGTCTCTGCCAGAGTGCTGCCGTCACAGGTGTGCACTGCAGACCATTTCCACAGTCCCAGGAGATGTGTCCATCACCCCCAAGATCTTCTTTGTGCCCTTTTTAATTCACCCTGCCTAATTCACCTCACCACCCCTGCTCCTGAATCCCTGGCCTGCTTTCTGTCCCCAGATGTCAGTTACCTTGCTTTATAGAATCATCTAGAAGGTATTTTCTTAGTTGTGGAAGAGTGAACTTGTTTGAGAGTTTTATATCTGCAAATGTTGTGTTTGATCAAATCTGCCTGATTCCCTTCTGTCCAGTTCCCCCCCTTATCTGCCCCCTCCCACTTTTTCCTCTCATCTCTATGAGCTTTGTTTTTAAACCCACTGAGCCCACATAGCTGCCTGTGCGTGCATGGGCACGGGACTGTCCACGGAGCCTAGGCCATATCCCTGGAAACAGCAGACTTCCCCAATATCCCCTAACAGCCATCGGTTGTCAGTAGCTTCTCAGGTAGAGGTGGGACTTCAAGAACCTCTCACCCGTCCACACCTGGGTTTTAGCTGGCTTAATGTTGTGTGGGTCTTAAGCACACAACCTCTGCCACTGTGAGTTCATGCGTGTAACAGGTACCCTGTCGTGTCCAGCAACTACGGTTTCTCTGCACACATCTCCTCTTTCTGGCTCTCACAGACTGTCCAGCCCCTCTTTGTCAGTGCTGTCTGAGCCTTGAGGGAAGAGAGTGTGTTCCAGATGTCCCGTTTGTCTGAACATTTCACACTCTTAGTCTCTGCGTGTTGGGAAGAGAGTGTGTTCCAGATGTCCCGTTTGTCTGAACATTTCACACTCTTAGTCTCTGCGTGTTGGCTAGAGCAGGTCTCTGTATTAACTGCCACCTACTGCAAAAAGCAGCTTCTGTGATGATAGTTGAGAGACGCCCTAACCTATAGGTACAAAGATAAGTTAGGGGCAGCCTGTTACTATGCGTATGATTGTTTATTATCTATGCTGGTTTATGTATTGACAGTTGATTTCTCTTATGACTGAATGGTGTTCCACTATCTCTATGCATACCTCATAGTTTTGTTTTTTTTGGATTTTCGAGACAGGGTTTCTCCGTAGCTTTTTGGTTCCTGTCCTGGAACTAGCTCTTGTAGACCAGGCTGGCCTCGAACTATAGTTTTGTTTTATACATTCATCTTAGTATCTGCATTATTTCAAACTTTGTTATTACTATAAATAAAGTCACCATGAATCTTTACATGTGAAAGGCTTTGTGTGGACACAAAGGAATGGAATGACTGAATTAAATCAAGTGCTGGGATTTCATTAGCCACCATGCCAAGTATCTTGTTTAATTTGTAAGAACTATCCCGGTAGTTTTCTGATGTGATAAACCATCTTATATTCCCCATCAAGAGTTGTAGTGATGCCACAGCTTTGCCAGCATTGGGTACAGCCCCCTTTTTTATTTAACCATTCTAACAGGTGTGTCATAAGTCACTTCCATTTCATTGTTATTGTTGTATGAGATTGTGTAACCCAGGCCGGCCTGGAACACACTGTATAGCTCAGGTTGATGTGGAACTCAGAGAAGTCCTGCCTCGGCTGCATGTTCCTGCACCCACACCAGGCTCTCGTTTCAGTTCTAATTTTCATTTCTTATTGACTAGTGATATTGAATATTTAGATGTCGTCAGAGTTTTCTTCCTTAGTGTTTTGAGACACTATCCAGCCCAGGTATGTCTGCAGTTTGCCCTCCTTCCACCTCAGCCTTCTGAGTACAGTCGCAAGTCAGGCTGTTCGTGGAGCAGTTTCGGTGCAGTGGAAATGCTAGAAACAGCCTCGCATCTGATAGCAGGGTCTGGGCAGAACAGTACAGCGCCATCAGAGTGGACCTTCAGACTAACAAGGAAAAAGGTCTCCGTGTGTGAAAACAGAACCGTGAACATAGAAGAGTACCAGCTTGTAACTGGTGGAAACTCCCAACCAAGCCTCTCCATTCTCTGTGGCTTGCTTCCCTGAAGGCGGTAGGAGTCCTGTACTACCCAGGGCAGGGTGAGTCAGTGAGCGGGAAGTACCGAAAAGAGCCAGAAGAACAGGAAAGGCTGTTCCTATCGAAAAGTGTTCATAAACTGCATAACAGTTCATAAACTGTTTATAACAAGAAACTTGTGTTCTTAAGTGATAAAACATCTGAATTTTATTCATGAAAACATTGACCCTCATCCATAACAGTCAGCTCTTAAAAGTGATTGTGGTGTCAGCTGTTCGCTGGCCCTCGGTGAGCAACATTCATGCTGTGAGTATGTGAGCAGTAATTACAGGCGCCACTGTTGTCATCCAGCTCACATCTCCCTGTGGCCTCTGGGATCTGGGTATGGGGTTGGGGAGGGCCATGCCTTGGAGGAAGGGAAGGGGGTTCTGCTTGTGAAGTGTCACTTCCTTCCAGAACAGTTCTCCTCTTGGGCAGTTGGGGACGAGCTCTATTGCAGTCCCTCAGCCTGAAACTAAGATAAAAAAGGAAGCAGCTTATTCCTGTTATTTTGACGTCCTGTCATTGTGTCTCCTGGCATGTGCTGACCTCATGATTCAGGTTTAATCAGGCTATTTCTAGCTGCCCCTATAGGGAAGAGCAAGGAGAAGTATTTCAAATAAAAACGGTGCTGGGTCATGTAGTGTGTGGATTCAGCCAGTTGTAGAAATAACTAGGAGAGGAGGAAGCCATCCTATCTGCCTGCTGACAGTCTGTGTGGAAAAGAGACACTTTACATTGGGAAAACCGGGGCAACTGAGATGGCTCTCAGCAGGTAAAGGTGCTCGCTGCCCAACGACACAGCCTGCTGACCTGAGTTCAAGTCTCAGAACCGTGTGAAAGTGGAAGGAATAAACCAACTCCACAGAGTCTCATCCATACACAATAATAAATAAAGAAGTGGTCTTGAAAAGAAAAGCTAGGAACCTTTATTATAGGGGACTAAAGAGATGGTTGAGTGGCTAAGAGTCCGTGCTGTTCTTCCAGAGGACCTGAGTTAGGTGCCCAGCACCCACAATAAACGGCTCACAACCACTTGTAACTCCAGCTCCAGAGATTCAGCACCCTCTTCTGGACACCTCAGGCACCCATACAGGAGTGGCATATACTCATGCAGAAGCACACGGGTACACATAATAAAAGCATTAAAGTCTTTTTTGAAGGAAGGAAGGAAGGAAGGAAGGAAGGAAGGAAGGAAGGAAGGAAATATCTCTTCTACAACACTGTCCTTTCACTGGGTGGTGGCCCACACCTCTAATCCCACCAGCACTCAGGAGGTTGAGGCAGGCAGATCTCTGAGTTCTAGGATAGCCAGCGCTGCATAGAGAAACTCTGTCTGGGGCGGGGAGGTGGGGGCATTCTTCCGTAGACACCCAAGGATGTTCTATGCACCACTGTTTAACACAGCACCGTGAACCTGTAAAGCAGTAAAGCAAGGCAGCAGAACCTGGTGCACCTCACTGTGGACTATTCCTAGGTGGAGGGTTTGCACTGCCTGCCAAGCTGACCTCAACTTGGAGCAGTCTCCTGCCTCTCCTCTCCAGTGCTGGTGTTTTAGACAGTGCCCACAGGCCTAATGTGTAGTATTTGTAAGAAAGGAAGAACTGTTGTGCACCAACTTAGATCTCTTAAGACACAAGAGGGCACCGCAGATTAGTTAATATTAGTTTATGTAGTTTATTATTGGTTATTCTTAGTTTACTGTTTTGGACATCCATACCTAATCATTGAGATGCTTAGAAGTGGCCCAGAAGGAGAACTCACAGACTTGGAGAGCAGTAGCTTGGTTTGCAGTCAAGGACTTCAGTTTCCTTATACAGTTACACTTTTCTGAGTGCTGGGATGTATAGACGCCCCATATGCATTTACATGGTGCTGGGCTTGAGCTCGGCTGCGCGCATACTGGGCACGCACTCTACCAGCTGGACATCTTTCCCAGCCCTCTTCCCTTTCTTCATGGCTTACTTGCCCCTTGCTTCCTCCCTTTTCTTGATGCTCCGATTTCTTCACTTACATTACTTCTTGTCCCAGGCTCAAGGCTCATTTGAACCAGTTTCTGCATTCTGCTCTTTTCTAAGCCAAAGCTCTTTGCAGCCGTCTTCATCCTGAGCCACCTGCCATCCCTCCCGCCCCCCCCCCCCATCTCCTCTGGTGACTCAGGTGTTTCAGTGTCATTTGTATTCCACCTCCTGCTTCTCGCATCTCTAGTTAACTATTTACCTCTCTTGCTAGACTTAAGTTCCGCCAGCTGAAAGTACACGTGACTTCTAATTCCCTGCCCTCTCTGCGCTGGGGATTGGACCCAGAACCTAGCGCGGCAAACACTCTACCTCTAAACTCCAGCCCCTACTGACTCCTTCTAATTAGATTACCTGAGTGCCTTACTTTTGGTGGTGGCGGCGGGTGTTGGTTTCTTGAGACAGAGTGTTGTGATATGTAACTGACAGGTACCAGACACAGCAGACCCCCCCCCCCCCCAGCTTCACAATTCCTAGGACTACAGGCCATTTTTTAAAAATATGTGTGGGTGTTTTGCCTACGTATATGTCGTGTGTGCATTCCTAGTGCCAGTGTAGGCCAGAAGAGAGCACTAGATTCCCCTGGAACTGAAGTCACAGACATTGTGAGCCACCGTGTAGGTGCTAGGAAGAGCAGCCTGTGCTCTCGACTACTGAGCCATCTCTCCAGCCCCTCGTCTTCCTTTTTAAACCTCTTTCCTTGGTGCCGTTGGCACTCTTGTCTTAATCCTGCTCAGCCCCACATCGTTTCTTTTTCTTCCACGTGCCTCTTAAATGAAATGCCCTCCGTGGCTGTTTAAAATACGATTTTCTGTGATCATGGTGTATATTCAGAATCTGTTCTAGCGCATTTCAGCACTATATCATAATAGTGTTGTGTTTGGTCCTTTAGAATTTCTGGGGGTGGTTTTGTTTTGTTAGTTGGTCGTTTTTTGGGGGGGGATTGTTTGTTTTATAAAATTACATTTATTTAATTGTGTCTATTTCGGTGTTTGTCTTGGAACTGCAGTTACAAATGAGTTTCCTGGTGTGTGTGCTAGGAACCCACAGCAAGCACTCTTAACCACCAAGCACGCCAGTACATTTTAAAAAGCTGAATACATTTAATGTGATTTCTCTTTTCTGTCCTCACTGGGGATTACAGCAATGTGAAGATGTGTTCATTCTGATAAGCATTGCACATCACAGGGCTCTTTGTGTTTTGTCTCTGAATCTCCCCCTTCCATGGAGAGAGAGAGCTGGCGTTTCACCTCTTCCAGCTGTGCAGCCCAGAATCCAGTCTCTAAAGCCCTCACAAGTGCTCATCTCGTGAAGTTCAGACCCGTGAAGTCTTGCTTGACATTGCCAGTTCTCGAGAATGGGTGCCATTTATTAATATTTTTTAGGAGAGGCCTAGCTTTAATAAAGTAATTTCATAATGCTCACTGTTAGAATTCCCATCCAGTCATGTTATTTACTTCTCTGGGAACAGCATGTTCTTCAGACAGGAAGTCATGGCTTTGTTTTTGCTTTCATATTTGTATAAAGGATACCAAGTGACTGGCTGTCACCTCTGTCTACTGTTGTATTCATGTAACAAAGCAAATTTTCCTATTTTAATTTTTAAAATAAAAAATACTTTGACATGTATGGGTGTTTGCCTGCGTATATGTACATAATGCATGCATGCATGTGATGCCAGGGAAGCCGGGAGAAGGCGTAGTAACTCCCCCAGCTGCCATGTGGGTGCTAGCAGTAGAGCTCCGGTACTCCTGAACAGCAGCCAGTGACGTCATGGCTGAGCCTTCTCTGCAGCCCCCACCGCATTTTGATTTTTAGTGAACGTTTTGTCCTGGTATCCTTTCTAGTCAAGGCCAGGTGTAGTCGTCTGCATTCCCCAGCTGGATAATAGTGAGAGGTTTGTATCGGAAGAAAATCAAAGGCTGCACGTCCTTTCCCTTCACCCTCACCCCACTGTGAAATCGAGCCCCAGCCTCACAAAATGGTAGGCAGGCCCTCCCTCCCTCTGAGATTACTTGAGCCCTAAGTATTAAACAGTGTGGTGTTGCTGGCGTCGTCTCCTAGATACTCAATCGAAAGTCTATTTCCCGGACTGTCGCACCGAGGGCTTTGATGAGCATCTGTCTGAATTACAGGTGCTCTCTTTCGGAATGCATTTCCTTTCCCTATTTCTCCTCTGGACTTTATTTTATTGGGGATTTGTTTTACTTTGTTTTGTGTGTGGTGGGGGCGCTGTTTGAGACAGGGTCTCACTTTGTAGCTCTGGATGTCCTGGGACTCACTTTGTAGACCAGGCTAGCCTCAGATTCACAGAGCTCTGCCTGTGCTCCCGGTGCCCAACTGGGAATTGGTTTTTCAAGGTTTTTGGGTTTAGTGTTTTGTTTTGTTTTTATGGCTTTTACAAAATTGTTCGTCATCTTTCTTTTCTCTGTTTTCGAAATTAACCCTCCTTTAAATTTTTTATTAAACTTATTTTTAAGTTATGTATATACACACACAAATCTAAAACAAAAAGTTAGTGCAAACTAACTTCAGGCTGGAGTGATAGCTCAGCAGTTAAGGGTGCACACATACTGCTCTTCCAGAGGACTCAAGTTCAATTCCCAACACCCTCAGCAGGCAGCTCACACACAGCCTGTAACTCCAGCCCCAAAGGATCGAATGCCTCCTGGGACACGCACTCGGGTGTACATGCAAAGACACAGACACATAATCAAAAGTAAAAATAAATCATTTTTTAAAAGCTTAGCTTCAGACTTAACATTTAAAAGGAGTTCGCGTGTGGTGGTAGCTCCGTGGTGGCGTAAGCTTGGTGCACTTAGTCACCAGCACTGAAAGAGAAGCATGCTGTGTGACCGAGGAGGAACCCTCTTCTAGCTGGGTGACTCTGGAAGGGAGGACTGGAGCTCTGAGTGGAATGTGATTTTTATTTCTTTATTTTGAAGCAGAGTCTCACTATGTAGAACTCATAGAAAACCCCTGGCCCCTGAGTACTGGGATTAACAGTGTGTGCCACCACACCAGGCTTTTATGCACTAATACTCCTGAATCAAATCACATGCATGTAGTCATGCAGCCTGGCCAGCACGGTGAGGAGGTCAGAGGAGAGGACAGCGTTGGTTCTTTTCTTCTACTCCGTAGGTCCCAAGGACCAAGCTCAGGTTGTCAGTGTTGGTCTTGGTTGTAAGAACCTGCACCCACTGAGCCCTGTAGCTTTCGATACACAGTGAGTAAAAGAGCCTGTGTACATTGCTAGTAGAACAGTGTTTGGGTTTACAGGATTAATTTAAGGTGTCACACAATGTCTGTGGGTTAGTCCCACTGTGTAGCACTCCAGAGGGAGTTTGGGGTCATGTACGCCCCGCCATCCCCACCACCTTACCATATTTCCTGTGATTCATTCAGTCACTGATTGTCCCATTTATCTTCCAGAAGCCACCCACTTCCAGGGTCGGCCTTTTCCTTCCTATTCCTTATGAGTTTAAAGTCTGTGTCTTAGAAAATTCTTATCAAATAAACTGTAGTCGGTGTTCCTCTAAACATGAGTGATGCTCTTTAGAAAACTGCTGTTCCTTGCAGATGTTGAGTCTATCCTTAAAAATCCAGCAGCTAGCCGGGCGGTGGTGGCGCACGCCTTTAATCCCAGCACTCGGGAGGCAGAGGCAGGTGGATCTCTGTGAGTTCGAGGCCAGCCTGGTCTACAAGAGCTAGTTCCAGGACAGGAACCAAAAGCTACGGAGAAACCCTGTCTCGAAAAATCAAAAAAAAAAAAAATCCAGCAGCTTCTCACCGCCTTGAAGACCAAGGACTGGGCCTCACGTGGTGATATCAGTCTTTCTCTGTCGCTGCCCACATCACAGCACGTGCACTGCCCTGCAAACATGTCGTGCTCACTAAATGCATGTGTCCTGGGAACTGTCCCCAGACTCCAGAATGTTTTGGTTATCTGGTTTTTGTTTCTTTCTTTTGTATATTATATATTTGATATACAGCCACGCCTTTTAGTTTGTAGACTTTCGTAGCATTTGTTACAGTAAAATAGTAGTACTGATCACTTTCTGTAATACAATTTGTATATTTCTTTTACCTTACATTGTTGAAAAGCAGAATCTGGAGTCAGCCTTCTGAGAGTCTTCATTCTCTTCCAGTGTCATTTACAATAGAGACGTACTACAAAGTAGATTCTGTATTGTGACTGGGGTCACACGTGGGGAGAAAGTCCTTGAAGTAACCCTCACTACCTACTCTCGGCGCTCTGCAGTGGTTTCTCTTCTGTTTTTTTAGGCAGGGAGGAGGGGCGGAGATGAACTCTGTACTGTGCAAACTTTCACCTCCCCTTATTTCGCCAGTTAGGACCTAATCAACTGAAACCCATTCCTGTAGGTTCTGGGGAGTGTCAGCTTACCAGCCAGCATGGTCAGTACCGCTTCCTCTTCTTATTCACTACGAGTGAGAAAGCTGTATGCTGCTATTTAGCTTCTCCTAAGAAGAAATGGAAACAATAGCGACATCTAAGAGGAATATTGTGCTGGACGTGGTGGCGCACACCTATAGTCCCAGCACTCGGAGGCCAAGGCAGGAGGCCCTCACATTCTAGACCAGCCTGAGCCACATTGCTAGGTCTGGCTCAAGCAAAGAGAGAGGAGAAATATTGTTAGGATTAAGTTGGAGATATGGAAGCTCAGCACACTGCTTTCAGGGAATAAACCTTTAGTTGTCGGATTCCCTGTTGTTTCTGCTGCCACTGTTGAGATTACTTTGGGCGTCCAGCAAAATGGCTCAGAGAATAAGGTGTTTGTCACCAATCCTTGGGCCCCAAATGGTAGAAAGCTAGAGAAAACTCACTGCTGCAGGTTGTCCTCTGACAAGCTCTGTGTGACATATGAACAAGCACTCACGTGTGTGCATGCGTGTGTGCTTCCTCATAAACATAGAACACAGGGGCAGGCTGCTAAATTCGGCAGATACTAGTCAGGACAGGGAGATCCTACTGTAGATGGTGCAGAAACATGGCCTGACCACAGCAGGTGCTGGGTGAGACCTGAGTGTGTCCACGGTGCTGATGAAGGGATAATGTGGTGGACCCACGCTGGAAGTTGATTGGGAAATGGTCATAGACTTAGCGGGTAACTAGCTCTAATTACAAAAGAAACAAAGCCTTTCGTCTACTGGCAGCTCTTACTCCACTGTCCATAGCAGCTTTATTCGCAGAAGAACCCAACTTGGTAGAATCAGATGTCAATCGAGAGAATAAATAAATGCAGTATACTCACACAGCACATGATTAAAAAGGACAAATTGCCAACATGCCACTGATGAGCTTGAGCTTCATTACAGTGAGAACAGAAAAGGCCAGACACGAAAGAATGTACTGTGTGCTGCTGTTTAGATGGAGCTGTGGATGTGACGAAACTAAAAAGTGTTGGAACCAACAGGTTGTCTCTGGCAGGAGGGAGACTTCTGGCTGGAAGGGGGCATGGAGTAACGTTCTGTTAAGATTAAGAACCGTCTGTGATTTAACAGGAACATGGGTATCGGGATGCGTACATTTTCTGTGGCATCTGCACATGTAACGACAGGGGAGTGGGTGTGCCAGATGTCTTATCTGACCCCCTCCACCTCTTTCCCAGGGACAGGACAGTCAGCAAGCTTCAGAGACCCCTGCATCCACACTCGCACCCCGATGCCAGGGATTACAGGGCCATTGAGGCCATTCCCAGGTCTTCATGCATGACTTGCACGGGAAGCCCTACCATCCCCAGAGCCATCTCTCCAGCTCTGCACTGAGCCCTACCACGTGCAGGAATTCCTAGTTCTGTCTGTGGCCAATGCGGTTTCAATGTGTGATTTTAAGCAGCCGTTGACTCTTGTGTTGAGGGATGTGTGGTCACCTGGCAAACTGGAGTTGTAGCCCAGCCAGTTGCCGAGGAGGTCCTGGGTCCATGTGACCGTTCTAAAGAGAGCTGGTGGTCAGGGGAGAGGCTCTGGGCGTGTGCCAGCGAGAGTAAATGGGAAATCTCTAACTTGTTCAGTTAGAGAACATAAAACTTATGGGAAAGGTAAAGTAGGGTTTTTTTTGTTTTGTTTTTTATAAATTTTTTTATTGATTTTTTATTGAGCACTCCATTTTTCTCTGCTCCTCTCCCTACCTCTTCCCTCCTCTTCAACCCTCCCGCAAGGTCCCCATGCTCCCAATTTACTCAGGAGATCTTGTCTTTTTACACTTTCTACTTCCCATGTAGATTAGATCTATGTAAGTCTCTCTTAGTGTCTTCATTGTCGTCTAAGTTCTCTGGGATTGTGGTTTGTAGGCTGGCTTTCTTTGCTTTATGTTTAAAAACCACCTATGAGTGAGTACATGTGATAATTGTTTTTCTGTGTCTGGGTTACCTCACTCAAAATAATGTTTTCTAGCTCCATCCATTTTCCTGCAAAATTCATTATGTCGTTATTTTTTTTCGGCTGTGTAGTACTCCATTGTGTAAATGTACCACATTTTCCTTATCCATTCTTTGGTCGAGGGGCATTTAGGTTGTTTCCAGGTTCTGGCTATGACAAACAAAGCTGCTATGAACATAGTTGAGCACATGTCCTTGTGGCACGATTGAGCATCCTTTGGAAATATACCCAAAAGTGGTATTACTGGGTCTTGAGGAAGGTTGTTTCCTAATTTTCTGAGAAATCGCCATACTGACATCCAAAGGGGTTGTACCAGCTTGCATTCCCATCAGCAATGCAGAAGTGTTCCCTTTTCTCCCCACAACCTCTCCAGCATAAGTTGTCATCAGTGTTTTTGATCTTGGGGATTCTTACAGCTGTAAGATGGAATCTCAGAGTTGTTTTGATTTGCATTTCTCGAATGACTAAGGATGTTGAACATTTCCTCAAGTGTCTTTCAGCCATTTTAGATTCCTCTGTTGAGAGTTCTCTGTTTAGGTTTGTACTCTATTTTTTTGATTGGATTATGTGTTCTGTTGGTGTCCAATTTCTTGAGTTCTTTGTATATTTTGGAGATCAGACCTGTGTCTGATGTGGGTTAGTGAAGATCCTTTCCCATTCTGTAGGCTGTCATTTTGTCTTGTTGACTGTGTCCTTTGCTTTACAGAAGCTTTTTAGTTTAGGTCCCATTTATTAATTGTTTCTCTCACTGTCTGTGCTGCTGGGGTTCTGTTTAGGAAGTGGTTCCCTGTGCCAATACATTCAAGTGTATTTCCCACTTTCTCTTCTATAAGGTTCAGTGTGGCTGCTTTATGCTGAGGTCTTTGATCCATTTGGACTTGAGTTTTGTGCATGGTGATAGATTTGTGTCTATTTTCATTTTTCTACATGTTGATATCTAGTTATGCCAGCACCACTTGTTAAATATGCTTTCTTTTTTCCATTTGATATTTTTTGCTTCTTTGTCATAAAGTAGTTTTTTAATGTATGTTAAAATCCTTGATTTATGTTTGGTAGTATTTGCCCTTTATCAGTTCTTTCTTTTCTGATGAATTCCCATGCATGTTTTCTTCCCCACATCAAAAAGGTGAGCATATGGATCCGGGCCAGAAAGTCCATACCCCTCCCATCAAGCCTCATTCCTGGAGGGGAGGGACCCGACAGCAGGACGGACATAGTCCACGTTTCCTTTGGTTTCATCAAAACTTTTCACAGACTTTGAAATTTGGGTGTTGACACCGCTCCTTGCAGCCACACTTACAGCTACTTAGATTAAATCCACTCTTAGTCCTGAATAGAATTTAGAACACTTTAGTCAAACAATAATAAATAGTCGTCTGTCCTTATGTAAATAATTGCTTTCTTAAACATCTGTGCCTGAAGATTGCTTTGAGGGGTGTTTGAAGTCCATTCTACTTCAAAGGCCGCTGATAACACTTTTTTTTTATTGGGGGGGGGGGGCACATGCCACAGCACTCTCACAGACTTACAGAAGTTGGCTCTAAGAGGCCCTAAGGATGAAATTGAGGTTATAAGCGTGGCAGCAAGTGCCTTTACCAGCTAAGCCATTTATCTGCCTAGTTGTTAGTCTGTTATGCTTTATTTTGAGACAGGACCTCACGTAGCCCAGGCTGGCCCCAAACTTGATATTTAGCTGGAAATGACCTTGAATTTCTGGTCCACCACCTTCACTTCCTAAGAACTGGGACTTCAGACAGTACGCACTTTCATACTGTGCTGAGGGTGGAACCTGGGACTTCGTGCCTGCTAGGCCAGCACCCTGCCAGCCAAAGAATATACGGACTGACTTCCTGCCTGAGACTGGACTATTCATACTCCTGGGTCATCCACACATGATACTAGGAAGGCAGCTGGACTGGTGTGCTCCTGTGTCTTCCACACATGATACTAGGAAGGCAGCTGGACTGTGTGTACTCCTGTGTCTTCCACACATACTAGGAAGGTAGAAAAGGAAACTACTTTTATTCTTGGGGTCCGGGGATGCTTGAAACAAAATCTTCCTTTGTGGCTCAGGCTGGCTTGAAACTCTCAGTTCTCCTGCTTTGGTCTGAGTGCCTGGCTTTCTCTTTGAAGTCAGTGATAACACAGCTGGGACTTTGGAGACTAAGTATGGCAGGCTCCAGGGCTGTTCTGTGATGTTATTTTAAGCCTTCTCTTGTGATGTGTTTCCTCCAGCCTGTGAACTGAAAAGAAATGAGTAATAGATGGCCAGTGTGTTCTGTCTGTTGATAACACCCCTGCCGCCGAAGATGGCCAGTGTGTTCTGTCTGTTGATAACACCCCTGTCGCCAAGTCTGTCTGGCAAGTCAATTATTTTCCTCGTCTCTGAAATTAAAGGCCAGTGTGGTTTCTGAAAATGTAGGAATTTCTGTTCACCTAGAGTTTATATTGTCACTTAAAGCAAAGTAAAAATGATGAAACAGGAAATTGACTGATTTTAGCTTTATTACTAAATTTCTCCAAAACTCAAACCCAAGATCACATCCCGCCCCTCGTGTACTTGAGTGCCTTATAATTATATTTCTTAATAGCTGAAATGTCATTAAAATATTAAAGCTCAGTGTTGGCAGTTTGGGCCTTCAAACTTCACCCTGAAATGTAGTGTTAGCGGCACACATCTCGTCCCCTGTCTGTGGCCAGCCTCTGAGGAGTCCCTGCTCCCTGGCAGTAAGCACTGCCTCCTGCTGCTCTTCCCCTGTGTGGTCCCATCTAGGATGTCCCAAGGTGGTGTTGCACTCCTGAGACGTTGGTCTGGATCAGCTGCATGCTGTGCACTATGAGATCCTGATCTAGAACCACCCAGTTAACCCCTCACCCTAGAATCCTAACCATCGGATGTCATGTGAGATAAAATGAGTATTATCTAAGTTGCTGATTTGGGGGGCTGTTTGTTATGCAGCAACAAATAACCAGCACGTACCCCCATAAAAGTTACTTTCATTATTTAAGTTTTAGCATTTGGTTTTGCTTCTCACTGTATTTACAATTAAACTTGTAGCCCATAAATTGGTTGGAAACTGTATTGTCTCCCATTTTCTAGGTGCTTGGTATCATAAATACAGCCTTCAAGTTGAGCTTTTCTGTGTTTGGCCCTGTGGTAGAATTGCTGTGTGACTAGAGTCTGTCCACAGCGTCCTTTCACTGACAGATGAAGCCATCTGTGTGGATTGTAATCACCGTGCAGGTGACTGGAACTGTTCCGCAGTACTCGGAGAGAAAGCAGACAGCCAGACAGCTGTTCTCGGGCCGAGGCTCACCAGAGACGCTCCCATTACTTGGGACTCTGGTGCTTATTAATTATATAGGATAATCACTATGTGGGTTTTAAAGTCATGTTTTTAGGATTAGTTAACTATATACTCAAACCTGACAGACAGCTTCTCAGCAGAACTGATGTCGAGGTCACCAGTTGTTCTGTGGCCAGAGGAGAAGCTGCAGTTTCTCCCATCCCATTTTCTCCATGGTGTTTTGAAAAGAAAAGGTTACTAAATTTTTTTTTTAATTCCATCTTATTTTATTTCTTTTGCCCTACCAGATCAATCTCAGTGATGGTGGTTGTCCATTTATCACACTGATGATGCAGCCATGGTTACATCAGTAACCAGAAGTGTGGCCAGGACAGGAGCTATAGGAGACTCTAGGTTAGATCCTTAGGCTGAGAGGAAAGAGAAAGAATAAAGAAAATGAAAGAAGATGGGAGGACTTTGGTTTTAGGCCTGGTGTGACAGTTCATGCCTGTAAATCCAGCCAGAGTTCAAGACCAACCTCCTCCTCAACTAAGGACCTCCATGTACCAGTACACATGGTGATTTTTAAAAAAGAAAGAATATATTCAATTTAATTAAATTTCTGTTTCTGTCATGTAAATATCATTGAACTACTCCAGTCTTGTGGTGGCAGGACAGCTTGTTTTAGACAGGGTCTTGCTGTCTGCCTACATGTAGTGCTTGTTGCTTCCCCCATGTAATCCTTAAAGCTGCCCCGAGCAGCAGTACCACAAGAAGGACACAGAAGTGTCTTCCCAAGCGCTTGTTGTCCTTAGATGGCTGCTTGCTCAGGGGAACAGAAAAGACTAAGAAGACTAAGGGAGCTAGAGGCTGATGGGAGATTGACAAAGGGGTAGAATTTAGTGGCAGGCAGAAGGGGTTTTTGTCTTCAGCTGTGGTTGTGCAAGCGCTCCCCCCCCCCCCCCGCCATGGTCTCATCAACAGTGCAGTCGAGTTCTCTCTGCAGATCGCAAGGAGTCCTGGACTCTCTCCTATGTCCAGACTTGCATCCTCTGCGCTCCTGCCGGCTCCCTGTTGTCTCCCAAGTTATAAACTCATAAAGTCATCGCGCTTAGTACTTTAACAGAAGGAAGATGGGATAAACCTGAAGGTAACACGGACAGACGCATGCAGAGGCAGTGAGCCTGCTTCCAGACAGGGACTTTGGAGGCAGGCTAGCTGGGTAACCGTCTTCTTTGTAATGGTTTTCTCATCGGCAAAAAGGAGATGATTAGCAATTTGGGGTTATAAAAGTGTCCGAGTTAATATGGCCGTACCTGTTTGGATAATGTCTGATACCAGGTCAGCTCCCTGTAATCATTCGCTTTGTTCGTGTTATCACACTGCTCACCTCCGCAGTTGCCTGTCTTTGTGGCTCCTCTTGATCTGTAGTCGGGCTTCCACTAACGTTACCACCTTTAATACGTCCTGAGCTCAGGCCTCAGACTAATGATTTTGTCTTGTTCTTTGCTCTTTCTTATTCTCAGGCCCAACACAGAGATACTTTCATTGAAGAACGCTATGGAAAATATAACATCAGTGACCCTCTAATGGCTCTTCAGAGAGATTTTGAAACACTAAAGGAAAAGAATGATAGTGAGAAGCAGCCAGTGTGCACAAACCCCCTCTCTATCCTTAAGGTGGTGATGAAGCAATGCAAGAACATGCAGGAGCGCATGCTGTCCCAGCTGGCTGCTGCCGAGAGCAGGCACCGAAAGGTAGGCTCGCCCATCGGCAGGTGTGTGCTTCGGGAATCCTCAGAGGCCTCTGGAAATAATGCCTCCTATCCTGTCCGACACCAGGTTTCATGGGACTCTGATGGGCCAGGGGACCTCTTGGTATAAAGAGGTCCTTCAGTGACATGGGAGCCAGGGGAGCACAAAAGGAGCACAGATGATTGCACGGGTTCAGTTTAAGGACTGGGCAGACATTCCTGCAGGAGACACTCCTTCTTGTACGGCACTCCAGAACACTTGGTGCATTTTATTTTCAATCTTCCAAACTTTGGCAACAAGCGAGTGTTTGACCAAGCTTGTAGCTGAACAGAGCGTTCTCTGTTTGCTTACTTAAGTGATAAATAAAGAGCATTTAGGGAAGAAAGAGGATAAATCTACCTGATTGCAGCCATGCAGGCATGGAGATTGTTCCATCCATTCTAGTTCTGTATTTCATCGCATGCTTACTTGTAAAGCCGTGAACAGCTCCTAGGATGCTTGCTTTTAAGCTTTTCCTATACTGGGTGGAGGGCAGGCACTCTGTTCTGTCTGATAGCTCAGAAGGAAGGGCAAGCCTGTGCTCCCTGCGCGCTTCATCTTCAGAGTTTTAGTGAGGGTACATTCGTTTCTCAGCTTGTCGTTCGCTGCTCAGTTTTGGCCTGCAGACGATGTTTGGCAAGAATCTGCATTAAAAAAAAAACAAACTAGCAGTTTAGATTTGGACCTACAGAGATAGGCATCAGCAGTGTTTTGTAGGAGACATTTTAACCAGAAAAATGAGGTCGGCAGCTTCAGACTTAGTGGACATTAGTTCGTTCCCATGGTCCTCTCCACAAGAGCTCACTGCTAAAGCCCTATTTGATAGGTTGTCCCCAGGCTGGGTCTTCTTGCCTGTCAGTCTTCGTCTTTCTTCATTGAGTCCAAAGGATAGGTCCTTAATCATGGGTAGGCCACAGATATCTCCTAAAATACATAAAATATCAGAAGTATATGCATTTTTATGGAAGTGTATTTTTTTACTTTTAGTCAAATTCCCAAAGTTGCCTAAGATCTTTTGAGTCTAACCTAGAATGTGTCATCTAGAACATTCCTGGCAGTGCATTGAAATGTGGCCTAAGTTGGGACTTTCACATGATGAAGATAAAAAAATCTTCATCAGATCCTCAAGTGGTGAGCAGGCCTTATTCCCACTTCATCCAGGAAGTGACCGAACTATGCCTAATGGCATAGTGTCATGGAAGGTGTAGTGCAGTTTCAGGTCTAGGTGACTGGAGAGAGGAGAAAGTTAAAAATAACTGAAAATTCCTTAGTATACTGTTACAGTGTGAAATGTAAGTAGCGTTAAATTTTTGAAAACAAGTGATTTGCCTGTTCAGTTTGGTTTCTTGAGACAGGGTCCTCTCTAAGCCAGGCTGGCCTTCAGCTCTCAGTGTGTCACCATGCCGTGTGGGAAGGTTGCATCGCCTACCCAACAGAGTACCTGTCTGCTCCTGGGAATGTTACCAAGTAGGGCACTTAATTTGCCAGAAATCAATTAGCTCTTCGAGGTCTATAGTAAGAGGAAGCTTATAGTCTGAACTCGCGGAATGTTCCCTATGTCTGCCCTTTGCTGTGGTGTGGCTGTTAACTGACCCTTCACCTCTGGAAAGATTGGGATGCACACAGCGATAATGCGCTCACTGCTTGTAATGGAAGCAGAGTTCCTTAGTCACCTCTTCCCTTGCCCAGCCCCCACGTGGATTTGTGGGTTCGTGTAGCCCTCACTAGGTTTGAACTCACATGGAGGTAAAGATGACCTTCAGCTCTAGCTCCCAAGCACTGGGGTTACAGATATATACTTTCCATACCTACTTTAAGGGAGAGTCTTCCTAGTCGTCTGAAAGTCCAGGCTCTGAACCAGCCTCCCTGAAGCCCCTGCTATTTCCAGGTCCCAGCTCTTTGGGAGTCTGAAGACTGCTCTTTTCCCACTTCAGAATGTCATTAAAACTTGTCTGGGCCTGGGAGATGGCCGAACAGTAAAGAGCGCTAGTTGCTCTTCCAAAGGGTCTAGGTTCAGTTCCCAACACACCCACATCAGGCACCACCACCTGTAACGGCAGCTCCATGAACTCTGGCCGCCGTGGGCAACCACACTCATCTACACCACACATAAATAAAAATAAAATGAGTCTTTTAAAAAGCTTTCTCCCCTATTAAAGCCACTCTTGTCTCTGATACTTTATAGTTCTTTTTATTCCTTTCTGTATTTTTTTAAAGAATTATTATATTATATATACAGTGTTCTGTCTGCATGTATAGACGGTTGTGAGCCACCATGTGGTTGCTGGGAATTGAACTCCGGACCTCTGGAAGAGCAGTCAATGCTCCTAACCTCCGTGCCACCTCTCCAGCCCCTTTTTTTGTAATTTTAAAGGGCTCTTAAAAGAGAGGATAGGTAAACCATGTCTACCAAAAAAGTTTAACCAAAAATCTTTCTATTAAATTTAAAAACTAGATTTTTTTAAAGTTCAAATGCTAATATGTTTTCATTTTTTATTTATTTTTGAGGCCAAATCTCCCTTTATAGCTCTGGCTGACTTGGAACTCTTTGTATAGACCAGACTGATTTCACAGTCATAGTGATCCTCCTGCCCCTGCCTTCTGAATCCTGGGATTATAGGCATGTGACCCAATGCTTGGTTTTCATTTTAAAATGGAATTCCATGTCATAGAAATTCTTCTTTCTTCATTCCTATGAATTTTTATGAGCCAAAGTCATGAGAAATGACCATCGAGGTAGCTGACAGTGCTGTGCCCTGGAGGGCTGGGCCGAGCCACTCCGGAAGCGGAGGCTACTGAGTGATACATTCCTATCCAGGACATGGTGTGGATTTGGATCCTTCCACAGGATAAATGGACAAGTCAGAGTTTTCTGAAAAATCATCACTTAGGATCCTAGTAATTGGGCCTTCTGCACGTAGGATGAAGTAGGAGCCTTTCCTGTCTTATCTAGGTATACAAAAATAAGTATTCTTATTAAGTAAGGCACAGGATGTCCCATCTGAGATGTTTAATTTCAAATTCCCATTTTGGTACCTCCAGTGACAGCATTGAGAGTAATACCCAGCCTTGTAAGGTCTCTGTCTCTCTCTCTCTCTCTCTGTCTCTCACACACACACACACACACGCACGCACGCACGCACGCACCCCACCCCAGCAGGTCCCTGGTCATTCCAACTGCGTATGATTTCCCAGACTTCTGCTGGTGCTCAAACCCTCTGAACCCCACAGCTAATTAGTCGCTCTCTTGTCTCTGCTTGCATTCTTCTGCACATACTTGAGCAAAGTAAATAGCCTGTTTTCTAGCACATAACTTGCATGTCTTTCACCGTGCTAGACAGCATGCTCCTTGACGACCCTGGCTGGATTTCATTTGTTTATTATTTAATCTGGAACCCTCCAGGGTTAAGTGATATAAATGTGATTACTTGATATTTGAAAGTAAATATTTTTAAATCCTTTATAGGTGATCCTTGACCTTGAAGAAGAGAGGCAGAGGCACGCGCAGGACACCGCAGAAGGAGATGATGTCACCTACATGCTGGAGAAGGAGAGGGAGAGGCTGACGCAACAGGTAACTCAGGAAGAAAGAGCATGATGGCATTTGCTTAGAGTGACATTTTTTAAGTTCATTTCCAGTGTGCAATATTACATTATAAGTCTTCAGAGAGAAGATAGGATGTTTATCGTGTCTGTTTCCAAAACGTCTTCTTTTTTTAAACATAGGTTACTTGGGGTTGGGGAGATGGCTCAGCTCCCCAGTGTTAAGAGCACACACTGCTTTTGCAGAGGACCCAAGTTTGGCCCCCACATCCACATCAGGTGGCTCACAGCTCTCTGTAACTCCAGCTCTGGGGGATCTGATGCCCTCCTTTTTGTCTGCAGTGACGCCCGCACTCGTAACCCCTACAACACCCACAAGTACACAGTCTTAGAAACTAAACAACATAGAGCACTTAGTGGAGCTGACATCTGTAGCACATACTTTAGAGGTCTCTGATTCTCAGAGGTTTTTGTTGTTGCCTGATCTACAGTAACAGTGTGGCCTGTCACAATTCAATGTACCTGAAGCAAAGATTGCAGGACACGAAACAACCCTTCATTCCTATAGTATACAGTTCTGTTTTCAAATCTTTAGACATGGTCTCACTATGTAGATCATGCTAGCCTTGAAGTCAACACTCTTTAATTTTTTTTTTAAATATGATCATGACTTACCCTGTTCCCTCTCATTCCGAGTCTGTGTGATAATATTAGACAAAGTACATTTAGGTAGATCCAAGGATGGTGGTGCATGCCTCTAATCCTAGCAGTTGGAAGGAGGATTTCAAGTTCAAAGCCACTCTCAGAGTAAGACCTTGTCTAATGCATGAGGATTTAAGTGCAGCTACTTAAGTTTGTTCTTTTTTTTTTAGATCAGAGAAAATGATTGCTGGAACTTTAAGTTTGATTTTCAGTGGCCTTCATCCCCAGATCTAGCTTGCATATGTTCTGTATTTGTTTTGGCTGCTTCTGTGTTCTCCCCACATACCTAAAGCACAATGGAGCATCATATTCCCGCTGCTCGCCCTGAGGCAGTTAGGAACCCAAACGCCTCCCAAGTCGTCAAGCAAAGATTAGATCATAGTGTGTGTGGGTTCTGTGTGGGATGTCTTCAGACTTCAGAAATACTGATTAGCCTAAGCGCCAGCATACAGGCTAGCACCATGCCCCAGAGCGCAGCTAGCGAGGGAGGGCACTCCCTATGACCATGGTTTCCCTGCTCTAATCAAGATGTGTGCTGACTTTTTTTCTTCCTAGTTGGAATTCGAAAAGTCCCAAGTGAAAAAATTTGAAAAAGAACAAAAAAAGCTGTCCAGTCAGTTGGAAGAGGAGCGCTCCCGCCACAAGCAGCTCTCGTCCATGCTGGTGCTTGAGTGCAAGAAGGCCACCAGCAAGGCGGCTGAGGAGGGGCAGAAGGCCGGAGAGCTGAGCCTGAAACTGGAGAAGGAGAGGAGCCGAGCGAGTAAGCTGGAGGAAGAACTGGCAGCTGAGAGGAAACGGGGCCTGCAGACGGAGGCCCAGGTGGAGAAGCAGTTGTCTGAGTTTGATATCGAGAGGGAGCAGTTGAGAGCCAAACTGAACCGAGAGGTGAACCGGACCAGAGCCCTGAAGGACGAGATTGAAGACTTGAAGAAGCTTGTGAGGGACCTGGAGGCCGCCCAGCAGCGCAGTGGCTCCAGTGAGCGGTGCAGAGGGCCAGCGACCGCATCCAGGGGCACAGCCACAGAGCCCCCGCTGCTGGTGTCAGTGTTCTGCCAAACAGAGAGTGTTCAGGTGGAGAGAAGCCACGGGAGCATCCTAACCAAGCTGACAGACGCTGGTCTTCCTGGTCCCACCACTCCTACTTACTCCTACGCAAAAGTCAATGGCCACTGTGACCCGGAAATACAAACTACCAGGGACTTGACCTCGGGCAGCAGCACAGAAAACCAAGGGCCTCCGCGAGAGAAATCTGTTGTCTCAGCCCAGGAGAAGCCGGTGGAGAATGGCGGGTGTCCTGTGGGAGCTGAAACTCCGGTCACAATGCCGAGTCACCTCCCTTCCAGTGGCAGCTCACTGTCTCCCAGCAGCACCGCCTCCTCCTCTCTGACCTCCTCTCCCTGCTCTTCGCCAGTTCTAACTAAGCGTCTTTTGGGGTCGTCGGTCAGCAGCCCCGGCTACCAGTCTTCCTACCAAGTAGGAATCAACCAGCGGTTCCACGCAGCTCGGCACAAGTTTCAGTCCCAAGCAGACCAAGATCAGCAGGCCAGTGGTCTGCAGAGCCCTCCATCCAGGGACCTGTCCCCTACCCTTTTAGACAACTCTGCTGCCAAGCAGCTGGCCCGGAACACGGTCACACAGGTGCTGTCCAGATTCACTAGCCAGGGGCCCATCAAGCCAGTCTCTCCCAGCAGCTCTCCCTTTGGTACAGACTACCGGAACTTGGCCAGCACTGCCAACCCAAGAGGTGACGCTAGCCATTCGCCTACTCCAGGCAAAGTGTCCAGTCCTCTGAGCCCCTTGTCTCCAGGAATCAAGTCCCCAACCATCCCCAGAGCCGAGAGAGGAAACCCTCCACCAATCCCACCCAAAAAGCCTGGCCTCACCCCATCCCAGTCTGCCGCCACTCCCGTGACCAAAACTCATTCCCATGTGTCCTCCCTGACCACCACAGAAGACCTCGCCAGCAACTGCTCTCCCAATGCCGTGGTGGCCAACGGCAAGGACGTTGAGATACTTGTGCCTACCAGCAGCTAGTCCCCAGAAGTGGGTCTCCACATTTGACATTCCACCAGATTTCGTTCAAGAGTTCCGAGTTAAACCTTGGAGTCGGATCATGTTATTTATTTTGATAGTAGCCACAGCCATCTGTGTAATACATTCAGTGTATTTACCTTTTGTATTTTTTTAAGTAGAAACTGAGTACTCTGGGTTTTTATGACTCGCCTGTTTGTACTGAGCTAGAAGGGGACCTCATAGACATCTCAAGCTCCACGGTCACCAGCGTCTGGCGATGGAGAAGTTGGCGGTGATCTACAGTTGGCTTTGGAGCTAGAATCACTCAGCACTCATTGCAAGTTCTGCAGAAGCAGTTCGTGCAGATTTTTATTCCAGATGAAGATGCTTTAAAAGTGCCTGAATTAAGACTGCCACACGAGCGATTCTGCGGCAGACATGAAAGACCGAGATCCTCTGAATCTGAATGTCAAAAGCCAACACTGCTCTTAATCCTCTCTGACTGTTGATTCCAGCTTTGTGTTCTGACCCGAGGTTTGCGGAAGTGGAGTGGAAATCCTTCCAAAGGGGCGTGAACTCTCTGTCAGGGCAAGCTTTGAGCGTCACTGAGCCCTTGAGAAACCCTCCCGCGCACTGAGCAGTTGGGGTGCTGATTTTCTTGTACTCTTGAAAAAATTAAGTCATCCTCAAGTTTCCCACATCAATCCTTGACCAGAGTGAAATCACATCTCCATTCCAAACCACCTTCGAGCATCGACTGTTGGGAACTTCCGGTTCTGGTCGCTTCTACTTGAACAGGAAACGACATAATGAACTCTTTTTTCTGTAATCAAAAAGCAATAACTTAAAAAGTCACTCTTTGTAATATTGTAAGTCAGAATTATACAGGTCTTACCAAATGGTTACGTTTATTCTCGATGCTGCCAGCACTTGTATCTGTGGAACCAAATTAACTTCTGCCCAAATGGAAGTATACATATTTCTGTATAGATACATGCCCCTTTACGTGTTCAGCATTCTCACTCTTAAGCACATAAATATTAGTGTGATTGTACCTTTGGAGTCTGCAGTGTATGTGAAGGACAAGTAGAATCGCATGTTAAGATTACCTACCAAAGCAACCTCATGTGGCTTGGAGCCAGCCAGCCAACAAAGGAATCCATTTCACAAGGAAGTGGGGCCGTCCCAGATGAAGCCCGAATCGTCAGCGTCGTAGAAAGGCACAACTAGAGTAGCCCTGGTGCTGCAGAACTCAGCTGGTCCTTCAATTGCCGCCCGCTAGTTTGTAGTAGAAGGGATGTAGCAAGCCACAGTGTCACAGCCCCGTGTAATAGAGCCACCCCTTTGAGCCCCAGCTGCTGCCATGCAGAAATTCCAGACCAAGGTTATCAGTTCTCCAAACATTCAAGGAATTCAAATTTCTGTAAGAAAATTATTTCCAGGAACTGATTCAAAACGGTTTTAAACACTGCTGATTAGATAAACATGGCTGCCGTTGATTTCGGCGCATGAGCTACCAAGCTGCGACCCCTTTCATCCCAGACCTTCTGCTGTTTCCCTCATAGTGACTTCGTATACACAGGAACCTCTGGGCTTCTCTGCTGTGTCAGCTACATCTGACTGAGTCCCCAGAACAGAACAGTCTCCCTGTCGGCAAGCAGAACTCTAGACAGGCCAGCTCAGGACACTGGTTATACAGCGTTGTATCCGGAGTGGGAGAGAGGATGACCTAGTGTCTGTATGCATCCTCCAAGCCAGCATCTATCCAGAAGGCCCCGACCTGCTGTAACCTTTTACAGGAAAGGGGAATGGGTGCTGTAGGGAACACTTGATTATGTGTTTGAGAAGCCAAAGGATTCAGTGGGCCCATCCAGGTTAGATAACGCACAAGGCATTAGACATTGGTCTTCTTGAGAAGCATAGAACTGTTAAAAAAAAAAAAAGTCTTCCCCAAAATTTAATTGTTAATAACTTTTAATAATATTTTTCTTATCAAGTCAGTGGGTGAGAGGCAGGGGGTGAAATCCGTGGGCAGGTCAGCAGCAGAGTGCACTGTTGACTGAGGAAGGTAGATGCGTGGCAGATAAAAGTGCCGCTGATGTCCGCTGTCGTCTAAGACTCCCCAAAGCAATACTGCACTGGATTTATTCCTCTTGCGGAGCCAAAACAGAGCAGTGCCGGTCAGAAGCTGACCCTCCTAACCGGGAGGAGAGACTCCAGCACCAGAACATTCTTACCTCTCTTGCTTTAAATGGTAATCTTAAAGGTTGCATTGTGCTCTCCCTCTGTCTGGAGATAGAGATCTATAGAGAGAGAAATGCTATAAGGAAGTTTATTCTTAGGAAGTGCACTGAACAATATTTCTTTAACAGTGTAATATGGGGGTGGGATATGCAAGAGAAATGTGTATTTTTGCTAGTTGCCTATCTTCCGAGATAATAAGCACAATCCTGAAATGGATCCAATAATTCAGTTAGATATTATAGATTAGTATTTAAGTTTGCAATAGTTGTGTGTGTGCTAAGTAAAAGTTCCATGATTCACAATTTGGGTATTAACCCATGTCAGAAAAACTGTTATTGGTCAATAAATTCTCATGATGTGCACGGTGTAACACGAGCATTAACTAGTTATTAACATCTGTAAAGCCAAATGTACCGTGCAGAAGTCTTCATTTTTATAGCAGACTACATTAAAGCAAATTAAATCATACTGTCTGGGGAGAAAAGTCTTGTCTACAAAACGAAAAGTGTTGTACAGTCTGGGCCTCTTTTGTTAGGAAGGGGAGTGGGTACTGTAAGGAACACTTGATCATGTGTTTAAACAACCAGATGATTCAATGGGTGCATCCAGGTTAGAATTCACAAGAAATTGACAGCCGTACCAGCACACACCTTTTTTTTTTAATTTATTTATTAAAGATTTCTGCCTCCTCCCCGCCACCACCTCCCATTTCCCTCCCCCTCCCCAAATCAAGTCCCCCTCCCTCGTCAGCCCCAAGAGCAATCAGGGTTCCCTGCCCTGTGGGAAGTCCAAGGACCACCCTCCTCCATCCAGGTCTAGTAAGGTGAGCATCCAAACTGCCTAGGCTCCCACAAAGCCAGTACGTGCAGTAGGATCAAAAATCCAGTGCCATTGTTCTTGAGTTCTCAGTAGTACTCATTGTCCGCTATGTTCAGCGAGTCCAGTTTTATCCCCTGCTTTTTCAGACCCGGGCCAGCTGGCCTTAGTGGGTTCCCGATAGAACATCCCCATTGTCTCAGTGTGTGGGAGCACACGCCTTTTATCCCTGCACAGAGGCAACCGCGGCTACTGTGTGTTCATGAGGGCATGGCAGGCGCAGAAGCCAGGTCCTCATCCCTAACTTCTGGCTCTTAGAATGTTTCCTCCTCTTCCGTGATATCCCCTGGGCCCTGGGAGACGGTGTGATACAGATGAGCCGTTTGTGGGTGAACACACTCCAGTTGGATTTATTCCGTGTACTTTGACCAGCTGTGAATTTCTGTGATAACCACTGGGCCGTCACTAAGGAGCTTCTCTGATAAGGATTGTGCTAATCTGTGTGTATAAAGATGCGTGTCTGAAAGCAGGTCCATACTCTCTCTTAGCAAAGCAACAGGAAGTTCACTCCTAGAACCTATGGGTTCTTGGCCAGATTTACAGTACTTTGCTTACATTTCCTCCTGTGGGACAGCTATGGAGCCAGGCCTGGAACTCGTTCTGCAGACCAAGCTGGCCTCTAACTCACAGAGATCACCCGCCTATGCTTCCGAGTGCTGGGATTTAAAGGCATATGCCACCGCCACCCAGCTGAGTCTTAAATCCAATCAGAAAGCAGTAGTGGCTGCTGTCGATTCTTGCCACTATTGTACATATTGTATATGTACCATGGGCACATCTCTCGCCAGACCAGTTAGTTACTAGCAACTTTCCAACCCTTTTAGGGCTCTGGGCCTTTTGAGAATCTTAGAAAAGCCATGCATTGTATTCCCAGAAAGATGGCTGTGTCCATATGCAAATTTCAGTTGATGGTTTCCGTGGAACCAGACCAGAAGCCACCAGTGACTCATGTGTTCCAGCTTCAATGCCTGATCCCGTCCTGCCCTCTCATTTCACAAATGACTAATGCTTCCCTGGAAGTTTACTAGTCCGTGCTTTGTGCTTCTCAGTGTTTGCAGTTATAAGCTGTAGCAAGACGAAAGCACTTGAGTCCCCTTTGATGTACAAAAGATGTTCAAACAGTGTGGATGTTTACGTATCTTAAGTAAGCTCATTAGTGATCCATTCAACAAACGCTAGCTATATCCAGTTTCCCATGACTGCTGCCTTGTCAGTGTGTGTATGAGAGAGAGACAGACAGACAGACAGACGGTGGGGGCAATTTCTGATGGGTAGGTAGGTAGTCCTTGAAACACAACTTCCAGCCTCTTGAGTTGCTGGCTTCAGAATAGGGGTTTCGGGGCTAGGGGTGGCTCTGTGGTAGCATGCTTGCCTACCTGGCACATGTTAGGCTCTGGGTAGCATCCACAGCTTTGGGGTGAGATGAGATACATTTTCAAAACAGGAAAGAGGCAGTGAGCCATATTCCATAGGAGTCATTTTTACATTTTAATATTTAAACTAGTTGAGAAAATTTGAGTCTTTCCATCTATCTGTTCACCTGTCAACAGATAAGTCATTACTAAAGTAGATACAGCCCGGGATGAGCTCCTCAAATTTACTGTGCTTGCGTATGCCCTGGGCAGCCTACTGAAATGATGTCTGGGGAGTCTAAGGACTGCATTTTGGCCAAGTAATGTTTCACATTCCTCCCTTGTTCTTTTGAAACGTATTTGCCTGTTGTGTAAGAAGACATCTTAGCGTCTGAAAGTCCCGCCAGAATGTCAGCAATGCCGAGAGTGCCTGTTTGGGTACCAAGCCCCATGATAATGCTTTGACATGCATGCCTAGCTCTGCAGATCCTCCTGTGGGACTGTTATCTCCAGTGAGCTGGCGGGGTGGTGGAGAACAAGAGGGCTGTTGTACAAAGACTCTTGGTTGAGTGACAACCAGGCTCTCAAACCCGTTACTGGAAACCATAGATATGCTAAGTGTGATGACCAAGTGTAGACGTGCAGGAAGAAGGGGGATGAGATTAAAACTCCCCCCATGAGCTTGTGCCTGGAGAAATGACTTGTGGTTAAGAGCACTGGGTGTTCTTACAGAGAACTCAGGTTCAATTCCCAGCAACCATAGTGTGCTTAACAAACCATTTCCAAAGGATCCAGTGCCCTCTCCTGGCCTGTGCAGGCGCTGCATGCATATGGTGCACTTATGTACCTGCAGGCAAAACATTCATACACAAAAAGAATCTTCAAAATCTCTATAGGCACTGGGCAGTGGTGACGCCCGCCTTTAATCCCAGCACTCAGGAGATAGAGGCAGGTGAATCTTTGAGTTTGAGGTTAACCTGGTCTACAGAGTGAGTTCCAGGACAGCCAGAACAGTTACATAGAGAAACCCTGCCTCCAGAAACAAAACGAAAAACCAAAAAAAAATGCTACAAGCTGGAAACAGGGTCTCACAAGCGCAGACTTAGCTAACCTAGTGCTTTCTGTAAGGACTGTGCTGACCTCAGACTCTTATATCTTTGAAGGTGTGTTAAAGTCTCATGGCTCACCACCAGGACGATGGCGCCCTGTTCTCCATAGACTATAGAACTATTAAGTACAATCCAGAGCCAACAGTTTCGTCTATGATCTTCCTCCCTACAGTGCAGCGGAAACACTGTTCATGAAAGTGTTCTTTATCTGTGCATGGTGGAATATACCTGCCATCCTGGCACTTAAAGGTGAACGTAGAAGGAGCCAGATGTCTAGGTCACCTCAGCTAGTTAAAGAGTTTGAGGCTAGCCTGGGATTTTTGAGACCTTGTCTGGAAAAAAAAATGGTTATGAATGTGTGCAGCTCCTACAGTCAGAGGCCCGGATCTTCCTGTAACTTCAGTTCTGAGGGATCCAACACCCCCACACATGCAGGCTAAATAACATGCCCATAAACTAAAACATTAAAAAAAAAAAAAGGCTGGAAATGTAGCTCAGTGGAAAGCAGTATGCTTATGATTCATAAACTCTTAGTTCCAGTTCCCAGCACCATGCCCCCCCAAAACTTCAAAGTCAAAATTACAGCTTCCAGATCTTCATTGGCCCTCTTTGTGGTTGTAGAATGGAGTGAACTGAGCAAAGACTTTGTTGAGGTTACAAAGCTGAAGGGGACAAGAAGTAGTTGGGTCATTTCAAAGTTACTTTCCTCGTAAGGCAGACTAAGGCAAAAGAAAATCAAATCTGCCTAAAGACTGCTTTGCTAGGTTCAAACCAACAGGCTTCTCTGGGGTCAGGTAAGGTTAACCCGATGGCGAGCAGCTCTGGGAGCGCCTCGGGTTTCTAATCTGGTCTCTTGGGACCTGGCTTAGGAGCCTAGTCCAAAACAGCCACTTGTAATAGTTATCAAAATGCTTCGCTCATAAAATACCTGTGTTTCCAAACAAGGCTGTAGTGGCCTGTTAGCCTAGCTGGGGCCAGGAGGATTGCCACATATTCAAAGCCAGTGTGGATTCTGTCTCAACAAAACCAACATCGCTGTCGTCAGGTAAGAAACGGACACGTTCCCAGGTACCTCCCTGCCGATTCTGTCGGCTAGGATGAGGCCCTAACTGGGTGACTCAGAGTGAACAAGGTTAGAAAACCCTGTTGGGCTCCACTCTAGTGTCTTATCAGACCTAACCAGAGCCTGGAGACTTCCAGATAAAGGAAACAAAAACAAAGACCTTAATTAATTCCCCTCAAACAACAGGTTTCTGAAGGAGCCAAGGAGAACCAGAAACCAAGGTAGCTATTAAAGGCACAAGTTTAAACCTGTTTCCCGCCCTCAGGGTACTCTCAATTTAGCTGAAAGAAACACACACAGAATTTACTTGATTCTAAGAGGATCTTGAGTTCTAGGCCAATTTAAACTTAAGGGTGATCATCTGCCTTTCAAACAAAAGATAAAAGGCATATAGTCACTGACAGTACTGTAGGAATGTTCCCCTCTAGTGCAGTCCCTGTAGCAAAAGCTTTGTGGTTTTTCAGAGGGCAGAGGAGGTCAGTAAAGTCTCCTGTCTTCAACACAGTTGCCTGGGGTTCTGCCTGTCTCCCAGTGTTTGATTTAGGTTTCACTGCCTTGATCCAAGGATGAAGCAGATGGTGGCACAAAGCCCCAAGAGCCCAGTCTGGCTTGAGGAGGAACAACAGGCCCCTGTGTGTCATTTCTGCAAGGGTTGGGACTGGTTTAAGGAACTCAAATCCACTGCACTGTCCTGTGGCTTGTAGGGTTTGTACAGAAGACAGGGTGAGAGGCTGTGTTTCGCCAAGTGCATCGCCCAGAAGTGTTCTCTTTGCCCATCCCCTCCTTACTCTCTAAATCTCTAAGAAAGAGCAGTGGGGAATGGGCTTTGTAAAGAATCAAAGAAACCTCTGGGACCTTGCAAGTGGCTGGGAGAATGAAAAAATGAAGTCTGCATTTCAGTGCCACTCTACTGGAGGAGGCTGGAGGAGGGACCACGGCCCCTCCACATCTCTGCGAAATGGCTGACCCTGGGAAGCTACTGAATTTTTGTTCAGTTTTTTGTTGTTGTTGTTGTTTGGCTTTGTTTTTTGAGGCAGGATTTCTCTGTGTAGCCCTGGCTATCTTGGAACTCACTCTGAAGACCAGGCTGACCTCGAACTCATAGATCTGACTATTTCTGTCTCCCGAGTGCTGGAACTAAAGGTGTATGCCACCACCATCCAGCAAAATTTTAAAAGATTTTAATTTTTCTTTGATGTGTATGTCGTAGCTGTGGAGGTGTCCACAGAGGCTGTTGGATCCCCTGGAGCTGGAGATATTGGTAATGGTAAGCCACCCGATGTGAGTGCTGCCCTGGCGTCCCCTGAGAGAGTGGCAAGCATTCTTAATGGCTGAGCCATCTCTGCAGTCCCCTGTAAGTTTAAGATAGCTGTTATCCTGGGGAGCCACTCACGTAGTCTGGAAGACTAGGCTTGCAACTCTACTAACTCGATGTGATATGTAAGTAGAATATCCTGCCTGGCTCCTCCTTCCCCAGATCCAGGAAATCTTAGCTTAGCTAGTGCCCCTCACAGGAGCTGTATTTACTAGGGTGGGAAGACAAAACAAATGGCCAAGGTCAATGACTTATGCTCAAGTCATTCCAAAGACCCTGTGTCTGTGTGTGTGTGTGCACGCACACGTGCGAGCTCACGTGCATACACACACATACTGTGTGGACATGCATACTGTGCGAGCTCACGTGCATACACACACATACTGTGTGGACATGCATATTTTATAGTCAAACTACCAGTCTCCCTGCTTCAGCCTCCCAAGTGATGGGATCACGGCCATGCTGCCTCAAGCTTATACTATTTGTCTCTTTGTCCCAAATAGGGAAAACTCTGAAGGGTCATCCTAGCTTTAAAACCACGTGAGGGCTGGGAGTATAGCTCAGTGGTCAATGCTTTGCCTAGCGTTTATGAGGCGCTAGATTCCTTCCTTAGTACACATTCAAATAGACTGTTGAAAACCCTAGAGGGTTGACTGTGGCTTTTCTGGTACTTAGCAACTTAGTGTCTCCCTCTATCTATCCTGCAGCACTTCCATTCCCACTTCCAGGGTGTGATTAGCCTCCCGCCAGCCTTCAATCTTCCTTGATTGAGCTTCCTGATTAAACTCTTCCTGTAACTGAGGGGGACACAGTTTTGAGGTTTGTCAGGTCGGCAACTATGCTATTTCCTTTCATCTATGTAGCTAATGAAAGTGATCTCCCTACCTAACAGATACAGTGACTAAGAAACAAATTAATTGCCCAGAGGTCCTACAGTAGAGCCAGGCTTGAGATGAAAAGTCACAGCTGCAAGTCAAGGCCTTGGGGGGGGGGGGGGGGGGTGCGGAGGGTGAGGGTTGAGAAATACAGCTAACCGGTGCTTGATGTCTGTTGTGTTGGGCTTGGGAGATGCTCGGACCAACACGTGCCCAAGCCCAACACAGCACATATCAAGCGGTGGTTCCAGCCCTGAGCATAGCCCTGTGACTGGCATTCAAGCCCAGATCCATTTGCTTTGTAAGGCTTCCATAGGCCACACCACCATTTCCAAATAGGTCGAAGGGTCAAAGCTCAAAGATAGAACATACTTGGCTTTAAGATATTAAATCCCCATCAAAAAAAAAAAACTGAGCAAACCCAGCAATGCATATGGGGAGTTAGGACACTGTGGGTCACCAGTTATATTCCGAGTCCACTGGTTATGTTTCTTTTAAGCTCTTCAGCTGAGAACAGGACACAGAAAAAAACAAAACTGGGTTCTAATGAAGAGAAAGGCAAGGGCAATTTGTCTACTCACATGGAATCAAGGGTGAGAGAGAAGCTTAGAAACCTCTGCTGTGGGTCTCTTGTATTAAAAATGAGAATAAGCCCTAGAAAGATTAAGTTACCAGCCAGGTTCACACAGCCAGTCCACAGCAGAGCCCACACAATCTGTGTTCCCTCCCCTATCCACCCCTGGCCTCAGCTTTGGGCTGACCTGGGGCCAGCGGCTCCCAGCCTGGCCCTAGCTACTCCCTCTCACCTACTTCTCCACAATGCTTGGCTTTGATCTTGCTTACCTGGGCTGCCTCAGCCCCAGGCTGCCCACCACCCTGATTGCCACAAGAATCCTGTCCTAGCTGCTCGCTGTCTCTGAACAGGTTTGACAGCCTGGAGCAGCGCTGTCAATGAGGAGCATGGTAGGACTGAGGAGCATGGTAGGACTTTGGCTCCCAGCTGGGCCTTTCTGTCTGGCCTCAGCCCTGGGAAGTATTTACTCACAAGGCAGGCTTGCTCTTCAGGTAGAGCCAGGAAGCCACAGAAACTGTAAGTCTCTGTCCCCTCCCTGCTCAGTCTCTGGCTGGTTACACCTGCCTGTGGAGAAGGGACACCAAATGCCTAAAGAGAGCCGTCTCCTGGGCCCCTTTCTTCACCTGAACTCAAGCCTGAAGTGCTCCCTCCCTCAGGCAGCCTTTTGCATTTTCGAAGCTCCCTTCTCTTCTCTCTGTGGTGTTGCATCTTCCCACTCCCTCTTCCCTGCCTGTCCAGCTCAATCACAGCCTTCCTGTGTGCACCTCAGGGCAGATGGTGTCCTCAGGAAGCTCCTGACCAAAAGCGCTCTGGGGTGGCAGGGCGGTTTGGAGGTGGTGGCGGGGCACACACAGGCCCCTTCTTCATCCCTAGCATGTTTTTGCTCTCCTCAGCCTAGTGAGTCAGCACCACAGGGCCACACACAAGGCTCCCATTCAGAACTCGGCTTCCTTCTGCTATAACTCAGATCTTGGCATCTCTCCCTCCCTCCTTCTCTATGTGGGCCTTATTCTCACCATGGGAAAACTCTGCTCCCTGCCCCTGGCCTCCTCACGTTCCCCCAGCACCCACGCCAGTCCACATTCCTCCTCCTTGCTTTCTGGGAGTTGGTAATTGCAGCTGGCTCTAGACGGAAAGGACACAGAACAAAGCAGAAATGATACATCAGTGAATCCTCATTTGCATACCCAGTAGGGATTTGTTGGTGTGCTGGCACACGTCTGTAATCCTAAATTGAAGGTCAGCCTGGGCTACGTGGCAAGATACTGTCTAAAGTAAATACAGATGAAACCCAGGTGCTTGTTGTTACTGGCTCTTGTGTAGCCCTGAGCTGGAGCTAGAAACACACACACACACCTCACTTTGTGTCTGTCTCTCTTTAATCAGCATATGGTTATTAGGGCTAAGAGCTGCAATTTACATTTTAGTGGGGGGGATGAGTCCCACAGAAGTGACATCTCAAAGTAATGCAGGGCAAGACGCCATGGGTACCTCAGATAGGTGGGGGCTGTCCCAGAGGAGAGCGGGGGACGGGGGGTCAGAGGACTTAAAGCGGCAGTTCTCGACCTGTGTGTGGGTGGCAACCGCTCGCAAAAACCTCGCTCTCCAAAAAATTTACATTATGATCCCTAACAGTAGCAAAATTGCAGTTAGGAAATAGCAACAAAAATAATTTTATGGTTGGGGGTCACCACAATACGAAGAACTGATATTAAAGGGTCAAGCATTGGGAAGGCTGAGGACCACTGGCTTAGGGATTTAAGAAAAGGCAAATTAATTTACAGACAGAAGGGAGAGGGATCTAACTACTCTGTATACAGCAAGAGAGTGCAAAAGGAATTTGGACCACAAGAGACATTAAGAGCAACAGCCTTGTCGTTCTCTGTGGAACCGTCTTAAGTGACAACCTGGCCACGAGTAGGGGTAGCTTGCGCTTTTTCCCGTGGGGATTTTCCGCCTAACACACAGCAGCTACTCCGTAGGTGATGTGCCCTTGTCCATCGGAGTTCCAGGGCAGGGAGGATGAACTTGCTCGTCTGGATTGGAGAACGTTGGTTCTGAAGCCACTCCTGGGCTCAAACGCCAGGCGGGCTCCTCCCGGCTGGCAGCCTCACCGTGCTTCTCCCAAAAGCTGAGTTGCTTGCGCCCCCTCGTGTTTCGGACGCGCACAACCTCTCTGGGATGAGGTGTGGCCGTGCTTGAACCTCAGCCACCCAGAGCGAGGCGGTCTGTGGCCAGGAAGGGGCGCAACAGGAGAGCCTACCGCAGGCAAGGTCGTGCCCTTCAGTATCCCTGTGCACAACAGCCTTCTTGGGAACCAGCCTCCCACTAGGATCCTAGAATGAATGAGTGAGTGAATGAATGAATGAATTGGAGGATAAAAGGGGCAATAATGATAGAACCACCTCACAGGATTGCTGTATTTTTGTTGTTTGTTTTTTGCGGTGATGGGGATTAAACCTAGGGTCTCACACTCATCTGGTGAGTGTCAACGCTAGGCTAGTGAGCTACATCCCTGGCCATTTTTATATATTTTTAAATTTGAGACAAGACTCTCACTAAGTTGGGCCTTGAAATTGTGATCCTCCTGCCTTAACCTTCCAAGTAACTGGGAATATAGGCCTGCCTACACTAGGAGTCTTGGCTGACTTTGTGTCTTAAAGAAACATGTTTAAGAATTGAAACCAGGCTTTCCCCCCCCTCTGGCGGCAGCCATCAGGTGAGCCAAGATGGGCGCATACAAATTCATCCAGGAGCTATGGTGGAAGAAGCAGTCAGACGGGATGCGCTTTCTCCTGAGGGTCCGCGGCTGGCTGCTGGTATAACCACTAGCTGTCTGCGCTGCGCAGGGCTCCCTGCCCCACCCGGCCTGACCATGCGCAGAGGCTGGGATGCAAGGTTATGTCATATTCAGGATTCGTGTCCGACATGGTGACTGCAAACGCCCAGTTCCTAAGGGTACAACCTACGACAACCCTGTCCATCATGGTGTTAACCAGCTAAAGTTTGCCCGAAGCCATACAAATTTTTTGAGGTTATCCTCATTGATCCATTCCATAAATCTATCAGAAGAAATCCTGACACCCAGTGGATCAGCAAACCAGTCCACAAGCACAGAGAGATGCGTGGGCTGACTTCTGCTGGCCGCAAGAGCAAGGGCCACAAGTTCCACCACATTATTGGTGGCTCTTGCCGCGCAGCCTGGAGAAGGCGCAATACTCTAGCTCCACCGTTACTGCTAATACACGTAATGTTTGTAAAATTCATACCCAATAAACAATTTAGGACCGTAAAAAAGAATTGAAACTAGGTAGGTGTAGTGGTGGCGCATGCCTTTAATCCCAGCAGGTGGGTCTGTGAGGCCAGCCGAGTCTACAAAGCAAGTTCCAGGACAGCCAAGACTTTTACACAGAGAAACCCTGTCTTGATAAAAAACAAAGCAAACATAAAACAAACAAACAAACAAAAAACAAGCTAGTTCCTGGCATGAGTGACCAACACCTTAGACGCTCAGGTACTGCTAGAGGGGTCAGGGTGGCTATCAGCATTTATTATGTAATTACACACTGCACGATACCCCAGAGTGCTGTGTTAACACAGAGCTCTTAATGAAGTGAGAGTTTTGTTTTATTTTGTTTCTGGTACTGGGGCCGAACCACTACCACTGAATCCCCAACTCTGTTTTATTGTTTGTTTCTTGGGGGAACTAGCTCTTACTCTGTAGCCCGAGCTGGACCCTAATGCACAGCAATCCTCCTGCTGCAGCTTCCCAAATGTGGGGTTACAGGTCTGTGCTACCAGGCCTAATTTGTTTTGTGTGTTTTATGAAACACTCTGTAGCCCAGGCAGGACTGGAACTTGCAATGATCCTTCTGTTCTGTAATAAGAGCGGCGGGCCTTTCTTTTTTGTTTAAACAGAAAAAGGGGAAATGATGTGGGAGAGTCTTCTGCTTTGTGTTGATTTCATTGGTTAAGTAAAGAAACTGCCTTGGCCCTTTAATAGGACAGAAAATTAGGTAGGCGGAGTAAACAGAACAGAATGCTGGGAGAAAGAAGCTGAGTAAGGCAGTGGCCATGATTTTCCCACTCCAGACAGATGCAGGTCAAGATCTTTCCTGGTAAGCCACCTTGTGGTGTTACACAGATTATTAGAAATGGGTTAGATCAATACATAAGAGCTAGCCAATAAGAGGCTGGAACTAATGGGCCAGGCAGTGTTTAAAAGAATACAGTTTCCATGTAATTATTTAGGGTATAAAGCTAGCCGTGCAGGCAGCCGGGTGCCAGGAATGTAGCCCGCCGCTCTTATTACAACACTGTTCACCTCCCATGAGCTGGGATTACAAGCATGAGACACCATGCCCAGTCTTCACCAGCCAAGCACTTTGGAAGGAACACACACGCACACACACAGAAATCTATCAGTGTAGATATCCATGCCACAGTTCCTACTAGGTGCCAGGCACTGGCATAGGCAATTGGAAGAATAAATAACTTATGTTCTTTGGGGCATTTAGATACTGATGCTTGGTGAGACAAACATAAAATGTGGTGTTACATAAAATATACTGCTATTTAGACTATAGGCGTGATAGCCCACACCTGGTTATCAAAGCAAGCTCCAGGCCACCTAGGGCTATACAATGAGATCCTTTCTCAAAAAGCAAAAAAATAGCCGGGTGGTGGTGGCAACATGCTTTTAACCTCAGCACTCGGGAGGCAAAGCAGGCGGATCTCTGTGAGTTCCTGGCCAGCCTGGTCTACAGAGTAAGTTCCAGGACAGGCTCCAAAGCTACACAGAGAAACACTGTCTTAAAAAAACGAAAAAGAGCCGGGCAGTGGTGGCGCACGCCTTTAATCCCAGCACTCGGGAGGCAGAGGCAGGCGGATCTCTGTGAGTTCGAGACCAGCCTGGTCTACAAGAGCTAGTGCCAGGACAGGCTCCAAAGCCACAGAGAAACCCTGTCTCGAAAAACCAAAAAAAAAAAAAAAAAACCGAAAAAGATGAGTTCGAGGCCAGCCTGGACTACAAGAGCTAGTTCCAGGACAGGAACCAAAAGTTACAGAGAAACTCTGTCTGGAAAAACAAACAAAAAAAAAAGAAAAGAAAAGAAAAGGAAAGAAAGAAAGGAAAGAAGGAAGGAAGAGAAGAGAGAGAGGAGAGGAGAGGAGAGGAGAGGAGAGGAGAAGAGAAGAGAAGAGAAGAGAAGAGAAGAGAAGAGAAAAGAAGAGAAGAGAAGATGTCTCCAGTCGAGTGGTGGTGGCATACACCTTTAATCCCAGCACTCGGGAGGCAGAAACAAACAGATCTCTGTGAGTTCGAGGCCAGCCTGTTCTACAGAGCAACTTCCAGGACAGGCTCCAAAATGGCTCCAGATTGGCCCGTAGGCAAGTCTGTAGGGCATTTTCTTGATTAATGGTGATTAATATGGGAGGACCCAAGCCCCTTATGGCAGTGCCACAGCTGGCCAGGTTGCCCTGAGTTGTATGAAAAAACAGACTGAGCCTGCAGTAAGCAGCACTCTTGCATGGCTTCCACTTCAGCTCCAACCTCCAGATTCTTGCTCTGACTTTCACTGGTGACAAAGTGTGACTTAAGAGTTGTAAAATAGCCGGGCAGTGGTGGCTCACACCTTTAATCCCAGCACTCAGGAGGCAGAGGTAGGTGGATCTCTGTGAGTTCGAGGTCCGCCTGGTCTACAAGAGCTAGTCCTAGGACAGGCTCCAAAGCTACAGAGAAACCCTGTCTTGAAAAACAACAACAACAACAAAAAAAAAACAAAACAAAAAAACAAACAAAAAAAAGAGTTGTAAAATAAAGTCCCTTTCCCCTTAGTTGCTTTTTTAGTTATGGTGTTTTATTACAGCAATAGAAACCATATATATATATATATATATATATATATATATATATATATAAAATAGAATTTTATTTAGCCATAAAGAAAAGCATGCAAATTTGCAGAGAAATGGATGGAACTTGGAAAATGTTACATTGAGTAACCAGGCTCAAAAGACAAACCCTGAATGTTCTCCCTCATGTAGATACCAGCATCTGGTTCTTATGAGAATCTGTGGAAGGGACTATGTATAGGGGACAAGAAGGTAGAATGGGACCATGACAGGGAATCTGAGGTGTGTGGGATCCAGTAGAACACGGGTGATATGAAGGTGGAAGGGGGTGTGGAGGGTGGAAGGGGGTGTGGAGGGTAGAAGGGGGGTGTGGAGTGTGGAAGGGGGTGTGGAGGGTGGAAGGGGGTGTGGAGGGTGGAAGGGGGTGTGGAGTGTGGAAGGGGGTGTGGAGGGTAGAATGGGGGTGTGGAGGGTAGAAGGGGGGTGTGGAGGGTGGAAGGGGGTGTGGAGGGTAGAAGGGGGGTGTGGAGGATGGAAGGGGGTGTGGAGGGTAGAAGGGGGGTGTGGAGGGTGGAAGGGGGATGTGGAGGGTGGAAATGTTCCAGTAAGGAAGGGAACAGAGATGTGGGGGTGATAAATAAGGGGGTCAACAACAATAAGGATGTATGAAAAAGCCATAAGGAAACCTGCTATCTCTTAAACTAGTGAAAAAATTATTTTTAAAAGATCAACACACAGCTGGGTGCTAGTGGCGCACACCTTCAATCCCTGTACTTGGGAGGCAGAGGCAGGTGCATCTCTTTGAGTTTGAGGCCAGCCTGGTCTACAAAATGAGTTCCAGGACAGCCAGGGCTACATAGAGAAACCCTATCTCAGAAAACAAAGCAAAACAAACAAACAAAACATCCGGGTGGTGGTGACTCAGCCTTTATTCCCAGCACTCCAAAGGTAGAGGCAGACAGAGCTCTGTGAGTTGGAAGTCAGCTTGTTCTACAGAGCAGTTCCAGGACAGCCAGGGCTACACAGAGAAACCTGTATCGTAAAAACAAGCAAAAAAGAAAAGAAAAAGAAAAACAACTAAGAAACAAAGGTTAGGGGGCTAGAGAGATGGCTCAGTGGTCAAGAACATTGGCTGCTCTTCCAGAGGAGTTGGGTTCAATTCTCAGCATCCACATGGCAGCTCACAACTGTCTGTAACTCTCGTTCCAGGGGATCTGACACCTTCACACCAGTGCACATAGATATTTTTTTTTTTAAAAAAAAGCAATGCATACATAAACAGGCTAGAAACAAAAATAAAACAGGATTGTATTGGCAGATACAGAAGCTCTATGCGGCTGTGCATGCCTGCAATCTCAGCTACTTGGGAAACTAAAGCAGGAGGAGCATTTAAGCCCAGGAGTTCCATACCAGCCTCAAAAACATACTAAGACCCCCACACACATACCTCCAAAAAAAGTGCAGAAAAAAAACATTTAACAGAATTCAAATCCACTCAAGGTAAATTTTCGTTTTTAAAGTTTGTTGTTTATTTATTTTAAGATTTATTTTATTTTAAATTACATGTTTATGTGTATGTGATTGTATATAAAAGTGCCCCAGGGTCCCACAGGAGTGTCAGATCCTCTAGAGGAGTTACAGGTAGTTGTGAGTCAGACATCATGGCTACTGGGAACTGAACTCAGACCTTCTACAAGAGTATAAGAACTCTTAACCTCTGAGCCATCTCTCCAACATCCACGGTAAATCCTCTTGCTGACTAGAACAGATGAGTTTCAGGTTCATCCAGAGACTCTGTCTCCAAAACTATGATGGAAGCTGGAGAAATGGCCCAGCAGTTAAGATCACTGGCTGCTCTTGCAGAGGACCAGGTTCAGCTCCCAGCATCCACAGTATCCACAAACATCTGTAACTCCAGTTCTAGCAAATCCAGTGCCTTCTTCTGACCTTCTCTGGCACCAGGCACACATATACATGCAGGCAAAACACTCATACACATAAAATAAAAGGCTTAAAACCAAAAATAAGGTAGATAGAAATTGAGGAAGACCCTGAACATTGGACTTTGGCCTCTCTCTACATATTCAAACAGAAAGGAGCCCACACATCACACATATATACACACGAGAGAGAGAGAAATATGTGATATTCCTCTCTCTTTTTTCCGCGATGCCTATTGCTGGGTTAAACTCTGACCAAAAGCAAACGAAGATGGGAAAAAGTGTTCTTGGTTTACACTTCCAGGTCACAGTCCATCACTGAGAGAAGTCAGGGCAGGAACTCAAACAGGAGCAGAGGAACCATGGAGTAATGCTGGATGCTGGTTAGCTCTCCATAGTTTGCTCAGCATGGTGTCTTGTTTTGTTTTGTTTGTTTGTTTTTTACACAACCCAGGACCATTTGCCCAGGGGTGGCATCACTCACAGTGAGCTGGGCCCTTCCACATCAATCATTCATTTATAAAATGTTCCACAGTCATACTCATAAAGACAGTCTGATGGAGACATCTCAGCTGAGGGTCCCTCCTCCCAGGGGACTCAACTTTGAGTCAAGTTGACATAAACTAACTGGTACACTTAACAACTTTTGTGATGACCAACAATATTTAGGAAAAGCCTGGTTTATTCAGTTAATACAATCTTCAGTTTCGTGGATTTTATATTTATTTATTTATTGTTTTTTTTTTTTTTTTTTTGAGACAGGGTTTCTCTGTGGTTTTGGAGCCTGTCCTGGAACTAGCTCTTGTAGACCAGGCTGGTCTCGAACTCACAGAGATCCGCCTGCCTCTGCCTCCCGAGTGCTGGGATTAAAGGCGTGCGCCACCATCGCCCAGCCGTGGATTTTATTTTTAAAATGTCAAGATTTCCTTCTTGTTTGTGTTTGAGTTAAACTCCATAGCGTATAATAGACATTTTGTTTGGTCATTAGTCTGTTGTTAGATACCTAAGCTAATCCATCAGTTGGTTATCTAGGATAATGTGTGATAAACATGGGTGTGTAGGTATCTCTGCAGGACACAATCTTTTATTCTTTAGTGGTATGTACACAGAAGAGGTATGGATGAACATATGGAAGCCCTGCTTTTCATAGTTTGAGGCACCTCCATGCTGACGGCTGTTGTGATTGGACTAAGTAACTTCTCACCAGCAACGATGGGACTCCTCACCCCGCCCCCCACACCTCACATCCTTGCTGACATTTATTAATTTTCTTTTTTAAAAAAGATCTTTTAGGGGCTGGAGAGATGGTTCAGAGGTTAAGAGCATTGCCTGCTCTTCCAAAGGTCCTGAGTTCAATTCCCAGCAACCAAATGGTGGCTCACAACCATCTGTAATTGGGTCTAGTGCCCTCTTCTGGCCTGCAGGCATACACACAGACAGAATATTGTATACTTTAATAAATAAGTAAATAAATAAATATTTTAAAAAAAGATCTTTTAGATTTATCTTATGTGCATGAGTGTTTTGCTTGCGTGTATATCGTGTACCACCTGTGTGCCCGATGCCCGCAGTGGTCAAAAGAATGCATTGCATCTCCTAGAACTGGAGTTACAGGTGGGTGTGAGCCACTCTGTGGGTGATGGGACCTGAGCCTAGTTCTTTGCAAAACTTAGTTCTCAGCCACTGCTCTTAACCACAGCTGTCTCTCCAATCCCTGTTCTCTGTTTGATGACAGCCACTTGGACTGGAGTAGGATGACATAGTAATGTAGGATTCAGGAATGGAAAATGGATATTTTTGTTGTTGTTGTTTTTTGCAGTGTCGGGGGTTGAACCCAGGGCTGGCACATGCTGGGCAAATAGTAAACTGAGCTACAGACACCTTCTATATTAGTTTTGTTTTGTATTTTCCAGATGGCTACAAATGTTGAAAGTATTTTAATGTACTTATTGGCCATTTGTACTTCTTTGGAGAACTGTCTGATTTATTTGCCCTTTCATTGACTGGGTGATTTGCTGTTTGGTTGTTTAACTTTTCTGAGTTCTTTGTATGTGCTTTGCTTCTATCTTAGCTTGTTAATTTGCTTTTTGTTTTCTGAGACAGGGTTTCTCTGTGTGGCTCTGGCTGTCCTAGAACTCACTCTTTAGAGTAGGCTGACCCCAAACTCAGGGACCCTCCTGTTTTTGTCTCCTAAATGCTGAGATTAAAGGCCCACACCTGGCTATATGCTTGATTTTAAAAGTTGTTTTATTTACTTGATTATTTATTGTGTGTGTGTGTGTGTGTGTGTGTGTGTGTGTGTGTGTGAAAGCAGGTGCATAAGTGTCATGGCGCATATGTGGAGACCAGAGGACACCTTTGGAGATCAGTTCTTTCCTTCCACTGTCGAAGAGGTCGCACTCGGAGCCTAAGCCTTGCTCAGCGAGTACATCTACCCCCTGAGCATCCCACTATCCCTATCCTAAGCACTAACTCACCATGGACTAAATAGTTAGCAGATTCTTTCCCATTCTGTAGGCTTTTCCTTCGCTCTAGAGATTGTTTGCTTGCTTTTCTGTGCTTTCTGAGGCGTTTAAATCTGATCCAGTTCTGTGAGTCAACTTTACTCTGATTTCCTGAGCAATTGGTGTGGTGCTCAGCGTCCTTGCCTAGATCTTGAAGGGCCTCCCCACATTTTCCTCTACCAGTTTCAAAGCGTCGCGTTTTGTGCTAATGGCTTTGACCCTCGTTTAGTTGATTTTACAGTGTGAGACAGAGACCTAGTTCCAGCTCTGTCTGTGGATACCCCCTTTTCTTAGCATTGCTTTTGTTAAGAGGCTTCTTCAACTGTCTTTGGTAACTTTGCCACGAATCAAATGGTTGCCGGGTTTTAGTTCCCGATCTGCTACTTCATTACAATGGTCTGTGTGCCTGGTTTGTGTCAGTCACGTGCTGTTTTTGTTACTATGTCTCTTTAGTGTTTTTATAAATTTATTCTTCTTTTATACAATACGTCCCAGACACAGACACATTTTCCTGTCATGTCATTTATTTGTGTATTTTTATTTATTTGGTTTTTTGAGATAGGGTTTCTTTCTTTTTAACTGTAAAGTTCTTTTTAAATATATATTTAATATATGCATATTATTAAATATATATATACATATATATATATATATATGAGTGCTTGTCTGCATATATGTCTGCATACCAGAAGATGGCATTAGATCTCATTATAGATCCCATTATAAGTGAGTCACCATATGGCTGGTTGCTGGGAATTGAACTCAGGACCTCTGGAAGAGCAGCCAGCAGCCAGTGCTCTTAACCTCTGAGCCATTTCTCCAGCCCTCTGTTGTGTATTTTTAAGTGAGAAATTATGATGCTGGACATGTTGCCGGTTACATTGAGGATTGGGTACAAAAGTCACCATAGGAAAACCAGTAATTGGGCTAGTAGATGGTGCAATAGGTAAAAGCAAGCATACTGCTAAGCCTGACACTCTAAGTTCAATCCCTGGATCCACATAGTGGGAAGAGAACACCCACTCCTGTAAGCTGCCCTTAGGAAACCTGGAGAGGTGGCTCATACCTCAAAAGCACATACCACTCTTCTGGTATGTTTGGTTCCTAGAACCCACGTGGCAACTAGCAACTGCTGACAACTCTAGTTCCAGGGAATCCGATGTCCTCCTCTGCCTTCCATGGGTACCAGACACACACATGGCACATACAGTTCCATACATGTAAGTAAAACATTCATACACATAAGATAATAAAAAATAAATAAAAACTGGGAGCCGGAGAGAAGATAGCCCAGCAGTTAAAAGCACCTACATTTCTCCCAGAGGACCAGAGTTCAGTTCCTAGTTCCCATGTCCATCATCGTTCACACCTGCCTAGAATTCCAGCTCTAAGGATCTAAGGTCCTTGTAGGGTCTTCACAGGCACACCCACACCCACACCCATATAAATTAAAACAAAAATAATTTTTAAAAATAAAAAACCAGCTGGCCAGTGGTATACACCTTTAATCTCTGCACTCGGGAGGCAGAGGCAGGCAGATCTGAATTCTAGGCCAGCCTGGTCTACAGAGTGAGTTCCAGAACAGCCAGGGCTACACAGAGAAATCATGTCTCAAAAAACAATGACTTCTTGAATTTTGCATGCAAATGGACGGAAATAGAAAACACTATCCTGAGTGAGGTATCCCAGACCCAAAAAGAGGAACATGGGATGTACTCACTCATATTTGGTTTCTAGCCATAAATAAAGGACATTGAGGCTATAATTCGTGATCCTAGAAGAGCTAAATAAGAAGGTGAACCCAAAGAAAAACATATAGGCATCCTCCTGAATATTAACCTTCATCAGGCGATGAAAGGAGACAGAGACAGAGACCCACATTGGAGCACCGGACTGAAACCTCAAGGTCCAAATCAGGAGCAGAAGGAGAGAGAGCACGAGCAAGGATCTCAGAATCGCGAGGGGTGCACCCACACACTGAGACAATGGGCATGTTCTATCGGGAACTCACCAAGGCCAGCTGGCCTGGGTCTGAAAAAGAATGGGATAAAACCGGACTCGCTGAACATAGTGGACAATGAGGACTACTGAGAACTCAAGAACAATGGCAATGGGTTTTTGATCCCACTGCACGTACTGGCTTTGTGGGAGCCTAGGCAGTTTGGATGTTCACCTTACTAGACCTGGATGGAGGTGGGTGGTCCTTGGACTTCCCACAGGGCAGGGAACCCTGATTGCTCTTGGGGCTGACGAGGGAGGGGGACTTGATTTGGGGAGGGGGAGGGAAATGGGAGGCGGTGGCAGGGAGGAGGCAGAAATCTTTAATAAATAAATTTAAAAAAACATTAAAAAAATTAAAACTAGTAGTATAGGGTTGAGGGTGCAGCTCAATGGTAGAGTGCTTGCCTGGCATGTTGAAGACACTGGGCTTGGTCCCAGCCCCAAGGTGGGAATAGATCAAATGGGGTCTTGAAAAAAAAAAGATTTATCTGTTCTGCCTTCCGGTGGATGTTGAGACTTCTTGGATCATGGCTGTTTCCTCTTCCCCTCGCACAGGCCAGTGGCCCCTGCGGGTTGGTTTATTAGACTCAGAAGTGCCTGCAGCTACAGTGTTGGCCTGGGCAGAGGCTGCAGCATGACTGTGCTCTGCAGTGGCAGCCCTCGATGGTTTAAACCATGATGCTTTTTTTTTTTAAGTTAATGGTCTTTTTATTGGGGGGGGAAAGATTAGCATTTACAACTTGGAATGGATGTAATTTCTTGTGCAACAGGACTGATGGTTCTGCTGGAGTCCACAGTCAGCCCATTCTGCTTACTTAGAAAGGTGCTAAAAACGGAGTCTAAGACGCTCCCTTGGTGGAAATTTCTTATTAAAACCTCGTGTGAGTGACTGGTGGCAGCCTGGCATTCGTGTCGCCTGCTCCAATGCATGCAGCGCTACAACGACAAACACACTCGTCAATCCATCACTCCTTCTGCACACTGTCTGAAGAGAAACACTTTATCAACCTGCGTGTTTTCAGGAAAGCGGCTATTGACAGTTTATACCAAGTCGACCCCATCTGAAGTCTTTGCCTTTGTTTTCCCGTTTTTAAAAAATTTTAATACAAATGCCTGACTGTGCTCAATCGTTGAGCTACATGCATGAATGAGTGGCCAGCCCAAACAGCACATTAATCATTAGCAAATGGAACTTTAAGGGGTCCACTAAGTGCCTCCTTATCATTAAGGCAGTACAAGTATTTATGCTGTAAAACTGATGTAGAGCCTGACCACAGGGGACAGGACCACCAACCAATGCACAGACTCTGGGTACGGACAGAAGGATCCTTGACTCTCTGTTGTGCTCTCTAGAGACACAGAATAAATGAACTTTCTTTTCTCTTTCTTCTTCCTCCCCCCCCCCCCCCCCAAAAATGCAAGGAAAACATTCTGTTTGATTTTCCTGGAGGGGTAAGGAGTTGAAAGTAGATCTTTATTTTAAAGTCACCATCTCTATCTATTTTTCACGCTTGCCTTGGCATCTCCATCAATATCTATAGTAAAGAAAACGGAAAGCATCAGAAAATGGGTGGAACAGGAGATGCCTATTAAGTGAAATCCCCCGACTCAGAAAGACGAGATTCCCACATCCTCTCTTGTGATCATGCTGATCCCAGCTGCTGCTGCATCTCCTCCTCCCCCTCTTTTTCTTCTTCCTCTGTTTTTGATCCTAGATTCTAATATTTATATATGTGCTCAGTTCTGCTGTGACCCTGAAATTGCTTTGTACAGCTGAATGGGTAGTTTTCATTATCCATTCAATAAGTGATGGACATATAGGCTCATTAAAAGTGTAAAGTGGTACAATCATTTCAAAGAATCTTTCTGTAATAGGTACTAACATTTAGGATATGCATGCCCTTGGACTTGGCAGATTCATTTCCAGAGCGCCATTAAATTATTCCCCCAAAGACATAGTATGCAATATCAATGGTCAGCAGAGACATCCTTCAATAGGCGAATAGTAAATTATGATATCTGCACAACTGGGAAATTATGGCAACTACAAAAATGAATAATGATAACTTACTCTTGTTTTGGAAATTATATCTATTTTATAACAATAGGACATTAATATTAATGAGTTCATCATTGCTAATTTTTTTGTTTGTTTTGTTTATACAGTGAGCCATATATCCCAGGCTAGACTAAAAAATCACTATATAGCTCAAGATACATGACCTTGAATGCCTCACCCTCCCACCTCTACCTCTAAAATGCTAGGGTTATTGGAAAATAGCATCAAACCAGGTTTATCTTTATTTTTTGTTTTTTGTCTATATTTTGAGATAGGGTCTTTCTGCAACGCCCTGGCTTTCCTGGAACTCACTATGTAGACCAGACTGGCTTTGAACCCAGAGTGCTCCACTTGTCTCTGCCTCCTGAGAGCTGGAATTGAAGGCGTGCACCACACACCCAGCTTCAGGCCAGGTTTATTATTGCTACTTTTGTTTTTATCTCTGTCTGTCTGTCTGTCTGTCTATCTATCTATCTAATCATCATCATCATCTATCTATCCATTGTGTGTGTGTGTGTGTGTTGCACCTGTGCAAATGGCAGTCTAAGAACAACTTTTGAGAGTCAGTTCTCTCTTTCCATCATATGGATTGGTGGCAAACACCTTTACCTGCTGAGCAAGCTTGCCAGTTTACTAATTACAAATAAATCAAAAACAATGTTTCATAAACAGGTTTCCTCTATTTCCTCCTAACGTCTTCATTCTTTCCAGGCTCCATTCTGGAAACAAAATCCCCCAGCATATTCCAGAAGGAAACAAGGAAGAATGTCCTTCCAGCAGGCTGTAATGCTGCACACACAACCCCAGCACGTGGGAGGCCGAGGCAGAAGGCTTGAGAATTCAAGGCCAGCCTAACCCACACAGCAAGAAAGAACCTGTCTCAAAAAAAAAAAAAAAATCCTTGAATGGAATTTGTCTGATATTTTTCTCATGATTTCTCCTGACACTAGGATTATGGAAGAGGCCACAGAGGAGGAACTCCTGACGCTATCCTTCCCATAGTTTCGCCTTTTGCCAGAAATGCGCAGTTGGAAGCATAGCCCCTCTGGTCCATTTCTTTCTGCTCCTCCGTGTCTGTTCATAGCTCCTTCCCTTTCATCACTAAAAGAACATTCCATTCTCCGCATGCGTTGCCCATGTAGCCATCCTCCAGGTGCGTGTTAGGTGCGTCCCAATCTTGCCCAATATGGAGAGCGCAGCTGTCAACATCTGTGTGTGTGTGTGGGGGGGGGGGTTGTGTGGACATCTCAATGAGTGCACTTGTTTGAATGCATAGTAGGAGTCTATGAAGTTTCTAAACTGCCTTCCCAAGTCACTTGGGCCGTTTTACCCTCTTCCAGCAGCAAATGTGGTACTGTTGCTCTGTAGGGACTCGTGTTATTTTGGTCACAAAAACTATCACAGGCACTAGTAAAGCTGAGCCCAATACCCCCGCTGTCGTATTTGTTAAGTTTTCTTCGTGGTAAAACTCCCTTTCCCCTCCACACTTCACAGCTGTGTTGTATCCTTTGGAAAGATGTCAGAATGCACGTCCAGGTTTGAGGATTAGCATTATTATAGGCCCTGTCGTTGAGAGTACAGTGTCTACATAAATTATCGGGAAGACTCTTCATGGGATCTGTTCTTTCCCCGTTAGTCTATTCATTTGTTCAGTTGGTTCTTTATATTAGTTCAGACCCATGGGTATTTGTTTTATTCTTTGGATTACTATCCAGAACTGTTTTTATTTTGTTGTTCGTGGTCTAGCCTCATCCATCAGGAGCTTTATTACTTGGTCCCTGTGTTTATGCTAATCTAACATGGGTGAATACAAACCACGTAAGCAAAAGATCTTTGGGAGAATCTCGTAATATTTGTGTTTCTAAGACCAAAATTCTGAGAACCTCCAGAGATCTCTCACCCAACCTGGCTCCAGGTGCAACAAGAAGTGGTCCTGGCGGAAACTTTCAGTACCACCCTCTTACACATTTGGGAACACCTCCCTTCTCCATATCCACCCCAATCTGAATCCCAGGGATCCCCCAAAACGAAGTTCGCCCGCCTGTTCTTCCAGAAAACGCCACGGCGGGGCGCCCTGCCCACGAGGTGCAGTCCAGCCGGCCTGCTCGCGTCGCGGGTGGCTGGGCGTCTGTGCTTGCTCAGCCCTGTCCCCTTCTAGTCCAGGGCCCCGGCGACCTGCCTCACCCCAGGGTCTGTAGCGTCTATCTGGACCACGTCCGCGCGGTGTGGCGCCCGGCACGGAGCGATCGTGGCCAGAGTGGTAGGTGGGCTCGACTCACCTCTGCTCCCCCCTGCCCTCCGCTGTCCATCCCGGCAGACAGCAGCGGGACGCTCCCGGGTCGGACCCCACCCTTCTGGGCTGGGCAGACCCTTTGCCGGCGCACCAAAAGCCGGCGATAAAAAGCTGCAGCTGGAGACCTGGCTAATTGATACAATAAGTTTTGTAATTGCCTCGAAAATAAGGTAATGATTTGGCAGAGGGAATGCTTTGATCTTATCGGTCCAGAGAGATCTCTCCAAGGAAAGTTCAGGGACTGGCTGGAGGCTTCCAGTTTGGAGGGCAAAGCCGAAGGCCAGCCTGATTTCCCCGTCCCTCCCCCACAGTCCCTACGTCCCTCTGGAAGTGCGGAGCTCTTCAAGAAGGAATTGACAAGTCCTTCTGAGATGACTGCAGAGTGCACACAGTTAGGGTGTGGGATATGCGTTAAAGAGGGGTCGATTCTGAGCCATTCAGGAACAGGGGGATGGATGGTTTAAACGCATAATCCGGTCCTGGAGGGGCTGCGAAGGAGATTGGAATGGCGGTGGAAGGCTAGCTCAGCTCAAGCCTCAGACGTTTTTCATTCAGGGACGGTTGCTGATTTGGACATTACAGGCAGGCAGGAGAGGGTACCAGAGAAGAGAACCTTGTGTGACCTGCCTCTCCAAGAATACACACACACACACACACACACACACACACACACACACACTACACTGTGGGTGTCCCTGCCTGGCAGAGGCCCCAGCACAGCAAGGATTAGAGAGATGACCTAATCTGGTTTGTATCCCAGACATGGCCCCAGAAAGGGACCGCATCTACCCTGGTGTTTAAGGGAGTGGAGAAGTGAGGAATCTTGCTTTGAGGGCCTTGCTGGCTGACACACTGGCGTCCCTAAAACACTAGAGTCCAGACTTCAGGGTCAGATTTAGGAAGCAGAGAGGCAGAGGCCTTGGAGCATAACAGAATGGGGCATGCTACGCTAAAGGAAGAGCTGAAGACAGAGGAAGCTCCACAGGACAGACTAACTCTCCATGCCCTTGTCCCACCAGTGGAGAAACAGGTCCCAGATGGGAACGTGACTTGTGGTCTCGTAAACAACGCACAATGACTGTGTTGAAAGGAGAAAATGGCCTTTGGTCTTTTCTGGCTCATATATTGCGGGAGCTGAAGAGGAACAGAGGAGAGACAGAAAAGAAATAAAATCATAATCACGTATCAGAGACTGTCTAGAGGCAGGTAGGCAAGGTACCCAGAGAGTTAGAAAGCCCCAGAATTATGCTTGTTTGTTTGTTTGGTTAGTTGGTTGGTTTTTAAAAAACCAACAAGGAGAAATAGATGAAGAAGGGGGCGGGCGGAGAAAGAAGGGCAAGGCCTACAGTTGTATGTGTGCTCGAACACCCACGCCTGTGAGCACGCATGCATGCGTGTGTGTGCACACACACACACACCACAGGGTCGGGGGAGGGGGTAGATGACAGGCAGACAGAGGCCAACCCAGAGGTAGCCAAGTGACAGGGTTGAGAAAGGGAGACAGAGAAATATATGAACAGAAAGAAAACACAAACACATCAGGCATGGTAGCCATGCCTTTAATCCCAGCACTTGGGTGGCAGAGGCGGGAGAATCTCTGTGAGTTCAAGGCCAGCCTGGTCTACAAAGCCAGGAAGGACTGTCACACAGAGAAACCCTGTCTCAAAAAAAAAAAATCAAGGAAGAAGAGGAGGAGGAGAGAAGAGAAAAAGAAAAGACAGGCAAAGGCAAAGGAAGACAGGGAACTAAACCTAGCGAGGAGGATAGGACTAGACAAATGCAACCCAAGAGAGCAGCACCCCAGAGGAGAGATGGGGGGGCAGCATGGGAACCTAGGAAAGCTATGTGAGAGGAGTGTCTGGAGCTCTGCGGATTTTGGCTTACTGGGAGCAAGTCTAACATCCAGATCACTTCAGGACCCAGACCAGGCAGAGAGCAGGAGAGAGCTCAGTGCTTAGCTTACGTGACACAGGCACATTGGGAATGTGTTGAAGGCAAATGGAAACCTTCCTTGGAGGGGAGGCTGGTCAGTGACCACCCAGGATCCCAGAGGTACACCACTGTTCTCTCACAGAACCTGGGCCACCTGCCCAGGATGGCCCTCAGCCCGCCTACTGCAGCTCAGCCCACCCCGCCTACCCCCAAGGTCCCATTTCCCTCATCCTCCTTTCCTGATGTCCCTTCTCCCTTAGTTGCTTACTTCTCGGTCTTCTGGGGACATGTTTGCTCTGCTCAGCCACTTACTAACCGGGCGAAAATGAATGCTGTACCACCAAGTTCCCTGATTTGGGGCTGGGTGTTCCTCCCTTAGCCCCACCGAAGCCTGATTGGCCTAGCCTCTTTAAGACACATTTCATGTCTTACCTGGAAGCTCATAAATACCCAACAGAGACTGGAGGGGCTGTGTAACAAGCCTAGATCCCTACAGCATCCCCCTTTAAAGTCCTTGGGTTCCTCTCAGGTTCCTCTTTTCTCCCCAGATACCTGCGTGGTGTAGCAGGGTGGCAGGGCAGGAGGTGGGGCACTGGGGCTGCTGTAAACCCTCTTCAATTCAAATGGGACCTGCCTTTGCCTGCAAAGAAAGCTCAGGAAAGGCATCTGGGGGGCCCCTGTGTAAGTAGCAAGCTCAGGAATTCCTTGACTTTCATCCAACCCCCCCCCACCCCCGCGGCAACCCCTTCTTGGCCTTTCTCTCTCTCTGCTCATGACCATCCACACCGCCCCCCCCCCATCCACCAGGAAAGAGAAGGTCATCGCCAACCAGGGCCCCAGGGAAAGGGGGTTTTCTGGAAGATAAGCCAGGGTGGAATCAGAGCTGTTCACCCACAACCCAACTCCCTTAGCTCATCTCCACTCCCATCCAAAGGCAAGTGGCAATTTAAAGTCAGTTCAGCACCACACAAAGTAAAGGAGAAACCTTGGCCCTAAGTGGCCTCAGTAGAGATCAGAGCCTCAAGTGAGCTATCAAAGCTGAGAGCGGAATCTCCTCCTTAGCTACTCTTTTTAAGGAGAACAGGGGAGTATGGTGGCACTGCCAGGTAGAGAGATGACTTGGAAACTGTCTGCAGTAGGTCCCAAGGAATTTGACATTGTGTGTGCACATGTGTGTCGCTAAGGGATGGGTAGGAGGGGGGCAGCCTGAAATCCCTTGGGTCTCTGTTATTACTACTGCTCATTATATCTGCAGCACACAGCCTTGAACCCAAACCAGGCTTCCATACCACCTAAGGCCTTCTCCTCTGTTTCCTTTGGGATACCGTCACCAGCAGTAGGCACAGAGTAAGTGCTTACTAAATTTAACCTGACCTTATGCAGGGTCCCCCAGACCAGTGTCTGACTCTCAAAGCAGAGACTTCTCCCAGGGGTGGGGGATGGGGATAAGCTAGAGGAGCAAGGCTGAGCCTCCACCCTTGACCCTCTCTCTCTGGAACCCTGTAACAGGCCCTTGCGTGAGGAGCTGAGCTCTCCAATAGTGTCTAGGACCTCGAGACTGGAAGTTTATTTTGAGATTTGAAGCTCCAAAGTGGCAGATCCCAGAAAACCTCTTCTCTGGCTCCGTATTTGTTCTCTAGTTAAGTGGTTGAGTGCTCTCGCTGGCTCCTGCAGCCTGGGGATCTGGGGACTGGGTCTGGTAGAGGGGGAGAAGGAGGACGGGATGGAGGGAACAAAGTTCCATCCTGGGTTTCCTACTCTAGAGCAGAGGTTGGCCTGTAAGCCATGAGGAGTCTTGTCTCTTCGGTCCCCTCCCTTCTTCTTGGAGCTGCTGATGTTTTTGGGGGTGGGGGCTCATATCAGAAATATACTTTAAGAGTTGAGCATTTGTGTGTGCCAAGACTTGGTCCCACTCAGCTATGAGGATAGCTGGAGCCAAAGAAGGGGCCTCAGAAGCGACTCTGGGGCCCATGTGGGTGAGTCCACCCAAAGTTCGATGCAATCATCTCCAGCTCCCATCCCCAGGCTCATACGTACAAATAAACACAGGGCCAGAGTCACACCCAGGTCTAAACACACAGGGGAGTCTGGGAGAGGCGTCCAAGCTGGAAGACTTAGGCCCTGCGCAGGGGTGGAGCTGGACTAGGAGGAGGTAAGAGTCCAAGGAAAGGGCCTGGAATCACAGTCTCCTCACCTGCTGCCTGCGAGTCCTTTCCTTACTAAAGACATTGCAGACTAACAGGGATGACAGAAGGGGAGGGAAAGGACACTGGCCAGTTGCTGGCTCCACGCGCTCTGAATTCACCCTTTCCCCTTTCCCATCCAGAGGCAGCCCAACCCCACTTACACCCACACAGCCCAATGGTGGTGGGAACCATTTTCCCCCACCTTAGCTCACCCTCCGTTTACTTACCTGAACTTTATTCTTCCTCTCCAGGGCACGCCACTCCATTTGGCTGACCCCTTTGATGGCCCCTCTACACCAGCCCACTCCCATCTGGGGTGTCTATTGACTCTCTCCTTGCGAGGCTCTACCTCACAATCTTCCCTGCTTAGTTCCTGCCTCCTCACTTCCTCTCATCGCTATCACAGGGATGAGGCCCTTTTACCCTGCCCTCTTCCACATTCCATATGTTTCATTTCTAACACTTATTCTCTATCTTGCTCAATAAAATGTAAGCTCCATGAAGGCAGTGTGTTGTGTGTGTGTGTGTGTGTGTGCGTGTGTGTGTTCTCCGAGCCCAGCACAACCCTAGCAGATAAAAGGAGATATTTGTGGAATTGATGCATATACTTGGCCTCTTACCACACAAACTTCGGGCAAAGGACGGAGCTGTGGGAGAGAGGGCGGACACCCCCTGAACTTTTCTCTCTTCTCTGTCTCTGAGATGTCTGCAGCCAGCTGTGCCCTGTCCTTCACACTCCAGCATCTAACACCCCCGACCAAACAAGGACTGCCTGACAGTGAGCTTGGGGTTAAGGTGGGTGGGCAGTCACCAGCATGATGTTTACATCAGGACTTTATAGTTTAGATAAAATCATGAGGAGAGGCACGAGAGACACCTGGGAATGGGAGGCTAGGCAGGAGAAACTGAGGCTGAAGGTCAGACTCTAGAGGAAGTCTTCAGTTGAAAGGCTCAGGGTTTTAAAGAATTTTTTATGCTTCAGTAAGGATCATTGTGCCCCCCCCCCCCACACACACACACGGGGCTTCTTCTTCCCACCCAGGGAAGGGCGAGCCCGTTGTGAGGTGGGGGCGGGGTAATAGAAATGGAGCAAGGAGTCATTTTCAGCCCACAACACCTCTCCACCTCTTCCCAACTTCCCACCCCCACCCCCGGGCTCTGCGGGATTGACGGAGAACCAGCGAGCAGCGGAGAAGAGGAAGGGTGGAAAGGGAGGGGAAGAGAAGGCATCAGGGCTTCCACTCTCTCCGCAGGACCCCCACCCCGGCCTCTAGTGCGGGAAAGCCGCCCAGCTGTTTCTGATTCTTTCCTAGTCGCAGCTCCGCCCGAGGGGGTGGGGGACGGAGATACCGGGGGAGACCGAGCTCGGCCGAGCCCCAGTCGGCCGTCAGGGCGACCGCAGCATCCCGCCGGCAGGTGTGTCTCTTGGGCAGCTTCACGACCCTGAACTGGAGAAAGCACCTAGGATTGATAGGAGCTGGGTTTCAACTATGTACGGGACGAAAGAATAGTGTCGGTGTAGTGGGTAGGAGAAGCGGGGGGGCGATGAGCCCTTGATGAGCGAGTCCCCCGCCCGAAGCCGACTGCCCACGGCGCCCGAAGGCAGAAGGCAGCGTGGCCAAGGGAGTCCCGCTGTCTGGCAACTCTGGCTGGCCGGTTGTCTATCCGTTTCCCAGAAGCGCAAGGATAGGAAAACCTTTGGAAAGCGCATCTTCTGTGCTTAGCTGAGGTTTCACCGTAGTTTAGGGGGCGAGGAGTGTCCGCGACCCTCCCCCCACCCCACGCACTGGGTGAGCCTGGCCACCAAACCCAGCGGTCCGCGCTGCTGAGTGAAGGGCGCTAGGACCCGGAGGCGTGGCGTGGCGTCGGTAGGGACAGGGGGCTGCAAGCGGAGAAGAGCCCCGTCGCGGGTGGCCGGAGCAGGTGAGGGCGCGGCACGGTGGCGCTCGGTAAAGCCGAGGGGGAGGAGGCAGCCGCCACACCTAGGGCGCCGCGAGCACCCGGGCTGGCGCGGGCGGGGCCGAGCTGAAGGCCGCGCGTGTCCCCGGCCCCGCCCCGCCCCGTCCAATGAGAGCTGCGGCCGCAGGGGCTGTCCGCGTGCTCTGGCCCCCGCCGCACTCCGCGCTCCGGAGCCACTGCCACCGCACCCGAGCCGCCCACACCCAGCTCAGCTCTCGTCGGTCTCCCACCCTGCAGCTCGGGAGCTCTTGGGAACTCTGTGCCCCGTTCCCGGACTCCACGTGCCCCGCGGTCCCCGGTTGTCCATAGTCCCCATGGCCACCCTGAGGGGCGAGCTAGGAGACGCCTGAGGAAGCCCAGACGGTACCCGTCCACGGCCCTGCGGGCTGCACGGCGGGAGTCTACACGGAGCTATGCTGAGGCCGCGGGGTGCGGAGGAAGCCGCGCAGCTCGCCCCTCGGCGTGCCCGCGTCCTGGTCCCCGCATCCAGACCCGCGGCTCCCGACGTGTCTCCGGCTTCCACCCGCCTGGGTCTTGCCTGCCTGCTACTGCTGCTGCTGCTGACTCTACCGGCCCGTGTAGACACATCCTGGTGGTGAGTGTGGCTCTTGGACGGTTAGGCTCAGGGAAAGAGTGTCCTGCTGCAGGCACCGGCTGCTCAAGCACCAGGTAGCTGCCTGGGTGGAACCTGAGGGACAGTCCCAAAAGTCTCCAGTGGCTGGTGAGGGGATGGAGAGAATGAGGCGCTGGAGAGAAGAGCGCTGAGCATCTGGAGCGAGGTAGCTGGTGGTTGACGTCCCCTAGACTGCTATATTGTGCCCCCTGTGTTTCTCCTCAAGCCCCTAGCACGGAAGCTACTATCTGATTCTCAGGGTTGGTTCGAGAAGCCAGTCTCCTCTCCACATCCTGCAGTAGCTGCTCCACGCCGTCCACAGTCGCTGCCTTCAAAAAGCCTTCGACCACCTAAGGTTTCCCCAGGGGATGTGGAAGTTGGGGGCAGCTGGCTGGGACCCACATTCCTCTGCTAGTCTAGGCCACACAACGAGGCAGTAGTATCCACAGCAAGGCTTAGAAGTGAAATTGAGGCACAAACTATTCCCTTTCCCCTTAATTTCCACAATTGAAACAGATTAAACACTTGGGGTTGCATAACCCAGGCATTTGTCATCAGCCTCGGCTTTGAGGGTGTAATTTTGAACACTGATGTCCCTTTTTGCTTTCCTGCCCCAGATGACCTAACCTTCCACCTCTCCCCTCCAAGCCCCAGAGGCTTCTAAAGTCTCGGAGTTTTGAGAGCCTTTCTTCAGATCTCTTGTAGGCCTTGGTCTTCAGACACTTCCAAAAGGCAGATGAGGCAAAAGGTGTCCAGGATCCACCGGGTGCCTGCTGTGTTCTTGGTTGAATTCCCTACCCAGCTCCAAGACTCCTCCAGCCCCGCAATGACACTCATCCTCTTCCCAGAAAGGGGGTATTTCAGTCCAGAATTGGACTGCAGAAGGATTCAGTCCCCTCATCTCTTGCCTCCTCACCCCTCCGATCAAACTGGCTTTGGGGGCTGCACTTGTGCCCCTCTCTAACAGGCAGTGCTCCCTTTCCCCCTTGCTCTGCTCCTCCCCCGAAGGAAGCACCCCCATCTCACCCCCCCCCCACCTCCCGCAAAGTGCGGTCTCTCCTCTTGCATCCTGTGGCTTTTCTTGTCTTGACTAGGAATCCGGGCTGGAAGGGTGAGGGGTAGCTGGCTGAGGGGCAAGCCGGCTCTGGCTGCAGATTCCTATCATTTCAAGATGCTGCGCTCTCCATCCCCACCCCCACCCCTGTTTTCCTGTTAAAGAAAAATCTTTCTTTTGGATCTTTTTTATCTCTGCAGTGTTGGGGAAGGCAAGGAGGGGGGTTCGGATGGGGAAACAGAGAGGCCTATATCTTTCATCTGGCTTGAAACATTCCTTTAGAAGGGGAAAGAGAAAGAAAGAAGATGGGGCGGGGAACCTTTCAGTGACCAGAGCAAGATCACCCCCACCCCTCCCAGCCTTTACCTTTATGGCGCAGTTTGGCTGAGGGCTTACATCTTCAGGGTCTCTGTGGAGAAAGCACGGCAGCACCGAGTACCCAGTGCCCACCTTTATCTGGCTCGCATGTTAACTGGCTCTTTGAAACACTTGAGACAATCTGGTGACCTGTGGATGCTTAGATGAGGAGGTGGCTCTCTGGACATCTCCGCATCCTGGTGTGGTTCCTATAGACGCACCTGCAGCTCTTCTAGTTCCCATCCTCCCCCACTTGAGTACTATTTTCCCTGTCCCATTTTCTTTCTCCTTCCCTCCTAGCGTAGCTCCCGTTAAAGATGCTGGACCGGCTACTACATGGAAGAGCTAGAGAGGGAGGCAGGTGACAGTGGGACTGAGTGGCTCTTCTATTCCTGTAGACAGCATCAGGGCAGGATAACAAATGCAGGGTCAGAGCTCATTCCCACCTCCTCGCCCTCATCCCGGCACAGCTATAGCCAAAAGCGTCTGTCTCAGTGGCCACCACTTGTAGGAGGAGGACGCCTGAATTGGGAAGGCAGGTCTGGCACCCAGGATGATTATCTCAAGCTCAGCAAGGCTAGTACTATGTACAGTCCCTGGAGGAGACAGACATCTATTGACTCAGAGTGTCTGTGTTTGACAGCAGAGCAGAGGGCCATCCATCCCTGTGACTTACCGTCTGATCTTCACAGCCTAGGATTTCCCCCTTTCCTCTCCAATGACTCCTCTGTCTCTTTTCTTAACTCGAAGAAGATAAAGATAGTTTCTTCTCAGTCTATGGCAAGACATGTGGAGAGTCCCAAGAACTAGATGTATTCTTGGGCTCATAAAGAGCGCATAGAGCAGGGTTGTTTTAGTACTACCATTACTAAACGCACACCCTGCACTGAATCTTTACTAAACTGCAGGCTCCATAGCCAACTGCCTTGGTAGGCATCATCTTTATTCTCCAGGATAAGTCTGAGGTAGCTACTGTTATAATCCCTGTTTCACTAATGACGAGATTGAGAGGTAGGGGTGAGGCCAGGTGGTGGTGGCGCACGCCTTTAATCCCAGCACTCGGGAGGCAGAGGCAGGCAGATCTCTGTGAGTTTGGGGCCAGCCTGGTCTACAAGAGCTAGTTCCAGGACAGGAACCAAAGCTTCAGAGAAACCCTGTCTCGAAAAACCAAAAAAAAAAAAAAGAAAAAAAAAGTGAGAGATAGGGGCGAAAGAGAAAACAAAACAAAAACAACTTGCTGGGTATGGTGGTGCACACCTTTAATCCCAGCACTTGAGAGGCAGAGGCAGGTGGGTCTTGGTGTGTTGCAGGCCTGCTTCATCTATGTAGTAAATTTTAGGTCAGCCAGGGCCACAAAGTGAGACCCTATCTCAAAAAACTGCTTAATTTTATATCAATTTTGGAGCTTTATGGTTTTATTTCTAAACAAACATGTGTGCCTCTCTTGCTCCTAGAACAAAAAATGGATTTTGCCTGGGTATGATGATACACTTTTGTAATACCACCACTCGGGAGGCTGAGGCTAGGGGATCAAAACTTTGAGGCCGTCCTTGGATGTACAGTGAGACTCTGTCTCAAAGAAACAAAACAACCAATTACAAAAGCCCCCGAGTTTTGAAGTCAGATGGCTTCCCTCATCCTGGTTTCCCCCCAAGTGTCCCTTGACAGTGGGATTTCCATCAATATCCCTGAACCCAGAATGCAGAGATTTCCCTACGCCACATCCTGTGGCATCCTCTTGGTGGTTTGCTGTTGTTTTTGAGACAGCGACTCACTATGTATCCCTGCCGCCCTGGAACTCTACAGAGAGCTTCAAACTCACAGAGATCTGCCAGCCTCTGCCCTCTGAGTGCTGGGATTAAAGCTGTGATCGCCACTACCAGCTAAATTCTAAAGCTTAGCCAGTGGATAAACACAAAAGGAGGGGGCAGAGATCCCTGGCTCCATTAAAAGGACATAAACAGAACGTCTGCAAAAGGGTAGACAGTGTTGACAAGAAACCAAACTAACTCATTTCAAGAGCTGGTGACTGGCTAGGGGGAGAAGGAAGCTGGGGATAATCAGAACAAGCTGGTGTTTATCCACTAGCTACTAAGCACCTACTATGTGCTAGAGACATTTCTCTGCACTGGGGATGCTGACATGCCAATTATGATTCAGTTGACCTAGAGGCAGAGTCTAAGACTCCCAAGAAGCAAGAGGCTGGTGTAGGGTCTGAGGACTTTGTCAAGGGAAAGAATTGGTCAAAAGCAGGTGAAGAGAGCACTCTGATGCAGAGGTGGGGAAGGAAGTGAAGAATTAATTTCTGAACCGTAAAACAGGAAGTCAGGACTGAGGCATCCTCCCCTAAATGATGAGCTGAGGGATGGCATGAAGTCTTTGTGCCCCTAACAGCTAAGCTCAGTGACTGGCCCATGGCAGGCACTGTGCAAGCGTGCACATGGTAGGCGTCGTGCAAGCATGTGTTGAGCTGAGGGAAGGCATTGTGCAAGCCTGCACATGGTAGGCATCGTGCGAGCTGAGGGAGATGCATTCAGCTTCAGGCTCAGTATTATTGGCGGTTCCCACACTTGATTACAAGAGGCAAACCCCATGAAGGGTCTTGAAGTAGTTACTTGGGAAGTAAGCAGGGTAATAGGAAAGTCTAATTACCTTCCCATCTTAGATACTGAACAGATGTCCCATGCCCACTGAGGATGCAATACGAAGGATCAATGTGGGCTACAGCAGAATGGATTAAAGTCAGACCACAGGAAGGCCCTTTTGCCAGAGTTTGGCTTGCCCCACTCCAGACTGTCTATGAGGGCTGGATCATTGGTCTCCCACTCCTATCCACCCGCCTTCCTCCAAGCCCCAGATAAAAAAACAAATACCCATTGCCTAGATCAGTAATCTGGGACTGAGCTGGGGAAGCTGACCGGTGGTGAGACAGGGACGAGCTCCAACTCCGATGGTTTCAGTACTACAAACAAAGCACCAGGGCGGTGGGCGGACGCAGAGCTGTGCGTCAGGCAGGCCTTTCCGGCCTGGCCCAGCCTGAGCTGTTTATTTTGTTTGTTCCTGGAAGCTGCTGCCCTGACGGACAGTGCTGGGGATGCTGATTCCACGGGATTTGTTCTTGGAGGAACAGCCCTCTAGCCCTCCGCCCTGGACAGATGGGGCTCATCACCCCCGCTGAGTTCCCCAAGAGGCAAATGGCAACCCTCCTTGTGTTTGCCTGAGTTCCTGTCACTGGTGGTGATCTAGTCTGTGGGTGAGGGCCGGCTGTGGGAATGTAGGGTGGGGGTAGGGCTCAGGGCTGGTTGGCTTGCCCCTCCCCTACTGGCTGCTTTCCCTTCTCCCTACTCAAGTCTAGGCCCACTTTGGGGGCATTCCCAAACCACTGGCTCATTCATAGTTCAGACCAAAGTTCTTCTGTTGCAGTAGCAACTGATTGCTACAGCTCCCACCTGTTCCCAACAGGAAAGCATGGAATTCCATTTCAAGTGTCGGTACAAGAGAATAGAACATGCTGGAAAGACCAAAGGAAGCGCTATGTGGAGGGTGCACTGGGGGCGGGGGAAGGGGGGCAGAAAGGAGAGAAGCTAAGCTGCAGAAAGGGAGGGAATGAGTCCTATTTCTTTGTGGGATTTGTTGGGGACGAAGGGTGATATCATCCTGTTTTCTCTCCAGAATCTCTTGAGGCCATGGTGGAGTCCATGGGTAAGATTGTTTGAAAGGAAAGGTAATACTGCCTTGGGCAGTGGTTTTTGTTTTTGTTTGGGTTTCTCTGTAGCTTTGGAGCTTGTCCTGGAACTAGCTCTTGTAGACCAGGTTGGCCTCAAACTCACAGAGATCCCCCTGCCTCTGCCTCCCGAGTACTGGGATTAAAGGTGTGCACCACCACCACCCGGCACCTAGAGCAGTTTTGAATGATGCTGGCAGCCCACCGATCCTTCAGTGGCCATCTCGCTTGACCTTGTAAATTATTCAGACTAGAGATTATACCACACTGCTTATTTCTTTAAAGAGATGGGGTCTCACTATGTAGCCTTGCCTAGAACTCTGTGTAGACTAGGCTGCCCTGGAGCTCAGCGAGATCTGCTTGTCTGCTGTGTCCTGAATGTGTGGCATCCTGCCTGCTGAACTCTTACTACTTTGTCCTGTTCGGGCTTCCCGCTGCTGCAAACAGCTCTTTGTCCACAAAGGTCTTCACTGGACCTTGTGCCTTAAAGGTTGGGGAAAGTGATTTTAAAAGCTTCATTGAAGAAAGGCTTTAGGGCCTGGGAGTGAAGAGAGTGAGGAGGAGGGTAAAGAATGGGTCTTGCTCTGTAGCCTTGGGATTGGAAGTGAGGGTTTTTTTTTTTTTTTTTTTTTTTTAGCCACATGGGCCAAAGCTGTGAGCATTACTCAAAACTACCCATGGTGCCTTTCTTGGCCCCCCTTCTCTCCATCCTCTGTGGCCAAGCCATCTCCTAGACCAGCCACTTGTGCATGTAAGAGAGTTGTCTCCGATTCTCATTTTGTTAGTTTATTTTTCTGCAAGGATCTTAATGTTTATTAAATAAACAGGCAGTGGGTTTGTATGACATGCCCACAGCTTCTGTGTATATGACACATGCCTGGTCTGTGTTTTAGAAGTGTCTGTTACTTTGTTTGGCTAGGGAACTGGTAATGGTGGGAGACCACTCAATTACTCTTTCTGCAACTGTGGAGCTTTTTTTTTTTTCTTTCCAGAGATTGTGGGTAATGGTTCTCCCCACCAGCCTCAGAGAATGTCTTGGGAAGGGAAGGGATGTCTTTAAGGTCTAGATACCAAATAACCCCCTCTTTATCCCTTTGCTGATGCCCGTCCCCTTTTGGAATGACTCCACTTTACAGGTACATAGGGGCACTGGGAGCCCGAGTGATCTGTGACAACATCCCTGGTTTGGTGAGCCGGCAGCGGCAGCTGTGCCAGCGCTACCCAGACATCATGCGTTCAGTGGGTGAAGGTGCCCGAGAATGGATCCGAGAGTGTCAGCACCAGTTCCGCCATCACCGCTGGAATTGCACCACACTGGACCGGGACCACACTGTCTTTGGCCGTGTCATGCTTAGAAGTAGGGTCCTCTTCCATGTTCCCCCCTCCCTTCCCTTCCTTCACTTGGGGTGGTGAGTTAGAAGGGTAGGCATGATCCCCTTCATTTTCCTACACACTACCTCATAATCTAAGGAACAGTTGTGGGAAACCCTGGAAACAGCAACAGCTGCTCATTACCCTAGATTTGTAAGCCAGGGCCCCTCTCAACCTAAGTGCTTTGAAATGGTGGGTCAAGGACAGCATTCCCTGATACTTCCATCTTTCTCTTCCCTTCTCTGACCTCCCCATATCCAAGTCAGGCAAGCATCCATCAACTATACAACTAAAGACTAGGACCCAGTCCTCTGCTTCTTATCACTTTGGTCACTATCATCACCCAGTCACCCTAACAGTCCCAGCATCATAGTAATGGGAACAAGAGATAAACAGAAAGGTCATATGTAAATATTCCAAGGGCTAGTGGCTCACCTCCAGTTCAGCAGAGCTGGACAGCAAAAGAGAAGAAAAGGAATGAGACAGGACTCCGAAGGAGAAGGAGAACCGGGGATGATGAACATCGGTCCCCAAGGTCAAGGAGCGAGCAGACCAGAGCAGGCTAAAGGCTAAAGTTAGAATGTTTCTCTGAATAGGCTGACCCCCTGGGTAGGGGTCGACGGTGCAGGGGAACTGTCCAGCAGAGGGGATCTGAAAACCCTGGAATGTTGACCAAGGCAGGACTAATATTCTCTCTCTCTCTTTCTCTCTCTCTCTCTCTCTCTCTCTCTCTCTCTCTGTGTGTGTGTGTGTGTGTGTGTGTGTGTGTGTGTGTGTGGTGTGTAAGAGAGAGAGAGAGAGAGAGAGAGAGAGAGAGAGAGAGAGAGAGAGAGAGAGAGACAGACCTAGGGGAAACAGAACGGAGGTCATCCCAAAGAGGTCAGATGATAGTGACTAGTGAGAGCTGGCAGGAGGGGCTGGCGTCTCCGAGGAATGCTCTTATAAGAGAAGGACACCTTGATAAGTGGAGTAGGCTCCAGAAAAGCTAAGGAAACTTCTGAAATTGTGTAGATTGACTGGACAGAGTTGGGCATGTGGCCTGTCCCTGCAATCCTAGCATTAGGGAGGCTGAGACAGGAAAACCTCAGGTTCAAAGCTGGTTACATTACAAATTCCAGGCCTGGACCATTGAATAAGACACTGTAGAAAACACCTGGAAATGTGCGCGCGCGCGCGCGTGTGTGTGTGTGTGTGTGTGTGTGTGTGTGTGTGTGTGTGTTGGAAGAACGGAAGACACAGACCGTTCCCGTAACATGTCTCTGCCTCTCCCCGTGCAGGTAGCCGGGAGGCCGCGTTTGTTTATGCCATCTCGTCAGCAGGAGTGGTTCACGCTATCACTCGGGCCTGTAGCCAGGGTGAACTGAGTGTGTGCAGCTGTGACCCATACACCCGCGGTCGGCACCATGACCAGCGAGGGGACTTTGATTGGGGTGGCTGTAGTGACAACATCCACTATGGTGTCCGCTTTGCCAAGGCTTTTGTGGATGCCAAAGAGAAGAGGCTTAAGGATGCCCGGGCCCTCATGAACCTGCATAACAACCGCTGCGGTCGCACGGTCAGTACTCCCATCTGGGTCTGTCCGTTCATATTCTCTGGGGTCAACCAGCTAGCGTGACCACAGGCTGGAGTCAGAGGTGGAAGGGTTGACAGCTTCTGGATCGCGTCCAAAATCCCTAACGTTCTGCCACAGAATGCAGGAAGCCTGCAATACACAGGTTCAGCCAGGTTTTCCTAAGACAGGAAAGGAACTTTCTCTTTTTTCTGCCCCCTCCCTTCTCTTCCCTTCTCATTCCCTCCTCTCCCTTCTCCTTCCCTTCCTGTTGCCTTCCTTTTTGTTTTCTTTTGGGGGGGTGTTGTTTCTTTGTTTTTGAGACAGGGTCTATGTAGCTTTGGCTGCCCTGGAACTCAATATATAGATCAGGCTGGCTTTGAACTCACACAGATCCACCTGCCTCTACCTCCTTAGTGCTGGGATTAAAAGTGTGTACCACCATGCCCCACCTTGCTTTGCTTGAGACAGGGTTTCACTCTGCCTATAGTCTAGGCTGATCTTAAATTCTCCTGTCTCAACCTCCTGGGTGCTGGGATTATATGGGCATGCCACCATGCTGAACAAAAAAGTAAACTTTCAATTTTTAAAAATGTGATTTGTCTATGATTGTGCGTCCACATGTGCATACATGGATGTACATGTCTGTGCTTTCTCAGAGACTAGAGGAGGATGTCAGGTGTCCTGCTCCGTCACTCTCCACCTTATTCCCTTGAGGCAGGGTCTCTCACTGAACCTGGAACTCAAGTCCCAGCAATCTTCCTATCTCCAATCCTTCTGTTTCTGTCCCCATCCCCATCACTGGGACAACAGGTAGCCCATGTGCTGCCAAGCCTGGCTTTTTACATGGGTTAAACCCAGATTAATTTTTTTAGTGTGGGGGGTGGTTCGAGACAGGGTTTCTCTGTAGTTTTGGAGCCCTTCTTAGAACTTGCTCTATAGACCAGGCTGGCCTTGAACTCACAGAGATCTGCCTGCCTCTGCCTCCTGAGTGCTACGCCACCACTACCTAGCTTTAAACCCAGGTTCTTATGGGGACAGTAAGTGTTCCTACATGCTGAGCCATCTCCCAAGTCCCAAAGTAGCTTTTAATTTTTTAAGTTTTAATTTCTTTATTGTTGTTCTGTGTGCATGCATGATGTATATAGGTGGACATGAATGGCATGGTACCTGTGTGGAGGTTGGAGGACACCTCTGTGGAGCTGGCTCCCACCTTTCACTTGCATGTGGGTTCTGGGGATCAAACTGGTTGCCAGGACAGCATGGCAAGTGCCTTTCCTTGCTACCAGCATCACTGGCCCAAAAGTAGTTTGTTTTTAGAGGAAAACCTTCCTGCATAAAGACCTTCAGGTATTGCTTTAGGCTATTCACTGGTATTTGAACACCTGCTATATAGCAGAAGGCATGGCGCTGGGCTCTTTAAAAGGATGTGTAGGCTGTAATCAGGAGCAGAACCCTGCGGTTGGACAATCCAGCAGGCAGTCATCCAGGAAGATGTCCTAGAGGTCAGAGAAGGGGTGGGATCCAGCAGAGGGCCAGCAGAGCCCTGAACACTCCTGCTTTTGACCCTAGGGATGACTGAGCCGTGTCCTGACCTGCTTCCTCCCTCCCCCAGGCTGTGCGTCGCTTTCTGAAGCTGGAATGTAAGTGTCACGGCGTGAGTGGCTCCTGCACACTACGCACCTGCTGGAGGGCACTCTCAGACTTCCGCCGCACTGGTGACTACCTGAGGCGGAGGTATGATGGGGCTGTACAGGTGACCGCCACCCAGGATGGCGCCAATTTCACAGCAGCCCGCCAAGGCTATCGCCATGCCACCCGGACTGATCTGGTCTACTTTGACAACTCCCCTGACTACTGTGTCCTGGACAAGGCTGCAGGTGAGAAAGCGGCAAGCAGAGAGAGACGTGGGACCTGGTGATTAGTGCCAGCGCTCCTGCTTAATCTGGGTCTGTCCAGTGTGCAGGAGTTCAGGAAGGGAAACAATCTAGTCTTGAGATAGGTGGTTTGTGCCTCAGGCTGCCAGGCCCGAGGTTACACAAACAGGTCCCGTGCCACTCGGCTACATCCCCAGGGTCTGGGATACTACTTGGAGAACATTTAAATGAGCCACCTGTTTTCAGTTCTGAGCAAGGAGAGCTACACAGAAACATCAGATGTAGCTCTAAGCCTCTGGCTTTTTTACGATCTAGCTAAACAAAGAAGATGGAGCTGGGGATGGAGCTCAGCTGATACAGCATGTGCTTCGTGTGTGCAAGGTCCTGGGTCTGACACCCCACCCCTTATTAGCCCCCTCAAAGGCGACATAGTAAGCAAAGGTACTACAAAGATGACTAGCTGGACGATGGTGGCCATACCTTTAACCCAGCACTCTGGGGGCAGAGGCAGGTGAATATCTAAGTTCGAGGGCAACCTGGTCTACAGACAGGACTACATAGAGAAACTGTCTCAAAAGCCCCCCCCCCAAAGGAAGATGAGCAACGCAGTCAAAGAAGGTTTGTTTGAACTTGGGGAGTCAAGCTGCTTCTTGATGTGCTGCCACTGCAGATTCCAGCAGTGAGGAAGACAGGAGGTGACCCCTGCAAAGGCTGCTGAAGCAGCAAACACTTGGTAACAAGCTTTACGGCCGTTTTCAGCCGGTTCTATGTATGTGCAATGCTGGGCAAGGGGCCTTGGGAACAGTGCAAAGTGACAAGGTGTTTCTGTGAGAATGGAAGCTCCCATCTTGGCTCGTGATTTCTGGTCTAGGTAAGTTAAACCAGGGATAGTGTGTGGCTCAGTGGAGCTGCTTCTCTCCTGGTCCCTGTCACTGGGCTCCCCGCTCTTTGCTGGAGAGTCACTAGTCAAGATTCGGTAGCCACCCACCTTGGCTGGCTTCACTCTCATCATTTCAGCCCAGAGGGGGTGGCGCTCCACTGGATAGTGGAAGGTACATGTGCAGTTTGTAGTACTAGAAGTAAGAAGGGTTGGGGAGGCTCTCTGGCCTCTTCTAGAGACGTACTCTCGTGAGTTAGTTTTTCCATGTGTTCTAACTCAGAGGGTTAATCTCTGGACGCCTGGGAATAATTCCACAGTGCCTGAAGTGTAGACCTGTTTCACATTGCTGAAATGTACCCTCGGAGAAGGATCTTTGGAGTTAGGAGGAAGGACAAGTCATATGCATATGAATTTTTCTCAGAGGCATGAAATTAGGTGCCATAAACCCAAAGAATCCAAATGGTATAAGCCAGCCACCCCAGGAGTACAGAACCAGGTATTCCCTCCACAGCAGTTCTATCCAACTAAACTTCGTGCAATGATCGAATCTCCACTGCTGCTTCTCCAGTGCAGAAGCAACAAGCCACATGTGATAACTGAACAAGTGAATTCCTGAAAGTGCAGGCACTGCTTAGCCCTTATGTGCACATGCTTCTTCTGAGACAGATACACCTGTGGTGGAGCTTAGCTTGTAGATTAGGAGTGACGGGACAAACGACAAGGACAAATAATAAGATAGTAGACCCATTTTCTGGTGGTGCTGTTGATCTAACCCAGGACCTTGCAATATGCTGGGCAAGGGCTCTACCGCCGAGTCACAGACAAGATAACTTTAATAACATGGTATGATAAAATATTTACAGGTTTTAATCATTTATCTTTGGATTTTCCATTTAATACTTTTGGAACTACAGTTGATGTTGGGTAACAAGCCACAGAGACTAAAACCGTGAACAAGTGTGACGGACTACTACAGAGTTAGTCCAATTCGTAACCAGAACGTTTTAGTTTAGCTCACTCTAATTCACTGATTTAAGAGAGCAGATGCAGTTAGTAGCTGCAGTACTGGATAGCATAGCTCCAGATGGCAAAAGAGGATTTTGGTGTTTAAGACCCAGTCCTTGGAGTCAGAATAACATATGAAGTAGACCTGGTCAGCCCACAGTCTGGACCAGAAGTTTGCTAACGTTTTGGATTAATTATTCCTGTTGTTGAAAAAAAAAATGGGGGGACTGGAGAGATGGCACAGTGGCTAAGAGTGCTTGCTACTCCTCTAGAGGATCTGAGTTCAGTCCCCAGAGCCCCTAATGGCTGCTCAGAACTGCCCGTAACTCCAGCTCCTGGAGATTGATGCCCTCCTCTGGTCTACGAGGGCATCCAGACACAAGTGTGCATACACACACACAAAGATACACACACACACATACACACACAAATAAATAAATAAATAAATAAATAAAATCTTAAAAAGTAAAACTGAGAGCTGGAAAGATGGCTCAGCAGGTAAAGGTGCTTCTACAAACCCTATTAACCTGAGTTTGATACTCCCAGGAGCTATAATATAGAAGGAGAGAACCAACTCCCTCATGTCTTCTGCATGTATGCTGTGGCCCATGCATGCCCATAATTTACTTACATACATACATATAAAAATTTTAAAAGAGAAAATCGAGCATGTTCTTAGACATTCCACTCATGCTGTTGCACTGTGTATATTATAAGATATGCATGTTATCTATGTTTTTATTGTTGTCGTCATTGTTAAAGTGCTGGGATCCAATGCAGGGTCTTGTAAATGCTAGGCAAGTACTTACCACTGAACTATACTCCTAGCCCTAAAACAGAGATTTTAAACCAATAAGCCAAAGCACAAAGATAAAAGTTCTGCATTTTTCCCCTCATATCCTAGTGGAATATGGAGACTATTGTTGAAGTTAGTTGATCCATTTTCTTTCTTGAAGTCTCAGGCCAGTCACTTTTCCACTTATGGGTCCCTGTTACTGGGTAAAGGATTACAGGATCTTTTGTGATGACATCTATTGGAATGAGGTCCTGAGCATTCCTTGTGCAAGGAGAAAGCTTTCTTACTCTTTAGGAATCCCTTTTGAAAGGGGCACAATACAGGAACTCTTAGAGAAATGCCTCTACCAGTCATGGCAACCGGTCCACCTCTGCTGGACAGCAGTGATGAGTGCACCATAACAATTTATTACATTAGACGTTGAGTCGTTTTGTTTCCCTGAGCCAGGATCATGCTATGCATTCCAACTTGGCCTCGAACTCACTACATATCCCAGCCTAGCCTAAAAGTGACTCCCCTGCCTCAGTGTTTTGCATGATGGTGTTACAGGCACGTGCTACCAGACCTGCTAGTGTATATGCTTTCATATATGGAAACTGAGGCCCAACACATCCACTAACTTGCTAAATAACTACAGCTATGAAGTGGCCCAACCAGGATTTAAATCCAGATGCCATCACAACCCCCACAAAATGAGAGATGCTCACCCAGACTTACAGTTGAAGAGGACATGGCAGTATGCACTGGTAATAAAGGCATAGCATGTGAAACTGGCCACCTCTGGGGAGCTTTAATGGTGGAAACAAATGGGCAATGAATGAATTTTGGTTAGTGGATACATTTTCAGAAAGAGAATTTTAATGTCTTCTTAAGAGTATAAGGATAGCCATGGTGGCTAAAACAGAAGTAACTTGGTTCTCACCTCTCTTCCTCAACTCAGGCTCCCTAGGGACCGCAGGCCGCGTCTGCAGCAAGACGTCTAAAGGGACAGACGGCTGCGAAATCATGTGCTGTGGCCGAGGGTACGACACAACTCGGGTCACCCGCGTCACCCAGTGCGAGTGCAAATTCCACTGGTGCTGTGCTGTGCGCTGCAAAGAGTGCAGGAACACTGTGGACGTCCACACGTGCAAGGCTCCTAAGAAGGCAGAGTGGCTGGACCAGACCTGAACACACAGATACCTCTTACATCCCTCCACTTCAAGCCTCCAACTCAAAAGCACAAGATCTTTGCATGCACACCTTCCTCCACCCTCAATCCTGGGCTGCTACAGCTTCTGTTATGGACTTGGAGAGTGATCCAGGGGGACCCCAATGTCCCGGCTGGTTCCTTAGCCCTAGGAAGGAGTTGATAGGGGATGGATATGGGAGTGAGTGGCTCCCTGCTATCCCACCTGGAGGTTTGAAGGGAGAGTAGAGGAGGTAGGAGTTCTCTTCAGAGTGATCTGAGTTGCACTAAAGTCAAGGCTCATTGTCCCCTTTGCTTGCACTGACTTCTGATACTCTCTGGGTAGGCAACAGGAAGGGAATCTGGAGGTAGCTTCCTTTTTGATCCTACTGTAGCCGAGGACATAGGACAGAGATAAACTGCCTGTCCCTTCATAGGAGACAGTGTGTGCAGACAACCTTAGGCTACAGTATTCTGCTGAGACCCCGAGGTAGCTAGATGTGTCAGCCACGGTGAATAAGGCTTCACCCCATGCTCTTACACAGCTTATAAACCAGTGATTTTGTGAGGGGAGAAATCACACAACTGTACAAATGCACATTCTCTGTCTCCTTTTTCACCTACATCAGTCAGCAGCAGCCTGCTACTGGCTGCTTGTTAGATGAGGTAGCTTGCAGTGGTTCAAAGTCTCAATAGACCGTTAGAGCCCTGGAACAGAACTGTGAGAGAATAGTATATTAAGCCTGGCTAGGCCTTGGGACTTCCTCCCCCATCAATTATTCTGGACATTAGGTAGGTTTGGAAAAGACTAAGTGAAGGGCAGGCAACTCATGGGCTCAACCTGATCTCAAGGGCTGCATGAGGATCAGTGTAGACCAGGAAGCTGGCGAGCTCTCCTCTCAGCAGTTCTTTAGGAGAGGACCTTCAGCATTGACGCAGGAGCAAAAGCATGTCGCTATGTAGAGAACGAGATGGTTCCAAAGTGGTAGACACCTTAGAAGACAGTAGCCTTCGCCCATTTACTCAGCAAATCTTTATTTTGTGATTCTCCAAGTCCTACTGATAACTACTGCCCATCCATGATGGACTTAAACAGGGGAGGGTTCCCTCTATGCCACTAGCCTAACTAGGGTTCACAGTAGTGGAGTCTTCAAAGGCAGCAGGTATGGAAAGCTAGAAGGTAGGATATGGGCTTTGAACTCTTGATGGCCTAGTTTTGTATGAGTACACAGTGATCATCTTGCCTACTGATAAACAGCAGTATTACAGAAATCCGCAGTCTGACAGGCCGAGGTTCGATGCTAGTCATTTACACACTCACTGTGTTTATTTTCAGCAGGCTCTTTCAATCCTCCGGGCCCGTTTTTTCAGCTGTAAAATGAGGGTGCATGCCTCGCTCAGATACTGAGATTTAACAGCCAACAGATATACGTCATCAAACCTCTGACTGATCAAGTACATCCTAACTTCTCTAGGAACTTCTAATTTAGGGTTGTCTGGTCTTGATAACAGACTGGAGATTAAGGAGCTTTTGCAAGGAATTCTGGATATCGGGCCTTGAGCTCTTTCCCTCCGGTCCCTCTTTATCCAATCGGGTTCTCAGATGTTTGTGGAGCAACTTCATTCTGCCCAGGCAGCAGGAGGTTGTGGGGGGCGGGGGGTGGCTCTGGCCACGGAGGCAGATTTATTTGGATGATAGGACTAATATTTGTGTAACCTGCTGAGACCTGTGTGGGAGAGTTTAGGGTGGTTTTTCTTTTGGTGAGGGGATTTGCTCCGGTTTCACATCCATTAACACAAAACATGAGCTAGTCAGGGCCCTTGTGGTCTGTGGTGAGGGGATGACTGTGGAGAAATGGGACCGAATGAGTCAGGCAGAGAGAATGTCTTCCTTGCAGAGTAGAGTCAACTGGATAACTGATGAGCTGGTGGTAGGATTAGGGAGGGGGAATGGGAGGGGAAGAGGAACTTCTCTTAAAAGCGGGGAAGCTTTGGGAGCAGGGGTGAAGACACCCAAGTTACTACATCAGTGATGGCATAGGCCTTCTACAGGAACCCAGCCTAAGTTCAATCTACCTGTGCTTTATCACCTACCCTTTGATTCGGGGTTCTTAGTTTATGGAAAGAAGTGGTAGTCCTCTGTGACAGTTCAGATTACTCCATGTTTCTCCCTGCACTCCAAATTCTAGCTGATAAAGATGCATAACCACTTATAAATGGTTGAGAGAGAAATGGCTGTTCAGGGAGTGAGAAGTTTGTAAAGTGAGGTGTTTATATGAGAGAAAAGATGTCTATCCAAGCCCTGCTACAGAAGCTGTGTGGCCCCAAGAAGGAATGATGGCCAAGCAATTAATTTTTCCTTAGAACTTAGCTTGTCTCTGCATTCCAATTGGCTTTAGACAACTGGCGTTGATTCTACACTATACAAACAGAAACTGATTTATTTGGAACAAGCAAAAAAACAAGAACTTTTCTTGGTGCTGGGGCTCCACATAGCTCTGCTCCGCCCTCATCTGTTCTGAAGGCTCATCTCCCACCTATTCCCCATGGGAGAAGTGTGTCCTCTACCAGTGTCCCCCACCTATTCCCCATGGGAGAAGTGTGTCCTCCACCAGCAGTCTCTCCCACCTATTCCCCATGGGAGAAGTGTGTCCTCCACCAGCAGAGTCCCCCACCTATTCCCCATGGGAGAAGTGTGTCCTCCACCAGTGTCCCCCACCTATTCCCCATGGGAGAAGTGTGTCCTCCACCAGTGTCCCCCACCTATTCCCCATGGGAGAAGTGTGTCCTCCACCAGTGTCCCCCACCTATTCCCCATGGGAGAAGTGTGTCCTCCACCAGTGTCTCCCACCTATTCCCCATGGGAGAAGTGTGTCCTCCACCAGTGTCTCCCACCTATTCCCCATGGGAGAAGTGTGTCCTCCACCAGTGTCCCCCACCTATTCCCCATGGGAGAAGTGTGTCCTCCACCAGTGTCCCCCACCTATTCCCCATGGGAGAAGTGTGTCTTCCGCCAGCAGTGTCTTAACCTCTCCCCCTTTCCCTTTCCCTCTTGTTGGTCCTCATTTCTTTTATCTTTTGGTAAACATTTAGTACAGTGCGCATTTCAGTAAGTGCTATTTGGATATAAAGTGAACTTAAAAGATACTGTTTCTATCTTTTAGGGATAATAGGATCTTTGGGGGAAGGCACGTGACTGAAGAACCTCAGCTGCACAGCCTGCAGCCAGTTTCTTTTCAATAGAAGAGCTGGGGTGATAGCTCACACTTGTAATCCTGACACTCTGGGAGGCTGATGCAGGAAAACTGCTGTGTTTGTGATCAGGCTGTGCTACACAGTGAGCTCCATGCTAGCCTAAGAAAGAACAAAGTAAGACCCTGTCTCAGACAAACAAACAAAACCCGGAAAGTAAGAATGCCCGTCACAGCCCCCGACGAAGCACTGCCAAATCATACTGATTTCAGCTCTAAAACATAGCATTCCTTCACACTCTCAAATAGAGTAAATGTAAATGTGAATCAGGGACTTGAGATTAGAAGAAAACACTATCCTGAGGGTCTGTTTGCTACAAGCTTTGTAGATCTAATTTTCGAACACTCTCAGCCTCATTTCTCTTCCTCTTTGCTGTAGGAGACTATTCTCCCCCTTTCTCTCACATCCCTTATCAAGAACGCCAACCACCAAGCCCCTTGCCAAATTCTTAGACCCCACTCAGGACATAAGTTTCTGCATGGCTTAATAGAAGACAGATAATCAGGATTTCCCACCCCCACCCCCGCCTTTCTAAACTTTTTATTTAAATGCTCTCAGTGGTCATAGGGCAGAAGCCCAAGCTAGCTGGGGATAAGGGAGACCGCCAGGGAGAGTATGTTTCTCATCCCTGGGAGGCATTCAGCCTAGCTCCTGCAGCCAAATTACAGCAGCAGAGAACAATGCAGTGCATTCCTGGGCAGGTCGGTGGGCCCTGGGCGCCTGGGTCTGGTGGAGAGAGGTGCCAGACACAGAGCGCTCCATAAGCAACCCTGCAGAGCTGGCCCTGGGTGCAGAAATGAAATACAGAGAGCCTCACATTACACACCTGGTTATTGATGGCCTTGCTGGAGGCCTCTGCCCCCACCTTCCGCTTGGGAACTGCCTGTACTGCGGGGGTTGGGCATCTTTGAAGCAATGCTGAAAAATAAGTAAGACGCGTTTCCTTTTTACTCTTTGCCCTTCCTGTCAGCCTGAGTGCAACCATGAGGATACACACATACATACGCACATGCAGAAGGTGCACGCAAAATGAGCTCACACAGCTTTTCTCAGCCTGTGTGGGAATTATCATAGTCTCACCTCTCCAACAATTAAAAACCAACATCTAGATCCCCCCCAAAATCATACCAACAACAGGGTCAGCTACAAGCGAGGAATGTTTCAAAACTACATTATCAACATGCAATGCAATGTTTGTTTTGGGAATTGGTACTCTCCCGGGAGGTGGTGGAGGAAGGACACGGAAAGGGCATGGAGAAGAGAGATCAAGGGTGGAGAATTACCACCCAAGCAGAGTGGCTGAGCCTGTGCAACTTCCCAAACCTGGTTTGCACGGGGGACGGGGAGGAGTGCATCCTCCGTGTCCTGACTACCCAGTCGCCTGTGACTGCTCTGAAGTCACACATAGACACTGAGCTTGGTGTTTATGATCCGCTGTTGTTTTAAACTTACCGGGCTAAAGAACAGGATACCTTTGGTTCCAGGAATGACCTCTGTAAGAGAGGCAGGTGTCTGAAGAGCAGGAGCAGTGGGTTTACTAGAGTAAAGATGTCACGGTTGCAGACTGAACTAGGCTTTCTCGGAGTTAGCTTTCTTTTTGGATGATTGACAGGTTTCACAGGTAGTAGACCTGAACTTAACCCCAAAGTTGAAAGGGATAGAGGGGTCTGAAAACTACTTTCCCCACTTGCATGCATAGCCTGGATTACCTCTGAGCATCACCGTGGCTGTTTACATAGGATGCTGTAGTCATCCAGGATTTAAAAATGCAAGATGGACAATCTCTGCTTTGCTCCCTGACGCTGAAGTACCTTTTCTTTGTTCACTTAGAGAAGCAGGACACAGGAGTTTTTTAACCAAAGAAGGCCAAAAATCCGATAACATTTTGTCAATACTACTGTCCTGTAAGCAGCCTTTGACAAATTCCAAGGTGGGGCTTCCCCAAGAATAACAATAATGCTCACAAAAGCCTTTTGAGCACAAAATGCCCGGGCATGTAGGTATAGATCTCACAATCACTCCAGGGGTTGCGAGGTGGGGATTGCTCTATTTTATGGAGTCATTCAGAGAGGTTCAATGAATGATCCAGCCAGAACACAAACCTTGCTTATTTATTTATTTATTTTTTCTTCTCGAGTCAGGGTCTCTCTCTGTAGTCCTGGCTATTCTGGAACGGTTTGTAGACCAGGCTGGCCTTGAATTTACAGAGATCCACCACCCCCCCCCCCAAATGCTAGGATTAAAGGCGTGCACCACTACAACTAGTTTTTGTTTGTTTTTAGCTTCAAATACTACATACTCTCCTCAAAGCCGGAGGATGCTGGGACTGGAGGTGTCAGCTTATCAACACTTCAGAACAGAAATTGATGTTAACAGCTCTAACCCACACAAGAATCCTATGCTGCCAGCAGAGTATCTGAGCAGAGTTTATAAAGGCTAGGACTACATTCCCCTAACCTGTAGACATCATCCGTTCCCACTGTTACTGTCACTATCCAGAGTCACTCTACAAAGGACCCTGTATCTCAACAGCTTTTGCTTGTCATTTTCTGAGGCCCCACTCCTCCATCCCTCAGATTAACATTAAAATTGTTCTTTTATTTCTCTAAATTCTTTTACAGTGGTGCTCAATGCATAGGCAGAGTCGGAGTAGTCATGAGAAGAAATGAGTAGACCCTGGGCTTGTATTGGAAGCTAAGATATTATCCCATCCAAGCCCACCTAAGAAACAGTATAAACCCCTGGACCACTCACTGAGACAGGCATTTCATCTACCAGTACCAGTTGTGTCTAACTTTGACAATATAATACAAAGTCTTCACTCGAGAACTGTGCAGTTAAGGTTTTTTTTTTGTTTTTTTTTTTTTTTAAATCACAAAACCTCTCATGTTTTAAGTAAGCTTATCATTTGAGTTGGGCTGCATTTAGTTATTGTTTGCTATGTGCTTCTGGGCTGTTGTCTGGATACATCTAAGACAAAGGATATCTATGATGCAGAGAAAAATCTCTAAGATGAGGCAGTCAGCAAATTTCATTTGACCAAAAGCGTGCTTTCCTCGGTTCCTCCTTCCGCCCTTACTCAAAATTTAATTGAAGACAGGAGAAGAGGTAGCTAGCTCAGCTGGCCCCTCCTGGTCCCACATTGGCATATACTTGGTTAGAGATAGGGTAAGCCCTCCAATACCCCATGTATCCCACTGGTATACTCCAACTGGGAAGTCAGAAAGGAGGCTGCAGAAACACAATGTTCATCAATCATGGGCTGGGACATTACAGCTCTCTGACCTGGGCCCCTGCTTGAGCCGGGGAAAGAACACCTACCTATAGTTAGGATTCCTTCTGCAGCAAACCTTGGTTTTTGGTCCATCCATCTTGGCCCTCACTGCTCTCCTGCTTTCCACCCCCCAGCTGCCTCCACATGTGGGCTCAGAAGTCATCATCTGAAGAATTCCACTGCTCACCTCCTGCATAGCAGCACAGCCCCGTGAGGCCGCACACCAGATGGAGGGGATAAAAGTACGAGGTCATGGCTTCTACAGAGGTTTTTCTTAAACTAACCCTGACTCCTGGAAAGGAGTCAGAAAAGGGGTATGTCTGCTGAGCTGCTGACAACAGCAGCTTCATAGATCTTGTGTAAAAAGGAAGGAAAATTCTAAGTTGGCTTTCAATGGAACCTTCCCGACTTCTGTCTGTGGGTCTACTCCTGGTCTCGTGTGTGTAGCGCGACGGTGTCTGAGAAAAATGCAAAAATGGACAAATCTAAGGGCTAATATTTCCTGATCATAGGACCCACATGCTGACATGGAGGCCGAGCCCTCAACAGATACCTTGCTTCTCTAGGATACATCTATAAAGTAAAAGGAAAGGGAATGGATGTGCACTAGGACATTGAAAAGCACATCACCTGTGGGCCTTCAGAGGTTTGCATAGAATAAAAAAGGCAACTGATTTTTTGGAGTTGATCTTGTATCCTGCCACATTACTAAAGGTGTTTATCAGCTGTAGGAGTTTTTTGGTAGAATTTTTGGGGTCGCTTATGTATACTATCATATCATCTGCAAATAACGAAAGCTTAACTTCTTCCTTTCCAATACGAATCCCCTTGATCTCCTTATGTTGTCTTATTGCTATTGCTAGAACTTCAAGCACTATATTGAAGAGGTATGGAGAGAGTGGACATCCTTGTCATGTTCCTGATTTTAGTGGGATGGCTTTGAGTTTTTCTCCGTTTAATTTAATGTTAGCTGTTGGCTTGCTGTAAGAACCCTGATTGCTCTTCGAGCAGATGAGGGAGGGGGACTTGATCGGGGGAGGGGGAGGGAAATGGGAAGCGGTTGCGGGGAGGAGGCAGAAACCCTTAATAAATAAATAAATAAACAAACAAACAAATAAATAAATAAATAAAAATGAAAAAAAAAAGAATAAAAAAGGCAAAGGGGTTAGAGAATGATCATCATTGTTAGCATCATGATGTTGGGTGACAACATGCAGAAACAGTTACAAAGAGACAAACAGTTAAGAGACCGGGAAACAAGTCTTAGATGAAAGAAAACGTGAATGAATGAAATTCATTAGAGATGGTTTTCCAAAGGGCTGGAATGTTATAAGATAAGCATGAACAACGGAAGGCAGAGGAAGGCATTCTATATTGAAGGGACTGGTGTATGCTGAAGCTTACAAGCAATAATGTACAAGCAATATATGAGGAATTTCAAGCAAGTATATACTATATACATTGGGGAATACAGAGAAATCAGAATGCTGAGACCAGAGCTTTATTACGAGGTGATTGTGTCAAAAGGTTCAGCGTCTCATAAGAGCTGTACAGCAGCTATGGCAGTGAACTCGGGGCATCTCTGGCAGAGCACTGGGATGAGTTCATTTGATACAAGGACTCAAAGAGATGGGTGTTTGTGAAAGCCACCAAAAAGCTATGCATTAACTACAGATCCCAATCATTTGAAATTCTGGGTTAATTAAGTGATATTAAATATCCAGTGCTATGATACATTAATGTAGTATTAGGCCCCAAACCTGACATCAATCAAGTCAAATGCATAAGAAATGAGAATGGGAAAAGAAAATAATTTACAATAGAAAATACATTTCTTCCCCTCACTCTGAGCCTTAAAACTTGACTCTCATATTTCATTTGGTATACTGGATTTTTGTGGCCACAGATTTATCACATGCGAGAGCACAGTGGACAGAGGGAAACTTCTAAAGAACTTTAGAGACCACAAAACATGTTAACTGATAAATGAGAAGACAGTTCTAACTACAGGGCACTGGACCAACAGCTAAAGGCGGACAATTCTGAGCCCATGAGGATCTTGCAGTTGGTTAGGTAAAAATGGCCTTTAGCAGGCTTCTGTCGTACTTGACCTACAAGGACAAAGAACACAAAGACAATCCTGCTCCTCTATTTGCTTTCCTGATGCCACTTTCAGAGCCAGCATAAACACTGGTTGTGCACTGGACCCAGTGTGATGCTGAGTACTTGTATTTTAATGCTCCTTGAATAAGCCCAAAGGTAAGCAGTATCTCAGCTTTCTGCTTCACCTCGCTGGCGTGAGTGGGTGCTGGAAAGGGAGGCCACGACTCTGCAGGTACAGCGTTGGTTAGTGTCATCTCAGCTGTTATCCCTCCTCTCCTAGGCAGTTTATTAAAGGTGATTTCTGAAAGCCTTCACAAAAGGAAAGCTCAGGGGTTTACATTCACTTGTGACACCACCATGAATTCATGAAGCAGCATGTTTCAGGTTGCACTATAATTTCTCCATGTAATGTAAACCCATGGAATCTGACATAAGCTGATTGCTCGTGCTGGTTATTTTATTTACATTTCTGAATGGAGGGGATTGCAATACTCATAAAATATCTAACTGTCTTATTTTTCATCTCTTCTCCCAGGACAGCTATTATAAAATAGGACTAGCGACAGAAGCCTCAGCTTGCATGACTGGTTAAGCAACATGGGAAAAGTTATTGCTCAAAAAGCAATTTTAAAAAATTCAATATGGAATTTGAGGCTGAAACAGAGATATGGTTACTCTTAATGCCATCCAGAAGATAAAAGTTCAGGGAAAAGGCTGAATAACCATGTTCCTTATCTTTGTTCCAATGCTGTGAGAGTGGGGAGTAGCTTCACAGAGTTCAAAGGGCTGGAGTTAAGTCTTCCTAGAGACCAAATGCTAGCAGACAGTCAGTAGTGTCATAGGAATGCAGGTGAATGATGGTTGGGAATGGGCTCCCTACCACACAGCCAGGTGGGCGTGCCTTCTTCCCACCCTGTCGCCAATTAGACTGCATTAGAAGCTGCCGTTATACATTGAACTTTCTATCTGGAAATGGACATTCTGTTAACCTACGCAGAGAGGGACCACTTCTGCTTACTTCAGTAGGTTTGGCAAGCTCAGAGAGATTGCCAGAGAAGTAGCAGTCACCAGGGAATCCCAAAGCCTCCATCTGCTGCCTTCGAGTCATGACTCACATGATCCGATACCCTTTTATCTGCTACAGCACTGACTTAATTAGCTTATTCTTCAACACTCCAGCACAGTTTTCAGGCCTGCTCTTCTACTCCACAAACATCATTTAGCCTGTTTCCTTTTTCACTGATACCTGACTTGTATAAACTCAGTAGGCACAGGCTCTGTGTCGAGTTTGATATGTATAAGTAATTCTAGTACTCAGAAGGCTGAGGCAAGAAGAACTGGGATGTGAGGTCAGCCTGACCTACACAGTGAGACCCTGTTTCAAAACATGAACGCCCTAAGGTCATAACCTCAGGGATCCAGTTAGTGCATGTTAGTTGACTGCGGCAGCACAGTAAAGACAATATTTGGAGCTGGAGAGATGATGGTTCAGAAGTTAAGAGCACCAACTGCTCTTCCAGAAGACCTGAGTTCAATTCCCAGCACCCACAGGCAGCTCACAGTTGTACTCCAGTTCCAGGGAAATCTGGCATCCTCATACAGATACACAGGCAGGCAAAATACCAATGTACATAAAATACAAATAAATAAAAAATAAAAACAAACTATTTTTGCTGGGCGGTGGTGGCGCAAGCCTTTGATTCCAGCACTCAGGAGGCAGAGGCAGGTGATCTCTGTGAGTTAGAAGCCAACCTGGTCTGCAGAGCAAGTTCCAGGACAGGCTCCAAAACTACAGAGAAACCCTGCCTCGAAAGAACTATTTTCACTTACTTGTAAAGCAAACAACTTGGAGGTCCTTCCTAGAAAGACAGACTTGTGAAGGATTCAGAGTTGAACAACACTCAGCTTGGAAGAGAGCACAATAGGAACTTACTGCTGTATCCCAGTGTCCTTCTGTTTGGTTTTTGAAATGTGCATGGCACATGCCTATGGCTAGTGCTGCAGGGTTAGACAGCTATGTGGTGAGCGTGTGAGCTCTGGGAGATGTAGGGCACTGTCTCCAGTCCTTTTCCTCACACACACAGAAACCAAGGTACTGCTTCTAACTCAGCTTCTAGTCTGCTCCCATGAGCATATTTGACTTTCACCTGGGATGTCCTTCAACCACTAGGACCCTGTCACTATTAGGAATGAGATAATATAATAGAGGAAGAATATGGGATAGGAGCTTTATGGCAGTTACTATGGGACTAGGAGGTGAGACTTTTCTTAAATGTGTCATTGAGGAGCTCTCCATTTTGTGTTAATTCCTAAACTATTTATACAGAGATTATACTAACTATTACCTTATAAAGCTATGAACTTAGGCAGCGAGGTGTAAAGATGAAAATATTCCATGTTACATCTTTGAAAGAAAATAAAGATACTTCTTTCTGTATCTTGCTGGATTTAAGGACTCTAGGCAGATGTATACAGAAAGGAGGGCCCTCCATGAGTCTAGATTGACCTTTGTAGATATTTTGGAGGCAACTGAAATAACTTGTCACCTAAAATAAATTAAAATGAAAGAATGAATGAGCTGGGTGGTGGTGGCGCACGCCTTTAACCTCACACTTAGGGGGCAGAGGCAGGCGGATCTCTGTGAGTTTGAAACCATTCTGGTCTACAGAGCAAGTTCCAGGACAGCCAGGGATGTTACAAAGAGAAACCCTGTCTTAAAAAATAAATGAAGGAAGGAAGGAAGGAAAAAAGGAAGAAAGGAGGGAGGGAAGGAAGAGTCTCTACTGTGGCAACAGTTCCTACCTCATACTTACATATCTTCATGTCCTGCTCAACCCTCCACTTCAAGACTATGAGCTATTTGTGAACAAGAATTGTATCTTATACTTCATAAAGGAAACCAATAAATATTTTTATTGCATAAAGAATTAACAAGGGCTGGGAGGAATGACTCAGCTCATAAAGTGCTTGCAGCATAAACAAGAAGCCCTGAGTTCTAATTCCTAGCACGTACATAAAAAGCCAGGCACAGCACTGTGTGCCTATAATCCCAGTCCTGCGAGGGCAGAGACAGAGGAATCCAGCCAATCAGTGTGTTCCAGGTTCAGTGAGAGATGCTGTCTAACCAAGGTGAAGAGTGACAAAGGAAGACAACAAATGTTGACAGCTGGCTTCACATGCACACGATAGGCACTCTCACTGCACACATAAGCACACACAAAAACACCAAACAAAAACGAACAAACAGATCCATTAGTAGTAATACTTTAATGCAATGAATTTGAAACTCAAAGATTTATAGTGTGCTTAATAGTTAGCATATTCTTTTTAATGCTGAGGCTCTTTTAAAAGTCTAAACTTTGAAAACAAATTAAGATAAGCCTTTTGGAGTTCTTCCATTCAACAAGCTGATACTGAAAGCTTTTTTTTCAGGGTATCCAGGACTCTCTGAACTGCATGTTCCAGTGTAGTTTTTGTTTTGTTTTTAAAAGGTGGTATTACAATAGCTAAAATAGACCAAGAGCAAATGAATAAGAATAGTCTTCAGAAGCAGGGTTTAGCTAAATTAGAGTCTCTGGTCTCCCAGTAAAGGCGAAACCCCCAAAGGGATCAGAGTCAAGTAAATAAAAAATCCAGCTGAATTTTATCAGAGGGCAGAGTTTCAACTTTGAGTACCCCAGCAACAGAGAATGAATTATGTATAAGATTAGTGAAGTGCCTTCATCCACACTCCAGCCAGAGAACATTTTTCTACTCGCTGTGACTGAGTGAAAAACAGCAATGCATTTGCCCACCAAGAGCAGCTGTGGCTGTACTCTGGATAGGAGTCTAACAACATTGAGGATTAAAATTTAGTTGTAATGAGGCTGCTATTGGGACAGAAAGATTGAATTCTGGCTTCAGAAAGAAATGAGGACAAGAGCACATTGAACAGAGGAGAACAAGGGCCAGCATGCTCCTGCATGCGTCTTAACTTCTCAAGTGGTTTCTTTCTCACACTGGTCACAGACACCCATATACATTTTACCTCTGGAATGCGCCAAGTTTCAGCATAAAGAGAACTCTCATAATAAAGTCCCTTAACTGCTGAGCATCATGTGAAACCCAAATAATGTACTTCCTTGAAGTTCCTTACTGCCAAGATGGACCCAAGATAGTCTTTAAATTTATGTCTATTTTTAAATTAAAAATTATTTATGATGCATGTGTGCATGCATGTGTGTGCACCCCAGCAGTGCACACACGGAGGTCAGGGGACAACTTTGTGGGGTCAGTGCCATTCTTTCTTCTTTTACAAAGGTTCCTGGAATTGAACTCGGGTCTCCAGGCTTGTGCAGCAAACACTACCTGCTGAGCTCTCTTGCCAATCCCTTAAGGCAATCTTGTTTGCTTGTTTTTGTGACAGGGTTTCTCTACTTAGCCTTAGCTGTCCTGGAACTCACTATATAGATCAGACTAACCTCAAATGCACAAAGATCCTCTAGCCTCTGCCTCCTGAGTGCTGGAATTAAAGGTGGGTGCCACCACACCCAGGCCCTAAGGCAATCTTAACATTATTACAGACAAATAATTTCCTCTTTTAAATTGGTAAATGCTCATAAACACAAACTTTCCCCACCAGCAGTAAGGGGCACATCCACTGATCAAACTATTGGAAGTCTAATTGCTACCTGAAATCCCCACTTCAGCAAAAGAGAAAGTTATGGATATTTTAGACCAAGAGTTTATTCTGCTCAGCTAAATTTACCCCTATAATCCTACACAAACTTATAATTTGATTTTGAGAGAAGTTTCATATTGAAATATAAGATATGCATTTATTTACAATTTGTGGTGAAACTTTTTTTAGGGTTGCTGAGTAGCTCAATGATAGAACATTCCTCTAGAATGAACAAGGTTCTGATCCCAAGCATATAGACATGCATGAGCGTGTGTATGTGTGTGCGTGTCATTTTAAACACAGGCTGACCCTAGTACTTGAGAGGCTGAATCAGGAAGATTGCTGGCAACCTAAACTAGAACCTCACACTTGGGCAGATAGATGCTCTAGTACTGAGCTACGAAAATTATCAGCTCCAAAATTTGTTTTTACTCTGAGGTCATTAGATTCCTTTGGCAATATTATAAGCCAAGGGCTACCGTTCCTTTACGTTTCCGTGTATTTTAAACAGAGATGCAGAAGTTGTTCGTTCAGTTATGTACCTGGTATAAATACCCAAGCAGCACTCTTTATTCTTAAGCAGCTAATTAGCAAGAAGAGGACTGCAAGTGTACAACCTTTACAGCATCAGAGTCCACAGCAAACTCACAGGGTTCCCTAGGCAGCTTTTACTTACAATAAGCATTTCTTGAATCTAAACTTCCTTCCTGCTTTTCTGGCCATCCACATCAGCCTTTTAATGTAAAAATCTTCTTGATATTCAACCTTCATAGGAAGACTTCTCTAGCAAAGCCGTTTGGCCATCTCCAGTTTGTCTTTTGTTGTTGTTTTCTAATAGAATAATATTGTGTAGCTCTGGCTGATCTGGAACTCACTGTATAGACCATGTTGACCTCAGTTTAACCTCTCCTGCCTCTGTCTCCTGAGTGCTGGGATTAAAGGTGGGCATCACTGCGCTGGTACCACTCTGCCATTCTCTATTCCCTCAATAGTACTCTACTTGGTACGAAATTTATTCTTTTCTACTTGTTTTGAGGTAAGTTGTGAGGTGCTGTGTGTGTGTGTGTGTGTCTGTGTCTGTGTGTCTGTGTGTGTGTGTTTGAGACAGGGTTACACTATGTACTCACTCTGGCCTTGAACTCAACTCTTGCCTCAGCCTCCTGAGGGTTGAGATTATAGATATAAAACACTATGCATAGACTATGATATATTACTGAAACCAGAAATATATATCATGACTAAAAGTAAAAGACTGTCCTATGCATTGTGAAATTTTAGGTAATTAGCTTTCATGACTCAAGTTTCCCAGCCATATAACACTGTAAATTAATGTCTTCTAATAAGAATATAACAAGTATAAAGTTTTTAAAAATAAAAGATCTAAAAATTAAAGTGTTTAAAAACCTTAAATAATTTTACTAATTTAGTTCTTTTGAATATTAGAAATTTGATTCACCAGGGATGTTGTGGGACAATGGTCTGTACCCTGTCACTTGCATTTTAAATAAATGCTGGTTGGCCAGTAGCCACGCAGGAAGTATAGGCAGGTGACCAGAAGTAGAGGTCGGGCAATGAGAATTCTGGGAAGAGGGAAGTTTCAGAGCAGCTATCACCCAGATGCAAAAGAAGCAAGATGTTACTGCCTTGCCAAATAAGGTACCGAGCCATGTGGCTAACACAGACAAGATTAATGGACTAATATAAGATGTAAGAATTAGTTAATAAGAAAAGCTTGAGCTATTAGGCCAACCAGTTTATAATTAATTTAGACCTCTGTGTGTTCCTTTGGGACTGAACGAATGAAGGACTAGGTGGGGCAGAAACCTCAGTCAACACAGGGAAGGGCATGAAACTCAAAAAGAAAAAGCTAAAAAATATTCCTCAGTATTATTGTTTTCTTTTGTATCCCACTATTTTCTCCCTTTAAAGAACTTTAATGCATCTGCAGGACAAAATCTATTTCAAAAGCAACAAATAAGTACATCTTCTAGACTGAGCTCCCATGCAGACAGTATGAGTGTGGGATACGCAGTTCATCTAACAAATAAGTACATCTTCTAGACTGAACTCCCATGCAGACAGTATGAGCGTGGGATATGCAGTTCATCTAATGTTAATAACAAGGCTTCCGAGACTGCTGGGTAATCCATGGACCGACACACAACCGATTAACCAGTAAATATACTAGTGATAGTGACAGGATGTTCTATGCTTTGGTACCGAGACTCATTTTGATTGAGAAAAATGATTAAATATACTGCCAAAAATATTCAGGGAGAGCTTTTGAGAATCTCTGGCATATATAAAGAGAAAAAAGGGTGCTTTCCATAAGCTTCAAGTAAGGTCTGAGGAAGTCATCTGGCAGTACCCCATTATTCTGCTATTCTTTTCTTCCCACTTTGAAAGATTCTAGCACTTGAAAAATACGGGAAAAAATACATGAAATTTCATGAATATCTAAGTCTGGACAGTCCAAAGACCTAGGATAGGACCAAACATGACTGGCAAAAAAAAAAAAATTAAAAAAAAAAAACTGACCTGTCATATCATAGGCTCATCATTCCGCTACCTTTAAAATTTCTGGGAATGCCTCAGCTGCATTACCGCAGGGTTAGTATGATTGCAGAACACTATTTTGCAGGAATATAAGTTTAAAATATTTAAAAAATAATTTCCAAGTAAGTGAAGAAACTTACATTGTCGGTTTCATTTCTTTTTTGAGGCAGGGTCTCATGTAGCCCAGACTGGTGTCAAACTTGGTATGCAGCTTATGATGACCTTAAACTTCTGGTCTTTCTGCCTCTACCTCCCAAGTGCTGGAATTACAACCACCATTCCTGGTTTACATAGTGCCAGCATTTTGTTTATTCTAGGTAAGCACTCTGACTAACTGAGCCATATCCCTAGCTGTCAGTCACAATTCTGAATGTAATCCTATATATTAAACAAAGAGAAATTATAGGTTTTTAGCATTAATTAGGTCAAATGTGAGAAATATTCTTTCATCTATGAACAACTTTCACATTTACTGGTTATGATGATTTTTCAAAAACTAAGAACTTTTCAAGATAGTCATATCTTTTTTATGTTATATACTAATATGTTTAAAATTGTTTATCAACTTCCTAGCTCTTAAACTAATCTTTGTCCCTGGGGGAAAATAATGAGGGATAGTAGATAAACCTTCCCCAAAGTTTTTTCATTATTCAGTAAAAGATATTTGGCATTTGTGTGTGCTTATTATTTTTAAAAATTTAATTTGGGAAGAAAATTTTTAATTATTTTTAGGCAGGGCCTGAAGAATCCCCAGTGAAGCATTTTGTGGAGAGGTCCTTTGTTAGTGTAAGAACTGACCTTCTATATCTTTGGAAATCATGCAACTTGGCTAATGTAGTCCTTAAAGAATTAATCAAGCAGATTGTAAGGCCTTGGCCACAGTGGAGCCAGCCAATTATGAGCTGCTCTGAAATTCATCTCTGTACATCCAACAGCATTTTCCCACATAGAGATTAGTGGAGTATGTGGAGACAAGGTCTGCCCCCACCAGCACAGCTACAGTGTGCGTTCTGCAAAACTCAACAGAATCAAAATTTATTGGTACTCTTTTTTTCTTGCCTTAACCCTAATACCTTTTCTGACAACATTGCAGTGACTGTCCTATTTAGTTAAAACTCAATGAGGAGCTTTGGCATTCAAACACATATCTTGATGCAGAGCACTGGAGCCACAGCTTCAAGTCTGAATTCATCAGGAAGCCAGTGAAATCCCCGCAGAGCATCTTTACATCTTTTGTGATAACAGCCTCCAAGCCTGGCTAAAAAGCAAGCTCTTTCTGCAGCGTGGAACTGAAAGGGCCGGAGTGGGTGAGACTGGCTCGCTGAGGAGAGCAGTGCAGTTCTTAAATAAAGACACTCCTTTCAGATAAGAGAATCAGATTCCCAGAGCCGCTTGCTGGCTACCCTTTCTTTGAACCCTCATATTTAACCCAGCAGGCTTCAAGGCAGGTGAGAAAATGACCTACCACTTAAAAGCAATTTTTCCTTTTTCAGGAATCCTGGCCTTGGAGACTATCAGCTCTGGTATCAGTACATTCCACATCTTCGGGGATTTATGCAACCTTTTCATTGCTCTGTGCATAATGTCAGATGAGGTTTTCATCTCAGTCTGGAGAAAATATCCTAACTTGCTGAAAACTAAGTCTGATTCCACATAGCTTTATACCATGAAAAAGGGGAGAGGGTGCTAAAACCAGTAATCATTCTAGCTCATTCATCCTCGTCCATTTCTTTAAATTTGATACACAGTGAGAATTTTAAAAATCATTAATCTTAGGGCTGGGAATGTAGCTCAGTTTGTAGAGAGCTAGTTTGCCATGTTCAAAGCCCTAAGAACTCAAGGTCATCCTTAACTACATAGTGAATTCCAGAACACCTGCTATACACAACACCTTGCCTCAAAAATAAAAAACCCCAAGTCATTAATCTCCAGTGCCTGGCGTTATAAAAACACATTTTTGTAATAAATGTATCTTAAGAAATTCAAATAGAATTTGCTTTAACATGTGAGCTAAAACAAAGAGATACAAGAGAAAGAAGATGAAATGGTAATAACAAAATATTTATATTTGGTCACACATGGTGACACGTGCCTACAGCCATGGATACTCTGAAGACAGGTCTGGGGATCACCTGAGCCCATGAGTTTGTGACCCACCCTGGCAACAAAGTGAGACCCATCTCTAAAAACAACAAAAGGGGGGGAGCAGTAATGGGGTAGGAAGATGAAGAGATAATAATAATTTGATAAGTTTTCTTAAGTGGCTTTGCCTTATTAAGAAGTAGGAAAAGAATATTTCATCAGTTTCTACTTTATATTGTCATTATAGATCTGAGCCAACTGAAAAATCCTTACACAGTTTACAACATGCCAAAACGTTCTGTTCTACAAACCAGTTTGCCAGTACCAGGAAATGGAAACATTTTTCCTCTTTTTGTGGTTCACGCACACATGATGTATCAATTGCATAATTTAATTATTTAAATGACATCCATCTATCACTTATACCTCAACTACTGTGGAAAAACTCACTGTGAGCTTATTATGATCTTCCAAATGTAAAGAGAGAGGTTTTTCCACTGTAGCCCCTCTTTAGTGTGACAATGATGACAATGAGAGGAACAGTATCCACTTACTTCTTACTGTGGAAAAACATAGCTCTAAACACTTGATATATATCAAACTCTTTTGCCCCCAACACAAACTATGTAGTACTACTTCTCACTTTACAGCTAAGTGAGAAGACTGCCTAACTTATGTGAGACTGCAAGACAGTTAAGTGTCAGGGCTGGGTCCAAAGCAAAGCAGGTTGGTTCCAGAGTGTTGCTCATCACCACTCTGTAATGCTGCCCCTTCTCCATCCACTCCGGTAAGGCAGCCCACTAACCTCATATGGATACAGGGATATGGATATTTAAATATGCATGTAGAATAAGGAAGGCGCAGACTCTAATTCAGGAGGTCTGCAGTAAAGCCTGAAGCTGTGCATGTTTAACAAACTAGAGGAGGGTGGTGTTCCTAGTGTACAGAACATACTTTATGAAGTGGTGGAGTGTTATAGGATAGAATATTTGTTTAACTATGCAAAGATGTACTGCATTCGTCTAACTATGTAAAGATGTGCTGCTGTTTTCCCTTACCTGCCTAAAGTACCTGATTGGTCTAATAAAAAGCTGAACAACCACCGGGCGGTGGTGGCGCACACCTTTAATCCCAGCACTCAGAAGGCAAAGGCAGGCGGATCTCTGTGAGTTCGAGGCCAGCCTGGTCTAGAAGAGCTAGTGCCAGGACAGGAACCAAAAAGCTACAGAGAAACCCTGTCTCGAAAAAAAAAAAAAAAAGCTGAACAACCAATAGTTAGGCAAAGGAGGGGTAGGTAGGGCTGGCAGGAAAGGAGTCAGCCAGCCAGCCATGGAGGAAGCAGAATGGACAGTACAGTATATAAGATAAATGAGCCTCAGAGCAGCATATAAATAAATAGAAATGGGTTAATTTAAGCTAAAAAAAAAAAAAACTAGGTAGAAATAAGCCTAAGCTGAGGCCGAGCATTCATAATTAACAATAAATCTCCGTGTCATGATTTGAGGGCTGGTGGCCCAAGAAAGCTGGCTACAGTGAAGAACTATAGTAGGAGCCTCAGCTCTCTTCTGCATGTCTGCTGTCAAAGCATTTAAGCATTGTATATTATAAGGGCAGACTGCCTATTCACATCCATTTTCCATTAGCTTTTCCACGGGACCTGTCTTTGGAAAAACTGCATGCCACAGACTGAGGCACAGGTCCCATGTAAGTATGTGGCTTTTAGAAATTGAAAACACACATGTAAGAGCCTTAGGGATAAAATGTGACTATAAAAGTTCACTTTTAGCAGTTTTTTAAATATTATATATACCAACTATACAAATATAGTATATAAATGTTTATTGTTCATCAAGTAGAATAATAATATATTAGTAACTTTTGGTAAATAAAAAGAGAAAAGTCTACTTTAAACTATTTAATTCTTCATTCTCAAGTCTCTACTAGGAGTGCTGAGGAACCTTAAGGTTCTTCCGGAGGCACTAGTGAGCTAGCTCTTCAGCGAAGGCAGGTACTGTATGAACACTGATGGATAGAGACTAGAGTCCACTCCACAGTCATCTGGGACTTCAGGGGAATACACTGGTGTGCTACATCTCTATTCTAGATTCCGCTCTCTCTGCTCTCCTGCTCTAGTCTTCTTCCTTCCTACACCACTGTCTTGAGAAAAACTCAGGAACCATCTCTCATTGCCTGTCTGTATTTTAAAAACATGAATTAAAGGCCTCCCCACTTCTTTTTCTTCTTCTCTTCTAGCTTTTAACTGGCTAGGATTCCCTTTCTGCTCCATTTCCCATGCTCCGCACACGGTGAGGCATGAGAGTTTGAGGTGCACTCATTCCCACCAGCACCACTGTAATCAACAGGAAAATCTATTACTAAGCTTCCTTCCTGCACGAAGAGGAAATGGAATGGTCAGTCTGCACCTCACACATCTGCACTCCCAGAGCAGCAGTGGGAAGTCATTCCTTTTGGAGATTGCCTCAAACTCAAATGCATACTCAGACTCCTAGGCTTACAGCCAGTGGCATCTTAACACATTATATTGTTGACCTTCAGGGAAAATGGGGAATGAGCCAGTGTCCATAGCATGGGTGCCATAAGAGCTAACTAATCTGTATGGCACAAAATAAACTGTTTGTTTGTTTGTTTCAAGACAGGGTTTCTCTGTGTAGCCCTAACTGTCCTGGAACTTGTTCTGTAGACCAGGTTGGCCTAAAAAATCCCAAAGATCTGCCTGCCTCTGCTTTCCAAGTGCTAGGATTAATGGTATGTGCCACCACTGTTGGCTAAAATAAACTGTGAGAAAAACAAGTAGTTATAATGGAAGCACATAGACAGAAAATATACTACCAAGTAAACTGACTCTTCTATGACTCTCAGTGCATGTCTTATGTTTGAGAATACAATAAAACAATACTTTCTTTATTTGGTGAATATGCTATGACATAAAAGGGATTTGCATTTTTATTTATTTGCTTATGCTTAATTTATTACTATTGTGCTTATATAACGGGAGAGGCACATGTATCATTACATGTACGAAGGTCAGAGCACAACTTTGTAGACTTGGTTCTCTCCTTCTACCTTTATGTGAATTTGAATTTAGATTACTTAGATTAGGCTTAGCAACAAGTACTTTACCTGTTGAACCATCTTGCCAACCCCCAAGAAATGTGCACTTTTAAAATAAAAATTATTAAAAAAAATATTTGGTGATATTAATATATCTGTGTGGAGGAATGAAAAGGTACCATTTTAGTATCAGTCATCAGCCAGACAATGGTGGCATAGACAATGGTGGCATGTGCCTGTAATCCCAGCACTGGGGAGGCAGAGGCAGAGGCAGGCAGACCTCTGTGAATTTGAAGCCAGCCTGGGTCTACAGAGTGAGTTCCAGAACAGCTAGGACTACATAGAGAGTCCCTGCCTCAAAACAAACAAACAAACAAGTCCTCTGTCAGGAAATAGGGATGGAATTCAAAATTAAAGGGCTAAAATTAAAATAAAGGTTGACATATAGTTTTATACTTAAGACTGGAAAAAGTCAATAAAAGGATGCAGATACAAAAACTGGGAGAATCTTTGAGCAAAGAAGCATATTCTACATGCAGAACAAGGGTCCCACCTGTGTGTGCCTTCTATATCCTTATTCTCTACCACAGTTTTACTCTGGAGTTAAAAATTAGCAAATATTGTGAACTCGTGGCATCATTTAAATGGAAAAATCAAAAGGTTTGTTCACAAAATTAGTAGTTTTAAATACCAAAGAAAACACACTAAAGATAAAGAAAAATTGGATTACTCTTTAGTTGGTAAGGAATGCTGTCTTAACCACCAAAAGTAATTACAAAGGCCAACTTTGTAATGTTATAGCATTGTATTCTTAAACTTTTAAGTAACAGAAGTAGTTCACACGGCCAGAATTCACGGTTGACGTTTATGGTGGGAGCATTACAGCGCAGTTCTCGCCGTTTCCGAGCATCTTTCATGGTTCGTGTAGGTCAGCACAGACAGACCAGAGAGGCTTTCCCGTGCTGTGTTATAAATACTCCACACAAGTCCTTGAGATCATACTCACGGCTTTAGCAAAGACACCCATGACTTCAGGGAACTGGTGCGTGAGAAACGCTATCATTGCTGTAGAAGAACAGAGTCCTGCTGTAAAGTGGATGAAGAAAGGAAGCTCCTTTTTTGGATAAACAGAAACATGATGAAAAGCTGCAAGGAAAAATTGTTAAGAGTGAGTTTTATTTCAGCACAAGCCAATTTTAATATTTTTAAGTTAAACCTAGCTTTGAAAATTAAAAGTGTGGCTAAAGGGAAGTAGAAAAGACAAGATCTCCTGAGTAAATTGGGAGCATGGGGACCTTGGGAGAAGTTGAAAGGGAGAGGCAGGAAGGGGAGCAAAGAAAAATGTAGAGCTCAATAAAAATCAATAAAAAATATTTTTAAAATGTGGTTAAAAAAATAACAAGAACAAAGGCAAGAGAAAGCTCTTCAGTATATCTGCATAGTCAGGTGACCGTATTGGGGTCTGGGAACAGGAGGGCATCGTGGGAAAGAACGTGAACTATAAAGTCATGCTGGGTGGTTTTGAAAAAGAGCCTTGTCGCTTATTAGCTTGCTCTAAACCCTGTAGAAGTTGCTATGGAGCTGTTATGAAGAACAGTGTAAGCACTTAATAAATGTGAGTTGTTATTAATTCTTGCTCGTTGAAAGCTCAGCAAGTAGTGTAGAGATAAAGAGATAGACATGTCTTGGGGAATTTCCCAGAATCATTGCTTAATATATTATTTTACTCAATTATTACTATGTTCCATGCATGACAGTTCACCAACTGCTATGGAAACAGAACTAAGAAGCCAAGGCTCCGGCCATAGTTGAAGTTCTTTGCCTTATTTTATCACATTTATATATTTGAGTATTATTTTTCTGATGTTTGTCTCATTTCTCATTATCAATTTTATTCAAGTACTTAGATATTATTCAGACTACTTGGATGATAAATGATCTAGAGCGAAACCTATCCGCGTGCCCAATGCACAGTAGGTGCTCAGTAAATTCCTTTTAGACGAGAGCTATGCGAAGACTTCATTAGTCAGGAAGTTGACTGCTAGGACACCAACCTAGGAATTCCTGATGTAATATCCTGCAGCAGTAAGGAATGACTAATTCCATGCTGAACCAAGGTCAGCTATAAATTTCAATTTTTAAAAACATAACTATTAACAGAGAAGGTTATACCCAAGTTTCCTTCAATAGCCACAATATTTTATATATCTTATACTATACCCAGAAAGTACATATAAAAAAAAACCTAAATTCATCTTAAAAATTCAGATTTCCAGAGTCTCCAGCCATACTTCATGTAAAAGCACAATAGCACTCAACTTGGTAAAAGCTAAAAAGCATTAAAAGCTGTCAGTGTTGCTCTTTCAGCACCAGACAACCAGCAATCCCTTCTGCTCAGTCCCTCATCCATGAGTGGATGACTACTTCCAGCAAACAGAGAAACAAACTCTGGAATTTCAGAAGGTGGGGAATAACACAATAAAATTAGTATTAACTAAACCCTAAAGCATTTATGGTTTTTAAAGTTCTCATTTAATTGTTGAAATAACCTGAAGATAGGTAGTATTGTTTTCATTTTACAATAGAAAGACTGCACAGCTTTAGTAACAAAACTTCCTAAAATATGAGACTTTTATATTGTAGGAGAGACCTAATTATTTCTTTTTGGATTACTCTGTAGATTCACTTGTCAGTCAATGTTTGGCTAATACATCAATATAATGGATGACTGACTAGTACAGAAACACTCCCTTGGAACAAAAGTTCAAATTTCATCACTGGCTTGTAAAGAAAAATTTATCAGGAGGCATAAAAGACGACAAAATAGCTATATGAACTAGGGGGAATAGTTCAACTTTCCACTTATGAGTCTATAAGCAAATTCCAGAAAGCTGTAAGTCATATCAAGGCTGAAGGAGAATTAAAAACAAAAACCATTAAGTACTCCTGGGTATTAGAACTCCACATTATTAAAAATTTGTTCATTCCACCAGTCAGAAACAGAAAAATATACTGTAAGAACATATACTATAATCAAACACACCCTCCAGCATATCCCTCTGTGTCTGTGTCCTGGAGCTTTGTACCCTGTATGGAGTTAAGACTTAATGAAGGCTCATCAAAAAAACCTAACTGGGGTCTGGAGAGATGATTCAGTGGTTAAGAGCACTGGCTACTCTCCCAAAGGACCCAGGTTTAATTCCCAGCACCCACTCTGCATCTCACAACCATCTGTAACTCCGTTTCCAGAGGATCTGATGTCCTCTTCTGGCCTCTTCAGGAATAGGACATGCATGAAGACATATATACAGCCAAACACCCATATACATGAAAAATAAATTAAGATTTTAAAAATCTATGTTAAAAAAACTCTATGTGATCTTGTAGCTCCTGGTTCTGGTATAAGAAATATTAATATGTAGTCTAGGGAGATACCTCAATATGTAGGCTAGGGAGATACCTCAATATGTAGGCTAGGGAGATGCCTCAGTAGTTAAGAACAATGACTGCTTTCAAAAGGACCCAGGTTCAATTCCCAGCACTCATATGGCAGCTCACAACTGACTGTAACTCCAGTTTCAGGGGATCTGATGCCCTCATACATATATACATACAGGCAAAACACCAATGCATACGAAATAAAAATAAATAAATCATTAAAAAAGAAATACTAATTCTTTTAGTAAAAATGTACTATCTTATTACAATGAAAATTTTTGTTATTACACTGTATTTTTGGAGACAAGGCCTTGCTATATGTAGCCTAGACTGGTCTCAAACTCACATACCTCGCTCTTCCTCAGTCTCCCAAAGGCTAGATAAGATTATAGACATGTGCTACCATGCCCAGGTATACACTTGTGTATTGATTGACTTAAAAATTGATTTCTTGACCTTAAAAATATCTGTTCCTTTTTAAATGGAAAAATAACAGTTAGGAAAAATAATAGTTAACCCCACCTTAAGTAGGCAAATGCAATTTCTCTCACTAATGACCTCCCAATTGCCAAAGTCAATAGATTCTTCTTAGTAATTGCCTGTCCTGGTATCTCAGCGGCGACTCCTCACTGGGACTTTTCTTCTCCTTAGTTACTAGGATATCTAGTTCTTGTCTCTGACTACTCCTCCACTAGATTTTCATTTGCTTTCTTGCCATTAGCTCCTTAGAAAATTTTATGCCCTCTTGGTTCTACCCTATACGACACAGTACTCCCTTGTAATCTTAGCCTTGTAAAGGACTCCTTTGGTTACCTAGAAATGAAACTCCTTAGTCTCTTTTGTGAGACTGAGAAAGAAATGTCAGGGACCCTGTCAATTCTATTCAAATAAGCTGAGCTTGTTTCTAGTATACAGCTAACTGGATTAGGCACAAACACAGAGGTAAAACACAAGCTCTCTGAGAGCTGTGGGGCTGGTGTGGTGGCTGAGTAAAATTCTTGCTGTGCAAGCATGAGCACCTGAGTTCACAGCTCCAGGGCCCACGGAAAAACCCAAATGCCACATGCCGATAATTCTAGAGTTAGCAAGTCACAGTCAGGCAGATCTGTGGTGCCCACTAGCCAGGCAGCTTAGGTGAATTTGAGATCCAGATTTAGTGAAAGACCTTGTTGAAAAAATAAGATGGAAACCATCAAACAGGACATTCAATGTTGACCTCTGACCTCCACATGCACATGCATACAACAATGTGAACACATACACACACAAAGAAGCTGGAGAGATGGGTCAGCAGTTATGAGTGCTGCTCTTGCAGAGGGCCTGAGTTCACAGCAGCCACGCAGCTCACAACTTCCTGTATACACTCTAGCATCCTTTTTTAGCTTCTGTGGGCATCTGTACACACATGTGTACAAACACAGACAAATAAAAATATAATAAAAAATTTAAAGTAGAAAACACCTTTTGTGTGTTTTTTCCAAAAATCCATGTGTTAGAAATTTGGGCCCTCGGGTGGCACAATTATGAAGTGGAACCTTTAAGAGTTGGGTCTAGTAGAAGGACCTTGGGCCAATAGAAGGGATTGTGGGAAGCAAGCTTGCCTCCCTCCCTCCCTCCCTCCCTCGGTCCCTCTCTCCTTCTTTCCTTCCCCTCCCTCTTTCTGATTCAAGACAGAATCACTTGCTTATTTGCACGTATGCTTCTGCCCTTGCTATGCACTTTACTGGCTGATCTGCCAAGGGGCAGTCCCTACTCAGAGCCTGAGCTTTGCTTTGTACATTCTGAACCTCTAAAACCCAAGTTTAATAATCTTTTTTCACAAACCCTGCATCATGTATTTCATTACAGTAACAAAAAGGCAACTAATACGGCATGCCCATCTTTAATACCAGCACTCAGAGGCAGAGGAATCTCTGTGAGCTCAAGGCTTCTGTGATCTACATAGTGATTTCCAGGGCAGGGATACACAGTTAGACACTCTCTTAAAGAAAACAAACAAACAAACAAGCAACAACAACAAAACAATCCCAACACACACACACACACACACACACACACACGAAACTAACAAAAAGGTGACTAACACAGAAACCAATCTAAAAATAACCTAAGCAATTACTTGTAAGTTGAATAAAACAGAAGTATTTACTTACTCGGCAATAGCTCTCTATCAGCGGTCTCTGTGCAGCTGGGATAAGGGTAAAAGAGATGTCCCTTCTCTAATGGGTATGGAATCATTCTAAAAGCTGAAAAGAAAAATACATTAGCATTCAATTTTATCTCACTCATCTATGCTATAAATCAAACCTATTCTGCAGACATATTTTTATAACTTTTTCACAAAGCATTTTATCTTCTTTTTTGGAGAGACATTTTAGATGAAACAAAAATGAGCAGAAGAGCACATGAGCGCATGGGGAAAGACTAAGATTTACTAAGAGAAGAGCGAGTGGTCTAGTGTGAGCCTAAATGGAATGAATGCTAGAAAACAACATCAGCCGAGGCCTCTTTGTCTCGGTCTCCTCATCACAGTCAGGGCCTCAACTCCACTACTATAAATCCTGCTTCCTTAAGAATCTTCAAGAAATAGTACTGAGGGCTGGAGAGATGGCTCAGCGGTTAAGGGCATTGCCTGCTCTTTCAAAGGTCCTGAGTTCAATTCCCGGCAACCACATGGTGGCTCACAACCATCTGTAATGGGGTCTGGTGCCCTCTTCTGACCTGCAGGCATACACGCAGACAGAATATTGTATACATAATAAATAAATAATATCTAAAAAAAAAAGAAATAGTACATGAGTATACTTGTGCTCTCAAGCTACAAGAGTTCTGCTGGCTTAGTACTCTACCGATGAGGCTCACCAAAGTCTTCTACAAGAATGCATAGTCTCATACCCACACACATAAAATAAAATAAATTAAAAAAAAAAGACTATTCAGATCTGCTTCAGGGATCATGAAAGTCATTATTTGCCCAGTGTCATTCAACAATCAGTGCTCACGTAAGGAAGGAAGTCATTTATCAAGATGCATGGAATGTAGCATACATTATACACTTGGTGAAAACCCCTCCAGGGCCAAGCAGAATACCAGGTAATAGACACATACGTGAAATGAATGAGAAAGTCCCTGGCTTTGAACACCTGATAATCAGCTAAAAGAAGCCTAACTATTCAAAAGCATTCAATACGAAATTTCAATTTGATTTAGTTCTCTATTGTCAAGCACAGTATGGTTGTTGTTAATAAGTGGTTATACAGATTTCCAAACTCTTGGTGCACAGATAATGATGTCCTCATGTCTTACTGATGATGGTGGTGGCAGTGGTTATTAAATGCAGGGTCCCAAGCACACTAAACTTGTATTCTACCTTGGGGCCTTAGTAAATATGACTTACTAATTAGTGGGTCCAAACAGTTCTAAGAACTCAGAAATTTGAGAAAATATACATAAATTGAAAAGTTTGATTCTTACTTCATTTTAAAGTAAACCTAATTTCAACAGGCTGTGGTGTTTGAACCTGTAGTACCAGCTACTCAGGAGACCAAAGCAGGAGGATTGCATGAGTTCGAGTTCAGTGCTGACCTGAATGGCAACATGAAGATATCCATCTTAAAACATTTCTTACGAATGAGCTATAATTAGGAACCTTTGGGACACTGCACACTTTCTCTACCTTGGGACTGGATCATCATCATCATCATCATCATCATCATCATCATTTCCTGCCCCACAATGATTTCTGTCATGTTGTTTCTTTTAGTCATAGCATCTAACAAAACAAAACTGCCGAATTATGAAGACACTATACATATGCTGAAACTGAATTCTACTTGGAGTTAACGATTTAAGTGGTATCTGGCAGATGTTGAGTGCTTCCATTAAAAATATATAATAATGGTACAGGCAGTGGTGATGCACACCTTTAATACCAGCACTCAGAAGGTAGAGACAGGTGAATCTCTGTGAGTTCGAGGCCAGCCTGGTCTACAAGAGCTAGTTCCAGGACAGGCACCAAAGCTACAGAGAAACCCTGTCTCAAAAAACCCAATACACACACACACACACACACACACACACACACACACACACACACACACAATAACATAGAACAATCAGTAGAACTGTCTTCTGGGAGTGACCTTCAGTAGTCTACCTCTGGGAGCTAGCATTGTCCACTGGCATGGTAAAGAGGGAAAGGAAGAAGGGTCTTTGCTAGCATTTCACATCTAGAAGACAGTTTTAAGTTATGACCATAGGTTTATATGTGCAGTTTTCCTAAAGTACTTGTGTCTTCTCTGCACAATGTTCATGATTTTAGCACACCTAAGGTTAATAGATATTACTGAATGACAATGCATGGGTCAAAAGACAAAAAGTACAGCAATTAATTAGCTAGTCTCTTTGTTATAATGCAAATAAACACATTTTAGATAAAGAATAACGGTCTAGAGCAGCCAGAGCAACAGTGAGAGCCTGTCTCAAAGAAAAGAAGAAGGGGGAAGGGCAATTACACTGTAAATGGTAAGCCAGTCAGACAGTCAGAGTGGGACTGTCTCAAAAGAAAAAAACCAAAGCAAAACCCAGACAAAAAAAAGCAAAATACTGACACATACTACAACACAGATGAACATTGTCAATATTATGCCAAATAAGTGAAATCCAAAAAGATAATTACTGTGTAACTACACTATATGAAGTACCTAAACTCATGAGTCAGAACTATGAACACTGAAAGGGTCCAGAAAGGTGAGAATGAAGAATATTATGTGTGGGCTAGAGAAAGCCCAGTGGTTAAGAGTACTGACTGCTCTCCCAGAGGACCCAGGTTCCGTTCTCAGCACCCATATGGCAGCTCACATCTGTATGTAACTAAGGTTCCAAGGATCTAACACCCTTACACAGACATGAATGCAGACAAAACATCAATGCACATAAAATTAAATTAAATTAAATCTTAAAAAGAAGATATTATGTGAATTTCAGTTTGGTAAGATGAAAGGTTCTGGAAATGAAAGTTGATGGCAGGTGCTCAATAATGTGACCACACACAACACTCCTGAACTGGATTCAGACAGCTACAGTGGTAAATTGTATGTAAAGAATGTTTCACCACATTCACAGCCTAAAGCCAGGTGTGGTGGTCCAGGCTTACAGTTGTAGCACTTGGGAGGTGGTAGCAGGAATCAGAAATTTAAGATCATCCTCAGCTACACAGTGAGCTTGAGGCCTGCCTGAACCGCACGAGACACTGAGGGGGAGAGGAAACCAACAGAGCTGCTGCGCTGACCGTCAACTCGACCTAAACCGATCACCGGAGAAGAGAGAACCCCAACTGAGGAACTGCCTCCACCAGACTGGCCAATGGGCATGTTCACAGGACACTGTCACAATTGCTAATTGAGGTAGGGGAGCCTAACCCACTGTGGGTGGTGACCCTGGGCATGTGGGTCTGTGCTATCTAATACAGCAAGCTGAACAAGCCAATAAAATGTTCCTTTCTATGGTTCTGCCTTGAGTTTCTGCTTTGGCTCCCTCAATGACAGATTGTAAACTATAGAATAAAAGTTGCTACTGGCCATAGTGTTTATCACAGTGACAGAAAAAAAACCAGAACAACTGTTGTAACACAGTTGAAAACAAAACAACAACAACAAACCAGACCATTTCTTATTTTTATACTGTAAAATTTATTTAATTTTATGTGAATGAATGTTTTGCCTGCATGTACATATGCGCATCACTGTGTGTCTGGTGCCACTGGAGGTCAGAAGAGGGCAATGAATCCCCTAGAACTGGAGTTCAGAAGGTTGTGGTCACCATGTGGATGCTGGGAAACAAACTCGGGTTCTCTCCAAGAGCAACAAGTGCTATAACTGAGACATGTTTCCTGTTCATAAACCAGGTTTTTCATTCGTTCGTTTATTCTTCCTTCCTTCCTTTTTTCCTTCCTTCCTTCTCCCTTTCTCTCTCTCTCTCTCCCTCTCTCTCTCTCTCTCTCTCTTTATTTCTTTTTGTTTGTTTTTTAGTTTTAGAACAGGGCTGGGTGTACACCTCAATGATACAACATATGCTATTAGTATAATCAGGCTTTGGTTTCAACCTTCCTTACCTCATCACAAAAACTAAATGAAACTAACAAACCAAATAACTAAAGTAACAAAACTTAATCACATTAATAAAGCTTATAAGCTAAAAGGCATACATTTTCATTTTCTCTCACTACAATACTCAACTTTAGCAAAATATCCTAAGAGTTCCTCTATCTGCTTTTTCTAAAGTGACCTCAATATATTTCAAATTATTTCTTTTTTTTAATATTTATTTATTTATTTATTATGTATACAATATTCTGTCTGTGTGTGTGTCTGCAGGTCAGAAGAGAGCACCAGAACTCATTACAGATGGTTGTGAGCCACCATGTGGTTGCTGGGAATTGAACTCAGGACCTTTGGAAGAGCAGGCAATGCTCTTAACCACTGAGCCATCTCTCCAGCCCCTCAAATTATTTCTTCTACCAAATATAATGCCACAAAAAATCATTTGAAACTACTTCAAGTCCTGAAACTCACACAATCATTTGAAAAGACTGCATGTGGATGCAATAAACATTAAGAGAGATTAGCATTACATCTGGCCAAGAACACTTACTGCCTTCCCACGTACACTGCAAGAGGTTCAGAGCACCTTCTATCCGTTTCCAGTGCTGCAGATGAAAGAAAGCATAGGCAATTGCCTCACTATCTCCTCGCTTCAGGATGTGTTCCGGAGGTAAAATTAAACTTTTCATCTCTAGTAAGTACTGCAAAAACAACACATGCACACCAAGAAATTAAATTGTGTTAAGTGCAAACATCCACAAACATTTGTAAATGTTACAAATTGGTTTAAAGGCACACACACATTAAACTAGTTAAAATAACATGCAATTCCAACTGAAAACTTGTTTAAAGTACTTGTTATACTTGTAAATTTCCAAAATGAGAATTTCCTATAGGTAAAAACAAATTGACAAACAGCTTATGTGACCTTGCAAAATCTAAAATGGAAAGTTAAATTGAGGAAATAATGTGAGAAAATACTTTCCAAAAAAAACCCCAAATAAACATAAAATCATAAAATACAACTTAGTGAAAGTACTTTGTGGCATCATTCAATTCTGTTTTCTTTTATTCCTATTTAATGGGTAGAAAACTTAACTGTGGGGTAAAATCAATTCATTTATATTCACTAAGTACAAGACAATATGCTCACTACGGAACACCAAAAACCCCTCATATTGTAATGAGAAAAACAGATTTCTTAAGTAAATGATTATAATCAGATTGTGGTAGGGCCCTTAAAAATTACAAAGCAATAGGAAATACTAATTTTGTCTTGTTTTTTTTAAAATATTTATTTATTTATTAAGTATACAACATTCTGTCTGTGTGTATGCCAGCAGGCCAGAAGAGGGCACCAGACTCCATTACAGATGGTTGTGAGCCACCATATGGTTGCTGGGAATTGAACTCAGGACCTTCGGAAGAGCAGGCAATGCTCTTAACCTCTGAGCCATCTCTCCAGCCCCTAATTTTGTCTTGTTTTTAAAACAGCTTTGTTGAGATATAATTCACATAACATAGAGTTAGATTATTTGAGAACTCAGTGGTTTTTATTATATTAAAAAAAGTGCATCCACCACCGCAGTCAGTGTGTACACATACATCACCCGAGGGACTCTGGACCCTCTGACACCATTCGGTCCACTCCTCATGTCTCATTCCTCTGAGCCAAGCGCTAATCCCTCATATTATCATAATACTGTTAGAATATATTATATGATATCTGTGGAAACGTGTGACTAGTTTCTTTCACTAAGCAGTTTGGAGGTTCATCTAAGTCACAACACATAGTGGTACCCCCATTTCTCTTTAGAGTCAAATAACAGTCCTCATAAATACACCATGTTTACTTATCCAGTCATTAGCTGTTAGACATGTGCCCTTTCTACATTTTGGCTTTTAGAAAGAATAATTCAGGGCTGGGGACATAGAGTGCTTGCCTGGTATGCATGAAGCCCTGGGTTTGATACCTAGCACGTAAAACAAAGATGGTGGTGCACACCTGTAGTCCTAATACTCAGGAGGTAGAGGCAGAAGGGTCAGAGATCAAGGCCATCCTTGACTACACTGTAAGTTCAAGGCCAGGGTGGCCTACATAAGAACCTGTCTCAAAAACAAAACAAAACAAAAACCAGAAAAAGCAAGCAAGCAAGAAACAAAAGCAAATGGTAATATAATATACTTTAACAAATATTTATACACAAGCTTTGGTATAAATCAGTTTCATTTCTCTTGAGTAGACACCTTGGGATGGTAATGCTGAGATGTACAATAAGTATATGTTGATCTGAGTTGATATTTAAAGAGGATCAGAATGAGGATAATTACACTGGGAGTGAGCAGATGTCAGAACAGAAGATACATTCAAAGCACAGGCCCAACGAAAGCAAGGGAGGATCTTAGAAATAAAAAAGTAAAGATTTCAAATCCTTAAGCCTTAGCAATTAATCTAACATATTCATTGTACCAATACATCTGGAATGATATTTCTTTGTTTATGAAGTGCGTCTCTCCATGCATCACTAAGATCACTGCCCATCTTCAATTACTCCTACTCCTGATGTCTCTGGCTCCTCAAAGTGTAAGTAGGCAGTTTGCTCATCAATTTATTTTAGCAGATGTCACAAACTATGAGATTATTTACTAATCCAATTTGGGTACTTAACGTTTCCCATTCAGTTTCTTAAAAGGAATGCAGCAGAGGTTGCCTCCTGGTCAGGCAAAGCCCATTTGCTGCCTGGTTGGGTTCTCTCTCCTCAGTGCCCTGGGCCTGTATTCAGGCGGGTAATATTCTTTCTAATCCTCTCTAATCCTGGCCCATTTTTTTGAAACACAGTAAAAGATCACTCACACCAGGCGGCTGTGGGAAAATGGACTCCAATGGCTGACCTCTGACACGATTCCTCATGCTCCTTGCAAGTGCACTAAGAGCTTCTTCAGGAGGAAGCTCAGTGTTATCACAGTGGGAGAGCATCGTCAGACCAGTGTCGCAGATACAGAGGAAAACTTTAATTCTTAAATCACGTCCTTTCTACTAAAACTCTAACTTAGAAATGCGGGGTTCGGGGGAAAGCCCCACTCATTTTCACTTAGAATGTGAAAGCTTTACACAAAGTAAAGTGGTATTTACTGTTTGGGACTATGTAGGCAGAAAGCACATCAATTGAATATGTCCAGAAAACACTTGTTTGTCAATGCACACAGTACATAAATAAATATGGCACATTTAATAGGAAATGATAATTCATAATTTTAAAATACGATTTGTATTTTGTTTTGGTTTGGAGTCAGTGCTGGAACTCAGGCTGCCAAGCACACTGCATAATAACACTTAACCACTGAGCTAATGTCCTTTTCAAATTGACTTTAAAGCAAAATATTTTTTTCAATTTCTACTAAGGTAAAATTTGGTCCTAAAATATAAGAAAAAATTCGGTTTTTAAAAAAGTACCTGTGCTAGAGAGTTAGGTCAGTGGTTAAAGCACTTACTGCTTTCAAAGGTCTTGGGTTTGGTTCCCAGCACCCACAGGGCAGCTCACAACCATCTATAACTTTAGTTCCAGGGGATCCAAGGCTCTGTTTTAGTCTTTGTGGATATCAGGAACGCACATGATGCAATACATTCATACAGGAAAAACACTCATAAAATAAAAAGAATTTTTTTAAATATTTATTTATTATGTGTACACTATTCTGTCTGTGTATATGCCTGCAGGCTAGAAGAGGGAACCAGACTGCATTACAGATGGTTGTGAGCCACCATGTGGTTGCTGGGAATTGAACTCAGGACCTTTGGAAAAGCAGGCAATGCTCTTAACCACTGAGCTGTCTCTCCAGCCCCAATAAACAGAATTTTTTTTGTATCTATACTTAGTGGATCTTGGGGACAGCTCAATATAGGGCATGTCCTCAACACATTCCAAGCCTTGGCTTCAGTCCCTAGCATAAATACACAAAAGTGCATTTAAAATAAGATATAACATTATTCCAATACTCATTTTATGTCCTTCAGAAATTGCTGTTCAGGCGTTTCTGTTACCAGTGTAGACTTTAAGTTAATGAACAACACAAACTCTACCCTACAGACTCTCTGCATGACCTAGTGCAGTCTACCACCTAAAACAGTCCTGAAATAAGCTGATATACACAACAAATGTCTTCAGATTCGTCCATCAGTTTTTACTTGGACACTTCTATAAGGGACTGTGTGTGCAAGCACACAAGTGAGACCGTGGAGGCTAGCGCCAATGCTACATGTTGTCTTCTGTTGCTCCCGGTTTTCAAAACTCTCTTAATTGTTGTACTTATTATTATGATGATGATGATTAGGCAATAGTAATAGTAGTAGCAGATCTCCTGAGTAAATTGGGAGCAAGTGTCTTTCCCCACTGAGACATGCTGCAGGTTCTAGAATACTACTTTTCATTCAGTCTCACCCTAGTTTTCAGGACCTTCTGTCTGAAATGTAACATGAATTATCTAATCCAATTTTCAGTAGTCCTCATTTCCCTCTGAAACTCCCCAACACTGGCCTTTACTGTATGCATCTCTAGTGCTCTGATCTTCTGAACCCCTACCAGGGAGGCCCATTAAGCTCCAGGGCTTCTCTAGGTCACAGCTCTAAATTTTTCCACATTTTTCCTACAAACTAATTGTAAACATGTAGTCCTGTTTATCACAGCAATGACCCCATTGCTGGTTGTTACTGAAAGAAGCAAGTTAATGGAGGAGATGTATCTTGACTCTAGTATAAGATATATAATCTATTATTGTAAGGAAGGCAGTGGCCGGTATGGCTGGTCCAGTTGAGGCAGGAGATTGAGATATTACTAGTTGCATCTTGGAACAGGAAGGAGAGAGCCTGAGCTAAACACAAAGACAGCCTTGAACCCTGAAGCCCTATATTTGCCATCTAGACCAAAAGGTCCTATAACCTCCCAATGCAGTACCACCAGCTAGGAACCAAATGCTCAAATGCAAATACATGAGACATTCCATATTTAAGCCAGAACACATGCTTCAGCTTAGTAAACTAAAATAGACTTCTTTAAGACAAGGGGCCAGGTGGTGGCAGCTGCACGCGCCTTGGGAGACAGAGGCAGGCTTATCTCTCCTCAAGGTCAGCCTGGCCTACTGGGTGAGTTTCAGGACTGCCAAGGTTACATGGAGAAACCCAGTCTCAAAAAACCATTAAAAAAAAAATAGGACAGGGCTGGAGAGATGGCTCAGAGGTTAAGAGCACTGACTGTTCTTCCAGAGGTTCTGAGTTCAATTCCCAGCAACCACATGGTGGCTCACAACCATCTGTAATGAGATCTGGTGCCCTCTTCTGGCCTGCAGGGATATGTGCAGGAAGAACCCTGTATACATAATTAATAAATAAATCTTTAAAAAAAATAGGACAATGGGTGAACAAAAGCTTAGAGAATGGCAGATGGAGAAGAGAGTGGATATATATACAACAATAGGGAGATATAATAAGACACGACTAATCCAGGAACATTGACTTGAGATAAGAAGCAAAACAAGTGGTGCGAAGACTGTCAGTCAGACTGAAGAGTTCCCATTAGTGTAATACTAAAGGGTTGGTTCTCAGCCTGTAAAGAGCAGAGATTTCACAGAAGTCTTAGAGCGAAGTGAAATTTGCTAGTTGGGTAGAAAACTGGCAATACAGTAGAGAGGGGCCAATAGCAGGAAGATCAGTGGGGAATCTGTCTAGTCGTCCACACGAGAAATGGTGACATTTTTGAGACACGTCTAGATATTTAGAAATTCATATAAAGTACTTGGCAATTGTGGTGAACACTTGTAACCACTGCACTCAGGAAGCTGTGGCAGGAAGACCATGAGTCTGAGGCTAGCCTTAGACTCTAGCAAATTCAAGGCCAGCTTAAACTACACAGTGAAATCCTGTCTTGGGGTGGGGGAGTAGGGAGGAAAGAGGATAGGAATATAAATGTCTGATAACATTTACAATAAGGAGAAATAATAGTTAATTTTGGAAAGTAGAAGTTGGCTAAATAATGAACTTGTTTTTTTAACTTTAGAAATTTTTGAAATATTTAACATTTAAAAAAATCCCTTGTTTCAGTAATAAAAGCAACAATAACATGTATTTTTAAAAGTGGGGAGTGAAGGTGCACAATAGTCAATGAGAATGGTGACGCCTAGATCTGAAAGACTTTTTAAAGGCTATAATATGCTAGTCCTTTGAAAAGGGCAGAGGGAAAAAGTAATGTAGGGAAGCCAGGCATAGTGGCATTCTACATGAACTAGGAGGCTGAGGCAAAGAGACTCTTGTGAGTTTGAGGTCAGCCTGGTATACACAGTTAATATCCACCATCACCTCTATCACACACACACACACACACACGAATGAAAGGGCTAATGAAGTCATAAATCAAAATGAAGAAATAAGAGTAAAATACATCCAAAAATTCAGTTTGAAACAATAAAATATCTGAATTACTTTTATTAGATGAAAATACAAGTCTGTAGATGAGAAGAAAACCAGTATTAAAAGATATAGATTTGGAAATTATCAGCAAATAAAATATAGCTGGATACAAGCCAAAGCCAGCATCTGCTGGACCTCCTAAATGACCTCTGAATAACCCCATTATTGTATTGGTAATAAATGGAGAAATGTCTGGCACAAATCTAGTTTCTAAATATATACTTTAGCCCCTTGTTTTTCACTAAACATATTAAAATTAAGCTACTTTGGAAGCTATAATTAAAAGATAAGATGATATATGGTCAAACATTTGCTCTCTGTCCCTTCTCCCCCTTTATTCAGTGCTTGGGATCGAACCCAGGGCCTTTGTGCATGGATGGTTTCTTTAAGAGTCTAAATCATACCCAAGCTTACACTCAAATTCAATTTAATTTTCAACTGCTTTGATCTTTATAATTTATCCTTAGATTACTCTTTTCTATTACTCTGTAAATCTTACAACAGCTTTTGACCAAAAGCAATATAATTCTGACCTGAAGTAATGATAATGCTTTATAATCTTCCTCTTAAAGGCAGAGGTTAAAGAAAAATCTCTCTGAAGACATCTGAAATTAAGGTCCTTTGCTCTTGATCAGTCATGCACATGAAGAACCAATTTATCTCTGCAATTAGTGTTCTCAGTGCACATTCTATGAGATTAGACAGGCAAGCTGAAAGCAGAGTCTATAAGTATGTACTGGGGAGTCTAAACACAATGCCCAGAGAGAAAGTAAACACAACTGTGATGTGAGTAAACCAAGAAAAACACAATTCCTGTCAGCCTCGGGGGCAAAGAAGAGAAAGGGAAGACACTGAGGTAAAACCCCTTTCCGCATCACCCTGTAGAGCCAAAGGAGAGGAATCCATAGCCTAAGTCTGTAGTTAGGCTATTCTGCGACATAATGGAAAGGCAAGGCTCTCACTGTGCTGTAGTCTGGACAATAGACTTCAACACCATTTTCCTATTTCTCCCTTTACTTCCACTGTGCCACCCAGAATTTTAAATAACTGTTTCTCTCATTTGTTTTATATGTGCTGTTAATATGCCCAGGTTAGCCCTGGGCATAATGAAATACAAATTGATGAAACTCAGAACATCCTACAGGATTCAATTTCTGATCAACCATAAAGGATTTTACTTTGTTCTTTGTTTTTGTCTTTTTTAAGATAGGGTCTTACCATGTAGCTCTGACTGTGTACAGTTCAGAGACCCATTTGCCTCTGCCTCCGGAGTGCTGGGATTACAGGTGTACCCTACCATGCCCGGCTTAGAAAGGATTTCATTTTCTGGCTATCAATATATTTTAAAACTTCTCTTGTATTCACATAAGTTTCCAGGTGTGGTCTGCTTTCTTGAAAAGATAACAGCTTTATTTGAAAAATAAGAAATAACTTTTAACATTTTTAAATTTTAACATTTTAAACATTTCAACATCTTTAAAAGCTACAGATGTCATCTTCCTAAATATGTGTTCAGAATACAGAACAATTTAGTTTTTGTTACTTGTCTTACTTTTATTATTATTTTCTTTTCAAGACAAGGTTTTGTGTGACCTCAAACTTGCTATATAGCTGTGGATGACCTCTCAATTTGTGATCTGTGTATTTTAAATTATAGTTTAATGAAAAAGGGTCTGATTCATCATGGAAATCCCTGGGATTGCAGGAATGGGCCACCACACGCTCAGCTCTTCTGACTCTAGGGATTAGACCCCAGACAGCATTCATGCTAGGCCCTCAGCCAGCTGTGCTACAATCTCATCCATATGTTGTTTTGAGACAAGATCCATACATAGCTCAGGCTAGCCTCTACTTTAAGATCCTCCTGCCTTGGCGCCATTGTTCCTAGCTTGTCTAATGTTCTCTCTAGTCCCAAGGTCTGGTCTATAAAGCAAGTTCCAGGACAGCCAGGGCTACACAGAGAAACCCTGTCTCAAAACAGACAGACAGACAGACAGATAAAACAGAAAAGAACTTGTCAGGGTCAGTGAGATGGCTCATCAGGTAAAGGGGACTTGTCACAAGCCTGGTAGCCTGGGTTCAATCCTAGGAACCCATGTAAAGGTAGAAGGGGAGTACTTGACTCCATAAATTCAACCTCTGGCCTCCACAGCTAAATCATCTGATGTGCCCCCCTCATCACACACATATCACATCCTATCACATTACATCACATTAATATATTTATTTTTACTCTGCTTTGAAACAAGATCCAGCCTTGGCTGGCCTGGAGCTCAAAATGTAGACCACCCATCCTGGCCTCAAACTCCCCAAATCAACTTTCTTCTATCTTGTAAGTGCTAGGATCAAAGGTGTGTACCACAACGCCCAGTTCTTTGCATTTTCTTAACACTAAAGATGAGCAGAATTTAATCTTAATGTTTGTCATGAGAAAAACCCATTGTTCTCCCCCATCTCAGATAATCAGAAGCTCTAGCGCTGTTTGTTGAGGGAGTTCTTTTTCCCATTAGATTGCATATGTGCTTTTGACAAAAATCATATGACATAACACATGTGGGTATATTCTTGTACTTCCCACTGTGTGGTTTGGTTTTGCAAAGTAATTACTTCAAGCTTAAATATAAAAGTAATAAAATTTTTAAAAATGCCAGTAGTTTGCTTATAAAAACTTTTGGAACTGGAGAGATGGCTCAGCAGTCAAGAGCACTGGCTGCTCTCGCAGGGGCAAGAGCACCCATATGGTAGCTCAGTAACAGTCTTTAACTCCAGTTCCAAGATTCAGTGCCCTCTTCTGGCCTCTGCAGGTGCCAGGTATGCATGTCGTGCACATATATACATGTAGGCAAATACTCAAACACATGAAGCAATAATAAATAAATTTTCTTTAAAAAAATTCCTCTGGAGGAAGGGGTACCTTCATCCATTGCTGGTGGGAATGCAATCTTGTGCAACCACTGTGGAAGTCAGTGTTTCGGTTTCTCAGGAAATTTGGGATCAACCTACCCCTGGACCCAGCAATACCACTCTTGGGAATATACCCAAGAGATGCTCTATCATATGACAAAAGCATTTGTTCAACTATGTTCATAGCAGTATTATTTGTAATAGCCAGAACCTGGAAACAACCTAGATGCCCTTCAATGGAAGAATGGATGAAGAAAGTATGGAATATATACACACTAGAGTACTACGCTGCGGTAAAAAACAATGACTTCTCGAATTTTGCATGCAAATGGATGGAAATAGAAAACACTATCCTGAGTGAGGTATCCCAGACCCAAAAAGATGAACATGGGATATACTCACTCATAATTGGTTTCTAGCCATAAATAAGGGTCACGGAGTCTACAATAGGTGAACCTAAAGAAGCTAAGTAAGAAGGTGAACCCAAGGAAAAACATATAGTTATCCTCTTGGCTAAGGGAAGTAGACAAAATTGCCGGGGAGAAAATTGGGATCTTGGGGGTGGGGTGGGATGGGGGTAAGGGGAGATGGGGAGAGAAAAGGTAGAAGGGAAGGAGGGGGGACTTGGGGAAACAGGAGGATTGGGATAAAGGAAGGTTGGATAGGGGAGCACGGAACCACAATTCTTAGTTAAGGGAGTCACTTTAGGGTGGGCAAGAGACTTGACCCTAGAGGGGCTCCCAGGTGCCCAAGCTGAGGTCCCCAGTTAGTTCCTTGGGCAGCTGAGGATAGGGAACCTGAAATGACCCTATCCTAGAGCAATACTGACGAATATCTTGCATATCATCATAGAACCTTCATCTGGTGATGGATGGAGATAGAGACAGAGACCCACACTGGAGCACTGGACTGAGCTCCCAAGGTCCCAGTGAGGAGCAGAAGGAGGGAGAACATGAGCAAGGAAGTCGGGACCACGAGGGGTGCACCCACCCACTGAGACAGTGGAGCTGATCTACGGGGAGCTCACCAAGGCCAGCTGGACTGTGACTGAAAAAGCATGGGATAAAACTGGACTCTCTGAGCATGGCGAACAATGAGGGCTGATGAGAAGCCAAGGACAATGGCACGGGGTTTTGATCCTACTTAATGTGCTGGCTTTGTGGGAGCCTTGCCAGTTTGGATGTTCACCTTCCTAGATATGGACGGAGGGTGGAGGACCTAGGACTTACCACAGGGCAGGGAACCCTGACTGCTCTTTGGACTGGAGAGGGAGGGGGAAAGGAGTGGGGTGAGGGGGAGAAGGGTGAGAGGAGGGGGAGAAGGGTGGGAGGAGGGGGAGGGAAATGGGAGGCTGGGAGGAGGTGGAAACTTGTTTTTTTTTTCTTCTCCTTTTCACAATAAAAAAAAAAATTCCTCAAGCTATAGCTAGTCTCTAAAGTGATCTATACTATTCTAGGTAGTATATAAAGTATCATGATAAGAATAGTTTCATCTACAGATCACTGAATTCAAAGGTTCACCATTTACAATTCCAGTGATCTATGATAGCTGCAGGGCACATATCTAGACTGTCTTTTAGGCTTGTGCACAAATCTGAATGCCTAACTGAGTGAAACCCCCAAATATATAACACAGAATTAAACCTGTTTTCTGATCTTCACAAGGTAACCTATTGTGATCTGTAGCAGGAGGGCCCGCTTGTTCGTCTCGGCTGCCGGGTTAGCTTTGCCCCAAAATAACCACACAGAAATTGTATTCACTAAAACACTGCTTAGCCCATTAGCTCTAACTTCTTATTGGCTAACTCTTATATTAATTTAAACCATTTTTATTAATCTATATATCGCCATGTGGCAGTGGCTTACCAGGTAAAATTCTCATCATCTGTCTTTGGCGGCTCCATGACACCTCTCTGACTCTGCCTTCTTCCTCCAGAATCCATTTAGTTTTCTCCGTCTACCTAAGTTCTACCCTATCAACATGCCAAGGCAGTTTCTTTATTCATTAATGGGAATCTGCTTGCCTCAGGTGATTGGCAAGGCTAATTAATATGAAAGGAAAACTTTCTATAGATGGAAATATTTTAAGATTGTATTCAGCTGTATCTTACCTAACAAAGAGGCTCAGAAGGTTCTTCAACATTTATACCTCACCCAGAAAACCCACTTGGGGGTTTATATATCATGGGTGAACATACATGTGATTATGAGATTCACAATAACTTGAGGCATATTAGTTAAGGGTATAAATGGCTTCCTGTAATAATCATTCATGTTCATTCATTTTTTTTTTTTTGAGACAGGCTTTCTCTCTGTATCCCTGGCTATACTGGAACACACTCTGTAGACCAGGCTGGCCTCAAACTCATAGAGCTCTACCTGCTGAGTACTGGGATTAAAGGCATGCACCAATGCACCACCACTGCCCAGCTTCATATTTGACAGGGTACCTCATAAAGTAGGCTGGCCTCAATCTCAAGAGTCTCCAGCCTTTGCTTCTTCCTGAGTGCTGAGATAACAGATGTGCAAGGCCACATAAGGCTACCATGTTAAAGATTATCATCCATGATAAAAAAGACAAATATAATTCTTTCTATAATAATACTTTTAGAAAGATAAGTAGAAACCTCCCAGCACATGGGAGGGTAAGGAAGGAGGAAAACTACTTTTAGTTCAAGGTCAGCCTGGGCTATGCGAGGAGTTCTAGGATAAAATCCTGTCTCCAAAACTCAAAACACAACAACAAAAAGATAACCTGGGCTGGAGGGGAGAGAATTTTCTCAAAACAGCTAAAAATCAAACCAAGCTAACCCCAAATGCCCCAAAACAAGAAAAAAAAATGTACAAAGAACTTAAACGGGTAGCTCTTTAAAGATGATACACAAATAGCACATTAAAAGATGCTCAAATTACTGACCACTGGTGGAGTGGAAACTAAAACCCTAAGAATCTATTTCACACCCACTTGGGATAACTGTAATAAAAAGGCGGACAATAGTAAGCATGAGCATACAGGTAAAGGTTGAAAACCTTCACACATTGTTGTTAAGACAGGAAGGTCATTTCAGAAAAATAATTCATTACAAAAGTAAGCACAAACCCACTATACAAGCTATCAGTTCCACTAAGGAGAAGAGAAAAGATGCCCACACAAACATTCGTACATGTTCACATCAGTATTCTTTATAGTAACAAAAAGCAGAAAAGGCCAGGCGGTGATGGTGCATGCCTTTAATCAATCCCAACTCTCAGGAGGCAGAGACAGTCGGATCTCTGTGAGTTTGAGGCTAGCCTGGTCTATAGAGGGAGTTCCCAGGACAGGCTCCAAAGCTACAGAGAAATCCTGTCTTAAAAAAACAAACAAAACAAAACAACCAGAACCAACTCTAATGTCCACTAACAACAGATTAACCAAAATGTTATCATCCATAAAAAGAACCAAAGTACCAATACAGTATGCTACATAAAAGAAGTCAAGCATGGAAGCCACATATTGTACAAGTCTACTAATATGAAAAGTACTGAACAAGTAAATTCATAGAAACAGAAAGTAAAATAATGGCTGGCGGGGACTGGTAAGAGGAATAGAAAGTGTCTACTAAGAGTACAGTGTTTCTTTCTGCAATGATGAGTAGTATGTCCTAGAAATAGATAATAGTAATGATTTTACATCATGTGAATATGTCAGAAGCTATTGAATTCTATACCTTCAAAGAGTGAAAATTATATGAATTATCTCAATAAAAAGAATGAAACGATTTTATGGATGGAGAATAAGGAATATGAGGCAGGGATGGAAAGATGGCTCAGGGGTTAAGAGCACAGGCTTCTCTTCCATAGGACCAGGATTCGATTCCCACCACTCACACAGCAGTTTACAACAGTCGTAAGTACAGTTTCAGGGGATGCAACACCCTCTTCTGGCCTCTACAGCCACCAGATAGGCACATGGTACACAGACATACATACAAGTAAAACGCCACACACATAAAAATAAATAATAAAGAATATGAGACACTAAAAATGAATAAATAGAATGTTGTGGGATATGTAGTAATAGGAGAGCATCGGGGCTGCGTCCCCGGCACCCGGCCGCCCACATGGTTAGCTCTAGCTTATGCCCTGAAATAATTACACGGAAACTGTATTCTTTTAAAACACCGCTTGGCCCATTATATCTAGCCTTTTCTCGGCTAACTCTGGCACCTGGACTAGCCCATTTCTTATAATCTGTGTAGCCCACGAGCTGGCTTACCAGGAATGATCTTAACCTGCGTCTGCCTGGAGTGGGAGAATCATGGCGACTCCTTGACTCAGCTTCTTTCTCCCAGCATTCTGTTCTGTTTACTCCTCCCACCTATGTTTTAACCTATGAGGGCCAAGCAGTTTCTTTATTGCTTAACCAATGAAATCAACAGATTGATATATGACACTCCCACATCACTTCCCCTTTTTCTGTTTAAACAGAAAAGAAAGGCTTTAACTTTAACATAGTAAAATTACATATAGCAAAACAGTTATCAAGCAAGAATTACAGTTACAATATTTATATCTATTTTATCTTTTATCATAACTAAGGAAAATTATAACTATCTATTCATTCTTCAACTCCATCAAAGACTCCAGAAGGATATAATACTACCTAAGTAAACAAGAAATAAGAAAACTCTAGAAATGACAGAAACATCTCGCTGCCTGGACAGTCACCCAAAGTTCTTTTGTACCGTTGGGGCATCAATCTTCAGCCTTCAGGCCCATAGTATCCAGCAGACATTTTCATCAAGCAGGAAATTCCAAAGACAGTTCAGTCATTTTCTGCTGTATCCTGCAGAATGTCTCGCAGACTCTTTCATGAATCAGGAACCCTGAAAGATCATCTCACCTTTAGGCAAGTTCAGTAGTCCTCTCTTTGCGGGTTCTCTGTTTCCAGTTTATGCAATAGTCCAGGCAAGAGCAGTTTCTTGCCCAAATGGCTATCAAACTCCATAAGGATCCTCTTCGATGCCCATCTTCCTCTTGAAGTAGATTGGTGCTGTCAGGAGCAGAGTGTCTCATTGTCATGAAAAACCCTAAGTTATTAAAACATTTAATAGCATATTCCGTAGTCTTTGAAAGATATGAAGAATGTCTATCTAACTGAAATGTATCTCTATATATCTAGAAAAATCTAACTAACATGACTACAAGCTTTATTATTATTGATGATTATCCATCAACAACCTATATTTCCTAATTATACATTATATTTTAAAAATGAACTACATAATCACAATACCTTAATCAAGATCAGAAATACATATACATATAACAAAATTGACCTTAAAATCCATACCAATGAAATTATTCATACCTATATCATTTCCCCCTTTAAATGTAAAAGAACACTTATAAACAATATTTTGGGAACATGAGGCAGGGATGGAAAGATGGCTCAGGGGTTAAGAGCACAGGCTTCTCTTCCATAGGACCAGGATTCGATTCCCACCACTCACACAGCAGCTTACAACAGTCATAAGTACAGTTTCAGGGGATGCAACACGCTCTTCTGGCCTCTACAGCCACCAGATAGGCACATGGTACACAGACATACATACAAGTAAAACGCCATACACATAAAAATAAATAATAAAGAATATGAGACACTAAAAATGAATAAATAGAATGTTGTGGGATATCTAAAATATATAAAATAATTTCTATTGAAAATAAAAATATTTGATTATTCCTATAGTAGCTAAAAGATAAAAATATTTTTCTTTTTCGTGACTTGAAAAAAAAATTTGTTGAACCAAAGTCATAGCCAGGTAATGAAGACCAAGTTAAAAAAAAACATGAAAACAGGGCTGGGTGGTGGTGGTGCATGCCTTTAATCCCAGAACTTGGGAGAGAGAGGCAGGCGGATCTCTCTGAGTTCGAGGCCAAACTGGTCTACAAGTTCCAAGTACTGCTCCAGGATGGACAGGCTCCAAAGTGACAGAAAAACCCTGTCTCAAAAAAAAAAAACAAAAAAAAAAACAAAAACAAAAAACAAAACAAACAAACAAACAAAAACCCAACATGAAAACATGCTATTTTACTATGGCACTATATCACAGTACTCATATAGTGAAACTCATCTAGTAGAAAAAAAATCTATATAAACAATCAATATTAATGAAATACCTCAAAACAAATTTATAGCAAAGAGAGTTCGATCATCTTTCTGTCACACTTCTAATAGCTTCCAGCTTTAACAAATTGCACAGCTCTAGACCTACAGCCATTTCATTATGTGGAAGTTGCCAGAAAATATTTCCTGCTTAAAACCTTTTATCCTCTGTCATTTTACTGCTCAGATGCAGACAACTGCTTGACAAATTTGCATAATAAATTTGTAACACAAAAGAAAATTTAAAAGTAAATATTTATTGAAATGATACTTTTCAAGTTATTAGAACCCACAAGTTTGAGGGAAAATCCCCTAAAGTCTTTTATGTTTGCTTGCTTCCAGCTGAGAGTCAGGGACAGAGCCCAGAGCAGGGGAAAGAGCTGTGCATACTTCATCACTTATAAAACCTGGCAGAAACAGCCACAAATTCCACAGCTCTTCCAGTTCATATGACATCCATATTATTTAAATGGGGTATTCTCAAGTTGCTAGAGCTTAAAGTTCCTCTAGCAAGTCTTAATAGCGACCCTGCTGCACTCAGGGCAAACCACGGGCTACAAACAACAAAGGTACAGACAAGCACACGGAGCTGTGTATTCTGACAGAGTGAGTGTTAACTGCTCTGATAGTTGGTTGAGGGAGAACTAATTAATTTCTACCTATAAATCAAAAAACTAAAGTTAAAAAAACTATAACGTCCTATAAAAGGATATTTTGCATATGACAAAAATTTACTATTGTAAAATACAATCAACAGCAAAACAGGAGGAAAGGAGATAATCCCAAGAATTGACAAATGGCATTACATCAAATCAAGATGCTTCTGCACAGCAATGGAGCAATCCCTGAAGTAAAGACAGCCTATGCAACAGGAAAAATGTTTGCTAACCACAGATCAGACTAGCAATTAATATACAGGATATGTAAAGAACTACAAAATTTAAATACCTCAAACTCCACAAATCACCCTATCAATAAATGAGCTACCTAAAATATAATTGCAAATTATATTATATAACACATAAAAAGTTTCTACTTGGCTACATATTACATAAAATTGAACTTAATAAAACAAATGGACTAATGAACTAAGTAGAAAGTTTTTAAGGAAATGAACAATAAATATTTGAAAGAGCATTCAATATCTTTAGTCATCAGGGAAATGGAAATTAAATCTGCATTCAGATTCCACCTCGTCCCAGTTTGAATTGTTATCATTAAGAAGACCTATTACAGAAAATGCTGGTGAGACCGTGAAGGAAGAGGAACTTTCCTTATAAACTGCTGGTGGGATTATACACATAACTAGCTACTACTGAAATCAGTATAGGGGTTCCTCAAAAACTGAAACAGAACTACCATCTGACCCAGATGTGCTATTCTTGGATAGACACCCAAATGACTCTAAGTCAACAACGGAGACACTTGCAGATAGATCCACTGCACTATTTGCAACACCCAGGAAAGAGAAGCAGCCTAGATATTTATCAATACACAGACAGATAAAGAAAGGGCAGCACATGTATACAATGGAATTTATACAGACATAAAGGAAAAAGAAATCGTGGCATATGCAGAAAAGGGGGCAACTGGTCATTATGTTAAATAAAATAAGCCAGACTCAGAAAGACAAATACTACATTTATCCTCAACTGTGGAACTAAGTTTAAAACTTTCTATACAAAGCTGGGAAGATATCTCAGTTGGTAAAGCACTTGCCCTATAAGCACAGAACCTATATATGAGCCCCACAATGCATGTAAAATAAACCGTCAGGCTGTAGTGGCCAGCATGGGCTGCATGAGACCTGGTCTCAACACACACACACACACACACACACACACACACACTTGCATGCATACACGCACACACACACTTGCATGCATGCACAAGGAAACTGAAGCACAAGCAAAGGGAAGTAATTCATCTAAAACCATATAGCTAGGAGAGAGTGTAGCTGGAATTCAAACTCCAGGAGTTTGGTTGTAGAATCCATTCTCTTAACTCCTCTGTAGCATGAGAGTGGAGGGGTTTTCGTTTGCTTTCTAAGATTTACTTATTTATTTTATGTATATGAGTACTCTATCTGCATGTACATCTGCACACCAGAAGAAGGCATCTGATCTCATTACAGATGGTTATGAGACACCATGTGGTTGCTGGGAATTGAACTCAGGACATCTAGAAGAGCGGCTAGTGCTCTTAACCTCTGAGTCATCTCTCCAGCCCCCGAGACCAGAGGGTTTTATTTAAAAATATTTATAGACTTGTATTTCCAGTAATGATTCTGATCAACCTTCCTAGAAAAATTAGAAACTAGTAAAAGTAAATATACAAGGATTAACAAAGCATGAAGAATTACCAGACCACAGTCCAAAGACAGAAAGTCAGCCAAGTGAGCCACAGTTAAGTTTTCTTTATGTGGAGGATCTTACAACTGAACGAGATGGATAAGAAGCCATTCAACATTTTGTCAGTTTTATAAAGCTAGGGACAGAGGTGGCAGTGCTTGTCAATAGTGCAAGTGCTTCTAAAACTAAGGATTAGATGGGGCCCTGAATGGCTGAATCCCAGGTATAAGGGTGAACCAGAAGTAGCTTTAAGTCATCTGGGTGGTCCAGAAAATAGCAATCCCTTAAACATAAAGTGATTAAAGTAATATTGACTTACTAGTGCTTCTTGCAGTCATCTAAGAGTGAAACAGTATTTTCTGGAAGAACATAGTATCCAAAATTTCAACCTAATTTCACAACTTTTCAAACAAAGTATCTGGTGTGTAGACCAAAAAAAATTAATTATAAAAGAAACCATGATGCAAGAGAAAGAAAAAACACATTAAGCCGGACATGAGGGCATAGACTGTAATCACAGCATTTGGGAGATGGAGGCAGGAGGATTAGGAGTTCAAAATCATTCTCAGCTAAATAATGAGACCAGCTTAGGCTACAATGAGGCTCTGTCACAACAATAATAGCATTTGCAATTATAAAGTAAGTAACAATTGTGATTATTAAACTAAAGGATGGAAATTCATAGTTCGTAGTTTCTTAAAAAGAAAACTCCAGATCAGATAGCCTTATCAGGAAGATCTATAAATCATTTAAAGCAGAAATGATTATAATTATATATAAATTATCCCACAGAATAAAAAATAAAGAGTCTATGCAGAATGTCCAGCCCTAAATGGGACATTTATATCACATGTCCCCTCTCAAGGCTCATGGATCATTACACAAGCAGAAAGAGAGGACAAGCCAGAGGAGATGGCTGACCACAACAAAGCGATGTAATCTAACACAACAGGGCAGCTACACAGACGGAGTCAGTAACTGTGCAAGGAGACCAAATTCCAGTAGGCAGTGGGTGGGCAGCCCACCTCTAGCTGAGGCGCTATTGACCACTGCTGCTGGGAGAGGGGAGAGGGAGAGTGTACTTTTGTTCAGGATGTAGCCCAAAGAGCTTACTCATATTCTAGTACATGGTTCTACACCTGGGTACATGCTGGCAGCACTAAGTGAACTATGTGGTTTAAAAATAAGGCCAGGGGGGCTGGAGAGATGGCTCAGAGGTTAAGAGCACTGATTGCTCTTCCAGAGGTCCTGAGTTCAATTCCCAGCAACCACATGGTGGCTCACAACCATCTATAATGAGATCTGGCGCCCTCTTCTGGCATACAAACATACATTGCAGGAATGTTGTATACATAATAAATAAATAAATCTTTAAAAAATAAATAAATAAAAATAAGGCCAGTAAGAACCCCTATAAAATTGAGAGGAATCAGAGAAGAATTGGAGTAGAGAGAATGGAGGGTAGAACTGACCTTAATTCATTTATAACACCAGCAATAAAAGAAAATACAGAATGAGTACTAAAGAAAGGAGGAAGTAAGCATAATTAATGTTAAAGCCGTTATTGCTCTCGCATTACTCTGGGAAGGGAGGCGCTGTGCCTGGAAAAGGGCAGTCAAGTGGACATCCGGGGGGTGGTACTGCCCTGCTTTTTACCTGACAGGCAAGTGTCTGCTTTATGTTAAACCATTACAGTGCATGTTTCTGTTCTGTATTCTTTGCTGTATGTATATTATAGCTTGTAATAAAATTTTAAATTCACGGACCCAGTGTCAGTTAACAAGAAACTTGTATGTCTATAGACTATTATTCTTAGATTTCGGTAGTGGGTGCTGCTTTCTCCCTCTTACGCATTCTCGCGAACAAACCCAGGAGCTCACACAGGCCAGGAAAACACAACTACTCAGTCCGATGTTAGTCATTCTAGTCATTCCTTTTTTTTCTTTCTTTCTTTTTTTTGAGACAGGGTCTCGGGCTGGAGAGATGGCTCAGAGGTTAAGAGCACCACCTGCTCTTCCAGAGGTCCTGAGTTCAATTCCCAGCAACCACATGGTGGCTCACAACCATCATTAATGAGATCTGGTGCCCTCCTCTGGCGTGTGGGCATACAGGGAGGCAGAATGTTGTATACATAATAAATGAATAAATCTTTAAAAAAAAAAGAGAGAGACAGGGTCTCAATACGTAGCCCTCAAACTCTTAATCCTCCTGCCTCAGCCTCTGCAGTACAAGAATTACAGGCATGTTCTACTAAGTTCAAGTCATTAACTTACTTTATCATATCTTTATTTATTCTAAAAGGTTTAAAACTTCTTGAAGACTTTCTTTTAGGGGTTAATGTCTTTTTTCTGACATTATTTACTGTATTTGTGTATGTACAATCACATGTGACACATTATTTATGTTGCGATCAGAGGACATCTTGCAGGAGTTGCTTCTCTCCTTTTCCCATGAGGGTTCTGGTGAATGAACTCCAGCCATCGGGCTTAGCAGCAGGAGACTTACTAAGCTGGCCAACTTGCAGGCCCTGGGGTTAACTTCTACTAACACTTATACACCGAATCACAGCTATAATTTCATACAGTAGTAAGGGAATTTATTCCTGGATAGTCTGTAACATGGGAAATTGTTTATAAAATCCAAATTTTAATCTTGGGTTTGAGTGTTTTGGTATTTGGATACTATTACATAGATTAGCCAATAATTTGTATAAATGTAAGATGTACAATATAAAGACAAATAGAGTAGGTCAATTGATCTGAGTTCCAACAGACATCAACTTAGCAGTTTCTCTATCTGCTATAACTTCTTATTGGTTAATTTCCCAGATTTCAGTTTTTGTCTACTCAGTCCTAGTTCAAAACCCAGTCATGCATCTAGAACAGCCTTTGACAATACAGGAAAATTAATTCTGTGATCTGAAATATAAATGATCTATAGCAATCAAGTCACTTAACTGTTTCTTCTCTATAACTATAATAAAGTAGGTCTGGAATGCAACTGCATTCATCACCAATATTGAGGAAGAGGAAGTTAAGTAAACACAACTCAGGTTTTATTCAGCCAGCAATTACAAAGCCCTTAGGGAACTAATTGCTTCTAAGCAGGTTCCTTTTTTAAAAAAAAACAAACAAACAAACAAAAAAACCAGGGACTAATGTATTCTAGGCTGGCCTAAAAGTCACTGTATAACTGTATAGTAGAGAGAGAGAGAGGGAGAGGGAGAGGGAGAGGGAGAGAGAGAGAGAGAGAGAGAGAGAAAGAGACCTGATCCTTTTGCCTCGACATTCCAAATTCTAGGATTCCAAGTATGAGCCACCTCCAGGCTTGGTTTCTGCAGTACTACATATTAAAGTCAGGGCTTCATGTATGCAACATAAGCACTGCTAACAGAACTACATCCCTGACCTCGAACTGTTTCTAAATGCCTTATTAGTATCCCTTTCAAGATGAAGGCAAATAGAGCAGACTAAACAATTCTGATCTAATGTATGACAAACCATACACTTTGGTCTATTGTCATAAATTTGTTAAATTTAAATAAAAGTAGTATTTTTGTTATAAAATTTCTTACTTTGGGAACATGTGGATTAAACTCCACAGCTCTATGAATTGCTTCCACAGCATTAATTTCTGCTGTGCTTAACCCTCTTCTGGATGCTGTTTCTGGAGAGAATCTGTAAAGAAAACCACAGGACGAAGAAATGAACAAACTACATGTACAAAGTCTATTGGGAATGATAAACATGGATTCAGATTACAATATATTCCTCAAATCAAAGATGTTTCTGGCAATGACCCAAAGGCAAAACCATACAACCAATAAAAATGAAAGTAAAGCCTCTGGCTCAACAGTGTGCACCAGGCCACAGAAGGAATGAAAATCGCAGCCTGAAGTCAGAGAGCCTTTGGAGAGGTTCATTGAGCCCACTCTGAGAAGCATGGCTACAGTAAGAAATGCCACTGAGGAACTCAGAAAATCTAGAAAACACAATCCAGACTTTTATAAAATTTTTAGGTGACAAGAAACTTCAAATATTTTATTCCAATTTATATCAAGTTATACTACTCTTGATGAGCACCATTTGGTTGGTCTCTGACTCTCAATTAAATAATAATTTTTTTATTGAGATAGGGTCTCATCACTGGACCTGTCCAGATTTTGAATATCTCAACTGCCAAATAAGGAGAACTAAGGAGAGCCAAAGGTGTAAGGAAGGGAGAGTAACTTCAGTGAAAGGGTAAGATGAAGCCAGCTCATCTACCTGTACCTTGTTGTTAACAGAATCACTGTTACCACATTAAAGGTGTACTTTTTTTTTTGAGACATACATACACCAGGATGGCCTTTAGCTTGTTACGTAGCCAAGGCTAGCTTTGACTCCTGCTCCTCCTTCCAAAGGCTGGTGCTGCGGTTATAAGCTTCACACTCAGTTCTCTGTGGGCTCTTCCTGAACCTGCTGTAGTAACTTGACACATATCACCCTCATTCAACCACCCTACAATATTATTTCCTTTTTTATAATTTTATTTCCATGTGCATTTGTATTTTGCCTGAATGTGTGTCTGTGTGTTGGGTTCCCTGGAACTGGAATCACAAATCTTCATGAGCGCCATATGGGTGCTGGGAATTGAACCCAGGTCTTCTAAAGAGCAGTCAGTGCTCTTAACTGCTGAGCCATTTCTCCAGCCACCCCTCAGCCATATTACTCTCAAAGTAACAACTTGCCCAGCTACATCTACTGTGTGGTAGTTTGAATTTGAGTACCAGCTTACTTAACTCTAAATAGCTCTGTCATCAAACCACATGCAGAGAGAAACCTCAGTCACAAAAGAGTAAGGGTTATTCAGGAGGAAATAGAGAGGAGAAAGCGCATTGTTTAAAAGTCAGTAGAGGAAAAACCCTTATTAAATGTTTAGCAGTCTTTCCAAATGATTGTGGTTTCAAAAGTACTTACTTATCTGAAACAGTCCTTGTTTTCAACAGTGCTGCTGTGTAGCAGATGGCTGCCGACTTTGGAAGGCTTATATCTGTAACAATATTGTCAACTTAGGTAGGGATTAAAAATGATAACTCATAGTACAAATTCATCAGCTGCAATACAGTGACATAGGCATCTGGACACATTGTTGGAAGACCTAAGTTTGATTCTAGATTTTACTATTTACTAGTTTGCATATCCCTGGGCTAGTAGTAACTTTATTGATCTCTCTTTCTCTCTCCCTCTCTCTCACTTTTTTTTTTAATTTTTATTTTTTATGGTTTTTCGAGATGGGGTTTCCCAGTGTAGTTTCTTGTAGACCAAACTGGCCTCAAACTCACAAAGATCTGCCTGCCTCTACCTCCTGGGTGCAACCCAGCCTAGACCTCTTTCCATACCTCTTAGTAGAAATTAAACTATGTTGACATAAGTCCTCTATATGATGACAACATATATTCTACAAACATCGATAATAATCTGTTTACAATAAGACTAGTCAGAAGAAATCCACAGTATAATTAAATGTAAAAACTAAGATTTGAAAAAATTAAAATACTTAACTGCTATTATATCTGGGTTAATTTTAACTTTTTCCCTAAGTTTTTAGTTTTCCTACATTTTCTTAAAGAACCACATTAAGTAACTTGATGTGTTAACATCAAGTATGAAGTTAACTTGAGATCATAAAAAAATATAAATCCTTTTTCAGAAAACAGTGGTCTTAGAAGAGAGTGGCACGCTTGCATGACACTCTGAGCTCGAGACTACACAGTGGTGGAGATCTCAGGGAGAAAGCTGGTTTCCAGTGACTGTGGGTCTGCACAGTGATGTACAGTGAGCCGTGTAAACAGTAACCCACAGAGCATACCAAATAATGCAGGCCCTATCAATTTAGTGGGTTTTCCTTTATTCTAAACAAATCAGGTCCCCTTCTGACTTTGGATATTCAGTTCCTAAGCTTGCACATCACAAATATCACAACAGGCTATGTACCCAGTAGGTTACATATGGAATGGGTTGCTCACAAATTTTCCTTTGAGTCTAAACTATTGAGAAGATCTGCCTAAAAATTCCAGATGTATAAAAGAAGGCAATTTCACCTTCCAAATGTATCACACTTCAACTTTCCCAAGTTGTGGGGATTCCTAAACTAGTGGGAGGAACCTCTGACAAGACAAAGGTGAGTGGCTTCCACGTTCGGTTCTAATGAGGCTGGGAGATTTGCTGCATGGACTTTTATCAACTGTATATAAAAGGGGAAAGACTAAAATCAGAATAAATAATGACAGAGAAACTCGAAAGAGCTGAGCCAGGGTTATTAAAGTAAGATGTTTTAAAAATAAACTTATGAAGCCCTAAACCTTAAGAAATGTATGCTCAGCCGGGTGGTGGTGGCGCACGCCTTTAATCCCAGCACTTGGGAGGCAGAGGAAGGCGGATCTCTGGGAATTCGAGGCCAGCCTGGTCTACAAGAGCTAGTTCCGGGACAGGCACCAAAGCTACAGAGAAACCCTGTCTCAAAAAACAAAACAAAAAACAAAGAAACAAAAAAGAAATGTATGCACATTTTAAAAAATCCTAGCTGGACATGGTGGCATATACATTTAACCCCAGGACTCAGGAAGAAGAGGCAGAGGCAGGAGGATCTAAGAGGGAGGCAAAGTGAGTGGATGTCTTACTTTGAATGAGGGGAAAGTCTGTGGTTTTGTTTTTTTGTTTCTTTGAGATAGGGTTTCTCTGTGTGGCCCTGGCCATCCTGGAACTTGCTCTGTAGAACAGCTGGCCTCTCAGAGATTTGCCTGTCACTGCCTCCTGAGTGCAGGAATTAAAGGCGTGCACCATCACGACCACCAGGCAAAAGTCTGTGTTTTTAACATTTTCCCATCTCCACTTGTAGTTAACTGTTATTGTTACAATAATACAAATAGTTAATACATGGAACTATTCTTATCAAATGACTAGTAAACATGGAAATGGAATGGCTGAGTTATGGCTCAGGTTTGCCACTCATTCACTGGAAGACATTGCCCAATATTTAACCTTCTTAAACTCCCGCTTCCTAATTTACTGCCTGAAAAGAATGAAAACACTTGTCCTACCACTTCATATGTTTATTATAGGGATCACTGAAATTATGTAAATTACTTCATATAAATAAAAATGATTGTAAAGCTCTTATTCTGAATTATTCTTATAAAGATTATTATGCAACGTCTACTGTGTTCTTTATATGCCCAAAGTCATGGAGCACCCTGCTATGTGCACAACGCCTATATTTTTACAGTCACCTCTCTTCATAGGCTATCTTCAGTGTAACTACTGCCCAAATCTCTCTGTGTGCCACTAAGCCACAAAGCCATAAGGGTTAAATCCATGTTTTCATGTCCACCATCACATTCTAAGTGCCTAACACAGACTCAGGTAATAAAGAACACGTCCTCATAGAGGAGAAGCTCCTTCTTATAGGCTTCTGGCTCAGCAGGAAGGACAGATAAAGAAGATGCTTCCCAGCAGCTATACCTCCACCTCCAAACTGACTGCTAAGACTGGAAAGAGGCAACGGAAGACACTGACGATTACACAGCTGAAAAGAGACTAACCATGCTATCTACTAACACACACACACACACACACACACACACACACAAACTCACCATCATATTTTGCCAGGACTGCCTGAACATCTGCATAGGCCTGCAATTCTAGAAGTGATTCTAAGAGGTTTTCATGGATGTTCAACATGGTAAGAGGAGGAAATTCTTTCATCAACTGTATATTAAAGAAGGAAAAAAAAAGACTAAAATCAAAACAAATCATGATAGAAAACTCAGAGGAGCTGAACCAGGTTTGTTAAAGTATAAATTATTTTGCTTTTTTACAAAGTTATAAACACCTAAACCTTAAGAAATGTATGCACATTAAAAATATCCTTGTTGGGCATGGGGGCACACATCTTTAATCCTACTCAGGAGGCAGAGGCAGGTGGATCTCTGTAAGTTTAAGGCCAGTCTGGTCTACAGAGAGTTCCAGGCCAACCAGAGCTACAAGGTGAGACCCTGTTTCAAGAAATAAATAAAATAGATAAATAAATAAAATATACTATCTTGTTATAGAAATGGGCAACTGAAAAACTCTGCATTAAAATAACTGATAATTTTTTTAGTCTTGGGGACTATAAAAATAATGGTTCTGTTATCAAATTTACTCACATCTCTCATTATTTTCACTGCTTCTCTTATTCTTCCCAATTTTCTTGCACACATTGCCAATCTTCTTTTTATATATACAAGTACATTGGTATCTCGCCCTATTTAGCAAAATAAGAAAATGATACAACTATCACTTTTTGGATTATGACCTGACATTCCATTAAAATATTATCCACTAAAAAAATATTATCCACTAATTTTATTTGCTTATCCTGAAAAGCCTATTAAAATTAAATTTAATTTATACCAGAAAGCATTATTATTTTATTAGTGAATATTAAATTTAGGTGATAAATAAGAAATGTTCTCTACTTTTATGTGTGCTTTCAATATTAAGCACTTAAAATATATACTTAATTACTTTTTCCTCTAGTAGTAAGCAATTTGAATGTAGTATATATAGTTCATTCAGTTGATGAGTTTAATACTGGCAGAAAACAAGAAGATATTAATAGAAAGATATATTTGTCTATCTCAGTTTCTGTATAAACAATCTATAATTTTAGTACTATTATTTTGGCCCAAAGATCCTAAATGCCCTAAACAAAATTCCATGAATAATATAAACTTTTATTACGTTAATAATTAATTAAAAAATTATTACTAGAAAGCGCTAAGAGGAAAGCTTTATTATGGGCCAGTGAGATGGCTCAATAGGTAAAAGATGCTTGCTTGTCAATCTTGCTGACTAAGTTTAATCCCTGGCACCCACATGGTAGAAGGAGAAAACTGACACACAAGTTGTTTTCTGACTTCTAGGCATGCATGTGTGCATGCACACATATACACATACAAATACACAAATAAGTATAATTTTTAAAATTAAAAATTCTACAAGATAACCACATTTGGTATTATGCAAGGGGAAACAGAAAGAGGTTTTTATAGATGTAGTTTCATTAGTTCCAGGCTACAATATTAACTATTCCCATAGTTTTGTATAATAACATGCCTTAATGAAATATATTGTAAACACAAGTATTTAACTGAGAGAAAACATTAGCCAAATTTTAATTTCCATAAACAAAAGATGTGGAACTTTGCTGCTAAGAGATAATGCCTTGTGTAAACATATTTCAATTTATTGCCCAGTATCTGCCAAAATCATGAAACTAAAACCCCCTGGCCACAAATCTCAGCCAGAAACAGCAACACTGCCGATTCTAACAGCTTTGGTAAGTGTCGCAACCCTAACCAGAAGAGCATCTCCAAAAGAAAACAGTCCCTGTGTTTCATCCTATCTCAAACATGCTGGAGAAAAATCAACCAGAAAAGAACCACTGTCACATACGAGACTGGAGTTCGGACTGAAAACCAGACGGTGGCACAAGAGCAATCCCTAAAAAGGATCCCAAGTTCAGAGACGACCTGGGCTAATAGCAAGGCCCTGCCTTAAAGCAAAATAAAACAAAACAACCAACCAAACAAAAACAACGGGAAGAGAGAGGAATAAAGGAAGAAAAGAAGAAAGGAGAGTAAAGTGGAGAAGGGAAGGAACCACCCTTGGGCACCACATACAGAGCCATAGACTGAAGAGGAAACACAATGAGGGTTAGAAGTAATAGACCAGATATGTGAATCTATTGGTTGTTTCATGAAAAATATCAAACTTTTACATATTTTTTATTATTATTGTTTCATGCTTTAAACACAAAGTTCAGGAGCTAAAGACAGAATGTGGGCCTGGCAGCACATGACTATAATCCCAGCACAGGAGGGAAGATCAGTGCTGGGTTATCCTCATCTACATGGCAAATCTGAGGCTAACACTTCAAGAAACCAAAAGAAAAAAAAAAGAGGAATAATAGCCAGTTCAAGTTTGCTTACTCAGTTGAGCTTCATGCTGAGGACTCTGGTGCTGGCACTGCTGTGACCGTCTATAAATTATCTCCCCCGCCCTGAGCGCCTGTTTAAATAACTTTTCAGCATCTACGATGGTTGTTGCTTCCTCTTCGGCCAGCAGAACGTAGGCAGTGGCACAGCTATAAAGCAAGCAAGCAAGGCTATGTTAAGTACTGTGGTGAAGCTCACGTTTCTCTGGACAGGCCTCTTGCTATGTCATGCTTCCCTCATCCGTACCTACACTCTCCATCTTTGAGGAGGAAAATAAAACGTCATTCAGCATTTTAAGTCATCAGGGGTACACTAGCGTATTCATTATGTCCAACCCCACAATGTTTCTTCCACTATTTTCTGTCTTTTCTATTTCTAGCTCTGTTCTCTGACTCTGTGTTTTCTTTTTGTGGAAGGGGAGAATAAGAAAGATACATAAAACGTCGTCTAAAGAAGTAGCTGTAAGGACCACACCACCCACTGGTCAGGCCTGCTCTCGGGCTCTGCTTGCTCTGCAATGTCCACACCATGTGGATATGAAGGGAATGCACACTGAAAGGCTTGCTTGGCTAATGAGGGCTCTCCATATCTGACCAGGAACATTCCTACCCTGAGCCTTTTCTACAAATCCAAGTGTTCTCTCTGTGTCTTATCCTCCACAGGGCTGCATTCCAGGCCTTCCTCTCATACACCTACGCTCAACTCACACCCATGTTTACCCCAAGCTTCCTTTTCTTCACCCTGATAAAACACAGAGATTTTTGTTTGTATCTTTAAAGACAACAGCTGGCCAATAAAATAAACTAATTCTTGGCTTTGGGCAATAAAGAAAAACAAAGTCTGCCTTCCATGTATTTCCAGACAAGTACATTTAGTCTGAAGAGGATGTCTTAGTTCTGCTTGTCCAGGCCTGCACAGTCTAACACTCAAGTCAGTAGCCACAAGGAGTTTCTGAGCACCTGAGATGTGCTTAATCTAAACTGACACGGCATGTTGATGCACCTTAGATCTTAAAGACCGAGAAAATGTAAAATGCCTCATTGACAAGGCTTTTAAAATATTGATCATATGTGAAAATGTTTTATATTTTGAATCTAGACAATTGAGACACCCAAACTAACTTCTTTTAACTTTTCAAATCTAAAAAGTTACATATATGGTTCACATGTTCCAATTAAACAGAAATTATTGGCAACAGATGCAAGGGCAGGCATGAAACACAGTGACAGTGAGTAGCTAGCTTCCACATTTCCACATTTACAATTCCAACACTTAGAACCCTGAGGTAGGAGGACCTGGAGTTTGGGGACAGCGTTGACTATATAGGAGTACCTATGTCCTCTGGGTTCTATGACAGGCCCCTGTCTACTACTGAAGAATAAAAGAAAAAGGTACCTATTCTCAATGAGGGTCAAGAAGGGCCTTTCAGATACAAAAATCAAATCACACCACTATGGTATTTTTCAAATGGCACTGTAACTTTATATATATAATGTTACTAATCAACACATTTCTCCCATGTCTAACACTGGGCTTTGATAAAACATTAGATATATTGGTGGTTTAAACACTAGGTACCCTGCTTGCTGCTCCAAAAACAAATTCAATGTTGTTTGCAATAGAATCTTGCAACACAGCCCAGGCTAGCCCTGAACTCTCATTCTCCTGACTCAGCTTCTCAACTGCTGGCAATTACAGATGTATGTCACAATGCCCATTATCAAATATTTGCATTTAATGTTTTGTTTCAAAAACTTTTAAATAACCAGGATAGAAATATTTCTGTAGGGCTGGGGGTGTAGCAGTGGTATAGCACTTGCCTACCATGCTTGAGGCCCTGGGTTCGATCCCAGCACTGCAAAACAAAACAGAATACCACTTGTACAAAAACCTTGATAAAACTGATGAAACAGAATCTAAATATAAACATAATTTTATTTTAGTTTTGTGTTGCTGGGAATAAAACTCAGGAACTCACATGGTAGGCAATGTTTACCATTAGATACATCCCCAGCTCCTAATATAACTTTAAATTACAAGCCAGGTCTGGCAGCACAGGACTGTAATCCCAGTTTCTCAGAAGGCTGATGCAGGAAGGTCACAAGTTCAAGGACTGCCTGGGCAAATTAGTAAGACTGTCTCAAAAAGTGAATAAAGGGGGCTGGAAATGTGGCTCAAGGACAAAGCACTTGTATATCATGTGCAAGGCCCTGGGTTCCACCCCCAGTACTGCCACCACCACCACCACTGCCACCAAACCACATCCTAGGTTATAGTTCATGCTTCCTGGCAACTTTGCCTTCTATTCTTGCATTAGAAATTAGTCCGATGCATACCTAATGACTTCCTTTTGTCTTAGACTGGGGATAAATTCACATGCCTGTATAAAATTTCATTTTCTATTTCAGGTATTTAACTTTTATTATGTGTGCCTGTGTGTACATCCCAGTACCCATGTGGAGGTCAGAGGACAACTCGTGGGATTTGGTTCTCTCCTTCCACCATGGAGGTCCTGGGATCAAAGTCAAGCCATCAGCTTGTCTGCTGGTACCTTTACCAGCTGAGCCATCTTGCAGGCCCACCAGGGCAAAACATTTTCAACTGCAAAATTCAGAAACTTTTACTATATTCTCAAGGTCATGCAACTATAACAGGTACATATAGCATCTTCATCACCCCCAAAAGCACCATACCCTTTCAGCAATTCCATTGTCTCTCCTGCCTCCCTGCCCACAGTCACACAGCACCTCTTCAATGTACCCTTTGGTGCACAGAGGTTTTGCTTTAATAAGGCAGTTTACCTACTTTTTCTTCTATTGCCTCTGCCTTTGTTGTTGTGTCTGTTAAGTCACTGGGAAACCTGGGGACATAAGACTATCCCTTATGTCCTCTCCTCTCTTTTACAGGGCAAAGTTGCAGGGTTGCAAGCACACTAGGCAAGAACTCTACCACTGACCTGCATCCCTAACCCAGTCCATGTTCTCTTATAATAGTTTACACTTTAGTTACTTATTTTTTAATTAATTAATATGTATATGTAACATAAGGGTCCAACTGCCAGCTTGTAGATGTAACTATCCAATCGTTCAGCACTGTGTTAAAAACTACTACTACTTTCTTCTTACTTTTCTTCTTCTTTTTCTTCTTCTTCCTCTTCCTCCTCTTCTTCCTCCTTTTCTTCTTTTCTCCTCCTCCTCTTCCTCTTCTTCAGTTTGGTTTTTCAAGACAGGGTTTCTTTGTATAGTCTTGTCTGTTCTGGAACTCTCTCTGTAGACCAGGCTTGCCTCAAACTCACAGAGATCTACCTGCCTCTGCCTCCCAAATGCTGGGATTACAGACATATGCCACCATAGCCCAACTTTAAAGACTTCTCTTTTTTTTTTTTGAATAGCCTTGGCACCTCCATCAAAAATCAACTGAAAGACCATAAATATTTGGGCTTACTTTCCAGTAAGTCTAAGTAAGTCAGTCTAGGCATTTAATCTTATGGTTTAACCATCTGGTTTTGTAGAAAGTTTTAAAATATGAGTCTTCTAATGTGGTCCTAGGATTGTTTTTGGCTACTTAGATTCTTTTGCAACTACACACAAATGTTAAGACCAGCTTGTCAATTTCTGCAAAAATAGTAACGGAGATTTTAATTATTTTTATTTTAATATTTTACATGTATGAGTGTTTTGCCTGCATGTGTATGTATCAATGCATGCAAAACCCATGGAGACCAGAAGAGGGTGTTGGATCCCCCCAGAAGTGGAAGTAGCCTCAGATGATTGTGAGCTGCCACATGGCTGTCTGAGATCAAATCAGGGTCCTCTGGAAAGTGCTCTTAACAACTGGCCCTTCTCTCTGGCTCCAGCAGTACTAACTTTAATAGGAGATAGATTAAATCTACAGATTGATACAGGGGAGCACTGACATTTCAGTTAAAGATGTTGAACTTGTGTCATATATGAATATATATATATATACACATACAGATCAGCTTTTCTTTTCTTTTTTTCTTTGCTGCTTGAATAACATTTTGTGAGGTTTCAAGTTGTTTTTAATTACTTTGAGCACATAAATGTGGGCACACATATACCACCACATTCATGTAAGTCAGAAGATGACTGTTGGGGGTCAGTTCTCTTCTTCCTAGGTTCTGGGGTCACGCTCAGGTCAGCAGACAGACCTGCGTCTCCCCAGCTGTTTTCTAATTCTCAGTGTGCAAGGCTCACACTTTCTTGGCCAAACTTACCCCTAAGCACTTTCATATGCTAGATGCCATTGTCAATGGAATTGCTAACTTTTTACTTGTATTTAACCTAGATTATAAGCACTGAGAGGATTCTGTTTGTGTGACCTTCTTAAGGTTTTCTAGACATATGGCCACACCACCTGTGAATAAAGACAGTTTACTTTTTCCTTTCAAATCTGGATACATTTTTCCCTTACCTTGCCTAACTGCGCTTGTTAGGAGTTCTAATAACATGTAAACAGAAGCAGCGAGGGCAGGCATCCTTGTCTTTCTGGTTTAAACAGCTCGCAGTCTTTCATCACTAAGTGTCCTTAGGTGCTGGCTTTTCAGAGATCCCTCGTTAATTTGAGCAGGATTCCTTACATCTACAATATTTCTTAGTATTTATCATAAAATGTTCGGTTTTTGTCAAATACCTTTTTAACAAACTAAGATAACTTGTGGGTTTTGCACTTTGCCCTATTAATGCAATATGTTACATTAATTAGTTTCACATATTTTGTCATGACAGTACCACACTGTCAGAGGCTTTTCCTGTACCAGCTGAGACAATCATGTAGATTCCTCCCTTCATGTGTTGAAACTCTTCAATTGTAACAAACCCCACTTGGTCCTCATGTATATTTTCCAAATGCCGCTGGATTCGGTGTATTAATATTTTGGTTTGGCTATTATTTCTTCAAATATTATTTCTGCCCTGTTTTCCTCTCTCCCGTATTTCAGGGACTCCACTTATACGTAGGGCAGCATGACTGACTGCCCCACAGCCCTCATATTCCTACTTCTTTTTTTTTTAAGATTTTTTTATTTATTTATTATGTATACAATGTTCTGCCTGCATGACAGAAGAGGGCTCCAGATCTCATGACAGATGGTTGTGAGCCACCATGTGGTTGCCGGGAATTGAACTCAGGACCTTTGGAAGAGCAGGCAATGCTCTTAACCGCTGAGCCATCTCTCCAGCCCTCATATTCCTACTTCTGAGACTACGTAAGCTCAAAGGGCCTAACACAGCTTTGCTGACTCTTCTGTCTGCTCAGATCCGTACAGAGCTCCCTACAGTACATTTTTACTTCAGCTGTATTTTTCAATCCTAGGATTTCCTCTTAGTCCCTTGTGTGCCCAGCTGCACTTACTGGGATTTCAAAAATGTATTGATAATTTTCTAATGGTGAAACATCACCATAGACTTTTCTTGTGATTTTTACCTTTTTGAACAAATTTAAAGTAGATGATTTAAGATCTATGAAGTCAAAAGTCCAGACTTCTTTGGAAACATTTCCATGGATACTTTTCCTCATTTTTGTTCTGTTGTTTCTTTGAATGCTGGTTTCTGTTGTTTTGTTTGGTAACAGGGCCTGGCTGTAGCCCAGGCTAATCCAGAGTTCAGTTACAGCCTCCTGACTGCTGAGATTGGAAGCATCTGCCACCCCACCCATGTTCTTTGCAGGCTTCATAATTTTCGGTTGAAAATCGTCATTTTAAACTCTAATATTCTGGCAACTCTAGAATAGGATTTTCTGTAACCTCTCTGTTGTTGCTGCCATTGTAGTTGTTTGTTTCCTGGCTTTCCTGATGATTTTGTTAATTCTGTACTCTTCCATTTGTGACCAATAAGGTGGGTGCTTGGTTAGCATAGTGGTCGATTAATTATCAGATAAAGTTTTCTTAAATATCTAGGGAAAAAGTACAAAAACAAAGTCTCCGAGGAAGGCGCTCTCTCTCTCTCTCTCTCTCTCTCTCTCTCCCTCTCTCTCTCTCTCTCTCTCTCTGTGTGTGTGTGTGTGTGTGTGGTGTGTGCACCAGGGTGCACTTTCAACATTCACTCAGGTATTTTACAACTACCATAGCTGTCATTTCTCACTGGTGCCAGCCTCAATATTATCCAGATAGAGCATTCCTCACATATCTAACATTTTTTAGTAATTTTATCATAAAATGCTGTTGGATTTGGTCATTTTTTTTCATGAATTAAGATAATATATGGGCTTAAAAGGCCTTGAAAACCAAGTATTTCTGAGCATGTGCCCAACTCTGTGAAAAATTGGGTCTTTGAGGCTCCCGGAATCTGTGGAAGCTTTCCAAGGTCTCCAGTGTCTCACTCCCTGACCTTTCCTCACAAATTTTCTGGTTTCTCTATTTTCTTGTCCCTACGTTTGTTTTATTCTTTGTATCAGACAGCGAACAACACATTTTTCTCTATTTTTTGTATGTTCAATTCAGAGAATCTTAAGGTAATTGAAACAGGGCAAGCCCTTTGTGCCGTGCTTCAAAAAATCATCATACTAGTAAAAACCAACAATTCTAGCTCTGTTCCACACTATACACCTCTGTCTGTTCCTGCACTACACACCTGTCTGTTCCTGCACTACACACCTGTCTGTTCCTGCACTACACACCTGTCTGTTCCTGCACTACACACCTGTCTGTTCCTGCACTACACACCTGTCTGTTCCTGCACTATACACCTGTCCGTTCCTGCACTACACACCTGTCCGTTCCTGCACTACACACCTGTCTGTTCCTGCACTACACACCTGTCTGTTCCTGCACTATACACCTGTCTGTTCCTGCACTACACACCTGTCTGTTCCTGCACTATACACCTGTCTGTTCTTGCACTACACACCTGTCTGTTCCTGCACTATACACCTGTCTGTTCCTGCACTACACACCTGTCTGTTCCTGCACTACACACCTGTCTGTTCCTGCACTATATACCTCTGTCTGTTCCTGCACTATACACCTCTGTCTGTTCCTGCACTACACACCTGTCTGTTCCTGCACTACACACCTGTCTGTTCCTGCACTATACACCTGTCTGTTCCTGCACTATATACCTCTGTCTGTTCCTGCACTACACACCTGTCTGTTCCTGCACTATACACCTGTCTGTTCCTGCACTACACACCTGTCTGTTCCTGCACTACACACCTGTCTGTTCCTGCACTACACACCTGTCCATTCCTGCACTATACACCTCTGTCCGTTCCTGCACTATACACCTCTGTCTGTTCTTGCACTACACACCTGTCTGTTCCTGCACTACACACCTGTCTGTTCCTGCACTACACACCTGTCCAATCCTGCACTATACACCTCTGTCCGTTCCTGCACTATACACCTCTGTCTGTTCCTGCACTACACACCTGTCTGTTCCTGCACTACACACCTGTCTGTTCCTGCACTACACACCTGTCTGTTCCTGCACTACACACCTGTCTGTTCCTGCACTACACACCTGTCTGTTCCTGCACTACACACCTGTCCGTTCCTGCACTACACACCTGTCCGTTCCTGCACTATACACCTCTGTCCGTTCCTGCACTATACACCTCTGTCTGTTCCTGCATTATACACCTCTGTCTGTTCCTACACTACACACCTGTCTGTTCCTGCACTACACACCTGTCTGTTCCTGCACTACACACCTGTCTGTTCCTGCACTACACACCTGTCTGTTCCTGCACTACACACCTGTCTGTTCCTGCACTACACACCTCTGTCTGTTCCTGCACTACACACCTGTCTGTTCCTGCACTACACACCTCTGTCTGTTCCTGCACTACACACCTGTCTGTTCCTGCACTACACACCTGTCTGTTCCTGCACTATACACCTGTCTGTTCCTGCACTACACACCTCTGTCTGTTCCTGCACTACACACCTCTGTCTGTTCCTGCACTACACCTCTGTCTGTTCCTGCACTACACACCTGTCCATTCCTGCACTATATACCTCTGTCTGTTCCTGCACTACACACCTGTCTGTTCCTGCACTACACACCTGTCTGTTCCTGCACTATACACCTGTCTGTTCCTGCACTATACACCTCTGTCTGTTCCTGCACTACACACCTCTGTCTGTTCCTGCACTATACACCTCTGTCTGTTCCTGCACTACACACCTCTGTCTGTTCCTGCACTATACACCTCTGTCTGTTCCTGCACTACACACCTGTCTGTTCCTGCACTATACACCTGTCTGTTCCTGCACTACACCTCTGTCTGTTCCTGCACTATACACCTGTCTGTTCCTGCACTATACACCTCTGTCTGTTCCTGCACTACACACCTGTCTGTTCCTGCACTACACACCTGTCTGTTCCTGCACTACACACCTGTCTGTTCCTGCACTACACACCTGTCTGTTCCTGCACTACACACCTGTCTGTTCCTGCACTACACACCTCTGTCTGTTCCCGCACTACACACCTCTGTTTGTTCCCGCACTATACACCTCTGTCTGGCTGTGCATTTTGTCTTTAAGAATCCCCCTGAGACAGAGAGTGGAGAATGAGTTCCCTTGTATTTAGGTACTTTGCACTTGACTGAGCGATCACCAGGTTACTTCAATAAAGCTCTGATATTTTAGTGTCATAAGTCAGTCAAACCCTGGTCAGCCAGTCACTAGGTGGAGAGCATTGCCATTATTTTGCTCACTCAGGAGGATCTTTTTACTGACAGGAAAGGAACAAGGGAAACTCTAGATTCATATTAGTCAGGAGCTATTCTTTGAATTGTCCCACCTGGCATTTATTTAGGATATATTCAATTAAAAGTCACTGATCTGTGCCATTTAAACACTAACTAGCTGTTTTACATTTTTGTACTCTTAAGATAAACAGATAATCTAAAAAGCTATGTAAGTAAATGCTGTTAACATGGAAAAAACTGACAGCTATTTTACTAATTTTGAATCCTCTTATTATGTCTCAGAGCCCGTTGCTGAGTATAAGTTCCCAGGACTGATGAGTGCTTTAAATGAATGAATTAAATGAAAAACAAAATAAAACAGTGGCATAAATATTTAATTACTCATTTAACTAGTAAGGATTATTAGCATTCTTTGTTAGTAATCTTTATTTTAAAAAGAATTTCTAAAATACTTTTATGGAAAACCATTATGTGCAATTTACACTTTCAAAAGCAAAATACAGACATCATTGAACACTGAGAATCTGGTCTCCAGTATGCGAGACAGGAATGGAGATGCCAGTGTTCCTAATCTTATGAGCAGATAAAGGAAATACAAAATTATTTGCCTGTGTTTCCTTTAAAACAAATTTATTTTTCCAACTTACTCATTGTTTAACTCTAAAGCTTGATAGGCTGCTTTGATTCGAGCTGGAGGATTTCTTTCCCTCCATGCCTTCTGCATAACTGTGGGAAAAATATTTCAAAGAGTGGATGAGATGGTAAACATAAATAATCTTATGTAAAACGTATGAAGAATGAGCTAAAAGAGTAAACAAAGCTTTAAATACCATGTTTTTAAACATATGAAACTGGGTTACTAACTCACATTTACATGAGAAATTTATTTTAAATCTGGAACCTTTGCATATAATAAAAATATTCTATGATCTATTTTCATAGCAAATAAAGCACTTTAACTGAATTAATCACATCATATTAACACATGACACTTATGTATCTAAGTGGATGTCAAAATAGAGCTGGAGTGACACTAGATTATAATAGACATGACAGTCCTACTTTCACTGTTCTGAAAAGGCCTGTGGAACCACTAAGAATACACAAAAGCTAAACAGTCTTTGTTTAATCAATGATTCAGCATAGGAAAAAGTGTAGATGTGCGTTTTCTATGAAAACTGGGAAGGAAGACTGGGATAATTTAGAATACAGCACATCTTTGGAAAACCTCAGCTTTATCAAGATTCAAAACTAACCTGAGTTAGGATTTCTCTGGAATAATGGGATGGGTTTTGCTAACATTTACTGAACCAAAATGAAGATAGATATCATGCTCCGTGATGTCTCCTAAAAGCTAAACAAACACACACACAAAGTAGATTCTGGGAAATACCTGGCTTACTTTATATTTGATAAGAAAAATGGAGAACTTATAAATGTTGACTTTGGAACAAAACCTACAACTGTCCAGAAAGAATAATGTGGAAAATGTTTGAGTTTTCCTTTGGAAACAAAATATTAGTTTTGGCTCAGAAATGAGACAATATATTCCACATGTGTAACAAAAATACATTTTTCATATCAAACATGTCACCAGCTAGCTGACAGCTAATGCTTCCTGAACTTGACAAATTGATGCAAGCCAGCACTGCCTGATTCTGACCAGGTAAAGAGCACCGTCTGCCACAAAACTAAAGTAGGACATAGAGACATACTATGGTACTAATACCATAGTCTTGTAAACCTTTGATGATAGGACTCTACTATAAACTGTACGGCATTTACAGGCCAAATTTTAATGCCAAATCTTTACCAGCATTTGAGGTGATTATATAATATCCTGGTATAGAATCATAATTTATCTAATTAATTCCCTTTCAATGAAAAGTTATTTCCAGTGCTTTCCCATTATTAAAACATAATAAACTATGCATAAGAGATCTTGGAGGGTGGAAGCAGGAGGATCCAGAGTGCAAGGTCGTCCTGAGCTATGCAGAGAATTTGAGTTCAACCTACATGAAACTCTGCCTCAAACACAAAGCATAGCAAAAAAAACAAAAACAAAAAAAACCCAACACATTGTGATAACAATCATTCAGCCAGTATGGTAGTGAAAACCTCTTATCTAGCATTCTGGAGGCTGAGGCAGGAAGATCACTATGAATTTGAGGCCAGCCAGGACTATACTGCAAGTACCAGGTTAGCCAGGGCTACAAAGCAATATCCTGACTTAAACGAACAAGCAAAAATGGCCAGGAATAAAGTTCAGTAATAAAAAAAATTGTCCGGCAAGCTTGAAATCTTAGACTTAGTCCTCAGTACTGCAATACAAAACACAAAACCAACAAAAAATAATCTTTCAGCTTCTATCTTTGTATAGATGACTAAATATTTCTTTGTTTAAAGGTACAGCATTTAAAGAAGTTTGGATATATACACTCAAATTCCATTCAATAAAATTATTAATTTGTAGTTTGAGGCCGTACAGGAAAGTGACCATTTCCCCAGTTTCTTACCCTTCAAGCCAGGTTGAGCATCACTATATAAAACTTCAAAATATAAAACATATAAAAGTGGAAAACCAAAAGTGGAAAAATCAGCACCTGACTGCAGTCAAAACACAGGCACAATAAGAAGGGTATGGGGGCATATGCCTGTCATCCCAGAATGTAGGCAGTCCAGGCAGGCGCTCAAGGCCAGTGTTGGCTACTTAAGGAGTTAAAGACTAGACAGGGCTATATAAGCCCTTATCTCTACAAACCAATATCGAAACAACACACAAAAAATATTTCCACCTATGTGTATAAAACATATATGAAACAAGAATTCTGAGTTTAGATTTGAGTCCCATTCTCAAGATATATCATTATGCACATACAAATATCTCAAATATTAAAGAACATCTAAAGGACGCTCTGGTCCCTAGCATTTCAGAAAAGGGCTACTCAGTTTACATTATAAATCTCGGTTAATTTAACACATGAAGACAATTTTTTATTTCTACTGTGTTTGTTTTTGCCTTTTGTTTTTCTTTGTTTTTCTTTTTTTGAGACATGGTTTCTCTGTGCATCCTCGCCTGTCCTGGAACTCGCTCTGAAGACAAGGATGGCCACAAACTCACAGAGATCCTTTTTCATTTCTAATGAATCTATGTAATGCATCTTTAAGCATGTTTTGTTATTCTTGTGTTTTCAAATCCTCTGCCATTCCTACCTTTCAAGATTGCTCTTTACAACCAAGGTATTCCTAAATCTAAAGGGAAAGGGGAAATACAAACTTAAAAATGGATTAAAGGCTGAGTGGTGGTGGCAAACACCATTAATCCCAGCACTCAGGGGGCAGAAGCAGGTGGGTCTCTGTAAATTTGAGGCCAGACTAGTCTACAGAGTGAGTTCCAGGACACTCAGGGCTATTACACAGAGAAACCCTGTCTTTAAAAAAAAAAAAAAAAAGACTTAAAAAAAAACCCCAAGGTCTAATAATTTAAATCAAAATACTGATTTATTATTCAATACTGCTAAGAGCTCATGATATGCTTAAAATAATTAAAACACAAAAAATTTCACCCAGATTTATCTATTTTTTTCAATTAATATTTGCAATATTCTTATTAGCACAAAAAAAGAACTGCACCTATCTGTGGGTCAAGAACCACAGATGCTCAGCCCTAGCTGACCACAGTCTGTGGACTCGCAGGTCCACTCCCATATTTTTCAGCTTCCATTAAAGTATAAAGCTGGACACTAATGAGCCATCTCTTGAGGCTTTGGCTGTCTAGTGTGTCATATGCTCTCTGAGACAGGCTCACCGGTGTTGCCCCGTACTCCATTATCCTCCTACCTCGACCTTGTTAGCAGCCGGGACCACAGGTATACACAGCTCAGCTAACATCCTGATTTCTAGATTTTCAAAGTGAAAACATATTCAAAGCGCACCGCTACCTAGCTCTTGAGGGAATGCTTATTCTCAGATTTAAATCAACAAATCAATTAGATGAGAGCAAAATCTAATATCGTGACTACTGATGACAATAAGTGAAGGGAAATTTATCACATCTCACTTGTGCATGTTTGTCTTTTTTTACCATAAAAAGCTGTACTGATATAAATCGTTGTCTTATGTGGGTGTCTGAAAGGATGAAAACAAAACTGACAGTTCATTCTGAATTCTCATCAACAAAGTCTACCTATGAGTTCAGTATTTAAGTAGATTACACACACCTCTGGAAGTACAAGAAACTGCAAGAACCAAAATGATGCGTGTGGTCTTAAAAAAATCAATGTCACAGGGTGGTGGTGCACACCTTTAATCCCAGCACTCAGGAGGCAGAGGCAGTCAGATCTCTGTGAGTTCGAGGCCAGGCTGATCTAGAGAGTGAGTTCCAGGATAGGCTCCAAAGCCACACAGAGAAACCCTGTCTTGAAAAACCAAAAGAGAAAGAAAGAAAGAAAGAAAGAAAGAGAGGAAGAGAGAGAGAGAGAGAGAGAAAGAAGAAAAGAAGAAAAGAAAAAAGAAAAGAAAGAAGGAGGAAGGGAGGAGGGAGGAGGCAGGGAGGGAGGGAGGGAAGAAGGAAGGAAGAAAGGACAGACGGACGGGAAGGAAGCTATCAAAAGCCTCAGTTTATTAAAATTCCTATGACTCTTTCCTATAACTGATTTACCTGAAGAATGCTCCTCTGACTAGTCTATTCATCCTTTCCTACCTAACCATAATTACTAACCCTCTTCTTAGAGCTATGCTCCCGTTGAGGTTACAAAAGAAAAGCTTGCCTCTTAGCCACTCCAAATCTTCACAGATTCACTGTGTATACAGCTCAGCTGACATCCTGCTCAAGACCTCTCGGTGTCAATAGTACAAGGCGGTTTAGATTTGGAGCAGTCAGTTTTGGAGATGGCTGTACTTGGATTTTTGGGTTGTTTTTTCTCTTTTTGTTTTTGAGGTAAAGCTAAAATCCTCCTGCCTCAGTCTTCCAAGTATTAGGGTTAAAGGCATGAACAATCAAGCCTAGCTGAGGGCAGTCACACTAAATCAAGACCCCTGAAAATAAGGATTCCTGCCTTTTCTTCTTTCTTTGAGCAGTGGAACTTCACAAAGAATAGTACTCTCCCACACTGGGGAGGGTGCCTGCCTAGAATGTGCAAAGCACTGGATTCAACCCCAGCACCACATGGACTGGCTATAATCCTAGCACTCAGGTAAAGGCAGAAAGACCAGAAACTCAAGGATATCATCAGTTTATAGGGAATTTGAAGCCACCAGCCTGAGCTCTGTGAAAATCTTTCAAAATGGATGCTAAATAAATAAACAGAAATAGAATATTTGGCTCCTCAATGCTTTTAATTAAGGAGTGATAACCATTTTTATTAGTCCCATTAGTACCCCTCCCTAGTTCTTTAAAAAAGTGAATTATTCCTAAGGGAAGGTCCTTACAGGAAGTCAAAGGACCCATTGGCAAGAAATAAATAAGGCCACGGTGCTTCAGTCTGGCAAGTGACAAGCATTACACAAAGCTCAAAATTTCATCTTTCTTCTCAGAATCTTAATCCAGAGCTAGGTATCACAGTTCTATAACCCCACCTGACGCAGGAGCAGTATGAGTTTAAGGACAACCTGGGCTACAGAAGAGACCCTTTCTCACAAAACAAGCAAAAATCTGATACATAAAAGAAACAGTTATGATGGAGAAGCTTACATATCTACCTGAACAGAAAAATGGAGAATGGGATCAGATTTCTCTGTCAGTATGCTTTGACGGAATTGACAACAAAGATACCCAATTAGGACTTTAAAGGGCATATTTTGAGGAGAAAAAAATAGTTAAGTATTTAAGTATATAGGTGTTAAAGATTTGACAAGAATATAATTAAAATACATCACAACAGTGAGGTGTGGTGACACACCCCTTTAATCTCAGTACTTGATAGGCAGAGACAGGAGGATCTCTGTGATTTCAAGTCCAGCCTGTTCTATATATTGAGTTCCAAGACAGCCAGAACAAGATAGTGAGACTCAAAAAACCAAAATAGATAGTAGATAAAAGAAGAAATACGTCACAGCATTCAGAATCTTTTCACCAAACTTGACATAATTTCATATAAAATGGCTATTGCGGAAGAGTTGCAAGAGTAGTAAAAGACTCTCAAACATAACATAGTTATAAGATTATATAAAGGTACAGAAGAGACAAGCACTCAAGAAAAAGGACCTTACACTGACGCACACTTGTGATTTCAAGAACACGGAGGCTAAAGCAGGAAGTTCTCAAATGTGAGGCGATCTAGACTGTGTGTTAAGACTCATTCTCAAAAACAAAAACGAAAAAGACTTCTATAAGGCTTACTACTGTTAAAGAGTGTTTGTTTCTATTATTATAGTTTTTGATGGAAAATGGTCATCATCAAATTCTTAGCTCCATGATGTGCTTGGCTTGTAACCATCTATCCTGGCAGGCACACACATGTAAAGCCTGATTTTCATGATATACATCCAAGTAAAGGCAATAATGGTTTGTTTTTTAAATGTCTATATTTTCTAATATAACATAAATTGTATTCTCCGCAATTATTTAACCTTATGATTTTCACATTTCTTTGAGGAACTGTTCAAACTGAGAATGCTCTAAAGAGCCATCTAGAACTGTCTGAGCAGCTTGTGAGAGGGAGAAATAAGATGGCATTTGATTTCTGAAGACACCTCAGCTCCTAACACAGCTGATGATCTACTGCAGTTTCCCTTAACAAACATACATTGGCTGTGACCATAAACAGTGAGCATTCATACATAAAGCAATTTTTTCCTATATTTGCAATTAGTCCAACTTACATACTTTGTCTTGTTTGCTTGGGTTTGAGACAATCAAACATATTTGCTTGTTTGTTTGGGTTTGAGACAATCTCCCAATGTATGTAGCCCAGGCTGACCTAGAACTATATAGACCAGGCTGGTCTTGAACTTCAGGCAATCTTCCTGCTTAAGCCTCCAGAGTGCTAGGATTACATCATAAACCACCATACTCAGCTTAGCTCCTTCTTTTTAAAAGGGGGAGGGGCTGGCAATAGTTTTTATCTCATAGAGTGATTGGGAAGATCAAATTAGTACACATGCTGTCCATGTAATAATTATTATTAATGAAATTACTTATGTGTGTAATAACAATGCTATCCATCCATTCAAAATAGCATCAAAAAATATATAACATATACTATAGTGTAGAAGCTTCCAGAGAAGGTGTCTTAAAGAATGTGACTGGTGAGTCATCACACAGATAAAGCAAAAGTATTCAAAGTAGACAACGGGAAAATGGCCCTATCTTTAGGTTATATACTCCTTCAGCCACTTCCTGGTGCTCTCAGACCCTGAGCTTCATAAATGACAGGAAAAGCCCCTACCACTAAGTTGTAGCCCCAGCCCTTATAATACTCTGCTCTGTAGGGAAAAGCTTAGAGGGCCCTAAAACATGGACATTTCTATAAACTACCACTTTACATGAATTTTCATCTTTGACTAGACTAAAATATGCCCTATGTTTCTTCTAGATGTCATTGCCCGAAGTTCATACCTTCTCTTTCTCCGTGTGCGTGTACGTGTGCATGAGAGCACGTGCAGAGGCAGAGGATACACTCGGATGCTGGCCTCACCTTCCACACTGTTTGTGATAGCAGCTAGCTGTTTTAGGTGGCTCTTGAACGTCTGTGGAGTCTCCTATTTTTGTCTCTCATCTCCCCATAGAGGCACAGGGATCACAGGCATGTGTAGTACTGTGTACAGCTTTATATAGGTTCTAGAGATTCGAACTCCTGTTGTCAGACTTGCACGGTGAGCACTTTATCCACTGGACTATCTCACTAGTTCCTGCTCTATTGTCAGGTAATTGTTTCTCCGACCAAAGCAATATATATTATTTTCTGCTATATTTGATCTGAAAAATTTTTGGTTTATCTATCTATCTATCTATCTATCTATCTATCTATCTATTTATCTATCTATCTATCAATCTACTTACATACCTACCTATCTATTTATTGATTTTCTTGGTTTTTCAAGATAGGGTTTCTCTGTGTATAGCTCTGCAAACATCCTGGAACTAGCTCTGTAGACCAAGCTGGCCTTGAAACAGAGATTCGCCTGCCTCTGCCTCCCAAGCACTGGGACTAAAGGTGTGTACCATTACCACCCGACTTTGAAAGTGTTTTAAGTAATAAAAAGCATAAAACATTTAAAATTCTTATAAGAATAGTACATTAGCTTAGTTTATAATCATAATTCACTTTAATTTAATCTGAACTTTCTATCTAAAATGTAAATAACTCCAAGTCAAGTAACTGTTATTATAATAAATAGTTTTAGAAAACACATGAAATAATTTTCATAGTGACTGTCTATAGCATGAACAGATACAATACATACCTGTGTCTGAAGGACGTAAAAAGTCTGTTTCACAGGTGAAAAAGGTCTGGTGATCCTGGGCAGACAAGTTCATGTCATAGTAAGTAAGTGGCTCTTTACCAGTCACCCAAGTGTATCTGTAGCAAACACAAGATGTTTCAGTTGCTACAACAGACACTTAAGTTCCAAAAAATAAGGGACTATAAGTTCTATTTCAGGGTGTTTTTAAAACTTATTATATCAGTAAGAGGTAAAAAAAAATGACTACTCTATGGTTCAATAATAAAACATTTAAAAAAAATAAATTGCTCATCCAGGCTTGGTGGCTCATGCCTATAAGTCTGAGGCCAGCTTGAGCCGCATAGCAAGATAGCCTCAGTTACAGCATGGAACCTGTCTCAAAAACAAAACAAACCAATACGTTATTCAGTAAAATGCTCTAAAAACTAGGTGCTAACCATATATGTTTCCAATAGTAAGGAATTCCTCATAAAGATTTACATGAAATGGATACTATATAACAAGGCTACAGGAGAGCTTGTTTTTTTATTTTTTTAATTGATTTTTATTGAGCTCTACATTTTTCTCTGCTCCCCTCCCCTTCAACCCTCTCCCAAGGTCTCCATGCTCCCAATTTACTCAGGAGATCTTGTCTTTTTCTACCTCCCATGTAGATTAGTTCTATGTAAGTCTCTCTTAGTGTCCTCACGGTTGTCTAAGGTCTCTGGAATTGTGATTTGTAGGCTGGTTTTCTTTGCTTTATGTTTAAAAACCACCTATGAGTGAGTACATGTGATAATTGTTTTTCTGTGTCTGGGTTTACCTCATTCAAAATAATGTTTTCTAGCTCCATCCATTTTCCTGCAAAATTCAAGATGTCATTTTTTTTCTGCTGTGTAGTACTTCATTGTGTAAATGTACCACATTTTCCTTATCCATTCTTTGGTAGAGGGGCATTTAGGTTGTTTCCAGGTTCTGGCTATGACAAACAAAGCTGTTATGAACAGAGTTGAGCACATGTCCTTGTGGCATGATTGAGCATCCTTTGGATATATACCCAAAAGTGGTATTGCTGGGTCAATACCAATTGCTTGGTCAAACAACCTTGAGGAAGGTTGTTTCCTAATTTTCCTCTATCGTAGAAGAGAGCAGAAAAACAAGCAGCATCTGAGCAATGGGGAGGGGGACTAGGAAATGCGGTCTTATGGGTGTGACAAGGCAATAACACTCAGACTACAGCTGTCTGCACAAGACTGAGTCAATAAACATTCAGTCATTGATGGGAGAGGGGCTTCTGGGTCTTTCCTGTCCCGGGAGCTTGATGATCAATGGCCCTAGGAGGAGCGGAAGCCATTGTCTTCCGTGATAGCCACTGGTGACTTCCTTATGCTCCAGTGGTTAAATCCAGTGGGTCACAAAAGAAAAACATGTGGAAGAGGAACTGAGAAGTGGTGGAGTGGGAAGAGGCTAAGAGAAAATGAAGGGATGGGTGTGACCAGAATATATCATATACAAATATGAAAATGCCGAAGAATAAAATTTAAAGAGCTGTTACTTCCTTTTATATTAAAAAAAAAAAAAGTAAACAGCACTCGGGAGGCAGGCGGATCTCTGTGAATTCGAGGCCAGCCTGGGCTACAAGAGCTAGTTCCAGGACAGGCTCCAAAGCTACAAAGAAACCCTGTCTCGAAAAACCAAAAAAAAAAAGTAAACAGTCAAGATAATACCTACTCTTGAGCGAATCACTCACTTTAATATTGTCAGAATTTCCAATTAGAAGAGGCTGTAGAAGATTTAGAAAGATAATTATCCCACAGCACTTTTACTCTAAGACCAACACCATACTTACCCTGAAAAGCAAAATGTCTTACCTCCTATATTCTGCTCCTCTAAAGAGGTTTAAAGGGTTTCTCCAGACCTTGCATTCTGAAAAACAAGAGTAAAACTTCATTTAATCAAATGCAGGTGAACTTTCACTAACCAACACTTAACACAGTGCCAGGCACATACAGCACAAACATAAAAGAGGTACAAGTCACCCTTGCTCTCGGGAAGCACAGTATCAAATCTAGTTATTGCTGTATTTCTGTCTCAATGACATTTTGTTCATAATTCAGCTCCAACCCTTACTGTATGTGATTACCAGCTGCTTTTCAGTTTCCTCTCTCAAATAGGATCTACTAAACTTCATCCACTCTTACATTCCTAGATCCTATCACAGCTTGTGGAACTGACTTGCACAGCATGAGAACTAGTCATATAAACAACCATCTGAACTATGTGACATGTACTATAGCAGAGATGTTTTAATATAAACAACCATCTGAACTATGTGACATGTACTATAGCAGAGATGTTTTAATCTAAGACAAAAAAAAAAAGTGGTCAATCACAGAAGATTTTACAGGGGCACTGACATTTGAACTAACATTAAAAACCTTCAAGGGCGGGGCGGTGGTGGCGCACGCCTTTAATCCCAGCACTCGGGAAGCTCTGTGAGTTCGAGACCAGCCTGGTCTACAGAGCTAGTTCCAGGACAGGCTCCAAAGCCACAGAGAAACCCTGTCTCGAAAAACCAAAAAAAAAAAAAATTGTTTTGTGTGTGTGTGTGTGTGTGTGTGTGTGTGTGTGTGTCTTCCAGACACAGAACATCCAAGCTGAGGAAGCACAGAGCTATACTTTGGAGAGATGGCTCAGTGTGTAAGTGTTTGCTGCACAAGCATGAGGAACCGAGTGGATCCCTAGGACCCGATAAAAGCCAGACAAGGCAGTGCACTTCTGGAATCCTATGTTAGCAAAGTGAAGACAGGCAGATTCTGGGGGCTCGGTAGCAAAATGATGAGCTCCAGGTACATCATGAGACCCTGTCTCAAAAATAATGATGGGGGGCTGGAGAGATGACTTGGCACTTGTTGCTTTTTCAGAGAACCCTAGTTTGGTTCCCAAAACCCATGTGGTGACTGACAACCATTTATAATTCCATTTCCAGGGGATCTAATGACTTCTTATCATCTCCTTGGGCACCAGGTACACACGTGATACATAGACATATAAGCAGGCAAAACACTCATACACATAAAACAAGATAAGTAAATCTGAAAAAAATTATGTCATTTTACCTTTACCCTCCTGTATGTAGCATAGAGTTCCTTAAAACTTAGCTAAGGAAGATTTTCAACTCCTGACCTTCTGCCTCAATCTCTTACATGCTAGAATTATGAGTGGTGGGGCTGGGAAATGAACCACAGCCTTGTGCATGCTAGGCACTTCTGAATAGATTAGGATGAGTTAGGAGAAGTGAGGGCTTTTCTTTTACCTACTGAATGGAAGGTAGATATGATGACTAAAGCCAAAACAAGTACCTTGGACCACAAATTTAAACCTGCATCTGCTGGGCACTGTGGTGCATCTCTTTAATCTGAGGACCCTGGAGGCAGATGCAGATGATCTCTGTGAGTTTTAGAACAGCCTAGACTATGGGGAGAACACCAGGCCAGTCAGGGCTACATAGTGAAACTCTGTCTCAATACATACATAAACAAACAAACAAACAAACAAACAAACAGTGTCTGGAGATGATAGACTACAAGAGAAGGGGTCTGAGACTGTGATGATAACTGCTCTCTACACCAGAATGGCTTACCTACATTAACAGGAAAAGACAAGTTTGTCTCTGTGTTTTATATACTTGGATTACTATGACAAAATACCACAAACTGAGTATCATAACAACAACATTAATTTAATTCCTTATAGTTTTGGAGGCCAGCAAACCCATGCTCAAGGTGTTGGAAGATTTAGTGCCTGGTAAAGGCTCACTTTCTGGTTTGTGAATGGCACTCTTGTTATGTACTCATAAAGTGATAGGAGTAAATAGCTCTCTGTGGTCTCTTTCCTTAGGACACTAATTCTATCCATGAGAGTTCTATCTTCATGATGTGATCACCTCCCCCAAGCCCTATCTCCTAACATCATTACATGTGAAAGGGACATTAGCACACAAACTAATACCTTCTGTTGTTTTGAGACTGATCCTCTGTAAGTGAACTTAAGCTTGATTACACAGCTCCGAAAACACCAAAAGGGAAATTACCTGATAGATGGTGGTGTCTCGTGGTTTCACTTTCTCTGTTGCTGGCAGGAGAACCTGGCTCTGAAATGCTACTCTCTGTTCCTCCTATCAGTGGTCGTAAGTGGCTTATAGACACTTGCTCAATAAAAGATGTGCCATGCTTATGGAAGTACCACCATTCAAATATCTATAACCAAGAGAAACAGCTTTCACTTAAAATGCAATTCATGAATAGAAACTAAAGAGATGTTCCCATTCAATTCAGCACTTTAAATGCACAATCTCTCCTTGGGGGGGGGGGGGTGAGGGAGCAAGCAGAAGAAAAAATCCAAACCCAAGATTCCCTAAACACATATCCCACATAAAAGTAAAATATCTTTCTTATGGATTTACCAGGATGCTCAGACAAGCTTAGGCAGTTAAAAAGGCATTGTTAAAAGACATTAAAGAATAATAACAGTGAGTCAGGTGTGATAGTACATGCCTTTAATCCCAACTCTTAGAAGATAGAGGCAGGAGGACCATAAATACCAGACCAGTAGAGAACAGACAGTGGGAAGTTTCAGTAAAGAAAAAAAGAGTATCTAATCTACAATGTAACTCTTCATGGGTTGCTGCCATTTGATTTTATCTGCAGCATAATTAAAAACCACTTTAAAGCAATTAGTATTAAGCTAGGATTAAATATCCAAGTTGCACACCAAGCCCACTATTCGTTAACTGCACATTAAGCAAATCAATTAGTCTCTAACATCTCAGAGCCTCAGTTTCCTCATCTAGGAAATTTAACTAACAAGAATCGTAAGAAAGTGCTTTCTGACCCAAAAAGTACTGGTCTAATATTTAGCAATACTACTATTATGGGTTGAGACAAGTTCTTCCTCAGGTTGAACTATTTACAAATCAAGATATTTACTTTATTTTATTTCTGTGGCTTATCATTTATAAATACAAACTCTGTTTCGAGACCTTATCTCAAAGATTTAAAAAAGGTCAAAGAAATACTGATTTCTCCTAAAGCTGTAGAGCACCACCTACAGATGAGAAAAAAGAACAGAAAAATAGCATAATAAATATTTAATACTTTTATCTTTGGCAGAATTTTCCCAAAGCATACATTAAGAAACCCTAGACCTTAGAGATGTTAATAAACAAAATATTTTACAATATATTTTTAAATTAAAAGCAATATCTTACTGGGGCAAAAAATGAGTTAAAGTCAAATGGCATCCCTTACTGTGCAACTTCTCAGATAACAGTAAGTGTTCCCTGAGCCAATTCCACATTACAAACATTCACGTGTATTACCTCACTTAGCTCCTATAGTCTTGTGAAATGAGTACTATTATTTTCCCATCTACAGAGAGGCAGCTGGGGCTTAGAAAAGTGAAGGCTAAATTCCAGATATGTCATATCTCTCCAGGGGCTGGAGAAATGCTTCAGCTGTTAAGACCATCAACTGCCCTTCCAGAGGACCAGGGTTCAATTCCCATCACCCTCATGGTGGCTTGTAACCATCTGTGGCTCTGGTCCTAGAGAATCCAACACCCTACGCTATATAGGCACTACACAAAACATCATACAGGCAGGCAAAACAGTCATACACATAACAATGAATAAACATTTTTTTAAAGTTATAATCTGCCCAATGCTGTAAAAATCAAAATATTGCAAGATTTTATATAAAACCTGCATATTCAGGGGCTGGAGCATAGTTCAGTTGTAAAGTTCTTGCTTGTCTAGTACATACAGGCCCTAAATTCCAGCCCCAGCATTGCAAAAATGGACATAATGGTGTATACTTGTACAGCAAAAGGAAGAGGACCAGGAGGTCAAGGGCCACTCTGGACTACAGAATGAGTTCAAGTTAACTAGGTTAAATGTGATCCTATTTCTAAAGGAAACAAATTCTGATACTCAGATTCTCTTGAAATCATTTGAAAAATCAAAATATCAGTATAATAGTTGATAATAGTAGTGTAGAATAACTCATTTCACTAATTCCAGTATGAAAGATGGATATTTACATATTTGTGCATGTGTGTGGAGGTCAGGTGCCTCTTCAATCACTCTCTACCCTACTGTCTAAGATAAGGTCTCTCACTAAATCCAGAGCTCACACTTTTGGCTAGTATAGCTGGCCGGAAAGCCCCAAGGATCTCTAGTCTCTACCTCCCAGAGCTGGATAACAGGTATGCAAGCATTCCCAACTTTTTATGTGAGCGATGGGAATCTGAACCCAGATTTTCATGTTCACATGGTAAGCATTTTACTGACTAAGCCTTCTCCCCATTCCCTCACTCATTTTGAATTAATAACAATCATTAACATTTGATCATTAAACCATCTTGACCAACCCTCTCCCCCATTATACTATACAGGCCTTTTTAAAATTACATTTGTGTGTGTGTGTGTGTGTGTGTGTGTGTGTGTGTTTGTATGTAAGCATGCAAACACACATGAGTGGAGATCAAAGGACAACTCAGCATGTCAGACAGACTTGGCAGCAAGCACCTTTTCCTGTTAAGTCATCTGCCATCCCTGTATACAAATTTTTAATACACAATGAATGAAGTTGGGCATGGTAACTCACCCCTGTAATCTCAGCCCTCAGGAGATAGAGGCAGGAGACCCACCCTGGGTTCCAGACCAGCTTAGGCTGCATAATGAGACCCTGTCTCAAAAAGAAATCTAATATATAATTAATTCTACCACACTCATAAAAGAAGAAAGGGCAATGTGGTACCTCCCAAACTTGTTTCTCTAGGCAACTTTTTCCAAATATCAAACACATTTTGGAAATCCTGACAAATACTTATAAATTCGTAAAAACATAAACAATCTTTAAGTGAGGATCAAAACAGAAATGAAGAAAATGAAATCTACTTACAAATATTAGTCCAGATATCAAAGAAGATGTCCCTGTAAGTGCCACATAGAACTTGGGTGTCAAGGAACTTAAAAACCCTGTCACTGTTAGAAGAGAAAACAGCAGAGTTTTTACAAAGTCCACTTTAAAGTACATCATAGTTATGCAAGCATCTTTAGATGGAGGGAGGCGAGCAGCACAGAGACCTGACTTTGATACGGCTATGTCCAAATAAGTCAATAAACTGAAAATACTGCAAGTAAAAAATGTAGGTTACAGCTCTAATCTTCCAAACGCCATAGCATAGCAACATAATACCTTGGACAGCATTGGTTGTTTACTCTCCACATTGTATGAATGGTGAGTGGGAACAGAGGCTTCCTGCCGCTGCCCAGCATCAGAGATTATGTTGCTAGGTCGGGAAAAGACAAAAATTCAAAATTTCTACTAAATGCATCCAGCTTTTCCACTACTGCAAAGCTCAAAATTTCTAAGCTGACCAGCCTAAGTCAATAACTGTCCATATTAATAGCTAAAGTGAAATTCATTTGAAAAAGTTAGAAAAACAAATGGCACACATTTTTTTAAAAGTGATTTTAAATCCCCATTGTGGCACAAGCCTTTAATCCCAGCACTCTGGAGACGGAGACTGCGGATCTCTGTGAGTTCAAGGCCAGAGGTCTACAAAGCGAGTCCCAGGATAGACTTCAAAGCTACACAGATAAACCCTGTCTCGAAAAACAAAGACAAACAAAGAATCTCCGCATGTATATAAAAGTGGGATTACACACTGCTATTTAGTTAAATAAGAAAGTAAATCAAAATGAGGCTTAGCATATAAACCCTAGGATCAGTCTCTGCAGTCAAAAAAAGAAAAAAAGTCAGGTGGTGGTACACTCCTTTAATCCCGGATCTTTGTGAGTTCAAAGCCAGCCTGGGATACAGAGTGAGCTGCAGGGCAGTTAGGGTAACACGGAGAAACCCTGTCTTTAAAAACAAAGCTCAACAACAACAAAAAAGAAAATCAAAAGTCAAAAATGAGATTAACTTAGCCTGCTTTTCTAAAACTCCAAAACACAAGTCAGAAAAATTTACACTAGATCTTTAGTAAATATATAAGGATAAAAAGTTAAGCATACATTTAAAAAGTGGTCTAATATAACCCAGGCTGGTCTCAAATTAGACATCCTCTAAAATATTCAAAGCATTTCAAGACATTATCCCACAGTGTTTCATGTCATCTCATGGAGTAGAAAAGGGAAACCAGTGCCTTCTCACAGGACAGAAAAATTAATAAGCGTCACCATCTAACAGAAATACTTGATCTTCTTCCGAGGCTGCAGAAATACTGCAATAACACCACAAAAGGCCCAGGACCCCATGCTTCATCCTGCTTATGGCTAAGGAATAGCATCTGCAGAATCTGCATGGATCAACACTGCTTAAGAGTCTTTACCTTTAGCCCAGGCTACATACTAAACATTGTACAAATGCTGAAAGAACATATTAAACAAATCCACTGTTTGCGCTTCTCTTCCCTCTCCCTTTCCTGTACTATTTTATTATTCATGATAGTCTGAAGGCTAAAAAATATCACGAAAAACGTTTCTTAACAGAACCCTCTTACAATAAAAGTATGGTCCATTAAAATCGTAGTACTTTCTATCTTGCATTACAGATATGTTGATTTTCTGGGTGTGGGTTCTTTCTCTAAGTTTGGCAGCTGGAGACTCAAAGGCACGATTTTAAAGGGGCCCTGCAAATGCTAAGAATGTATATAAACTGTGTGTCCGTGTCTGGGAACGCTCTCTTCTGGCTTACTACCTGAAGCTTTGCAGCTTGTCAGGTAGCTTTTCCTGCGATAATAGAGAGGGCGAGCCTTCAGCACTCTAGGGAGGGGCCGGCAAACTGCAACGCAGGTTTGACAATCAGCTGCCCGGTTGGTGTGGCCCGAGAGGAAAATAATAAAAATAATAATAACCCACTGGAGCATGCAACACCGATTCCTTCTCCAAAGCCCTCAATGACTCCCCGAGAATCTCAGCTCTTTGGTGCTTGTCCCCGACCGTCCAGGAGGTTTGGGGCCTCTCACCCGCTGTCACGTTGTCACACAGCCTCAGCGGGACCCTCAGAGCGTAAAGCAGCCCCAGCCCCGCCAGGAACCACAGCGTGGAGCCCGAGTTCGCCAGCCCGGCCTTCAGCCGCTCTTTCCAGCCCAGCGGCGGGCCCAGGCCCAAGCCGGGAGCAGGTGCATGGGGACACCCCACAGCCCGCGCGGCTTCCGCGAAGCATTCCCCGTCCGCCATCTTGCGGCTCCGGCAGGCGCCGGGACCTGGGAGGGGAGAAGGGCAGGAAACCGGAGTTGGGAATCCTGGGATAGTGGCGGACTGGAAGCCGGCCTCTGTCAAGGCTGAGTCCTGGGGAACGGGACCGAGATCTGGAAGGAGACGGAGCGCGTCCTCAGACTGAGGGGCTGCCTAGTCCCCTAGGAGGGCGGAGCCGATGGCGGCACTGATTCTGCAGGAAGCGGACTCAATGTGGCGCGGGAGGGATGTGCTTTGGGTTCCATGCGAGGTTGAGGGTCACCTTTCGCCCCGCTGCGGGGCTGGAAAAGTACTGGTGTTTCCTAGAACCGAGCAGCTCTTAGCGCGCTGGACTCGGCGGCCTCGGAGACCATCGGGACCCGGAAAACTCAGAGGTGTAGCCATTGCTACTTGACCAGAGGGAGCCCAGGCGCCATGGCCAGTCGAGACACGCCACCGAGCTTCCAGGATGAATGGGCAAAGGACTGAAACTCAGTGAGAAAGAAGTTCAGACTCCAAGGCCTTGAGGGCAACGCCGGCTTCCCAGAGAGTACCCACTCCGGGCTGTCACGCCCGCGCGGAACTGACATGGCGCCCTCTTGGCCGGAGCTTCCGGGCGGGTCCTTCCGACGGCCCCCTTGGTGATTCCACCACTCAGCTTCCTTCCCGGCCTGCCTCGCGCCGGTCGCCGGGCTGGGCCAGAGCAGCCAAGATGGCCGACTTCGAGGATCGGGTGTCGGATGAGGAGAAGGTAAGGGGTCCGCCTCTCTCTTTTACCTCCTCCCCCGACGGGGCGCAGGGGTCCAAGCAGGCAGCAGTGGAAAGCCTGACGGTATCCGCAGGAAAAAGAAAGTCGTTTCCCGGTGCTGGCATACTCCCTCTGCACCCGGGACGCTTTCTTCCTTCAAGGGGCTTTCCTTTGCCTCTCGGTGGCCCCAGTTCCCCATTCCTCAACTCTTCTTTTCATTCCGGACCGAGCACAGCCTTCCTCTAGAAAGAGGAGACAACTTCAGCTGATTGACTTTTATCTGTAGACCCTTTTTGTAATCGTAAGAGAGGAAGAGAAGGTGATGTTGGGATGTGTCATACACCAGTTATTTTGCCGCCTTTGGCTGTTGGGGCTCACCCCATCCCCCCCATTTATAGGTATGATTGGGGTTAGTTTGGGACGAGTCACTTCCTGATCAGAGTAGCCTCCTTAACTTCCCTTTTGCTCCTCCTTCCTCAGGAAGTGATTTTGCTGTCACGACTCCTTGACAGGGAGACGTTCTCTGGTGTTGTCTATCCACCTAACTACACACCCTGGTCTTTTCTCGGCTAGTGACGATTGAATTAATTCGATAAAAATAAATCTGTAAAGCTCGGAACATTTGCTTAAGAGTTTGACGAGCACTTCTGTGCCTGCTGATGATGTGCCTTCTTGTGTGCATGTATGTCCCCAAGGTGACTCCATCCCTTCTCTCTTAGTCTTAACTATAATTTTTTTTCAGACTAGTTTTTGGCTTCCTGTTAAACAGTGAGGAATAGCTAGCAGACTTTTTTCCAACTCCAGAAAAGTTTGGTAGTAAATAAACCTTACATTAACATGTCCAGGTTAAGTGAAATACCCAGCCCTTTTTTTTTGGCGGGGGGAGAGAGGAAGGTTTCGAGACAAGAGTTTTTCTGTAGCTTTGGAGCCTTTCCTGGAACTAGCTCTTGTAGACAAATTGGCCTCGAACTCACAGAGATCCACCTGCCTCTGCCTCCCGAGTGCTGGGATCAAAGGCGTGCACTACCACCGCCCGGCCCAATACCCAGCCTTTTTGATGACCTACTGTGTGTGGTGTCTGCTGGCTAGGTTTGCCAGAATACAGTTTGTGTACTCAGGTCTTTAGAGGTGGCTTAAATACAAGGATGCCTTATAAGTTACATGGAATAACTTTTTCTGACAACAGCATACGTTTACTAAACAGCTTGTCGGAAAAAGAAAGAAGCGTGGGGCTCTTCAGTAAGCACAGCACTTCAGGGTTGGTAGAAGTTAGAATGGTCTCACTAGATAACTCCTTATGGGACAAGAATCTGTCTTTTGTTTCCTGCAACGACTGTTACAAAGTGTGTACCCTCCAGTGTTCTATAAAATCTGCCTGGGTTCTTATAGTAGTGAAAATATTGGCGATTGTTGAGGGGAACGTACTCTCTTTAGTCATTTCTCCGTAAAGAATAATTTGATATATATCTCTGTATGTATTTTTAAACGCTGAAAAAGGTGCATAACACCTTTACAAACCTCTTCACAGGGTTGAGGGTGGCAGTTTGTTGGTAGAACGCGTAACACATGCAGTGTCCTGTGTTTGAACTTCAGCATCAGCATTACAAAAAATAAAAAGCCAACAAATAACACATGAGCGCTGTTTTCTCTTATTTGGAGATTGAGCATCATAAATGTTAAAGACTTAGGAAACAGAAAGACATATCTCAATTAACAGTGGAACGAAAACTATAACAAATGTTTATTCTAAGGCAAGGACTTCGGGTTCATACAACATCATGCTAGAGTGAAATTTTATTCTGTTTCTTAAGGCTGGGTCTTGTGTGGCTTATGTAAGCCTCCAACTCACTATATAGCGAAGGATGACCCCCATCCCTCACCGCTTATCTCCACCTCTTAAGTACTGCTCTGCTGCTCTTATAGGCATAGGCATCACATGTAGATTTGGTGTTTACTTTAATAACGATAGAAAAACCAAGTCATAGTTAGTAAATCCACCCCAGAAGTAACCATGAATTTTATTCCTGTTTTAGTAAAGAACTTGTTTTTTGTTTTGTATTTTTAGGACAGAGTCTTGCTATGTAACCCTAGATGGTCTGAAACTTGCTGTGTAGATTGGAGTGGGCTCCAATTTGTCTTCTGGCTTCTGCCTTCCATGTGCTGGGATTCTAGCCAAACCCCCACAATGCTGGGTTTAATAGAGTTCTTTTTTTTTCTAATTAACTACATTTATTGGTGTAGATAATGAAGCGTAATGATACAGTAAAAATTCTTATGGTTTGAGCCAGGCATGGTGGTGCACACCTTTAATCTCAACACGCGCGAGGCAGAGGAAGGCAAGTTCAAGGCCACCTTCCTCTACCTGTGAGTTCTAGGACTGTGTAGAGAGCCCCTTAAGACTTGAAATTCCTGGAGTTCTATTAGATTCCTTTCTCCAGACAGACACAGTCATCCCTCTTGAAATCTATGGCAGAAAGAAAGGGCTTTGGAAGACTTCCTGGTCTGGGGGCTTCTTACCTTGGTCTGCTTCTTATAACCTTCAGATTGATTTTATCTGAATTCAAAAATTGAGAAAAGGTAGGGAGAAAGGCTGGGTCCGATGGTGTCTGTCTGTAACAATCCCAGCTCTTGAGGATTAGGAATACAGGTTTATCCTTGGTAACAGGGAGTTTAAGACCAGCCTATATGAATGAGAGCCTTTTACAAAAAGGGGGGGGTGCATTTTGAGAAAAGATTTTTTTCCAAGATATTTACTGATTTGAATGCCTTGGAATTCATAAGCAAGTACTCTTGCAGAAATTTTTGCATTAATTATCAGTTTGTTTACTTAGATTTTTTTTTTCTTAAAACGGTCCAGATTCTGTAGCCCATGCTAATCTGGAACTCACTTACGGCCCAGGCTTTAAACTTACGGTGATCCTCTGTCTTGGGATCCTCGGTGTTAAGCTTAGAGTCATGAACCGCCATGCACAGAGGTACAGACTAATTTTAAAGTCAAGATAAAAGATATTCTTAATCGTCCTTGGCCTTGTGGCTTAGACCTCTAACCCGACTGCTTCAGAAGCTGAGGCAAGAGGATAGAATAATTTAAGGTCTGTTCAGGCTACAAAGCAAGTTGAAGTACAACTTTGAAAACTTGATGAGACTGTCTCAAAAATGAAGTGAAAAGAAGAAAAAGGGATGGGAGATGGGCTGAATATAGAGGTCAGTGGTGAGCATTTGCCCCGGCACCTGCAGAGCCCCTAGGACCAGTCCCTTCTCTAAGAAAATCTAGGATTTCCATTTTCTTCTTTCTTGTTGAAGACTTCAAGTGCCTTTTATTTGGAATGGGTAGTGTTTTGTTGTTCTCTTTGTTTTAACTATGTCTGTTGTGGTGCCAAAAGAAATACTTTTATTTTTGTTATGTTTTCTGAAAGCAGTAAAGCTTTCCATAACTTTGGCATTTTGGGTCTCTGATTTTCTTTAAAAAGCAAGTAAAATCACTTTTAAACCAGCTGCCAAAACTCTTATCACTTTTAAAGAGGAAGTTGGTTTTTTCACTTCTGCGTTGTTACCTGAAATGGTCAGAATGAGCTGCCTAAAGAAAGCAGGAAGTGAGAAGTGTAGTAACAGGCAGAGAAATGCTCTAGTCTTATGCTGCCATCGAGTGTCTGGAGACTAGTCTAGGTACTTTTGCTCTTCAGTTAGCTTAGTTTTAAAAGTTTACCAAGACCAGATGCCCCAATTAGAAAGTTTGAGGTGTGCCATGAATGACTTTTTTGAGTTCTTTGCCTTATCTGTTTTTTTTATTCATGATTCAGCATTGGTTTGTTGGGTTTTTTTAATGTTCTTCCTCTGCCCAGCCCCCCAACAATGAAGAGAATTTGATTCGTGTATCTTCCTAATGTAAAATATGTGCATACACCTTAAAAATACTCAGAAGGGTGTCTGTGTGCTTTTAATCTAGATGTTGGTGTCCTTTGTAAGAATTTGTTTGGTTTTTGTTTGTTCCATTGGATGTTTGGGTTTTGAAATAGTCTCATTCTGTAGCTCAGGTTGGCCTCACATTCTCTGGGTACTCCTCTTTCAGCTTCCTGGGGTGCTGGGATTACAGGCCCAAGATTATTGGACATCACACCTGGTTTAAGGCATTTGTTTTTTAAAGCTTTTTGTCCATTTGCTTTGTTTTGCTTTTAGAGCAAGATATTAGTATGTAGCTCATGCTAGCCTGGAATTGGATATGTGACCAAGGCTGGCCTTGAACTGTCTCAGCCTCCAGAATGCTGGGATTAAAAGCATAAACCATTGTGCCCAACTATCTGCTGCTGCTTCCTCTTTCTCCTCCTCCTCTCCTCTAGAAACAGTTTTATCAACTGTTTAGTAGAGATGTAAAAAAGCATAAATAGGGCCAGTGAGAGATGGCTCAGTGGGTAAAGGTGCTTGTTGGACAAACTTGGCAACCTGAGTTCAGTATCCAGAACACATGTAAAGGTGAAGGGAAAGAAATGACCTCACAGAGTTGTCCCCTGACATCCACACATAGGCTTTGACAAATGCACACGCCCTCCCTACTTTTATAATAGCAACAGTTTTTAAATCTTGTAAATAGAAACTAGGATTTAAGAGCTTTGTTAGAGCTCAGGAAAATCTACTTTTAAGCTGGATATCCTCAATTATATACTTTACAGGATGAGCTAAATCTCTGTAGGATGAAGTAAGCTCTGAGCCTTATTTGCCAAGAGTCTCTGAGAAATCATCAGTTAACATTCATTTTATCACTCTCATCCTTCTTTCCCCTTAGCTCTGCTGTTAGTAGTAATCTTATAGTTCATTACAAAATCCTGAACCAGAAAACAAAACCTAAACAGCTATAATTCATGTGACTGACTATATAGGTGTATTATGATTTCTAGAACTTTAACTCTTTTATTGGAACCAGCCTTGGTGCTAAATGGGGTAGTATAATTAGTCATAAAATGTAGACCCCGGGTTTGTCTGTGTCTCGGCCATTCCTTTTGTACTACACTGTTTTCCATGAACTGTGAGTGAAAACCCAGACAGAGGGGACCACTTAAGTAACTATAAATAAAGTATTGTGGTATGGCGGAACAGAGTGATTCCAAGTGTTAGGAGACTGTTGGTGCGCCTATTTCCTTCTCAACTGGGGAGAATTAGGTCAGAGTGCTCCAACAAGGTTTCCTGAGCTTTTGCAGTCTAATAAAGAAAGTTCTCTTTAAAAAATTGAAACATTGAAGTGTTCCAGAGGTTCTTAGAGTGTCTGCATTCCTTTGCTTGCTCTGATAATGGCAGAGTTAGTTCCTTGGTAACTGGAATCGTGCCTTTTTATCTAGTGCTTAGCACAGCACCAAGAACACATTGCAGTTATAGTCTTGATTGTATGAAGAATCCAGCTTCGTTAATTCCTCCCTTTGCTCTTATGAAGTACACTTTCCCCTAAGTATTTCTGACAGTCTCTAATGTCACCTCCAAAAATGTCTCTATGGTTTGAGTGCCTTTTTGTGTGTCATTACGTCTGAGCATTTGCTGCCATTACGGTGCTCTGCCATGCCACTGCTGGGAACGTTCACACCCCCCTCTCTAAACACAGCTGGGTAGCATTTTCCTAGTAGATCTCTGTAAAGCTGCAACACCTTTGTAGATGCACTGTGGCTATGTAGGTGTACCTGCAAGGAGCCTTGCAGAGACCCTGAGGGAAGTATTTCCTTTGTTGACTATGAGTCCTCTCCTTTAGAGGACAATTTAAAAAAAGAAGAAGAAGAAGAAGAAGAAGACAGGCGATGGTGGCGCAAGTCTTTAATCCCAGCACTCGGGAGGCAGAGGCAGGAGGATCTCTGTGAGTTCGAGACCAGCCTGATCTACAGAGCTAGTTCCAGGACAGGCTTCAAAGCCACAGAGAAACCCTGTCTCGGGAAAAAAAAAAGAAAGAAAAAAGTTCATACAAGTAGGCATTATTTGTGCTTTCCTATGTCCCATGTACAAATTTCTTACATCTCCTAGCCAAAAATAAATAAAGTCCTTATATGGATCATGAAATTAAAACTGTAGATAGAGGAAATTAGTCATAATAGCAGAGACAAAAGATTACTTGGTTTTTTTTTTTTAACTAGATTTCAATATCCATGTACTATGCCTTTTCTCCCTTCGTTACCTACTGCATGTGGTCAGTGTCTGCACCTGGTGTTTCCAGGTTCTTGGCATCTTATTTTCCAGGAATTAAAATAAACACATGAAGATTTGCAATGGAAGAAAATGTAATTGAAGAACGAAACCATCACACAAATCAGAAAGAAATACGGTCACTCTTTACAGCTGGTCACATGAGTGAGAATACTCAAGGGCCCTAGGGCTGCTTTTATGGTTTCTAAAGTAGGAAGGAGTTTGGGTACTAGAGGATGGATCTAATTGGTTCCCTTTTTTGATTGACAGTGTTGGGTTATATTAGTCTTTGCACATCAGTGTATTTGTCCCATCCCATGATATGTTTGATTTGATTTTATTCACATCCCCAATTATTCATAGTCATAAGGTGGTAAATAGATTTTTCCCCAGAAGTTCACTTAGAGGTTACAGTTTACCTTATTGGAAATGTGCATCCAAAACTAATTAGGTTGGATATCAGTCAGCTTCATGTCTTCCCTTCCGGAGATGTTCTGAAAGAGGAGTTTTTGCTGATTTGTCTAGGGGAGAAGAAACTTACTTGGAACGAGTGGAAATCCTAGTTGGCCAACAGGTTGCTAGGTGGGCTGTTAGAAGAGGGATATGTGTGTGTGCCTAGTAGATTCTGGTTGAAGGCCTTAGGTTGTCAAGTACATTGATGCAAAAGGATTGTATGTAGGCCAGGTATGCCTTTAATCCCAGCACTTTTGAGGCAGAGGCAGGGAGATCTTTGAAAGTTCAAGGCCAGACCAGTTGGCCTCAATGGCTACATAGTGAGACCCTCTTTCAAATAAAACAACACACACACACTTGTATAGTTCAAGCCAAATGGAGTTCCAGGTTGCAGAGCTATTCCTTATGTTTGACTGCTTCATCTTCATCAGAGCTCTGCAACTTCACCTTTCTGTTCATCCCTCCATTTTTCTACTATTGGTGCTGGAGATTGACCATGGTGCCCTGTGAGTGCTACGGAAGCATCTTTCCACCGAACTCTATCTCCAGCCCAAAAGACCCTTTTTTTCCCCTTTGTTATTTTTGTCTTGTTTGTTTTGTTTTTGTTTGTTTGCTTGTTTGTTTAATATGCATTGGTGTTGAATCCACTGGAACTGGAGTTACAGACAGTTGTAAGCTGCCATGTGGATGCTGGGAATTGAACCCAGGTCCTCTGGAAGAACACCCAGTGTTCTTAACCGCTGAGGTCTCATGTAGCCCAGGCTGGCTTGGAACTTGTATAAAAGGATGATCCTCCTGCCTCTACTTCACAAATGCTGCTTTTATAAACATTTACTGCCACATCCTATCTCTATTTTCCACTTAATCTGTCCACATTCCTTCTACCATTGTTTTCTTTGTGGGTGGGAGCTTTTACTTTTCATTGTTTGTATATCCCTGTATGTTTGGCAAACACTCCACCACTGAGCTATATATCCCCTCATTTTTTTTTGTAGTTTTTTGCTCAACTGCCCTTTCCCACCCCCACCCCCCCCACCCCCCGCACGCACCCTTTTGTTTGTATGTTGTAGCCCAGGCTGTCTTTGAACTCAAAAAAAATCTATCTGCCTCCAAGAGGACTACTTGTTTATTTTGTTTTTTTGAGACAGGTTCCCTCTGTTATGTGTCCTGGAACTTGCTACATAAACCAGGCTGGCCTCAAATTCACAGAGATCCTCCTGCCTCTGCCTGCCTCACAATTGATGGGAAAAAGGAATACATCCCCACTCCTCACTCTTTAACAAGATTTTTGGATATTTTCATTATTGTTTTTTTTAAATTGTGGTATATGTGGGGGCTTGGGAGGGGAGATATATCCTCATGAATGTAGGTGCCCTTAGAGTCCAAGAGTTGTATCCCATGATTCCATATAGCTGGAGTAATGCCCCACTCCCCGTGGGAGCTGGGAACTAAACTCAAATCTGCAAGAGCAGCATGTACTCTCAGCTCTGAGACATTTCTCCAGACTCCTTTCACACTATGCTTAAGCATGTGTAATTGTTCTCTCTGCCACTAGCCTTTCCTTCCTTTCCAGGGTTACTAGAAATTCTTCACAGCTCTGTTACTCAGTTTTGAGCAATATGTAAAATTTATTGCATATTTTAAGTCATTGTGAGATGAAATATTCATCTGAGTGAACCATATGTTGCTATGTCAGACATGGTGTAGCATAATAGCAAGAAGGCTGCATCAGAGATAGGTGGTGGGCTTTTGAAATGGAGGGACTTTTCCTTGTGAATTGTTTTTGCATTTAGATAATCTTTTAAGTACTTACTATATGTTAGGTCCTTTATAAATATGCATTCGTGTCAAAACATCCCTAGGAGTAAAGTGAAGCTTAAAAAGACAACCACAACAACAACAAAGGACCAAGTGTCCAGAACTAATAATTAGCAGAGTGCATACAATGTTGTCTGGTGTAATTAATAAAAACTCAGGGTCAGAAACGGGTTCAACCTGAAGATCTGAAAAGTAAAACAGCCAGTCTGTGGCATATTCCTCTCTAGGGCTGGGATCAAAGGCATGCACCACTGGCATTAAAGGCATGTACCACCCAATTTTTATGGTAGCGAGAGTGGCTATCGGGATTAGAGGTGTGTGTTATCATAATCTGGTTTATAAGGCTGACCAGTGGGACTTTTTTACTTTCAGATTTTTCAGGCAGTCTTTATTAAAGTATAATTGAATGCCACTACAGTTGGCAGTCTGCCTTAGAGCTTGTTTCCTCCTTAGGACCTTGACTCCTTTGCACAGGTGGTAGAAAGTGAGTAGAGATGCTGAGCATAGCCCTAAACAACAGAACAAGTTGGTACCATGGCAACATAAATACCTTCATAGCTGTTGAGATATCCAGATGCTCTGATGGCATCATAATTGTTGTTAAATCAAGGTAGTGGTCTTTTGAGCTTCTTTAAGTGTGCCACCAGAAATTCTTGCATAAAATGTGCTAAAAGCACTTTAAGAATCGTGGGTTTGATTAGAACAGTTCTTTCCTACAGTATCATTTCTGGTGAGTTTCTTTCAAAAGCAAATTTCTAGGTTCTATCCTAGACCTACTGAATCAGAATTTCTGGAATCATTGGTCAGGAATTTATTCTTAGTAAGTATTCTGATAATTCTTTTTTTTTCTATTTATTTATTCATTATGTATACAATGTTCTGTCTGTGTGTACGTCTGCAGGCCAGAAGAGGGCACCAGACCTCATTACAGATGGTTGTGAGCCACCATGTGGTTGCTGGGAATTGAACTCAGGACCTTTGGAAGAGCAGGCAATGCTCTTAACCACTGAGCCATCTCTCCAGCCCCCTGATAATTCTTTATAGCATCCAAAAACTGTGAACTTGAAATGTTTCAAATGTTAATTCTCTGCCTAATATGCTAAATAGTTGGATTTATCAGGAAACTAAATCTATCTCTTTTGGGGACTTATATTGACTAAGTTGAAGAAACAAATTGTAAAAATGAAATAACACTAATTTAATAGATACAAAAGAGGCTATTTTTTTCTAGCTATTGTAGTCACATGGAAATTATAATTTTAGCAATTTTTATATTTATTATATAATATATACATACATTCCATCCCTGTAGTACTTAGTATTAAACCTAGACCCATGTCCATGCTGTAGAAGTGCTCTGCCACTGGCCTATATATGCAACCCTTTTTTTTTTTTTTGAGCCATCATTAAGCATTTATATGTTACCTTAGTGCAAAACTAAGACTTGCCCAGGATGACCTGAATTTATGGTCTTTCTGTCTGCCTCCTAAGTAGATAGTATTGAACCTGGCCTCTACTTTAAATGTTTTAAATCTGAAATTGGAACCAGGGACATTATCTGTGTGGTCCAGAAATTTTGATGGTATCTTCCTCCATAATAGGTATATATACAGTAAGGTACACCACTAAGATCAGGTGAAGTTTTTGGGTAATAGAAATGAGTGGGAATTTTTTTTTCTTTTTAGGCTAATTTGTTATTACATTACTAGGGGAGCTTTTACAGGGCTCCAAGGAAGCCCCTATATCTCAAAATTGAGAACCTTATAGTTCCTTCTTCAGTCGTTTAATTTTTTTTAATATTTATTTATTGATTATGTATACAATATTCTGTCTGCATAAATGCCTGAAGAGAGCACCAGACCTCATTACAGACGGTTGTGAGCCACCATGTGGTTGCTGGGAATTGAACTCAGGACCTTCAGAAGAGCAGGCAATGCTCTTAACCGCTGAGCCATCTCTCCAGCCCGCTCATTTAATTTTTTTTGAAGACACACTGACTAGTAGCCCAGACTGGCCTCAGACTCCTGTTTCTCTCCTCTATTCTTCCGCTTGTAATTTCCCTGTAAAAGTATCTGAAGTATTTTTACAGAGTCCAACTTTAAAATCCCACCTTTCTCTTCCTTGTAGATTTTTTTTTTTTTACCAACCTAACCCATATATCCATCTCCTTCCTCTTAAGGTCTATGCCCTATAATCTTTATACTTTTGATTTGCCAGTTCTGATTTGTAGTTATTTTAGACCTTTTTAGAGTTGGAGAGACAACTCAGTGGTTAAGAGCACATACTGTTTATTACAAAGGACCTGAGTGTGTGTTCCAGCACTCACGCTGAGTTGCTCACAACTGCCTATAATTCTAGCTACAGAGTGTCTTTTGCTTTCTTCTGGACTGTGTGGACACAAGCACCCATGAGCACATGGCCACACACATTTACACAAAAAGTTAAAATAAAATACATCTTTGAAAATAAATAAATAGTTGTTTTTAAACGTCCCTTATTAAAGGCTATTGCTCATGTAAATTTATTTGCTAACCTGATAAAATATACAAAGATTGGAAGGGTGAGGTACTTAATGTGGTTTATCTTGTGTTATTTGTATCCACCATTATTTGCACTTCATATTAGCTGAAGGGAGTGACTTGACATACAGCCTTGGCTGCTGAGGAAGTTTTGTAAAAGCGAACCCCTACTAATTCTTACACTGCTGCCTGTTAAGAGAGCTGTCACATCAAAATCTCTGCAGGTCGAACCCAGGCATCTGCTCATTTAAATCCCCCAGTGATTTCAATGTTAGAAGCAAATGGAGTGTTTCTTTTCATGTTCTTTTTTAACCTCTTCTTTAGTATCACCTCAGTGCCTGGGATCTAAGAATTGTTTTTTGTTTATTTGTTTTCTTTGTAAATGAACACATTACTAAACACAAAGGTTTGAACTTTTAAAGAGGACACATCACTCCAATTTTGATAATGCTTGGCCATTTGCTTAAGAGAAAAAATTAAGTACTGTGTCTAAGTGTATTTTATGTTACATCAATTGGATAGTTAAAATAGTCCTCCATGTACACAGGAATTATACTTACAAATGAAGAAACTAAATTCAAGCAGTTGAATGGGAAAGATATCTTGGGAAATAGTTTGATTCCCAGTAACTAAAAAAGAAAAAGTAAAATTGTTTTACGGGGAGGAGGATGTACCTTTCTGTTAGGATGTCATAAACAAATGCACCAGATCCTGAAGGCAAATGCTGCTTCCCACTGTTTTGTACCATCAGCACAAGCCTGTACTGCTAACTCTACCCTCTGAGTTTGGAAACCGCACCATTACTCTAGGACACTTTAATCTCAGGTTGTTGCTGTGCTTTTGCTCTTGTTAACTTAGTTATGTTTCTCGGAAAATACTGGTTCTGTCTAGGTCAGACCTCTCTCTCTCTCTCTAACATTTTTAATAGTTAAAATGTTTTATGAGGATATATTTAATTTTATGTATGTGAGTATTTTGCCTTCATGTCCCCACAGTTTTCTTGTCTTTCTGTCCTGTCTTAGTTCTTTAAATATTCAGATAGATCTGAATATTTAAATACTAAGTAGTAAAACACTAGGTCCTTTCCATCCCTTTCTACGTACATGCTGCACTTATGATAAGACTTGGCTTAATCTCTACTGAGATTGACCAAATACTTTAAATTTTATTTACTCAAACAAGTCATAGCATTCACTTTAAATGCCTAAATGAACACTTAGGATACATGTTCAGAAACCTTATCAAAATTCTGCATGGTTTAGAACCCAGAATGAGAACTAAGGGATGAATTCCTTCTAACTTGGTGCTTAAATTGCATGGAATTACATGGAAATGGTTGGGAATGGTAACTATAAAATAACTATAAAACTATAAAAAACTGTTTTGTTTAAGAAGGATTCTTATTTGAAGTCCTAGCTGCTCTGGAGCTTACTGTGTGTAGGCTAGCTTCAAACTTGGCGATCCCTCAGTCTCTGCCTCCCAAGAGCTAGGATTAAAGGCATGTGCCACCAAGCCCAGTTTCTTTTTTCCCCATGTAGTAAACCTTCTGCTTAAGTACACCATTTTTAGACAGCATGATATAAATTGTTATAACATACAGTGGTAACTCCTAGTAAGGAAAAATTATTTGGTATGTGTTAAAATGGTAAGATAGATTATACTCAAATCCTAATACAGTAAGGACAGCTGGGGTTTATAGCCGGTGGCAAACATACGTACACAAAATAAATAAATTGAAAGCCCAGTACTTAATAGGCAGTGATAATAAAATTTGAAAGCTCAGTACTTAATAGGCAGTAATAATAAATTGTATTATTTATTTGTTCGTTTATTTTTCAGGATGGGTTTTCTTTGTGTGACAATCCTGGCTCTCCTGGACCTCATTTTGTAGATCAGTCTGGCCTCGAACTCACAAAGATACCCTGCCTCTGCCTCCCAAGTGCTGGGATTAAAGCTGTGTGCCACTACACCAGCCACATAAATATTTTTTTTAAGTAGGTCTAAACGAGGATGAAGTTTAATAGAAGACAACTTGTAGGAATCACTTCTCCCACTATGTGTGTCCTGGATATTCAACTTTGATCATCAGGCTTGGAAAAAGAATTCTTATCCACTGAGCCATCTACCACTCAAGTTTTTTTTTCTTTCATATACTTTTTTATTTAAAACTGTTTTTTTTTTAAATTTATTTATTTATTAAGGATTTCTGCCTCGTCCCCACAACCGCTTCCCATTTCCCTCCCCCTCCCCCGATCAAGTCCCCCTTCCTCATCTGCTCGAAGAGCAATCAGGGTTCCCTGACCTGTGGGAAGCCCAAGGACTGCCCACCTCTATCCAGGTCTCGTAAGGTGAGCATTCAAACTGCCTAGGCTCCCACAAAGCCAGTACGTGCAGTAGGATCAAAAACCCATTGCAATTGTTCTTGAATTCTCAGTATTCCTCATTGTCCGCTATGTTCAGCTAGTCCGGATTTATCCCATGCTTTTTCAGACCTAGGCCAGCTGGCCTTGGTGAGATCCCAGTAGAACATCCCCATTGTCTTAGTGTGTGGGTGCACCCCTTGTGGTCCTGAGTTCCTTGCTCGTGCTCCGTCTCCTTCTGCTCCTGATTTGGACCTTGAGATTTCTGTCCGGTGCTCCCGTGTGGGTCTCTGTCTCTGTCTCCTTTCATCGCCTGATGAAGGTTAATATTCCTGAGGATGCCTATGTGTTTGTCTTTGGATTCACCTTATTTAGCTTCTCTAGGAACATGAATTATAAGCTCAATGTCCTTTATTTATGGCTAGAAACCAAATATGAGTGAGTACATCCCATGTTCCTCTTTTTGGGTCTGGCTTACCTCACTCAGTGCTAAAGGTTTGTGGTTTTGTTTTTGTTTGTTTGGTTGGTTTTTCAAGACCAGGTTTCTCTGTGTAATAGCCGCACCTGTCCTGGAACTAGCTCTGTAGATCAGGCTGGCCTCAAACTCACAGAGATCCACCTGCCTCTGCCTCCCGAGTGCTGGGATTTAAGGTGTGCACTACCACCACCCAGCGAGGTTTTTATATTGTTACCCCATGGGACAAATCCAGTTCTCTATTTGCTTCTACAAAGCCTGAACGATACCAAAAGAATATCTCGTGGTGTAAAAATTTCATGAAATAGAAATTTTAGCATGCAAAGGTTTCTTGGTCACTATCATATTTGTTTATTTTATGGAACAGAAAACATGTGACTTACCTCTGCCCTCTGCGTCAGCTGTTTGCTGATCCTGCTCTGTGCTCTGCAAATTCTTTTGGAGGAACTGGGCAATAAACAGTTAAATGTTTAGTAATGACAATTTCCTTGAAGAAAAAACACAAGTAAAGCCTAGAAATGAGATGTAATTTTGCTACTGTTGTGAATCATAATGTAAATATCTGACATGCAGATGGTCTTAGGCGACCCCTGTGAAAAGACCAGTCCACCTCCAGGTTGAGAACCACTGCTCTAGTAGCTTATTTTTGACAAAAAAGTAGGAAAAGCTTCAGTAGTTCTAAGGCAGACAGATCCAGAAGCTAAGTAGTAGGAAAAAGAGTTGAGATGGAGGAGCCTGGTGGGCTATGGATCTGACTTTAGTATTTAATTTAGACTGGGTATATAAATTCTTACTACTTTGACCTGGTTTTAGGCATTGTGTTCAACGAGTGAAAAATCAGTTTAGCACTTGAAAGGCTGTCGATGTTCTTGATGGTCTCAAATGCAGGGGGTTGCTTTTTTCTAGCACTTGAACCAGAATGTAACACTGCTGCTTGGTGTTCTCCCCTCACTGTTACATACTTGAGCTCCTCTCTTTAGAGGAGTGACTGTTAATATCCTTCCTTGCTGCCGTCAGCATTTTGACAATGCCTCAATTCGTTCTTTTGCCATCCTTGAATTTTTTATTTTAGATTTATTTGTTTTTATTTTATGGTCTTTGTTTTTCAAGATACAGTTTCTTTACATAGCCCTGTCTGTCCTGAAACTAGGTCTGTAGACCAGGCTGGCCTTGAATGAGTGCTGGGATTGAAGGACTGTGCTGCCACTGCTGACGGGAAGATATATTTTAAGTGATGTGTGAATCGGCATATACTTAGGTTTAGAATATAAGCACTTTTCCTGAGGGGAGTTTCACGTTTTTGTGGTGTCATGAGAAACACACTGGCAAAATGTGACCATGACCACTCAGCTCATATGCCACAGATAAGCTTGGTGCTGCACAGCTTTAATCCCAGCATTCGAGAAGCAAAGCAGCTGGATCTCTGATTTTGAAACCAGTCTGGTCTAGTTCCAGGAGCATCAGGACTACAAAGAGAAACTCTCAGAAAACAAACAAACAAAAGAAAACATTTCATTGTTCAAAGAGATATACAAATTTCTTAACTTATGATACCAACAGCCAACTGTTGTTTTATGTGCTAAGGAAGATATACATTAGAAAATCATATTTCAACATTTAGTCTTATGGGGTTTCTTACACAGTAATTCTGGCTGGCTTGAATATCTCTCAGTGTCACTCAGACTGTCTCAGCTCCCAAATGTGGGATTATAGGACACTCATGAGTGAGCCACTACATTCACAGCTACATTGAAACTTTGTTTTGTCTTTTTTTTTTTTAAGTTGTCATGTTGATGCTATAATTTTAAACATTTTACTTACTTGTTCAGGGTGGATTTGCATGAATGTTTACTCGCACATGTAGAAGTTAGTAGACAGTTTGAGAGTCAATTCTCAGCTTCCACTGTGTAGATTCTGAATGCATCAAGCACAGATTGGCATCAAGTGCTTCTACTCATTGAACCATCTTGCTGCCTCCCATTTAGGCTTAAGGTAGTGTACCAATGTCCAGCTCATTTTCAAAGGGCTTGTGAGACAGGTTTTTCTGCTTAAGAATGGCTTGGAGGCCTGTGAGATGACCCAGTGGATCATCTTGTACTTGTGTACAGGCCTGAGAACTTGAGTTCTTCCCTGGATGCCACAAGGTGGAGGAAAGAACCAACTTTGAAGAGTTGTCTTCTAACCTCCCTCCACATACCTACCATGAAGATGCATACCTGTGTATATGTACACACACAAAAAATGGCTGAATTTTGATGTGACCATAACTTAAAATTGTATGAAGTGTGCTAATCTAGAAATAGGAACTGCCTTATCTATTAGATAATCGTTTTTGCTCTATCTCTGTGATTTTAACATCTTCCTGTGTGACACATTAAGCATTGGGGAACAGCCGGGCAGCAGTGGCATATGCCTTTAATCCCAGCACTCTGGAGGCAGAGGCAGGTGGATCTCTGTGAGTTCGAGGCCAACCTGGTCTAAAAAGCTAGTTCCAGGAGAGTCAGAGAGAGCTTGTTTTATAACTATTAGATATCTATATGAAGATATTGTCACATGGCAAATAGAAGCACATCTACCAAAGCCAGTGTTTATTCTCAGAATATAGCATTGAGAATGAACAATGAGCTAGTCACAGTGTCTAACACCTGCAATTCCAGAACTGGCTGAAGCAGGAGTTCAAGGCCAGCCTGAGCTACATACTGAGTTTGAGTTCAGACTGGGCTATCTGAGGTCCCATCTCAACCCCTTCCAAACCTCCAAAAAAGAGAGAGGCCTGCAGCAATAAAGGTAACCTTTAGGCTTACTCAAAAGATATAAGGTGTTCATGGTAGGTATGGTGACTCATACCTGTATTTTGTCCCAGCACTTGGGGGGTAGGGGCAGATGGATTTCTGTGAACGAGACCAGCCTGGGCTACAGAATGAATTTCTAGGACAGCCAGTGCTGTACCAAGAGAAACCCTGCTCCCTCCTCCCTCCCGGAAAAGGTAAAGTGTTTGTAAGCCTAGCCTTGCCCTTCAAAGAACTAGAGACAGGCTCTAGGTAAAATGAACAGGAAAGCTAAAGGAGCACCAAACAAGAATGACTAATGCCCTCAGGGGGGTAATTGTATACATAAAGGGAAATTACTAAAAATCAGAACAGTGGAAACTTGGAGAGTTAAAATAATTATCTGAATAGCGAACTGGGCATAGCTGAAGAGCATGTTAGTGAACTCAGAAATGGAACTGCCCAGAGCATAAGATGAAAGTTAAGTATAGAAGAAGAAATGAGATGCAGAATAGATCCTACCATTCTAGCATCCGTTTCTAGTATCTGATCACGATGGGGAGGATAGCCTTAGATAGAGGACAGAAGAGGGAGGCCACAATGAGTAATAGAAGAAAGTTTCCCCATAATGCTTTATGCCTGTCATATAGAGCTGAGTAGTAAAAGTGATAGAAGTCAGCTTTGTCTAGATTTCAAAATTGGTGACAGTGCTAATTTTCTTTAATATGTAGGTTACCTTAGAATTCTAGCCAGTTATCAGGTCAAGGAAACTTACTGTGTTGCTTCCAAAACGAGTAGTTTGTTGGATTCTAAGATACTATGTTTTGTTTTTCCAATAAGATTTGGGATAGTCATATGACTTCCCTCCTTTTAATTTGTAAATCACATCCTTAGTACTAAACCTTGTTTAGTATGGAATGTTTAATTTTCTTAAAATGTTTCTAAGAGATTATTGCTTGATTTATTTGTGATTGTTTTATATTTTGACCAAAGCTGATTATTAATATTTAAACAAAAATTCAAAGGGCTGGAGATATAGCTCAGTGGTTAAGAGTGTTTACTGTTCTTGCAGAAGAACCACTTGGGGATTCATTTCTTCAGCACCCATAAGGTTATTCACAACCCCTGTCATATCTGTTGCCTTCTTCTGGACTCCTCAGCCTTCTGCACATATGTGGTTCCCATACCCCCCCCTCTCTCTCTTTCTTACACACACACACACACACACACACACACACATTTAAAAATAAATGTTTTTAAAAATTCAAAATGACTGTTAGTACAAAGTATATCTATATTGATAGAAACAGCTTTAAGGTGTTTTGTAGAAAGAAAATTTAAAGGCTTCTAAACAGTAAAGCTTTAAATAAATTTTTATTTCAAGAGATATTGTAGGCAGGGAAAGTAGCTCAGTTGGTAGAGTATTTGCTTATTATGCATAAAGCCCTGAATTATATCTTAGCGTCACATAGAACTGGCTGTGCACACCTATAGTCCTTGTAGAGGGAAGGGTAGTCAGAGCAACTATGCAGCAAGTTTGAGCCAGCCTGAGCTACAAGATATCTTGTTGCAAAAAGCAACTGGAGAGCAGCTGGAGAGATGATCCAGCGGAAGTCTTTGCTGCTCTTGCAGATGGTCAGAGATGCATTGCTGGTAATGGATGATTTATATAAAGTTGCCTGTGACTCCAGCTCCAGTGATGCCCTCTTCTGGCCTCTGGGTACCACCAGAACATACAGGCACATATACAGACACATGCACATATTAATAAAAATAAATAAATCTTTAAACAAACAATGGTGCTGGAAAGATGGATCAGTGGTTAGGAACACTGACTGCTCTTCCAGAGGACTGGGATTTTATTCCAAGCACCCACATGCCAGCTCACAGCTGTCTGTAACTCCAGTTCTAGGGGATATGACATCCTATTCTGGCCTCTATGGACACTGCATGTGTGTGAAGGGAAGTTTTTTTTTTTAAATAACACAAAATTTTTATGATCTGTTAACAGCATTTACATGTTTCTGGTTTTGTTTTTTTAAATTGTCTTGTTGGACTTTTGTGGGGGAGATTGGGGGAGGTAAATACAGTCTAACTATATCGCCCGGCTGACCTTCAACTCAAGATCCTCCGAAAGTACTAGGATTAGACAGTGCCCAGCTATACCCAGCTGTTTGTTTCTCTTCACAATAAACTTACAATAAATTTTATTTTCTTTAGGTACGCATAGCCGCTAAATTTATCACTCATGCACCCCCTGGGGAGTTTAATGAAGTATTCAATGGTAAGTAAAGATTGATATTGAGCTGTTCTAAGCCTTCCTTAATTATTGTCATTATTTAGCTTTCCCCCTTTTCTTTCTTTTTAAAGTTTTATTCCATTTATTTATTTTGGTGGGGGGGAGACAAATTGTGAGAGTTGGTCTCTTCTTCTACCACATGGGTCCTGAGAACTGAACTCAAGTCCTCAAGCCTAGAAGCAAACTCCTTTATTTGCCGAAGCATCTCACCAGCCCTTTCTCCTTTTAAATTTTGGTCTTTTGTGGCCCAGACTGGCCTTGAACTCTTGAGTGCTAGAACATGGGTGTACACCAACACACCTAGCTGTGAGTGCTTGTTGTCTCCTGATTCTTGATGACCTGTTACAGCTTTGCTAGAAATCGGCAATTAGAAACATTGAACTAATTCAAGGCCACTCAGCTACTAAATCTAAAAGTTAGGATTTAGCTCTAGCTTTGAATGCCTCCTTCATTAATTAGGATGCCAGTCCCAAGTAAGCAAAGACTTAAGGAAACTGGCTATCTTGGTGGCTCCCACCGGCAATCCCAGCACTAAGGATGCTAAAGGATTGCTGCAAGTTCCAGTACAACTTGGACTAAAGACTGTCTTAAAACTAAAAATAAGTGAATAGAATTTTTAAATAGCTTCATGTGAAGTAATAAGAGTGGCGGGGCTGCGTTCCCAGCACCCCGGCCGCCTGCTCGGCTAGCTTATGCCCCGAAATAACAACACACAAACTGTATTCATTTAATCACTGCTTGGCCCTTTAGCCCTAGCCCTTACTGGCTAATTCTCACATCCCGATCAACCCATCTCTAATAATCTGTGAGAACCGGTCTTACCGGGAAGATTCTAGCCTAGTCCATCCTGGGTCGGAGCTTCATGCCAGGAGCGGGGCATGGCGTCTCTCTCAGGCGTCTGCTCCTGAGAGGAAAGCTGTCGAGACTGACCTCACTTCCTCTTCCTCCCAGCATTTTGTTCTGTTTACTCCTCCCACCTATCCTCTAACCAATAAAATGGGCCAGGGCAGTGCCTTTATTAGCCAATGACCTTCCTCCATCATTTCCCCTTTTTCGGTTTAAACAAAAAAAAAGGCTTTAACATAGCAAAATTACATATAACAAAACAGTTATCAAGTAAAAGTTACAATAATCTTTATCATAACTAAGGAAAACTATAACTATAACTAACTATTCTTAACTCCATCAAAGACTCCAGAAAGATATATTACCTAAGTAAACAGGAACTAAGAAACTTCAAACTCTAGAAATGACAAAGACATCTCGCTGCCTGGACAGTCACCCAAAGTTCTTTTGTACCGTTGGGGCATCCATCTTCAGCCTTCAGGCCCATGGTATCCAGCAGACATTTCCATAAAGCAGGAAAATTCAAAGTCAGTTCAGTCACTATCTGTTGTGTCCTGCAGAATGTCTCGCAGACTCTTTCAAAATGAATCAGGAACCCCGAAAGATCATCTCACCTTAGGCAAGTTCAGTAGTCCTCTCTCTGTGGGTTCTCTGTGTCCAGTTTATGCAATAGTCCAGGCAAGAGCAGTTTCTTGCCCAAATGGCTATCAAAACTCCATAACGAGCCTCTTCGATGCCCATCTTCCTCTTGAAGTAGATTGGTGCTGCCAGGAGCAGAGTGTCTCATTGTCATGAAAAGTCCTCAGTTATTAAAACATTAAATGTCCTATTCTGTAATCTTTGAAAGACATGAAGAATGTCTATCTAAAATATATCTCTATATATCTAGAAAATCTAACTAACATGACTACAAGCTTTACTATTATCGATGATTATCCATTAACAACCTATATTTCTTAATTATACAGTACATATTTAAATGAACTACACAATCACAATACCTTAATCAAAATCAGAAACACTTATACATATAACAAAATTGACCGTAAATCTCTATCAATAAAGCAAAATCTATACTAATGCAAATTATTCATACCTATATCATATCCCCCTTTAAATGTAAAAGAACGTTTATAAACCATATTTGGGAACATGGGCGCAGTTTTTTCTCTCCAAACTGCTTCCTGCTGAATGGGGGCGTCGTTAATTAGGTCTTTCACAGTATAACCTGTGTGTTAGCTTCATCTCAGTTGGCAGTTGAGCAAAGCAATTTTCTGAAGGTGTTCACACCAACCCTTCAGGAGGGCGTGGTCCATCATACCAAATTGGAATAGAAGAAATGAACAGCGTCTCACCCTCTGTGAAAACAAAATAAGAAACTCCTTTCCAAAGCATCATGTCCTTAGATCCAAATTTCAAATTCAAGGCATTTTTAAAATATCTATGTTGGATTAGTTCAGCAGCATTTATAAATAAATATCTTTTAGCATCTGTTGCTCCTTCCTCAGCATTTAAATAATTCAAAGAGAGCATAATAGCATACAGTATCAAGATTCTCTGTGTATTTTCCATCTTTGTACAGCTTTGTTTTAACCTCTATTTCGTTTATTTTTACTTTTAACTTTTTGCTTTTTGAGACAGGTTCTCTGTATCTTTGACCTGAAGTAACTCTGTAAACCAGGCTTTGAACTCTCAGAGATCCGCCCGTCTCTGCCTCCCAGGCATTCGGGATTAAAGGTGTACACTACTACACCTTGAACTCACAGAGATCTGTTTGTCTCTGCCTTCTAGGCACTGGGATTAAAGGCGTGTGCTACCACACACAACAACTCTCTTCCTTTTTTGTATTTTACTTTAAGAACTTCAACTTTTAGTCTGCGTATATTTTTAACACACTGTAAACCATTTAAAAATTTTCTTTGTCTTTGAATCTCTCTTTACTGTATCTCTCTCTGTTTTTCTGACCACATGAGTCTTTAATTTACCAAGCAATCTCAGTAGGATTAAAGGCGTGGCTTTGCCAGCTAGATCCAGTCCATTCCTTAGCTTTCCAGCCTCATGGCTGAGGTACTGGCTGTAGCCGTGTTTACTGTGACAACTCTATGGCATTTCAAGGTCCTTGCCAGCAAGCGAGCTTCAGCAGCCTGTGCTTGCAAACCGCACGAACCGCCTGCGTAAAAGAGTCAGAGTTTGCCCTGGCAGGACAGCCCAGAAAGCTGGCATTTTTAAACGGCGCAGCTTTTTTCCTGCTACGGCTGAAAATCGAAAAGCATGCGTTCAGCTTTTTGTCAACACCATTTAAGTGTTTCGTGGCAGGACCTCTTAATGAGCTGCATTTAAAAAAATGACAGTAAATTGACTTTTTAAACTTTTACTTTTTGATTCTTCCTATGCCTTTAGTTTTAGCATAAGTGAAAACTTCAGTTCTCACTGCCTCTCCTCACAAAGTCCCATACTAAAGGGCATTTCTCAGTACTATTGTGCCTGTACAGATTCTATCTGAAGTTTATTAACATTTCAGATTCATCCAGGCAGTGGTGGTACACTTTAATTCCAACAGTTTGGAATAAAATTAGGCAGAGCTCTGAGTTCACGGCCAGCCTGATGTACAGAGCAAGTTCTACTATAGTCAGGGCTACAGAAAGAAACCCTGTTTCAAAAACAAAAAAGAGGGCTGGAGAGATGGCTCAGCGGTTAAGAGCACTGATTGTTCTACCAGAGGTCCTGAGTTCAATTCCCAGCAACCACATGGTGGCTTACAACAATCTCTAATAAGATCTGGTGCCAGCTTCTGGCCTGCAGGGACACATGCAGGCAGAACATTGTATACATAATAAATAAAAATTAAAAAAATAAAAGAATCAAAAACAAAAAAAGAAAGAAAAAGATCAGATTCAGCCAGAAACGATGACCCCTGCTTGTAATTCCAATACCCAAGAGGCTAAAGCAGGAGAATTACTTTGGTTTCAGGCTAGCTTAAGGTACAGAATGAGCCTTTGTTTCCAGAACAAAAACCAGAAAAATTATTAAATAAATGTATAGATCCGCCTTTATCATCTCATCCAGATTTTCATCTATTAGACATTAGGTGGATGTGGTGGTGCACACCTGTAACCCCAGCCACTTAGGATGCTGACAGAGGACGATTACAAATTCAGGGAAGCCCGAACTACAGCATGAGACCAAACTCAAAACATAAAAAGAGGTCTTAGTTTCCCATAGTTCTTTGCTAGGTATGGTTGTGTACACCTGTAATCCTGGCACTCGGGAGATGGAGGCAGGAGGATCAAGAGTTCAGACTCGTGCTCGCTTGCAGCAGCACATATACCAAAATTGGAACAATACAGAGATTAGCATGGCCCCTGCGCGAGGATGACAAAACAAAAAAGAGTTCAGACTCAACCTTAGGCATAATTCCATAGGAACCTATGGACATTAGTGTCCATTACTCATTAGCATGTTTAGAATTTTCATACATGGAGTATACATAAAGACTCCCTGAATTTTAAAAATATATTCTAGAAATGGACCAAAATTTCTTGAGTTTGTTCTGTACTCAGTGTATTCCAATGCTTTCTTCCTCAGATGTCCGGCTACTACTTAATAATGACAATCTCCTCAGGGAAGGGGCAGCACAGTAAGTACCTCTTAAGCCCACGGTTGGGAGTGCAGCTCTGACAGAGAGCTTGACTAGCCTGTGTGTGTGAGGCCCTCAGTACAGGTCAGCACTGCAAACCAACAATCTCGTTCATCCACTGGATGATCTGTGGTGACAGTAAACTAGTACTTTGCAAAGCTAGTTTGAGACACTTCAAACTAAAGCAGTTAATCTTTGTGTTAGTGAGTCCTAAATGAAGTTCACTATCTTTTTATTTGTTTGTTTAGACTAACACTTTTATTAGTCCATAGTCTATGGCCTTATTGATTCTGGCCCAGGGTTAGATAGACCATCATGGTGTCGCAAACATGTGACAGAGATTTCTTACTTAATGGCAGACAGAAAGCACAGACAGGCACAAGATCCAACCCGAGGACATCCTCCCATCTTTTTCAGCTAGGGCCTACCTCCTTATGTTTCTGGAACCTCCTAAAATTATTGCCAGCTGGGGACTAGACCTTCCAAACCAAGCCAAGACAGTCTCTTCAACTATAGAAAACTGTTCTAAGAGCTGTTACCTAGGAAACAATTGAGAACCGTTTGTGGTAATGCTTCATAGCCAAGCTGTATGTCTTACTTACTTTTCTTTCTCTCTCTCAAATTGGTAGAGGAAACATGTTCCCCCTAAAACTTTTGTTTTCTTAAAACTTAATGTATCAAATTGCTAATTTTTGGTTTTGTCTAGATTTTTTTCTCATTAAAGCAAAATTTTCCTAGTTCATACGGTTTTTGTTTTGTTTTGTTTGTGTTTTTAGTTTTGGGAGGTAAGGTTTCATTATGTAGCTAAGGCTGATCTGAACTTGCTATGTAGGCCAGGCCGGCCTAATACTTGGCCTCAAAGCAGTCGTGCCTCTGCCCCTCTGTCTCTTTGCCCCTCTGTCTCTCTGACTCTGTGCCCCTCTGCCTCTGCAATGCTGAGATTGCAGGTGTGTGCTACCATGCCTAGACATAATGTGGAATCTTTTTACACTGCTACTTATAGAAAAGTTAGCCTGCTAATAAGTATTGATTGATAAAGCTTCACAAATAATAACTAATTACAGGATAAAGTCATGATTATTCTCCCTGGTCACTGAATCCCAATTGCTGACAGGTGAACTAATCTTACTGAAATACCAGATCCAGCCAGGTTGAATGGTGCATGTCTGTAATCCCCACACTTACTAGGCAGAGGCAAGAGAGTTAGGAACTCAAGACCAACCTCAGCTACATAGCAAGTTCTAGACAAGCAAGTGAGATGTCATGCACAAAAAAAATAGTATTTTCAGTCTTCTTTGTCTTCAAAAACATAGTGGTAGGGCTTGTTTGGCTTGGGATTTTTGTTTTGCTTGTTGATTCTTCTTTTAGAGTCATATACAAACAATGACTTTCAAGGGCCCATGTTACCTGGCTTTATCAATACTCTGTTCTTCCCAAAATTCCCTTTCAGTTACTGTCTACCCAACTGGCCCAAAGTCTCTTTGTAAAGAGGAAACCTGAATTGAATATTACTGGAAAGAGGTGGACTGGGGAAGGGGGAGGCGTACAAGAACATGTTGATGCAAAGCATACAACTATCCCAGTTATTTGGGTATGCTATATAATCTGTTTGAATTTGTTACCTAGTAAACAATCGTTTGCCCTGTCCATGATGCTTTTGGGACTAGATTCTGTTGATCTAGGATTTCAAGACCATCACTGTAATTCTCTTCATGGCTGATACCCTAGATATAGTTTACTTAGGAAACTAAGGTCCACATTGAAGAAACTCCATATAACTCTCAACATATTACTACTGATACTAGGGTAGAATGACACTCAGAAGTGCTTGAAGGCAACCATGCTAGTGCAAGCAATCTCAGAATTTGGTAGGTGAGAACAGGAGGATTGACATGTGTTCAAGGCTAGCCTGGGCTACAGATTGAAACTCTTAACTCAGTGGTTCTCAACCTTCCTAATGCTGTGACCTTTTAATACAGTTCCTCACGTTGTGGTGACCCCCAACCATAAAATTATTTTCATTACTCCTTCATAATTTTAATTTTGCTGCTATTATGAAACATAATGTATCTGATATGCAGATAGTCTTAGGTGACCCTTGTGCAAAGGTGATCCTCCTCCCACCACTCCCATAGGTTGAGGAACAGTGCTCTAACTCAAAACAAACACAGTAGTTGTCCTTATTTCTAATCAGTACTGGTTGTGTCGATACATAGTTCAGATGTGTCTGCTGGTTTAATTATACTGACAGACACCAAAGCTGTGTGTGTGTGTGTGTGTGTGTGTGTGTGTGTGTGTGTGTGTGTTTGTTCAAATTCTTAGAGATTTCAGGTTTTTGGAGAACCTACTTGTTAAAGGAGTATTTTCCTGTGCCCAAATAATTTGATTTTTTTTTCTTGGGTAAGAAAAGTTCACCTTATTTCTGGAATGAAATGCTTTAGTCTTTTGGTGTCTAGTACATGGTGTTTCAGTAATCCTCTCCATCATTATTGCTTCCTTTATAAAGTGAAGGAGACTTATTATAGCTGTGTATAAAATATACATAGATAATGCATTAGATTGGCCTAGGATTTACCTTCTTTCCTATTATTTTGGCGCCAATGCTTCTAACCACAGAACCATTCCCTGATAGTGCCCAGCTTTTCTGGTATAAGTAGGATGTTATAGGTCACATTGAAGAGGGAATCTCATTTTGAGTGAGATGACACTGTTAAGAGTATTAAGCAGAGAATGACATGGTAAGACTTACGGTTTACAATGATCACCAGCTATGTATTCTGATAACTGTAAGGGGTAGAGGCTGGATGAAGCAAGACAATAGTTGAGAATAGTTGAGAGATAGATGTAATTTAGAGCAGAAACAGTAGACATGGGGGAGTCAGACTTTGATCATACTTACCGTAGAACTGGTGGGTTGAATGTCAAGTGTCAGAGAAAGAAAAGCTAAGGATAAATCCAAAGTTTTTGGATTAAGAAACTGGTAAACAGGAGATACTATTTACTTTTTCAATTCTTTTTTTTTAATAGTGCATTTGCTCAGTATAACATGGATCAGTTCACACCTGTGAAGATAGAAGGCTATGATGACCAGGTAATACTAACTGCTCCTTAAGACGGTTTTAAATAATCTGATAGCTAGTCTGTGGTTGGCAGGTGATAGAGGTGTAGACATCATCAACAGATAGTAAATTGGGTGCCAAATATATTTATGTCTTCGGTTTCAAAGTAGTCTGTGTAGTAAGAGATTCTTTGTCTTTCTGGTACTACTGGGTAGTTTTTTAATAGAGAGAAGAATGCCATTGACTTGATATGTAACTCAGTTATAAGCTGTGCATATACAACCCCTGGGTTCCAGAGAGCTACCAAGAAAGAAAATCTAGCAAAAATACCAGGAGATATTAAATTTGTACTAGTTTAAGTTATTCGAGGAATTTGCTAGTTAGGAGATAGGTATGAGAAAAAGATTTCATTTAATACATTTATAAACTATGTAGCTGTATTTCTTTTTTTTTTTTAAATTTATTTATTTATTATGTGTACAATATTATTCTATCTGTGTGTATGACTGGAGGCCAGAAGAGGGCACCAGACCTCATTACAGATGGTTGTGAGCCACCATGTGGTTGCCGGGAATTGAACTCAGGACCTTTGGAAGAGCAGGCAATGCTCTTAACCACTGAGCCATCTCTCCAGCCCTGTAGCTGTATTTCTTAAGTGCTCACAATAATACAGTGGCCCTGAAAAGTTTCATAAATATGTGAAAGTGAATACGTTAAAGTTGGTATTGTAGCTAGGAATAAATAAACACATGGAAAATACATTAGATAGAAATAAAAAAGTAAAGTATTGTTGGGAGGAGAAGTTTGTCTATAAATGTGTTTTTATGAGAATAAAAATGATACTTAATTTAAAAGTCAATGTGGGAAAGAAAAGAAATGAAAAGTTAACTTTTCTAGGATATTTTTGCAAAACATGACAAGAATTGTCTTTTTTTATAGTTACTCATATTTGTAATTCTTCTCTGAAAGGTCTTAATTACAGAGCACGGCGACCTTGGTAACAGCAGATTTTTAGATCCAAGACACAAAATTTCCTTTAAGTTTGATCATTTACGGAAAGAAGCGAGTGACCCCCAGCCAGAAGATGTTGACGGAGGCTTGAAGTCTTGGAGAGAATCCTGTGACAGTGCTTTAAGAGCCTATGTGAAAGAGCATTATTCCAACGGCTTCTCTACTGTTAAGTATCTACCTGGTCCTCCCCGGCTTTGGGACTCATTTTTCTTACATTTATCTTATCCTTCTGAAGCTTTGGCCACCAGACATCACTACTTTTCTTGTGGTAATGGTCACTTCCCTAAATCATTTCTAAAGGAATATAAGTATATGAAAAGTTCTTTTAAAAAGATTTCTTTTTATTATTTCTAATTATATATGTAAATGAGAGTAGAGGTTGTATGTGAGTACAAGTGCCCTTGGAAGCCAGAGGTATTTTTTTTTAATTATTTATTTATTATATATACAGTGTTCTGTCTGCATGTATGCCTGCGGGCCAGAAGAGGGCACCAGATCTCATTACAGATGGTCGTGAGCCACCATGTGGTTGCTGGGAATTGAACTCAGGACTTCTGGAAGAGCAGTCAGTGCTCTTAACTGCTGAGCCATCTCTCCAGCCCAAGCCTGAAGCATTTGACTCCCTGTAGTTACAAGTGTTTGTGAGCCACCTGATATGGATACTGGAGACTGAACCTGGGTCCTCTACTAAAGTAGTACATGCTCTCAATGAACCATTTCTCCAGCTGTAGAAAAATTTTTTTTAAAAACCTCAGTACACAATAATATAAAATATCTGTATATTATAATTGGTTGCATCATGCTTAGTTTTAACGTGTTTTACTCTTTTTTTCTTTTTTTGTAAGTTGAACCTAGGAACTGGCACATGCTAGGCAAGCATTCTGCCACTTATCTGTATCCCTAGTCCTCATTATAGTTTTTGTTTTGAAACAGTGTCTCACTAAGTTGAAACTTATTCTATAGTCCAAACTGACCTTGAATCTTGTCTTTTTTGTCTTAGTTGCCCAAGCTGGGAATCCAGGCTTGCATCAGGCCTGCCTGCATTTTTAACTTCTTAGCTAACAAATTGTATCTGTTTATAACATGTAAAATGTGATGTTTTGAAATAATACGCTGTAATATGACTGAGTTAAGTGTAGAAACTGGGACTATGTTAGCTTTCCTACTTTTCCTCTTGTTTTTGTTTTAAATAGGACCTCACTCTATAGCCTAATCTGGCCTTGAATTTGAGGTGATCCTCCTGCCTCAGATTCCTGTGTACTGGTATTACAAGCTTAAACCACCACACCTAGACACCTAGCTAGAGGGAGGGAGGGAGGGAGGGAGGGAGAGAGAGAGAGAGAGAGAGAGAGAGAGAGAGAGAGAGAAAATCTACACATAGTTAGATTTGATGAGTTTGCCTGGTAGTAGTGGTACACGCCTTTAATCCCAGCACTCAGGAGGCAGAAGCAGCCAAATCTTTTTTAAGTTCAAGGCTAGCCTAGTCTACAGAGTGAGTTCCAGGAAAAAAAACAATGAGTTTAATAGGAATGTAGTTAGTTAAGAGCACTTTGAAGCCTGACTGATTTAAATCCTAACCAGGCTATTTAGCTAGTTGTGACTCTAAATTAACTAACATCTCTGTGCCTCAGTTTCCTTATTTATATAATAAAACATAATGTTATGAGGGTTCAGTAAGTTAGTAGAAGATGTTGACAGTGTCTGTACTATGTGAGCTATGCGTAAGTGGAAGATGCCATTATTCTTTCCTTTTTGGGCTTTTCTAAATAACAGAGGAAACACATCATGGTAGCCAGGTACAGATTTCTTTTTCAAGACATTTTTCAGAAAAAGAAACAATATATTCTCTCTTAGAAATCAACTATCTAATCTAAAGGTACTTGCAATTTACCATTTATTTCCATTCAAAATTTGTCCACTTTTTTATTTGTTTTTTATTTAAAAAAAAAAAAACCTATCTTCATTTTACATACCAATTCCAGTTCCCACTCCCTCCCCTACTCCTGTTCCCTCCATCTCCCTCCCCCAGGCTCCCCATTCACTCCTCAGAGAGGGTAAGGCACATTGCTTTGAGGAAGGACCAAGGCCCTCCCTACTATATCTAGACTGAGCAAGGTATCCCTCCAAAGAGAATGGGTTCCAAAAAGCCTATACAAGCAGTAGGGATAAACCCTGGTCCCACTGCCAGTGACCCCTCACTCTGACCCAGCCATACAACTGTCACCCATATTCAGAGGGCCTAGTTTGGTCCTCTGCTGGTTCCTTCCCTGTCCGGCCAGAGTTGGTGAGTTCCCATTAGCTCAGGTAAGCTGTTTCATTGGGTGAACCCATCATGGTCTTGACCTCTTTGCTCATATTCTCACTTATCCCACTCTTCGACTGGACTTTGGAAACTCAGCTCAGTGCTCCGCTGCGGGTCTCTGACTCTTGTTTCTATCAGTTCCTGGATGAAGGTTCTGTGGTGACACTTAAGATAGTGATCAATCTGACTACAGGACAAGGCCAGTTTGGGCACCCTCTCCTCTATTGCTTAGGGTATTATCTGGGGTCATCCTTGAGGATTTCTGGGAATTTCTCAAGTGTCAGGATTCTTGCTAGTCCCATAATGGCTCCCTCAATCAAGATATCTTTTTCCTTGCTCTCTGCTTCTATCTTTCCCCCACCTTGACTGTCCTGTTCTCTCAAGTTCTCCTCCCCCTCTCTTTTTGTTTGTTTTGGAGACAGGATCTCACTGTGTAGCACTGGCTGGGCTAGAAGTCACTATGTAGACCAGGCTGACCTCAAATTCAGAGATCTTACCTGCCTCTGTCTCCAGAACTCTGGGATTAAAGGCTTGTACCACCCTGCCTGTCCATTTACATTCTTAATCTGGAGAGCTCAATGCCAAAGAACCCTACTGAGACCCTTTTTCATTTCTTTGAGTTATATGAGCAACAGAAGATGATAGAATTGCCCCAGTGCTGCCATCAGTATCCTAGTAACCCTTAGCATCCTTAGGTGCTCCTAATTTCATCTCACTCTGTCATTTTTCCTGTACATTGTAATGTGCTTCAGACATTTTCTATTGTTGGATGAGCATCTAATCTACTACATCTAATTAGAATTAAGACTGACTGAAATTGTATTTGTTTCTCCGTAGTCATAAATCTTATTCTTCCTTCCATTATACTTGAATCTGAGGCAGAAGGATTTTTTTCTTGGTTTTATACTATCCTTTGTCTTCAGGATAGCTATATACATTGTTTTTTCTTCTAGTATATTCCTCCATTACCTAGGTATATGGTCTTGGTTTTGTTTCTGAGACAATCTCATGTAGGCTTTCTTTTGTCTTCCTGTCTTACCTTCCCAGGTGCTGGGATTACAAGCATGTGCCACCATGCCTAAATTTAGAAAGTCTTAACTCTCTTGTCTTTAAAGGAAGGTAAACCTGTCTCAATCACAATAATTTCTATAAATTGCTTGTTTCTTTAACCTCCTCTTTGTACTTGCTGTTTGTTCCTCCTCTCTGTTTTCTCCTTTCCTCAGGCTTGCACTTGGTGTTCCACCAGGAAACCAAGGACATTTTCCCCTGTTAGTGTATTTACTCATTAGCAGTACAAGTCTGAACCTTTGACTTTTCATTGTCTTCGCCATTCTATACAAACTGCTTTCTGAGCTTACCGAGCCAGCCAATTGGTTCCTTAATTTCTTTTCCTTCCTTCCTTCCTTCCTTCCTTCCTTCCTTCCTTCCTTCCTTCCTTCTTGTAGAACAGGCTGGCCTCAAACTCACAGAGATCCACCTGCCTCTACCTCCCAAGCACTGGTTTGTTTTTTGTTTTTTTTGGGGGGGGGGATTTTTCGAGACAGGGTTTCTCTGTGGCTTTGGTTCCTGTCCTGGAACTAGCTCTTGTAGACCAGGCTGGCCTCAAACTCACAGAGATCCACCTGCCTCTGCCTCCCAAGTGCTGGGATTAAAGGCGTGTGCCACCACCGCCCGGCCCGAGCACTGGTATTAAGGAGTGCGCCACCACTGCTCTGCAGTTCCTTAATTTCTACATGGCATTTCACATGCGGGCTTCCGAAATGATTTTTTGCTAAGTTGCTTTGCCAACACTATCAGTTGTCTTCCATATTTTGCATTTAGGCATTCCCCAAAGTTAGATTTCTCTTTCTGAAGGTTTATAGTCTAACCAGGTATCAGGGATCATGTTTGTAATTCCAGCAATTGGGAACTTGATAAAAGGGAATTGATGTAGATTTGATGCCCATCTTGGCATACATTGTGTGCTATAAGTTCAGGCCAGCATGAGTAACAGAGTATGAGGTACTGTTTCACGATGAAACCAAGAAAACAAAAGCCACAAAGAGGTGCAGTTAATATAGGCAAAGTCGAGTGTGGGCTCACACCTAGAATTTCAGCACTTGAAAGTGCTAAGGGAGGAAGATTACCAGCCTGGGCTACAGAATGAGACCCTGTCTCAAACAGACAAACAAAAACAAAAATAACACTACAAATACATTTGAGACTCTAAAGTACTGATGTTTGCTTTGCTGTCTTTGGTGATTTGCATTTCTATTCACATCCCTGTCACTTCCACTCTAAAATTGATATTTCTAAATGCTAGTTAAAGCTTTCGTCTGGGTTTCCCGATCTGCTGATGGCACCACATTGGTCCACATCATTGAGGTGTAGAAACACTTGACTTCTTTTTCCCTTTGCCCTTTGATTACAGCATACAGCTAGACTTCTGTTTTAGTTAGGATTAGCACTGCTATGATGAAACACGATGACTAAAAGCAAGTTTAGTAGGGAAGGCTTTGTTTGGTTTATACTTCCACATCGTAGTCTGTCCTTGAAGGAAGTCAAGGCAGGAACTCTGCAGGGCAAGAACCTGGAGGCAGGAGCTGATAAAGAGGCCATGGAGGGGTGCTGCTTACTCGCTTGCTTCCCATGACTTGCTCAGCCAGCTTTCTTGTTGAAATCAGAACCACCAGCTCAGGGATGGCAACACCCGCAATGGGTAGGGCCCTCTTCCATCAATCACTAATTAAGAAAATGCCCTAAAGCCTGCCTACAGCCCAATCTTATGGAGACATTTTCTTTCTTTTTTTTTTTTTTTTTTGGTTTTTCGAGACAGGGTTTCTCTGTGGTTTTGGAGCCTGTCCTGGAACTAGCTCTTGTAGACCAGGCTGGTCTCGAACTCACAGAGATCCGCCTGCCTCTGCCTCCCGAGTGCTGGGATTAAAGGCGTGCGCCACCACCGCCCGGCTGGAGACATTTTCTTTATTGGAGTTCTCTCCTCACAGATGACTTCAGCTTGTGTCAAGTTGACATAAAACTAGCCAGCACAACTTCTGACTGTATCATTGCATTTGCATTCTGTGTAATACCCTTTCTTTCCCTTCTCATCCACAGTGCCCTAGATTATTTATTGCCTAGGTTAATTTGTGGCTTCCTAACCGACCTTAAGCTTTTTATCTTCTGCACCAGTATTGATATTTCTCCCAAAATAATGATTCTGGTCTTGTTTTGTTGTCTCTTGTTTGTAGAATACAGTGTAAACTTTTTACCTTCTATTTAAACTCCCTTTTTCTGTTTTTTCTCCCACTAGTACATCTCACACTCCGCTAACCTGCAGGACCAGTTGCCAGTTTGCATGCCCTTGGTTTCCTGACTGAGCTGTTGACTTGTCTTTAGCCTTGTTCTCTGCCTGTCAGAAATGCACGTATTTTGTGAGGCCCAGCCTAAATGGTATCTTAGAGTATAAGTCAGAAGCAGTAGCCTCCTAGGATTTACTGTGTTCATATCCCAGGAAGGCGTGTGTTATAAGCATGTTCTGACTCTGCTCCCTTCAAAGATTTCAATTTAGCATTCTGCTTTTGTACAGTTTATTATAGTGAATGTGTTTTTCATTTTTAACTTTTTTTCCCCCACCAATAGGTTTATGCTAAAACTATAGATGGGCAACAGACCATTATTGCATGTATTGAAAGCCACCAGTTTCAGCCCAAAAACTTCTGGTAAGAAATAGATGTTCTGTTCTTTTTGTATATAATTTATATTGGAAAAAATATAAAAAACTGAGGTTTTATTTTCAAACTATCTTGGGATAGATTATTTGATTTAGAGTCTTTATTTCTCCATCTTTAAAATTAAGGATTTAATCCTTCCATTTCTAAGACTGTTTTTCTCGTGTGTATGTGTGTGTGTGTTTGTGTGTGTGTGTGTGTTATAGTTTTATTTACTTATTATTTTTTTTTCAAGACAGGGTTTCTCTTTGTAACAAACAGTCCTGGCTTCATTTCTTTCTTTTTTTTTTTTTCCTGGCTTCATTTCTAAGACTTTTATAATTGTTTCTTTTTGAAAAATGCTGTTTGCTAACTGGGTAGTATTGGCTCACGCCTTTAATCCCAGCACTTGGGAGGCAGAGGCAGGCAGATCACTATGTGTTTGAAGTCACCCTGATCTACAAGAGCTAGTTCCAGGACAGGCTCCGGAGCTCCAGAGAAACCCTGTCTTGAAACCCGCCCCCCCCAAAAAAAGAAAGAAAAGGAAAATACTGTTTATTATACTGAGTGAGAATATGTAATTCAAGTGGCTACAGGCTTTAGAACAGCTGGTTCAGGAGCAGCTAAATGCTGGACATATTAAAGAATCTACTAGCCCTTGTAATTCTTCTGTTTTTGTATTAAAAAGAAATCTGGAAAATGGAGAATGCTGACAGACCTAAGAGCCATAAATAAAGTATTTCAGCCTGCAGGCTCTCTACTGCCTGGAATGCCTTTGCCTTCTCAGTTACCTAACGAATGGGCTATTATAGTTATTGACTTAAAAGACTGTTTCTTCACTATACCTTTATAAGAAAATGATAGGGAAAAATTTGCCTTCACAGTGCCTACTTAGAATAATTCTCAGCCAGTCAAGAGATATTCCTCCCACAGGGAATGTTAAATATTGGGCGCCTGATAATGTGAGTGGTATTGCAAGAGTTACAAATTGCCTTTATTATGGAGATACAAAGGAAATGGGATTCAAAGGAAAACCACAAACACACAGAACACTGGACCAGCTCCTGTGTCTTGCCGCTCTGCCCCAGGGAAATATAAACAACAGCATAAACTTGCTTCTGCTTTGACCTCCCAAGAGAGCAAGCACATTTCTTTACCCTGCATATCAGTCCACACATAGTACCATGCCCTAAGGGCCAGTACCCCAAACGCTATTAGCTGAATTAATTCCCACAACAAGTATGTAATTCACAAAGTATGCAGTTGAAAGTCTTCGGTTTTCCTTGAGTTGGGGTTGTCCATACCTGGGGCTGATTGTATAACTTAGTGCACCTAAAGCAGGCTCTCCTGACTTGAGGAGACCCTTCTATGATCAGAACAGGTGTTTCTGCCTCTGTTGACAATCTTGAGTCTGTCGCATTGAAAATAGCTCCACCACACAAACTTCTGTGTCAGAGCACCTCTTTCTTGTGCCTGCTGCTAATCCTGCAGCATCATGTGTATGCTGTGTTTTATAGGAATGGTCGTTGGAGGTCAGAGTGGAAGTTCACCATCACACCACCCACAGCCCAGGTGGTTGGAGTGCTCAAGATTCAGGTAAGAGGGCAACGTATGTATAGATGATGGTTAAAATAAAGGTATCATTTGCTCTTCATTCTGGTGTTAGAAATAAAGACTAATAGAGCACTTCCATACGATGAGCAAGGCCCTGGGTTTGATTCCAGTACCACAAGGAGGGGAGAGAGCACTAAAGTATATATTGATGTGAAAAAGAGGTCAGTAGCAGGGAATGGAAGTAGGAGCCTCCTTTCCGGGAGCTACTTAAGAAGAGAGCTATTCTGGGTTGATCGAGGATGACTATATAGCACATACTGCTGGGTTACTTTTTTCCTTCAACGACAACAAGGTCTTTTAGGAATAATCAAACAGTAGTTTTAGGAAAGAATAAAGTAAGTGAGTATTAAGACGTTAGAAGGGAACTGGGTACCAGGCATGGTGGCACACACCTTTAATCAGAGGCTTGGGTGGGTGGTGGTGCTCAGTGAGTTCAAGACCAGCCTGGTCTACATAGTGAGTTCTAAGACATCCAGGGCTATGTAGAGAGACTGTACCTTTTTTTTTTTTAAATTAAAAAGAGTGTTAGGCCTGCAGGCATGCATACAGGCAGAACACTGTATACATAATAAATAAATCTTTTTTAAAAAAAAGAGTTTTATTATTGAACTTTTATTTTTTGACAGAAAAGTAGATTGTTTTGTTTTGTTTGAGACAGGGTTTCTCTGTGTGTGACCCTGGCTGTCCTGGAACTTGTTCTATAGTCTAGGCTGACCTTGAACTTACAGAGAACAGAAAAGTTTTTGATTAAATTTAAACTAAAGCAGAGAGGTTCTAGAGAACATCCTGATCCTGTCATCTCCTGGAGTATCAGTAGTCAAGTGGAGCAGATTTTTAATGGTGATGTCAGGACAGAGGAAGCTGAATGGTTGCTATTTGTGTGGGTTATCCTGGTGTCTTTGAAGAGATGTGACATTCTAATTCAGGTGGTTTATTTTCAGTCTAGCTAACTGAGGTCAGACTAAATAAGTCTGATAAATTATACTATCAGTATCTAACCATACCTATATTGTATTGTGTTGCCTTTAATAAAAAACTAGCAAGAGTTGCATTTTCAAAGTATGATTTAAACAAAAGCATGCCTGTGGGAGAGGTACGTAGTCTACTGGTAGAGGGCTAACCTAACATGGACAAGTCAAGGATCTGTCCCCAGCACCAAAAAAAGGAGCATGTAAAGCCTACTACATACATGCAGGTGCTCTTGGCATTCATCTTTATTACATGTATGTTATTATCTACATTTTTACCTTTCTGGCCTCAGGAACATACTCCAGCTCAGGCAGACAGGATAGAAATGCTGAATCTTTTCTCTGAGAATAACCTTCAGTGAACTCTGTGAGCTGATAGATAAATATTGTAACCTGTACCCTACCAATAGAATAATACTGGCATGTTCTGGCAGCAGAGATTGGTTCCCACAGCTGCAACCGGCCCAGCAGTCTCCTTGCAAAACTTCCTCTAGTTTGACTAGTTTCTTGCTAGTGCTTCCTAAGTAGATTACCTCACAAATATGCTAGCTACTTCCCCTCACATCTTTTTCCTGGGACCTTCCTTATGGAGAGCCCAGCTGAAAATAACAAAGCTATCTTTCTGGTTTTGACAATTAAATCCACAATGTGGCCTAATACTTCAGACTTTTTATAACTATCTTTAATCAGGCAAACTACTATATATTTATGTAAATGTATTTCTTTTTCAGACAGAAATAGTAATTTTTGGTCTGTCTTTACCAGTGCAAACCTATAGTTAGAACATGCACAGAGTGACGGTTCCTGACAAAATTTTATATAAAGGCATAACACCTCTTTGTTTATGCTTACGTTTTTGTTTGCTGTCTTTTTGAGACAGGATCTCCTGTAGCACCCGGGCTGGCCTTGAACTTGCTCTTACATAGCTTAAGATAACTTTGAAGTGATCCTCCTGCCTCATCCTCTCGGGATGTAGGCATTGGCCACCAACTAGGATTTATTTGTATGCTTGGGATGAAACTCGGAGTGCTAAAAAAGCTCTTTGCCACTAAGCAAAATTTTCAACACTGAGTTTTGGAATTGTTTTGGTTTTAAGACAGGGTCTCTTGTTTTCCTCTTCTGGCCTAGAGCAATTGTGAGCCTTGAATGCCTGTCCTCCTGCTTCCACTTCCAAAATGCTGAGAATAACTGGCCTGTGCCACTACATGGCTTGTTTTTCTTTCTAACTTGAGACAGAGTGTCACATATACCCAATCTCCTGCCTTTGTTGAAATAGGAGCAGCGGGGCTGCGTCCCTGGCACTCGGCCGCCCACATGGCTAGCTTAGCTTATGCCCCGAAATAATTACACGAAAACTGTATTCTTTTAAACACCGCTTGGCCCATTTCTATCTAGCCTCTTCTAGGCTAGCTCTCGCACCTGGACTAGCCCATTTCTAATAATCTGCTGTAGCTCACGAGCTGGCTTACCAGGAATGATCTTAACCTGCCTCTGTCTGGAGTGTGAAAATCATGGCGACTCACTGACTCAGCTTCTTTCTCCCAGCCTTCTGTTCTGTTTACTCCACCCACCTAAGGGTGGGCCTATCAAATGGGCCTAGCAGTTTCTTTATTGCTTAACCAATGAAATCAACAGATTGATATATGACACTCCCACATCATGCCTTGTCCTCCCAAGTTGTAGGAGCTGGGCCTGCCATTTACTTTCCTTTTAATAGTCAAAATAAGGACTAGCAAGATGGTCAGCAGATAAAGGCATCTGCTCTCCAGTCTGATGGCCTGCATTTATTACCCAGTTCCCAGATGATAGGAAGGAGAACTGATGCCTGCAAGCTGTCCTTTGACCTCCATACATGAACATATATGCACTCAATAAATGATTTGATTTAAAATAAAGTAAAAATCATAGATATTGAACATTATTTGGAAAAGTTATCTAGATACTTACCTTTTATATTTTCCATTGTCAAATTTGTTTTTCTATAGATTAAAGTGTAATTCTGAGAAGTAATCATTTTTAAAGACTTAAATGAATAGCAGGCACATTGAAGTTTATATAGTCAGTGGGACTTTTGTGTTTTGGTTTTGTTTCATTAGTAACTGAATTGTGGAGATGGTTCTGCTTTAGAGCAAGTAGAGTTTAAGTTGAATCTAAAGTCATGTTGTTGGTATAACATGCTCATAAACCTGGTGTTTTTCAGATTTTCATTTGAGTTTGTAACATTGAAGCTCACTGCCCTTCTATTCTTTTCCATTCTTGTTATTGTTTCTGTTTTTGTTTTTCAAGACAGGGTTTCTCTATGTGTCCCTGGCCATTTTAGAACTTGCTTGTAGACCAGGCTAGCCTTGAGTGCACAGAGATCCTCCTGCTACTGCCTCCCAGTGCTGGGTTTAAAGGTGTGCACCACCTCTGCCCAGCTCCATGTTGTAATTCTTAAGAAGCATAACAGATCATCATGGCCCAGACCTATAGTCCTACCTATTTAGGAGACTGAGGCAGGAAGTATAGAGTGAGACTCTGTCAAAAGAAAAAAAGAAATTAAAATTTAAAAGAACTGTGACAGAAATTCAAACTAGTTACATATTCTTTTTTGTTGTTTTTGGGGGGTAGAATTTCACTCTGTATCCCATGCTGGCCCCGAATTCACTGTCTAGTCCATCTTGGTAGCAGTCCTTTTGCTTCAGCTCGTTCATACATCATACCACCATACCTGCCTTTTCTACTTTAGTTCTGAAAGCATGTCTGGCCTTGCATTGTAGGTCTTTGACGGGGTGCTTACGTAACATGTGGGAAGTCCTATATTTAATTCTTAGGACTAGCTAAGAAAAAAACAATTGTTGATCTTCAGCTGCAGGCAGACCAAAGCAGGCAGAAGCAGCAATGATGGGCTTTAAAAGGAAATGAGCAAAGTGTCTTTTTGCTCAAGTGTGTGCAGGAGTAAAGATTCTATTTAGATAACTGTAACAAAATCCTTCTGATTGGGTAATTTATAAACAGCAAGTTAATAGTTCCCACTTGTATAAGGTGCTTTTATTTTGACACAATAAAACACTATGACCATAGGCAGTTTACAGAAGAAAGCTTATGGTTCCGAGTGGGAGAGGCAGAGTAGCAAGTGACATGGCAGCTGGAGCAGGAAGCTTAGAGATCGCGTTCTCAACCTCAGGCAAAAAGCAAAAGAGCAAACTGAAAGTAGGATGAGACTGTGAATTCTCAGAGCCCACCCACCCCTGACAATGTGTTTTCTATCTAATGCTATTGCTGAATTTGGGGAGGACACCAACTTTCAGTCCATAGCACTAAGTGAAGAAAATGACATCTGGACACTCTTCCCATCACCTCTAATAAGATAAAGTTTGAATTCTTGATTTGGCTCTTAAGGTCTTTGCCCTCTTCACCATCTAGCTTCAACTTGGTAGTCCAGTGTGTTGATATATTTGTTTCACATCTGTTCATATAGTGAGGTCTTTGTCCTTCCCTCAACTAAACCAGTGTGCTCCATTCTGATGCTTATCCCCTTGCTGGGTGACCCCATCTTGTCTGCTGAGGACACCACCACTCTTATGTTCAAGACCCTGTTCAGTTTTGGGGTTTTGTTATTATTTGTTTTCCATTTTACAAATAGCTTCCCTAATCCTGTTCTGCATGGCCAGTTTGTAGTCCTTTTAAAAGAGTTAAATGAATCTTGTAACTTGCCCAAATCTCCGAGCCTTGCAAGTCTTAGAACTACTGGTATGACTTGTATTCTTCCCTCTTGAAAACTGATTTTTGATTGTAGCTTATCACTTTACCTTACATATTCAGACTGTGTTGCTGTTTTGTGTTATGGGGCTAGAGAGCGAATCTGGGAGGCAAATGCTCTACCACTAAGCTACATCTGTAGCTACAAAAATGCTTCCATCATACAACTTTTTACATATATTTATGGGGAAGGGGTGGTGGATGTGTCATAGTGCATCCAAGGAGGCCAGAGAACAACATGAGGGAGTTGGTTCTCTCCTTCCACCATGTAGTTCCAGGGATTGACCTCAAGTCATCAGGCTTAGAAGCAAGAGTTTTTACCCACTGAACCATCTCAATAACCCAACACTTATTTTTGTAATTTTTAAAATATTATTTTCACTTTGTGTGTATGGGTATTTTACCAGCATGTGTGCCTCTGTACCTTGTTGTGTGCCTGGTGTCCAAGGAGCTCAGAAGAGGATATCAGATTGCCTGTAAATAAATTTATGAGTGGTTCTAACCTGCCGTGTGGATGCTGGGAATGGAACCTGCGTCCTCTACAAGAGCAGCAAATGTTCTTTCACTGCACCATCTCCTCAGCTCCTCATTTTTGTGACTTACTAATAAACTTTTGGTTTTCCGTCCTCCCTTTAGCCTTTAAGCTTTTCCTGAACACAGTGTGGTTTACTTGCCAATATTAGTAATTATGCAAAAGGGAAAATATCTCAGTTAGGTACTAGGGTTCATTACAAGTTCTTGATTTTCATGGATAAAATCTGATGCTCAGTGATTTTCATTTTAATTATTTTGATACTGTTAGAGTGGGATCTTGTCACTTGTGGTGGCTCACTACTGTAATCCAAGCACCTGGGAGATGCTGTGTAGTTTGTATGATTGCCTCAGATTCCAGACCAGCCAGACTCTGTTTCGAGAGAAATAGCATGTCAGTGTTGCATTTGTATCGTCATGTATAGTCCAGTGCCTATAATGGAGCAAGCATGTTTGTTAAACTTAGAAATCTCTTCAAAAGACTTTTGATACTCTCTTCATGAATTTTCATACCATTGTGAATTGTCATTGATCATATTATTTATTCTGAGTTGTTAAAAATTGTTCCCTCAGCACTACATACATTTCTGCATGAACTATGCATAACCCTTCTCAAATGTTATCTCTCACAGGTTCATTACTATGAAGATGGCAATGTTCAGTTGGTCAGTCATAAAGATGTACAGGATTCAGTCACTGTTTCTGTGAGTATGCAGTCTGGGATATCAACCTTGCTTGTCTTTTTTAGAAAATTGGCTTTGCACCTGAGAGACAACTGTGCAGATTTGAACAATTTATGTCAGTGCCTCTTATTACCAAGGATCTGTACTGGTTAAAGTCTTTGACTAAAAAGATAGTTGTCATGTCCTCAAACAACCTTTTTGTTTTTGGGGGGACGTTTTGTTCGAGACAGGTTCTTGTGTATCCTAGTTTGTCTCTAAACTTGTTTGTAGCCATTGATGACCTTAACTCCTATTTTTCCTGCCTCTACCTCTCTACTGCTGAGTTAACAGCATTATAGGTGGATCAGAGCAAACTCCAGGACAGGTTCCAAAGCTACAGAGAAACCCTGCCTTGAAAACCCGATAGATGGGTGGGGTGGGGTGGAGTGGGGTGGGCGGGTGGACGGACGGACGGACGAACAGACAGATAGATAGATAGATAGATAAAAGGCTGCTCGGCATAGGTAGGTAGATAGATAGATAGATAGATAGATAGATAGATAGATAGATAAAAAGCTGCTCGGCATGGCAGGGCATACCTGGAATCTTCACACTCAAAGACTGAGGCAGAAAGATTGTTGTTAGTTCGAGACTGGTACAGACTACAACATGAGATATTATCTCTGATAAAATAATGAAAATTCAGTAAAGTTAAAATATTTAATTAAAAATATGTTGACATAGTTCTTATTTTTTTGGTTTTTCAAGACAGGGTTTTTCAGTGTAACAGCCCTAGCTGCCCTGTAGCTAGCTCTGTAGACCAAGCTGGCCTCAAACTCACAGGTCCACCTGCCTCTGCCTCCCAGGTGCTGGGATTAAAGCGTGCGCCACAGCCGTCTGGCGTGTTGACACAGTTCTATAATTTCAGCATTTGGGAAGTAGAAACAGGAATATCAAGTTCAAGGCTAGCCTTGGCAATAGGAGACCTTGTCTCAAAACATTTTAACAGGTCATCCTGAACTGTAGAAGAACTTCAAGGTCAGCCCTGGCTGCTTAGTGAGGATCTCTCAAAATATAACTCGAGTTCGAGGCTAGCCCAAGATATGTGAGAGTCTCCTTGTAACAAAAGAAAAAGGTGGGGGCTGGAGAGATGGCTCAGAGGTTAAGAGCACTGCCTGCTCTTCCAAAGGTCCTGAGTTCAACTCCCAGCAACCACATGGTGGCTCACAACCATCTGTAATGGGGTCTGGTGCCCTCTTCTGGCCTGCAGGCATACACACAGACAGAATATTATATACATAATAAATAAATAAATAATTATAATATTAAACAAAAGAAAAAGGTTTCAAGGCAGAAGCCAGGTATGTTAGCCATACCTGTACCTGTAAGCCCAGCTATTAATAAACCTAAAACAGGAAGATAGAAAAGTTCAAGGCCAGGCTGGATAGATAGTTCAATGGTTAGGGTCCCTGTAATTCTGGCTCCAAGGGACCCAACACCCTCTTGAGGATTCTGCAGGAACCTGCACTCAGATATATATAAGCCTACATACAGATGCACACATATGTACATAATTAAAAATAAAATAATTCTTTAGAAAAAAATAAATTCAAGGCCTGCCTCAGCATAGAAGTTTGCCATGGGGTCCTGTCTTAAACTAAACTTTTTAAAGGACTTTCTGAGGCAAGGTGGGGTAGGGAGAGATGACTCTGAAAGAGGATCACAGTTTAGTTCCCAGCATCCATAGTAGTGGTTTGCAGCCACCTGTAACTCCAGCTCCAGAGACCTTTTCATTTGGCCTCTGAGGGCAAATATGCACACACACATAAATACATAAATAAAAAAATAAATCTGGAAAGGGGGCTGAGAAACTGAGTGTGGTGGTGTATACCTGTGGTGCTAGTTAGTACTTGAGAGACGAAGGCAAGAGAATTGGACATTAAAGTTGTCCTCGGCTACACAGCAAGTCAGTGCCTGTTGCAATACAAAAGACCTTGTTTCAAAAAAGAAAAATCCCGGGTTGTGGTGGCACACACGTTTAATCCCAGCACCCAGGAGGCAGAGGCAAGAGGATCTCTATGAGTTGGAGGCCAGCTTGATCTACAGAGTGAGTTCCAGGACAGCCAGGCCAGTCAAGGCTATACAGTGAAACCCTGTCTGGGGTGGGGAAAAAGACAAAACAGAGGAAAAGAAGGCTGAGGCTACAGCTCAGCAGTAGAGTGTTTGCCTGATATGCATAAGGTTCAGTCTGAAGTACCGCACATGCAAATAATTTCAAGATAGGGCGCTATGTTTGGGGAATATTTAATGGTAAAATGGAGAGAACATTGATTCTTATGGCAAAGTCCTAGATTTAGTCATGTCCTTTTTTTCTATCATTGATATATTAATTTATTTGAGGGTGGTGTACCATGCCATTTATACAGAGGTCAACCTATGGAAGTCAGAGTTTTCCACCACTGTGAAGGCTCTAGTTGTTGGACTCTGGTTGTCAGACTTGAGGACAAGCGTCTTTTCTTGCTGAGCCACCAGGCCCTAGGTCCTTTCCTTATTATTCATAAGCTGTCTAATTTTGGTCAGGTCACTTAAGGTTCTGTTTTGTCATCTGCCAAATGAACATGCTGATAATAGCATATCCACTTCACAGTGTTGTCTTAGGATTAAGAAGAGAGAATGTGCACATGAGCACTGAATAAGCTAGGATCATTGTACAAGTGTCAGTTCATGGGGTGGGCTTTTCTGAGTCTTTTCATTGCTTACCCATTTTTAGAAAATATTATTCCCCTCTTTTATTTCATTAGAATGAAGTCCAAACTGCCAAGGAGTTTATTAAAATCATAGAGAGTGCAGAAAATGAGTATCAGGTAAGAAGATTTGGAAGTGTTTTTTTTCTGTGGTTTTGTTCAATCCTTTATATCCTTAGCGTAAGAACTTGCACTGTTGGGCACTGCTAAGTGTGAGACTACAGACCCTGCAGTTTGTCATTCTGCTTACAATTATGAGACTGTAGCCATGTACCAGGACTACAGATGAGTTTGGTTTGCTTTTAAGATTGAAGTGGAGCTCAACATACATGTTGTCCTGTGTCCTTTCTAGCATGCCCTTTGTCTGATTACCTTCCTGTTTACAAACAACTCATCATCAATTATCTATTGCAGACAGCAATTAGTGAAAACTATCAGACAATGTCAGACACCACGTTCAAGGCCTTGCGCCGGCAGCTTCCAGTTACCCGCACCAAAATCGACTGGAACAAGATACTCAGTTACAAGATTGGCAAAGAAATGCAAAATGCTTAAAGGCCAACTGTAGGAGTCTCCAGTACAAAGAAAGAAAAGGATTCAACATGGTGTGGTCATATGATCAATAAGTGATTTATAAACAAACAAGAGTGATATTTTGCTAGTTAACAAAGTTAACAGATCTTCTAGCCTCATGGAATACTGTTGAGCCTACAGCACTGTCTTGATTCTTTTGTGTGTGTGTGTTCTCTGCCTTGTAATTTTCTGTTATCACTATATCTACTTGTAAATCTTTTTTTTTAATTCTGCTACATTTAATGTCAAAGAGATCTATCCTGAAGTCATTTTACTGTTTAGAAAATTTCCTAGCCATGATGTCCTGTTGCTGGTTTTTACAGAGTATTTGGTCAGTACTTTTTACCCCATGCTTTAAAGCAATTCCAGTGCTTCAGTGGCTTTTCCTGATCCACCAGTTGCTAAAGAGGCTATGTTATGAACTGTAACTAAGTGGACACACACTCCTCTGTCTGACTGCTTTGATTGTTTATAGCATCTCACAATTATAGTTTTCATACATTTGGATTGGGGCTTTTTGGGTCCATGTTGGGAGGCAAAGGAAGTTTCTTGAATATTCCATGGCAGCAGCTTCTCTGGGAACTTATTTTTAAATCCAAAGACTTGAACCACATCCCCTGCACATGAACGTTTATTTTCATTCTCTCGTCTCCTCCCATATACTTCCATTGTAGCCATAGATGTCTGCAGGAAGTGCAGTTTAGAGAATGCATTGGGGGAAACCAGGATTGTCAGTCAATCACATGGGCCTATTTTCTTTAATGGAAAGAAATGCCTGATCATCTGGAATGATGGAATGACAGGATCAAACAACCTGGTGATCCTTTGCTATTCTGTTAGAGGCCAACCTCCAACTGAAGCCCCACCCCTTCCCACACACAATATTCTGAGCATTGTTTAGGCCCTAGTCCTGGGCTTATCTCTCAGTGAATAGAATTTATGTCTATTACATATCCTTCCTTTCTAGGCCTCAGCCCTATGTTTGTCAGTCAATAAAACTCATTCTTATTGTAAAGACACAGGTGCTTTACTATTTGGCAAGGGAATTTTGATGTAGCTAGCCCTGAAGCTTTGTTTTGAGAATTGTCATGTGGAGACTTTTTTTTCCCAAAGTTCTATTATCTTTAAATGTGTGAAAAAAATTAAAACACAGGATCAGATTGTAGAAGTCTTGATCCTGTGACCAAGTCTGGCTGCACCAAGTTTTCATTCTGTCTCTCCTTGGTCCACTTTCCTGTCAGTGGCAATACCTGCAGGAATGCCTCAACAGACGTCAGCTTTTTTAGAAGAGTTTTGCCCATTTGTATTTCTGTTTAATATTCAAGAACTGGTGACATACTGTGGATGTAGTAGAGTATAAAACTTGAAAACCACAGGTGCTGAAGAGATAATGGGTAGCTGTGTTTCAATGCTCTCTGGCAGGCTTGTTCTGTAAGCAGAGGATCAAACGGCTATGTTACCCACAAAGCTGGAAGGAACCAAAGTCAAAGTGAACTCCTAGGCAGTGTCTGTCTGCCATCACCTGGATTTCAGAGAATGCTAGTGCTTTCTCCTACTAAACGAGATATAAAACTCATTCCAAATTACTCTTTCTCCATCATCCTGTAACTGTGATATAGCTATCTTCCCAGGTATGTTGGAGGTATGCATGTGTGATCTCAGAGCACACAGGTAATGTGATGTGACCTATGACAACTGGTAATGGTGGACTCATTTACATTGTTTACATTTCTATGACCAGGCCTTAGGGGAAGGTCAATTTTTTAAAAAACCAAGTAGTGTCTTCCTACCTGTCTCCAAACATAAGTCAAAACAGAAGGGTGTTTGCTTCAGCTTTGTTTTTTGCTTAGTAATACAGTCAAGCAGGAGTTTGTTTGCGGATGAAAGCTGTGTAAGCATTTTTGTTTATTTCAAATAAAATATATTTGTATTATTTGTCATTGATACTATCCATCCATGCCACACTATCTTCTGTATCAGGTAGTCCAATAGAAATACACCTGTTTTATTCTAAAATTGTGTTTGTCCTTTCTGTCCTATCAGCCTTTGTTCTCAAAGTAAGATATTCAACTATAATCAATTAATTTGTTGAGAATCTTCAGGGCTTCTTAAAATGTGTCCTATTTCCAACTACTATGGACTCAGTAGATACGCAAAGACTTGTAAAGAGCAGCTCCTTTTTAGGTGTGAGTAAAGTCTCTGAGACTGAGACAGAAGGACTGCTGGGAGGCTGAAGCCAGACAGGGCTACACAGTGAGTTTCAGGTCAGTCTAAACGACAGGACAAGGCCATTTCCAAGAAAAAAAAGGTGGGGGTGGAGAATGGAGGGTTTGCAGAGAGATGACTCAGCTGTTACAGTGCTGACCTGCAGAAGACCCAAGTCCTGTTTCCAGCACTCAGCTACTTGTAACTCCAGTTCTAGGGGCTCCAACACCCTTTTCTGGCTTCTGGGCAATCGCACACATGTGCATACACACAAACATATTTTTTAAAAATAGCTCATAGGGAGTCTGGGCGTGGTGATACATACCTTTGATCCCAGCATTCGGGATGCAGAGACAGGCAGATTTCTGAGTCCCAGGGCAGCCAGAACTACACAGAAAGACCCTGTCCAAAAAAAAAAGAAAGAAAAAAAGCACAAATGAAAATAAATGCTAGGAGTTGTATTAAAAAAACAAAAGTCGGCCGGGCGGTGGTGGCGCACACCTTTAATCCCAGCACTCAGGAGGCAGAGGCAGGCGGATCTCTGTGAGTTCGAGGCCAGCCTGGTCTACAGAGCTAGTTCCAGGACAGGAACCAAAAGCCACGGAGAAACACTGTCTCGAAAAATAAAAAAAAAGTCTAAGTTTTACCACTCTCCACCCAAAAGCTACCAGTGACTCAAAGATTTTGTTTGGGACTTCCATCAATGTCAAAAAGAATCTGGTTATGAAAGACCAGGGCCTGAATATGATTGCAGTCACTAGGCAGGAGGTAAGATTAGAAGGATTCCCGCAGCTTAAGCCTGAGTACTCTTTTACATTGGCTTCACCTTAAATGTTTTCTTTTCCAAGTCTGTCTTAGCTACTGATTTTTATCTTGGCTTATTCCGCTTTTATATTCCTGCACCAACTGAGATCCCTTCCTTGGGGGGCATTTAACTGTGCTCTATTCTTGTAAACATTAAGATAGTTTTTTTTTTTTTTTTGGTTTTTCGAGACAGGGTTTCTCTGTGGCTTTGGTTCCTGTCCTGGAACTAGCTCTGTAGACCAGGCTGGCCTCGAACTCACAGAGATCCGCCTGCCTCTGCCTCCCAAGTGCTGGGATTAAAGGCGTGCGCCTCCATCGCCCGGCACATTAAGATATTCCTGACTTTAACGTGTTGCCCCCCATTAGCCTTCCCAAGTTCTTTACACTGATTTCCTTATTCCAGGAAGACTTAGAAAACAGGGTTTGGGAGTTGGCAAGGTTACCACCTTGGTTCAGCAAGTCGTCCCTGCCCTCGAGTGCATGGCCTGAGTTTGTTCCCAGGACCCACATGATTGAAGAAAAGAGCCAACTTCCAAAAGTTGTACTCTGGTTTTTATGCTTAACAGTTCTGTTACTTGATAAGCAAGAGGAAGTCAACACCTTGCCAGGTCCTCAGTAAACCTGACTTCCAACAGGGTTGTTGCTTCATTTTATTGTGCTGTAGAAATCAGCCTGTGCTGTTGTAGACAGGACAGGTTTTCTGCGAAACCTCTCGTGTTTGGCTCCAGGTACACTGTTGAACACTGTTTCTTTGTCATCCAAACCTCTGGTTGTCCCTCTCATCAGTGCCCGATCCTAGCGCCTTGTTTCTGAAATTTTGGTGCTAGACTTATTTATTCATGGAACACTTGACATATTCTCTCCAGATTTATACATCTGAGTGCCATCTTATAATTTACAGATGGGGCCTTGTGTTGTGTTTGTAAGAGACGGTCTTGCTGTGTAGCCCAGGCTGCCTTCAGCTTGACATCTGCTTCAGTCTTGTGTTTATATCACCAAGCCCAGGCCTAGTTTAGAGTTCTGTATTAAATTATCTAGTAGACCTGATGTCCATGACCAGCTTCTTGTTTCTCAACAGTCCACCTATTGAAAAGCAAAGAAAGAAAAGATTAGTAAATACAGAATAAAACTGGACGGTAGCTGTTGTTAAATTCTCCTTTAAACATATGGTGTATATAATAGCATATCCCTTCCGAGGACAAGTACCAGTTGCACAAAAAAAAAAAAAAAGGCAGGAGGATCTCTGGGAGTTCGAGGCCAGCCTGTTTTACAAGAGCTAGTTCCGGGACAGGCACCAAAGCTGCAGAGAAACCCTGTCTCGACAAACCAAAAAAAAAAAAAAAAAAAAGACCAGTTGCATGCCTCTTCAAATCCAAGGTATCAAAAAGCATTCTGAGACTGGTGGTACTAGAGCATGACATCACTGTCGCCCCGGTCCTGGGGGGTGGATGGAGGAGTTATGCATAAAAATGATCACCTCTCACCATTCAAGGCAATGCTGTTGGTATAAAGTCACTGTGAATGTTGAATTAGTCAATGAAACTGTCTTGTTTCTTTTGAGACAATCTAACTTAACAATCCTGTCATAGTTGAGATGAATGAAGCTATGTAACAACATTCTCTATAAAGCTTTCAGTGCTTAAGAATATTAAACCACATTTCAACGTTACCCATGGGAGCCATTTTTAAGCAGTAAAATCGTGAAAAAAAGCACAGAAGAGCAAAAGCCATGACATTAAATAGATCACTGTTTATGAGGGCTAAAGCAAGGAGGCAGTGTCACAGTGCTTTGCCTCAGCTGGGGACATGGACACAGACACCTCTTTCCTGCTGCTCTGTGGATTCCCTTTAAACTTGCAAACCTATGCTCTTATGAAGACCAACTGCATCTGGTATGGCCTTTCCCTTGGTATGTGGTAGACTAATCAATTTCAGTACTTTAGTTTCAGACAGGTTTCCAGTAGCCTTGGGGAGTATAATTTGAACACAAAGGTTAGAGACTATTCAAATGATGATTTCTAGAACCTAAAGAACTGAGTATTAAGCAAACAGCTAACAATGGTGGCGCAAGTCTTTAGTCTCAACTGAGGCAGGCAGAATCTCTGAGTTCAAGGCCAGTCTGATCTACAAAAAAAAAAAAGTTAAGAAAATACAAAGCTGCCCTGAGAAGCTGTGACTTTATTCCACTTACGGATCCCTAACATTAACTTCCAGCCTGCTGCTGTTGTGGGTCTGACTCTGTGCAATCAACCTTCCAACTAGGAAGCTGAGACGCAATGAAAGCTTCCAGAAATTGCTGAGCTGATTTTCGGTGGGTGCGGACGAGCCATTCCAGACATCTAGGACTGTGCCCATGAAAACAGCAACTTTCAAAGCAGAGCCTTCCAGACACGTGTAGAGTGGCCCCATCCAAACCAGAGGCACTCCCCATCGAATGCTTACCCGCGTTTTTACATAGACAACTACCTGTGTTCAGGAGATGGGCCTGAGCAGAGAAAGGGCTGAGATCCTCGGGTAGCCAAATTGGCTGGTCAGACTTGGTAATGTGATGAGCACAGTTTTAAGACTGTTGGTAGAGAAATGGCTTAGTTAGGAATCGGGGTATCTGCTTACTCCGTCATGTTACCTTTTTTAAAAAGATTTGTTTATTTATTTATTATATATTATGTATACAGTGTTCTGCAGGCCAGAAGAGGGCACCAGATCTCATTATGAGATGGTTGTGAGCCACCATATGGTTGCTAGGAATTGAACTTAGTACCTCTAGAAAAGCAGCCAGTGCTCTTAACCGCTGAACTATCTCTCTGGAGCCAGGGTCTGGTTATCTTGAGTAAATGATGTCATGGGATTCTGGTTATCAGGTGGAACCTTGGATGAATTGGAGTTCCTAACTACTTAAGCTATTGTAAGAAAATAGCCAGGCAGCTTTTTTCCTAAACAATTTCTATATGCCTAAAACTGCAATTTTGGATTTTGTTTTTGAGGGCATCCTCCCATGTAGCCCAAAGTTGTGAAAATTCATAGCTGCCCTGTGTTAGCCTCCCAAGAAGTAGGCTTACAGGCTTGGGCCACCATGCCCCCTCCCCCCTCAACTAGCAACAATTTTTAGGAGTCTGTTATCTTTCTTCCTCTGGGGCTTCCTAAGTAAAAAGGGACAGGGGAGGTGTGACAGTGGCATTGTCTGGCTACTCTCCTGGTTTTTTCTCTAGTTCACATAATCGATTTCTAGGACGTGAAATTTTCCCTTGCTCCATTTCCCCACCCCTGTAGCCTTGATTCTTGCTCACATGGCACTTCCTGTTGCTAAGGCCTGTTTTTCCTGGCCTTCTTGGTGGTTGTCCGGGAGGTACAGAGTTAACCCAGCAGGAGCTTGACCCTGTTTGGGACATTCCCTCCTGTAGGTTAGACTGTGTGGCCTGCTGTGGGGAACCACTTTGGAGAACAGCAGAAGCTTTGGTACGTCTGGAACTCTGGTACATTCAATCTTTCTTGCTATCTATTTCATTTCCGGGATAAATAGGTGCAGAGGCTTGTTTTGTATTTGTTGTTATGGTAGCCCCACCCCCTTTAGTTTGTCTAAACACATTGGTCTTATTTCTTTTTTCTAATGCAGCCGCTGTTAATCATTTTTTTGCCAAACATAACTGTACCTTGCTCTCGGGGTGCTAATTATATTTTGACGACTGAACAACACTGATTTACCGCTAACAAGTAGCAAAGAGTAACACTAACCGAAGTGCAATTAGGAGCCCAAATACATGGCTCAAGGGCATGAATCTCCAGCCTTGAAATATTGAAGCCTGTGTGGCCCGGAAAAGTAAGGACTAGTTCTTGACAGCAGCTCTTGTCCTTTTCTCCCACACGCACACACCTTTATCTAGAGAGACACTTGCTCGCCCTTCACCCCTCAACTTTGACTCCAGCCTTCCTCTCTGTGTCGGAAAGCCAGAGCAGGGAAATGGGGGAGGGGGCGTGCCGCTCGCTTCCTCACTGGCTTATGGCCCTGGCAGTCTGGGGGAGGTGCTGGACGAGCGGCCCCAGTCCAGCTGCAGCCGACCCGTGTCCGGGGCCCTGCCCTTTGCTCTGGTGCTCTTCACTAAGTCCCGAGGCTCTGGAGAGTGGGCGTGGGAGTAGCCCTAGTTGAGACTCCAAGGTCCTCCCGGCTGTTTAGGGGGCCCCAGGCGATAGCCGCGTTCGGAGCCTGGCTACCAGCCAGGGGAGGGAGCTTGGGGTAAGGGGAGGGCCCTGAGGGAGGGGTCAGACTCCTTAGGAAAGAGTTAATGCGAAGAGGGGGAGGGGATAGGACGAAGAGCCCAAAAGGAAGGCTCAGGTAGGAGAAGGACGGAGGAGGGGTGGCTGGCGGGGAGGCTGTAGCTGGCAGGAGCAGACGTCAGAGGTAGGGGGCTTTTCCCCTTTGCACCCTCACCCCAGAGCAGCCAACTCTAAATCGCGGCGGCGACTTTCAGTTTCATTTCCACGGACCCTCCTGCCTGGGCCGCAGCCGCCGCCGCGATGCCCAGCAAGTTCAGCTGCCGAAAGCTCCGGGAGGTTGGCCAGAGGTTCGAGAGTTTCCTGGCCGAACGGGGACTGGACCTGGAGACAGATCGCGAGCGGCTGCGGGCGATTTACAACCGCGACTTCAAGCCCAGGTACGGACCGGCCCACCACGGGCCCCAAGGCTCCGGGCCAGCGCCGGGGCGGTGGGGCCACCTTCCCGCCGCGGGTGCACAGGGATGCAGCCCCGGGCCGATAGGGCCGGTCCGGTGCTGGCAGACCTCCTTCCGCGCCTGCCCACGCCCAGCCAGCGCCACCCCGAGCCCTCCCGCTCTGCACAGCCCGGCCGGGCGGGGAGGGGTCGGTGCCCACGCGTGGCTCGCAGCAACCGGGGCTCAGTGGTGGGGGAGGGGAGCCCCACAGGGAAGGCGCTGCAGGCGCGGGCTAAGCGGGGATGGATCCCCGCCCCCTCGTTGAGGGGCCACTGCCCCCACGGTCCACGCTACGGGAGAGCTGAAGAGGCCCAGGGTAGGCGGGAGACTCTCCGGGAGCTTCAGGGAGAAAAAGCACAAACTGCGTAGGCAGTCAAACCTCCATTAGCACCTGTGGCTTCTCCATGGAGACCCAGGGCCAGGGACAGCCTCCTGGAGGCCCCTTTTCCCCATGGCTGAGATATTTGGTTTCCTTTTCCTGTTACCACCCAAGTGAAAAATCAAAGAGACTTCTGTCAAACCATAGACGCGTGCTTCGAAACACCTCTATCAACAGGCTGCTGCCTTGGATGGAAGACGAAGAAGCAATTTAACTGGGATGGGTATAAAGAGTTGCACTAATAAATAGGGAAATGGGATTGGGACTTAACAGATTTTTGAGAGACTTTGAGTTGCAACTACCTAAAATGCCTGTATGGGTGAGATATGGCTGCTGTGTTTGGGGGCAAGTCTTAGACGGAATTAGTAATGGCAGCGTGGCTTGAGGCTAGGGAGAACATAGGGATTGTCTCTGTCTACCAGAATATTAGTTACTAATGAACATATGTCTTGAAAGGAGTATTAAGAGGGTTGAGCAGCTTCTGAAAAAGAGGTGAAGAGACGATGCTGACCTGTTTTATGCTCCACATTCTGCTGGGCACTGTGGGAACACACAGATGAACACTGCAGTGAACATCGAAGGCTATGATAGGCATACAGCGTGTAGTCTGTAGTGTACCCTGTACTGTACGACAGGGTAAAGTGGTGGTGATAGAGACAGTAAGGACAACGTTGGAAGGAAAGAACCCTTGCCAGGGGATAGTCAACCCCCGCCCATGTGTGTTCACCCATGCCTGTTAAGCCCGGGAAGGGGGGGGGGGGGGGGCTCTGAACACAAGTCAGGTACTCTGGCAGGAGGGGAGAGAGAGCATAACTCCAAACACACCGGATTGCTAGGGAGCCGTAGCAGTAGCAGTTGGAGACGTCAGTGCCTTGTTTACTGAATGAAAACATTGCACACCAAGAGCAATCCTTGCTATAGGCAGTCGAGGATGAGAGAGTTGATCGGGTCTCCAGAGCAGGGGAGTTTCTCACTAAACTAACTTAGACTTCTTAGTACAACTGAGATGGAGAGACCTAAAGCCAAGGGTGGAGGGAGCCAAATTCAAGGCCCAGTCAAGAAGGCTCGGACTTTAAGTTTAACCCAGCAGTCTTTGTCAACTCCAAAACTGATAAACTTTTCAGTTCCTGGCAGAAGGCAACTATGGTGAGTTGCATACCAAAAAAAAAAAAAAAAAAAACCCAAAAAACTATGTGCAATAGATAGAGGGATTGATCTGTTTATTTTAGTCAAGTTTATTACTGCCTAGACTAGCCTCAAACTTTTGAACTTCTCCCGCCTCAGGTTCCCAAATCCTGAAATAGCAGATTTGACTTAAAGTGCCATTTCTGGCTGCTATAATGTGTTAGATTTTAAATCTTTTGTTGTTGGGGTTTGGTGTTTTGTTTTAAGATTTTTTTTTTTTACTTTATGTGTGCATGTACATACTATATGTATTCCAGTGCCCACAAGGCCTAAAGAGGGCATCAGATTCCCTGGAGCTGGAGATATATATACATACATATGTATGTATATGTAGTTATGAGCTATTCACCACTGGTGCTTGAGACTCTAACTCTAGTCACCATCTCTCCAATCCCCTGTTTGGCTTTTGAGACAGAATTTCATGTACCCCAGGCTAGACTCTAAATTACTAGGTAGCCAAGGCTGATCTTGACTTTCTGATTTCTCCTTTCTCCACCTCTTGTGTGCTAGAACTATAGGCACGCCCCCCACCATAGCTGGGGTTTGCTCCTATTTTTTTTTCCAATTTATTTTGCAGTGCTGGAGATTGAACCCAGGGCCTTGCATTTGCTAGGCAAGCAAACCCTCCACCACTGAACGGCATCTGTAGCCCTAAGGTAATTTTTACTGTATGCCCTTGTGTTTCACCCAAATAAAACTGGGAGACTGACCTTGGCCTTGAAGGAAAGATTTAGTGCGGCAGAGGAGGAAGAAAGCCCCAGAATGTGGGTTTATATCCTGTCATGAGACCTACTCAACAAAACAGGAATGTTTGACTTGGGTATTTTAGAGACGCTCATGGTGCGTAGTATGTTCCCCAAGTCACTCGAGAAAGCAGAAGTTGGGGTGGGTTTTATTGAATGCCCCTTTCTCCCAGCTGGTGGGGAGTTCTATGTGGACAGAGGCTAAGCTTTCTGTGTATCCCCGACCCCCCTTTTTTTTTTTTTTTTTTTTTAGTTTTTCGAGACAGGGTTTCTCTGTAGCTTTGGAGCCTGTCCTGGAACTAGCTCTTGTAGACCAGGCTGGCCTCGAACTCACAGAGATCCACCTGCCTCTGCCTCCCGAGTGCTGGGATTAAAGGCGTGCACCACCACCGCCCGGCTCCCCCACCCCTTTTTAATAGGGTCTTCTGTACCCCAAGCTGACCTTGATGGCTCTGAGCTGCTTTCCCTTCTCCAGTATTGGAGAGTCTACCTCGGAGGGCTTTGTGTGAGCTAGGCAAACACTCCACTACCAATTGAATTCCATCCCCAGCCCCTCCTATCCAGTGAGTACGTGTGTGTGGATTGAACTTGGGTCATCGGATTTGATGGCAAAGCACCACTCCCCCTTCAGCCATCTCGTCAGCCCTGCTATGTGTTCTTGCAGGTGGATCTCTGTGAGTTCGAGACCAGCCTGGTCTACAGAGCTAGTTCTAGGACAGGCTCCAAAGCCACAGAGAAACCCTGTCTCGAAAAACCAAAAAAAAAAAAAAAAAAGCAGACTGAGATTAATGGCTTCTTCCTCTAGAGTCTCACAGCTTACTCTTTCCACACTGCCCATAGTCTGTTCACAACCGGATTGCACTGCTTCTCATTAGAGCTCCACGCTGCCTTCCCCAGCACGCTTACAAGTCCCCTGCCTTTACTTCTGTGTCTCAGCTCTCAGTCCTCAACATAGCGTTTGTATGTAGTAGATGCCCAGAAAATGCTTGCAGAGACCAGTTGGATTCCAGTTGACCAAGAGAATGGGCTTGCCTGAACATAGCAAGTCAGCCTTCCTAGGAGTTCTGGGGACCTCCCACTAGGAGGAATAGCTGCTTCCCAAGGAGGTGACTTTATATTAAGTGAACAAGAGGCGGGAGCTGGAGCCCACAGGAGGTAATGGAAGTAGTTAGATTTGCTTTGTTAGTCTTACTTTTTTTTTTTCTTGGTACTTGGGGATGAAACCCAGGACCTTGCATAGGGCAGGTAAGTGCTCTCCAATTGAGCTACTTACTCCAGCTGTTTTGTTATCAACCTTTTTTTGGTGGGAGAGGGCAGTGAAGCAGGATCCTGCTAGGCTGTCCAAAATCTCACTGTGTTTGACCTCAACTTTGGGACTATTGTTTTGTCTCAGCCTTGGACATTCCTCCTGACTCAACTGCCTCAGTGCTCCTGGGATTATAGATAATATAGATGAAAGCCTTCAAAATAAAAGACCGAGAGCCTTGCCTAGCGGCACATGCCTGTAATACCAGCATTTGACGGGTAGGGGGCCCTTGGCATATAGCAAGTTTGAAGTCATCCTGGGCTATATAATACAATGTCTCAGAAAAGTCAAAATTGCTGGGTGATGGTGCTGCACACCTTTAATCCCAGCACTCGGGAGGCAGAGGCAGGCGGATCTCTGAGAGCTAGGTCAGCCTGGTCTACAGAGCTAGTTCCAGGACTGCTAGGGTGGTTATACAGAGAAACCCTGTCTCAGAAAACAACAACAAAACCCCAAAATTCAAAAGCACCTTCTACCCAACGTTCAGGGGTCATCTTAGAAGAAGGGTGAGGAAAGCGTGAGAGCAGAAAGAGGGGCTGCTGTGTGAAGAGCTGTCGCCACGGGACTTGACGAGACCTTGAACTCACAGTGGCTCTGGTCACCAGAGAATTTCAGCACGGACGGGGAAGGAGTTCACAAGGCCCCACCCCTAGCTGAGGACTTCTGTGAGGATAAAACATTCAGGGAGTTGGAGGTGGGATGGAAGGTGAATATGATCAAAACATACGATATGTTTGAAGTTCTCAAAAAATAAATAAAATGTTAATCAAAAATAGGCGCTGGAGCAATGGCTCAGGGTTTAAGAGCACTTCATGCTTTCACAGAAGGCCAGATTTCAATTCTCAGAGCCCACGTGGCAGCTAACAGCTATCTGTCACTCCAGTTCCAGGACATTATGACACTTTCTGGCCTCTGCAGGTACCGAACACGCCACAGGCTGTGTGCAGATGTACATATAGCAAAACACTTCTTCATATAAAATAAAAATCTATTTTTAAAAAAAAAAGTCAAAAGCAAACCAATAAGATAAAATAGACTGATGTAGTCAAGGTTTTAGAAATATTCTTGGCTTTTTGCATTGAGAGTGTTTTGGTGTCTTTCCCCACCATCCCTCAGTGAAAACTGCACTATTCTTAGTAGCCTAGTAGTTTACGTAGCCTTCGTAAAACTGTGTCTGCCTGCAACAGCGATAGCAATACATCTGTCCCTATTGTTGACTTGTTGACTCTGTGTGTGTGTGTGTGTGTGTGTGTGTGTGTGTGTGTGAGAGAGAGAGAGAGAGAGACAGAGAGACAGAGAGAGAGAGAGAGAGAGAGAGCGAGAGACTATGTTTAATTAGGTTGGGTTCAAACTGGCCACAATCCTCCTGCCTCAACTTCCTAAGTACTGGAATGGCAGGCATGATGGCTCATGGCTGTAATTGCAGTGGTAGAGAGGTAGAGGCAGAGAGAGCACCCCACAGGTTTAAGGCTAGCCTTGGCTACATGGCTAGGATTTGTTTCAAAAATCCCCCCAAAATAAATCCAAACCTGATTTTGACGCACTAATGAGAACTGCACCCTGAGTTTGTAAGACTCCATGTCGCTTTAAGATCACTTCCAAGTCTGACACTAGATTCTGATTTGGTTTTATTGTTGTTGCTGTTTGTTGTTTTGCTTGTTTGTTTTTGATTGGCCGCCATTTGAGAAACAACAGAGGCCAATAGTGGGGCAGCGGGCTCTAAGGACTTTGTAAAGACCGGAAAGCCTGCTGAGAAGCAGTGATGGGAGTGGCTAAAGTGCCTGTGGATAAGTGACAAGAGTCAGCATGGGTGGTGATAATCCTCAGGGTGTGAGTGTTACAGCCCTGGGGCTGCAAAGATGTCTTGGCCTATCAGGAAGCCAGGCTATACCTAGAGCCACAATAGGACAGCTCTGGGGGCTGGAGCTGCTGGAGGACCACAGCTCAGCCCTGAAGGGAGAGATGTCCTGACTTGTTCAGGTGACTCTGTGGGACAGAGCCTTGGAGTGAGAGGTGGGGAAGTCAGGTGATTCCTGACTCCAAGGTGCCCTGGATGGTTGCTCGGTTCCCCAAGGGAACATCTCAGCAAGGTTCTTTTATTCTGTGCCAGCAAATGAAGATCTTCAGCCAAGACTCTTGAGAAAGAGTTATATTTATGCCTGGTGATGGTGTCACAAGCCTTTAATCCCAGCACTTGGGAGGCAGAGGCAGCTGGATCTCTGAGGTCGAGGCCAGTCTGGTCTACAGAGCAAGTTCAAGAACAGCAAGGGCTACACAGAGAAACCCTATCAAGAGAGGGAGAGAGATTTATTGAGGAAGGAGAAGTCTGATTTCAGGGTCAGGGCATGTTTCTTAGGTTCTCAGTTCAGGGCTAAAAGTGTTTCTTTCACTAGCTCTGGTTTAAAGGCCAGGGTGGGTTTCTTTGGCTGGCACCTTTTCCCTGCAATAATGGTTTCTGTGTTGGAAAGAACTGTGAGAAACAGACAAGGTCATGCATTTGGGTACTTAGCACACCACCCAGTAAGCACTCAGCAAAGTGTTCTGCAGGTAGAGCTGCTGCTGTAGCTGCTGCATGTCATTGTAACTATGATCAGTGTGGCGTACCAAAGGGGACAGTGGGTTTGTGCGCTGTGGAGTTGTTAGTGGGCATGTGCCTGGGTCTGTGTTCGGTGCCCCTGCCTACGAATGTGATAGACCAGGCATGGGAGGAGAGATGGCAAGGTCAGAAGCAGTTAACAGAGCCTAGATAAAATGGCGACAGATAGGCCGAGGCCACTTTCAGAGGCAACACAAAAGTCGTGTTATGCAAGGTTCCTGGAAGATGTAATCTCGTCTCTTGGGAGGTAGCGGCAGGAGAGTCTTTGCAAGCTGGAGGCAAGTCAGAGCTACATAGTGAGACCCCGTCAGCTGTGTGACTGACCAAGAAGGTAAGGATTTAAATAAGGTACTTTAAAAAATATTTAACAGGGCTGGAGAGATGGCTCAGTGGTTAAGAGCATTGCCTGCTCTTCCAAAGGTCATGAGTTCAATTCCCGGCAACCACATGGTGGCTCACAACCATCTGTAACGAGGTCTGCTGTCCTCTTCTGGTCTGCAAACACACACAGATTAAATATTGTATACATAATAAATAAATAAATAAAATATTTAACAGACAGTGGCAAAAGCTAGCTAGGCAAGAAGTGTCTTGTGCCTGGTGGAGGCAGGAGGATCGGGAGTTTAGGCCAGCCTGAGCTACAAGAGACCTTGTCTCAATTTTAAAAAAGAATGTAAAAAATGTCAACAGTTAGCTGGGTGGCGGGGGCACATGGCACAGACCTTTCATCCAGCACTCCAGCACTCAGGAGGCTGAGGAAGGCAGATCTCTGTGAGTTTAAGGCCAGCCTAGTCTGTGGATCTTTCCAGCTAGGACTGTTACACAGAGAAACCCTATCTTGAAAAACTTAAAAAAAAAAAAATTAAACAGTTGAAACTTTCTGCTGTTGGGGACTGGAAAGCGGACATTCTGAAGCTCTTACTAATGAGAACATAAATGTGTAATGCTGGTCTAGGAGGCAATTTTGCAGAAATGACCAGTTGTACTGGGTGTGGTGGCAGAAGCCTATAAATTTCAAAGGCTGAGACAGTGGGAGCATGAGCTAGAGACCAGCTTCTAGCGCCAAAAGAAAATTACCTTCCTACTAAAGTTGTGAAAGTTTGTTCTTTCTCTTTGGCCCACCCAGAAATCCTACTTCCGAGAGTGTGTCTCACTGGAACTGTTTAAAGGACAGGTTTGTCCATGCCTACGATTATTATACCACCCAAAGATGTGGGGAGCCTGCCTCTGTCCTTGGAGAATTGACTTCCCCGCTTAAATTAAAGGTGTCGTACTTTCCGCAACTCTTCAGAGGAGAAAGATGGCACTGTAAAACATTGTCCCAGAACTGTGTTTGTGTGTGTATAGTCAAGAAGGGTGCTCATCAAGTAACAGGTTGGTGTGTACCCACTTCAGCACGGGTTTGGAATAAAGGCCTTTTTACACCGCATGTGCAGTGCTGTCTGGCTTCCATGCTTAACTCTCTCATTGAATTCCTTTCTCATTTCTCCTTATGCGTGCGTACTTAAACCTAGGTAAGTTTACCTACATGGGACTATTAGCTTCTCTTCTGTCCTTTTCTTTTTTTCCTTGTTGGTTTTTTGTTTGTTTGTTTTTTGGGACAGGGTTTCCCTGTGTAGTCCTGGCTGTCCTGAAACTCCCTCTGTAGACCAGGCTGGCCTCCAACTCAGAGATTTCCCTGCCTCTACCTTTTGATTGCTGGGATTGAAAGCGTGCGCCACCACTGCCCATCTGTCATTTTCTATCATTATTTCCACTGTAGACTCCTCCATATCCACATCCCAATTTTGTTCCTTTTAAAATTATATTTATTTAGTGTGTGCTTGTGTAGAGGTCAGAGGACAATTATGGGAGTCAGCTTTTCCCCTCCGCCATATATATGTAGCTCTCAGGGGTGAGCTCAGGTTGTCAGAATGGGTGGCAAACTCCTTTACCCGTTATGTCACCCATCTTCTATTTCTTTGGGGGTTTTGTTTGTTGTTTGTTTTTGGGACAGAGTCTTAACGTGTGGCTTTAGCTGGCATGGAACTCACTAGGTAGCCCAGGCTGGCTTCAAACTCACAGAGATCCACCTCCCTCTGCCTCCCGAGTGCTGGGATTAAAGGTGTGCGCCACCATGCTCAGCTTGGTTTGTTTTAGAGACAGTGTCTTACTGTGTAGCCCTGGAGAGTCTGCACCCTATTATGTAGACTAGGTTAACATTGGATTTGGAGTGGTCTTCAGCCTCTGCCTCCCAAGTGCTGGGTGTGAGTCAGCTTGCCTGGTCCTACCATGTTCTCTCTCTCTCTCTCTCTCTCTCTCTCTCTCTCTCTGTTTTGTCTATTTTCTCTTCCTCCCTGGCCTTGTGTTGGCCTTGACTATTCTTAGACTACACCTCCCTAGGGAGGTCCCAAGCACGAGTCTTTTGTTAACTACCACAGGGGACTCCCTAATATTATTAGATTCTGGCCTTGACCTTGGTTCGAGCTTCCAGCTCCTGCTTCACATAGCCAGGGCTGCCTCTGGACCTCAGACATCTCAAACCCAGCATGGCCAATGCAAACGTGATGGTCCTTCTAGCTACTTGTCTTCTCCTTCCTCTGGGACAGTCCCAGAACCAAAGTCCTTTGGGTATTCCGGAAGCTTCCCTTGCCACTCTCTATTCTCCTTCCTGTCAGTCATCGGATTCTGCTCATTTGCATTCTAAATGTGATCAGATCTGACCCCTGCTCTGTTTCTCCCACTGCCTCATTCAGGCGTTCGGTATCTTTTAACCAAACAACTGCAGTGGCCTTCTTCTAACTGGTCTCCCTGCCTACAGTCTTGCCTCCAGCATATCCATCCTCCAATCCTGATGCCAGAGTGATCTGAAATGCAAATATGATCTTGCCACTCCCCTGCTTAAAACCCACCAACTGCAGTGGTTCTGTAACTACAGGGTAGCCTCTGACGAGGGCTGAAAGTAAGTCTCGTTACTACTCCTACTCCTGCTGTGATTAGACCTCTTCCTACTAATACAAATACTAACGCTAGCAGCTAATGTCGACCAGGCGTTTCTCACTATGCTTTCAAATGACTTAACCACTCCTTTAAAAGAGATCATAGCTTCTTCAATGTTGTCTGAATCATACTGCTCTCCTTTCTTGGGATGAAGGAGAGAGGCAGAGTTGCAGGTGTGGAACACGGGGAGATGTTCAGAGCCACAAAGGACCTTACTGTGTGCTCTTTTAAGCAACCACTCTGATTTATCCCTAGCCATGGGTTCCTAAAAATCACCAAACAGTTGCTAGGATATGCTGTAATAACACCAACGGTCCCAACAAGCCCTGAGGGAGGATAGCACTCCTCCAGATCTTGACTATGTTCATCAAATGTGTCATGTGTTTGGGAGCATCCTCAGGCTCCTGGGTACCAGAAAAGGGAAGTGAAGGTCTGCTGAAAGTCAGGGTCAAGTCCAGACTCCTGGCCTGCCATGTAAAACTATCTGGATCTGCCTGTCTCTGCCACCTCCCATCATCCCTTTCTTTGAACCTTTCACTGTACTACAAACCAGCTGTATGTGACACTAACCATCACGCTCCCTTACTGAGGTCTGCTTCATGCCAAGCACTGGGCTAATGGTTTCCTACAATGCCAGTATCTCAAGTCAGCCCCATGGTGACCTTTTAAGGCAGGACTTCAATCCCCACCTTATTTTTTTGTTTTTGGGATATTGGGGGGTAGGTTGTTTTTGTTTTTTTGGTGCTAGGCGTTGAACCTCAGGCCTCACAAATGCTAGGTAGCATTCTTAACCTCTGAGCTCCATAGACCCCAGTAGTTCAAAAGAGGAGGAAAGCAAGGTGCTGGTGGGGTAAGGTAGCCCAGCTGAAGCAGCTGGAATGTATAGCCCCATCACCCATACCCATCAGTACACAGCCCCGTCACCCATACCCATCAGTACTCAGCCCCGTCACCCATACCCATCAGTACTCAGCCCCGTCACCCATACCCATCAGTACACAGCCCCATCACCCATACCCATCAGTACACAGCCCCGTCACCCATACCCATCAGTACACAGCCCCATCACCCATACCCATCAGTTTGCTGGCCTAGTGCTTCCTCTCCCTTGAGGAAAGCCCACTCAGATACCCGCCCCTGCTCCAGACAGTCCTTAGAGGCCTGGCTTGGCCCCCTGAGCTGCTCTGGACAGTCTCAGCGACTTTGTCCCATCACACCACGCTGGCATGCATGGGTTCTCTCTGAGTGGTCCTCAAGGCTGGATCTAAGTCTGGCAGCTCGGAACCAGCCTCAGGTGCGGTGCCTGGCACCTACCATGCCTCCATGAGTGTATATGTGGAGTAGACTGCGCTCAACACTGGGCACTGAGCCCGAGGCCGCCCTGCTGACCACTTTCCTGTCTTCACCTCTCTAGGCACAAAGCCAGGCTATTTGATCTCGGGAGAAGGATCCTTTCCCTTCCTGCTTGGGTTCCACCTGCACCCTTTGACTTCCGGTGGAAACTGCTGTCCGATCCGCCACCTTGCCCACACTCTGGACATCTCTGCTCTCTATGTCCCCTTTCTCAGCCCTCCCTACAGCCTGGGACCTGTCCACTCCTATGAACCATCTTTTTCAACTTCCCCTTAACCTTAGCTCTTCCCTCCACTCCTTTTTTTAATGTTCCCAAATAGTCCCCCCTTTAAAAAAAAATCTGTTTTTCTCTCTCTCTTCCCAGCCAACAGCCCAACATTGGACTTTCTCCACAGTGCTGTTTAAGGCAGTTCTTTTGTGTTCGAAAGCCCCAATGCCTTGCTTTTAAGTTGTTGAAAATTCCTACCATCCCTAGTCGGAATCTCTGCCTCTGAGTCCTGTCCTGCCTTGAGCAGGGTTGGTATGTCCCTGCAGAGAATAAACAGCCAGCCCTTGGGCCTTCCCCAGCACCCTCTCTCCACAGCCACCCTGCCTTCCCTCACTTCCCAGTGTCCTCTGCTTCTGGCAGCTATGGGACCCCTGCCCCTGGCTTCTCCTCCATGCTGTATGGAATGAAGATTGCAAATCTGGCCTTCGTCACCAAGACTCGGGTCAGGTTCTTCAAACTAGACCGCTGGGCTGATGTGCAGCTACCAGAAAAGAGGCGAATAAAACCAGGCTCGAACATCAGCAAACAACACAGATCACTGTTGGCCAGGATCTTTCATGATAGGTGTGTGAGTGCATGCCCTGTGGGTGGGCCGGGGAGGGCAAGAGCAAAGGATGTCTGGCTTAAAAAACCAGTGGCTTTCCTTGAGCTATGGTAAGCTCCACCTCCCACCGCTACCCACCCCCAAAGGAAGAAAGGCAGGGAATTAATCCTGGGAGGAGGTGGGTCCAAGCAAGCCTGAAACCTTCCCCTGGGCAGTTACCAGTCCAGGGTCCTCGCACCCCATAGCCCCTAGACTCCCCACTCTTTCCAGGGATGAGTATCTTCATGGGAAGCATGGGGTGGACGTGGAAGTCCAGGGGCCCCATGAAATCCGAGATGGGCAGCTCCTTATCCGCCTGGATTTGAACCGCAAGGAGGTGCTGACCCTAAGGCTCCGAAACGGAGGGACCAAGCCTGTTACCCTCACTCATCTCTTTCCACTCTGCTGGACACCCCAGTTTGCCTTCTACCATGGTGAACAGGACCTGCCCTGCCCACTGGGCCCAGGTGAGTGGCCTTGTAAGGTGAAGTAGCCCTTGGGTGGTCTGAGCTTCTCCGTCCAGTGGGCTCCTGCCTTGGGATGGGGGTGCCGTGGCCAGGGTCTCTGCCTCACTCAGCTCACCTTCTTGCAGGTGAAAGCTATGAGCTGCATGTCTACTGTAAGACCAGCATAGTGGGCTACTTCCCAGCCACCGTCCTCTGGGAGCTGCTGGGACCTGGGGAGTCAGGGGCAGAAGGAGCAGAAACTTTCTACATTGCTCGCTTCTTGGCTGCCGTCGCCCACAGCCCCCTGGCCGCACAGCTGAAGCCCACAACCCCCTTCAAGCGCACCCCTCGGCTCACTAGAAACCCTGTGTTGACCAACCGGATAGAGGAAGGAGAGAGACCTGACCGGTAACAGGATAATGACAGTATGGGCACTTGGGGAGACCCCTGACCTAGGAGACAGCCCCCTTTCTGAACTGCAGTTAACTCTCTCCCCTGGGTCTCAGATCCCTTTTGCATCAGGAAAAACAGTATTAAGATTGACTGTTCCACCAGGCATGCCTTTAATCCTAGAATTTGGGAGGCAGAGGCAGGTAGATGGATTTCTGTGAGTTCAAGGCCAGCCTGGTCTACGAAGGGGGTTCCAGGACAGCTAGGGCTGTTACACAGAGAAGCCTCTATCTCAAAAAATGAAAAAAAATATGATTGACTGTTCCTGAGTGAAAGGAATGTTACTTGGTTATTATTTAAAACATATTGCTTTGTTGTTGTTTCTTCAAAAGAGCATATATTGTTTGTATTTGTTGTTTATTTTTGGAAGAGCTGGGCCCTATAGCCCAGGCTAGCCTGTAATTCATAAACCAGTTATACTCATTTCCAGTGCTAAGTGCTGGGGTCGTAGGCCTGTACCGCCACACCCAGCTCACAAAATACGTGTTTTTGAATAGTTCGGATATTAGGTTTTACAAAAATGAGAATGGTCTAACCTTGGACCAAGCAGCTGCATGAGCTAAGGAGCACTGAATCACACCACAGGAGTCATTGTAGAAATGTCTTCTGTGTGCGCGATTCAGCAGCACGCATACCAAAAGAGTAGAATGATACAGAGGAGAGTTTCCTGCACGCTCCATGGGGACTTTTCCAGTCTTTGAAGGTGAGGGGTTTCTGTGTTTATGACGAGTTTTCTGCTCTCCCACAGTGCCAGGGGCTATGAACTGGAGCTAAGTTTGGCCCTGGGGACCTACTACCCACCCCTCCGCCTCAGGCAACTGCTCCCTACCCTTCTTCAGGGACCGAGTATCTTCACATCTCCAAAGGAGGTTGCTGAGATCAAGTAAGCCCCGGCACTTTGCGCCACGTGCTCCCTTGTCGTCTTCTCTCTCTACTGGCTTCTCCCTGTCTGTGCTCATTGCGCTGGTTCAGCTGAGCAGTGCTCAGTGCCCACAGCATGTTCAGTGTGGGGGCATGAATGAACCGGAAGGGTAGAGCCCCAGTACAGGGGCCGTCGTCCAACCCCACCCTGTTCCTGCCCCGACTCAACCATCCATCCCTACCAGGGCCCAGTTGGAGACAACCCTGAAATCCAGGAACTATGAGGTGAAGTTCCGGCTGCTGCTACACCTGGAGGAGCTGCAGATGGAGCATGACATCCGGCACTATGACCTGGAGTCGGTACCCATGACCTGGGACCCTGCGGACCAGAATCCCAGGCTGCTCACACTGGAGGTTAGGGCTCAGATCTAACCTTGTGGGGAAGGGGGGCCCACGACAGTCAGCCTGGGGGAGGTTAACAGGCCGTGATCCCTGACAGCAGGGCAAACATACAAAAAGGATAAATAGTTCTTGTTTTTGAGGGTATGGACAAAGCAAGGTGAGCCGCCTGTCTCCCAAAATGTGCCAAAACAGGACCGTGATTTTGTTTCTACTTTATTTATTTTAGGCAGGGTCCCACGCAGCCCAGGCTAGCTTCAGACTTACTGTGTAGCTAAGGGTGATCTTGAATTTCTAATCCTCCTGTGTCTGCTGGCCCAGTGCTGGGATTATAGGCATGGCCCACCACAGCTAGTTCACATGGGTGGTGGGATTTTAATAGAAGTTTTGCCGCCAGCTATGTGATATTGGTGAGTCCTTTGTTTTCTCAGCTTTACAGATGATTCTGAGAGCTCTTTCAACATATTTTGGCTTTTAAAATTATATATGTGTGTGTGTTATATATGTATATATAATATATGTTATTTTGTGTGTATTGTATATGTATATATAATATATGTTGTTTTGTGTGTATTATATATGTATATGTAATATATGTCATTTTGTGTGTATTATATATGTATATATAATATATGTTATTTTGTGTGTATGCAACATGAATAGCATCCATGTGGAGGTTAAAGGACAATTGGCAGGAGTCTATTTTCTCTTTCTACCATGTAAGTGCCAGGGATTGAATTCAGATTGTCAGGCTTAGCTGCGGGCACCTTTACCCACTGAGCCATCTCACCAGCCCTCACATTTTGAGTGTATACACACAAACTCAGACGTGCCCATGAGAATGGATTGATGCCCAAGAGAACATGCAGGTGGGAAAGGAGAGACGTAAGATGATCAGGGAAAGGTTGTTATAGGAAGCAAGTTTGCACCACGGTGCTAAAGGCAACGCTGGAGCTGGGCTGGCCAAGAAGGTAGCTAGCCGGACTGGGGATATTGGCCACCACATTTTAAAATCTACCCTGGAGTTTTTGGGATTCCCAGACTAGGCACCTCTAGCAGCCTTTGGTCCTTTCTCTTCCACCTGCTTCTTGCTTTGTCTTGTAGGAGAAGAAAGCTGAGTGAGTGGCAGCTATGAAGCCAGAACCTGGGGCTAAGACCCTTCCGTGGTCATCCATGGGATAGAAACGTAGACAGGCAGATTGCTGTGAGTTCGAGGCTAGCCTGGTCTATCTACAGAGAGTTCCAGGACAGCCAGTGCTATACACAGAGAAACCATCTCAAAAACGAAAGAAAGAAAGAAAGAAAGAAAGAAAGAGAAGGAAAGAAAGAAAGAAAGAAAGAAAGAAGGAAAGAAAGAAGAAAAGAGAAAAGAAAGCTTGCTTATGTTCATATCCTATAGGTTCCTGGTGTGACCGAGAGCCGTCCCTCGGTGCTACGGGGTGACCACCTCTTTGCCCTTTTATCCTCTGAGACCCACCAGGAAGACCCTGTCACCTACAAGGGTTTTGTACACAAGGTAGAACTGGACCGTGTCAAGCTGAGCTTTTCCACAAGGTGAGTGTTGGGAGGACCAAATAACCAAAAGCAACCTTCAGACCTCTAAGGCCTGGAGTTAGGAGGTCTTGCCTCCAGAGATGACTAGGACCCTGAACACAGGGCAGGGAGACCCCAGGCTGTGTGACTTCACCTCCCAGAGAGCTTTGTAAGGACCTTTTGGGAGTAGAATGGTAGAAGTTGGACAGGGCCCTAGATTTTTACTGCCCTCTCCACCTAACGAGAATTCTCCCACTTAATTCTCTGCCCAAAGCCTCCTGAGCCGATTTGTGGATGGGCTGACCTTCAAGGTAAACTTTACCTTCAACCGGCAGCCCCTTCGGGTCCAGCACCGGGCCTTGGAGTTGACAGAGCGATGGCTACTGTGGCCCATGCTTTTTCCCGTGGCCTCCCGTGGGGTCTCGCTGCTACCCTCAGATGTGAAGTTCAAGTGAGACTGTGGGCAGGGATTCTGGGGGTTCCTTGGGGTATGGATATCAGAAGTGGGGGCCCAGAAGCCTCTGGGACACTGGATGACTTCAAGTTCATATTCCTGGACCCCTGTGCCAGGCTGTATGACCGGAGTCTGGAGTCGAACCCGGAGCAGCTTCAGGCCATGAAACACATTGTGAGAGGCACCACCCGGCCTGCCCCCTACATCATCTTTGGGCCTCCAGGTACCGGCAAGACTGTCACGTTAGTGGAGGCCATCAAGCAGGTGAGGCTGAAGCATAATCCAAGGCCTATATTGAATTATGCATTCCCCCCCCACACACATTTGTCTGCAATTTTGATTCCCTCCAGTCACCTGAATATTCCCACACCTGAATAGTCACCCAAAGAGGAGGTAGGGACTTAGGGTCATTGTGACTGTGGAGTGTTGACTTGTAAACACACAGATGTGAATCTACCAAAGTGTCACCTAGACAAGCAGGCATCTGGAAGGCAGATGCAGCCCGAGGCCCGTGGCCTAGGAAGCTTCTGCCCATACTATCCTTTTCTTCGTCTCAGGTAGTGAAGCTCCTGCCCCAAGCCCACATCCTGGCCTGTACGCCATCCAACTCAGGGGCTGACCTCCTCTGTCAGCGCCTCCGGGTCCACCTGCCCAGCTCCATCTACCGTCTCCTGGCCCCCAGCAGGGACATCCGAATGGTACCTGAGGACATTAAGGTATATAGGAAGTAGAGGGCCAAGGGACAGTGGATGCCTGGGAGGTTCTCGGAGCACCTAAGACTTCCTGCATGGCTTCGGGTTGGTCAGGGCTCCTCTGGGGACTTAAGTTTCCTTTTTCACATAGGGAGGGAGGCAGGTAATAAGTGCTGGAGGTCCAGAGCCAGGATGAGAGTGAGAAAGGAAAGAGCCAAGCTGATGTCCCATCCTTCCTTCCATACCCCACAGACCTGCTGTAACTGGGATGCTAAGAAAGGAGAGTATGTATATCCCGCCAAGAAGCATCTTCAGCAATACCGGGTCTTAATCACCACTCTCATCACGGCCAGCAGGTAAGGGATGGACAGGATCTGTTTCTCTCTTGTTAGTAAAGAGTAAAAGGGTATATAGGGCTAGGGAAAGAGGAAGGGTTCCAGAGGGCGGGGTGAAATGAAGGGCCAGAGTTCAGGATTGGTAGCTGGGTGCCTGGGAATGACCCCTGCTTGGCCTGACACTCCCAGGTTGGTGTCAGCCCAGTTTCCCATCGATCACTTCACACACATCTTCATCGATGAGGCTGGCCACTGCATGGAGCCTGAGAGTCTGGTGGCCATAGCAGGTGAGGGGGCTCAGCATGGGCAGTAGGTACACCACCCCACACCAGCTGGGTGAGTCCCACCATTTAACCTTTCTCCCGGGCCTCTCAGGACTGATGGATGTCAAGGAAACGGGCAATCCAGGAGGGCAGCTGGTGCTGGCAGGAGACCCTCGGCAGCTGGGGCCTGTGCTCCGTTCGCCGCTGGCACAGAAGCACGGACTTGGCTACTCTCTGCTAGAGCGCCTGCTCACCTACAACTCCTTGTACAAGAAGGGCCCCAATGGCTATGACCCCCAGTTCATCACCAAACTGCTCCGCAACTACAGGTATCGCTGCCCACGCCTCTGCTGCTTGTCAGGTGAAAGAGGGGCTCCCTTTGGCAGCCCTCTTACAGCTACCTGCCTGTGACTGAGCAGGCCCACTGCTTCTTGGACCAATGGTTTATCTGCCTCCGGAGGTCGCCAGACCAGAATATGTCTGGATGGGTCTAAGTTTCTAGGCAACCCAACAAGAAAAAAGAAAGGCAGGGAGCATAAGTTTTTCCATAAAACCATTGTTAGTTGAATTGCATATTCAACACAAGCCTATATACTTGTGGTTTTTCTTTTTTATTGGGTACTGGGACTTGAGCCCAGGACCTTGCACATTGCTTTCAAGAGTTTTACCACTAATGTACATCCCTAACTCTCCTCTCCCCTTTGAGACGAGGTCTGCCAGTGTTGCCTAGGCTGATCTTAACCCTTGGCTTGAGCAATCCTGCCTCAACTTCCTGAGTAGTTAGGATTTTAGGTGCACACCACCCTCACAATTTTATGTACTTCTTTATGTAACGCCAGTGCTTAGGTGAGTTCTAGACTGTCAATAAGAGCTTGATAAATCTGGGACTGGACAAATGCCTCAGCAGTTAAAGTGTTGCAGAGGACCTGTTCAGCACCCATGTCAAGTGGCTCATAGTCACCTTTAACTGTAACTCCAGGGGGATCTGGCACCTTTGGCCTCCATGCCCCACACACTACCACATCAAATACACATAATTAAAAAGAATAAAAATCTTTTAATAGTTGAGTTAACCAAGCCGTGGTGGCTCTCTCCTTTAATCCCAGCACTCGGGAGGCAGAGGCAGGCGGATCTCTGTGAGTTCGAGACCAGCCTGGTCTACAAGAGCTAGTTCCAGGACAGGCTCCAAAACCACAGAGAAACCCTGTCTCGAAAAATCAAAAAAAAAGTTTAAAGGCTAGTCTTGGCTACAGTCAGACATAGTCTCAAAACAGCAGGGCTGAGATGGCTCAGTGGGTAAAAGTACTTGCTGTACACATACCTAGCAACCCAAGTGGAATTTCCCGAATCCGTGATCCTACTTATGGGTGGAAGGAGCGAACTGACTCCTCAAGGTCCTCTGACCTCCACACGAATGGTGTGATGACTGTAGACGTCCGTAAACGCTTTTGTGACCATGCTTTCATTTGGGGGCTTTAACCTAATAGTGTTGATCATTTGATTTTGGACTGTCCTCGTTTGGCAAACTAAAACCTGAGAATGGGTGCTAAATTCTTGGAATTTGACTGGTCAGTGAGAGCCCTGGCTGGCTGACTTTCTGTCCTTACAGCCGACTCCGATGAATGTGTCCTGGGCATGGTTGGAGGACCAGAGACAGGTGGGGAGCAGGTGGAGCAGGGCTCCCCCGAGGGGCCTGGATCTTGTTCTTTCTCCTCCCGCCTCCTAGGTCTCACCCCACCATCCTGGACATCCCTAACCAGCTGTACTACGATGGGGAGCTGCAGGCCTGTGCGGATGTGTTGGATCGAGAAAGGTTCTGCCGCTGGGAGGGGCTGCCTCGGCAGGTGAGGCCTAACAGGGCAGGGTTCCGACCCTGGACCTCTGCCGCCCTCCTCCGGAAGGCACCGAACCCTCCCTTTGTTTGTTACTCTAGCCTGGAACCCTTGAGTCCCTAGCTGGGGAGGAGGGAGATCAGCCTGAGGGGTTTCCTCTCGCTTCGTCACGTCCAGGGCTTTCCCATCATCTTCCACGGTGTAATGGGCAAAGATGAGCGAGAGGGCAATAGCCCATCCTTCTTCAACCCCGAAGAGGCCGCCACAGTGACGTCATACCTGAAACAGCTGCTGGCCCCTTCCTCCAAGAAGGGGAAAGCCCGCCTGAGCCCCCGGAGCGTGGGCGTCATCTCCCCATACCGGAAGCAGGTTAGGCCCTCATTCCAAGACTAGGACTCTCTTTGCCCGCTGCACCCTAGCCAGCTGCCGGCCTCTGCCCTTCCTCTCTGTGAGGGTGAGGGCCTGAGAGAAAGGCAGCTCTCCCTTCCCTCCAGGTAGAAAAAATCCGTTACTGCATCACCAAACTTGACCGGGAGCTTCGAGGACTGGATGACATCAAGGAGTTAAAGGTGACATAAGTCCCATGCTCTCTCCCAGCCTTCCATGTGCCTCTGACGTCAGTCTGTCTTGTGTCCCGTCCCACCCTGTCTCCTCGGAATGAAACTGGGGTTTCCCCCAGGTAGTTCTGAGAGCAAGCACCACGTCTTATCAGTCAGGTGTGTGGCCTCTGCCCCAAGGATGAAGTCCAAACTCTCTAGACCAACCCTGCCTGTCATGTGATGTCTCCTCGCTCCCTCTGTCGCTTAACTCTTGGCCTGAAGGGGCAACTCAACACTGATTCAGATAAAAAACACATGGAGAACTTTAATAATGCCACTGCCTGGGTCCCACCCAGCCAATTAGTTGTCTGGAGGAAAAACCAGAGTGGGTTTTTGCTATTGTTTTATTTGTTATTTGTTATTTATTGTTGGCTTTCAAGACAGGGCTTCTCGGTGTAGGTACCCCTGGCTGTCCTGGAACTTGCTCTGCAGACCGGGTTGACCTCAAACTCAAGAGATCCGCCTGTCTCTGCCTCCCGAGTGCTGGGGTTATAAGCACCATCACCTCCTTGCTTTTTGTTCTGTTTTGTAGCTCCACAAGTGATCCTGACGTGTGGAGCCAGGGTTGAAAAACCACTGCTTTAGGGTGTACATGCCTCTCCCTCAGAAATTCCGACCAAATTAGTGACTGTGTCTCCAAAGAAGAGACCTCTGCTCCGGGCTTTCTTTGCGGTGCCTGCCACTTGATTGGATTTGAATCCTTTCCAGGCCCCACCCTGTAACTGGCTCTGTCCTTCAGGCCTCCACAGCAGGCAGACCTGGCCTCTTCCTGGCCCCTCAGATGATCTATAAGTAACCAGTGGCCTGTCTGTACCTTCCTGGCAGCTTTGCCCCCTAGAGTGGGTTTGTCGCCATGGCTCCTCTTAGGTCTTAAGGCCTGCCTCTGCCCTCTAGGTGGGCTCCGTGGAAGAATTCCAAGGGCAAGAACGAAGCGTCATCCTCATCTCCACCGTCCGGAGCAGCCAGAGCTTTGTGCAGCTGGATCTGGACTTTAACCTCGGTTTCCTTAAGAACCCCAAGGTTTGCAGGCTTGTGGGTGGCACGAACGTGTCCTCAGGGCCTGTCCCTTCCATGACATCACCACTTCTTCCTTCCAGAGGTTCAACGTGGCTGTGACCCGGGCCAAGGCTTTGCTCATCGTAGTAGGCAACCCCCTCCTCCTAGGCCATGACCCGGACTGGAAAACGTAAGCATTCCCATCCCATAATTGCTCTTGGTGACGACAAGTCCCAGCCTAGGACAGGTGTGTCTCAGATCTCTTGGTGTTCACGGTGCCCACCCTGAATTATTAAGTGAAGTTGAGCCACTCTGCCTTCTGCCTCTGTTCTTCAGTCAGTCCTGCACAGCTGCCCATGCCAATGTCCCTGTACCCCACAGATTCCTGGAGTTCTGTAAAGAAAACGGGGGTTATACCGGATGCCCCTTTCCTGCTAAACTGGACCTGCAGCAGGGACAGGACTTACTCCAAGGTCTGAGTAAACTCAGCCCCTCTACCTCAGGTATGGATGATCCGAGGGGCAGGGAGAGGCGCTGCTGTGGAAAGAAGCAGCAAAGAAAACCAAGTATGTCTCCTCTTCCTAGGGCCCCACCGCCACCAAAATCTCCCTCAGGAGCGGGAGGGTGAAGGAGGCCTGTCCTTCCAAGTGGAGCCAGAATGGAGAAATGAACTCTGAAGACACAGCTGCCGCCTTCTCAGACCAGCCAAGCCTTATTGCTGCCTATTCCTCAGAACCCAGCTCACCTGTCCCCGCGAGAGACAGGAAGGCTGGGACGTTTACATCCCCAACCCTTCCACCCCTTCCTCTGCTAGGGAAAATTAACCCAAGCTGCTAAAATTTGGAGGAAGGGAGAGGAAGAAAAGCTTTTTCTTTTTTCCATCTCCTTCGCAGTACTGGGGATTGAACCCACAGCCGCGAATATGCTAGGCAAGCAGTCTATCGCTGAGCTGCTTCAAGAAAAACAAAATGCCGTTCTATGCAAAAGCCTCTTGCTTACGCCTTGCTTGCTTCCTGTGCCCCCCAGCTGACCCTCCATGAGGGTATCTGTCCAGAGCCACACCCCTTTAAAACTACGTGGAAGACAGGAAACCCAGTGGACAGGGAAGCCACCCACAAGCTTCTATGTTTAGCCAATGGTACGGACCACTCCCCTCACCCACCCAGGCAGTCAGCCAAACATGACTTCATCCTTTAGACTCCACCCTGTCCCTGCTGCCTCCGCCCCCAGCCCCGCCTCGGCAGACAGGGGCCCAGCCTAGCCAGCAACTCGAGAAAAAGATGGGACTCCGGGCTCACAGCCAAGGTAGGCCAGTAAAGACAGGAAGCTGCCGCACGTGGTGCAACCTTTGACCTTTATTCATGTCCTGCCCTCCCACTGAGTCAAGTCAGAGGTGAGGCTACTACCCAAAGCAGAAACGCCACCCCAGACTCCTCCGTGAGCCAGAAATATAAAGTGCTGGTGTGTGATATAGGGAAGGGCCTACGAGCCCAAACCCTGGACCAATGCGGCAGGCAGGCGGAGGGGCCCTGCTCAGGAAGGGCAGGGCACTAGCCTGGTTCCCAGAGGCAGGGAGGGAAGGGCCTACCAGCCCCCAGGTGGGGCTGGGAAAACTCATGCAGTCCTGGGCAGGAAAGAACCAAAAAAGAAACTGGCAGCATGGATCCCTAGGAATGGGATAGGGGTATTTTGAACCCCGTGAGGGGGAGGAAGGGAAAACTGGAGAGATCTTGGGAAACTCAGAGAATGGGACAGCCCCTCCGGCGCTTATTCTTGCGGACCTGTAGGCCAGCCCGAGTGGCCATCTCAAATACCTCCCGCACCCCTTCCTTAGTCTTGGCTGAGCACTCAAGGTAGCCAAAGGCACTGATCCTGTTTGCCATGTCCCGGCCTTCCTCAGATCGAACAGGCTCCTGCAAAGACAAGATGTGGGGTCACAAGAAGAGGCAAATATCTTCTCTACGCCCTTCAGAACACCCAGCTACCACAGGCAGCTTCCAAGCTGGGGCCATAAGACCCAAGTTTCCCATTTCAGAATTCTGTCTATTCTCTCTTCCCACCCAGCCTGATTCCTACAGTGCCCATTTCAACTCTGAGCAAGCACCCACCGCCCAACTGACCTCCGTTCTTATTTTCCTCTAGTCCACTGGTTCTCAACTTTCATATAGCTCCTCCTGTTGTGGTGACACCCCCCCAACCATAAAGTTATTTTGTTGATACTTCATAACTAATTTTGTTCCTTTTATGAGTCATGATGTGACTGACACACAACCCCCAAAGGTTGAGAAAACCACTCTTTGAGTCCATCCTCCATAGCTACCGGAATGTTTTTTACTGACATACAGACTGGACATCTGTCCCCAATTAAAACCTTAATTATCCTCCCAGGAGAGCCTACCTTCCTTACCTTGCTCTAAATAAAACAGTGCTCTGGCTAGAGTCCCTCAGCAAGTCTCTGAGTGCACACTCCATTCATAATGCCCTCCCTCCCGGGGCACTGCATTGGCAGCCTCCAAACCCTCATTTGGCACAGCTGCCCCCTGAGGGTGAGGATGGCTCTTCATCTTAGCCCCAACTCCAAAGAGACCAGACCTTAAGCTGGAATAAGTTAAAAAAAAAAAAAAGAAAAGAAAAAAGAAAGCCTTGGACAGGTGACTTCTCCAGCACGCAGGCCTGGGATGGCAGGAGGTGAACATCACAGTTCCTGCTAAGGCTGGCTCTCGGCTGTTTTCCATCCCAGTTTTTGCCCCCCCCCCCAGGACCCTTCCTCACCACGCCGCACGGCTGCCTCACCCACCTGTTTCATCTTGGCCAGCTCCCTTCTGGTGTGCTCATCTTGCCTCAGATCCTTCTTATTCCCCACCAGGATGATGGGCACATTGGGGCAAAAGTGCTTCACCTCTGGGGTCCACTTCTCAGGAATGTTTTCTGCAGATACCCCAAAAGATGTAGGCATGGGCACAGTGCGGCGGAAGCCCAGCCTTCCACAGCTGTCACTGGGACTACTGAACACACGGTACCCTTGCACAGCCCCAAGCCCCTTGTGGTGGATGCCTTCACCCCCACCCCAAGGGCTACTGTCTCCATCGCAAAGGAGACCTGCAGGGCCCTACACTCCCTCCCCACAGCCTCTGAAGATGGCAGACACCAAAGGCTCTCCATCCTTCCTCCGAAGCCTTACCCAGGCTGTCAGGACTGTCAATGGAGAAACACATGAGGATGACGTCAGTGTCCGGGTAGGACAGAGGCCGGAGGCGATCGTAGTCTTCTTGCCCTGCCGTGTCCCACAGCGCCAGCTCCACCTGACACATAGGACTACTGAGTAGCTAGCCCGGGGATCCCAAACCTAACACCCCAAGGTCCTCTGGAGTCACTGGTCCCATAAACTTAGGGATCATCTTTGCAGCACTCAGTATGTGCTGAGCCATACTGACCAGTCACAAAACCAACAATCTAAGGCGGGCTTGATCTTTGTGTAGTTATGAGCTGCCATTGTAAGCACCACATAATTCTTACGGCAACCCTTTGGGGGTAGGTCTTGCCCTCATTCACATTTTGCAGTGGAGTTAGGTTGAGCCCAGAGGCAAAGGGGCTTGGCTCAGATTGCAGAGCCAGTATGTGGTCAAACCAGATAGTACATCCAGGTTTTCTAGGGCTCCAGTTTCACGTCCTAACTTCCAGCAGGAAAATGAAGCAAAGACGTATGCAGGTGCTAAGAAAGGACACACTAGGGCCCTGTGGGAATGGGGGCAGGGTTCCCAGGCAGCCATGCTAAGAAAGGACACACTGGGGCCCTGTAGGAATGGGGGCGGGGTTCCCAGGCAGGAAAGTCTCGGCCTTCACCTGCTTGCCATCCACTTCAATGTCTGCGATGTAGTTCTCGAAGACTGTAGGGACATAGACCTCGGGGAACTGATCCTTGCTGAAGACAATGAGAAGGCAGGTCTTCCCACAGGCCCCGTCGCCCACAATCACCAGTTTCTTCCGTATTGCAGCCATGGTTTAAACTGGCAGTCAAGAGGCAGGGGATTTGGGAGGAAAACGAGAACCCAGTAAGGCCACTAGCACTGATCTAGGGCCCCCAAGCTTCCATGAAAACCACAGCATCCAGCAAAGGAAGAGAAGGGGGCTTGCCAAGGCCTGTTCTCGCCAAGAACCAATACTGCAGGCAAAAGACCTAGAAATGCTGGTCAGGACAGGTCTTCCTGGGTGGGTTAGAACTGATCAGGAGAAGAAAGAAGTGGACACTTGGGAGCCAGGAATACTGGCTTAAATCTTGTTCACATGCAAATGCTCCCAAGAGACCTAGATTTATCTGCCTTGCCTATCAGCTTCTTTTTTTTTTTTGGCCAGGATTTTGACTCATTAATAACCACTAAAATGCAAGCTAGAGTAGACCGTCCCTCCATAGAAGGCATGCATGCCTGGTCACAAGGATATCAGCCACAGGTGGTAGGGCCGAGCAAGGAACACAGGTAGAGCCTCTAGGCGGTCCTATCTCCTGGACACACACATTTTGTTGGGTATTTTGAGAAGAACCTTCAGGTCTCCGGTTGCCTAGTAGGTGGATGTGGAAGTCAAAGGACAACCCAGAGCCAGTTCCCTCCTTCTCCCTCCCAGTGGGTTCCTGGGCTCGAACTCGGGTGATCACGCTTGCTTGGCAAGCCCCTCTGCCCGCTGAGCCATCTGACCCCAGGCCATCCTACTTTGACAAAAGTGGGAAACTGAGGTTCAGCGAGGTTTGGACACATACGGTGGGAGCAGCGCTGGCTCTCAAAGCAAGGCGAGTGATCCAGTCTGTCTGGCCTACACAGCACCCCACAAGTGAGAACAGAAGCAGAGAAAGTAAGCCGGGGGTACAGTGGGAACAGCCCCGGGACAGTAGGAGCAGCCGGCTGGCTCCCTGGCCCACCCCACCCCTTCCCCAAAGTCTCAAGTCACACAAAGAAGGCTCAGTCCTGGCAGCTCACGGTCAGGCAGGCTGCCCCCCCCCCCCCACACTCCCCGGGCCTGGCAGCAACATTGGGTCACTCAGCCCCTGACAGGGGACAATGACCGCACTGTGAGGAACCTCACATCTACCACAGCACTGCTGTGATGGAGCTAATCCACTTGGGAATCACCTCCACCCACTCTCTGGAACAGCCCCTTCCTCCTGGAGACCAGCTGACCCTTAGGCCCGCAGACACCTCCCTGTGACTTCTCGGTCTGCATGTGTCCCTCACCCCAGCACACACGAACAAGCAGTTCACACCTTCACAGCTTCTCTTTCTTCTCAGCTGAAGGGGGCTGACCAGGCTACTGAGGTCCCCAGGCCTATACAGACAGACGGGGAAGGAGAGTGCCAGCCAGCTTGGGGCTAGAGATGGAGTCCAGGCTGTTGGTGAGAGGGAGGGAGCTAGTGCCCGGACTGGGAGGAGCCCAAAAGAAAAGGCTAATGAGGGATCAGCATAAGCTTGGACCAGGCAGGGAGTAGTTAAGTAGGGGACAGTAACCCGATCCCAGCCCCAAACTTGGCTTTTCCTTTCAATCCCATATCCTGTCTGGCTCAGCTGGGCTCCTTTACACACCACCAGCTCAGACCCTGGCCTGTGCCTGCCTTTTCGGAAGCAGAATACTCTAGCCCCGGGCTGATTCTTTTCAGTATCAGGCTTCTGGGTGGTTCCTCCTCCTACCTCCTAGACACACACACACACACACACACACACACACACACACACAACTGGGATGTGAGGGAAGAGGACATGAGTCACAGGGAATTTATAGGACTTGAGCACACACAGCCCCACTTAGCATCCCCCACCACAGGGGATTGTTCTCCCTGATACCCCCAAAAGATGGAGAAGGCATTCACTCTGCGGCTGCTATCTCCTTTAAAGGCGAGGTCTGAGAAGTATATCCAGGTAACCCACAGGACTTCTTCCAACTCCCCCACCCACTCCCATTTAATTCAGCCAAGTCCAGCTGTCTACGGGCTGGATGAGACAGCCCCAGCCTAGGGTGGGCAGTGTTGACGGTGGGTGATGACTACTACACGCTAGTCACTTCCGCATGCATGCGCCACTTGCTGTCCCACGGCAACATGGTTGGCACCACACGGTAGGAGGCAGAGGCCAGAACTTCAGGGCACGAACTTTAGAGCCCCCAGCTCAGAAATGTTTGCATCCAGCCTCTTCTTGGCCCAGAAGAGTTGGAGACCCAGGCCAAGCCAGGTCCTGAGGCCCAAGGCCAAACCGGCAAGGCTAACTAGCACACTCCTGTGAACCGCGGTCCCAGAGGAACTGCCCCACTGACCCTAAGAGACCAGGAAACCTCAGGCAGGGCCTGAAGAGGCGTCTAGAACTTGTGGGGCCTTCCCCGGGTCAAAACACTAGCTCTTCTTGTTCTCTTGGTTTCCCAGGTGATCCAACAGGCCTTTGTACTCTGCTCTATTGAGATCTAGGCAAGGAATCACTCTTCAGGCGATACCTCTTCCTTAACTTTAAAGCCAGAAGTGAAGGAAGAAATGGATCCCAGCTTTCAGCCCAATCCCGTAACACTCCCAAACCTCCCAACAGGGTAGGAGGCAGAGTCTGGGATTTTGGTGTTCTGGTTTTTTCCTCATTCTCAGACGCTCATACACAACACGGGAGTGGAATCTTTCCTTGTCGTCTCAGCCTCTTAGTTCAGACTAGCTCCAAAAACCATCTAGGGCGGCGTCCAGACCCGCCAAGCAGTGGCAGCCCCCAATAGTAACACCCCGCCCCTATTCCCGCCATTCCCCTTCCCAGGCCAGAACTCCCCTAGTCTGCCCAAGGCCCTGTTCCTTACGCCCCGCCTGGAACTAGAACGTCTGGGCAGGGTCGCTCACAGAGATCCAAGTGGATCCCTGCCCGGCTAGGAAGGCTCAGAAAGGAAAGAGGCTCTGGTTCGAGAACTCTCTAACCCAGGAGGCTAGAGCGCCTGCCCTGCTCCGTAGCCAGCCCGGAGCCCCCTCCCGGGCCGTTCCCTGAGTGCTCAGAAAACCGGGAAAGTGCTTTCCTCAGAGCCGAGTTCCCACGACGCCTAGCCACCCACCAGCTCGGGCCCGGGTACCTTCCGCTCCGCCGCCTCCAGCTGCGCGGCCGGTGCCGGAGGCTGAGACTGACCCGAACCCCGCCCCACTCTCCAACACCGCTCCGGGGCGGGCCAGTCGGGGGGGGGGGGTCGACGGGGGCGGCCCTTGGCTCGGCCCGCCTCTGCTCCCCGCCCCGGGCCGCCGCAGGTCACCCCCGCTGCTGACCGAGCATCGGGCGTGGGGCTGGAGCTAGAGGGACCGTGACGGGGAGACGTCTGAATTGTTGGGCGGTGGGACCCCGGAGGACTCGGCCTCGGCCCTTTTACTTCCAACCCTCCTACCGTGGGGGGCGGACCCGAGTCGGGAAAGTTGAGCGGCTCCCAGGGTGGGGTCAGCCAGGGCCGCTGCTGCCCTCGCGTGGCCAAGCAACCCTCCTTCGCCCTAGCCGTGACCGAGGGGACCGGCTACGCCGAAGCTGCCCACTCTCTGCTCCAGGAATCACTGCGCTAAGTGTAACACGACGCTATCCCGAGCTTTGGAGCCTTTTGCGATGTGCAGTCCCCAGCCACCGTCGTCGCCTTACGAGGCCCTTCCTTCCTTCCCCGGGAATTTCCCTATATCCTGTTAGGAGCACACTCCTGGAAGTGCTTCCGCATCGCCAACTAGGAACTGAGCTCATACTCCTATTGTATTGTGCTGTTGAGTCCAGTCTGATGTGTTTCACAGTTACTTACCTGACCCTGTATGTCCTTCCTTATAAAGGGCCCAGGAGGTGGGTGTTAGAGGAAGTCTATCAGTATTTTATTTGCAAGTGCTGGATGCTTTAAACACGCAGGTCTCCGGAATAAGCTCACCCATTCCCTTTTGCCTGTAAAGAAACTGAGGCCCAGGGATGCGGTTTGGCAAACGATTTGTGACAGCAAGAATTTACAGTGAGGTGGACCATGACAGGTCCTAGGGAGCAGAGGCAGGTGGATCTCTATGAGTTAGTTCCAGACAACCTTGGTTACATGAGACCCTGTCTCAAAAATCAATCAATCGGGCTCAGGGGTTAAGAGCACTGGTCAAGACTTCCAGAGGTCCTGAGTTCAATTCCCAGCAACCACATGGTGGTTCACAACCATCTAGAATGAGATCTGATGTCCTCTTCTGGCCTGCCTGCAGGCACGCATCCAGAGAGAACACTATACATAATAAATCTTTTTTTTTTTTAAATCAATCAGATTTACAGTCAGGCCTACAGGGCACCTAGACCCAGGTGCTGGTTCCCTGCTGCCCCCCATGCTCCTCCTCCAACCTGCCCTGTGCACCGTCTAACTAACGTTCTGCTCATCACAGCTTTCAACAAAGACTTGACGAATAAATGCATGTTAGAAATCACGTGGAGTCTACTGCAGGTATGGCTGGGCTCGGGGCTTACACCTGTAACCTAGCACTCCTGAGGGAGCAGGGTTGCCAAAGCTGTCTCAAACACAGGCAGATACATACACAGTCACTTGCTCAGGATCCGAAGCACAAACCGCACGTTTGGCAAATCAGGCAACTGAGGTGGTGAAAGGCAGTTTGGCACCTGAGCCTTTTAATTCATTCGGTAAGCACTGGTTGGCTGTGAACAGAGAGCTGTTACTAACCACACGTTTCTGCCTTCACATAACGAACAGCCTACATGAAGAACACAGACAACCTAACGTAGCTAACATTTATTGAAGCGCTATTATATGAACCTTGCTCACCCTACCCACACTAACTACGCACAGTTCTTAGGAGGCAGTACTGTTATCTACACTTTACTGAGACATGGAGGCTCACAGAAGTTACAGGGGTGTTGGAGCAAAACAGTCGGACTTGAGAATCCCTGCTCTTCACGGCTACTCCCCATTGGCTCCCCCTATGGGCAGTTATAATCCTGGAGGGTAACTGCCTTCGCAGCGTGCAGGGGATGGGGGATACCCAGACCGGGAGGACAGGTGAACTAGGCATGAAATGGTAATGTGAGATTTAAGGCAAGCTGGAGCTCTGACAAGGCCACAGAGTTTGGAGGATGACGGTGAAGCCAGAGGGGGAAAGAGCAACCCGATCCTGCTCAGAACCAACTTCAAGTCTGTTCTGGGACTTGAAGCCTCTGAAGTTAGGGAGTTGGTGTCATAAAGAGCTAATATGACGAGGGAGGCAGGAATAAAGGCAAATATGAAAGATTTTTAAAATAATCAACAGCAGAGTCACACATCCCTTAATATTAGACATGTTATGAGAACATGTTGCTGAGGAATTCCATCCCTGTATGAAGAGCAATAAGTATATTTACACAAACTGAGCAGGCGCAGCCTAGGACACAGCTGGGCTACACTGCATCTATCATCATACAGGCAGCTGATTTCCTGAAACGTTACATGGCCCGCATGATTGAAGCAGTTGAGAATTGTAATGAAGATACATAAGCCAGGTAGGGCCAACTGCGGGATTACTAACTTGAGCAGTCATGACGGTGGCCATAAAAGGATGAAGCAGGAGAACTGTTATTTATGAGGGAAATGGTGACTTCAGTTTGAGGTGCACTGCTCGGAAGCACCAGAGTACCACGGAGGAGAGGGTTGGGAGATGACTGGAGGCATGGGTCTTAAAGCTCGGCAAAGGTTTGGGCCAGACACACAGACTTGGTGGGTATCGGCAGATGGAAGAAACCGCAGCTGGATGAGGCAAATGCAGCCACTCATGGCAAGCACACCGAGTGGGCAAAGAGGGCAGTAGAAGAATCTGGGCAGTCACATTTTTAGGAATGGTCTGTTGTTCTTTCCATCACCCACTGTGCAGGTTCCAGTCAAAGCAAAGAATGACACACACCTTTATCCATCCGGTTTATTTGTCAGTTGCTGGAATTCTGGATCTAGTGGGCGTTCCTTTGTCAATTAAATGGCCACTCAAGAGGCAGGAACACAACTTCATTTTTGGGACTGGGAGACGTATGGAAAGGCTGAGGTGGCAGTGAGAGAGGGATGGGGCTGAGCCCATCAGGAGTAATTGCCTGGCCCTCCCAGGGGGATGACGAAGACCGAGATGTCATCCCCGGAACCCAGCTTGTTGTTGGGGAGACGCCAGCCACGGTCCCGGGGGATGCCCCGGGCCCCCAGGACCAGAGCTTGGGCCAGAGCTGTATACCTGCCAGGAGCACATGTGCGCATTCATGTACCGACACGTGTACGGGAAGACAGAGACAGGCCCATATGTGGGTCTCCAGGCTTTGTTCCCCTTTGTCCCTTCCAGGCAACCCCCTACCTGCTGGGATCATTGGGCTCATAGGCCGACAGCACCCTGTCCACAGTGGCGGCTACCTCACAATCACTGGTCACATCCCACAGGCCGTCTGTGCCCAGCACTAACACATCATCTGGACAGTGCTCATACTGTGTCAGGTCGTACACGCGGACCTGGGGGGGGGGAAGGGGGGAAATGTGTGAGGTGTGAGGATTGCTACACGGGGAGGTAGGAGACAAAGCCAGCCTGAGCCTCCTGAAGGGAAGGTGTGCTCACCTCGGGGAAGCAGGAGAGAAAAGGCTTGATAGGCAGAGTGGAGCTGCAGACCTTAAGGTTGTGGTCTCCCAGGCCTCGGGTCACCCCGATGGTGGCCATAACCCGGGCCTGAGGGAAAGGAGAAAAATGGCTGCTCTTTAGTTCCTCTCTCGGACTCACTGAGACCATAGACCCCTCCCACACCTACTCTTCGGTGAAACCTCCACCTCCCTGGACAAGCTGTGGTGGGCGTTCCTGCCCTCTCCCACCTCCACCACAGGGTTTACCTTTTTGCCCTCCCCACAGACCAGAGGAAACCTGAGATCCTCCAGCTCAATCTTTTTGTAGGCCCTGGAAAGGGAGGAGCAGAGGAGGCATCACCCAGGTGGCAAAGCCCCTAACCCCTTTGAACAGCATTCCCCCACACACAAGGCCTTCCAAGGACTGGCCGTATCCCTGACTCCCAGCCTGCCCCAGCCTGCAGCTTCCACCTCGCTGCTGGTGAAGGACTGGTTGCATTGCCATGGGAACGGCCCCAGCTCCGAGGGAAGTGTTACCAGCCAGTCATATTCTGGTCCCTGTACAGCATCCTCTGCCCCAGCTCCTTGGGCTGAACTCTTCGGGGGAACTCCAGGTGGGTGAACTCACTGCCTAGCAGTTCTGGTTTCAGGAAGCCCTGAGGTTAGGAGGGGCCAGACAGGAGAGAGGGCATTACACCCATATCACACTCTGATACAACACAGAGCTGTTAAACTATAGCTGATCCTTCCATTGTGCTGCAGACTACTCCTCTAATATTAAACAAGTTAACTCATTCACCCCTCACAAAGGCCTGTGAGGCAGGAATCATAGTCACACAATTAGCAAAGTACACAAAGCAGGATTCAGTCCCAGGCAATGCAGATAGAGAACCCACAAGAGGACGCCCTTGCTGGAGCCTTTGTTGTTCCCACCCTCCACCTCTGGCTCTGCTTCCTTCCTCAGCAGGGCCGACAATGGCAGCGCAGGCCTCTTCCTGTTGCATCACCCAGCACTCCACAGCCCACTTCCCGGGACAGTCCCAGTAGGAAGCTTTCTGGTACAGAGAGGTGTAAGAGTAAACCTGGCCCCTACTTACAAGCAGCTGAAGACGCTGGCGCTCCGTCTCTGGTGTGAACTCCCGGGACATTGGAATGATTTCACCATTCCGGATAATGATGGCCCTGCCCAGAGACAGACAAGGCTTGGATCTGACTTTCTCAGACCCCTTCGTGGAGAATTCCAGAAGGATCAGACCCTCCCCATAATGAACCTGATGGGGCTTCACTCGGGCCCTCACCTTTTCTTCCCCTGTAGATAGTTCCAACCTTGCCTTAGCGCTGTCACCGCCCCACCCCCACCCCACCCCTCGAATCTTTTATACCTGACCCACTGCCACCTGACTGTCTGCTTTCCCATCATCCTGGAGAGCATGGCCCCTGACATGACCACTGCCAAAGCCCTCTCCCCACTCACCTGCTGTCACCTGCATTGGCCACATACATCTTGCCTAGCAGGTACACCACGACCAGCGCACAGCAGCCCCCCTCCACTTGGTGGCCATGCCGCTCCCGAGCCATCTGCTCATCCTGCCAGGTGAGGAAGGGTCAAAGGGGTCAGTCACCTGCCCTACCTGCCTCTGCAGGCCAGAGTGGGCGAGAGAAGGACCACAGAGGGTAACAGGACTAGGTTCTGCTCAGGTTTTCAAAGGTGGTGTGGATTCTGGGGGCCACCCATCCACTGACTCCCACCACACAGTGTTGACAGTAGGTGATGGGCACAGGCCACCCACCCACTCACCATGAGCTGGAAGGCATTCTCGATGGCCCCTACTACCAGGCTCTCGTGGGTTACTTCCTTCTGTGGAGACCAGCAGGACTGAGAGCTGACCACGTGTGACGGATCTGAGAAACCTGGGGTTCCTGGAGTGGATGGGAGACAGAGGGGAGGTGGCAAGGGGTCCTGAAGTATTTCTACTAAATCCTTCAGCTGCTCCCGGATGTGGCGATGCAGGAGCCGGGAAGCCATTTCAGCGGCTCCGCCACCAGCATGCCCGTCAAACAGGCCCCAGTAGTAGAAGCAGAGCCCCTGGTGAAGGAAAAGTCGGAAGTCAGTGGGGGACAAGGGTGACAGGGCAGAACAAACCAGTAAGCACCCATATAAAAATCACATCGGAGATCTGAGTGTAATAGTAAGGTAAAAGATTTATTCACTTATTCATGCAAGGCCTACTGTGCCAAGAGAAAGAAAAGGCAAATTCAAAATATGAAGGATCCAAAGATCAGCACTGATGATTAGTTAAATCATCCATAAATACATGAGCAGCTATGTTTTAAATGGAATAGTAAACATTCACGCGGAACTAATCTAATTGAAGCCACTTAGAGCTTCTGTGATAAAGATAGAACCTCTACACCTCTTGGATTTAGAACCAGGGCCCGAAATCCCTAGGGAGGGGTGTCACCACATCTCTGGAGGTTAGGAAAGAGGATAAAATATTACCTGGTTCCGGGAAGGCTCCCTGGAGGCCCCAGAAACACCCCTCCGGCTTTCCACATACACGACTTCGCAGCAAGCCTGGTCCTCATTGTGCCTGCTCTTGCCAGCATTGATGACCCTGGCAGGCCAGAGAGGGTCCCACATCAGGTTAGACACCAGCCTAGGTCCTGGAATAATCCCACCTTAGACACACACACATCCTCTCCTGCCTGCTGGCCAAGCTGAAAAAGGTCACAGCTGCCTGGGCTTCAAGCCAGAGGGAAGAGGAGAAGGCAGGGCCAGCAAGAAGTAATGTCTGGGTGGCAGAATGTACCACCTCTTAGAAACTGCCTGTCTCAATTCCTTCATCCTTGGGCAAAGGAGGCTTTCTGGAACGTGGTGCTGGGGGGTGTGGCCAGACAGAAGCAAGTAAGTTTTACTTCCCTACCAATCAAAAATTTACATTCCTACCTCTAGTCTCAACCAACCCTGCCAGTGATTCTTGGGCATATCCACCCTCACCCTAAAACCACCCAGTGAAAGTTCCGGTCTCTTTTGTAGTGAGGAAGTGCTCCAGCCCAAGTGGGGTAAGAGGAAAAGAAGGTCTACCTGGACTGGGCAAGAGTCTCTTAGCTATAGACTCCTCCCAAGTGGGAAGCCGAGTGAGGAGGTGAGGGTGAAGGGCCACCCACCATTTCCCTCCACTAGCTCAGTGCCCCCATGTCCCTGGTGGCTTGGCTCGGTTTTTCCCTAAGATGCATTGAAAATATACATGTTTTGGGAGCACGCTGACGCTCGGCCGGTTCGAACCAAAGGGGTCTATTTCCTTGCCCTACCAGCATCTGTCTGTCTGCAGACCGGCATCCAAAGGGAACCATCAAGGGCCGAAGGCGGACCCCTCCCCCGCCCGGGAAGCCCGCGGCCTTGTGGTGTCGCGGGCTATTTCTGGGTGTGGAGGGGGAGGGGACCGGTAAGAAGGACAGGGAACTGGGGCGCTGGGGCCAGGAAGCGAGTGAACTAGTCTTTCCACCCGTGATCTCCCTGGGAAAAGGAACTGCTCCTTCTCGAACCTCCCCTCCCTTAGCCTGTAAACCGCAAGTGGCAACTGTGAACCGGCCAACTCGTCCTCGGTGCGCCATGCCTTCTCCCTAGGAGGGGACTGTCCTGAGCCCGCGGGGGGAGGATGGGCAAGGTCCTGAAGAAGCCTATTGAGGTTGCACCCGGTCCGAGAAAGGGCTGGAAGGGTGAAGACTCCTGGGAAGGTCCCCGGAAAGTCGTGCGGAGGACGCATCCCAGTGGCCGGGAAGCGTCTCCTGGGAGGGTGGGAGTCCCATCCTCAGTTGGGAGCCCAGGGGTGCTCACTCGGCATAGCCTGTGCTCCAGGGCAGGCGGCGACCGGTGTCCGGGGGGCTTTGCACAGCCCGGCCTGTGTGGTCGTCCGCGCGTCGCAGCCCCCCGGGGCTCAGCTGAAGAAAGGTGGGTCTGGAGAAGCTCGCCCGAGTCTCTGCGGTCTTCAGGGGTGCCCTGACCTCGCTCCCAGGCCTCGCCGGGGGGCTCTTAGGCTTTTCTGAGGCGGCAGGCGGCGTGGAGCTCTCGTTGGGCAGATCGGGAGACTTAGGGCGCTGGGATGGAGTGCCACCCGAGCTCACCAGGTGCGCCACAGCCGAGCGCACCCGGTTTAGCATGCTGCCTCCCTGCCCCGCCCTTGGCCTTGGCCCCGCCCCCTAAGAGGCCCCGCCCCTAGGACTCCAAGTAGGTGGTGCCCTCTCTTGATCCAGGCCAAACTTCCCCAGGCTCTAAATCTTGCGGGAACTGCCCCCACCAACTCCCCGCCTCTTATCCGCATCCCGTTGTCGTTCGGCCAGAGTGTCACAGGGGAAGGGGTCTGTTGTGGGAAGGAAGCGGAGAGAAGGAAATATTTCAGTCGTTCTGTAGGTTAGACATCCGCTAAATCTAATCCATTAGAATTTACCCATTGTGACAGGGGTGGGCAAGGCAGCCTGCTCGCGTTCCGTTCGGGTTGGCCAGCCAGCATGGAAAGCTTTGGAGCTGATGACTTCAGAGCGAAACATCCACTTGGGTTTGAAGCACTTGGTGTGACAACACCTCAGGCTGTAGCTGATGAATCGAGAGGAGAGGGAGAGGAGAGGAGGAGAGGATGGGAGGGGAGGGGAGAGGAGGGGAGAGGAGAGGATGGGAGGGGAAGGAAGGGGAGGGGAGGGGAAGGGAGGAGAGAGGAGAGAGAGAGAGAGAGAGAGAGAGAGAGAGCGCTATACAAGCCCGGCAGCTGACCTCTCCAGATCGGGAGTCCTGGGACAAAATCCTGGGCACTGTTCTGTCAAAGGTCACCTTCACATTCTAGAGAACGATTGTCACCCCCATCCCACTTCCCCAGAACGTTTCCTCCATATTTAGACTTCTGCTGGCCAGTTAGTTCAAAGGCTAACAGCATAATAAATAACTGCAATTATTGAGGACTTGCTGCACAAACACCACAATGTGGGTCACACCCATTTTACAGATGAGGAGGGAGTGGACAGTCTCCTGTTATTTTATTAGACTTGCCCAAGAATCACACAGCTACTTAGAGAGCCATGCACATGTCAAAACCTGTTTCTGACGCTGGTTTCTCTAGATTAGGAAGAAAGGCGCAGAAGGGAGCGGGAATCCTAAATTCCCACCCTCAGAGGCTCCAGCAGAACCCGGGTGCTGAGCAAGGTCTCTGGCTACCGCCAGGGGGAGGCAAAAGCCAGTTTAAAAGCTTGTCTGGGTTGCAGGCAAGCCCACTGTTAGAATAGAGCTAGACCCAGCTCAGGTGGGCTGTTTTTCTGCCTTCCCGGTGGGAGAGGATTACTGCCCTGCCTCGGAAAGCGGTCTGCCCCTACACTTTGGATTAGAGAGTCGATCATGTCCCCATCTATCCCCAACATACCGGAAGTCAAGGCCCTTGAGGGAACGAACCACAGTTCATAGCTGTACTTCCACCTGCAGGCTCCCAGTTGGTGCTTCCTGCTCATACCCTGGGATAACCTGCACCTCCCCAAAGAGGTGGTTGTCTTGACCACTTCTAAATAAAAATTCCACAGTGGTAATTCAAACAAAGTACACAGACCTGCTGAAATTATGCCCGAGTTTTGGGGAGAAAGATGAGGTCACCGGGGTGGAGCTGGGGTGCACTGGTTACAATCCGGACTCAAAACCAGCAGCAAAGGCATCCAGGGACAAAGAACAGACTGCCACTATGGGTGTTTTCTTCATGTTTGAGAAAAACTGAAGCCAACTGTTTGATAAATTCCACAGTCTCTGTGGGAAGCCAAAGACTGGAGGAAGAAAAAATAACCTTTGGTTTTATTATTTGGTGTTTCTGGGACAGCTTACCTATCACTTTCCAGTGCCATCCAGCTTCCTGGCTCTTCACAGCCTCCGTGATGTATGTAGCCATGGCTGGCCTTGAACTTACCATGTAGCCCAGGCTAGCTACTTACTTCTGATCCTCCTGCCTCTGCCTCCTGGGATTGCAGATTTGTGCTACCATGCCTGACTAAGAGGGCTTGTTCTGAGGATGCGCTGTTTCCCTCTGTGGCTCAGGCCTGGTTCTCCTCTGCCACTGAGGGATATCTCTCAGCTCCCAGGAGAGAACACATCTCATAAATGTCATAAATGTGCGTTTCCTGCTTTGCTCCCCCCCCCCCGCCCCTTTCCTCTCACCCTCTACTGCCTCAGGGAGAGGACCTCTCACCAGGTGTGGAAAAGTCAGGATGGAAGAGGTGTGATGGTCCAGGAATAGGTGGCAACTTCAGAGTTCTGAGAACCCTCACATTTGGTTATGGATGGGAGCCAGAATGGTTCCAGGGAACAGGGGAGCAACTGACCTCAGGGGTCAAAAGGCGCTAGCTCTGTGGCCCATTTTGTGAGGGCAATGACATAGCAGGTAAAGGTGCCAAGCCTGATGATCCCGGTTCGATCACCAGCACCTACACAGTGGAAAGAGAGAGAGTGAAAGAGAGGGGACACCCCACCTCCTATCCCAGTCTGTGTGCTCAGGACCCAGAACCAGGCTTATTCTTTGTTTCTCCCCTACACTTTACCACCTCCCCAAATCTTCCTTACGATAACAGGTGAACACCTCCTTTCTGTGAGGAGACAGATTCACAAAACACCTCTGCCCTCAAGTGTTTAATGCATCCAAAATATGAACCTGTTAAAATTTTGTAATTAGGATTACTTACCATTCTTCTGATGAAGACACTAGAAACCTCAGCTGTGGTTCCCAAGATGAAAGTCATATTTGGTATTCACAGGGCCATGCGCCAGCCTCTTGATGCCCTCCAGTCTGGTTCACCACCCTGGTACTGCCCCTAGTCCTCCTGGGTAGAAGAGTAGACCTTCTGTGTTGGAAGAATTTACTGTGATTCCCTTTTGTATCAGATGGGAAACCCTGTGGTAAAGAACTTGGTGCAACATCGGAATCTTCCAACAAAGTGGTCCTAGCTTCCTAGCCTGGAAAACAGCTCAAATAACACCCTAATGTCCTAACAAAGAAATGGGTTTGCTCCCCTTCACTCTCTCTTTCCTTCATTTTGAGATATGGTCTGGCTAAGCAGCCCTAGCTGGAATGGAACCCCGTGTAAACCGTATAGACCAAGCTGTCCTCAAACTTGCAGGCAACCTCCTGCCCCTCCTCTGTCCCTATCTCTGCTCTTTTCTCCCTTTGGATAGGGTCTCACACTACAGCCCAGGCTACGCCAGAATTCGTGACAATTCTTCTGCCTCAGTCTCCCAAGTTCTGGGATTGTATGTGTGAGCTGCTCTGCGTGGTCTGAAGAACTGGATTTTAAGATTTAAGGAGCTCAGATTTAAATATTAGCCTACAGATGGTGTAGGTGAAGACGACTCAGCCCCAACGCCCACCCGCATCCCTACCAGAACACTACCTAACCCCCTTGAACCACAGGGCTGGGGGCCACATTCCTGGAGGTTTCAGGGACCTGTTTCTAATTGTCGCGTCCAGGAATACAGAGCCCGTGCGCTTCTACCCCTGATCTCGCCCTGCGCCACCAGAGGCCGCTGCGTGCCAGTTGCGCTCATCCTCCCCGCAGAGCGCCCCACGCTGTCTCGAAGGAGGCGGCCGTACCCGCAAGGGTTGAAGCTGCGGAGACGAGACGACTCCCAAGACAAGTGGCTGCGCGCTCCCCAGCCTGAAGGCCGCAAGCTCTGGAGGACCCGGCTGACCCCTCCCCCCTAGGGCTGGTGGGTCCAGGCCCGGAGCATCCCGGTGCTCAGAGCTGAGTTCACTGGGATGCCGGTTTAGCCATTGCCCTGTTCTCCCGGGGCACAGCAACTTGATAACGACTGATCGATCACAGACGGAGCTCGGGACCAGACAACACCCGACCTGGCAACTCCGGGGAAGAGCCCGCCTTTGAGTCTCGATCACAAGCTCAGAGGCATCAAGGACCTCAGGCCAGAAGGTTGAACCAGGACCACTGCTCTGGAGCAGGTGGGTACCAGGATTAAGAATGGGCGCTGAAAGGGGGCAGGAGCAAGCAAAGCAAGGTCAAAGGTTGTTGCTGACCCCTTGCAGGCTGCTCTTTCAGCATCACCCCATTGGAGAATGGGAAAAACAGCCCCAGGAAACTGAGGTAGACGCTTAAGAACAAATCCCAGAAGCCTCCTCCTCCAGCATTGAAGGAGGAGAGAATAGAATGCCCGAAATCCTGAGTCCCCATCTCCCCAAGTTCTCTGAGCATTGGAGTACCTAGGAGAAATGCTGAGTTAGATGGGACCCTGGGAACACTCAGACAGACATAGGATGTCACCAGGAGAAGAACGGCGTTTGCAATGATCAAAATGAGCCCCCCTCCCTGCCACCTGGCAGACTGGAAGAGGAGACCCACTCAGAAAAGAGGAAAATCTAGAAGGGTGGAAACACACCCACCCCCTCCACCACCCTCGTTCCCCTCTCTGGGCCTTTCCAGAGCTCGGCAGCTTGTGTGTTTCAGTATTACTTCTCAGTGGAAACTGAGCGAGGACAGGATCTTGGGGGAGAATGGAGAAGCTCTTGTGGGCTGTGCACTGAAGCCAAGACCTGTTGCACCACTAGGCTAGCCCACTGGAAGGACAGTTGTAGAATTAAGCCAGCTCCAGAAGAGTCCAGGAAGCTCATGATGGGTTGGAGGTGGAGGCAAGGGGAATTTGAAGACCTCGGGATTCTCCCCCAGGGGAGACAAAGCTATCAGAGTCTGTATGTGTCTCTGCCCTATCTCTGTCCCAAGACCAGAGAGGTGACAGCCCAGATCCTTATGGCCTCTCAACTCTGCTTCACTCCTGGGAAAAAGAAAACCCAGCCTCTTGTTTCAGGGTCACCTCCCCCTCAGCTTTCCAAAGTCTGGGGGAGGAGGGCAGGGGAGTAGGGACAGATCCCCAGAGCAGAAATGACCGCCGTTGTCACAGGAACAGCCTAAGCTGTCCATCCCATTCCCTTATTCTCATCCAAGTCCAAGCTTTCTCTTAGCTTCTGCAGGGGCCTGGACTCTCTCTGTTCTGAATTTACCTCCAAATTGCTCCCTACTTATCCAGGTGGAATGAATCTGAGACCAGCAGATGCACAGACAGAAGCCTAAAGACTCCATGAACGGTAAGTGAGACAGCTGGAGATGGGACTCGAGGAGAGGACATCCCCTCCAAGGGAGCAGCTATGTCTCTTGGTCTGGCCCCTGGTATTCCCAGTCTGAGCTGGCGCTTGCAGGGGCCAGTAATCTAGGCCAACCCTTGACCTCCTCCTGGGGTTCTTCCTGTCCTCATCTGTGGCTAGTTTCTCCCAGCGCCTTTGTGCTTCCGTTTCCCTGGTTTCTCTCTGGTTTTTTCGCACCCTCTGATATAGATGTCTGAGGTCCTCTTTGGTTCCCAGGAGAAAGGAGGAAGAGAGCAATGAGCCTAAGGTAGACTTCTGGGTCCCAAGTTCACATGCCGTCAACCTCGGGCAAAACATTTAACTTCTAGCCTAGGTTTGTCTCTTCCTTCTTTCCTTTATTTAGTTCAGTATGTGCACCCACGTGAAGGCCAGGGGAAGCTGTCTAGCAGACGCCTCCTGCCTTGCTACTCTCCACCTTACTCGCTTTAGACGGGGTCTTTTCCCTGAATCTATCACTAGGCTGTCCAGTGATCCAGCGATCTTTTTACATCGTCTAGATTTTTACATCTGTGTTGCTATTCTCACATTTGCTCAGCAAGTCCTCTTACTCACTGAGCCATCCCCCTCAGCCCCGTGTTTTGCTTTCGTTTGTTGGAGATGGGATCTTCCTATTTAGCCCTGGCTAGCTTGGAGTTCACCGTGTAAACCAGGCTGGCCTCACACTACCAATGATCCCTCTTGCTGCTGCTGCCTCTGAAGTGCTAGGATTACATGCATCTACCCCTCTCTCTTTCTTTCTTTCAAAAATTTAAATCATGATCAGATTGAATTGCACTGCTGCTACAGTCCCACGATTTGAAACTCAAATACATAAAAAGAAAGAAATTGGTGGGAAAAAAATAATTCTTCCTCCTACTTCTATCTTCTAGACAAGAAACAATTTCCCTTTTTAATGGCAAACAATATACACTTTCCGGACATGATGTGTACATATTAAGTAAAACACGCCCTGCCTTGTGTGTACACACCTCCTGCTTGTTGCTCCCCCTGCCCCCATAAGGCTGGATTCTCACTAGAGTCTACCGCACACGTCATTGCAGAGGTCTTGGATGGTTTTGGTTGTGTTGTGTTCTGTTCTGTATTCCCAGCAATTTGGAGGGAACGCATTTTCAGATTCTCCACAGTGTCCTCAGCTCCTCTGCTGACACCTGTGGGGGTCATAGCCAAACTTTTTGAGTTTTATTTGTAACACGGGCAATGGCAATCCTTTGTGCTGCGGAATGCAGTCAAGAGCACACAGTGAGGTGTCTGGATGGAGAGCTCAAAAAGTGGGAGTCAGCATGTTGTCTCCCACATGGCACAGCCCTTTAGTTCGCTCTGTAAAATCTCTTAAATATCTCCTTCACAGGCCCTGCCTTCCTGTCCCCTGGTCCTTCTGTATCACTCGTCAGAGACAGTGGCATTGTTCCTGGCTGCAAGCTGCCTGGGGACAAGGTATGCATTCTGTTTAACCTTGGGGCTTCTAGAGCAGGGCACAGAGAAGGGGCTGAACCTGAGGGCAGGGGACCGTCTGCCCTGAGCTAAGCGGGGTATGTACTTCTCTCCACAGGATGAGTGAGCGGACCACGAGCAACTGGAGCCCAGGCAGCTGGGTGCTAGCGCTGTGCCTGGCCTGGCTGTGGACACGGCTGGCCTCTGCTTCCTTGCAGCCTCCCACAGCCACAGGTTTGGGGAAGGTGGTGAGAGACTAGAGAGGACTTTCCTAGGACATCTGGAGAGCTAGAAGGCACTCCAACCCACCCCACAAAGCAGGCAGATCTCTGGGGCAGAGTAAACTTTGCAGAGGTGACTCCTCTGGCCACCGCCCAGGAAACTGCCCTCTTCTTGCGGCCCAGTCCAGAGAAGGCCTGGGTAGACACATTGGTACTATCCTTTCCAGGGGGAAGGTGCTCTACAGTGAGAGGCCCTCGGTGGAGGCTTAAGTCTAGTCTCCTGGCCTAATTCTGGGGTTTTCCTTCTGGGATGGCTAAAGCCTCTGTAAGCGGATGATCCTCCCCCACGCATTGTAAGCCCTGGGGCCCTTGCCCTCACCCTGAGAAAGTGGAAGGTGGGGGCTGGTGTGTAACTCCAGCTTTCAAAGAGTCCAAAGAGTCGTGAGTGTGGCCTCAGCGGGGTGGGGTGGGGTAGGGAGGTAACGCAAAGGTTTCATCTGCTCTTCTCTCTTTTACCTTTAGATCTCTCTCTCTCTCTCTCTCTCTCTCTCTCTCTCTCTCTCGTCTGTCTCTCTGTATGTGTGCATGTTGAAAGTATGAACTGAGCCCGCGCCTCTGTGCTAGGAAACACTACCACTGAGTTGCATCCCCAGCTCTGGGTATCTCTTAAATGACCTAGGAGGAGAAATTGGGAACCTGCAGCCGGGTGGGAGGGAGGAGAGCAGGTTGGAGGCCTGGGTCTCCTGACCTTTCTTCCCCGGCTGGCCCATTCAGTCCTGGTAAAGCAGGGCACCTGTGAGGTGATCTCCGCGCATCGCTGCTGCAACCGCAACCGCATCGAGGAGCGCTCCCAGACGGTCAAGTGTGCCTGCCTCTCTGGCCAGGTGGCGGGCACTACAAGGGCAAAGCCCTCCTGCGTGGACGGTGAGTGTATGGCCAGGCCCTGCGCAGCCAGGTGGGTAAGGAGGCCCAGAGCAGAGATAAGAAAGTCTGTTTAGGCCTCCCCATCTGCTGAGGATCCAGTTTCATAGCCATCTTGGGGTTTACCTTATCAGTCTCCAGTAATGGAGATCGTCTTGGAGGAGAGGGCAGACATGACCCGCCCTGTGTCCTAGAGGAAGAAAGCTCTGGTTACAGGCCACACACACCTGCCACCTGGTTCACACGTACAGGGATGCATTCCCGCACACTAGTTCCTTGGCCCACATCTTCCTCCAGAGAGGTCCTCTTCTACAAGCCCCCTCTTATTCCTAGCCTACCTTTGCCTTCTCCTTGGGGTCACATGTGATCCCTCACATTGTACACCCACGTTCCCTCTTTTCTGCCCACACCTGCTTTCCCATGCTCTGACAGCGTCTGGATCACCATGCTTACCCTCGCTAGCACGCATGCCAGCTTCTCCACTCCTGGACGTGGCTTGGACAGCAGTTTGTATGCACTAAGGAGAGCACTGATGGTGGTACCTCTCTGCTAAGGACAGCTGCCTCAGAGTCAGCATCACCTGCCTCCCAGCTTGGTGTCCTTCTGCCTTTTGGGTGTGAGGCAGTGATGAAGTTGATTGGGGTAGTCCCCAGCCCTCAGCCTAAGTACAATGCTGCCCCCTTGGACAGCTCAGGTTAGGGGGAAGAGAAGGAAAGGTGGCCATCCAAGCTCAAGCTACGTAGGCAGCTACGCCCCATTCCCGGGCTAGCTGTGCTGTGCTCCCAGAGTGTAGAGCCTCACCTGCCTCCTGCCCCACAGCTGCCATCGTCTTGCAGAAGTGGTGGTGTCAGATGGAACCCTGCCTGCTGGGGGAGGAGTGCAAGGTGCTCCCGGACCTGTCAGGGTGGAGCTGCAGCAGTGGACACAAGGTCAAAACCACCAAGGTATTGAAGCGGGTGCTTCATCCTCCCCTCCCGTTCCCCTTTCACCTGGAGTAGCACAGGGGCTAAGTCCTGGAGGGCCAGGATGGCAACGCCATGAGATGGGCATGTGACCCACAAGAACGCTTTCCAGACAGTCTCCTGAGTCTGTCTCCACTCCAGGCACTGCTGCCAAGGGTGTGGTTTGCCCTTATTGGCAAAGCTGACGTTCTGCCTGCCTTGGTTTTCTCCTCTTTGCTTAGCATGGGTTTACTACTAGAAAATATCAGGTCTTTAAAAAGAAAGTAGAGGCCGGGCAGTGGTGGCGCACACCTTTAATTCCAGCACTCGGAAGGCAGAGGCAGGCGGATCTCTGTGAGTTCGAGGCCAGCCTGGTCTACAAGAGCTAGTTCCAGGACAGGAACCAAAAGCTACGGAGAAAACCTGTCTCAAAAAAAAAAAAAAAGTAGAGCAGGTCCTAGTGGCACACATCTGTAATCTTAGCACTCAGCATGAAGGTCAGGGGTTCAAAGCTAGCCTGGGCTACATATACCTGTCTTAAAAAAGAAAGAAAGAAAAAAGAGAGAAAGAAAGAAAGAAAGAAAGAAAGAAAGAAAACCTAAGGGAGAAAAAAGTGGAGACCTAGGAAATTACCTAGGCCACTCAGGGAGGAAGTTTTCCTAATATCTGAATTCCAGACCCTGTAACCACTCTGCCTACCACCTCTACCGCAGAGTGTCCCCTGTCACTTACACTATTCTTACGGCTATTAACTCCCCGCAGTTCCTACCTACCCTCCTCTGGTCAAATTGATCTGTCCTCAGTGACAGCACCCAAGAAGATTATTATCACCATGGCTCGCTGCCTGCCCCACAAAACAGGGGGGCAATTAAAATTTAATCAAACTCTTTAGCAGTTCCATGTGTGCCTCGGCTAATTAGTTGCATGTCGTTGTCATCGTCGTCTGTGCAAATGAGTGACAGGCCAAGGCAGCGTCTCTGACCCTGTCCCCATCGTGCACAGCAAGAAGGTTAACAAACAGAAGCAAAAACAGGTTCTAGGATTCTGAGAAAAGAGGGGGGGGGGTATCATAGCACACACAACACTGGTAGCTAGCTACAGCAAGAGACAGTTTGGGGGCTGGAGAGATGGCTCATTGGTTAAGAACACTCTTGCAGAGGACCAAAGTTAATTCCTAGCACCCGCACGGCAGCTCACAACTATCTATAACTCAATCCTAAAGGATCCAATACTTTTAAGTGGCCTCCCTAGGCACCAGGCACACATGTGGTGCACAGACGTTCATTCAGATACAATATCAATAACACAAAACTTAAAAAAAAAAAAAAAAGAAAGAGGGGCTGGAGAGCTGGCCCAGTGGTTAAAAGAACTGGCTAGTCTTCCACAGTTCCTAAGTTCAGTTCCCAGCAACCACATGATGACTCACGGCCATCTATAAAGTTGGGTCTGGTGCCTTCTTCTGACATACAAGCAGACAGAGCACTGGCATACAAAAAATTTTTTAATTAAAAGTAAATAAATAAATAAATAGAGAAAGAAAGAAAGAAAGAAGAAAGAAAGAAAGAAAGAAAGAAAGAAAGAAAAGAAGAGGGTTTGGCTGATTAGAAGGCTGGAAAGCCTGTCTATAGGCAGCAAAGGGAGACAGACATTCTGAGATGCTTATCAAGACTTGCAAAGTGGGACCCATCACAGACCTTGGGACATTTGCCATACTGTTACAGGGTAGGGTTTGTAGCCTAAAAGGTAGATCACAACCTTTGCAATTTGTGTAGTGACTCAGAAGCAAACAGTGGTGACGTTTGTGCAACTGATGTCAGCATGGCCCACCAGGCCACCGTGTCCAGCTTGGACGGCTTTAGGAGACCAGCAGCAGTGACCTCTAAGTGATTTGCATGACCCAGTGCTCTCTGGCATGCTACAAAGGCTGACTCTCTGTTGATTTCTCTAACCTTCTAACCACTTGCTTTCTAGGTCACACGATAACCCTCGGGGTCATGGCTTAGACAGGACAGTCTGGATTGTCTTGATTGTCTGGATTGAAGAATGGCTTCTGGTCACACCAGCCAGCAGATGTGAGGACTCATTTACACAGACATGTAGTTCCATGTGACGTCAGACTGGCAAGTTAGTCAAACTGCTTAGCAGAAATGCTATATCTTCGGTCACATACTTGAGATATATGCTCTTTTATGAACAAAGGTAGACACCCGTAATCCTGTCCTTAAGGAATATCTTGTCAAGTTAGGGAGTGGATGACAGACATCAAACAGTTTAAAGTGTGTGGTACCATGGCCTCTGAGCTACCTACCATGGGTATGGTGGGGATGGGTGGATGAGAGTCTCATTGATCTTTGACTGTCTCCTGATCACAAGACACAAAGTCATGAAGTCCTGCATCCCCAACAAGATGCTAAGATGTTAAAGGAGACACTGTCCTCTGATGCCAAGCCAGGGTAATCTCTTTTGACAGTGCTGGAAAGTAGAGATGAGGTCCAACAACTCCTTAGCCCAGCTCTGTAGAGGCAGGGTGTGTGGCTCACACCCTTTGTTGTCTGAGGGATGGACAGGTCCTCGGGACCGTCCCCACCTGAACTTCATGTGGTTTTTGGTTTTGTTTTTGCTTGTTTTAGTGGATGAGGAAACTGAGTCACAGAGGGATGTGATGGTTTGTCCAAGATCTCACAGTTCGAGTTTCCAAAACTCAAATGCTGAGATTCCAGGCTATCTTCATGGTAATTTACTGTAGAGAGTGGAACCCTGCAAACACTGTCTAGATAGCAGCAGCATGTTTCTGGGAGATGGGACTTTGATCTCCCATCCACAAAAATCCAGAATCCCTACACACTGCAGAGTGGGGCTACATCTCAGTGCCCCAGATCCAAAAAGTTCCCATGATAGCCCAGAGGTCACTCGGCCCAGTTGCAGCTGGAGCACTGTGAGCTGGCATCCCATTGCCCTCTGGCATTTCTCTTCTGAGAGCCTCAGCCATCTCCCTAGATAGGTACCTGGAAAGGAGCGAGTTAGGCAGAGTACATCTCAAAGTTGAAGGTCTTCAGGTTGGCCTGATAGATGGCTTGGGAGTAGCATCCTGGCTTACACTCCTCATCAAGGCCTTAGGGAGTAGGGTGTGTTAGAGACCAGCCTGGACGATGCCCCATTCCTGAGAAGGCAAATCAGGGATAGTTTGGGATGGAGTCTTAGCTTCCCCTATCTCCCTAAGCATTTGACTAAGACTCTGATATCACCCCATCTTGGGGCTTATTTTTGTTTTTGCTAAATGAGATGAGCGGTAATGTTAAGGCAGGCCTCTAACAGTCTCTGCGTACAGCAGGGCCACAGGCTAGGGCGCCCATGGAGAGGTCAAAGGCTGTCACAGTCTCCTTCCACACTGAAGAGTGGAGGTCGGAGGGTAGGAGGAGGGGTTGGCAAATATTTTCTGGAAAGAGCCGGTAGATGAATCTGCTATATTCTGCGGACCACATTGAGTCTTTGTGACATATCCTTTGTTTTGTCTCGTTGTGTTTTAAAAACATTGCAGAACTGTCAACGCCACCTTTAGCTCTAGGGTGGAAGAAACACCTCGTGACCCATTTCAGGTGTTTGTCACCCCTGACACCCAAGGGACAGCTGAAGGCCTGGGACGGCCTCTCAGCCTCCTGGCTTGCCCTCTGGGCCCTGGAAACCTGAGCACAGGGCGAGGGCTGGCTTTGTTTTTCTCCTAATGCTCAGGGAGAGATGGGCGAGTGAATTATTCAGGTTACAAATGAGACAGCTTTGGCGGAGCAGACAGGAAAGCCTGCTTTCCTGGAGGTGGGAAGACAGGTTCTGCAGGCTGCTTTGGAGCCCAGCGGCAGAATGCTGGAAGAAAAGGGGGGCTCTCTTGCCCCTCCTTCCTGGACAGTGTCCCCCTCTTGCTTCTCCCCACCCCACCAGCTGTGCCATCCACGTGAGCTGAGAGCTACCAGCCTCCCGCAGCCCCCACCTGCCTTAGTGTCCTGATTCTGTACCTCCCTCGGTCCCCAATTCATTGTGTAAAGTCCTCCAGGCCTTCCCTGCTCCTGACCTGGCCATGAGGTTGAGTTTATTTGGTAAACTCTGAGGCGTCTATGTATGACCAGGAGAATACCCCATAAGAAGGTCTGGCAAAGAAGAGAAACTGTTCTGCCTCCCTACCTCGAGCTCCCCAAAATTCTGTATCCAACCGAGTCCAAATCAGTCTGTGTCTTGTAGCTATCCAAATGACAGTTTAGAAATAAATGAGTGTCCTCGGACCATGAGGTTCCTGGAGTCCATTTTCTCCCTCTTTGGTGAAGGCACCTCAGAGCCTCTGAAGTTCGCCGGAACCCTGAGACCCTCAGCTCCACAGGCCTTAGGGAAGTTGACAACTTTAAATCACGTACCTGATGACTGCTGGCCTCCTGGCAGTTTCATTAAAGTCTGTGAGTGACATTCTGGCTAATAACCCCAGACAGCTCCACAGCACTGAGACCGCAGCTCCCTAAAACCACAGAATTACAGTTGCGAGGCGTTTGAGAAGCCAGCTTGCCAACCCTTTCATTTGCCAGCCGAGGAGAGAGGAGTTCAGAAAGGTTAAGTAATTCGGTCACACGCAGTCACACAACAAGCTGATGGCATGCCCTGCCCAGCGAAGCAACGCTGAGTTCTTTCCACCATTATGTATCTCATTTTGTACCCTGGAATAGATGGGGACTGAGAAGGAAGACAGGGTGAGAGTCCCACTCTAGAATCACCCAAAGCGGTGAGGGCAAGCAGTAGAGGGGAGAGGAAAGGGAAGAGGAATGGGAACAGGTAGAGGAAATACACAGAGGGAGGAAGGGGGCGGGGTGAACATCACCACTTCAGGACTTCAAACCACAGAACAAAATTGAACAAGACTGATGTCGCCTGGAGAAGAACGGATCTTGGTCCTTTCTGGACGAGGCAGCATGCAGCCCTGTCAGTCCTTGGCAAACTGGGCATGGTGGTGCATACCTACGACCCTAGCACTTAGGAAGCCGAAACAGGAGGATGGGGAGATAAAGGCCAGTCTGGACCACACAGGGACCCTGTCAAAAGAAAAACAAGAACAACCGAAAGAGAATGGGAAGCCTGTGGCACTGTGACGCCATCTTGGGGCTCCCAGGTTCTTTATGTCCTGTGCAAAGCACATGGTTTTTTTTTTTTTTTTTTTTTTTTTGCAAATGAATGTTATTGAAGCATAGGCTAGGCTTATTTGCTTACTACTGGCTATGACTATCTTTGTGCTGTGACAACATACATGAGTCATTGGGAAGAGACCACAGGACTCTCAAAATGAAAATAAATTCCGTGGAAAATTTTTGTCAGTCTTTGCAATGTGTTTTACTGTAGCCTTTTAAAAGTGTACCCTCAGCCAGGCGATGGTGGCACACGCCTTTAATCCCAGCACTCGGGAGGTAGAGGCAGGCGGATCTCTGTGAGTTCGAGACCAGCTCTGGTCTACAGAGCTAGTTCCACAACAGGCTCCAAAGCCACAGAGAAACCCTGTCTCGAAAAACCAAATAAATAAATAAACAAATAAATAAAAAAATAAAAGTGTACCCTTGCAATCTAGAAACTGATGACTGCATTTGAGTCCTGTATTTGGGGAGCTGTAGGAGGGGGCCGCTTGTTCAGTTCGGCTGCCCAGAACCGAAATAACCACACAGATACTGTATTAATTAAATCACGGCTTGGCCCATTAGCTCTAACTTCTTATTGGCTAACTCTTATATTAACTTAACCCATTTCTATTAATTTGTATATTGCCACATGGCAGTGGTTTACCGCAAAGATTCTAATTGGCGTCTGTCTCAGGCAGAGGATCCATGGCATTTCCCTTACTCCACCCTTCTTCCTCCCAGCATTCAGTTCGTCTTCTCTGCCTACCTAAGTTCTGCCCTATCAACAGGCCAAGGCAGTTTCTTCATTCATTAATGCTAAGCACAGCACACAGAGGGGACTCCCACACCAGGGAGCTTTGTTTTTTCTTTTGATCCTGTGCCCATGTACCCTTAAATCCTTTTCAGTGTCTCTTGTGATATCTAACAACAACAAAACCCAGAGACATAAAGCCTAAGGCAGTCCAAGGGAAAGGCCCGGGGCAGATGACGCCACTCAGATGCATCAGGGTTCACATCAGTTCAGTTACTCCTTCCCCAGTTCATGCAGCTACTATATTTGAACTTCAGCAAGATAACTGCACATGCACCCTTGTGTAAAGATAGGGTTGTGCAGGTATGTGTGCAACTGGCATTTCTGTATCTGTGGAGTTTGGCATCTCCATGCCCTCAATTGAGCATGATGCTCAGAATGTATAGAAACGAGCTCAGCCTTGACACTGACGGAGGCTAGGGCACACTGGCTGTTCACAGTCCAGCACACAGTATACACTCCCACTCCACCCGTGTGGTTGAGATGGGTGAGCGTGAGTAGCTAGCTGGTCCTTGAAGTCAGTCCTTGGGATGTGATTTGTCACCAAGCGTGAGTGTGGGATGGGCACAGGCCAGCAGCTATGGGACCTGTGTGGCTGTAAATGTATTTGGAGTAGACACGTGGGCTGAGCATACAGAGGACCAGAGAACTTTTCAAACCACTCCTGAGGGCAGAGATTCCCTTTATCCTCCTCCACAGCATCAAAGCCATTACCATGAAAATGGCTCTTGTTGTCTGACATGACACACACAATGCCCCGGCCAAGCATCCTGGTCTGTCCTAAGCACAGACGGGCAGACAGTCCAACTCTGAGTTGTTCATTTGTTGTTACTGCTTCTGGGTTTTTGTTTCTTTTCTTTTCTTTTGTTGTTTTCTTGAGACAGGTTTCTTCTGTGTAGCCCTGGCTGTCCTGGAACTCGTGCTATAGACAGGGCTGGCCTCGAACTCAGAGATCTGTCTGCCTCTGCCTCCCAGGTGGGGGTGGGCGCAGGGCAAGGGTTGGGGCAGGACGAGTTCTATGAATTGAAGACTAGCCTGGATTATGTACCGAGTTTCAATCCAGCCTGTCTCAGAACAAAACAAAACAAACAAAGCAAGGGGCGGAAGCGCCGGCTCAGCAAGGGAGAGTTGGAGTGGCTCTTGAGGACGTTCAATTCTCAGCGCTTACATGGAGTCCACGAACATCTATAACTCTAGTTCCAGGGGATCTGAGGCCCTCTTCTGCCCTCTAACTACGAGGTACGCAGACTGTGCACACACATACCTCGAGGCAAAGCACTCATACACATAAAATAAATAAAATCTAAGAAGTAAACCTTTTTAAGTTAAAAACAATATAATAATCTCGATCTAGCTGCTGAATGTTTCTGCAGAGTTTTTTTTTTTTTTTTTTGTATTACCTGAAGGGAAACAGCTGTGTCACTGCTCTCAGGCGGATTCCTAAAGGATAACCTCAGCTGTATCAAAGTGAGGATGAGACTCATCATTGCCAGTCTTGCCTGGACGGAGAGGCTGGAGGCACCTACACGTGCTTTAGTTGATCGCATTTCCCAGTTCATTGATTTGTGTGTGGAATGTGCGCATATGCAGGCCACAGGTCGACATCGAATATCTCTCTCTGCTGGTCTCCTCCTCCTTTGTTTGTTTGCTTGAGGCAGGGTCTCTGAACCCAGGGCATATAAACTGTCTAGACTGCCTGGCCGGAGAGTCTCTGGGATCCTCCTGTCTCCGTCTTCTGTGACGGGGATTACGAGGGTGCCACTATGACCTTTTTAAAAAAACCTAGGTAGTGGCTAGAGATACAAACTCAGCCTTCCTGTCTGCACAGTGAGTGTTTCACCACTGAGTCACCTCCCCAGCGCCCCTTCAGTATTTACATGTATGTTTTTAAAATATTTTTACTTTTTTCTTTTATTATTTGTGTGTGTGTGTGTGCGCGTGTGTAAGTAGGCCAGAAACATCAGGTCCCCAGGAGCTGAAGTTATAGGCAGTCATGAGCCTCCCAGTGTGGGTGCTGGGAACTAAACTCAGCTGCTCCAGTAGAAACTCTGCTGCTGAGCCATCTCTCCTGATTGCCTCTATACATACACTTTTAAAAATACACATGTACACACACACAATTTTTTGTTTGTTTTTTGTCTTCCTCTTTTCCACTTATGAAAGCAACCAGAGCATTTTCTTACCTGAAAACAACAATGACAGACAAACAAACAAACAAACAAAAGTACGCAGAATTTCACTCAGAACCACAAAATGAGCAACAAAGGTGTGCTAAGAACAGCAGTGCTGCCTCCTTGAGCCCTGATGAGTCACGGTAATTGTGAGCCGGCTGCATGTACCTCGGTCATTTTGCCCCCATGGGAACCTGTGAAGCAAGAGTTACTAACACCCTCTTACAGGCACTTCTGCTCAGAGAGGAAAAAGAAGCCATGGGCCTTCCTTCCCTGGCTGCCACCCTGCCTGGGCATCTAGAACACGGTAACGCGTGTAGAAAGAGAACAGGGGAGGTGGGCAGTTTTCCATGTGAAAGTTCTGACATAAGCTAGGTGTGATATACATAGCTATGATCTAGGACTTGGCAGGATGCTGTGTTGGGGCCCTTGTCAAAAAAGAAGGAGGAAGAAAAAGAGGAGGGAGAAGGGGGGGAGAGAAAGAAGGGAAAAAAGAGGAGGAGGGAGAGAGAGATGGAAGAGAAGGGAGAAGAGGAGGAGGGAGGAGGGAAAGAGAAGGGAGGGGGTGTAGAGAAGAAGGGAGCAAAGGAGGAAGAACTGGCAATAATCCAGGTAAGACTTAAGCTCTCGGACCTAAAGGAGTGCTTAGCTGCCTGGGGTGTGGCAGGTGGGGAGGAGGGAAATGACAGTACTTCCCAGTTTCCTGCTTTCCTTTCCTCGCTAGTCACTGCAGCCCTTATCTTCTCCCACAAGCACAGGGGCACCTTGACCCTGTGTACTAGGTCTGTGCTCCGTGTGAGTGACACTGGAGGTCAGCGTTCCAACAACCTTCCCCAGATCCCGTAGCCTTCCCACTAAAGCCCCTTGCACAGTGGTCTGCACACAAAAGAAAACTGAGTAGGCAGATGCTTTGGTTAGCGACTTTTGCAGAAGCCGTAATTCAAACCTTAGACCGGAAGAAGAGTATACTGGTGCGCTATCAGTTCCAGAGGCCGTAGATGACCTGGAATTTCTGAGGCAGGAAGGGAGGCATCCTGCTGAGGGGCACTGGGTTGCTATAGTTGACAGAGGGTCCTTGGCCACAATTTTGATTCTTTGGTTTCCAGGAATTTGGGGATCACTTTCCTTCTGGTGCGGTATCGAGTTTCTCTTTAACTTCAATTGTGCACATGGATTCCTAAGCCATGTAGCTTCGCTCCAGCCAAAGCCAGACGAGCTGGAGACTGTGATACACAGAGAATCTCTTCTGGGATCCCCACAAGAATTGAGAGCCAGATGTTCAGAAGGTCGCCCACTTAGACAGAGAAACCTATCCTAGACTCAGGGATACTGAGGCGGGTAGGCTCCTAAACCCCTAAATCCCACCCCACAGAGTGCCATAGGGCTTACCAAGGACAGGCAATCAGTTGCCAAGAAGATGAGTGTACTGAGGGGTGTTACCGTTGTTTTGCGGTGAGGAGCCGGGGGATATGCGTGGCTTTGTACATGTTCCTGTGTGCACTATGTCAAGAGTCTTCTGTCGGCTCTCCGCCCTATTTTTTAGTGACAGGGCTCTCTTGCTCAGTCAGGAGCTCATGGACACCTCAAGATTATATGGCCTCCAGGGATCTCTCTCTGCCTCTCCATCACTAGGATGACAGGGGCAGTCTGGTTTGTTTGTTCGTTTGTTTTTTTAATGTGTGTGCTGGAGATTCAAATTTAGGTTCCCATGGTTGTGCGATGAGCACGTTAGCTACTGGACCATCTCCTCCAGCCTGTGAACTGAGTTTTAATCGCTGGAGTGACCCGGGACAGTCTTCAAGGCTAGAGGGTTGAAGTTTTACTTCGTTGATCCTGGGGGTGGGAGTGTCCTTGCCTCCTCCCCTAAAGAACACTGCCGTCTGGTTAGCCATCGACTTGCCAGTGGGATCTGCTTTAGTTGTGATTGTTGAAGAATAAGCTGCTGCTAAGCTGATTGCCCATCAATAATCTTTCCAGAGAGAGAGAGTCTTTTAATTACATTTACACAGAAACAATTGGTTGCAGTTGTAGACTTTAGTCAATTACAGATGTCAAAGAAGAAGCAGGGCCTAGGATGGGATGGATCTAGAAGCAGGACGGGTGGTTGAGATATGTGCGGAAGATTTGGAGAGCGAGATTAGCCTCTGGTTAAGAGGGCACATCTGTCTCAGGACAAGTTCTGTGAAGACTTCAGTGCCCTCCTTCCCCCTAGCCTGTGGGGTTAGACATTTCCTCCCTGGGATCCTCTCGCTTTGTTTTCCCATGGGACGGGCGTGCAATCTCCGGGGAACCGGGGAATGGAGGGTCGCTGTGGGAGCCCCGGCTTCGGCTGAGCGAGCATCCTATGAGGTTCTGTGAGGGGGCTCTCGACCCTGGCATCTGGGCGCGCAGCGCCCCCTGGCGGCGATACCGCCCTGGTGCTGCGATCACAAAAATCCTGCGGCAGGAGGAGTGCGAGGGGTGAGGGGAGCGCTCAACCTGCACGCAGCTCCGCGTTCTCCCTGCGGAAGAGGTTAACCTTGGTCTCCTCTCAAAGCAGAGTCTTGTGGTTGAAGAAAAAGTCTTCAGGCAGAAAGGCCTAGGCCTCTGTGGGCAAAATGGAGAGATATAAGGGTACGGATAATGTCCGTTGATGCACACAGTGGAAAGATTTTTACCTCCTTGATTTTATTTTTATTCTAACCAATGTTGAAGCGCATCTTGCATGAACAAAATACCCTTATTTGAAGTGGATATTTAGCTGCGTTTGCACACACTTGTGCAGTACTTGCATGATTGGGATTTCATGTTGGAGCTGGGGACTTTACTCTGACGGTAGAGAGAGTGCTTGCTTACTAGGCATGAAGCTGCGAGTTCATCTCCACAGCAGAAGCCTAGCTGGTATGTTGGTGCATGTTTGCCAGCCCAGCGCTCGGGAAGCAGAGATATGAAGATCAGAAGTTCAGGGTCATCCTCCGCTATATTGTGATCTTGTCTCAAAAAAAATTAAAAAATTTTCTCCATCTCCTCAGGAATTACCAGCCTTGCCTACCTGGTTACCAGGCAACCACTAGAATGATGCTCTTCTCATGCCTAGGAAGGCAGTGAAGATAACTGCCCACAGGCATGCCCAGAGGCTGTCTCCTAGATGATGCTAGGCTACTTTAAGTCAACGATAACACTATCACAAACGTCCGTGTTTGTTTAGGACAATGTTGGCCTAAGGAAAAGTAGAAAGGCGTTCACTCCATCTTTGTGCGCTGGAAGGGATGTGTAAAGTGTACTTTTTCCTTCTTCCGTTGTTCAGTTGTGGCAGAATTCACTTTTGATGCCATCTGACTTTTATGTGCTTAATTTTTTACAAAAATATTTTTGTGTGTGTTTGAGCATGTGTGTGTGCGTGTACGTCTAAACACAGCACATGCATAGCTGGTACCCTTGTAGGACAAGAGTGTGTAGATCCCTTGGAATCAGATGACTGTGAGCCTCCACGTGGGTGCTGTCAGTCAAACAAGGACCCTCTTGGAGAGCAGTAAATACCACTGGGCTACCTCTCCAGGCCCATTTTTTTCTTTTAAGATTTTTATCATCTATGTTATGTATATGGTTTGTTTTGTATTTTGTTTGTTTGTTTGCCTGCACATGTGTCTGTGTGTCACATGCACATCTGGAGAAGGCATCCAATCCTCCTGGAACTGGAGTTACAGATGTTGTGAGCCACCCCGTGGGTCCTGAGACTCTAGCTTGGTCCTCCAGAAGGGCACCAGAGCACTTAACCACTGAGCCGTCTCTCCAGACCCCAGATTAACGTTTAATTGTTATAAAGCTGAACCGCTGGCTTGTGCTGAAGCTTTACCTCCCCGCATTTATATTAAAAATTCAAATACACAGGAAGATAGAAAAACAGCAAAACCTGATTTCTATCATTAATGTTCCACTTATGAATTGTACGGGTGGAGGCAGGAAGACGCCTCAGCAGGTAAGTGTGCTTGCTGCTGGCAGGCTTGACAACCTGGGTTCCCAGAATCCACATGGTGGGCAAACGGAGCTGATTCCTGCATGTGTCTTGGGCCTCCACAGGCTGCTGTGTTACAGGATTGCCCCTCCCCCCCACAGCACAACAAGACATGTTAAATAAATACTGAGTGAAAAAAAAGAAATAAAAAAGGAATGGCATGACTGGTTCAACAGCAAATGAATGGGGAAAAAAATAAAAAGGAAAGGCGCTGATTGCTCCTAGGTATGGTGGAGGAGAAGGAAGAGCGTAGCCAAAGACAGGGGTCACGACCCTGAGCCTGGCCATGTGAGGGACACCAAGAAGCCCAGAGGAGGAGGGGTAACCATAATGGTTGGGGAAGAACATCTGGAGAATGGGCAGCCCAGGCCAGCAGGAAGGATCCTGTAACAGGTAGGGACTGAGGGATGCTGGGAGAACCTGGGGGAATCTGATATGTTAAATAAGGCACCTCAGCCACCTGTCTTGGGTTTGAGACCTAACAAATATTATGAATTATATACATAGGCACCTTTTAACCCACGGGGGTCAATATCTAACATCCAGAACAACTGATAACTGGAAAAACAGGAGAAATTTTGTTTTGAAAATAAAATGTTTCCATCAGCAAATTTTTATTTATTTATTTTACTTTTGGTTTTTCTTTCTTTTTTTTTATTGTGTATACAGTTAGCCAGATGGTTGTGAGCCACCATGTGGTTGCTGGGAATTGAACTCAGGACCTTTGGAAGAGCAGGCAATGAATGCTCATAACCACTGAGCCATCTCTCCAGCCCCCACTTTTGGTTTTTCAAGACAGGTTTTTTTTTTGTTTGTTTTTTTGTTTTTTTTTTTTTTGTTTTTTTTTGGTAATAACCTTGGTTGTCCTGGAACTCACTTTGTAGACCAGACTGGGCTTGAATTCACAGAGATCCACCTGCCTCTGTGCCTCTGCCTTCTAAGTGCTGGGATTAAAGGTGACTTCATAGCAGATTTTCAGGCATGTTCTCCATGTGTGCTGCATGCTAGGGGCATGTTTATAGTGTAACCATCACATGCCTAGTATCAATAGTACACAGGTTGGTGTCCTCAGTATCAACCTCACTGTGTGGCCTCACTATGTGGAATCTAGATTAATATTTATACATTTACACATGCATATACATAAGACATAAAAGTGGAAAGAGAATTATTTGGGAAGGAGGAAGAGGATTTAAGGGAGAGAGAAGTAGGGACAAGGATAGTGGAGGGAGACAAACATCACATTTTTTTATCATATGCAAATTCTAGATGAAATCTATATATTTATGTGACATGAAATATATGCATTTGTATATGTGACATGGAAACGGAAGGAAGACTATTGGGGGGATCTGAGAGGTAGTGGGGGTGAATAAGAGAAAAGTGCACTGATATTCATGTGTGAAAGGAACATGTTGAAATCCACCATTTCATATGCGCACTATCAACAGTAGTCAGGTAGGGACGGCCTGATGCTGCCCGCAGTCAAAGAGCAAACGATGCACCAAGCTCTGCACAGCTGCCCTGCACTGACTATTGCCCAGGGTCTGAAAATAGGTTCTTTCATTTATTGTGTCTGTTCTTCTGGTTATTTTTAGCATGGGGGTAACGGCCATAGCAGTTAATCCTTCGTGGAGGAAGCAGAAGTCTGTGCGCTCTATTACTAACCGGGTCTAAGGTGACCAGCTCATCCAGGGCAGGGGCTGGGGACTTCTTTATTCTGATGGGTTGACAGGTAGAGTCTGGAGTGAATGGCGTACCAAACAGCCTGGGTCAGGTTGATTGTCTCCGGGGAAACTCTGTCTGCCTCTGGCAAAGGCTTGCGAACTCTTGATGTCCTGACACTACCTGTGGCAACAAGGCTTAAGAACTCTGATGTCAGGGGGCTGGAGAGATGGCTCAGTGGTTAAGAGCATTGCCTGTTCTTCCAAAGGTCCTGAGTTCAATTCCCAGCAACCAGATGGTGGCTCATAACCATCTGTAAAGAGGTCTGGTGCCCTATTCTGGCCTGCAGACATGCACACAGACAGAATATTGTATGCATAATAAATAAATAAATATTAAAAAAAAAAAAAAAAAGAACTCTGATGTCCTCACACAGCCTGGAGAAACGTCTTTGCACAGGTCTCGAGTGTGTGTTTAACACCAGTAAAACATTTGGCCATTGTTGGTGGAGGTTGTTCGTTTGTTCCCAGCTGCTCAAACCTGAAGTAATCGCGCAGAAACTATTTTATTTGCAATACTGTTTGGTCAATAGCTAAGTATATTTTCTAGCTAGCTCTTATATCTTAAAGTGACCCATCTCCATTAATCTGTACATCACCAGGAGGTCGTGGCCTAGCGGCAAAGTTTCAGCAGACGCATTGTCTGTCTCCTGCAGGCGGCTACATGGCTTCTCCCTCATTCTGCCTACCCTCTCTCTCTATATATATATATCTCTTTCAGCCTGGCTATATTCTGTTAAACCATTGCCTGAAAGCAGTTTCTTTATTAACCAATAAAAGCAACACATATACAGAAGGACTTCCCACACCAGGCCATTGATGGAGCATCTCTGTCTCCTGCAGCCTCTACAGTGAGGGAGGGCGGGCTGCGGAAGGAAGACCTCTGAGTCTTAGCTGACAGACCAGTAGAAATAAAGAGGACAAGAGGGGCCTGGCCTGGAAGGAGGCCAAGAGACCTGCCAAGTTAGTATGTTGACAGACATGTCAGGACATGACTTCCTTTGTGGTCTTTGTGCTGTTCTAACAATGGAGATGCTATGAACCGTCTGCTGTTGAGCTAGGGAGCCTCAGGAGAGCTCAGACTTGAATTCATGAGAACCAGACTTGATCATGGGTTCCCACTAATGGGGAATTTCAGATATTCCCATGTGGCTCTTTCTCTGATCCCAGTTTCTAGAGTCCCCTGGGTGCTAGCTCCTCCCATGGCTCATGGCTGGTCATTCTGGGTGCTAGCTCCTCCTGTGGCTCATGGCTGGTCATTTTGGGGACTAGCTTCTCCCGTGGCTCGTGGCTGGTCATCCTGGGGGCTAGCTCCTCCCATGGCCCGTGGCTGGTCATTCTGGGGGCTAGCTCCTCCCATGGCCCGTGGCTGGTCATCCTGGGGGCTAGCTCCTCCCATGGCCCGTGGCTGGTCATTCTGGGGGCTAGCTCCTCCCATGGCCCGTGGCTGGTCATCCTGGGGGCTAGCTCCTCCCATGGCCCGTGGCTGGTCATTCTGGGGGCTAGCTCCTCCCATGGCTCGTGACTGGTCATCCTGGGGGCTAGCTCCTCCCATGGCTCGTGGCTGGTCATCCTGGGGGCTAGCTCCTCCCATGGCCCGTGGCTGGTCATCCTGGGGGCTAGCTTCTCCCATGGCCCGTGGCTGGTCATCCTGGGGCTAGCTCCAGTCCCCTCACTGCTTTTGCCAGCTTGGTGTCTCAGATTGCAGCTGGTCTCCTCCCCCTCCTCCTCACACAGCAGATCTTTTCCTGAAGTAGGTTCTTGCTACTCTGGTTTGTGAAGTGAACTTGTTTCTGAGGGTGAGGAGCAGAATTATATCTTTGTATGAGGGTGTAGGAGGAGACTGCTCTTTCGTTTCCCGCTGCCCAGACCAGAAATAGTCACACGGCAACTGGATTAATTAAACACTGCTCAGCCTATTAGCTCAGGCTTCTTGTTAACTAATTCTTACATCCTAAATTAACCCATTTCTATTATTCTGTGTATCTCCACTAGGCTGTGGCTTAGTGACGCTGACCTGTTACTCCTTCGGCAGCTACATGGCATCTTTCTGATTCTGCTGTCTTTCCTCCTCTATCTCTGCTTGGAATCCCTCCATGCTCTGTTCTGCGCTGCCATAGGCCCAAAGCAACTTCTTTATTCACCATTGGTAGTAAAACATATTCAAAGCATACACAGGGGAACCCCACATCACGAGGGAAGGACAGGCGCCTGGTGTGGGAGGACAAATGTATGGAGTGACTGTGTAAATGGAGCTCTGAGGGTCTATGAGACTGTGGTTTCTCTGTGGGTTCACAACTCTGGATTCTCAAGCTGAATGTGGTGTGCGCCCATAGTCTCAGTTATGGAAGACGAAGGGAAGAGGATGCCTTGAGCCCAAAAGTTCAACACCAATGTGGACAGCAGAATAAGAGCCCCCCCTTTTTCTGTTTTTTTCGAGACAGGGTTTCTCTGTCTAGCACTGTCTGTCATGGAACTCACTCTGCAGACCAGGCTGGCCTCAAACTCAATGATCCACCTGCCTCTGCTTTCTGAGGGCTGGAATTAAAAGCGTGTGCTGAATCGTAATGTAACATCTGATCTGTGACTCCTGTGGGGGTTGCTACCCACAGGTTGAGAACCACTACTGTAAAGGGTTGGAAAGTTCTCCCCCAACACAACAATCTCCACCCCTACCCCCAGTCCAGACAGCACAGTTAGGCCCACACTTTTGGAGGTCAGAAGACAACTTGAAGGAACTGATTCTCTCCTTCCTCAGCATAGGTCCTAGGTTTGCACTAAGGTGGGCAGGGTTCTGTGAACACATTTATCCCTGAGCCACGTCATTGGCTCTGCAGGCAGGTCTTTGAAGGTTAAAGCATGGCCTCTAGTTCTGGAACCTTCTGTTTCCTGACCAGCTATGACAGGAAACGCCTCCAGTCACATGATTCCACCATGCTGGCCACACACTGAGAGCCTCTTGTAATGATTGTTCTGTCTCTTTAAGAGACAAGCCACGCCTACTCCCTCCCCTATCTGCTGAGTCAGGCAGATCTTCAGTTTCTATCTCTCTCTCTCCCCTGATGGAGGAAGGTCATTGGCTAATAAAGGCACTGCCCTGGCCCATTTTATTGGTTAGAAGATAGGTGGGAGGAGAAAACAGAACAGGATACTGGGAGGAAGAGGAAGTGAGCTCAGAGTCTCGACAGCTCTCCTCGTGGGAGCAGACGCCTGAGAGAGACGCCATGCCCTGCTCCCGGGATGAAGCTCGGACCCAGGATGGACTAGGCTAGAATCTCCCCGGTAAGCGCACCTTGGGGTGCTACACACAGATGATTAAGAATGGGCTAAATTAATATGTGAGAATTAGCCTAGAAGAGAATGGGCCAAGCAGTGATTAAAAGAATACAGTTTGTGTGTTGTTGTTTCGGGCATAAGCTAGCCGAGCAGGCGGCTGGAGTGCTGGGAACGCAGCCCCGCCGCCCTTATTACTTCACTCCCCTCTCTCTTTCTCTCTCTCTCTCTCTCCCTCCTCCCCTCTCTCTCCCTCTCTGCTCTTCTCCCCTTCTCCCCTCCCTTCCATAACCACTAAATAAATATCCAACCTCACTCTGCTTGGCATGCCTGTCCATATGTCTCTCACCCTCTGCCACCACGTGGCTCTCTGTCCAAGACCAGCTGCCTTCAGAGACCTGGTCTTGTGCACAGTCCCTGCTCTTGGGACCTGCTGCCTCCTGCCTGCCATCACATGACCTGCTGCCTGCCTCTGCCACTCCGGAGACCTGCACTGTTCCTGCTACTGCAGCTACTCAGGGATCCGCAGCAATTTTTAATCCATTACACCACGGAGCCAAACAAACCATTCCTCCTTTGTTTGCCAGATATTTTGGTCACAGTGCTGTAACCTTGGAAGAATTTGAGCTATTGTTGAAATTTTTGTATTTATTTATTTATTTATTTATTTTTGTTTTTTTGTTTTTCGAGGTAGGGTTTCTCTGTGGCTTTGGAGCCTGTCCTGGAACTAGCTCTGTAGACCAGGCTGGTCTCAAACTCACAGAGATCCGCCTGCCTCTGCCTCCCAAGTGCTGGGATTAAAGGCATGCACCACCATCGCCCTGCCTTATTCTTATTTTATGCATATGAGTGCTTTGCTGGCCTAAGTGTTTGTGTACCATGTGTGTGCAGTACCTCCAGAGACCAGAAGGGGGAGTTGGACCATGTGGAACAGGAGTTAAGAGATGGTTGTGAGCCGCCATGTGGATTTGCTGGGAATGGAATCCTGGTCATTTGGCAAAGCAGTTCTCTTAACTTCTGAGCCATCTCCAGAGCCCCCTGAAAATCTGAGATTTATTCTTATTTTATGTGTATGACTATTTTGTTTCTATGCATGGAACTTCACCATGTACATGCAGTTCCACAGAGGCCAGAACAGATCTTGGATCCCTTAGAATTGGAGTTAAGAATGGGTTGACCATCCATGGGTTTTGGAATCTGAACCCCTTGTCCTCTGCAGGAACAAGGACTGCTCTTAACTTCAGGGCCATCTCTCCAGCTAGGAACTCCCGATATTATTCTAAAAATATTTTAGTTTAGTTTATGTATATGAGTGCATTGTCTGTGTGTATGTATGTGCACCAAGTGCTCAAGCGTGACCAAGGAGGTTGGAAAGGGAATCGAATCCCCCAGAGCTGGAATTGCACACAGCTGTGAATGGCCAAGTAGGTGCTGGGAATCTAACCGGGTCCTCTGGAAGAGCAGTTAGTGCTCTTAACCACGGTCACACCAACCCCAGGAGATTTTGTGTGACAACTTTCACAGACTGAAGCGCTAGACTCCAAAGGGAGGAGGTCTCCTGGAACCGGTTGTGGAACTGTCTAGCTGGAGAAAAATATTGAGCCGTAGTTCTCATGGCAGTCTGGCTGCTTTGTCTTCTTCTATTCCTTTTCTATATTTACAAGATGTTTCTGATAGCCTGGGCCAAGATTTTAAGTGAGAAAATTGGATAAGAAACCACCCCTAGAAATGGGGTCACTGGCCATGACCTCTTCTCTGAGAGATTTAATGCTTTGCTTCATAATCATTTTCATAATTACAAAATAATACTTTGATAGAATATCCTCCTAACAATATATAAACATGTATGGCTGTATGTGTAGATGAGGTTGGTTCTGATATTGTGGTATAGAAAGCATTGTTCAAGTATAGTTTAAAGTTGAACTTTGAGGATTTTTAATAAGACAGAAGCTAGATGTTAGATAAGGATTACTCATGGAAATTTATTAACTTGATCAGGACCTAGGGGACATAACCAAGTGCCCTTGAAGACTTTTTAAGCTCGCTCCTAAAAGTTTGCCACTAACTATAAGTGATTTTTTTTGTATTTTGTTCTGTTTAGTGATTATGATGTTATCTCTTTCATTCGCAATTGGTTCTTTAAATTCTCTGTTTAGGAAATATAATACCTGACTGATTTTGTGTTTTCTTGTGCCAGATGATTATGATAATTGTTCTTTGTGTCTGCTTCACTGGACACATCTTTTAGAATTGTAATACCGGTTTTTCTTGTATAAAAAAATCCCTGCTTGAGAGCTGCAAAATGCACTCAGATTCACACTGCCTCTGTGTTTGTTTCTGTTTGTCACCGCTGAATCCTTACCCACCTGGAAACCACGTCCCAAAAAACCCCATAGCTATCTGGGGTAGTCAGAGGCAAACCACTGAGCCATCTCTCCAGCCCCAGCTTCTACTCTTATCTTCACCTCCCAAGTATGGGGATTTCAGGAATACATCACTACAGCCAGCTCCATGAAAACTACTTCTTTATATATTGCAATTATTGCCTTTAATATGTTCTATTAGAAATATTAACTTACAAAATGTATTTGATGTACCAGGCTGCTATGCATTCCCGTCCTCGAACTCCTGGGAGTGCGCATGCCAGTGCTGACTAGCACTGAAGAGCAGACAAGCCAGGGACAAAGATGGTCCCTTCAGGTGGACAGTAAGAGCCGCCAAAACATCAGCGACAGAGGCAGCTTTGTGAGCCCGAGCCTGGAAGCTCCTCCCTGAGGTCCAGCAGCTGTTTAGGGGCTATAAACTGATGGTCCGTACCCTGCTCAGGACGCGGGAATCCTTAGGGAGTTCCACCCTGCCGGGACCAGAGAGGAAAAGGACTTGGAAATACTCCTAAAGGGGCCCTGTGAGCACAGCCTAGCCTGGCTTTGCTAAGTGTCTGGGGGTTGCTGAAGAGGAAATGAAGCGAAGCCTCTTTTCCAGGGTGGGGCATTAATGCGTCCCTTACTTTAGGGGATTGAGACAGGAAGTTCTATCATCAGTCCTCTGAGCTCTTTGGAATTCACACGCGATCCTTCTTCCAGGAGAGAGCCATTAGATGCCAGGCCGGTCCATTTACGGATATTTGCTTCATCTAGTCACGGGCAGTGTCCATTAGAGGGTCACTGATAAGTACGTGTGCACTACCCACAATGCTCCCTGGCACAGAGCTTTGGAGCCCGTGTGTCAGGAAGAGCTCAAAACATATCCACGGTCACACACCCGCTTAGTCCCTGGTAACTCTCAGGCAGGCTCCCGGTCACCCTCTCCTGCTCCACCTGTCCCCACCTCTTGTTGGGGTGTCTGAATCACTCTTTGAAGTCATTCATTTTTTTATTATTATTATTATTTTTTTTTGTGGTTTTTCGAGACAGGGTTTCTCTGTGGTCTTTGGAGCCTGTCCTGGAACTAGCTCTTGTAGACCAGGCTGGTCTCGAACTCACAGAGATCCGCCTGCCTCTGCCTCCCGAGTGCTGGGATTAAAGGCGTGCGCCACCACTGCCCGGCCGTCATTCATTTTTTTATTTTCTTGTATATGCATGTATGTCTGTTTGACCACTTGCAAACACCACTTCCTCTTGGAGGTCAGAAGAGGTCATTGGATTCCCCGGAACTGGAGCCGCCACGCGAATGCTGAGAATCGAACTGCGGTCCTTTGGAAGAGCAGCAAGTGTTCCTAACCACTTAACTGTTTCTCCAGTGTCTGGGTGTAGAGTTGCCCGCAAGGCAGCTTCCTGCTGTCCCACTGCGAGGTGTGCAGCTTCTCCTTAATGGTGTGAACGTCTTTAACAAATACAAGCCACTTTAACTGACTGCGCCCCCTTCCCTCACCACGCACCTTTTTCTTCTGAAACAGCACCTTTCCTTCGTAGTCCTGACTGGCCTGGCATCTATTACACAGTCCACATTGACTTTCAGTTCCCAGAAGCCCTTCGACCTCAGCTTCCGTCGTGCTAGCATGGCAGGTATGCAGCATCACACCTGGGACGCGCAGTCTTTCCCGCCTGAGTTCTGTCCTTCCCATCTCCCACCAGCATCACCTATCCAGTAGAGTTTATAGCATCCCAGGGCTTCTCTAAGCCCACATCTGCAAACACTTGCTCATTCCTCCTAGAAACCAGCTCCAGAGGCCAAAGAACTCTACAACCAGGTCTGCTACATCAACCGCCTGACTCTCTGGTGCCAGTTTTCTATATTAGCTATTTTTGCATAGCTGTAACCAAAGTCTTTGGCAGAAATGACATAAGGGGAAGAGGGGTTATTTTGACTCATGGTCTCAAAAGGATTTTGATCTTTTTTCTTTCTTTCTTTCCTTCCTTCCTTCCTTCCTTTTGTATTTTTCAGGACAGGATTTCTCTGTGTAGCTCTGACTGTTCTAGAACTAGCTCTGTAGACCAGGTTGGCCTTGAACTCACAGAGATCTGCCTGCCTCTGCCTCCCCAGTGCTGGGACTAAAGGCATGTTCCACCATGCCTGGTTTCAGAAGGATTTTGGTTGTTTGTAGAAGAGAAGGTATGTGGGCAGGAGACAACCTGTCTGCAGGAGTTTCTTCACTCAGTGTGACCAGGAAGCAGAGAAAGCTAGATCAGAATTAATGACAAGAACCTTCAAAGGCCACACAGAGTGATTGGCCTACCTCCCACTAACCAGATTCTTCCTCCTAAAGGATCCAAGTCTTCCGACTAGCACCACAAGCTGGGGACTATGAAGAATTCAAAACGTGAACCCTGGGGATGGAAACCAGGGCACCTATACTCAGTCCGTGTGTTGGGAAATATCATTTTCAGGGGTGTGACTTTTGTTTACGCGGCATTTGTTTAACTCTGTGCAGCTGTGTTACGCTGCCTGTCTAAAACACCTGAGGGTCCTAATAAAGAGATGAACAGCCAATAGTGAGGCAGGAGCAAGGATAGGCGGGGCTGGCAGGCAGAGAGAATAAACAGAAGGAGAACTCTGGGAGGAGAGAGAATGAGGAGAGGAGGACGTCAGGGGCCAGCCATTCAGCAATACAGCAAGCCACGGAGAAAGAAGTAAAGAAAGGTATACAGAGATAGAGAAAGATAAAAACCCAAAGGCAAAAGGTAGTCAGGATAATGTAATCTAAGAACAGCTGACTAGAAACAAGCCAAGCTAAGGCCGGGCATTCATAACTAAGAATAAGCTTTCATGTGTGATTTATTTGGGAGCTGGGTGGCAGGCCTCCAAAAAGCCAAAAGTGTAAAACATCATACAATATACATGCTTATTTTTATTTGTTATTTTGCTTTTGTTTTTGATTCTTCTGAAACAGGCTTTCACTGTGTAGCCCCGGCTGTTCCAGAACTCACTGTGTAGACCAGCCTGGCCTAGAACTCATAGATCCACCTGCCTTTACCTCCCGAGTGTTGGGATTAAATGTGTGTGCCACCACCATCCGGCTAGAACACAATTCTTATAGTTAAGTCAAAACTCAAAGTTCACGTACTGTGGTTGAGAAACCGCTGTCGTCCCACCCCTGCACAGCGTCCTTACAGAGTACCTTTAGCCTCAGCTATTACCCCGTGAAGGTGACGCACTCACTTGTCAGGTGTATGTCTCAGTCTGGCTTCGCCTCGTGAGAGTCTCCTGGTGTAGCCAACATTTATTCTATTGCATCCGGTTGGTTAGACCTGCTAGTGCCTCTTCATCCTCTTGGCCCTCTATAAGCCAAATGTGGCTTTTGCTGCCAGGGGGCTTAATTTTTTTTTTTCTCGCTGTGAATCATATGCACCTGTACTCTGGACAAGTCAGAAATGAGGATGAAATGTCCTCATACAGAACAGCATAAATGCATCATGTTAGTCTTTGGGTTTGTTTTGTTTTGTTTTAGTTTTTAGAAAAACGTTTTCTTATCCCAGAAACTTCCAAAACTGAAAAATCGAGGCATTTTCTTTCTTTAAAGAAGCATAATTGTGGGCCAAGGAGAGGGTTCGGTGCACAAAATACTTGCTGTGTGAGCCCAAGCATCTGTGCTTGGACCCGCAGAAACATGTAAAAAGCTGGAAGTGGGGCCGGCAAGAAGGTTAAGGGTGAAGCATTTGCTGCTGAGCCCGAGGACCAGAGTTCAAGCCCCAGAATCCACATGGTGGAAGACATGCATTTAACAGTAGTAATTTTTAAAAGCTGGACACAGTGCATGAGTGTCTACAATCCCAGTCCGTTCCTCCTGGAGCAACAGAGGGAAACAAGCATCACCAGAAGCTCACACATGGTCTGTCCTGGCTAAGCAGAAGTGAACTGCAGGAGAGGCCTGGCTCAAAACAAAATGAATAGCAAGGAGCGACACTTAAGGTTGCCCTCGGACCTCAGCAGCGAGCCGTGGAACACTGCCCACACGCGGTACGGTGCTTCATCTTTCCCATCCCATCCCGATGCTCACCTCGACATGAAGTAGCAGCAAAGGCCATCCAGTGAGGTGCTGCCTGCTGTCACCTAGGCAGGGAACCATCCCGTTCATGCTACCCACCAGGAGCTCATATTCAAATAAAAAGTTGTAAGTTGAGCAAAGCAATGGGACAGGCCGCTTCTTGCCTCACTCTCTTGTTCTATCGAGACCATGATAAATGATATGACTAGGATTCCAATTCAGGTCTGTGAGACTGTGTAGTTTTCCCCTTTGGGTGTCCAGAAGTTCCTGCCCATTTTCTCTTCCAGTGGTCAGGTTTCCTCCACTCCTAATGTCATAAGGCATTACCCCTCCCTGGATGGCAAAGTTTTCCTGGTAATGGCCTCCTTGCCTTGCTGCCTCCAGCCCCACCTCTTTATCACTACCACAGTGATCGTCAGAAGCAGAAGTCGATCAAACCACTCGGCACCATGACATGAACTCCACACTGCTCAACCAGTGTTTAGGCCTCTCGGGTCTCAACACCTGCCTGTCTTTCTGTCCTCATCATCCAGGCCCACCCCACCTCCAAATCACTTCAGTTCCCCAAGGCTTAACTACCCTGGACCCCATAATTCCTCGTTTGTAAAGGAAACCTTTCTACATAGGGCCATGCAAGCATCTAATGAAAGAATGCTTCTGCAAAGCCTTGTGACTACACCTGCAGTGTTCACACATTCTGTAAAACTGACAGTCCCACTGTAACTGAGGTGGGGATGGGCTTCCCTTTCTTCACCTAGCAAACCCCAGGCATCTCTCAGGGCTCGGCATCTCACCTTTCTACCATCAGACATCCTAGATTAGAACAAACCATTGTTTCTGCACGCATAACACAGCCTTTCAGGGAAGAGTCAGCTCCTTAGTCACCTGTCTGTCTCGCTCCTCCATCTATACCTGAAACCCAGATTCCAAACTCTGTGTCTCACTGATTCTGTTTCTTAGCACAGAGTACATACAGCATCTAGCTCTTGGTCAGGGCTCAGTTAGTGAATAAGCAAGGTAGCAAGGTTCCTAAAAAAGGGTCTGGATACTCAGACAGGGTATCCAGTATACCACAGCCATCACCCAGGTCCTGGCATAGACTCCTCCCACAGCGCATGGACACTTATGCTTCCCACCCCTGGAAAAGGGGCTGCTAATCTCCTGCCAGTCCACCCGCCTAGCAAAGCCTCTACCCCATGACCCAACATCTGGCTCGGTCTGATGAAAGGATGGATTACTGATTCCCTTCAGTGCCCTGTTAAAGCCACGGCCCACAGCTGTTTGAATTTCATCAGAGCCTTTGGCAACCTTTCTCCCCAGCCCCCAAAGCCCACAGCTAGAAGGGGGATTTCAAGGAACAACCTTCAGATCAGCCGCAGTCTGTTTGGAACTTCTGTTTGTCCAACCATCTTCTAATTTCCAGGCACGGAGGAAATAGATGAGAACCATGAAGGGAACTAGGCAGCCGAGGACCCCACGGATGCATTCTCTCCTTTTGGAATAAATTATTAGTGTCTGAGAAAAACTGAGTTTCCTGGAGGTGATATGTATTAGTTGCTGTTTTCATCACTGAGGTGAAATATATAACAACATATCTTAAGGAGGAAAGGGGTGGCTTTGGCTCACGGTTTCAGGGTCCCACAGTTGGAGGGAACAGCATGGCACCAGGCGCTTGAGGCAGCTGGTCACATTGCATCCACCGCAGTCAGGAAGCAGAGAGAAAGATGAACACTGCTACGCAACCCTCTACTCAGTATTCAGTCTGGAGCATTCAGGGTGTCTTCCCTTCTCAGTAAAATCTTTATAGAAACAGCCTCACAGACACAGGCAGAGGTATGTTTCCATGGTGATTTGTTTAATTTATTCAAGTTGACAATGAAGCCGGACCACGACACAGGAGGTGGGAGCTGATGTGGCAAACCAAAGTCCTCTTGCAAACATCTCAGTCTAGCTCTCTGTTCCTCCCACCTCTGGGCTTGAGACTGCTACAGGGCTAGGCAGAGGACCACTGCTCTCCTCCATCTAAACCTTCAGAGGGCCACTGATGTCCTTTACTCTGACCCTGGGGAACCTGGGGATTTGCATGCTGTTCATTGGTCGCTACAGAAAGACCTTGGTGGGGGGTTGGTGAGAAGGCTCAGCAGGTTAAAAGTGCTTGGTGCCCAAGCCAGATGATCTGAGTTTGATTCCTGGATCCCACAGTGGAAGGAGAGGACCACCTCCTGAAAGTTGCCCTCTGACCGCCAGACGCATATGTGAAAAATAATACATATGTGTTTACTGTACTGACTGGTTTTGTGTCAACTTGACACAACTTAAAGTCATCCGAGGAAGGGGCCTCAGTTGAGGAAATGCCTCGATGAGATCCAGCTGGAAGACATTTTCTCAACTAGTGATTAATGGGGGAGGGCCCAGCCCATGGTGGGTGGTGCCGTCCCTGGGCAGGTGGTCCTGGGTTCTATAAGAAGGTCGGCTGAGCAAGCCATGGGAAGCAAGTCAGCAAGCAGCGCCCTCCATGGCTTGCATTAGCTCCTTCTTCCGAGATCCTGCCCTGTTTGAGATCCTGTCCTGCCTTCCTTCAGTGGTGAACAACAATGTGGAAGTGTATACCAAATAAACCCTTTCCTCCCCAACTTGCTTTTCAGTCATGGTGTTTTGTCACAGCAATAGAAACCCTACCTAACATATATGTGTTTATGTATGTATGTATGTGTGCATATATACATGTGTATATGTGTGTATATGTATGTGTGTGTATATATATACAAATGTGTATGTATGTATTAGAAGACCCATGACTGGACAGGTAGCTCAGTGGCTAAGAGTACTGGTAGTTTTTCCAGATGACCTGGCTTCCATTTTTAGCACCCACATGGTGGATCATAACTTCCTGTAACTGCAGCTCCAGGGGAATCCAATGCCTTCTTCAGGCATCAGGCATGCAAGTGGTGTACACACATGCACACAAAATACCTACACAAATTAAGTAAACAAATAATTTTTTAAAAAAATTTAGACGGACCATGACAGGAAGGAAGTCAGAGTGAGCTTTAGCATGGATCCTCGTTCTAGTTGTGACTTTGTAACCCAACTAAGTCTTCCCATCTCTGGGCCTCAGTTTCCTTAAGTAATAAATCAGAAGGTGGGGATCTACTCCCTGTGGCTGCTGTGAAGGACGCATATAATGATAGACACGGGCTGTTTCCCATTAGCCCTGCCCAGGCTGCTTTTCCCACTCTGCACTGTGTTCCCAGGAGCCAAGAAAGTGCTGGTACGAAGGGACCTCCCTAAAGCCATGCCGAACAAGCCACTCAGGAAAGCTGGGTGGGGCAGGGCAGGCCTGCAATCCCAGCACGCAGGAGGCTGCTCTGCTTTGTCTTCTGTTAGTGCGATGCACACCGTGACCAAAAGCAACTTGGAGGAGGGAAGGTTTATTTCGTTTTACACTTCCAGGTCACAATCCATTGTTGAGGGAAATCAAGACAGGAAGTGAAACAGACCATGGAGGAACACTGCCTACTGGCCTGCTTTCTCTGGCTTGTTCAGCCGCCTTTCTTATACGGTCAAGGCCCACCTGCCCAGGGACGGCACATCCACAGTGGTCTAGGGCCTTCCTGTATCAATTAGCAATGAAGAAATGCCCCACAGACACGTCCACAAGTCGATCTGAAGGAGACGACTCCTTAATTGAGGTTCCCTCTTCCTGTGTCTGTCAAATGGACCATCAAGGTTAGACATCACAGAGGCAGAGGTCGAAGGATCAGGAGTAGGAATCAAGCTTCAGCTGTATACCAAGTTCAAGGCTAGGCTGCTGCAATACATAATGTCCTGTCTCAAAACAACAGCAAAACTAACTTTAAAGATATTTTCTCAGGGCCAGGTATGGTGACACACATCTTTAATCCCAGCCCTCAGGAGGCAGAGGCAGGTGGATCTTTGTCAGTTCAAGGCCAGCGTGATCTACGTAGTTGAGTTCCAGGACAGTCAGGGCTACATAGTAAAACCCTGTCTAAAAAAGAAAAAAACAAACAAAGTCTCATCAACTGTCCCATAACCCAACCCTGTGTTTACCGCTGCTCAGTCTAATATTTCCAACCATACTGGCTGCTTTAGTAAAAATGAAGACCAGCTCCATGCACCTCTGTCCTGCACCGTCTTCTTCCCCAGGGATGGGTGGGGTACGGTTGCCTTGCTCACTCTCTAAGCTCTCCTATTTCTAGTGTTTCATCCACCACACTCTCAGACTTGTTATCACATCTAGTTTAGTGCCAGTAGCTGCAGAAGGCAAGGCAAGGGCAGGAGCCAAGGGCCAGCACAGAGCAACAAGCTGCTCAGAGAGGCCCAGTGTAGAAGCAGCCACAGATCCAGCCATGGGCTCTCTTCCACCCCTACCTGTTCATGTATTGTCCCTGCTTCTGACAATGTGTTCCCTTTGCCAACTGGCAATTCAAGACTCATCTTGGCTGGCAAATACCCATGAACCCTTTCCCGGCTCTCTCAGTTTTGAAAGTATAAATGTCTGGGAGCCAGAAAGATGGTCCACCGATAAAAGCACATGCTACCGAGTCTGGTGACCTGAGTATGAGTCCCAGGATCCACCCGGTGGACGGAGAGAACTAACTCCTGCAGCTTATCCTCTGACCTCCGCATGTGGACCGTAGAATGCACATGCTAAATAATAAGCAAGCAAGCAAACAAGTAAGATGTCTGATAAGGCCTGGCAGTGTAGGTCAATGGTAGAGTACTCCCCTGAAATATGCAAGATCCTGTTTCAATCACCAGTACCACAAGAGGCGGGGAGACAAAGGAGGAGGAGGAAGAGGAGGAGGAGAAGAAAGAAAGGAGATGGAGAGAGAGAGAGAGAGAGAAAGCCTGCACCTAAATGGTTTGCCTACCATCACTCATCCAGGATCGTCAACAGAGAAAGAATCATGAAAAAAGTTGAATAAATGCCCGTGGGTTCAGGTTTTCTCTGAGTACCATCAACAAGGGTCTGGGCTCCTAGTGCGGCATCCTTCTCTCGTGAGTGCCCGTTGCAGAATGGGACTGCTGGTCCTTCAGCCTCTGGACCTGTCGTTTCCAGCCAGAGCAATTCCTACCTTCCTACCCCGGTAAAGGTTTCCTTCAGCCTCCTTGCTCAGGGGGAGTGGGTCACCCCCACCTGCACTGAAGAATCCCTGCCTCCCCAGGCAAGTAGTGGGAGTGCCAGCTGTGGGCTGTGGCATTTGACTGCTCAGCTTCTCAAACCCTCAGCAGGGCTTGCTAAGGGCCTCTGCTATCTGAGACTTTGCCCAGGGCTGATGTGGGAGTGTCATATATCAATCTATTGATTTCATTGGTTAAGCAATAAAGAAACTGCTTGGCCCTCATAGGTTAAAACATAGGTGGATGGAGTAAACAGAACAGAATGCTGGGAGAAAGAAGCTGAGTCAAGGAGTCGCCATGATTCTCCCACTCCAGGCAGACGCAGGTTAAGATCATTCCTGGTAAGCCAGCTCTTGGGCTACATAGATTATTAGAAATGGGCTAGTCCAGGTGCGAGAGTTAGCCGAGAAAAGGCTAGATATAATGGGCCAAGCGGTGTTTAAAAGAATACAGTTTCCATGTAATTATTTCGGGTAAAGCTAGCCATGCGGAGCTGGGTGGGAACGCAGCCCACCACAGCTCCTTCAACACAGGGCAAGAGTGGCATTCCGTGGTGAGGGAACAGTGTTAGCTCTGAAACCACTGTGTGGATCCAGCTGGCAGCCTACTGCAGGGTGAGAAGTTGGAATACCAGAAATAAAAGTATCTTGTCTTGGTTTGTATTCCCTGAACAGATCAGAGAGAGAGAGACAGATGAGTGTGATTGCAAAGAGGATTTGGGGGAAGTAATCCTAAGGAGGCCTTACTCTAGTGAAGTTCAGGAGTTCCTCGGACACCATCCACCTCGTGTTTTCAGCCAAGGACAATCACCAATTCAGCTTTTTCTTTTACATGGGTCCTGGGGTGGGGATTTAACTCCAGTCCTCATGCCCATGTGGTAAGGCTTTTTACTGACTAAGCTTTCTCCTGGCCCCTGAAGGGATGCAATTAACCCCCCACCGTGAGCAACTGGAGCGTCATCATGCTGAGCGATTTTCCAAGATGCTATAAGATATGCTGTGGAGGAAAGGTTTATTTAGCTTTCACTTCCAGGTCATAGTCCATCATTGGAGGTCTTCAAACAGGAACTCAAGCAGGGCTGGAACCTGGAGGCAGGAATGAATGCAGAGGCCATGGAGGGGAGCATGCTCCCCATTATGATGATAGCAGACAGAACCTCTGAAGCTGTAAGTGAGCCCCCTCAAGTGTTTTATTTTTAAGAGTTGCTGCTGCCATGATGTCTTTTCACAGCAATACAAACCCTAACTAAATCAGTTACCAAAATTAAATCAACACCAGATAACCTATAACTGCTAAAGAAATAGAAACAGTCATCAAAAGTCTTCCAACCAAAACAGCCCAGGACCAGATGCTTTCAGCGCAGAATTCTACAAGATTTTCAAAGAAGAACTAATAACAATACTCTTCTAATTGTTCCACACAATAGAAACAGAAGGAACGTTGTCAAACTCTTTCTATGAGGCTACAATTACCCTGATACACTCATTAACAATGATGCAAAAATGCTCAATAAAATACTGGCAAACCGAATACATGAACACATCAGAAAAATCATCCACCGTGACCAAGTAGGCTTCATCCCAGAGGTGCAGGGATGGTTCAACATACAAAAAAACAAAAACAAAAACAAACAAACAAACAAAAAACTACCAATGTAATACACCATGTAAACAAACTGAAGAAAAGCTCCATGAACATCTCATTAGATGCTGAAAAAGCATTCAACAAAATACAACATCCCTTTATGATAAAGGTCTTGGAGAGAGTAAGGGATACAAGCAACATACCTAAACATAGTAAAGGCAATATACAGCAAGCCAACAACCAACATCAAACTAAACGGAGAGAAACTCAAAGCAATGCCACTGAAACCAGGAACAAGACAAGGCTGTCCACTCTCTCCATACCTCTTCAATATAGTGCTTGAGGTCCTAGCTAGAGCAATAAGACAACAAAAGCAGATCAAGGGGATACAAACTGGAAAAGAAGAAGTCAAACTCTCACTATTTGCTGATGATATGATAGTTTATATAAGTGATCCCAAAAATTCTACTAAGGAACTTCTACAACTCATAAACACCTTCAGTAATGTAGTAGAATATAAGATTAACTTGAAAAAATCAGTAGCCCTCCTTTACACAGATCATAAATGTGTTCAAGGAAATAAACAGATTAAGAAATAGAATAAAGGGAACAGTGACCTCAGGGCAAGATTCCACCTAGCTAAATTTCCAACTTGTGGAAAGAAACTAAAGAAAAGCTTAGCACTGGATGTGGTGGGGTGTACCTTTAATTTCAGCAGTGGGAAGGCAGAGGCTGGTGCATCTCTGAGCCTGAGACCACCCTGTTTTACAGAGGAAGTTTCAGGACATCTAAGCTTAGGCAGTGAAAGACAGAAAGCTGGTAAAGATGTAATTGAGCAAAAGGATCCTCTTCTAGTCCCAGAAAGCAGCAGAACTTGGCTTAAGCCATGGGGTTCTGGGTTTAGAGTTAAGGATAGAAGAAAGGAATTATGGGATAACGCCACTGAGGCCAGGCATGGTCACAGGTGTCCCTGAATGGAGGCCTAGTAGAGAGGCCAATGCGTGAAGTTTTATTTTAATAACATTTTATTAACACATATCAACTAATTTGGTTTATTGTTTACAATACAATGCAAACAGAATACAAGATGGGTGAAAAACCACAGCTGTGTAACTCAGGATCAACATATTCTAGTAGCCTTTCTTCATAAATACTAAAACTTAGCAATTCTTTACTATTTTGTACGTTTGGATCTATTTACCAACATATTCTAGTAGCCTTTCTTCATAAATACTAAAACTTTGAATACCAAGTTGAAGCTTGGGTTGTCTTGGAGAACCTGAGATTTCAGAAAGGCTTGAGTCATGATTACCTGGTGAAGAGGGTTACTAACAGGGAGTGGAACCAACCCAAAAGAAAGAAGGGTGTTGCAGTCAACAAAGCTGAACACAGTCGGAGATCCGAAGAGCATTTTGGCATCAGATATGAAGATGCTGAGTTTGGAGTTTGCCCAGCTGGTTTTTGGTCTTGCTGTGGTCAGTTATTTTCTCATTATTCCTCCTTTCTTCATGTTTTATAATGGTAATGTACATCCTATGCCATCATATGTTGGATGTATCTGATATATTTTAAAGTTATTTTGTAGGGATTTACAATTTAGAGATTGCATGAATTTCAGAAGAGACTTTGAACTTTGGGCTTTAAAACATTGTTGAGACTGTGGGGACTTTTGAAGTTGTACCAAATAAATTTTGCACTATGATATTGTTACAAGCTTATGGGGGCCAGGGAGTGGAATGTGGTAGTTCGAATGTAATTGACCCCCATAATCTCACAGGGAGTGACACTATTAGGAAATATAGCTTTATCAAAGAGCATATGGCCTTGTTGAAGGAAGAACGCCACTGTGGGAACAGGCTTTGAGATTTCCAATGCTCAGGATACCACCCAGTGTCTCAGTTGACTTCCTGTTGGCTGCAAGATAGAGTACCATGTCTGCCTATGTGCCACTATGCCCCCCCCTCCCATCGTGAAGAGCTGCTGTGGCCATGGTGTCTCTTTACAGCAATAATAACCCTAAGATAGAAGACAAAGCCCAGAATGGCACAGAAGAGCTGTGGCTTGAGAGACAGGTTCCTGGCACAGCTAGTAATCAGATGACCAAACACTGTTCTAATGCCAGACCCTGATGCAGCCACACCAACTGTGGCAGCTCCGGCACCAATAAACTTGACTGCGATGTCAATGTCTTGGGAAACAACACTGAGATTATAGGTTTGCACCATCATGCTTAGCTTTTGACAGCATCCATGCATCCTTTTGAATAATAACCCTTAGAATTGCCTTTCTCCGACAGCTCAGATCGCCCTTCAACCTGATCTTCATGCCTCAGCCTCTTGAGGGGCTAGGATTACAGGTCTGTGCCACGAGGCTGCTTTCTCAGTGCTGCTGGGTGGGCCTGCGCTAGTATCCATCGAACCTTTGGTTCTTTGGACAACCAGCTTACTCGCTGTGTCCATGATAAAGACCACCGACCTGATGAGACCGAGAAACAGCCTGGAAGGAGGGGAATTGTACGCGCCTGCTCCAATTGTAACTCTACCAGATCAGTCTTGAATGTTCATGGTTTTCATCAGTCAACAAGGGTCACGTATGCAACAACCAGAAACATATGAACCAACCATCGCCTTCCATTGCATAAATCACAGGCTTTTTGCTGAGTCGCTCGGGAAGCATTTTCCTCCGGCCTTAAGTAAGCCTAGTTGCAGAGTGAGCAGTGAGTTCTTGCCTAGAAAAGTTTTCCTAAGCTGCTACAAGCTGCCTGGAGAGGTCCTGACTGGAGCGAGGCCTCCTGATGTGGGAGCTATAGCACGAGTAGCAGCTATGGTCCAGGTGTCCTTTCTACTGGAGTAGAGTTTTCCTTAGTGTGAGTGTTCAAAATAGCTGGGTGGTTACTGAAGAAGGGGCTGCTTGGCAGACAGCTCCCAGTTCATACAGCAAGGCAAAAAGTGAAGGGTCTATCAGGTGACATTTGAGCAGCAGTATTTTTTTTACACTAAAAACCTTTGAAATTAATATTAATAGTATTTGAGAACCCTCAACCTATAGTCCCACTGGGTTGTGTTAGGCAGGGGCCCTGAGGTCTCACCAGACTGGTATGTTCCTTTTGAGTTTGTCTTCATCTTGCTAACCATCTATCTTCCCAGCTGGTCCCTAATCGTCAAAAAGATGAAGGTTTATGAATTCAACATCTGTGATGGTATTTACGGTAGTGCAGGCAGACTTTTCTTTCCCACCTGCCAGTTCCCAAATAATCTACACGGAGACTCAACATTAGTTATAAATGGCCAGCCAATAGCTCAGGCTTATTACTATCTAACTCTTACAACTTAAATGAACTCATTTATATTACTCTACATTCTGTCATGTGATATTACCTCTCTTTCATCTCGCATCTCCTGGTTCTTCTCCATGTCTGGTTGGCAAGCCTCTGACTCTGTCCTTCTTCTTCCAGTGTCCTTAGTTTGGTTTTTCTGCCTAACCTTATCCTGTCCAGCTACTGGTCAGTCAACTTCTTTGCTAAACCAATCACAGCATCATTTACACAGTGTAAAGGAATATTCCACATGGTAGCACATAGTATTCATTAGCTTTGTGTTGCAATAAGATACTATGACCAAAAGCTGCTTAAAAAGAAAGGGTTTATTTTAGCGCATGGTTCTAAATGGATAGATTTGGGAGGGGAGTGTTCTTTTTTTAGTGTGAAATGACCCCCATAGGTTCATGTGTTTGGACACTTGTCCTCAGCAGGTGGAACCTCATTGGAGGAAGTGGCTCAGTGGGTGGATTTGAAATTTTATAGCTGCCCCCCTTCCTATTCATTCTCTCTGATTCCTGACTGCAGATGCAATGGGACCAGCAGCCTCCAGCTCCTGCTTCCATGCTTTCCCAGACATGGCAGGCTTCAACCTCTCAAACTTTGGGTCACAATAAACCCTTCTGCCTTAGGCTGGCTCTCGTCAGGGACTTTGTGACAGCAACAAGAACAGATAGCTAGCACATATGGCAAAGTTAAGGGGGCGATGGCCATTAACAACTGGGACTAGGGACAACTCCAGGTCCTGGCATGGTGGGATAATCACACCTCCGTGTCCTGGCATGTTAGAGGGAGGTTTAGAGATCAGGTACCAAAGAGGAAGTCAAGCAGGTTGACTCCAAGGGGAGAGGGCTTTAGATTTTGATCTTGATTACATTTAGATCTTGATTAAGTTGGGTAATGCTGGAGGCTCTACCGCCTCAAGCTGAACCAATTACAGGTCAGCTCATACTGAATTCATGCCTAGACCACAGGAAAGGAGAAGTCACTTTCCTGCCAGCTTCAATTTTAGATTCAATTATTTCTCTGCAGTGGACCGGAACTTCCCAGGAAGCTAAGCTGCTGAGGTCGTGAAGGGCTGTTTATCACTCTGTAAGAAGGATGTCCAGGCACACTATAGTCAGTGACAGGTGAAGCTGTGTCCCATGAGGGGTGGACGGTTGAATGGTGGCGTGTGCAATTTCAGGCTCTCTCTCTCAGAGATCTACAAATTCCAGAGTGGAATGGGACAAGATTAAGAAGAAGGAGCATTCTATTTTGTTTCCCCCTTACCAGTCATGACAACCTACAAGAAGTTCAGTAAATTACCTAATTCTCATCTCAGAGAAAGAATGGACTGTCATTTAGATCACCATGAGGATAACCAGGCTTACATGTAATTACAACATAGTCTGTAGATGCTTCCTACATCTTGACAGACAGCCTCTTAGGACAAGAAGGAGCTGCAAGGGGCTGGAGAGAGGTATGGCTTAAAGAGGTGCACTGATCTGTGGGTCTTCCCTGAAGCCTTACTTCAGGCCTCCAATGGGGTCTCTGTGGTATACAGGCCTGAGAGTGGCCTGAGCTGGCAAGAAAAGATCTCTTAAGGTAGTTACTCCACATGCTTCCTGATTGATCTGGCTCATAATTGGTCTACAAGAATGATAATTTTTCACAACCTTGTGGCACAGACCTGTAATCCCAGCCCCTCAAGAAGTGGAGGCATGAAGATCAGGTTCAAGGCCTATCAGAGATGTAGGAGAAAAGCAAGTTTAGGGATTATTATTAAAAAGGATGCACAAAAGTTGTTAAAAGCTAGACATGATACTTATAATCCCAGTTCTTGGGCCGTACAAGAAGGAGAATCAAGAGTTCAAAGTCATCAACTACATAGCAAGTTCAAGGCTAGCCTGGGCTATACAAGAGCCTGCCTCAAATTAAATAACAACAACAATAATAACAATAACAACAATAATACCAGCAATTATAATAAAGTTAATTAAGTACAGTAAAATTTTAGGGAGTTTGTTTGAGCAAAACAGTTCATCAGTCAGGCAACATCAAACCACCAGCAGTTCAGAGATGGAAAGGTGCCAAAGGAAGCCTTTGCTAAAGGCCCAGGAAGCCAGAAAAAAAGAAGCATTTGATTGGCTAAATGGGAAGGAAATGTCTAATGAGTGTTTGAGAACAGTGCCTAATAAGTTAAACAAATTTTTGGTTTTCCTTTTATACTGGGTTAGGTTTCATTTTGCCTGTACAGGATCCTAGAGTCTTGGGGCTCTCTCAGCCCCATGACATTAATCTGTTTATGTGTAATGTAATGTTACAGTTCAACCTAGGACCCCAAACACTATGGGCAAATAGTCTACCACTAAGCTACATCCCCAGTCACCACTTTTAAAACTAAAGCTACTTATTAGAGAGAGAGAGAGAGAGAGAGAGAGAGAGAGAGAGAGATTGCAAGAAACACAGTGTTCATGTGGAGATCATAGAGCAACTTTTTGGAGTTATTTTCTCCTGCCTTATAAAAGAAGACATTTAATTGGAGGATTGCTTACAGTCTTAGAGGGTTAGTTCATGATCGTTATGGCAGGAAGCAGTTAGACATTCCACTAGAGCAAATCTTACATTCAGATTCACAGACAGTGGGCAGAGGGAGAGACTGGGCCTCAGGTTGGTCTTGAAACATTACAGCCCACCCCTAGTGATACTTCCTCAACAAAGCCACACCTCCTAATCCTTCTTGTCCTATCAAAAGTTCCACTCCCTGGTGACTAAGCACTCATATATATGAACCTGTGGGGATTATTCTTATTCTGTTACATTTAGCCTGTTATGCACCACTAGGAAGGAGAGAGACAACACTTGTGGGTTCCAAAGATTCTAATAAATCACCGCATAAGCGGGTCACTGATGGATCAGGGTCACTGATGGTCTCAGAGTGTGAGGAAGGACTCAGGAACCTTGTCTCTCCTGACAGACCCGAGCAGGGGCAGAAGTGGGGTTAATAAGCACAAAAATCATAAACATTTGTTTCTAAGTCACGGTTAAAATCTTCACCAATGAGGAATCAAAGATTAGGAACTTTCCTTGTGTGTTCCATCATTGTCAACCGACATACAATGCAAGCTTTCCAGTTCAACCTGTCAGATCTATTTGTTCTTTCTGTTGTTAAAAACAGACATAATGTTTCTAGAGAATTAAAGATGCATAATGACAGTTTCTATGGTTTAGGGAGTAGGTTGGTCAGCCATTGGAAAGTTCTCAGCCTTCCTAGGGCTTGGGAACTGGAACTTCATTTCACGCTACAGGTAAAATGGAGTCTGCAGTCAAAATGGCAGTACTCAGGCCAAAGCGCTTTTACCTGCTCCCTTCAAAACCACCACATACACCCAGACCTGTGGAAGAACTATTTCCCCCTTACCAGGTGAGGCCACAGGTTGCACTGGGGCATACAGAGCAGGTAAATCAACTTCTTCTGAGGGGAAAGTCAACTTCCTTCAGTGGTGTTGAAAGAAAAAGCAGAGGTTGAGTTTCTCTGGGTGACCTGGTTCGAACTAAGAAAAGCAAAATCCCAGAGTCCCAGAGGGAACTGTGTCTTCAGGGCCAATTGCTATTGGAGGACAAAAAGAGAAATAGAAGTGACACAGTGGTGCAGTGGTTCTCAACCTCCTCAATGTTGAGCCTGTTCTACGGGACAGTATGCAAGCCGGGAACTAGGCTGGAGACTTAAAAACACACACAGACAGACAGACAAGTTGTTTCACTCCAGCAGGCAAAGGGTCTGAGGCAGGCAAAAAAAGTCAAGGGGCCAGGGGTCTGCAACCCCCAACACCCTAATGCTGTAACTTATTAACACGGTTTTTCTTTTTCTTTTTCTTTTTTTTGGTTTTTCGAGAAAGGGTTTCTCTGTAGCTTTGGTGCCTGTCCCGGAACTAGCTCTTGTAGACCAGGCTGGCCTCGAACTCCCAGAGATCCGCCTGCCTCTGCCTCCCAAGTGCTGGGATTAAAGGCGTGCACCACCACTGCCCGGCATTAACACGGTTTTTCATGTTGTAGTGACCCTCAACCATAAAATTATTTTTGTTACTACTTTATAACTATAATTTTGCTATGGTTATAAGTCATAATGTAAATATCTGATATGCAGATGGTCTTAGGGGACCCCTATGAAAGGGTCATTTGACATCCCAAGGGGTCATGACCACTGAGAGAACCATTGCACTAGGGATTTAAATGATGGTGGTTTCGTATTTTGGCATCCTTATGTGACATTCTTCCCTGTGGTGCAGGACATCTGTCTTTGTGAACAGACAGAGACCTTCCTGCTTTCGACTATCAATGCAAAAAACATCTCTTACTGATGTGAGATTCACCTCTGAATGTTGTGAATACCATTGGTTAATGAAAAAACTGGCTTGGCCTGATAGGGTAGAGCAGAGCTAGGCAGAGAAAACTAAACTGAATGCTGGGAGAAAGGAGGGAGAGTCAGAGAGAAGCCATGGAGTTGCAGCCAGAGACAGACGCGTTTAAATCTTGCCAGTAGGCCATAAGCCTTGCGGTAAAATATAAAATAATAGAGATTGGTTATTCTAGATGTAAGAGCTAGCTAGAAATATGCTTAAGAGATTGGTTATTTTAGATGTAAGAGCTAGCTAGCAATATGCGTAAGTAATTAACCAAGCAGTGACATAATCAATACAGTTTCTGTGTGGTTATTTTGGGAGTGTGGGCAACTGGGAAATGAACAAGCAGCCTCCTTACAACAAATAGGCACCCAACATGGTCAACTATATCCACATTAAACCTGAGAAAGCTTACAAGGGAACTCTAGACACACACACACACACACACACACACACACACACACACACAAAAGTTTAGCCATAGTTTTTTTTCAGCTGGTGGCTTGCCACAGTTCCCTTAAGAGAGGCCTTCCTGATTCAGTGGTAGCAAAAAAAAAAAAAAAAATAACCCACATGGTTTCAAAATGGCAGCTTCCTGGTTTGCCAGCACAAATGGCTCTATCTCTTATTGGAGGTCTGGCTATGGAGCATTTAAATAGGGTTTGTGAGCAGAGTGCTACAACTTGCTTAATGATAACATAGAATGACTGTGTGCCTAAAAATGGGACTGTGAGCATGGCTCTCAAAGGCAGAGAACAGTTCCATGCTGGACTGGGTGGAGCAAGCAGGCAGGGCCTTATTTGCCCAACAAGTCTGTCACTTAGTTTTTTAAGAAGTGCTTAGCATCTTAAGAAGCCGTTCTAGTCAGAAAAGGATTACAGATATTCAATAAAGACAAATCCAGATGGAAAAGACCTCTAAAGTCACAGTGTTGAATAAATGTGCATAGGCTTGGGAGAGAGAAGAAAAAGAGTATAGAGGGTTATAAAAAATAAATTGGTTTAAAAAAACAAAACAAAGTCTTTAAAGAGAGAGTAAAGAAGTAAAGATAATAAAATAAATATTAAAATGTAATAGAATAAAAGCAAATAAACCATATAAAGATGGAATATACAAAGAGCATCTGGATTATGTATATTATTGTGTTTTCTTTGAATTTTTTGACTGTGAAGGAACTAAATACAGAGTGACATTTTATTGTATGGGCTGCTAAGTTAAACCAACATAAAGGTATCTTGACTTCAGAATTTTAGTCTAAGGATATGTTGCTTTGGAAAAGAGGTTCTGCTTTTGTTTCCACAGAAGATGAGAACCTGTAGAATCCTTCCAGCTAATGTGGTTTGAAGGACCAAGACCCCCTGAAAGGTTTCCTTGAACACCCCTCAAAAAATTACTTGTCCCAATAAAAAGCACAAAGCAGTTTGGAGAGAACTATGCCCAAATTCCCTAAATGATTGTTTATAAATGTTTGTTTACATTTAAAGGGGCATATGATATAGATATGAATCGTTTGCATTGGTATGGATTTTGGTTTATTGATACAAATTTCAGGTCAATTTTGTTATACTGTGCATATGTATTTCTGATCTTGATTAAGGCATTGTGTTTGTCGAGCTCATTTTAAAATGTAATGTATAATTAAGAAATGTAGGTTAACAGAGAGTCATTTAAAGTAGTCAAGCTTCTAGCCATGTTAGTTAGGTTAGATATATATTTCAGTTAGATAGGTACTCTTCAAATCTTTCAGATACCTTCAGAATGTAGCCTTTAAAATGTTTTAAGAACTTAGGACTTTTCATGACAGTGAGACTCATCTGTTCCTGGCAGCACCAAGCTACTTCAAGAGGAAGGTGGGCATCGAAGAGGTTCCTCATGGAGTTTGCTAGCCATTTGGGCAAGAAACTGCTCTTGCCTAGACAGCTTGATGGTATGCTATGTGAATTGGACATGCAGGACACACAGAAAAATGACTTCTGAACTTGCCCAAAGGTGAGACCATCCTTCAGGGTTTCTGCTTCATGAAAGAGTCTGCCAGACATTCTGCAGGACAGAGAAGAAAGTGACTGAAAACTGCCAATATAGCTGGAACTATCTTTGAAATTTCCTGCTTCAAATGCCTAACACAAACAGTTTTTTTAAAAGTCAAGTGTAGCCATATGTGTGTGTGTAAAACCCCAGCACTGGATTGCAGGAGGACAGAGACAAGAAGATGAATGAGGTTTGCTAGTCAGCCTAGCTCTGGGCTCAGCAAGACACCTGTGTCAAAGGAATAAGGGGAGTGTGGTAGAGCATGACCCCTTTCATCCTCCTCTGGCCTCCATCGACATACACAATCACATACACACATGTGTGCATGCACACACACACACACACACGAATGAAGAAAACATAATAAAAATGATATTTGTGGAGAAATTGGAGGAAATGTCAGTTTGTATTAGTTACATTTCTATTCCTGTGATAAAATATCTTAACCAAGACAACCCAGAGAAGGGAAGGTTTATTTGGCTTCTGGTTCCAGAATAACAAGAGATCATCACCACCATGGTGGAGGAACTATAGCAACAGGCATGTTAATGGGAGCAGCAGCCGAGAGCTCACACAGCAAACACAAACAGGAAACAAAACATGCACTGGGAATGGCCCAAGGTTTTTGCAAACTCAAAGCCCACTACTATTTACATACTTCATTCAGAAAGGCCACACCTCCTAATCCTCCCCAAACAGTTCCATGAACTAGGGATCGCGTATACAAACATCTGAGCCTGTGGGGAACATTCTTAGTCAAACCGCTGAAGCAGTCTGTGGGAGAAATGTTTTTTTTTATAGCGATATTTTATTCGTTTTTTTTATTGAAAAAAAATTCTGCCTCCTCCCAGCCTCCCATTTCCCTCCCCCTCCCCCCACTCCTCTCCCCCTCCCTTTCCAGTCCGAAGAGCAGTCAGGGTTCCCTGCCCTGTGGAAAGTCCAAGGTCCTCCCCCCTCCATCCAGGTCTGGGAAGGTGAACATCCAAACTGGCTAGGCTCCCACAAAGCCAGAACATGAAGTAGGAACAAAACCCCATGCCATTGTCCTTGGCTTCTCATCAGCCCTCATTGTCCGCCATGTTAAGAGAGTCTGGTTTTATCCCATGCTTTTTCAGTCACAGTCCAGCTGGCCTTGGTGAGTTCCCAATAGATCAGCCCCACTGTCTCAGTGGGTGGGTGCACCTCTCATGGTCCTGACTTCCATGCTCATGTTCTCCCTCCTTCTACTCCTCATTGGGACTTTGGGAGCTTAGGGAGAAATGTTTTAAATGAAGATGGAACAGCATTCTACACCTCCTAATAGAAAGCAAGGTTGTTGCTAAAATCTCTTCCCTGGGAGAGAGGTAAATAATGTCTACTCCTACCCTTAAGGTCCCAATGACAAAACAAGGTGTGATTCCACCAAAGTTCACCCTGGAGAAACCAATTGGTTTACTTATAGAGCAGTGGGTGATAGGTTCCAGGTAGGAGCACGGGTGACATTAAAGCAATCACCTGGACCGTCTCCATTCAACAGGGATGATGACTTCCCACGGCTGCTAGAAGAAATGCCTTCCCCTTATCTCTCGCTATCTATATCTTCTAGACTGTCTCCAGGACCACATGGAATTAGGACAAATTGCATACAACTAGCTGGGAGGGGTACCTGGTACTCAGGAGAAGGTCCCCAAACCCCTGACTCCTTTTATGAGAGAAGGTAGCTGTGATGATCCTTTGTGAGCAGGCCCAGCAGACTCCTGAAGATGGTAGTACTTGGGCTCAGAGGATAGAACTGTACACAGATGTTAATGAACACACCTGATTCTGAAAATATTAGAAAAAAAGCCAAAATAAAGGGTTGCAGCCATACGAGTTAGTGTAGCCCTTTTGAAAAAAAGACTGTGTGGAGAATCACAAACTGGGGCTGGAGATGACTGGATAGTTAGAGCTGCTCTTTCCAAAGCACCCAGGTTCAATTCCCAGAAGCTCAGGGGATCCAACACCCTCTTCTGAACTCCGTGGGCACTGGACGCATGTGACAAAGCATTCATATACATAAACAATAAAGGTTAAAGAAATTAGAAGAATGCCTGAGCATAATTTGTACTATGACATAGAAGGATAAAGAGCCACCAGTTTTTACAATGCAGAAGAGGTACGTTGTCAGACATGTCCCTCTACAAAGAGATAAAGTCCAGGGAAGGACCACTTTGGAGATGTGAGCCAAACAAATGTGAACGGAGGAAGCTGACAGCCGTGTCTGCGGTTAGATAATTAGAATACTTGAGCACGCACGGACTCTGTCTGGGGATCCTGTAACTTACTGATCCCCTACGGAGACCAAGGGAAGAGCCTAAGGACTTTGTTCACATCACAGGATTTCATAGATCCCAGGCTGGCTCAAACTCAAAATGTTAGCAGAGGATAACCTTGAGTCTTTGATCCTTCCGTCTCCATTTCCCCAGAGCTAGAATTCCAGGTGTGTGCCCTTGCGTCTGATTTATGGTGCTTAGGATTGAACCAGAGCTTCTATGTAAAGTTGGTTTTGAGGTTTTTGTTAACTTTTATTATTATGTTAATTTTTTGGTCGTGTGAGTGCGTGCATATCACAGCGCATGTGTAGAGGTCAAAGTGAGGGGCAGGGCACATTCCATAAGAGTGTGGAGGTCAGATGACAACTTTTCAGAGCCGGTTCTTTCTTCCCGTCATGCGGGTTGTGTGACTCAGGTCATTGGACTTGACAGCCATTGCCTTTATCCACTGAGCCATCTTGCCTTCCTCCTTAAGTAGATTCCTAATATCCTTCATAGGATATTAACACCAGCAATGCCATAAACTAAAAAGTAGACCCATAGCTTTGCTGAATCAGTTCTACAAAGTACCATGAATTACTGAGAAGCAACTCCTCCAGCTCCAACCCTGCCAAATCATTTTTAAGGACTCAATCCTCTTGTGAATTTTGTTTTTGATTGTTTTTGCTGTTTGGGTGTTTCAAGATGTTCTTTTCTTCCTTCCTTCCTTTCTTTTCCTTTTTTACAGGTAGATGATGTAAGTCACAGCTTATGTGTGGGGGTCAGTTCTCCCTCTTTTACCATGTGGGTCTCAGGAATCAAACTCAGGTCATCAGGCCTGAGAGTAAGCACCTTTACCAGTTGTAACCTCTCTCAGGCTTTTGTTTGGGCTTTTTTATGCTGGGAATTGAACCAAGGTCTTTGCATGTATTAGTCAGGTGCTCCATCACTAAACTATCCCCCCCATGTCCCTGTGTAGGGGCATTTGTTTCCTGAACATACAGTGTCTGAAAAATGAGTTTGCACACCCTGGCCAAAGGGAACAAACAATGTCAGACTCTCAGTGATGAGCACACCATCCTAGCAAGAGACATGGGGCTGCTCACCGCTGTGAATTTCTCTTTCCTGTCAATCAAGTCCTCTCCTTGTCCATTAGGCCAGTTCACTCTGTCACCCCCTTGGCAGAAGCTTCATGTGGGATTCCCCTCTGTATGCTGTGAATACCATTGGTTAATAAAGAAATTGCCTTGGCCTGTTGATAGGGCAGAACTTAGCTGGGAGAAAGGAGGCGGAGTCAGAGAGAAGCCATGTAGCCCCCTCTGGAGCCAGATGGAACTTTACCCTGTAAGCCACAGCCACATGGCAATACACAGATTACTAGAAATGGGTTAAATTAAAATGAAAGAGCTAGCCAAGAAGAAGTTAGAACTAGCAGGCTAAGCAGTGATTTAATTAATATAGTTTCTGTGTGATTATTTCAGGGCTGAGTAGCTGGGAACGAACAAGTGGTCTCCTCCAGCAGAAGCTGGAGGATTACTAGCTACTAGAGAAGACCACCAGATCTGGCTTGTTGTGTTAGGGTACGAGACAGTGGGACTCCGAGAACTGGATGGTCATGAACAGGTTTGTTAGATGCCAAAGTACAAGTCAGCAAGATGGTTTAACCGGCAAGGACACTTGCCCAAGTTCAACCCCAGGACCCACCTGGTGGAAGGAGAGCACTGGCTGCCCAAAGTCGTCTTCTGCCCTCCACACACTCAAGTTGAATGGGTCTCCCCTCCCCCAGCCCTGCCACTTGCACACAGAAAGGGACGACGTTTGAAAAGGTCCGAGTGAGACAGGATGATGACATCGGGCCACACCCTCCATCCACACAAGATTTATTTATAACTCCTAGGGAAAAGTACCTAGGAAGCCAAAACCTTCCCACACTGCACCCTTGAAGCCAGCTTCCCACTGACTTAATACCCATGATGGGTGATCAGCCTTGAATAAATCATGTCCCCTGCTCTAATGTACCTGGCATGAAATATTCAGAGACGTTAATGCATTTTTGCCTTAAGCTGTCGTCACAGCTTTTGTCCAAATCTGTGGTGAGTGTTGGTTCTGTTATCTTTGTTTCCTTGTTTATATCAGAGGCAGAGTGCAGGCTGGAAGTTCCAGGAAGATGGACCAGGCAATTGGCTCCCTACGGGTGGGGGGTTATGCCATGTGGGGATAAACCGTGAGCTGAGCGGCCAGTCCTGGCTTAGGGTCAAGGATCCCTGGGTCCTGTTCCCAGTACACTGGGCTCATCTTGTCACAAAAGAGCAGGTTTGGATATAATGGGATGCCTTCCCCAGGCCTTCCCCAATGGTGAGAATTTAAAGTGTTTGGAACCTTGCAAAGAAAGGGATCTAAGACCGTAGAGACCGAAAGCAATTCTCAAATGACTAAGCAAGTGTGACTTAGCCAGAAACTTCTGTCAATCCGGGGAAGAAAGCTGAGTTTAGATAGCCTGTTGATAGAGAAATGACAGACAGTCTGGAAGTCATGCGTGGGAGCTGTAGTCTTCACTGGGAGGCACTGAGGGTGAACAGTGTCTGAAGGGTGAGCTAGCAGAAGCAGGTGACACTGTTCCCAACCGGGGGAGAACTGCTTCCCTGCCCTTGGGATATGCTGATCTTTTTAGACTGTTGCTTAACAAGGGAGCATCGGTATGAGGAGCTGCCTTGCTTCCCTTGTCCCTGCCCGCACACTTCCTTGATCTTGCCTCCCACCCTCCCTTGCCGCAGATGGGGTTCACTAAGACCTAACCTGACCGGACTTGAGAACAAGGGCAGGGTTATTTAATTGCACGAAGACTTCCCTGCCTTCCCTCTTTACTGAGCCAGACACTGAAAACAAGAGGCTTGAAAGAGAATTAACCCTCTGAACCCTGCAGAATCCCAGCTCTTTCTCTGCCTCTTCCTGGGGAGCTCTGACCTCACTCCCTCTCATCATCCTTTGGTCCACTGAGATTATTCAGCGTCTGCCCTGTGAGCTTCTTTCTCTGACAGGACCAGCTAGCTCCATTTCAGTTTCAGACCTGGTGGGTTGATCTGCTTCCTCACCGTAGCACCTCTCTCTGCCGATGTCAGTTTGAGTCCCCTGAGGTTTGCCATATGTAGCCCCTTAGCAGGCCCAGGAGGAGTATGGGAGAAAGCCTCAGCACTCAGACTGGCCTTAGGCACTATGCAGACACCTCAGTGTATGTGCCTATTGCTCAACTAATGTCTCTCAACTCCCAGCCCATCCTTCTCCACTAGGCCAGTGATGCTGGGATGCGACTTCCACAGACACATTTCTGTTAGTTGGCAGTCTGTTAGGGTCTACCGATACAGGGAGACCAGAAAGCTGGAGAGGGAAGAGCCAATTCATGTCTCCTCTTTGTTTCTGGCTCCTGGAAGATCGTCCTGCACAGGGCACAGCAGGTCAGTCCAGCGGTTGGTGATAGCTCTGGATCAGGGCTTAGGTCTGCAGACCTCTCGTTCCTCTGTGCACAGTCTCCAGAAGTGTTTCCGGGCAGCTGTATATTATATGCCTCTAGTGCTGATCGATCCCCGAGATCAATCAAGTGTTGGGTGTTTGGGTCTGCCAAGTTATCTTTTTTTAAAAAATATTTATTTATTTACTTATTATGTATACAATATTTTGTCTGCATGTGTGCCTGTAGGCCAGAAGAGGGCACCAGACCTCATTACAGATGGTTGTGAGCCACCATGTGGTTGCTGGGAATTGAACTCAGGACCTTTGGAAGAGCAGGCAATGCTCTTAACTGCTGAGCCATCTCTCCAGCCCCCCTGCCAAGTTATCTTGAACTTACCACGACAAATGTGTAATTTCCTAAATGTTCTTTCTTCTTCAAAACTGACTTCTTTTGTCCCCTTCTCTCCCTCCCTCTCTCTCTCTCTCTCTCTCTCTCTCTCTCTCTCTCGTGTGTGTGATTTATTTCTGTCTTCTGTGTATAATTTTTGCCTACATGTATGTCTGTGCTCTGCTGCAGGCCTGGTAGAAGGCCAGAAAAGGATCAGATTCCTTGTACCTGGACTTACAGACGGTTGTGAACCATCTCGTGGGTGTTGGGCTCTCTGAAAGAGCAGTCAGTGTTTTTAACTTCTGAGTCATCTCTCCATCCCTCTTCTGTTTGAGGCACGGTCTTCCTATGTAGTCCTGGCTGGTCTGATTTTGCAGCAATCCCCCTGCCTCTGATTCCCAAGTGCTGAAATCGCAGGTGTGGGTCTTAATAAATGTTACTACCGTCCACCCAGCTTCTCAGCTAAAATCCTCTGGATCATCCTAGATTCTTCGGCCTCCTCGATATCCCCTTCCCCATTCACCCCTGAGCAAATCTAACCTGGCATTCCCCCATCTCCATTTTATCCTAGAGAAGCAGCCATCAGCTTAGAGTGAGTTGAATGAGAAATCAGGAAAAGCCTTTAAGTAAGGTTTCTAGAAAAACCAGCTGCAGACTCAGACCACAGTGGCTTTTCTGGTTAAACCAAAGGGAAGCTGAGATAACCGTATCTGGTGGGGGTGCAGAGGGGCAGCCAGGGATGGTCCCAAAAAGCAAGATGGAAGAAAACTAAATGCAGAAAGTTGAAAGTTGTCCTTTCTGATGACCTGTACAGGATTGGGACTGTATACCATGCTGGAAGACAGCCCCTAACCACCCATGATGATTTCACAGGGCTCGGTTCAGGTAGGAGCCCAGGGGTTTCTTTCTTTTTTATTCAGACTGTGTTAGCCTTCTGCATGACTTGAAAGGCCCTTTTAACACGAGTACGTTCAATAATTGGGCCTTGGATTCATTAAACACTGATAGGCATCTGGGTTCAGACAAGAGAAAGAACTAGAAAAATGGATTTTTTTCTAAATGAGTTTCTAAGACGTAGAGAGGACAAGGGGTAACTTCCCTCTCATGCTCCCCAGGTTGAGTTGAAAGAAGAAAGAGACAGGAAGCAGAAAATAGATCCTCAGGGAACACACGGAAGTGGACTTCCCGCCACTCAAACCATTCACAAGGCAAATCTTGATTTTCTTATCTCCTAATCAGAGCCTAGAAACAGATATTAACAGGCTATATAAGTTTAATTTTTTTCAATTTGTGTTATTTTATGTGTATCTAAGAGACAGGATGCCAGGTGGTGGTGGAGCACACCTTTAATCCCAGCACTTGGGAGTCTGAGGCTACCCTGGTCTACAGAGTTCCAGGACAGCCAGGGCTACACAGAGAAACCCTGTCCCTGAAAAAGAGAGGAGAGAGGAGAGAGAGAGAGAGAGAGAGAGAGAGAGAGAGAGAGAGAATATGGTGGTTTTGTATAGCCCAGGCTGGACTTGAACTTACTATACAGTCAAGGATGACCATAAACACCTGATTCTGCTGTCTCTGCCTCCCAGGAGTTGGCATTGTGGCCATATGCCATCGCACCTGGCTCAGTCCAGCTACTGATGCTCACATCTTTATCCTAAATAAAAGTGAAGGCTTTGAGGGATCAGAGAGAGGATAGAACTTCCCCAGGACAACACATTTGTACAAAGCTACCCTTGAAAAACCAAGTCTTGGTTCAGTGGGTAATATACTTGCTGGGCAAGCATGATGACCTGAGTTCAAATCCCCAGAACCCATATTAAAATAACTGGACATAGTAGCGTGGACCTGAAATCCCAGGGCTCCTATGCCAAGATGAAAGGAGACAGGTGGATCCTCAGAAGCTACTGGACAAGCAAGCCTGGCATACCCAGTGAGGGATAGCAGACACCCTGTTTCAAACAAGGTAGAAGACAAGGACTGACATTGGAGATTGTCCTCCGACCTCCATAAGTGTGCTGTGGCATCTGTGTGCACACACACTCACACACTCACATATACATCATACATATAAAAAACAAAACAAAAACCTAAGGGTTTTTTTTTGTTGTTGTTGTTGTTACTCCAGATTCAACAGCGTTTTGTGACCCTCACGGGATCACACAGGGTGGCGGGGAGAAGAGACTAGTGAGGTGTGAACAGGGCTATGCAGAGGCAAGAGTTCCCTCCTGGCTGGTTGTCTGAGGGGTCCTGGGCTCCAGGCTTCATGCCCCAAGCAGGTTAGTGTGGGCAAACGGAAACACCTCACCTCCCAGGGCCCTGGGGAGGGAGGGAGGCGGGAGAGGTGAGGCTTGTAGAAGTGCCTTGAAAAGCAAAGCCAGCCCAGTTGTACAAAACGGGCTTCACGCTCCTGTCTCCTTCTGCCCTTGTCACCGCTGGTGCTTTCTCCCAGGAGACTGGGTGCAGCAGCGAGCTCAGCCAGCACGAACCTTGGTCAGTACTGGTGATGTCTCCATTCGCTTTTTGAATTATTTATCCCTCCTTTCCCCCATCGCACCCCTAGACCTTTTATAACATTAGAGCTTTAAATAGGTCTGGGTGTTGGTTTGGGCCACGGCATCTCACCATCCCTCCTGTCAGACAGTCTCGGAAGAAAACTTCTCCACACACATTGATTTTCCCCTCAGCTGGCAGGGCCTCGAGGTCATGGCCATCAGCTCTGCCTGGGTCCCAGGGAACAGCCCTGTTAGGGTGAGGTGGAATCCCAGCTCACAGTGCAGTCCTGCCTGGGGGTTTTTCTGCCCAACTCCGTGGACACTTGCTGAATATTTCAAACCTTTATTCAGCTAGCTGATGGCAGTTGTGGGACCAGCAGGTTCCCAGGGAAGATGTTCTGTTCCTCCTCCTGCTCTGAGGCTGGTGCTGGGCTAACCCAGCACCCACAGATGGCACCTTAACTTCTCAGAGACTCAGCCCCGCCCTCACGCCTTCTGCCCAAGGAAGAGTTATGGTTTCCACAAAGACCTGGAGAAGCTTTTCTGTGGCCTACTCAGAAACAGCTGGTTCCTGTAGATGCCAGCAGCACTGGGTAGGGTGGGGACTATTTTAGACTCAGGGTGGAGATATGGTTTAAGTAGCCTCCACGGTCCTGAGGGTGACGTGTTCTGCTGTTTGAAGCTCAAGAGTGGTCAGGCTGGAAATCCTAACAGCTACTCTGTATCTCTTTGGTACACTGTCGGCATCAGCCTGGACAAGTCAACTGCTCTGCCCTCTTCTCTGCTCCCTGTCTGGCTTCTGAGCTCTGGAGGAAAAGGGCTACCATCTAGCCTCAGCCCCAGATGAGAACATTTTTCTCTTCTACCTACTTCAGCATGCCCACACACCTGGCTCTTCTGGGGGTCTCCCAGCTTGTTTATTTCCGGTACTGTAATGAAATGCATGAGCCTGGATGTTTTGTAAAGAAAATAGGTGTATTCAGTTCAGGAGTTGGCAACTGCATCTATCTGGTCTCTGATGAGAGCCTTCCTTGCTATTTCATAGTGTGGTAGACAAGCATTATAAAGACAGAGGAGAGAGCCAGGAGGTGGTGGTACACACCTTTAATCCCAGCACTCGGGAGGCAGAGGGAGGTGGATCACTGTGAGTTTGAGGCCAACCTGATCTAAAAGAACTAGTTCCAGGACAGCCGGGGCTACACAGAGAAACCCTGTCTCAAAAAAAAAAAAAAAAAAAAAGGAGGAGATAAATCAAGATTGAGAGGAATTCACATGACAAAATGGACGGGGCGGGGCAGGGGGGACTAAAGAGGGGCCAGGTTTGCTTTTAATAACAACACTCTCAGAACCCCACAAGAATTAATCCTTCTCAGGGCAGCACCCCAAATGGCCCAATGTCTTCCTAGCTGATTCCCTATTAACATCACCACACTGAAGATCAAATTTCTAATACTTGAGTGGGTGGGGGGGGGCATAGCATCCAAACAGCCCCTCTAGGTACTCATTTTTTGCCACAGCCTCATCCTACCGAGTAATGGCAACCTCACTGTTATCACTGAGCATGCCCAGTACCTGCTGCTGACCATCTCGTCCTGCTCTTTCTCTTTGGTTCTCCAACCTGTATGACAAAGTGTCATAAATGGCCTATGGAGTTGGCAGGCTCCACTGTCCCAATTCATCACTGCCATGCTCATCCTGGATGTTCCTACATGTAGCTAGCTTGAATCTCTCCTGCTGCAGTTTGAATCTGCACCCTTCCCATGCCCTCCACAGCCGGGCGTTAGAAGACTATCTGGCATGGAACATGACTCCCTTGCTTTCCTCTGAGACTCAGATGCATTAAACTATTTGCCCAAGGTTACAGGGCTGGGTCACAGCTGGTGCCCTGGGACCCAGATCCTCTCCCTCCCAGCACAGCCTGCCACCCCATCCAGAAGGAGACTGAGCCCACCCCAGAGCAAGGCGTGCTGTTTCCATGACCTGAGTTGTCTCTTCAGTTATCAGTTCTCACATTAGCCATGAAGTCAACGAAGCCCCTGGAGATCCAGAAACCAGAGCAGGAAAGGGTCCTGGACTCTGCTGTCCTGCCAGACGTCCCTGCTGGCTGCCCAAGCTCACCTGGGAGTAGAGATGGCACTGCCATCTCTTAGGGCAGTGGGAATTTGGCAACCTTTGACTGTCAGAAAACAAGACACACAGACTATGACAGGGCAGGGACTGGACCCCAAGACCTGGCTTCTCACCAAGGCTGAGCTGCACAGAGAACTGGTTGTTTCCTCACCCAGCTCCCTGGGGAGGATCTTCAAGTGGGCTGTGACCACAGTCTTGGTGACGGTGGCTAGCATCCTGGAACCCTGTGTGGTCTTCTCCTTCCACGTAGTCATAGGGTTGAGTGCCTGCTGAGCCTGGCCAACCAGGCAAGGGCAGGTAGGTATCTGGTGTGGTGCAACAGCTCCATCTACCTGTGACTACAGCAATGGCAGGGACCTGCCGGCTTAGCGACAGAAGTGTCATCCTGAGAGTCCCTGGACATGACTCCTTCCTTAGCAGAGCAGGGCCTTTCCTGATATACAGGGGACCTCAGTGAATTGGTCCCCAGCTCAGAGACCAAGGCTGTTGGATGGAGCATTCAGTGCCATGCTGAGAACACTCTTGAAGGAGCCCCAGCTACAGAGTCCACGGGTAACCAGGATGCTTACAGAGACAGTGTGCAGGCGTTGGGTGGCCACTCTGCTCTGAGCCAATGGCTCCATCCTCTAGGACTTGGTGCAGTACTGTTTACGTGAGAGCACGTGAATGTGTGTGTGTGTGTGTGTGTGTGCGCGCGTGCGCGCGCGCGTGCACCCATGAGCACGCGCACAGGTTTGCATATGTGTGTGCAGTTGTACAGCATGTGTGTGCACACAGGTGTGGAGGCCAAAGGACAATTTCAGGTGTCACTCCTCAGGTAATGTCCACCTTGCTTTTTGAAGCAGGCTGTCTCTCACGGGCCTGGAATTCTCAAGTAGCTCGGCTGGTTGGCAAGCGAGTCCCTGGGACCCACTTGCCTTCACCTCCCCAGCGCTGGGATTACAACTGCGTCCCCACACCAAGGTTATTCACTTGGGTTCTCGGAATCTACAAGTCTTGATGCAAAGCAAGGACTGTGCCGACTGGCCTTTCTCCCCAGGTCTCAGTGGGAAACTTTTAATGTGTCTGAGTACAAACGAAGGCACCTGGAGGCCAGAGACTGCTCCCGCCTTACTCTGGACCTCATCTGTCCTGAGGGCAGCCACACAGAACTTTGTTGCTTTTGCCTACAGAGAAGCTAAGCAATAGAACCTCCAGGGGTCAGAAGAGTGTGGGTCCCAAGAGAGCTGTGCTGGAGATGGCTGGGTCATGACCTAGATTCGTGTCTGGTGCTGCAATAAACACTCTGACAAAAAGCAATTTAGGGGAGAAAAGGATTTATTCCCATTTATAATCCCAGGTTACTGTTTATATCATTAGCGTTTACATCGTTGTGGAGAAGTCAAGGCAGGAGCTGCTAGTCTCTAGTTACATCACATCCGTAGGCTCAGAGCAGAAGAAAGGGGCTGGAGAGACGGCTCAGCAGTTAAGGTTGCTCTTCCAGAGGAACTGGGTTTAGTTCCCAGAACATGAGAGCTCATAACCACCTGTGAATCCAGTTCTAGGGGCTCTGATACGTTCCAGTGACCTCTGTGCATAGACATGCACATAAAATAATAAATTAACATTTTTTTAAGAGCAGAGAGCACTGTAGTGGTACACACCTCTAATTCCAGCACTCGAGAGGCAGAGGCAGGTGGATCTATCCGAGTTTGAGGCCAGGCTGGTTCACAAAGCAAGTTCTAGGATGGCCAGGGCTGTTACATAGAGAAACCTGGGCATGTGGAGGTGGGCACCTGCCTTGGGAATTGTGCCAGCTACAGCTGAGTTTTCCCACATGAATTAACTTTAAGACAATCCTCCACAGGCCAACCCAGTATAGACAGCGCCTCACAGAGACTTTCTTCTCAAGTGGTTTTAGGTTGTATCAAATTGAGAATTACAGTTAACCATCAAGACCACCACCCAGGCTCCAGCCCCGAGCCACATGCTGAGCTGAAGTCACTGTTGGGAGAGGGGCTGACCGAGATGTCTTCAGAGACGTGCTTAGCTCAGTGACTATGACATGTGAGTCCATTAGTGCACATCGCTTTCTTGCCTCTTAACCTTGTTCCTGAGGTTCAAACCTGCATTCCCCAAGAAGCAAGCTCTAAGACAGGGCTAAGCTTCCAGAACTTTAGTTAGGAATGACCACCAAATATCACCAAATGGACGCTCCTGGACAGAGAGAGAAGCCGAGCTGTGTAATCTGGACCCCAGCCCCAGGTCACTTTGCAGGGAACTCAGGAACCAAAGTGATCTGTTGATAGTCGCCACGGGCAGGCTGTCCTGGGAAGGGCTGGAATGTGTCCTACATTCCTGGAGGGGTCTGGGCTGCAGAATGTCACAGTCAGAATCACCATTCCAGTGTGACACTTTAATGGCAGTGAGCCAAGCAAGGAAGGTCATTTAGCAAGGGTTCCTGTCCCAGGGGATTTTTCTTTGTTTTCTTTCTTTATTGTGTATATTGTAAGTGTGTATGCATGAATTTATGTGCACCATCTGTATGCAGAAACTGATGGAGGCCAGAAGAGGGTGCTAGATCCACTGGAACTGGAGTACCAGGCAGTTGTGATTTACTGTGTGGAATTGAACCCAGGCACTCCATAAGAGCAGTCAGTGCTTTTAACCACCGGGCCATCTCTCCAGTCCCTGTTGCAGGTTTTTAAACCCTAAACCTTCCTAAGAGGAGACAGCCAGAGCCTACTCTGTTCCTCTGTCCTCCCGGTCTCCTCTAAGAGGTGGCCCATGAACAGGAGACCAGATGCTCTCCCTTTGATCACCAGTGACCAGATCTGAGCACAAGAAGTTCATTCTTATTCCAATCACACAACAGCCCAGATTAAAATTCATGTTTCCTGCTTCTTTCTATTCTAAGTAATTAGCTTTCATTTCTGTGGGTAAGTGATTAATTAATGCTCTGTTAATTGTGATGGAGATCAGAGCTCAAAATATGCTCAGTTTGTTTCTGTCTACTTTTCAAAAGAAAGGGGAGTAGGGGTGTGAAAAGAACAAGGGTGGGGCTTGTTCTTGTTAGGTTACTATTGCTGCGATGAAACACCATAACCAAAAATAACTTGGAGAGGAAAGGGTTTTTTTGGCTTATATTTCCACATTGTAGTCCGTCACTGAAGGAAGACAGGACAGGAAGGAGCTGATACAGACAGAGGCACAGAGCTGCTTACTGGCTTGCTCCTTCTGGCTTGGTCTGCTTTCTGATAGAATCCAGAACTACCAGCCCAGAGATGACCCCATCCACAGTCGGGTCATTCCCCATCAATCCCCCATCAACCACTACTTAGGAAAATGCCCTACTGGCTTGCCTGCAGCTGATCTTATGGAGTCTGGTTTTTTTTCTATTGAGGATCCCTCTCTCTCTGATGACTTTAGCTTGTGTCAAATTGACCTAAAACTGTCCAGCACAGGGCTCGAGAGGTTACTCAGCCATTAAGAGCTCTTGTCGCTCTTAAAGAGGAGCAGTATTCTCTTCCCAGCACCCATGTTGGGCAACTCACAACCTCCTGTTACTCCAACTATGGAGAATCCAAAACCCTCTTCTGGCCTCTGAGGGCGCGGAAGCAGAGAACCAGCTCCTTCAAACTTCTGATCTCTCCTTGTGCCATGGCATGTGCATAAACATGTGTGTGTTTTGATACACACACACATACAATTAAAAAAAAACTAAAGGGATGAGAGAAGGAGGAAAGAAGGAAGGAAGGAAGGAAAGAATGAAGAAAGGAACGAAAGAAGGAAGAAATAAAGGAATGAGGGAAGGAAGAGAAGATGCCTAAAATGTTGGGACCATCTTCATATCCTTGCCATGTGAAAGGCACAGCTCAGCAGGACAGAATGGTTTTCCTGGACCCATAAGTGTCACTGGATACAAAAAATGTAACTCTCTAAGTGAGTCTTCATCAGAGAGGCCAGCCATATACTTCCCCAGGCACAAGTCAAGTTGAGTGGGGACCTCCCACTGCCAGCCCCTGCATCTTTCACCTTCCCTTCCTCCCCAGGTCCCTGAGTCCATGCCCCTAACCACCACCAGCACAGGTGATGTGCATCATCAGGGATTGTGTGAAGTTGCACGTGAGAGTGTGAATCGGTGCAACCACTCTGGAAAACAAGTTGACATTACCTTTGAAACTGGAATGTTTGCTCGCCGTGGGATCCATCCTCCTTACCGTTAAACCACAGAAATGTGAGTGTGTGCACCAGCAGAGGTAGATAAAGGAACAGAAATGACCCACACATCCATGGACAAGAGTGGATGAGGAAAGAAGTTAAAATGGCCCAGAAATAGGAATGGCAGGAGGAGCGACCCTCTTCAGCACGTGAGAATAAAAGGGAAGAATATTATTGAGCCTCTGAGCGCAGAGGAAGGAACTGCAGGGACGGAGGCTCAGATTCAGAGCCAGGGTACCTGCCAGCTGTAAAGAGCCAACCACTTCTACAAAGAACAAAAAGGTAAAACTAGGGCTGGTGAGATGGCTCAGCGGGTAAGGGCATTGCCTCCAAACCTAACAACCTTAGTTCCACCCCAGGGACCCGCAAGGTGGAAGGAGAGAGCCAGATGCTGAAGGTGCTCTGACCTCTGACATGTACACCACACACAAGGAAATAATGGATTTTTAAAAGTCCATTTCAGGGGGCTGGAGAGATGGCTCAGAGGTCAAGAGCATTGCCTGCTCTTCCAAAGGTCCTGAGTTCAATTCCCAGCAACCACATGGTGGCTCACGACCACCTGTAATGGGGTCTGGTGCCCTCTTCTGGCCTGCAGACATACACACAGAAAGAATATTGTATACATAATAAATGTTTAAAAAAAAAGTCCATTTCAATATTTTAAAAAAAGTAAAATGAAACAAGCATCTTATTTAGTCACATCTACCTAGGTGGCAGGAGTTTAAAAACCCACAAAATTCAAGAAAGTGATTTTCCTTTTACATAAGGATGGATAAGAAGACACAAGCTGCTAGGAGTTTCTGATTCTTGTGAATGATGGGTTCATGGGTGTCTTAGGGTTACTATTGCTGTGAAGAGACCATGACAATGGCAACTCATTTTTTGTTGTTGTTGTTGTTGTTGTTCTTTTTGTTTTTGTTTGTTTTTTTTCGAGACAGGGTTTCTCTGTAGCTTTGGAGCCTGTCCTGGAACTAGCTCTTGTAGACCAGGCCTCAAACTCACAGAGATCTCCCTGTCTCTACCCTCCCAAGAGCTTGGATTAAAGGCACACACCACTACTGCTCGGCCCATGGCAACTCTTATAAAGGAAACCATTTAATTGGGGTGACTCGCCTACAGTTTAGAGGTTCAGTCCATTATCATCATGATGAGGAGCATGGAGGTAGGCAGGCAGACGAGGGGTTGGAGAAATAACTGAGAGTCCTAAATCTTGCAGGCAACAGGAAGTCGACTGAGACACTGGGTGGTATCCTGAGCACAGGAAACCTCAACTCCGCCCCCATAATGACATACCTCCTCCAACAAGACCAACCCATTCCAACAAAGCCACACCTCCTAATAGTGCCACTTCCTGAGATTATGGGGGCCAATTACAAACAACCACAATGGGTTAATCACATGTTTTATATTTTAAAAAATTGTTTTGTGACAGGGTCTCACTTTAGCCCATGCTGGGTTAGAGCTCACTTATATAACCCAGGCAGGCCCCAAACTTGGAGCAATCCTCCTGCCTCATCCTCTGATATGTTGGGATTGCAATGTGAGCCCTCTAGAGAGACCCCAGCTGCAACTACCACTTTAAGATAGCTTTTTGGGACTAGTGACATAGCTCATCTGGTACTGACTATGCCCTAGGCCCTGGTGCAATCCCCAGTGATTACACAAAACCAGGGGGGGGGTGTGGCTCAAGTCTGTAATCCCTGCATTCTAGAAACAGGAAGATTAAAAAAAAAATCAAGGTCATATCCTCATCCTCTGCTCAGTTAGTCAAGGCATCTTGGACTATATGACTTAAAATAAAACAAATAAAAAAAGAAAAGAAAAATAACTTTATGGTAGCTTGCCTCTTAGAAGGCCCGATGATCCTGGCTCTGGAAATTCATACTCCCTTACACTAACTGCTACTGGACACTGGCTGCTAAAATCCACATGGCACTTGAGAACCTGTCACCTCTGAGGCTGTTTTGGAGGTTGTGGGGGTTTGAATGTAGTCGTTCCCCATAAGCTCATGGGAACGGTACTGTGAGGAGGTGTGGTTTTGTTGGAGTAGGAAGTGTGACATTGCAGGAGTGAGCTTTGAGGTCTTATATGCTCAAGTCACACCCAGTGTCTCAGTTCACTTCCTGCTGTTTTCAGATCAAGTTGTAGCCAGTACCATGTCTGCCTGCATGCTGCTGTGTCCTGCCATGATGATGACAGACTAAACCTCTTGACATGTAAGCCACCCCAATTCGATGTTTTCCTTTCTAAGAGTTGCTGTGGTCATGGTGTCTCTTCACAGCAATAGGACACTGACTAAGACAGAGGACACTGTGGCTTCTGTTTGGTTTCTCTTGCTCCCTTCATTTTGGTGCAGTGTCCCTCCTGGAGAAGCATTCTGCCATCTTCCTTTCAGTTTTTATAGGGAGGTTCTGTGAGGCCAAACGAAGGGCTGGGCCTTAATACAGAATCTTGGATAGGCATAAAATGTTGGGTTTAGGGGGGCGGTGTCGAGAGAGGGTTTTTCTGTGTCTCCCTGGTTTTTCTGGAACTCACTCTGCAATAGTAGGATTAAAGGTATGCCCCGCCACTGCCCAGCCTGGTGAGAAAATGTTCCCAGGCAGTAGGAGGAAGAGTCTAGATTGAAGAAAGCCGGTTGAGGGTGGAGCAGCCCTGACTCCGCTGGGGACAGCTCTGGAGGGAAGGGACAACAGAGGCAAAGATGCTGGTAGCCAAGCTGCGGGGTGGATCTGGCCCACATGGGGGCACCACACTCTGCCACATCTGGGCTGACAGCAGACTGGGAAGAAGCTAGAGGAAGGCAGGACTGGAAGGAACTGTTCATGTGCCTATAAACCAGACTGTTCCCTCTCTCCAGGTTTCTTCCCCTTCTCTTTTGACACTGGGTCTCTATGTAGCTCTGGCTGGCCTGGAACTCACTATGTAGGCAAAGATCTGCCTACCTCTGCCTCTCAAGGGCTGGGATCAAGGGTATTAGCACCACATACCAAGCACTGGGGATCTTAGGATGCTGAAGCAGTGCTTTTGATGTAGGAGGTGCATCTGTCTTATTTGCTGTCGAGCCCCCGGAGCCCAGCAAAGTGCTCACCCACCGCAGGCAGGGAGCAGTAACAACAGGAATGTGGACATGAGCCCACACTTACTCAGCACCTGTGGCTGAGTGCCAAGAACCTTTCAGGGTGCGCTCCAGGCACAACGCTGTCCACTCCAGGCTGAGCAGCAGATCCAGCCCGGCCCCACCTGTTTCCTGTCTCTCCCTGACAGAAGGCTTTTCATAACCGCCCTTCCCAGGCCTTCGCTATGCAGGCCCCTACAGATGGGATCAACATGGGGACCCTCACATGGGATCTGGAAGTAGGGGGAGGGACAGAGCTAACTTCCTGCTTCTGTGACTGGTTCTCTGGCAAGCAGGGCCAGGCAGATGTGAGTTCTTTCCTGCAGCAGGATCTGGTACCCAGTTACCACCCCGGGAGTCAGAGGGCAGTTGGCAGCTGCAATGAGGCTGTGTCTTCTGGGACGCAGCCAGATGGGTGGAGCCTGGACCTCAGCGGGGCCAGTGGTAGCTTTGGAGGCGCGCAGACAGCCCTGCCTCTGTCTCCTGCCCCACCCCTATCTCAAATCACTTTCTGTTCACAACTCCTCAGGCGGCCGTGCTGAGTGCCTACTCGCTCACCTATAGCCCTCATTTTACAGGCGCAGGGACTCTAAGCCAGTGAGTGACAGGCCGAGTCAGCCTTGACTTTTGAGTTTTCCTTACCTCTTCGGCTTGACTCCGGGTTTTCTTTACCTCAGTGACCTGGAAGAGCCAGGCTGACTAAACACCAGCGTGGTGGACTAGGGTTTGCAGATTGATAGCGTTTGCAAAAACACTTCAGAGTCAGTTAAAATTGAGAGAGAACTAAGGAGGAATGTCACCAAGCTCATGGCTTGGGAGGTCAGCTAGGTGGTACCATCTTGGTTTCATTAGTATCTCGGGTTTGAATGGCACCCACGGGCACATCTCATCTCCAGTTCCCCCTGAGGCTGTGCACCAGGGCACCAAGGAGACTAGCCGGCAGCTGCCTGGGCTGGAATGTTCCTTCCTGCTGATAGGGGTTGGGGGCATTGTTGTGTGGTCAGGACAGTAAATCAAAGTTGTTGGTTGACGTAATTAGGTTGTTCGAATGATACCAGCCTTGACTTGCGGATACCAAAGGTGCTGGGATAAGGCAGCCAGACGGGCCAGTCTGTTCCTGCCTGGCCCAGCTCCAGCTCTGGAATCTCCACTTCTTCATTCATTGTCTTACACATTCAACAAATATTTGAGCACCACCACATTAGCCCTTGGCGGCTAGCCAGAATTGGAATGTTCAGACATTTTAAGCCAAAGCCGGAGGTGATTACATTCCCAGGTGGGAAGCAATTTCCTGCTTCCTTGTATCTCAGGCAGATGAGTTCCCTTTCTTTCTTTCTTCCTTCCTTCCTTCCTTCCTTCCTTCCTTCTTCCCTCTTTCTTTCTTTCTTTCTTTTTTTCGTTTCTCTGTAACCTTGGAGCCTGTCCTGGAATTAGCTCTTGTTGAACTGCCTGCCTCTGCCTTCTGAGTGCTGGGATTAAAGGCATGCGCCGCCACCACAGGGCCCATTTCTTTCTTTCTTTCTTTTTTTTTTTCTTTTCACAGTATCTTTTTTTAAAAAAATATTTACTTATTTATTTATTTATTTATTATGCATACAATATTCTTTCTGAGTGTATGCCTGAAGGCCAGAAGAGGGCACCAGACCTCATTACAGATGGTTGTGAGCCACCATGTGGTTGCTGGGAATTGAACTCAGGACCTTTGGAAGAGCAGGCAATGCTCTTAACTGCTGAGCCATCTCTCCAGCCCTTTCCACAGCATCTTTAGCTTTGTCCCCAGGACCACCTATTTGGTTATTGGGACTGGAACTCTAGCTCACTGGTAAAAGTACACTGACCAGGATAAGGCTCCAGGGTAGATTCAGGGTAGAGTCCTGGCACAAAGGAAGAATGGAAGGAAGGAAAGACAGAAGGAAGGAAAAGAAAGGCATTGTTAAAATAATCCAAGGAATTTACCAACATTTGTACAGCCTAAAAAACATACACAACAACAACAAAAACCCACTAAGAATAACATGGAATAGGGTGGAGAGATGCCCCAGCAGTTCCAAATGGGTACTGCTCTTGCATAACACCCAAGTTTGGCTCCCAGCACCCACATCGGGAGGATCACAGTGCCCGCACCTCCAGTTCCAGGAGATCCAAGCTCCTCTTTTGGGCTCAGAACATTTGCACTCACGTGTGCACATTCCCATACACAGGCACACGTATAAAGATAACAAATCTTTTAAAAAATGAAATAAAGGGATTGATTATAGAGATCAGAACATATGTGATGGGGGGACAGGAAGGTAAGGGGGAATATGACCAGAATGAATCACATAAATCTATAAAATCATCACAACATTTTTAATTTTTTTAAAAAAGGAAGGTCCAGCTGGGTGGTGGTGGTCACAGAGGCAGACAGATCTCTGTGAGTTCAAGGCCAGCCTGGTCTACAAAACAAGTTCCAGGACAGCCAGAGCTACACAGAAAAGGCTTTGTTTTGAAGAAAAAAGAAAGGAGGAAGAAAGAAAAGAATAGAGAAAAAAAGGGGGAAGAAAAAAAACCGGAAGGGCCGGCAAGAGGAACCAGCAGGTAAAGAAAGATGCTGGCCACCAAACATGACAACTTGAGCTCAGGTACTACATGGTAGGAGAAAACCAACTTCTCCTTCATGGTGTCCTTTGAGCTCTGATCATACGTGAGCATGTGTACGTATGCATATATATTATACATATATATGTATATATATGCATAATAAATAATTTTTAATTAAAAAATTAGCTTTGGGGGACTGGAGAGATGGCTCAGCCATTAGGAGCACTGGCCATTCTTCCAGAGGACCTGGGTTCAATTCCTGCATAGCAGCTCACACCTGTCTGTAACTCCAGTTCCAGGGGATCTGACACCTTCACACCAATGCCTAAAAAAGTTAAATAATTATTTTTAAAAATTTAGCTTTGGGCTGAAGAGATGGCTCAGAGGCTAAGAGCACTGGCTGCTCTTCCAGAGGATCTGAGTTCAATTCCCAGCAACCATGTGGTGGCCCACAACCATCTGTAATGAGATCTGATGCCCCCTTTGGCCTGCAGGCATACTTGCAGACCAAACACTGGATACAGAATAAATAAGTCTTTTTTGTTTCTGTTTTTTTTTTTGTCTTTTTTTTTTTTTGTTTTTCAAGACAGGGTTTCTCTGTAGCTTTGGAGCCTGTCCTGGAACTCGCTCTTGTAGACCAGGCTGGCCTCAAACTCACGGAGATCCTCCTGCCTCTGCCTCCCAAGTGCTGGGATTAAAGGCATGTGCCACCACCGCCTGGCAGAATAAATAAATCTTTTAAAAAAAGAAATAAATTAGCTTTATGTATATGTTTTTTTTCCTGCATGTATGTATGTTACCATGTACATGTCTGGTGCCTTTGGAGGCTAGGACATCAATCCCTCACCTCCCGAGAACTGGAGTTATGGATGACGGTAACCACCCTGTGGATGCTGGGAAGCCAACCTAGGTCTTCTGCAAGATCAGCATGTACTGTGAACTGCTGTGCCATCTCTCCATGTATGCCAGGCTGGCCTAGAGCTAAGGGAAATCTGACTCACTTGTTTTCTGAGTGCTGGGGTAAAGGTGTGTACATCCAGGCTTCAGTGGAGACTGAGGAAAGAGTGTTGGCTAGTGTTTCATCAACTTGGTACAAGGTATAGTGATCTGGGAACAAGGAACCAGTCTCAACTGGGAAAATGCCTCCATCAGATTAGTCTGCAGGCAAGTCTGTAGGCAAGTCTGTGAGGCCGTCAACTTTCCTTGATTAGATTAATAAATGATATGGGGAGGCCCCACCCACTGTGGAGTGGTGGTCCGGCAGGTGGTCTTGGGTTGCATAAGAAAGCAGACTGAGAAGCCAATCCAGTGAGCAACCTTCCTTCATAGTCTCTGCAATAGGTCCTGCTTCCAGGTTCCCGCCTGGAACTCAGAGAGCACTAAAACAAACATAGTGGGCTTCGTTGAGAGTCTGCGAGCAAGTGCACAGAGGGAAGGAAGGACGTCTTTGTATTTAAGAATAAAACTCAGAGGCTGGACAGGTGGCTCGGTGGCTAAGAACACTGTTCTTCCAGAGGGCCTGAGTCCAGTTCCCAGCACAGTGTCACGCAGCTCACGCCTGCCTGTAACTCCCGTCCCAGGGCATCCAGCACCACCATCAGGATTCCATGGGCAATTTCTGATGCATGACACACGTTCACATATATGCTCTCACACACAAACACATAAATAAAAATATTTTTTTAAAGAATGTATCTCACCAGGCATGGTGGCACATGCCTTTAATCCTAGCGCACAGCAGGCAGAAGCCGGAGGATCTCTGTGAGTGTTCCGGGATAGGCAGAGATACATAGAGGGACACTGTCTTAGTAAGGGAAAGACTATACCTCAGCAGGGTAGAATCGCCTCTCTCATTTCCTCATGTCTTCAGAGAATAGTGTTTTCCACCTCCTGGCTTCAGGCTGGTCTATTTAAAGTTGTAAAGCAGGATTTTTTTCCTGGGCTGTTGAAATGCCTCTGAGGTAAAGATGTTGCTGCACAGGCCTGACAACCTGAATTCAACTCCCTGATCCTATGGCAGAAGGAGAGAACCAGCTCCCAAAAGCTACCCTCTGGCTTCCACATGCTTATGACATGTGTATACATGCACACCGTGATAAAATTTAGAAACAAACGCACACATAGAAAATCCCCACAGGGTTTTCTCCTGTCTTGGGAGGTCTTATCTGAGCAAGTTAAGTGCTTGCTGGCCACATCAGAAAAAGTATTGTTAACCATGAACCAAACCATCTGTGAAAGACGCTCTGTCTCAGAGGAAGCTGATTTTACTGTGTTACTATTTGCGTCTCAGGCAGTGCCTGGAAAATAACTGACTGCCTAGGGCTTTCATTTCCCTTATTCCTGCCTTACAAGCCCTGGTAGAAGTAGAATAAAATGTCATTAGAACTACCCGAAGCTGGACAAGGTAGTGCACATCTTCGATGCCAGGAGGCAGAGGCAGGTGGATCCCTGTGTGTTCTCAAGGCCGGCCTGGTCTACATAGTGAGTTCCAGAGCAGAAAGGGCCATGTAAAGATTCTGTCTCAAAAGAAAGAAACAAACAAACAGTTCATTTTCAAAAGTATAGTGTGCTTTTTTCCTCCTTGTTTGTTAAACCAAGCTTTATTGATAAAATGGAATTCAGAATATCTTATTAGGAACAGCAGCAGGCCCAGCCAATCACGATAGGAAAAAATGTGACAGTTTCCTACTGAGTGGAAGGGCTCATAAAGATGTGCAAAGAATCATTTCAGCCCAAAATCGACACTCTCGCAAACATACTGTGTCACCTGCTGTCACCTGCAGTGCTCTCGGCTGCTGGAGGGGCATCCTAGAGACAGGTGAGAAGGAGCGGCTGTGTGAACAAGCCAGCCCCTCACCAGAACACAGACAGCTTTTTAGAACTCCCTGGGTGTGCAGCTTTGGAAGCTTTTGGAATTCTTCATAACCATGTGCACATGAGCTGTGGCTGCTGCTCTCCCTGTCCCATGACTATCTGCTGTGTCACGCAGCAAGCCAAACATTTCCTTTATCATTGTTCATAATTAAATAGGAGCACTTTCTACAAGGACGACTACACTTTACCAAAAAACCAAAATTATACAACGAAAATTGCTGGAGTCTGATTTACAACATGAATTACGGTTTGAAATCACGTTTACATAAGTCTCGAATTTACAGTTAAAAACAATCCATTCTGGGCTAGCTGTTCCACCGCTCAGGATCTCTGGTGTGGTCCCTCAGCCGTGCCGGACCCCTTCCTTAAAGTTGATGGTGGATATTCAAAGGCTCGGCAGAGTTGAGCTGTGCTCTCCTGTGGAGGCGAAGGTGAATCTGTGGCCAGATGAGCGGCTTCCCCACAGATCAGCAGCTGATGGGGCATCAGCGTCGTCATTTTTGTAAGGATTCAGTCTATTGTAGAAGGCTTCAATTACATTCCGCTTGCTTGCCAGTTCACCCCTGGTGGGAGGATGGGGAGGTTCTCTCTGGCTAGCGTGGCTAGTGTGAGCGTAGCATGGGCTAAGTCAGGGATGCCTTCCCCTGCTTCTTTATGATTTCTTTTTTAAGGCTTTTTTTTTAAAATTGATTTTATTGAGCTATAAATTTTTCTCTGCTCCCCTTCCTTCTTTTCCCTCCCCTCCCTTTCAACTCTTTTCCAAGGTCCCCATGCTCCCAATTTACTCAGGAGATCTTGTCTTTCTACTTCCCATGTAGATTAGATCTCTGTAAGTCTCTCTTAGTGTTCTCATTGTTATCTAAGTTCTCTGGGATTGTGATTTGTAGGCTGGTTTTCTTTGCTTTATGTTTAAAAAACACTTATGAGTGAGTACATATGATATTTGTCTTTCTGGGTCTGGGTTACCTCACTCAATATGATGTTTTCTAGAACCATCCATTTGCCCACAAATTTCAAGATGTCATTATTTTTTTTTCCTGCTCTATAGTCTTCCACAAAAGAAAATGTATACCACATTTTCCTTATCCATTCTTGGGTCAAGGGGCATTTTGGTTGTTTCCAGGTTCTGCCTATAACAAACAATGCTGCTATGATCGCTGCATTCCAGGTACTTGTCCAGCTCTGCCTCCTTCTCCACAGCTTCTGCTGAGATGTTAGGTGCACTGGGAAAAGAGATCAAAATCACACTCACATCTCGACTTCTCTTCTACAAACAGGTGTCAACTACTTCACCGGAACTTTCTCAAGGTCATCAGTTACTTCAAGTCTGTACAGAGCACTTCGTTTCCCGTGGCGACCCAGATACCATCACCTGCAATCCAACATCATGGACTTCCGGCTCCGGGGAGACAAACTGCTCTGTGGGACCTTTTCCATGGACACATTTGTAATGGAAATCCCCAAGGGCCCTGACACAGCCAGAGAACCGTTTACACGCTGAATCATCACAGAGCCCCTGCATTCTGAATTCGTTCTTTTTCCAGCGGATTACTTGGTTTGTGGTCTTGTGCGAAGAAGTGAACTCTTTCCTCTTTCTACAGAGGAAATCTTTTTTTTTTTTTTTTTTTTTTTTTGAGACAGGGTTTCTCTGTGTAATTCTGCTGTCCTGGAAACACTCACTCACTATGTATGCCAGGCTGGTCTCATACTCGGAAAGATGCTCTGCCTCTGCCAAGATTAACGGCAAGAGCCACCCCACCCAGCCCTCTGGAGTCTTCTTGCCTCAGCCTTCCCCGGCTAAGAGTCCCGGTGTGAGTCAGCACGCCTTCCTGGACTCTGAAGACCTCTGTTCCGTCCACATCACCGGATACTTTTGTATTCTACAAGATGTAGTCCAACCCCCACCTCTATCTATCTCAGCTAATGCAAACTCTGGTGCAATAAACACGGGAGTGGCTGGCCTTGGTCACACCTGCCTTTAATCGCGCAAAGGGGGACCTCTGTGAGTTCGAGGCCAACCTAGTCTATATAGCAGTTTCCAGACAGAAAGGGTTACATAGAGAGACCCAGTTAAAATAAATAAATTGATAATTATGATGATGACGACATGGGGATGTGTACGGCACAAAGATATTTGCCTGTTCTAAAGCTTTAGAATTACAGGTTCTGTGTCTCTGTCTACAGCGTATCGCAAATTAAGTTTTGCGCAATATCCCGACTGTGAAACTCGGGTTGGGGTTTGTCTTCATTTGTTTTTTCTCCCGTCTACTTGTGTTTAGTACTCCCAGCACTGTTTATTGGCACCCTCCCCCTTAATTCTGCTTCGGGGGACCTAAGTCATCTGAGAGCCCAAGGAAAGACGTCCTTACCTTGCTCTTACCCAGGAACCACAAGCCAGCCCAGAGCAAATCAGGTGTAAGACAAGCACCGCTCTCCTGAGGACTTCGGAGCCAACTGTAGCTGCGCTACAAGTGCACTCAGGACCCCGAACTGTCCTCCCTAGCTAAGAGTGCCATCAAGGAACTCTAGACTCTAAGCAGTGCAGCCTAGGTGTCCCAGGTTGAGTGGTCCCTGCAGCGGTGAAGGTAGCGGCACCAGGTGGGTCCCACCGCCAGGGGGCGCTGCACGTCCAGTTACCTGAGGTCACAAGGTGTCTACACAACCAAGGTTCGGAGCGCAGCACAGATTCCAGTGCTTACCGCCTGCTGCGGAAGCTGAGACTCTCCGTCAGCCTCGTGGTGAGAGGACGATCGCCCCTCCTGTCCCGGGGAAAAACAGAAGGGAAGAATCCCTGGGAGTGAATGGGAAGGACACTACAGTCTCCGAAGACCGTGTCCAGGGACAGGTATCCTCACGCCAGCGACCCGGGACCCTTCGTCCTCTAAGTGCAAAAACGACCCTGCTTCCCACTCCCTGGACCTCTCAACCTGAGTCGTTGAGCATCTGTGCAAAACAAACCTCCACTCCATCCCAATTCCACAGCTCTCTCCCCTCGGTTATTCCTTCTTATCTTATAAAGAACTAACTAACTTTTACAATTGCAAACATTTTTTTTAATGGGCATTTAATTAGACTAATTATTGGAGGATCTTTCTGGAAAGATCACTAGAATGCAACTCAGGTTTTATAACACAAACGATTAAAACAGGCTTTCATTGTCACCCAGAGAGACAGAAACTGCAATAAATATTTTATTGTCAATTTTTAATAATATAAAACCGTCCCCATGCAGACATGGAGGCAGGCTATAAGGCCCATCAGAGGTTCTAGAACTCTCTGAAGAGTTTGGAATCGCCTGTTCTGAAAACAGCTGCAATGCTTGCAAAGCAAGCAGCTCTAGCCTTAAAAATAGAAACTGAAAAATGTTTCTTTCTATAAAAAAAGACCTCTTTTTCCTTTGAGACAGGATTTACGGTGTAACCTAGTTGTATTACAAGAGTGTGCCACCACACCCAGCCCCCCCCCCACAAAAAGGAAAAAAAAGCCCACTTTTCCATCTATAGAGAATGTCAGTGGTTAGTGAAGACGTGGGTTTTAAATCAGTTTCTACTCGTAACTGAAGACAGGAATGGAACTGCATACACAGGTATTTCCAATTCTACACCACAGAATCACTTTCAGTTGCTGGTATGGCCTCTGGTCACACTGTTGGAGGGTCCACTGACTTTGGTCTCTGTCTACTTTTTTTTTTTTAAATATGGAATGCGTCACAAATATGCGCGTCATCTTTGCCCAGGGCCATACTAATCTTCTCTTTATTGTACCAATTCTAGCATATGCGCTGCCAAATACGTTTAAAATTAAATTCAGGGTAGATCTTTCTCCAAAGATAAACAAACTTAAGATCTGTGCACTAGGACCGCTGCTCAGCAACCAATCAGCAACCATCAGGCAAATGCAAATCAAAGCCCATTCACACCCTCTAGACTAGCTGGTACCAGGGTGGGGATGAACTTGGCAATGGTAGAGAGTTTGCCAGGGATCGTGGTTCTGGGTCTGAAAAAATAAACAAAACAACAGAAAATAAGTGTTTACTGCAGGAAAATTAGAACTCTTGAGCGTTGCTGCTGGAAAGCGAAGTGCTACAATCACTGTGCAAAATTATAGTGATTTTTGGAAGGGGAAAAAAAGAATTACTATATAATCCAGCAATTCTACCTCTGGGCATAAATACAAAAAAGAGAAAACAAGACTAGAACTCTTTTTTGTTTGTGTGCTTGTTTGGTTGGTTTTTCAAAGCAGGGTTTCTCTGTGTAGCCACTGCCCGGCTAATTTGTAGCAGGCTCTCTCTTGAGCCACCAACCAGCTCACAAATCGTGACATGGAGACTTACTATTAGTTATGAATGTTCGACCTTATCTTATGCTTGTCTCACTAGCACTTATGACTTAATTTTTTTTTAAGATTTATATGGCACCAGAATTTATTCTTACTGCTTTCTACTGGCTTTTGGGGAACCTAGTCTCTTTGAATGGATATGTTGCTCAGCCTAGATATAGTAGGGAGGGCCTTGGACCTTCGTCAAAGCAATGTGCCCTACCCTCTCTGAGGAGTGAATGGGGGACTGGGGTGTAAGTGGAGGGGATGGGAAGAGAGGAGGGAGTGGAAACTTGAATTGGTATGTAAAATGAAAAAAGAATAGTTTGTTTTCTTTTTTATTGATATTTATTGAGCTCTACATCTTCCTCTGCTCCCCTCCTTGCCTCTCCCCTCCCCCCTTCAATCCTCCCCCAAGGTCCCCATGCTCCCAATTTACGCAGGAGATCTTGTCTTTTTCTACTTTCTACTTCCCATGTAGATTAGATCTATGTAAGTCTCTCTTAGTGTCTACATTGTTGTCTAAATTCTCTGGGATTGTGGTTTGTAGGCTGGCTTTGCTTTATGTTTAAAAACCACCTATGAGTGAGTACATGTGATAATTGTCTTTCTGTGTCTGGGTTACCTCACTCAAAATAATGTTTTCTAGCTCCATCCATGTTCCTGTGAAATTTAAACTGTCGTTATTTTTTTCTGCTGTGTAGTACTCCATTGTGTGAATGTACCAGATTTTTCTTAGCCATTCTTTGATCGAGGGGCATTTAGGTTGTTTCCAGGTTCTGGATATATTGGGTTTTTTTTTAATAAAATAAAATAAAAAGATTTATTTAAGCTGGGCGTTGGTAGCACTTCCTTAAAGAGCTAGGTGCAGTTAATAGTTGCTGGAGGAGGGAGAGATATTTCCTTCAGTCGTGTGGTCACTAGTACGTTGCTCGTCTTCCTGTAAAGAACCCCTCACCCATGCACCCAGTAACAAGTCCCACTAACAAACTCACACAAAAAGAAAGGAGAAAGGGAGGGAAGGAGGGAGGGAGGGGAGGAGGGAGGGAGGAAAGGAAGGAAGGAAGAAGAAGAGGGGCTGGGAAGATGCTGTGCAAACATAAGGGCCTTGATTCCGAACCCCCAGTACACACATAAAAATTCAGACATGGCTGGTGTGCCAGTGTGCAGGCTGTCCAGCACTGGAGGTGACCGGTGAGTCTGGAGGTGTGCAGGCTGGCCAGCACTGGAGGTGACCGGTGAGTCTGGAGGTGTGCAGGCTGGCCAGCACTGGAGGTGACCGGTGAGTCTGGAGGTGTGCAGGCTGGCCAGCACTGAAGGTGACCGGTGAGTCTGGAGGTGTGCCTATAGCACCAGCACTGGAGGTGACCGGTGAGTCTGGAAGTGTGCAGGCTGGCCAGCTCTGGAGGTGACCGGTGAGTCTGGAGGTGTGCAGGCTGGCCAGCACTGGAGGTGACCGGTGAGTCTGGAGGTGTGCAGGCTGGCCAGCACTGGAGGTGACCGGTGAGTCTGGAGGTGTGCAGGCTGGCCAGCACTGGAGGTGACCGGTGAGTCTGGAAGTGTGCAGGCTGGCCAGCACTGGAGGTGACCGGTGAGTCTGGAGGTGTGCAGGCTGGCCAGCACTGGAGGTGACCGGTGAGTCTGGAGGTGTGCAGGCTGGCCAGCACTGGAGGTGACCGGTGAGTCTGGAGGTGTGCAGGCTGGCCAGCACTGGAGGTGACCGGTGAGTCTGGAGGTGTGCAGGCTGGCCAGCACTGGAGGTGACCGGTGAGTCTGGAGGTGTGCAGGCTGGCCAGCACTGGAGGTGACCGGTGAGTCTGGAGGTGTGCAGGCTGGCCAGCACTGGAGGTGACCGGTGAGTCTGGAGGTGTGCAGGCTGGCCAGCACTGGAGGTGACCGGTGAGTCTGGAGGTGTGCAGGCTGGCCAGCACTGGAGGTGACCGGTGAGTCTGGAGGTGTGCAGGCTGGCCAGCTGGTCCACAATAGTGAGCGTCAGCAGCAGAGATGGAGGATGACGTCCTCCCCTGGCCTCATGGATGTACACACCTGCACACTCACAGGTGTGCACATCACCCCTACACAACCAAATGTAAGCACACTCAAATAATAATAATGATAATAATAATTTAAAAGAAAAACTAGGCAAAATAGAAGGCAGAAGGGAGAGCTAGTTAGCAAGAGACAATCAGTAGGTATGGGAAGAGGGTTAAAGGAGGATAATGGGGATGAGTGGGTGGGCATGATCAAAATGCATTGCACACATATGAAAAAAGATATAATTAAACCATTGTTGGGTGTAGTTATATGCATTAATGAAAACTTTAAATTTTTTTATATGTTGCATGGTTCTATTTACATGAGCAGTAAATACAAAAAAAAATCAACTAGCGATTGTCAAGGACTGGGTGGGACAGAGGAATCAGAAGTAACTTCCTACAGGGTATGAGGTTTCCTTTTAGGGTGCCGAAAAATGCCTTGGAAATAAGTAGAGCTAATTGGACGTTGTGGGTGTACTAAACACCATTGTGTTGTGTATTTGAAAATGATTAATCTTTGATTTTATATTAAGACTTTTATAGCAATTAAAACAAGAACAAAACTAACCAAAACCAACAGCCAGTTGGGCAAGTTGGCACTTTGAGGATCAGGAGTTCAAGAACATTCTGAGCCCGGGCATAGCGGAGTTAGGTGCAAGCGGTATCCGATGCCCTCTTCTGGCAGCAGATGTACAGGCAGACAGAGCACTCATATAAAATAAATAAGTAAACAAGCCTTTGGGGGAAAAAGAGTTTTCTGGGCTATGTAAAGAGTTCAACGACACCTGGCCAGGGTGGCACACACCTTTAACCCCAGCTCTTGGGAGGCAGAGGCAGGCTGATCTCTGGGAGTTCAAAGCCAGCCTGGTCTACAGAGTGAGTTCCAGGATAGACAGAGAAACCCTGTCTTTGTTGGGGGAAGGAGGGTAGAATTCAAGGTCAGCCTAAGCTACGTGAAACCCTGTTCCAAAAATAACTAGACAAAACTATAAAAATCACCAATTTCACTAAGATTCAGTAATACTAACGCCCGATTCAAATTACAGCTATCAACTCCAGGCAATACAATAAAACAGACACAGGAGGACCCTGAAGCTGGAGAGAGGCAGGCACGCCCGCCTATGGTCCCAGAACCTGAGGCGTGAGAGCAGCAAGTGAGCCGCTTCCTTTCTGTCTTAGAGATTATATATTACATACTCCTGCGTGGGCTACATTTGTGGGTGAGTGTGCATGTGCCAAGCACGAGTGCAAGAGTCAGTTATCTTCTCTCCTTGCACTACTGTGTCCCGGGGATAGACCCTCCCTTGGAGGGCGCTCTCAGAGAACTGCCCAGTGGGAGGAGGAGCCTCATCCTCCGGGACAGACATGCTGACCTCACTTCCCCACCCCACACATCCCTACCTGGAAAAGCTGGACTCCATGTACCCTACCAGAAGAGAGCAAAGCCCCCTCCCCTTCTTGCTAGTGGTAGAGGTCATGGGCACTGAGTGGAGAGTTAGAACTCGCAGGCTGGTGGCCAGGCCATATGAGGAGCCTGTGATGAAACTCAGCAGGTGCCTAGAAAGGACCCTGACTCCTTTCGCCCCAGTTCTGAGTGTCCGCAGACACTTGCCCACCGTGGCAGCCACAGGAGGAGGCTTACTGCAACGGGAGAGTTAAAGAGTCCGTGTTTCCATCAAAACCACTAACACTGCTGCTGAGCACTTAAATTCATAAGCCTGCCTCAGTTTCCCTATTCCAAAGAAATTAGGAAACAGAAATTGCTAAAGGAAGATGAACTTCTTTCCATTTGGGCATAACGGAGATGAGAGGGACTCCCCATTTCTCTCTGCCTTTCCTAGTTTGACTGTCTTCCCAAAAGATGAAGCCAAAGCCCAGAAATCACACATGCTGACTAACTAGGAGACAAGTGTCAGTGCCTTGAGCCAAGGGGAGGGGCGTGGATGGGCGGGCAGGGGCGGGGAGCAGGGATGACTCTTTGCTCTTCCTGTGTGGCATTCCCAGGGAAGCTATAATTCTTAGGGTTCATTGTTCTAGGATCTCTATTTCAATCCCACTGGCAAAGTGGACCTAGCTAAAAGAGAAACCAATGTCTTGTTCAGTGCGACTGTTCTGAACGGTCCAGAGAAGGATGTAGGGATAAGTCCCGCCCCTAAGGGGGCGTGTTCGCCTCGGGCTAATGTTTGCCTATAAATTTGGCAAGCGTGCTCCCAGCCATCGCTTCTGCTTTCCTGGTCTCCGCAGGAACGGTGGTTCCGTAAGTCTATTTCTCCATTAAAGCTGTATATATATTTTTACAATCTGTCTGCATTCGCTTACGTCGTTACAGAAGGATCTACAGTATTTATAGTTTTGCTTTTGAATGAGTAACTTCATTAAGTATATAGCAGTCTAAAGTAAAATGTAAATGACAAGGGATAGCAATAGAACGACACCATTAACTGCAGTGCTAGGGCCGTCTTGCAGGATGGGGAAGTTGAGGCATCAGCTGGAGTTCCCAGTTGCACTTTTTCTGCTTGACTGAACCTTGGATGCTCTTCCCCACTCTGGGCATTTTATAACATCAATAGAGGAGTGACCTCTGGGCCTCCTGATTTTAAGCATGTGACATTTTTACTCTTGGGCTGTTTTGCCGTTCTCTCTCCCTGTCGCAGACTTGGCAGACGTTTTGAGACAAACATGCATGGGTCTGAAATGGGGAGCACAGCAACCCCAATTTCCAGACTCTGATTCTCAGTGAGCTCAAATAATAGACAATTTATCAGTTTAATGTACAGTGCCATGATCCCACTGCGCACGGACTTAAACTCAAGCATCTCTGTGTGGGCACTCAGTGTGGACGCTCAGTGTGGGCACTCGGTGTGGGCACTACCAGTGTGGGTGCTCGGTGTGGGCGCTCAGTGTGGGCACTCAGCGTGGGCACTCAGCGTGGACACTACCAGTGTGGGCGCTCGGTGTGAGCGCTCAGTATGTGCGCTCAGTGTGGGCGCTCGGTGTGGGCACTCAGCGTGGACACTACCAGTGTGGGCGCTCGGTGTGGGCGCTCGATGTAGGCCCTCAGTGTGAGCACAACCAGTGTGGGCATCTCAGTGTGGGTACTCACCATATATGACCTTGCATAAATAAATTTTAAATAGTTCACCATGGACAAACCTTAAACATTTTTTTTAAAAATCACTTGTACCAAAATCTAGGAAAACCTCAGCATGCACGAGAAAAGATTGAGACAAGACAGGGAAGAAGGAGAGGATCTGGGACAGGCCCCAACCCTGGGATATCTAGTTTCCCGTTTTCTGAGAGTCAAAAACTTCAGCACAGCTGATACCATCGAAACTGCTGCCAGAGATAGTATCCCTAAAGTCATAGTAAACATGAAAGTTAAGACAAGCAATCTCAGCTTATTTGGCCACCGTGTTTGTAGTTGGGACTTGAGCAGAGTTTGCACCCTCTTTCATCCCTAAAACCTAAACAATGTGCCTCATAAAACCACCCTTGCCTCGTTTGCTGAAGGAACTTCCCAGGGGATAAACCAACCGACTAGTGTTTTTTCTTTACTTTGAAACTCTACTTCAAATTTAAGCTTTGCCTAATCTTTAAATCTTGTTATAAATTACATCTGCTGAGCAATGTGACTCAGAAAACCATGGGATGAGACTCTCAGGAGTCTCTAGGGTACCGGCCTGAGTGCTGGCGGCTGAGCAAGCCAGGCTTGGCCTGCCAGGCTCAATATACCAGCTAAAAGAGAAGCTGAGAGCATTATAGCCAGTGTGGCCATATGGGGAAGGGGAATAAACACGGGGGATCCATCTTCAGGGAGCTGGCGTGAGGTTTAGTTCTAAATGGGGGAAGAGCCCTGTGTAACTAAGCCAGTCCTGGGGGCCGGGGAGCTCTTGTCCACCACTGACCATCCTTCTCTTTGCTCCAGTTTCTCCTGCAAGGTGCTCCTGAGTTGTCAGGACTGTGTGAAAATGGCTTCCAGGGAAGCAAGCTCCCCCTGTAGCTGGTGCAGGGCTTTCTTCTCTCCCAGCATGATTCCTGGGGTATTTTTGACTCTTTGAGGTGGTCTCTACTGATGGACATCCCTAGGGTGTAGGGGCAGGTGGCGGCAATGCTGCTTTGCCTCTTCTTGATGCCCTGGACAAGGTGATTGTCGAACGTAAATGGAGATGACATAGACGCTAGAACTATCTGGCAAAAGCTTTGGCTGCTATTTGGGGTTTTGCATTGCTGGGAATCGAACCTGATGTATGCTAAGCAATGATCCATTTGCAGTCATTGTATTAGGGATGTAGTAAGCAATCACAAGCATGATTAAAACAAAGAGCCAGATAGAAAACTTTTAGAACATAACTTTATACACGCATACATGCACACATGCGTGTGCACACACACACATGCACACACACACACATGCACACACACATGCACATACACACACACACTTCAGTGGGTGAATTCAGCAGACAGACAGAGGGAGCGACCAAGAGAAACAGACGTCTGGATGGATCAGAAAAGAAAGCACAGCTGGAAAGGGGCTTAAAGAAAGAGTGACCAAGCCGGGCGGTGGTGGCGCACGCCTGTAATCCCAGCACTCGGGAGGCAGAGGCAGGCGGATCTCTGTGAGTTCGAGACCAGCCTGGTCTACAGAGCTAGTTCCAGGACAGGCTCCAAAACCACAGAGAAACCTTGTCTCGAAAAAACTAAAAAAAAAAAAGAAAGAGTGACCAAGCCCAGCTGTGAGGTACACACCTTTAATCCCCACACTCAGGAGGCAGAGGCAGGCAGATCTCTGTGAGTTCAAGGCCAGCCTGGTTTATAGATGGAGTTCCAGGTCAGCCAAGGCTACACAGAGACACCCTGCCTCAAAAAAACGAAAAAGAAAGAAAGAAAGAAAGAAAGAAAGGAAAGAGTAGCCAATATTTTTTAAACATGGCAACAGACATAAACCTATAGCTTCAAGAAACCAAGTAACCCCGAAATGTGACAACGCCCCCCTCAAACCTATACCAAGACATTATAGTCAAGCTTCTAAAGACGAAAGGCAAAGTCTTAAAAGCAGCAGGAGAGAATCAACAGGATCTACCAGGGACAGATTATCTGAAGGACAAACAGGAGTCTTCACCAAAAACAATCTCAGGCGCTAAAAGAACTGCCCTCCCGGCCCCCACGGAATTTTACAGGGAGAAAAACAAACACAAAAAACCAGAAAGAAAATCAGAAAAAAAAAAAAAAGAATGAAGAGAAACAGGGCATGATGGAACATACATTCAACACCAGCAGCAGGGAGGATGGGGCAGTAAGACAACAAGCTGGGAGCCAACCTGGGCTACATAGCAAGGCCACATCTCAAAACTTTAGATACTACAGCTAGGTACCTGTGGTAGCACATGAATGCAATCTCAGCACATAGGAGGTTAAGGCAGAAAGATCAGAAGCTCAGGGTCAGCCGGAGCTACATGAGGCCCTGTCTCCAACAAACAAACAAATCTAAACAACAGCAACGATAATGTCTCATTTTTTTTTAAGCGGTTAATGAAAAAACCAAAGACAAGCATTTAATGGAGTCGTTATAGAATGGTCACGTTCGCGTAAAGTACAAAGCTCAAATTCGTATTGAACAGGATTGGAAAACCAGTTTCACCAAAACTGGTGCAAAAGAAGCTAGGCTTTGTATTCTGTTATTCTCTGAATAGGTTTTCTGGGGGCGGAGGGCTGTTAAAACAGGGTGTCAGGTAGCCCTTGCTGGCCTTGACTCCAGATCCCCGCCTCAGTTTCCCCAGTGTTGGTGATCGCCACTCCCAGCTCCTCTGAACAGATTTTTAGCAGTTATCACAATAACCAACTACAGAAAGGTCAAGTTTGGGCAGACCATTGTACGGGTAGCCTCAGAGGCAGGCCAGTTGAACGGGGTCTGGGGAGTTAGCTCACTCCAGTGGATACGAATTTCCTCTCCGGAATCCTTTCTGCTCAGAGTAGCCAGAGTTCCTAGGGTGGTTTGAGTTCCTGCACAGAGCCCTGCTTGCTGAACGGTCTGACCAGGGTAAGGGACTCAAGAAGATGAAAATAGCACTCCAGCAAGACCTGGGAGAACTGCTAAGGCCAGCAAGTTTCTCTCAGGTCACCGTAAATCCCTTCTAATACAGCTAAGCCTATTTACTTCCTTTCCCCCATTGTTGAAGCTCTTCGTACTGAGTTCCAAGCCAAACTTAGACTACAGAGTCTCTTGTGCCTGCACAGCATGTAGTCCAAGATTTCCCAACAAAGGCCTGACACTGCAAACCTGTGTAGGCTATGGTTTTTTTCTATAGCTATACAATTTAATGTATAATTTAGGCTTAGTTAGGTGATCCGCAGTGGCTAATAATAAAATAGAACAATTGGGGAATCAAAATGGCTCAGCAGGTAAAGATACTTGTCACCGAGACTGAAGACCTGAGTCTGATCCTCAGGTCCCACATGGTTGAAGGAGAGAAGCCATTTCCACAAGTTGTCCTCTGATCTCTACATGTGTGCCATGACACACTTGCCCACTCTTGTATATACACAATAAAATAAATAAATGTAGTAAAAAATAAAATTAGAACAATTAGAGCAATATACTATAATAAAGGTTAGATGAATTCTCTCTCTATATATACATATATGTGTATGTATATATATATTATATGTGTATATATGTATATGGCATTTAACATTTTACTTATATTTATGTGTGTGTGTGTGTATGTGTATGCTTACTTGTTTGTTTATAAGCACACCGTATGCATGCAGGAGCCTATGGAGGCCAGAAGAGGGCATCAGAGCCCCTGGAACTGGAGTTAAAAGTGGTTGTCCATGCTAGAAACCAAACCCAGGTCCTCTGCAAAAGCAACAAGTGCTTTTAATGATGGGACCATCTCTCTAGGCCTTTTCCACCTCCTATTGTATGGTACTCACTATATTTATGATGACGTGGCTCACGGTTAAGGCCGCAATCAGCCACGTGTGTATGAAAAAACAGACAGAGTCATGGGTAAAGGCGGTGCTAAAGTTTGAGTAAGCGTCCTGAAAAGCTTCATGTGTTCAAATCCTGGCCTCGAGGGTAGTGATATTGAGCGCTGAGCAAGGCTCGGGTCTGGTGGAAGGCTTGGGTCATGGGGGCACGTGCCTTTGAAGCGAGCCTTCCTCTTCCTCTGGTTCCTGGCTCTGTCATGGTTATGCTCCTGCCTCCACCAGGCCCTACTGTGTCACCACAGACCAAAGCAATGGTGCCAACTGGTCGTGGACTGAAATCTTCAAAATCAGGAGCAGAAAAACAAAAACAGAACAAGGGAAAAACAAAAAACAAAATAAAACAAAACCTCTTCTCCCTCCACGTTGATCTCTTCAGTTATCTCACCGTGTCAGAATGCTAGCCTGGGAGAGCTGCTGTACTGTGTCTGCTAGGGGATGCTGCATCTGCATCTCACTGGGCCTGGACCAGGGCCAGGCCTGCCCTGCCCTACCTAATGGCGAGCAGAAGCCTCACAGTGAGTCTCTGGAGTTTTGTCAAAAGTCTGAGATCACTACATTTTGTCACATTAGATTTGACCCCTGAAGCTAGTACCCCCTGGCTGACACTGTGCAGCAAAATATCGTAATACCTGTGATGGGTGGCCCACCCGTCATTAATAAATAATGCTGGTTATTCTACTCTAAACTCAACAATCATGAAATATTCAGAGCTATAAAGGCGTTTCAGTCTAAATCGCCACCAGGGCTTCAGTCCAATTTAGCGGTGAGCTCAGATTTCATCCTATTTTTACACAGGTCAGATGTACAGCGCACAGCAATTGTTCCAGGAAAAGGTACAAAATGATGCTCTCCCCACCGAAGGTAAGAGCTATGCCATACAGGAATACGAGAGTAGCCAGAGGCCTCTCTCAGGGTCTCGGATCCCTAAGTCCCCACTCAAAGCTGGCACTGGACATGGGCAGGGTTCATGAGGTCATGGAACCGGCTGGGACAGTGTAGACTGTCTTCCCTAGTCCTTGTGACATTGAAGATGTCCCCAGGCTTCTAAGACTGCATAAGGGGATTTTGGCCGAACAGACCTCGAGTCATGAAGCATTAGGGCTCCCACGGCAAACCCTAGGCAGCTGGAGGTTTGGAAGACTGGCCTTGGCCTGTCCACAGAGAGCTGATTGTCACGGCTCTGCATCACGTCTGAGGAGCTGTGATCCTGACGGATGGGAGGTGAGTGTGGGAAGTGTTCGGGATTAGTTCTGTGTAAGAACAGGAAGCAGCTTTCCCTATCCAGCTGAGGCTCATGGTCAAGGTCCCAGTAGCCAAAGGAAAACACGCAAATTTATTTAAAGAAGTTCTGGGTAACATGAAAGGTTTCATATGTAAATAAAGAATTCTCTCAGCTGGTAAGCCTGAGTGGTTTAGTTTCTGTTTTGAGACAAGGTTTCTCTGTGTGGCTGTGACTGTTCTGGACTTTGCTCTGTAGACCAGGCTGGCCTCGAACTCAGCAGTCCACCTGCCTCTGCCTCCTGAGTGCACTACCACTGCCTGGCTATGCCTGAGTGTTTTCATGGAAGGCTTGTAGATGATGGTGAGAATAAGAATGTCTGACCCAATGGTACCATCCTGGAAACTTCTCTTTATTCCCTTCATCTTCAGAGATAAGAGTGTTCCTTTCTTCTCACATAAGGTTCTGAGGGTGGCTTCAAGGGACATCAGGAAGTCCTGCCTAGTGGTGGTGGTACATGTCTTTAATCCCAGTACTTGGTAGGCAGAAGCAGGCAGATCTCTTGAGTTTGAGGCCAGTGTGTTCTACAGAGCAAGTTCCAGAACACCCAAGGCTACACAGAGAAACCCTGTCTCAAAAAAGCAAAACAAGAAAGAAAGGAAGGAAGGGAGGGAGAGAGGGAGGGAGGGAGGGAGGGAGAAAGGAAGGAAGGAAGAAAAAAAGAGAGAGAGAAAGAAAGAAAGAAACCAACCATCCTCCTAGGTTTTATGACTTGCTGCAGGGGCGATGGGAAAAGAAAGGGTCTAGAAACTTGTTACTGATTCTGTCATCTTAAAACAGTAAGACAAGATTCCCTGTTCCGGGTGGTGTGTCCCCGACCACATCACCTGGGACTCACACAGTGTCCCTTCTGCTACGTTTCACTGCTCTGCGAAGTCCCAAGAGCCAGCTGGATGGGAAAGTTGAGGAAATAGACCCAACCTCCAAGGAGAAGCACAGGAGGGACTTTGTGGCCATATTTATTCCACTACAAGAGGTGGCTGGAGTACGGGGTAGATGTCTTACTCAACTGGAGTCCTGACTGAGCCTCTCGTCTCTTACCCCCTGCAGAATCTGAGAGTTGATGAAGCTAAGTATCCAGAGAGCTGCAAGAACTTCCGTGTTCCTTCCACCTGCCAGTTCCCCCGATGCCTGCAGACCAAAACCAGCCTATGGCACGTTTCTACCTGTTCCTTCCCACAATCCAGGGACCCCTTGTGTCCCCCTCATCCCCACAAGCCCTCCTCTCTACCAGTAAGTAAAGCCATCTTCCAGAACCTAAACACTGAGGTGGGAGGAGGAGGCAGTCAGGGGGCAAAGCCCAGTGAAAGGGAATTGAACACAGAAAGTTGCCTTTAATTTTTTGGCTTGAGGGTGGGAGAGCTGCCTTCTCCTTCAGACTGCTAGCTGGTTATGCAGCTAAGTGAGAACATTTAATAGCCCATCACTCCCCATAATGACTTCCCAGGGCTTGACCCAGGTAGGAGTCCAGGCATTTCAAGATAATGGCTTTTCTGCCCTTTTGATTCCAAGTGTGTTCACACTGGAAGGCCTTATTAACAGGAGGGAAGTGCTCATTAGGTTGGTTCTCAGCCCTGTCCATTAACTCCTTCATTCACGGTAGGCAAGAGCTCTTCTGGCCCGAGCGAAAGGGGTCCGAGCCTTAGTTCCCTTGAAAGGTGTCTCTGCTGTCCAGAGAGGACAGAGGGCGCTCTCTGGTTCTTTCTTTATTTTATGTGTATGCGTGTTTGGCCTGTATGTATGTATGTACGTATGTATGTATGTGCATCATATGTGTGTCTGGAGCCCACAGAGGCCAGGAGAAGGAGTTGAATCCCAGGAACTGGAGATGCAGATGGTATGGTGTTAGCTACAATGTAGGTGCTGGGAATAGAACCCAGGGTCCCCTACAAGAGCAGTCAGTTGTCTTAATGGCCCCTGCTCCCTCACTGTTTAGCTCCCAGGATGAGCTTCAGGAAGGGAAGAGGCAGAGGAAGGACAGGACTCCAATTTGTCACCACCATAAGCCGAGCCTCAGTTTCCCATCAGTTCTATGGGATTTAGGATCAGGGAATGCTGAAGTCACTATGGGTCGAAGGTCAATGAAACACACTTTAAAAACAGTTTTTTAATTATTTTATTTTACGTATTTAAGTGTTGTGTGTGTGTGTCTGTCCCCATGTATGTGCACCACATGTACGTGTGCCACAGGTATGCAGTACCTTCAGGAGCCAGAAGAGGGTGTTAGATGCCCTGGGACAGTCGGGAGTTGCCATGTGGGCGCAAGGACTTTAACCTAGTCCTCTGTAAGAACAGTCAGTGCTCTTAACCCCTGAGCCATCTCTCCAGTTCTTCTAGTTTTACAGCCATTTTGTAAATTTGTTTTGACATTCTTTACCTGAAAATAAATGGGGGGGGAGGGGGAGAAGCGCAGTTTATTTCAAAATGATAGTAATATCTTAGGGCTTCCCCACTAGTGAACGAGATAACTTCTTTGCATCTTATATCCATTATCAACCATGATTATTAAACCTTTAACAGTCTAGAGAATTGGATAAGGCTGTATGGAGAGGAGCTGACACTTCCCAACCATCACCAACCTCGCTGCTCTAAAGCTACGAGGGGAGTTCTACCTGGACAGTGGTGGGAGAGAAGGTGAGCCCACCGTGCTGTGCAGAGGCAAGATGTCCCATCTGAGCTGTGGTGGTCAGGAGGTGCTGTCTTCAAGCCTCATCCTCTTGACAGCTGAGCATGGCGAAGCAGGTCTCCTCGCCTGCCCTGCTCAGGCGAGGGGAATAAGGTGAGAGGGGAGTTTGTAGAAGCACTGCAGTAACTTGAGAAGATGCATTGGTGTGTGGTGTCGTGGCTCAGTGGATCAAGTACCTGCTGCCAAACCTGATCACCAGGGTGCAGTCCCTGGGACCTCCACGGTGGAAAAAGAAAGCAGACCCCCACCAGTTGCCCTCTGCCTCCCGCATGTGTGCCCATACAAAATAAATAATTTATGTGTGATAAATATTAAACAAAGATTGCCAACTCTGGTGGTGCATGCCTTTAATGCCAGCACTGGGGAAGCAGAGGCAGACAGATCTGTGTGAGTTCAAGGACCCCTTGGTCTTCATAGCCAAGTCCAGGTCATACGGTGAGACCCTGTCTCATGAAAACCAAACGAAGGGCTGGAGAGGTGGCTCAGAGATCAAGAGCATTGGTTGTTCTTCGAGAGGTCCTGGGTTCAATTTTCAGCCACCACACGGCAGCTCACAACCTTCTATCATGAGATCTGATGCCCTCTTCTGGTGTGTAGGCCTACAGACCAGCAGAACACTATACATAATAAAAAATCTTTAAAAGACAATAAACAATAACAAAAAAATTAAAAGAAGTTGTTGGGGTAGGGGTGGGGCTCAGTGGTGGTGAGAGCATTTAGTCAGTGAAAAAAGCCTTGGGCTCATTCCCTGACCACACACACACCCAAAAATTATTTGATATTCTTTGAGGAGATAAAACCGAAGTCACCTCCTTGAGTGTGGGCTGATTAAGTGTCTCATTTCTAACAAATAGAAACCGGAAGTGTGTTTGTGTATCTGATTAGATTAACCAGGCTATACCCCTTGCTGTGCCTTGTTCCAGAACATCCTCTATCATGGCCACACCCTCTGGACTTTTCACTCTGCGGGAAGCCTCAGAAACTCCTGGGTCTGTGAGGTAAATTTAGGACACGACCAGGAGGCGGCAGTAGCACACAGTGGATGCAAAATAGACTAGCTTCTCCGAGGACTATGCCCTGGGGAAGATTGCAGGCCAGAGACCACACTGAGAGGCAGGGGAATTCCTGGAGGATTGGGATCTACAGATGGCCAGGTGATGTTCCTCACCAGCATACGGTGATCAGAGAGTGAGGGCAGTAGTGGTTTGGGGCCCACGATAGCGCTCAGGTCCACTGTCTCTGTGACTAGCAGATGAACAACGCTAGTTGATACAATGCAATGGCTAATTGTCCCTGCTGGACGTAGAATCATCGTGGGAATACAGCTCCATATGCGTCTATACAGGCATTTCCTGACAGGGCTAGGAGGCAGGGAAGACCCAGCCTAAGGTGAGTAGTTCTATCCCAGGATCGGGGGTGGGCAGGCATGACTTGGATGAATAAAGGGGAGAGATAAGCTGAGAACCAGCACCATATCTCTGTGGACACAAAACAACCAGCTGTCTCCATCTCCTGACCCACGCCTTCCCCACCAGGACGGACTGCACCCTCGGAGCATGCGTGGGAACATACCTTTCTTTCTTTAGGCGACTTTTGTCAGCCCGGCCATTAGAAAAGCAAGTAATGTATGGGATGTGTGAAGCAGGAAGTCCCTGAATGACCAGCAGTTGATCTATTTGTACTCTGGGCTCTAAAGCAAATGAGCATGAAAATGTTTTGAGTTTGAGCCCAGTGTGGTGGTGCACACCTGTAATCCAACACTCAGGAGACAGCAGTGGTCTGACTTCTGTGAGTTCAAATCCAGCCTGGTCCACATGGCGAGATCCAGGACAGCCAAAACTATATGAAGAGACCTTGTCTCAAAACAATCAAACAGGGCTGGAGAGATAGCTCAGCAGTTAAGAGCACTGCCTGCTCTTCCAAAGGTCCTGTGTTCAATACCCAGCAACCACATGGTGGCTCACAACCATTTGTAATGAGGTCCAGTGCCCTCTTCTGGTCTGCAGGCATACATGCAGACAGAATATTGTATACATAATAAATAAATAAATAAATAAATATTAAAAAAGAAGATCCTTTAAAAAAACAATCAAACAATAAATAAAAATGTTAGATTTTGGGTCAGGTAATGGTGGCACAGTCTTTAATTCCAGCACTCACTCAGGAGGCAGAGGCAGGCAGAGTACCAGGTTCCTGACTTTCAGACCCCCTGAGAAGAAATAACCACCCACTTTCAGGGAGGCTAAGCTTTAGGCTACTTGTTACACAGCAAGCGGTAACAAATGCAAGTACCCCGAGAAACAAGCAGGTTTTGTCTTTCCATCGGCCTGTCTGCCTGGGTCATCGCCTGTGTTTTCTCCAAGAAGCCAGGGAGCAGCTCTGCAGCCAGCAAGGCAGGACCCCTATCAGCTCCAGAAACTGCTTCTCCGTTTGCTTTATGAGTTATTTCCCCCTCTGCTCCCCGCCACACCCCAGACCATACACCAAGCTTCTAAAGGACCTGTACTTTGGCTACAGGGATGCCATCCCCGCCACCCTCTCTCCTGCTCAAAGCCGGGAGGCTCTTGAAGAAGATGCATTTCTTTCCTCGCTGATCTCCTGCTTTGTTGTGGTTTCTGGTAATTGACTCTCACTGGATCCTAATTAGGGAACCGACTTCATCATTCTCCATCCTTTCCCTGAAATGGCATCAAAAGAGTTTCTTCCCAACAAATGCAGCCTCCTGCTTGCTCAAGCCTGTCACCTTGTGTAGTAATTGGAGCCCTGGGATCCAGATCCTTCCCCTCCCAGCACTGACCACCACCCCACCCACCCCAGGGCAAGGCGTGCTTTGGGTCCTGTGACCTTGGCTTCACCTTCCCCTCAGTTCTCACTCTGGCCGTGAAGTCCAAGGGATTGGGATCCAGGAACCCAGCGCAGCACAGGGGCATTAGAAATGGCTCTAGGGCCGGGCGGTGGTGGCGCACGCCTTTAATCCCAGCACTCGGGAGGCAGAGGCAGGCGGATCTCTGTGAGTTCGAGGCCAGCCTGGTCTACAAGAGCTAGTTCCAGGACAGGCTCCAAAGCCACAGAGAAACCTTGTCTCAAAAAAAAAAAAAAAGAAATGGCTCTAGGTTCTGCCTTCCTGTCAAGCGTTTCTCTCACCTGCATGGCTCACCTCGGGTGCAGGAGGTAGCTCCATCTCTTGGGCCTAAAGAGTTGGGCTTTTCAAGTCTGAAAACACTGCTTGCCTGTCAGGAAGCCAAGACACACAGGCTGTGGTGCCGCCATGTGAATTTACATTCATGTTTATTCAGGAGAGGCAGGAAAATGTCACTCAGGGAGGCCTGAACCTTGACCACTACATCCTAGATTCTGAAAACCACCAAGGGTGTTCTAGATCAAATCAGTGGCCCCTCCTGCTCACCGGGTGGCAACACTCCTCAGGCCTCTTGCAGTGGCAGGCTAGGGCCTAGTGGCTTGGTCTACCGGAAGGAAGGCCTCCTTGGGGACACCTCTCGGTCAGGACTGGGCTGGGGACAACGTGCAGTATGAGCTTATCATACCAGCTGCTGTACAGAAGCAGTAGCTAGGCAGTTGGTTGGGTCGGGGCCATCATACTGTGCGTAGATGTCCCACGACCCAGGGCAAAGTGTGTGCCCTAGGCCTGCTGAAGTGGCCAGAAGCCTGAGCCTGCTCTTTGGACCCTGGCTGTCTGGAGCTCCTCAGCAGAGCCTGGCACAGGTTCTGTCCCAAGAAGCTGAGTAACAGAAAAACCTAACCTGTAGCAGTCAGTCAGAGCTACGTGGGCACCAGGAAGGCTGTGCTGAGGGAAGGTGGCCTCCTCGCTGTCAGCACTGCCCAGGCCCAGTCCCTGGGCCTGACCTGGGGCTGCCTTGTGGGAGGGAGATTGGCCTAGATGCCTTCTGTTAGCTGTCACTCACTTAACATGCTTCTCTTCCCACGAGTCTCTTCAGTGGAATTGTAAGACTTTAAGACAATCCTAAAGCCATTTTTGACAATTCTGAAACCTCTCAGCCTCTGTGCCATAGTGCTTCCCCTCCTCCCCTGGGAACCAAGGACCTAACAGCTACACTCGCACATACTCAGTTCCTGAACAATTACCCATGTACGTATGCTTTGGTTCGGTCCCCTGGGAAACGGGGTCAAAATGACCTCTTATCTCATCTGATCTGG